>NC_137136.1:9660284-10886534 GCF_949319135.1 Squalius cephalus | reverse complement strand
GTAAACGTCACCCTTGGAATCGGCTATCCCAGCATAATCAGATTAGGCTAACGTTACAATGTGTACAAAGTAAAAGCAATTAAAAATAACTAAAATTTACAGTGTCCTTTTTTATATATATCTTAAAAAATTGCGCCTTTAAAACTATTCATCACCTGTGATCCGTCGCAGCACAGATTTATGTTACAAGGTAAACAATACTTTTTCACCATTGATGCGAGGATGAAGTTATACTAGAGGTCGATCTGGCGTTATGCACAACCATGCTATGGTTAGACAAGCTTCGAATAAATAATAATAATAATAAAACTTCGAATTTACACAAATGAATTACAACAGGCTGAATTACCTGTCGAGAAGAAAGCAGGCAACCTCGGCGTCCGTTTTAAAATCTTTTCTCCTCATGAGCTCTTTCCATCTGGGAAAAGTTACTCCAATATTGACTATGGTCTTGCTGATTTGTCTGTCGCGTTGACGTTTTAATTCTCTCTTTCAAATGTGAGTACACACACACACACACACACACACACAATCTTTCAAATCTGCTGGCACTCGCGAGCTCGCGAGTAATCTCCCCCTCGCATTCGTCACGGTGTCACTGAGTGAAAAACGCAAAAGGCGAAGCTTGAATTTACAGGCATGTCCCTCTTTGGCTAATGTAGTTTCAAGATGGAGGGGCAACATGGCGACCGGCATTCGAACCCCTCACCCGTATGTACTTTCAATGGCAGATTATAAACTTAAGAGAATACTTTATTACTTGAAAGAAGTAAATATACATTAATGAGCACATATATTTTTGAAAGAACTAAGTGTTTTTTGCTAAGAATCAACTAAAAAAGTTACACAGTGTAGCTTTAAGTTTCGGTAAAATTTTATTTTGATGGCCCCTTGATTCTGCTGACTATAAGTTACTTTGCAACTATGTGTCAACTAACTCATATAATAATAAGTAGTCTAATAAGTAGACTGTCTGCTTAATATCTGCCACTATATTGTGATTCTCCTCCAACAGACATTCTACTGTCTATAAGTAACTTATACAACTATGTCAACTTATTCTAACCTTAACTCTACCAGTCTACTAATACTCTACTAACACTCTAATGAGAGTTAGTAGACATGTAGGTGCAATGTTAGTCAACAGAATGTGTTACAGGGACCATCAAAATAAAATGAAACCTAAATTTCAATAAAAGTACATTTAAAACATTTTTTTTATTTGATTTATTGTTAAAATGTTTGATGACTGGAAATAATTGGCTCAAACATTTAAAAAATAAATTGACGATTAATGTAAAAGTTCTTGCATATTAGAAGCAAAAATAATTAAAAAATACTTTTACTTGTATCATTAGCAACTGATGAGGACGCAAAGGGAACCTTTTCCTGAAAATGAATAAATAATAACAGAATTGTCATTTTAAGATGAACTATACCTTTAACAGGGGTTCATTGTGAACAAAACCCCAAATCTTGACTGTTTATGCCTCATGGGACCTAGCCTGGTTAGATGTCAAATTCTCATCACATCACCCTCAACCTCCATGCTCCGCTGCTCTGTTGCTTTGCTTCCTGGTTTCCACTCTCCTCCCTAAGGATGCCTGTCCTCACAGACATCCTCACTGTAAAAACACACAATCCTTTCCTTTGTGCTATATGTACAAGGAGGTAGACTGACTGTCTGACTCCTGTCACCCAAAGAGTGTTGTTACAGATGTAGAATGTAATTATATACCTGGCAGGTTCTATTCTCTTTTATTAATTCTCATTTCTCATGAAGTGAGAAGACATATTCTTGGAGCAAGAAAAGCATGTTGAGTTTATAAATGAGAGATGTCGATAATACTCCCCACATCAAATTAAAGACTATTTAGTTCAGTATAAGTTAAGCTCAACTGACAGCATTTCTGCCATAATGTTGATTATACCACAAAAAAAATTAATTAATTGGCAATTCATAAACATTAAAAAACTCACACTTTTAATAGTGCAGTCACAATAGAAAACAAATGTAAAGTGCCGACAGTTGGCGCATTATGTAATCTAGTGACATTTGACAACTTTTTGAGGCTTCAGCTAATTTCCATTGAAAGTAGTTGGCAACACTGATGACAACATACAGTCAAATGACCAAAAATTACGAGAACAACTTCACAAATCAGTTAATACACAAGTTTTATCAGAAAAATTAATGTAAGGGCTTTTATAAAAAATGATAAACCTCCAGAAATTTGGCCCCTTTTACTTACAGTGTAAGTGCCTCACTGTAATCTTCTTTTCTTTTTTCTTTCTTTTTTAAGAAAATTAGTTGACATTATTTGGTAATCAACATTTTTTTCTCAGAAGCACCGAAAAAAGCCTGTGCAATCAGGAAGTCACTTATTTTGTGGCAAGTGACATAGATTCATTGCTCGAATAAGCAAACGCAGGAAATTACAGCTTCAAAAAGAAAGAACAGAAGGTGTTTTAAGCTAAATCCTGTGCATGTGGCATGTTTAGTCTCGAGCAGCACTATAAAAGAGAAGCAGCGCTGCAGATTTATGGGTCATCGAGGGCAGGCAGGGGGCAGTCAGTGTGCGAACGATGTCCTTTTGGGATATTACAGGGGTGCAATGATAGGGCAAGTCGACAGGAGCCAGGCTGGCAGCTTTACTGCAGGTTAGCGTTAGGTTAGCGTTGCTCGCGCTGCCTGAGGGCCAAACAAGCCCAACCTCTGACACAAAACAGACTGATGGGATAATCCAATATCTGCTCAAGTGCATATAGCAGGAACCCAGTCATTATAATGATATGTTGACATTAGGGTCCAAAAATCTGAGACCTCATTAAAAAGTCTAATTTAAAACTAAAAATAAACATAGGATTTAGAACATTTTAATTCAAAGAAACATTGGTTTTGCACAAACTTGTACAGAGGAAACCATATAGTTACTGAAAATCTGAAGTTCATTAGCATTTTTCAATTCTTATTTTCACTCAAATGAATAGGCTGACAACTTAAATCGTAATGAAAAATTAAATATAATTTTTTTTATCTATTTTGGATCCCACTTTTACATGCACTAAAGCAGAATTATATAGGGTGAAAAATGTATACTCTTTATTTCAAGATGAACTGGAAGATATGGTTCGCACAGAAACATGCACATTTGAATAACTCCCTGAATATGTGTCATGATGCGGTCAGACCCAATGCCATGTCCTCTATTTCCTTTACAACTGACTCAACATTCATTAAAACAAACACTCTGAGCTGGACCACAGCACTCTGGGATTGTTGTAACCACACAGTGAACTTACAGCCATTAGCCTGCCAGTTCATTTCTGTATCTTGTGGTTAAGTTCTCTCGGGACTCTCTAATTAAAACCGAAGGTATCTTCTCTCATAAAGGCCTGTTTCATTTTACTTATCTAATTCTGCATCAAAAGAAAACCCTAAAAATGAGTCGCACATGTAAAGTTTCTTTTTTTTTCTAGTAGTTTCACAAAATTAAAAAAAGTTTAAATTCATAATCTTTCATCATAATGTAATAATTGGCTTTACCTCTGAAACAACTTATTTTATCCTTATTTTCATCCCTTCCTCTCAGTGTTCCTGTTATTTAAAGGTCAATTTAGTTATTTCCCAATGGATAAAATCAAATCCCACCCTACTTTTGTTTCACCCTACACCCCTTTTCACTCTAAAATGTCACTTTATTGAAATAAAGCGGCGTACAAACACTGTGTCAGGCTGCTTTTACAATGATTAACCTTTTTGTGCCTCTACACTATAATTCTAAATGAGTTTCCTGAGCGATACTATGCAAATCATGGTGGTTAAAACGCATATGGTGTCTGTGATTACCTGAACACACCCATACTTTCATGTTTCTTTTGAAAATGTGCCATTTATCTGCACATCTGTCTATGAAGTAAACATCAGTCAAACACACTATCTCCTTTCACACAGCTTTCTCACAGGTGAGGACACCTTAAACATCACTCTATATAAAAAGACTAATCATTATCCCCCCTCCATCTGAAAAAATAACTACTCAACAAGTACAAACATGCACAGCTGACTTATCCAGAGCTTCTGTTTTAGACTGAAATGTTCATTTTAAACATGTCCTCTTTAGAAAATAACACATTTGAAGAAAATAATGCTTTCAAAAACATTTAAAATCTTACCGACCCCAAAGTTTTGAACAGTGTGAAATTTCTTAGTTTGAAGGGCGCTTTCAGCACAAACAAAAGTGATATTCAGCCTAATATGCTTACAAGACATGTTGTACATGGACATAATGGAGCTGTATATTGTTTTAAGTAAAGTAACACTCTGTGACAGTGGAATGCAGAAATATGGTCAGTGGAATTCTGCAGCCGTGTTAACTTATCTTCTTGGCTTGTAATCTGCGTTTACTGTGTCAGGCTGTTTACATTGCTATCTTACAGGGGGAAAAAAAATACCTTCAACATACCATTTATCAACCATGAGCCCTTCTTAGGATTTTCAGTCACCATATGCTGTTGCTTTCTATGGTCATGAACAAGAGATGCTATAATGGGGCATTTCAAACTCATACTGAATGAACAGTCACAAATAACACAATCCTGTCCCTGTACAATCAACAAGGATACTTTCATGATTTCAGACCTGAAATTCTGTGACAGACATGTCTTCGTTCACAGCTCATTCCAGTCGCACAGCTGTGGTTCAGAGGTTAGATGGATCAGTGATGGATACCAGCACTCTCTCTCTTTACACACTGTGGATTGAAGCAGATGGTTCAGCTCACATGCTGCACAGAACAGCCTCATAATCACCATGATGATGTTTCCGTGAAACTTGCTCTATTACACATTTAAAACCCATCAGAAGGCCCAAATGGAATCTGTGGATTTTTAATCGCATTTTCTGACTGATTTTGTGGACAAAATCTGTGGAATTCTGCAGGATGGATTTAAAAAGAGTAAAAATATGTTGAAAAGAGCACCACAGATTTATTTAATAGCTGAAAGCGTATTGTTTTAAAGGGATAGTTCATTCCAAAATGAAAATTCTGTCATCAATTTCTCTCCCTCGCATCGTTCCAAACCACTAAGACTTTTGTTCATCTTTGGAACACAAATCTGAGAGCTTTCTGTCCCTCAGTTGACAGCCATAACTACCACACTGACGCTTCAAAAAGTTCATTAAGAGATCGTAAAACTAAGAGGTTTAGTCCAAATTTTCTGAAGAGACATGATCGCTTTATATGATGAACAGATTCAATTTAAGCTTTTATTCACATTTAAACATTAATCAGCGAACATATACAGAAGCAGAACCGAACCTGCTTGACGGCCGAGAACAAACCTCATTGGTTCTTGTGAAAGCTCAAACGTAAAACACGAGAACAAACCTCATTGGTTCTTGTGGAAGCTCAAACGTAAAACACGAGAACAAACCTCATTGGTTCTTGTGGAAGCTCAAACGTAAAGCATGAGAACAAACCTCATTGGTTCTTGAGGAAGCTCAAACGTAACACACAAGAACAAACCTCATTGGTTCTTGAGGAAGCTCAAACGTAACACACGAGAATGAACCTCGTTGGTTCTTGAGGAAGCTCAAACGTAAAACACGAGAACAAACAACATTGGTTCTTGTGGAAGCTCAAACGTAAAACACGAGAACAAACCTCATTGGTTCTTGTGGAAGCTCAAACGTAAAACTCGAGAACAAACCTCATTGGTTCTTGTGGAAGCTCAAACGTAACACACGAGAACAAACCTCATTGGTTCTTGAGGAAGCTCAAACGTAACACACGAGAATGAACCTCGTTGGTTCTTGAGGAAGCTCAAACGTAAAACACGAGAACAAACCTCATTGGTTCTTGTGGAAGCTCAAACGTAAAACACGAGAACGAACCTCATTGGTTCTTGAGGAAGCTCAAACGTAACACACGAGAATGAACCTCGTTGGTTCTTGAGGAAGCTCAAACATGCTACGTAACACACAATAATGAACCTCATTGGTTCTAGAGGTATTTTTAAATGGTTTTTAAAAGTATCAGGGTTGAACAGAACAAAATAAAATTCAGAATTTTCCACCAAAGCCATGATATCTTGATGTTTAAATTTGATATTGAAATTTAAAATTTGATTTATTGTACATTCAAATGTATAATGGCTGGAAATAATTGGCACAAGGTCATTAGATTACAGGTTTGCGTTATTTAAAATGGATAGATTAATATAGTAATAGTAATATAAAATGTAAATGAAATGCATAAAAAAAAAAAAAAAACGTACGGTTTCAAATAATTTAATCAAAGACACATTTTTGGAACTTCTGATCTATTCAAGACCAATGCTTTTTAAAAGCAAAGTGTGTAGCACCGTCACCAGTATATTACAGGGTTTATGTTCATGCAGAGCTCCAGATGGGTGTATGTGGCCCATTTATGAGTTCAAGTGTAAACACAGCTGATGCGAAAGAGGAAAAAAGGACACTTCCTTCCACCTGTCTGACTCAGAACCAGCTATAAACAACTACACATGAGAGGAAACCACTTGCAGCAGACTTCAACATACATGGTTCAGATGAAAAAAACAACCAAACTTCCTCAATCTACTTCCGCATTGATGACACAATTTTATCCATCAGTATTGTTCTATGTCCTGCAATACATTTTATAATCAACATAAAATGAAAATGGAATGTTTTTAGTCTCATTGTGAACTATTCATGAATCCACTAGTTTGAACAGTTTCAGGATTTTGAAATTGTCCCCTTGCAGCTAAAATACCCATATGTTGCAGTATCTGGAACTGGTGGCCAGAAGTAGATAAAGACATGTGAAACAGCTGATACATAACAGAAGCACCACTTTCATCCTTTACAGTTATTTGTACAGTAAAGCTTTTCACCACCAAAGCCCAGGCTGTGCAATACAAGTTCAGGGCCGGCGCCAAGTGACAAAACCATTCCAACAGAGGAGAAGGTAAAATAATTGTGACTCTGGCAAATGCTAAGAGTTTGCTGCCTCCCTTTTAGAAAGGTCACGCATTTCCATTCCTTCTCCCAAAAGTCTCATTGGTTCTCTCTTCTTCTATTCAGTCCAGCTTAATATAAATCACATATTCATACTTGTGATAGCTGAACTTTCCACTGTATTGAATTCTCTGGCTTTATAATCCAAACTAAATATTTCGAAAGTGCTTTGCGGTTCTGCGAAGTTAAAAAAAATCCACCCTATTTTGGTAGCTGAATTGAATTAACACAGGAAAAGATGCTATCGGGTTAATTTAATGGACTTCTGAAATAGTTCCTCTATCCTTGTTATTTCAGACTTCTTAATCTGAACCGTGCATAGCTTCCATAAAGCCCTACAGATATACTGTTGCCATCACATATTTCAAATGCATGCATTATGACAGGAAATGAAGGGGATCTTTTACAAATGAATGCAGCTTCTGGCCTTTTAAAATATGGAAATAAACACAACTCACAGAGGATATTAACACAATCACACTTTCATTCAGAACTTCAATAACATAACGCATCAACTGGAATATTATGTTCGCATATGAGAAATATAGCAGACCCTGCTGTCCAACAGAAACATACCTTTTTCTTCAGAGGGATCTTCAAAATCTGGCTCAGTCAGGAATCTGGCAAAATAGAGAGGTTTATTCATATCCAAAAGAAACTGATGAGTTACATTTCTTTAGCAACAACACTATAAATGATAAACAGGCAATATTCATTGAGAAGAACAAGTTGGCCTATAATTAAGGGAGACTGGGGTAAGATGTGTCAGTGGGTAATCTAGCAAACTGTCACATGATCATATAAAGAGCTTATGATTAATAGATTCTCACTATAAAACTGATATTTTTATGCTAAAAATCGTTTTGCATGTCAAAGTTTTCAGGTAAAATAAGATTTATTTATAATGTCAGTATAATATCATTAATGTTTATTTGTCATTTATTCAGATCCAAAAATACATACACGTTGGTACGTTAAATTACGAATGTATTTTTTTTAAAATTCGAATTATTCGGCTAAAGAATAGCCATGAAATATTAAATGAAGCAATGCTGTGAGGTAAATTATACCAGATTATTTGAGGCACACTGTCAAAATAATACTAATACAAATACTATTAATATTACAAAATGTTAAATACATTTCCCCTACATTCTAATATTTTAAACATTCAATCTTTTCTGTGCCTTTTTTGTGCTGCAACATAAAAATCTTCAAATGGGACTGCATTAGATTTTTTTCTTATCATTTATGACAAATTATATTTTTACTAAGTTATATATTTTTATTTAATTGTTCTCAGTGATTCAACTTATTCAAGCCCTTCACATTGCACAGTTTTTGTGTCATCATACTGCTTTTGTAAAATTCATATTTCTATAGCTGTAATTAAAGATGCCTTCTATTTTCAGTTAAAATTGGAAATATAACCCATTTTACTTTAATCACTTATTTATCTTTCCCTAGGAGCTTGCCTTACATCTGTTACTTGTTGTTTTTTCCTCCCAGTTTTATAGATGCACACACACACACACACACACAAATTATTGGGGTCAACTGAAACCTTTAAAAAAAGAAGAAAAAAAAAAAGGTCCCAGGGTCCAAAACCTCATCACACAGACATGCTCCCAATGAGTCAGAAAGCATGACGATAACCCCAGAGGAAACTTGAATATGACTGCACACTTTGAAGCTTTCTAGGTGCTCAAGGGACACTTGTGAAATCCTATTGTGTTATGGTTACTGCTATTTCGTCACTGGAACTGGATTTCATTTCTATTGATTTCACAGGATTTCAGAACGATTGCCTAATACCCCAAAGACATAGATTTGACTTCACTTTGAGATGGAAAGATTACAGTTTCATGTAGGAGAGCCTTCAAAAAAAAGATTTCGTGAGAAGCGTGAATTAGAGGGCAGAATGTGGTATAGACATCCACCCGTCAATTCTATAATGTATTGTTAACTTCTTACAGGAGTTATTTTTACGGCCCATAATATTACACAGTAAAATCCCATCCAAGTCCTTTCAGCAGATGGTGGTTTATGGTGTTTCATATGTCTCACCCAAAAAAGAGTTCTGGCTTCTCCCACACACTCTCACATTACACAGATATGCTGCCATTGAGTATATATATATATACAACCTTTGGGGGGAAAAACTTGGACTGAACTCACCAACAGAAGCAGAGATGAGCGGTTTTCCTTTCATTCAATGTTTCAGCTCCCCCATATATACTTTATGTACATATATTTCAGGTTTCTTTTTGCATGCTATGACAAGCATCACTATTATCGCTCATAGTTGCGCTAGTATGTATGACACCACAAATCTCGTTGCTATTACTTTTTTAATCAATCAAACTTACATCTTTTCTGATGGGCAATAAAATTTGCAAAAAAAAAAAAAACACCCAACAAAATACATGTATTTACATCAAAAGAGCATCTAAACCATATTAAGCCAAATAATCACCACCCAGAACAACCTAGCAACAACTTAGCAATGCCCTGGAAACCACACAGAAAGCCTTAACAACACACTATTCATTCAAAACACCTTAGCATTCACATAGCAACATCCTGGCTACCATCTAAAACACTTAAACATAACTTTTTAAACACATTAACAATCACATAGCAACCCCATGGCAAAACCCCTAGAACAACTTTTAAACTTTCAAATCACCTTAGCAACCACTAGCAATACCCTGGCAACCACACAGAACACCCAAACAACACACTAAGTGTCTTTCAAATCACCTTAGCAACCACATAGCAACACCCTGGCAACCACCAGAACATCGTATTAACCACACTTCTTAGCAACCATCCAGAAGACCTTTCTAAATTTTAAAACACATTGTTAACTAAATAGCAATACAGTGGCAACCACCCAGAACCCCTTTTTAACTTTCAAAGCAACTTAGCAACCACTAGCATTCCCTGGCAACTACCCAGAACACCCTAACAACCACACAACTCCATCCTTGGCAACCACCAACATGTAATTTAATGTTTTTTATTATTATTATTCTGCAGGGATTTGTTTCTACAGGCTCAATAGACATCAGTACTATGTGCCAGACCACCGGAATGGACTCTAAATTTATCTTCACGGTGGTTGGCAAAAAGCAGGTCACAATGGCATCTCTGGTCATAAACTATGACAAAAGAAGCCATTGGTACTCCACCCTGGTTTCATGGTGGTGTGGCTGGGAGAGGGACAATTGCACCCTGCAAGGCAGTTTGTCACTCTGCGTGGTTTGGCCAAACCCAGACAGCTCCCATCACTATTTAGCGTTTCCCACATAAGCCCATGATGAGCATGTAGCAGTATCTGAGAGGCCGGAGAGGAAAAGCTTAGTAAAAATAGCTGTTTACCACAAAGCTTAATAAGTTGCCATTCTTCTCTAGGCTGGTGTATATGTCACCAAGCACACACTCTCTCTCTCTCTCTCTCTCTCTTTTTCCCTCCTGTGCAAAAAGGATTCCAGGAAAGTGGGAGTCACTTCATAATACATGACATCAAACATTCAAACAGCAACTTCAAATGAGAGCAATATTCACCACACTGAGCTTTAGAAGAGGAAGCTTTACTCATAAAGACTGGAAGGGTTGTTTGATAAGTCAGAGCAGTGCCAATACTGGAAGCGGTAATGAGTAACTCTTTCAGAGGAAACACACACACACACACACACACACACACACACACACACAGTTTTCTTTGTCAGCGTCTGATATGTCCTATGAAGATGGGCTTTGCTAAGATTATGAGTTTGTCTGAAGTTTAGCTCTCTGATTATAGCATGTCGAGGGAGGTTTCTTCAGCCAAGCCACCCACACCAAAGCTCGCTTTATACAGAGGAAACTTAAATAATGACCCCCTCATCTCTCGGGAGAGAACGGGGAGAACAGGAAGCAAGTGGTGGAAATGCAAAAGACTGGAAATTCTACAGGCTTAGCAGGGCGTTAATGGCCACACAGCAAGACTTGATTTCAAATGCCATTTTTTACATTATTTACTGCACATCAGTTTGTCCCCAAACAAAAAGACATCCTTGGTAACCCATGAAGGATTAAAAAGAAGTGTTTCATTCAACCCAGTTTCCTAAGTGTAATGCTTTTACCAAACGTGCTTTCTCCCACTTAAGAAGACAAGATCTAAAATTCAGCCATGCATCAGTTTATTTCATAAGATGTCTTTGCACAGGAGCCAAAGGCAATGACAACAACAGACTTCAGTTGCCAGGATATGAAATGACACGGGTGTGGCGAAACATTGTTTTCAACACATCTCATGGCTAAAACATTATTGCATACCAACGAATGCCTGCCTTCAGTTTGAAAGGAATGTAGATGCTGTGTTTTGCCAAAGTTTGTTTCGACTCCCAGTGGTGAGAGGATTGATCAAACATGGAGCTCTAGATGCCTTTCCTGATGTTTTTTTTTCCTCTCCAGTTCTCTTGGAAGCTGAACTTGTGCTTCCTCTGGGTCTCTCCATAGAGATGTGCCTGTATAAGGGAGGACAGCTGTTAGAGTCGTAATCACCCTCTCTCTCTCTTAACGTACATACTTTCACATACACACACTTTTGGCTACTTTGTAACCTCTAAATTTCAATTTAGATTTCAATGAGATGTGCAGATAGTGAGAGAGAGAGAGTTGCTGTTAAATGACCAGGTAACCATGATGGAACTGTATTAAAGGAGAACTCCGATCAATTTTAACATTGAACTCATTTTTTTGTAAATTTGGAGTGCTGTCAGTACAGAGAACAACGACAAAAATCGGTGTTGCCTACACCGTGTTATCCTCATTTTAAAATTTGCACCCTGTTGACTTAAATGGGGCAAGTTTTAAACCTGCTTTTAGCCTCTTAACATCCTTGATGTGTCCTTACAAGCGTCCAGCCATGTTGAGTGATTCCTTCAGAGTCAACACGGTGAATCTGACTGCAGTAGATGTGAAAGATATGAATAAAAATGAAGTTAATTCGGCCAGCGCACATACCTGTATTTATTTCCTGTTTTCGGTCGAAGTCCACAGTAGTCGATTGTCGAGTTCACGCGCGTGATCATAGGTAACTAGGTAACTAAGCAACAGTGGATAACTCGACAATCGACTACTGTGAACTTCGACCGAAAACAGGAAATAAATACAGGTATGAGCGCTGGCCGAATTAACTTCATTTTTATTCATATCTTTCACATCTACTGCAGTCAGATTCACCGTGTTCACTCTGAAGGAATCACTCACATGACCTGTGCACTTGTAATGACACATCAAGGATGTTAAGAGGCTAAAAGCAGGTTTAAAACTTGCCCCATTGAAGTCAACAGGGTGCAAATTTTAAAAAGAGGATAACAAGGTGTAGGCAACACCGATTTTTGTCGTTGCTCTCTGTACTGACAGCACTCCAAATGTACAAAAAAAATGAGCTCAATGTTAAAATTGGCCAGAGTTCTCCTTTAATCTGGACATTTGGATAAACATCTAACCCTAAATACAAATGTTCAGCATTACCCATCCCATACAATTTGTGCTGTGGACGTGCATATCCAAAAAAGACGCAGTCTATTATTATATGTTATTAGTTTTCGAAATGATCAGATATTCCCTGGCTGACAATAAAATGGGAATTATCATATATTCACACTGAAGTAGTGATCCTAGCCTATATGAACTTGAAGGGACCAGAATATCATGGAGACTTGATAACACCATTATTAATATAATTCATGAACACAATCGTGTTTTATGCATTACAAATACTCATAAATAGCATATTCTGAGCAGCTGAGTGTTTTTAAGATTGCCCAGAACAGGAAGAACATTTTAGAAAATTCCCAGTGGGTCCTTAAACAAACAAAAAAAGGAACAAAAAAGAAAAAGAATGCTCAGGATACTGAACACTCAGGCCATAAACTCTGACACATATACATATGCAGTCATATAGGCATCCCTGTTCATCTCTCAGCTCTGGCATCCCTCAGTGTTGACAGAGGAGACATGGGTTCCCAATGAAGAGGTCACTCTCACCCCAAAACCAGATGTTCACAGTAAGCAGGCAAGTGAAGAAAGACAACCTCACTCTAAGCCTGTTTTCAATTTCTCAAATATACGGAGACACATGAAATAAGCAGACATGGCAAGAAAAGAATTAGGAGAATGAGTAGGCCTACCTGGATTGTGACGAGTTCAGAAAGATACAGTTTCTGCTAAAATATAGCACTTTACATGAATGGAGTACAAAAAAAAAAAAAAAACCTTCAGAAATGTTGATTGTCTACACGAGCCGTTTATTTTGCTGCATATTACATGAGGCTTGCAATTTTTGCAAACTTGTTACTATAATTTGTGGCACTAAATACAATGTAGCCCTGACTCATGTGATTTTGTTAATTAAATAGACATTTTATAATTGAGTGATGATGAGTGAGCAAAAACTAGTACCACAGTGGGTTGCATTTAAAGTTATTTTTACTATTATTATTGTTATTATAATTATTTGTGTATATGTTAATCAGTTATTAATAAAATCACAGTATAAAAATACTACAATGAATTTAATATAAATTAAGCCGACCCTGGTAAAAAAAAAACCCTGTTGTAGTATATATATTTAATAGTTTTCACAACAGAAAAAAACATGAAATGTAGTGCAATAATTGCACCAATACTTAAAAAAATACACACTGTGTACCCCAATCATGCAAGGTTTTCAAGTGATCTTGAAAAGCCTGAAAGAAAAAAAGAAAGAAAAAAAAGAATAATAGATGACAACGCACCTTGTTTCATGGTAGTGATTTGATGTTCTTGGTGAAGTGTCTAATATTGTTCAGTAAGCTATGTTAAAGTTTTGATCTGCTTTGAACTGTTTAATACATAATGAACACCATGTTATATCATTCAGCTATTCTGCTACATGTGATTTTAGAGCTAATTAAACAAAGCACTTGACACTTAAATATTTCATAGATGAGGTTCAAGTTAAGTTTGGATTTTAATACAGGAACAAACACGTAAGAAACGTGTGGGCCGTGAGGCTCTGTTAGATACATACACATAATGCATACAGGCTCAGTCCTTACAGGGTGGCAGATAAGTCAGTGTCAAAGCTTTTGGGAAAGCAGTGAGAGCGGTCATATCTCATTCGCTCAAGGTCAAGGACACAAAAGCCCCTGAGACAGAGACACAGCAGGTTACTCAGCAAGTCCTCCACTACAGCAGAGTCTGGATCTCATCCAGCGGATAATGGAATCAATGGGGCTCTCGGGTCGGATGGAGGATACTGCCCCAGAATGGAGGACTGGGAAGAGTCAAGAATGGAATGGACAACAAAGATGATCCTCTCTGGAGGATCACGATAGAGACTTCAATTACTGCTTGGCGACCTTCCTAATTCAATAGAGCAAGAAGACTATTATTTAAGGCGAATGTTCTTGCTTACACTTAAAAATTGGGGATTAGGGACTGTGAGTGACCACTGAACATCATTGTGTCATCATATGCGATATTGCATTTGCATATTGGGTACAAGAATGGTCTGATAGAAATCTGTAAGACCCCACGACGTCAAACTTTACTCAAGAGACAATATCAGCTGTCACTGAGAAAGACAGATATTCAGGGAGTTACACAACACAAAACTCCAGTGCTGCTCAGAGGGGGAAACAAATGTATCCTGTCATGAATCCCCTGGCCTGCATCCTGTCAAAGCCAAAGCTATGTGTTCAAGAGGAATAAAAGCACATGTGATAGACCAAGAGAGTTCCCCCAAAGGTCTTTTACCTAATTTATTCACCCTCAAGTTGCTCCATACCTGTAAGAATAAATAATTGTTTTAAAGGAACACTCCACCGTTT
The DNA here is from genome assembly GCF_949319135.1 of Squalius cephalus. Lineage (NCBI taxonomy): Eukaryota > Metazoa > Chordata > Actinopteri > Cypriniformes > Leuciscidae > Squalius > Squalius cephalus. Next base: position 10,871,645 of record NC_137136.1, on the reverse strand, counting down.
TTTCATATTAAACTATGTTATTCCCTTAACTAAGACGAGTTGATACATACCTCTCTCGTCTCAGTGCGTGCACTCAATCGCTCTGGCGCGCGGCGACACTTAGATAGCACTTAGCCCAGTTCATTCATTAGGATCCAAACAGAGATGAAGCTAGAAGCGACCAAACACGTAATCAAATTATTTGCCGCTGGAATCTTATCGCATCGCGTCTGGTTAGGAGGACACGGTGTCAGCCGTGTTTTCATTACTGAATGATTCAGCATTTTTGAGTCAAATATTCAATGACCCATTCACAAACATTCTTGAATGAATCAGTCGTTTGAACGAACAAATTAATGACTCGCTCCTTAAGACGGTCGCCTGCCTCCACCTATTGGTGGTTTAGTGTTATGTTTAAAAGTATCATTCTTTCCAACGTTTCTTATTTGTATATTTAAAACAATCTCATTACATAATTTAATGCAATGGTAATTTTCCAGTGTAAGTGATTTAATTTGATCAGCCCTACCTAGGCTAACAGCCCTATTGTGTCTTATTATTCTAAATAATTTAATATTTAAATAAATAACTCATGCATACCTCCAGTGTAAATAAAATATCTTTTATCATGGATTTAGAATGCGGCCCTTCAATTGGTTAGCAAAGCTTGATGTGGCCCTCTGGTCTAAAAAGTTTGCCCACCTCTGGATTAATCGATTTGACAGCACTAATTAATTAATATATGAAAAATATTAAATTAAATGTTACCAAATAAATTAATACATATATAAAAAGTCATTTATATATATATATATATATATTAAATTATTAAAACATTTAAATGTAATTAAATAAAAATATAACTAAAATAAAATGTTAACCACTGCCAACTGAGCTAGAATGGTTATTATAAGATAGGAAACTTGTATGTCTGCAGTACACAAGATTTTCACAACCCACACCAAAGCATTCGCTATAAATGTCTCCAATTTAACCCCAGTGTTTTGAGTTAGACAGCACTGTTCTCTGTCTTTAATGTGGGCATTGCTGTGAGGTGTAGCGGTTCACACATTGGATAAAGCTGATTTTGTGACGTAAAACTAGTACTGAACTCCAGGGTTGCAGTAACATCATTCAATCAAACACTTCCATTTTGCTACATTAACTCCAGGCAGCCTGAGCTGTTACAAGAGCCTTATAAAGAAACAGGTCCAACACATATCGTATTCTGAGCATGGTTTCACAGGAAACCAGGTCATCAATAAAGGATGTTCTAAACTGTGCTCTGGAGAGCTCACATGTAAACTTCCATGTGTTGTTTTGAGCACACTATGGACAGGCACAGCGAAATGAATACAAACAGCTGAAGAATTTGCTTTGCGAGCAGTGTTTTGTTCAACAGCTCATATGGATGCCTTGTGTGCATTGTGAATGTTTCTTGCTGTTCAAATCGCTCAACAAAACAGGAGGACACATGCGTTGAATATGTCAGGGGAGTGATTGCTATCATAATATGCTTTAAGTGGCTTGTAAAGTATTAGGCTATAGTTGGTTTTGCAACTCTTCTGGGAGATGTACTTGATGTGTTGGACTGATATGGTTTGCTTCAAAATAGTTCTATGTGTACAGGTCTTTGACTAATAAGGTTTGGTCCACATTGAAGCTTATTCTGGCACACAAAATTGGCACACAGGAGAGCAAGGTGAATAGTGACCAGCAACCTAAGAGCTCCAACATCTACACAAACTTTCAGATGATTAACGAACACACACACACAGTCTCACACACACACACACACACTTGAAGTGCTTGAATAAAAGTCTTCTGTAAAAGGGGAAACACAGATGCTTGAACAACTGATTAAAATAACATTCAAAATTAATACCAAAATACCAATAAATTTAAATATATATTTTAACAAGAATCTGTATTAAATAATAAAAAATTATATCCTAAAGGTTAGTCTGGATGACATTAAAACAAACACTTTGGAACTGCTCTCTATCACTTCACCCAAACAAATCAATTTAATTCAGAAAAGATAGTCTGAGAAGACAGTCGTGGATGTCATTTCATATGTCTACCACAAGAGGACAGAACTGCATCTAAAATGCAAAAAAAAAAAAAAAAAAAAAACGGCCAAAAAAACCCCTAGATTTTACATTTATTTAAAATAAAAGGTCATTGAGAAGGAATTAAAATGAATAAAAAGTGATTATTTCAAATAGAACAAAGTATAATACTGTTATTACTAAAGATATTATTTTAAATACTGTTTATATATATATATATATATACATATACATATATATATACATATATACATATATATATATATATATATATATATATATATATATATATATATATATATATATATATATATATATTATTTTTATTTTTTTAATTTTTTTTTTAAATACTGGTCTAAAAAATAACTTTAAAAAACATATACACTTCAACTACAGAGAGACAAAGATTTTCCATATCAAATTTTATTGCTGACATGCATGTAGAGATTTGATGAAGTACAAAAATATGTCTTTTATACAAATTTGTTTTTCATCTCTGTACAATTACCCAGTTTTTTTTTTTTTCTTTGACACCATTCTAACCAAGCAGCTTACAACATCAAACGTTCAGGCAAGTTTCATCATGTTTCGTTTTACATCAGATTTAGATTTTCCAGTTTTAGTAAAAGATGCAAAAAAAGAAACCATTCTAAAGAGAAATCTCCCAATTTATGAAACATCTGCACAAAGTGGCCAAAAAAAATGAAAAGAAATTCAAAGTCAAACTTAATGTTCAGTATCTTCCCTTGCACTGTCTTTGTGTTGGAGTATTCATCATTTGCAAAACACCCACATTCACTCCAATATCTGCTGCATCTTATGGCACGTCTTGCTAATTAGAATCATGCACTAATTGCTTTTAAACTGTATACAGAGCTCAACAAAGTACGCTTCTCATGCTGCAGACAGAATTTGGACATCACAAAACTGTCTATGCAAGATGGGGGGTGGGGGGTGCACTTGCAGTCACTTAGGTAGGGGGCATATTAAACAAAAATGTACTAATTTCTTTCATCTAGGTTTTGGGTACAGACTACACAACCACATCAACAGCAGTCATATTGCAACCGTACAGATCTGCTATGATATAATGGCTTTTGTGAGAACTCTACGCGGACCTAGTGTATAGCCTTGAGGCACTCCTTTTTGTGTCTATGGAAAGGACTTTGATTTGCTCACAAATAGCTCCTCCCATCGAGTCACACATATTATCCACTACAATACTGCTTTTTAACCAAATAAATTCACATTGAGCTGGGAAAAACTAATGCTTTCAAAGGTGGCTTTTGTGGAACATTGGTGTGATTCTTCAAAATAATAATGCCCTGTACTGGGTTTTGCACTACTGATGCCCCCATTCGCCATTACTATGTCTTTCACACTGGCCAGAGTGCGGTATCATCCTTTACCTCGCAAGATAAACTCTACATCGATTCTACATGTCATGCTAATGTGCACATTGACTTAAAATAGAGCTATGCAAAGTCAGTCTCCTAATTAGTGTAGCTTAATATACCGACAGGATTGTTGCAATAATTACTCAAGAATTTAAAAAAAAAAGAAGGAAAGAGAGTCAATAAAACAAAACCTTCACTGAAGATAGAAGGGGAAAAAACGTGAGAGATCACAGCAATGCTTTCGAGTGATATATGATCTCTACATTTACTATGGCAGATTAATTAAAACAGCAAATAAATTAAAAGGAAACCAGAAAGGTAAGCAAGTACTACCAGGCTTTACGTCTTTGAGAGAGGAAATCAAAGTGGAGATTAAAAAGGACAAGTCAAGCTGCTAGTCATGAGCTCAGAGACCTACAGTCCTGAATGACCTTTTCATCTAATGACATGAGTGGAGCCAGACATAAAGGCATTGCAAACTAAGCCACAGGTCCATGCAAGCCAACCGCCTAGTATACTAAGATATATTCTAGCATCAAAAGTACATATTCACTGCTCATGGTTGAGGATCTGTCGATAATCTAAGGCTAGATATCCCACAGTTATGCTTTATACAAATGGGGTAGCTTAAATGGGATTGGAAAAAAGTCAAATGAGATTAAGAATCTGTTTCCTTGCAAAAATTCTCACAAAAGAAACAGATTAAGAGGAGTGAGTTTGATGGCATTTCCTTCCTGATGAGCTTGAAATATTGAATAACCATACATGAAATGAGGGGTAGGTGTAGGAATAAAATGAAAACAAAAACAAAAAGAAACAGTCCCCTATGCAATTGGTTTCTTTGTATCACGGTGGCCAAAAACGTTCCCTAGTGGCCAATCCTCGATCCCTGAGCTGCAGCTGAAATCTGTGTGGGGAACGAAAGCACCGGAGATAGAGGACATGGCAGAAGATGCACTTTGATGGCTTGGCATGCTATCAGAGGGTGAGCGCTATAGATGGAGGAAAACAAAAGGAAAGGAGGGCTTAAGGGCTGTGCTTACAGGGCTTATCTTGGCTTAGACTTCCGCATGACTGCCGGCTCAGCCGCCCTGCTTCCTGACAGTTTCATCCCATCACCAGCTGTCCCATACCTCATCTTTTTCCAAGCACAGCCCCGCAAAGAGTCCCCATGTGATACACACACCAATATCCATGGCTGTCCCACCCAGCTCAGTTTTCGAGAGTCCGTTGTAGTGGCATAAAACATGTTTAAAATGTACAGTTCTGTTTACAGTTGGGGGAATGCACAGGAAATGGTGGTCTTGATATTTATGCTGCCTTCTGATTGGACGAAAGCAAAAGGGGAGAGTAACGTACCAGTAACGCCGGTTTAGATGCCAAGTTAAGCTTTTGGTTGTATGCATCTAGACACAGATGCTAGCTGCCAACAGAAACCCATTCAAATAGAGGAATGAGAAACATGCGCTGCTATGATTTCAGTAATATGAGGTTATTAGCTTTCTAACTTATACTTAACATCTTCAAATGGCAAAAAAAGAGAATAATCTTACTTAAAATGCTACTGTTATTGTAGGAGAGGAGGGGGAAAAGCTTATTTAGATTGAGGAAAAACCAATCACTGGTTTTGACACAGAATGAATAGTTACACAACCACAATGCTAATGCTCTTGAGCCTGTGCTTGTCTCCCCCTCAACATAAGGAGTCCTGCTTTCATAAGAACGGAGAGCATTGTTAAAAACTGACCAAGAAAGGAGGAAATAGAGAGATAGAAAAAATGGTAAGAGGTAGATTTGCAGTCATAGATGCAGATGGGAGCGGAACAGACAAACTGGTTGAGGGGAACAGAACGAAAGGGTTGATCATGTGATCTGAGGCATTTCTGTAGAAAGTGCTGGGGGAGAGGTGGGTGGGGAAGGGTGGTTGTGTGTCATCTGCTACATGATTCTGTTGGGGTATTGCTGAAAGTGTGTGTGTGTGTGTGTGTGTGAGAGAGAGAGAGATTTGGGCAAGGATTGGCATGGTGGAGGTGGTGTTGGTGGTCAGAGTCTCATTAGACCTTTGTGCCGCCCATAGGCAGAGTCTGTGTCCTGTGTGGATGAATGGAGCAACAGAGCACTGAGCTGTTCCTTGGCCCTTGTTTGTGTCTGACAGACTCATGCTGCGTACTCACAAACACTCTTTCACACACAACGTACATACAAGTGTGCGCCTAGTTCAGAGGCTCGCTCCACTCCCTGTGACCACCGCCCACGGACAGAAAGGCGGTGCTACTTCCGGAGGAAGCGCTGGGCCAGTATTGCGGCATCCAGAGGACTGATGGGCTGTGCATCGTGGCCGAGGCGCCTCACTGGAGGCACGTTACCGAAATGCCTCTTGCTGAGGAAGTTCTTGGTCTCGTGTATAGTGTTCTTCTCTTCTGCCAACAAGAGCTGTTGCCTCATGTAGTTCTCAAATTCGTACTGAGACGACTCCTCTGTCACTTTCGCCTGAGGATATAATAAAAGACTGTTTCAGATCCAGTAAGAACCTCATCATAGTAATGCTAGTTAAAGAGTAAATTCCTATTATTCTCAATCCCATCTTAATAAGCAAAGGCAACTGCAGACAAGCCACTGGTTGGTTGAAACACTGGCACTTTCAAAACACTGTCAGGTTGGTAGGATTCTCAAGCAGAGCAAACCAACCAATGGTGTGAGTTTAAGGTGGGACTTTCAGTTAACCCGGTTTGAAAATATATTTTTACAATTTCGTTCAGAGCTACAAGAGGCACTACACAATTTTGCCCCTTATTTATAAAACACGCAAGTAAAACAAACATGTACAATGTTAACAAATCATTTCATACATAAATTGTCCCATTCATTTAAATCCAACAATTTATGCATCAGGGTTTTAAAGCAGTGGTTCTATATAATAATATATTTTATTTCAAATAATTTTAAGTTAACCTGTGCCCCTTGTGTTTCATAAAAAAGGCCCTTCACCCTTAAACTTTCATATAATTGTAATTCCTACGAGTGGTACTGACCTCCTGAAGATGTTCGGGGTGGTTAAGCTGATCGTCTATGTCTGGCACCACTTGTAAAGGGCCACTCAGCGAGGACACAGATTGCCTGTTTAAAAAATAAAAATCTTTCAATGACAAATAGGAATTTTCAGCTGTATAGCCAAGGGAGCTTTAAATGCATCATTGAAAACTGCAATGGATTGCAAAAATTGTGTCGAGACAACATCGCTGACCCAACATGACATCACCCATTACATGAATTCCTAAGAAGTTATGTGAACTCTGACAAGAATTCTTGGCTAAAAATGGAACTATAAAGCTGATCTCATATCAGATGAGACGCACCAGGATGCGATGATGGCGCTCAGAGACTCGAGCACCTCGGTGGCAGTGAGCCTCTGCTGAGGGTCGAGCACCAGAAGCTTCCTGATCAAACACACCGTACTTTCTGATACCCGCCCATCCCTGCATAAACAAAAGACAAAGACGCATAAGCATTTCCATTAACATTTCACAGACTTCATTGAAAGTAATAGCTCACCAAAAAGAAATTAAAAAAAAATTAAGGTGTGCAATTATTTTCAGGGAAATGCACGGCTAAAGTAGTTCCAGGCAGGCCTTGACCGCATTACAGTTTCATATCACTTCGCCAAATGATTTCAGTTATTACAAAAGGTCCTTACAGCCTACAAAAGCAAAAAAAAAAGAACATAGAAAAAAAAAATAAAAAAAAAATAAAAATACAACAACACTGACCAACCAAATAAATATAGTAAGCAATAGGATAAAAACGGCAAATTATTTCCATGTTTTTTGCCACAAAATTATGTTTTATTATGTAGCACATACTCTATCTCGCTCCCACTCAAAAGCGCACACATACAGTATGGACTAAGCATGCTACACAAGTACAAGAAGTCAAAGCGTCTCGATCGCACCCGGTGGTTGGTCCCAGTATAGATCATAAACCCCACCTCCCCATAAAGTCTAATGGACGCGATGGACACTAAATCAAATTACACTGACATTTTTTTCCAAAGATGTTTTCTGTCATTTTAGGTCGTTTTTATCACACTGATGTAAGTTTAAGTGTTTTTTTTTTGTTTTTTTTTTAATAAGTTTGGTTATTTGATGCTATAAAAACTGGAATGTGACGTCATGATTGACAGCTGTGATTGAATCAGGTCCCAAATCTGCGCAAGATGTCAGCGCCATATTAGGACTTTGGTGGCTTCACTTTTCACCATTGGAAGAGAGTGAAGGGCCGTCGTACATCTTTTTTTTACAGTCTATGGTACGGACATACACTCGCACAGAAATGTGTTGTCAGCGCTGCTCTGACTATGTTATCAGTAAAATCATTTAGCAACTTAAAAGCTACATGACATTTTTCACTAGTGAGGTAATAATGGCTCTGTTCTTGAAGCAGATAAACTTACAGTTTTGCTATTAGAGATGCTGCTGCTGAACGCTGTTGAGAACCGCACAGACTCAGGTAATCTCTCTCTCTCATAACTGCATTAGTCTGCCATCAATGGCTCAAGACTCCGTTATTAGAACTAAATATGCATAATATGATTCATTTATATAAAAGATAAATTGATAAATAACATTAAATTATAATCTATTAATTAATCCATATAATAACATCTACAAATATAATAGTTACCCGTCTACCAAGCTCTGACAATGTATGAAATATTATATTAAGAGATTATCCAAATTTAAAAAACAAAAAACAATAGGCCTATACCTTTAAAAGCAAGGATTTGTCGGTCATGGCATACTGCTTCAAGTCCATTTTTAAGTCCATGTGAGCAAATTAAATTGTGTAGTTTGCCTTACGTTCATCATTAGTTACTGGACAGACCTATTGATACCATTTTCATATCTGGAGAGGACATGAGCTCGACATGGTTTTAAAAAAAAAAGCGCATTACACCCGGTTACAGCACATTTCTCTAGACTCCGTCGCTATGGAAACAAGGACGCTAACATGCAATCACCCGCAAATGAACTTCTCCACTACTTCTTGTGAAAGTCAAGTCAAGTCAAGTTTATTTATATAGCGCTTTTCACAATACAGATTGTATCAAAGCTGCTTCACAGTATCAAATTCAAATAATACATCAATGTTTGTTTCTAGTGGAAAACGTCCACGTTTGGTAATGCTGATCAATAGTATTGTTGATTGATTGATTAATTAAATTAAATATCCACAACTGAGCAAGCCAAAGGCAACAGTGGCAAGGAACCGAAAAAACTCCATCAGGTGACCTTATGGAGAAAAAAAAAACCCTTGGGAGAACCCGGGCTCAGTCGGGGGCCAGTTCTCCTCTGGCGTCTATGAACTAGAGGTCGGATTTAACTGTAAGATTAAAAGTATTATATGAATGCCTGGCTGAAGAGATGCGTCTTTAATCTAGTTTTAAACTGGGAAAGCGAGTCTGAGCAACGAACAGTATCAGGAAGGCTATTCCAGAGTTTTGGAGCTAAATGTGAAAATGCTCTCCCTCCTTTGGTGGACCTAGATATCCTAGGTATGACCAAAAGCCTCGAATTTAGTGATCTCAAAGAGCGCGTTGGATAATAGGCCGATAGAAGGTCCGTTAAATAGACTGGAGCTAAGCCGTTTAGGGCTTTATAAGTCAGCAGCAATACCTTGTAATTAATACGGAACTTTATAGGTAACCAATGTAGTGATGATAAAATCAGTGTTATATGATCATATTTTCTTGATCTAGTAAGAACTCTAGCGGCGGCATTTTGGACTAACTGTAGCTTGTTTATTGAGGATGCAGGACAACCGGCTAATAAAGCATTACAGTAATCTAGTCTCGAGGTCATGAATGCATGAACTAACTTTTCTGCATCAGAAACTGATAGCATGTAGCTTAGCAATGTTTCTAAGGTGAAATTGATTTCATTATAATTACTATTAGTATTATACACACTGCAAAATCCTTATTTGTTTACTCAACTATGTGTGGGTCTATGTACCACCTCGGGTGTGCATTATTTTCTAAAAATTCAACTGCCCATCATCAATTATTCCTTATTTATACTACGGCATATGTCATATGACAATTTTAAGTGTGGAACAGAAGAAAATTTTAGTCACAGTTTAATGAAAATCTTGACACACGATGTGAACAAGTGTGTTTTTTTTTATTTTCGAGTGAACTATCCTTTTAAACTAGGGCCAACACAATATTTGCTAATTAACATGTTTAAACACATTTGATTCATATCAAAGCACAGAGATAATGGAGAGACTCACTCAGGGATGGAGTACTCTGCTGCTTTGATCTTGCGGAAGAGCTCTTGAGGTATACTGTCATAGAACGGGAACTGGCCGTAGAGCATGGTGAACAGCACCACACCGAGCGCCCACATATCGCTGGGTTTACCACGGTACGGTCGACCTACATGGGAACACAAAGTGCAATTTCAACAGGCAGCTCTACAACAGATTGCTTATTCAATCAGACTCGAACTTTCTCTTGGCACAGTATCAAACGCTACACAAGTACGTACATAAGTACGTAGATAAGTACGTTATAAGTTTTCAGCACCCATTACTCCAGTCTTAAGTGTCACATGACCCTTCTGAAATCATTCCAATATGCTAATTTGGTGCTCAAAAATGATTTTATTTATTGTCAATGTTGAAAACAGTTGTGCTCCTTAATATTTTTGTAAAAAAAAAAACGTGATCGATTTTTTTCAGGATTCTTTGATGAATAGAAAGTTAAAAAGAACAGCATTTATTTGAAATTGAAATAATTTGTAACATTTGTAATCATAACATTGTAAATGTCTTTACTGTCACTTTTAATCAATTTAATGCATCCGTGCTGAAGTATTAATAAAATAAAAAAACTAATTGACCCCAAACTTATAAATGGTGTGTTTAAAAGATGGTGACACTCTTGGAAGCATGTCATACCCCTAAAACCTATTCACACTCACCATACTGGTTTGTTTACCACCATAAATGGGCAAAAGAATGCCAGAAGAGTACAAATGAGTCATGGGAGCTTGTTTTAAAAGAGGGGTTAATTGGGTAGGTTTCTGTTTGGTAAACAGCTTGATTTGCATGGTATATTTTTCTGTAATGTACACATTCTCTCTTTCTACTTCGACCCTACGCATGAGAAACCGAAAGAGGTGTAGAGGAGAGAGAGTGAGCGATGGAAAAACAGTGAGAGGAAGAGAGAGAGAGAGATAGGGAGAGAGAGCAGGAAGAGTAGTTCCTCTCTGCATGACTCATTGTGATGACTCACTGAAGCAGCTCTCCCTTTGTTCTGCTGTCATATTTGGCTGATTTACTCCCAGTTTCTTTCTGTCATTTTACTGTGAATGGAGACCACAAACAAGAGCTCGACTGCGCCTCTATTTAACATGCATGCTCGGAATGCACCATCTAACCAGAGCCTACATCCACAGAGGTCTCGGAAAAACCCAGAAAACACATGAAAGACAGTTTTGGAAAGGTTGTGTTGTCGGATATTTTAGCTAGTGCATCAACTAAACGAAAAAGATTTGAAAGCAGGGACTTTTAACCATTTTACACAAATAGCACTCTGCACACAAAGTTTTTAAATTTACATTTCAGTTTTGAATTAATCATACTTGCACTTAAAGGGATGGTTCGGAGTAATTTCAACCTAGGGTCCTTTGCACCATGACCTCGAGCCAAACACCCCCCTAGAAGCTTTTTTTCCCTTGGTCGAACATTATTAAAATTAGAGCTTATTTAGAGATATAGTGCAGGCGCTAATGGATCTCGTAAATTACCCCACTAATAATGCTCGGAATGGTACCAAACTTCTGCAGTGGTACAAATAGGTTCTGTACTCATAAAACGAGGCATTGGAAAGTTTGTAAGTACATCAGGAGTTTATTTAAATAACACTTGCCTGAAGGCAATAATACCGCTAACCCGGACGTCGAGGTCACTTCCGTGATTTGGGAAAAGCCCGTAAAAGTCCTGGCAGAGAGCGATGCATAAGGATGTAGTGTAACGACGCCCAGTTCCAGGAATGGACTAATATTTTGTTGGTAGTACCAGTTTGCAACAATTAGTTGTATACATAAGTTGTCAACACTTCAGAAAAAATAATACAAAAATTTGGATATACCAAAAAATAGGTATAAGTACAGATATATCCTGGCAGTAATGTACTTATAATGAAGTTCCACGGGGCAAGCGTGCAAGATCCATAGACATCCACCGTAAGTATTTCTTAACACATGTTTTTACAAACTAAATTTTATAGAAAAGGTCCAAAGATTTCCTCTTTTGACTACATAAATATACATATACCGCTTTCGACTACATAAATGTTTCACACACAAGATAAACAGCAAGTCTCATGTACTGAAATTACATCACTTGAGTGAACTTCGGTTCCACAAAGAAAGAGATTGTTTGGAAAGATAAACCTTGTGATACGACCACAGTTAATTTTATCTGTAACAAGCTTAACAAGCTTAAGGGAAGAGTTTTGGTATCGAGTCGTTGAGCTAACAGGTCAAGTCCTGCGGCACACAACACAAATAATGACTTCAATAAACGTAACTATTGCTCATCCATGCTGACGGTTTGCGACTGCTGTCCTGATTAGGGCCGTGTAGGTGGTTGGGTTTATGAGCTTTGATTACAGTGGTGACATGAAGGGTGAGTCATGTGAGTCACACACATAAACACACACAGAGAGAAAAGCTGGATTCTCACCACTTAGGACATCTGGGCTGATGTAGGCTGGACTGCCTCGCTGGTCCTTTAACAGATCTTCTTCACTCACCAAATGCTTGCCAAGGCAAAAGTTCGTGATGGTGATCCGATGGGTCCTGGAGCACACAAACACAACATGCCGATGACGTCAAAAAACCAACCAAGAATTCCCGCATCAAGTCGCACTGTTTATTAAAAAAACAGCTTGTGAAATAAAGGTCATAATTTACCACAAAATCAAAAGGTAAAAAAAAAGACAACATTACATATGTTATATAAAGAAAAGTAAATGTAAGTAAATGATGACAGAATTTTCAGGTGAACTATCCCTTCCTTTGCAGCATAACATTATTTTCATTACATGACAATCTATCTTGTCTAAAGTAAAGGCATAAATTCTCTTTATGAAAATGAAATGAATAAATTCAATTCTTGAAATTTGTATTGCAATCTGATTGAGAAATATTTATGTTTTTGTTAGATTCCCCCTCAAAGAGCCACTCCAAATTCTGTATTCAATTCATTTCTACTGTCTGGATTATTGTGGAATACATACATGTACGGACATACACATACAATTTTACACTATATATGCATATCAAAATTAAACTCTAACTGTTGTTAGGTGAGTCATGTTTGTATCTGTGCAAACATGCCTTTGATATTTTTGTCTCTGTCATTAAATCTAATCTATGGCAGGGAGCCATTCTGCCTTTCCAGAAAGCAGAACCCAACATGACAGAACACACCGTGACTGCACTTGACAAACAAGTGAGTCACCTGTGGCTTCTCACAAGCTCGGTGATGACTAATCTTTGCACCTCAGAAAGGAAAGAACAGCACTTTTTCAGTGACAGGCATGCAATGAAAACAAGCACACCAACATACAGAGAAATATTAAAAAAATACATTCACATTTACAATGAGCAAAACTAACGCGTCAGCTGACTGAGCTGAACTGGGGGACCTCCAATGTGAGAATTCACACAGTCAAGAGCTGTAATCTCCCTTCATTCAAAACAAAAAAAACATCCACCACAACAGCTTCATCTCTCAGCTACATCCTCTTTTCCCATGCTTCCCCAGTTACGCTCTCACTTTCACACCCTGAAAGTGACTGTCACACTTACGCCTAACAGTTACAAACAGGCTCGTTCCAGAAGCTTTGTTTTTCCCAGAAGAATTTCTTACTGGTTTAAGGCTCATTACCATCTTCATTTAAAAAGGAGGGACATGATTAAATTAGATTAGAAGTGAAAAGAGAGTTGAGATTAGTCACAATGGACTATGTGAAAAAACGCTATCCATTCTACACAACATCTGTACCAGTTATAATCTGTTTAAGTTTTCAATTTCATCTTACTTTTAATGGTGTATAAATAGTCAATTTAACAAAATGAATCAAATGCAACAATATCTTTATGCATTAACTGGATCCACTAAGATCCAGATATCTCACACTCATCGACAATTTGCTAAAGTTTGTGCGTTTCAAGGCATTTGAATACATAATATATTCAAAAGTTTTGTGTTGAATGGAGATGACTGTCGTTTTTTCACGGCGATTTCACATGGTGGAAATATTTTCAAATGACATGCTTCTAAATGTCACAAACTGGTTGTCTACATGACGTTCTTTACATGCAGCATCTAATTCTTGCTAGTTTTAATCTTCGTAATAGTTTTACTCTAAATGGAAGCTTTTATCTGACTTCATCGTGACTGTTTGAGCTTTGGTTCTCGAACGAAAAAAAGTCAGCAAGTGTTTCTCCTCAGGACATTCTCATTGCTCACTCTCCTCTTCCTGCTCAAGTGAAGAGACCAGAAGCCTCCCAGTCTCTCAGTGCTGCTAAAATTAGCCCCTGTTGATGGGAAAAGTTAAATGGTTTAAACGCAAGAGGAAGTCTCAATGTTGAAATCCGGTCAGAACTGCCTCTGCTGGGTGAGGTTAATGTGGGATTTTGATGCAATTGTTTAGTATTGGAGTTCCTTTGCTTGGGCAATCTGTGCTGTACGAGGAACAAAGCTAATAGTGAAAGCAAATGTGCAGATCAGGCAATTTGTTCACTTTTATAGAGCCTTAATGTTGACAGCCATATGGTGCTCCCTAAAGTGCGGAGTGTGTGAGCTGTGAAGTAGGGAAAGGAGGTATGAAATGATGGCACCAACGCTTGTGAATTGTGAGAGAAGCTTCTGCACTGCATGGCAGTTACTGACAAAATGCTGATGATAAAGCCTTCACAGGTTGATTCTGCAGCATGCAGAAAGCTCCACAGATATTATATGTCAGAACCACATTCAGCAGTCATTTTCAAAGGCCCAAGTATCATGTCATGGACCACTTATGACTAATACCGAGTACTTTCCATTCCACCCAAATCCAACAGTCTGCCGGCTGGGCAGGGTCACACAGACAGTCGGATCAGAAGGGTATTTGGAGAGTGAAAAAGCGAGAGGGGGGGGGGGGGGAGAGAGAGAGAGGTCTGCCAGCGTTACATGAGTGTGACTCAGCTCTGAGCTATGAATCCTTTGGCAGAGGGCTGTATTATCTCCAGCTGGGACACAGTGTTCTGCTCTCTTGCTGAACTGAAGCAGACAGACCAGACTGCTCGGTTTCATCACCATAGGGTCCAGTGACAAGTGTGCATACGTATGGATGTTTTCTTTTGCTGTTCATCAATGCAATACCAGTCTTTTTAATTGACTCCCATGAAACAAGCGTAAAATGCTTGACTCAACAATGGCACATGCAAGAAATTAAGATGAAAAAAAAGAGAAAAAAAACACTGAAACTCACGTGTTACTCAAGGTTCATATTTCATAACTTGACAACTCTTTTCTGAGAAAATTTAGAATTGCATCTGGGTAAGTTTTCCCAAGCAATATTAATTTGGGGTTGATTTGTTTTTTAATGTTTATAAAAAAAATGTATGCACACCAAGGATGCATTTATTTGATCAAAAACACAGTAAAAACTATTATTACAATTTAAAATACATTGTAAAATGTATTCCTGTGTGGCAAAGCTGAATTTAAGCAGCCATTACGCCAGTCTTCAGTGTTTTTGAAGAAACAGTGATCCTATTTTTTTTCACAATGTAAAAGTCTTTACTGTCAAGACTGATCAATTTAATGCATCCTTGCTTATTTCTTTCAACAAAAAAAGAAAAGAAAAAGCTGACCCAAACGTTTGAAAGGTAGTGTAAGTAAGAAGCATTTTTAGATAATAAAACAGTAGGCTTTGTTTTTCTGTGGGCTTGAAGGGGTTAATGGCAAAAAATGCTGCATAATGCATACCATCTATTCAACCAGCCAGAACGCAAGTACAGTTGCCTGTAAAGAGACAAGGAAGAGAGAGAGGATGATGAAAGAAACTAGACCCACTCCTCCTCTCTCTACACATGCCACTGAGCTTATATGGTGTGACGGGTTTCGTAATTAGACAAGCTGGGCACTTATGTGACCGAACTACAATATGTGAGAACTCAGTGGCGAACAACACATGCTGGCAAATGTGACAGGCAGAACTGAGGATTTTCAATTAGTCAGTAACTCTCGTTCCTCAGGACAGTTGAAATGGCAGAGACAACAGAGCTGTTTTTAGAAGCATTCCCATTCCACACACAGCAGAAACACATGCAACACGGCACATATGGTGTTTGGAGAGGGTCTTTATGGATGAGGGGTTGGGAATTCCACTAGACCTATCTGATTCACAATGCTTGCCGACATCAGATGCCTTCAAGCTAGCATGTGCGGTTTTACCAACCCCCTCCCTTCCCTGGCTCTATCACCCGCTCCTTTTTTCCAGGGAATGAACCAGGGGCACGTTCCATGCCTGTTCGTTTTAACTGGGATAGTTTCCCGCTGCTCCCTCCCCTCCCTCTTCAGCCTGTGGGGATGAATCACACTCGCACTAAGAGCTCAAGAGGAGAGGGGTCAATGAGGCCAGACGGTGCTCCATGAAACCCCAACAGAGAGCCGAGCGCACAGAAAACTCCACTAGCACAGCGTCAGCAGGTAAAAGGAAGAGGAAAGATGTCTTACCTTTTATTGAGCACCATGTTTCCAAGCTTCAAGTCTCTATGCACGATGTTCTTCTACAATGGTAAGAACAGTGAACGGTTACAATATATACCAGAAGATATGGGCTACAAGTTGGACAGCATGCAACCTGACAATCACCGTTATATTATATTACAGATAAATACCATGTAAATAAATAAATAAAACTAAATAAATAAAACTAAAGTGAACCCAATGTGACTGGCATTGCAATCACTAAAAATCAATTTTGCTAATAGAAAAAGCTGACATAGAAAATAAATATTAGATTAAAAAAACGAAAATTAGAAATGCGTCCGGTTTTGATTTGGTCTTGGCTTTAAAACCAGTTCACCATGGCAGCTCACCTTATGTAACGCCTCCACCACTCTCACCACATCATAGAAGATAACGATGGCCTCGCGCTCGCTCAATCGCTTCTCTTTGATGACATAATGCTGCAGGTTGATGAGGTCGGCCGTCTTGTCGCTGAAGTCGTGGGCACAGAGGCAGTCGAGCACCAGACAGATTCGTCTCTTCATCTTCCGCACTTTGTTGGCCTCCATGTCCTCGACAATCTCATAGGATCGGTCCTGAGACAGAAAAGTGAAAGAGAATGCATTATAAAAGTTTTGCGCAGACAATAATTGCATGGACAGCATAAAAGACTTTGCCTCGACCGACCCAGCAGTGCATTTAACAGTGTCTAAAAAGAAAACTGATACATAACCGCACCATTAAGCTTTTGAATGGCATGGAGAAGAAAATACTGTGTTTCACGTACAAGATGACACTAATGGACTGGTGGTACAAAAAGGAAAGCAGCGATTCTCCTGTATGACTCGACATGTGCAACAGCTTGAATGATAAAAGCCCTCCTTCGGTCACCTGAGACCGGGGTCAAATGAGGGCCACAAATCGATCGGCAGTGTGGTTTGTGTTTGCAATGACTGCGCCTCCGAACACAAGAGGCGATCCATAATTAACTGGCCCACTCTAGAGACAAGCTATAATAAACCAATCAATACTGCAAGCTTCAATGAATGGCCCTGACAGCACAGTACGGCTTGTTCTGCAGCCGATTTTCACCAGGGAAGAAAGGAGAGGTCTATGATATAGTTAAAAAGCCAACGCAAGAGAGGGAGGGGAAAAAGCATCTCAAAGAGAAAGTAAGTGGTGAGTCACTGCTAGCACTTTGTGATGAAAATGAAAACAACTGAAGGAACAAATTAAGCTGTGAGACTGAGGACATTCACAAGGGGAGGGAATCTTTAGGAGTCTCAAATCGATTCTATTTTGATTTAAAGAGTCACAGACAGATTCCAAAACAAGTTGATGCATTTCAAATTTCAAAAGACAAATCTTTGGTGAGTCAAGGCAGATTGTGTACTCTCATCCAACAATAGAAATAGAAAAAAAAAAGAGATATAAAATAGAAGAGATGGTTCAGCTCTGAAAAAAATTAAATGCACAATTATAGCAAAACATAGTATATTTTGAGATCAATCAGCACGTTTTCTGTGGATGATCAATTTTCAATTGTGTTATGCATTTCATCCTGTGTAAATGCATGATGCTAAATTGTTTTGTTTTTTCATAATGATTTATAATGAATAAATACTATTTGTGAGGCTCAAAACAGAACCATTTGAGAAAGAATCATGATGCAATTAATTACTTTTTCCCACTCCTGATGTTCAAGATACCAAACAATTCCAGCAGCTGCACAAATAATGCATCTTGACAGTCATTAAAAAACTCTAATGACACATTCTACACAAGCTACTCCTAATTGGTCTTACCTGGAAGAGGCCGTGATGGTGAACCACTCCTTCTTGGTTGGAGAGCAGTGACAGTAAAGAATACTCTGTATGCAGGAGCATTTTGCCTTGCCTTTCTTCCTGTGTCTCTCCAGCCGTGTCCCCACGTTCTTCCAGGGTCAGAATCTACAACAAAGGTCGAAGGTAAGAAGACACCACGCCACTAGATCCTGTTCTAAACCTTCCTGGGGGTCTCTTATCTTCAATGTGATGGAATACTAAGCAATCAACGATCTTGAGGCAATACAGAGGGTCCATTAAAGGCTTTATCTTCAGAGAAGACAAAGATAAGTCCCTCACATGTCCTTCAACACATCTGCACAACGATCTGAGAGACACTAGACTCATGGGCATGGAAGAGTAGGGTCAAAAGGTTGACAATCACCTTTCAGTCAAGCCCCTCCAGTAAGAGGCTGGTTCATAAACAAAAAGGTTTAATGGTCATCTCTGAACCAGAGTCGGTCATCAATTGGACATGATTGTAGAGATTTGTTGAGGCAGGTCAAAGGTTCATGCAAACAGTTAGACACACAGGGGCTTTTGTGTTCAGAAGCAGTCTCACTTCCTTGGTCAGGACACGTTTGAATCACGTGGGAGGGTTTTTGTGAGGTGATACAGAATGAGACTGTCAAAAAAAGCTATTTTTGCTGATCTGATCTCCAATAAAGAAACTGAACAGGGATCAAAAATTTTGTAGGGTAGGAAAAAATATACATTTTTTCCCCCAATTAATCAAAATCTCCAGAAAGATGTCTGATGGATCATTCACTGAATGAACTTACTGAATCCAGAGCAGCTACTGAATAAACAATTACATTTCACTTATACATAAACAATACCATTCAAAAGTTTAGGGTCAGAAAAAAAAGAAAAGAAAATAAAGGTAATACATTGATCAAAAGGGGCAGCAAAAACTTTAAATAAAACGATTTGTGAAGGATCACCTGACCACTTGATGTTAATACCATGTAAATGAGGCCTAAAAGAGTACTCACTTTTAGCTGGTAGAAATCATCCGTCCCATCTTTTCTGGCTAAACACTGCACTATACTCTGCACGGGAGAGTTTCCCAGCCGTGGGCCTGTCGAGATGGGGAGGGATAGAGAAAAAGAGTGTGAAAAGATGCAAAAGGTAGTGTCAGTGCAGAGCACAACAATCCCCCTTGAAGCCAATCATAAACACTCTCATTACAGTGCCCTGCACCACATCACACTGCTATTTCCAACTGTGACGGGTGCATTTCAAAGGCAAGACTGTAGTGTGATAGTGACATACAGGGAAAGACCTGCAGATTCAGAAGTGAAGCAGTCAATCCAAAACATTCCTGCAATTCTTTTCAAACACAGGCTTCCGAATGGAGTCTATACCTCCTCCTCTTCTTCTTGCTTGAATAGAAACACAAAAAGATAGGGCTGGGCTAGTGTTGAAGATTCACTTGCATTACCCTGGCTGGCTTACCTAAAACAAAGGGACCGGCTCTCTTAGCATTGTTGCCCGATATCCCAGGACAAAGGAGCTTGCTGGGTCTGCCAGATGACTCCCCGGCCCCTCGTTCCGAAGCACGGCGTTTGGACATTCTGCAGATCTGAAAAGGCCAAAAACATTGAGTCGGCGTCAATACTCAATTGCTAAAAACAACCTGACATGCAAACGTGGCTTCTTGACTAAAAACAAAACTCAAGCGCACCCAAACAATATAACCCTAGGACACTCATTCATTGCATTCTTGCCTTGAGGGTCAATAGCCAACCCAATGAGGTCTTTCAGTACACTGCCAAAAAAAGTGTGAGTTATAAAGAGGGCAAATAACAGGTGGGGGAAGGAAATCTAGCAAAAGCCATGCCCTCCCTGACACCTCAAAACAGTGAGACGCCATTAACAGCTCTGCCCCTGTATGAATGGCAACCCATCAGATCCACATGCATTTGCATGAGCAAAGATTAGCAGCAGGTGTGAACTGTTTATGTGACTTCCATAATAGACAATAGAAGCCCATTTACAAATGGCGCCACAGACCACAACCTGCTCGAGAAAGGCAAACTTTGAGCACTGATGGAACTCAAATGAACTAAAATAAAGAGGAACTCTGAACTCTGCTGCTGCGATTCATGTTTTTTTCCCCTTTCACTATATGTAATCCTTCCGTTCCTTAATCTGCATGGGTTTATCTGCAAATCTCTGTGGCGTAATCTGCATATTACAAGATTTTCATACTGAACGGTCTGTAACAGGGAACATTTCGAAAGCAAAAATGTTCAGAGATCACATGACGAAGTGCAATAATTAAGGACAAATATTTACGATAAAGAGTTCATTATTTCAGAGGACGCCTGCTTGTTTTGTTGGATAAAGGGTTCTTGTATAATCTGATGACTGTTTCTGTGGTCCTACAGAAAGTCAAGTGGTGCTATGGACGGATAAAGTGTGATTCACACAAGCCCTGGGGTTTGCACTGGTAGCAATTTGTCAGAAATATGAAATGCTGCTGTTTGACACCAATGGTAGCATGACACACGCAGCCTCTAGACATCATATCACGATGCGAACAGGGGGTGGGGGAGCGCATTTAGCATCGCGGGCAGTTCTGCGCCCCTCGGGCTCTCCAAAATCAATCTCAACTCTGTTTAAATTAAGGGACAATACAGAGACTGGACATAATAAAATATCAATCAATGTGCTCTAATAGTGAATACATGCAAAGCAGAGATAAAAAGGCACCCACATTTTGAATTCAGAGCTACAACAGACAGTTGTGATTCACATTTACGCTATAAGCTTAGTTGAACTGTAATTTTGAATGAAATAGACATTCAAATGTAATTCTGCAACAGAGCACACAGCTTGTCTCGAGGACGTAGGAGGGGGTACAGTTGGCTGTTATCGCAGATCATTTTACACGTTTACAGCTTTTTGTCTTTCTGGACCCAGACTGTTGACAATGTGACAGACGGGGGCGAGAGACGTGATTGCTTTCTCATCGACTCTTTTGACATGCATTATTGGAGAGCAGACATCTTTAAAACACCAAGACTGAAAATTTGACCTGCAACCTGAAAGGAAAATAATTAATCTACGAGTTGGTATTAAACCATCTGTAATAAATTTTAGGTCATGCCAAACACGAATGTGGTTGAAATTGACACTAAGATGCACATATGCATACAAAGACGCAATATTGAATCCATTTCAGAGCTAGTAAATAAAATTCTCAGGAAGGATGCCAATTACTCACCCTCATGTTGTTTCAAATCCGGATGACGTTCTTCTGTGGAACAAAAAAAGGAGACACTAGACAGTCTCAGTCAACATTCACTTTAATTGAATGGAAAAAAACATAATGAAAATGAATGGTGACCAAGGTTGTCAGTGCCTAATATTCAGCTTAACATCTCCTTTTGTGTTCCACTGAAGAAATAAAAAAAATCATACATGTTTGGAACAACATGACAGCGAGTAAAAGATGACCTAATCTTTTTTTTTTTAGGTGAACTGTCCCTTTAACAACAACATGCTGATGATGAAATCATGCTATATGAAAGATTACTCATACTGCTTTGCATTCAACAAATTTAATGGATGGAGTGTGGTCATCTTATGGCATTATGCACACATCACAGTCATTGGAGAAGTGAAATATCATCCCTGCATGATTTAAACGCTCTGATCCACAGTGTAGAAGAACATCTTAATATTTTATAAGATCTAAATATACTAGCTGTCACTGCATGCAAACTTTAGAACCTGGCACCGGCTGACAGCTCGATGCAACCCGTATCAGATGTGCGTTTTGCACAAGTTTTGTTTGATATTTGGATGTCTAAGATTTGTGGTGTGTAAAAACAAGTGACTAATGTTTCCATTTATAGTTAAACAACAGCAGAGGGAATAGAGACAGGAGCACTGCAGTCTGATCACAACAAAGTACACGGCGTACACTTACGAACGCTGTCAAACAGCTACAAGAAAATTAACAACAATAACCACTAGTATAAATGACTTAATGAGTGTGTATAAGAAAACAAAAGCTCGTGCACTTATTTAAAATAACGAGCCTATTTGACTCCCCTTAGCATTTGAAAGCGAAACTTGCTTATTTTGTATTTGTATTCCTGCTTGTATAGTCAATATCTCAACATATTCAACCGGACGACAATTGAATCGTTGCAAAAGCGTGCATTTAAAGACGAAATTAAATACCACAAAGCCAGTGAGTTCACCGTGTCCCTTTAACAGACTGTGAAAATCTCCTCAACCGACCGACGGGCCATTTAACAACTTACCAAAACCGCCGAGGGAATCCTCTGTCGTAGACTAATTCTCACTCATTTCTGGCCGACTAAATGTTCAGCAGGGACGCACCGACATTTACACTCCACCACAAAGCGGTTTGTTTCACGCGAACTGGAGAAATGTCACGATTACCGACAGAGGTTTTGAGGGAAAAGCCTTCTTAGGACAACTGATCACATCTTTCCATAGCAGCACCACCTGACAACGGAAATGACGCACATGCTGTGAGTGACGGAGCAGCGCAGCCAATAGAAAATGTTCTTTGGAGTTCCCGCCCCCTTACGTGCGTTCTTGAGATTGGCATTCTTCGCTTGGTGAAGTTGGTGTGGAATGATAAACGTACACACTATTTAATTGAGCAGTAGAGTACTACTGCATAACTCGAGTCATTTTTTGATAAATGTGCATTTCTTTGGAATAAAATAATAATTTGATGTATTACGATGTAAATCGGTCCATCTCCAGAACTCACTCAGACACTTATGAAGCAGTTCTAACGAAATAGACCAATTTGAGTATACTGGAACAAAGCAAGTTACAAAACGGACAAAGTTTATGTATGTAAGAAATTATTTTAGATTAATATTAACATGCTCAGAGGCCTATTCATATTTAAATATGTACTG
The DNA here is from genome assembly GCF_949319135.1 of Squalius cephalus. Taxonomy (NCBI): domain Eukaryota; kingdom Metazoa; phylum Chordata; class Actinopteri; order Cypriniformes; family Leuciscidae; genus Squalius; species Squalius cephalus. Next base: position 10,848,666 of record NC_137136.1, on the reverse strand, counting down.
CAGACAGGTGGTTTTAAAGGTTATGAGTCATAATAAAATGCCATTATTTTGCAAAAAAATAGAGAAAATCAATCAAATAAAATAAAATGTTGCATTTGTGTAAAGAACATTCTAGTGATTTTCTTTGTTTAATATAAAAGTGGAAATGTTGTCACTTTAAGAAACTGCTAGTGCTAAAGCCGTGGGACGTATCTCAGACATCAGTGCCAGGTGAAATAAACATGGCACAAGGATTTCACCCAAGACTAAAGGGTAAATTAATAGATAAATAATGATGTGCCTCTGTTCACATGAGCACAGCAAACCTCCGGGGTGTTCTTGCATGCACAAGACCCTCGAGATCGTATCCAATTTTAGATCCCCCAAAACTAAACAACTGCACCCACAACATTAAGTTTCAATTTAGTGGGTTGGTGCAGCGCTGCATGTCAAACAGAGAGTGTTTTTAAAGGGCAGTAACTGATTTAAGGCTGTGCTGTCTTCCTGTCTTGACTCAGCATGGCCTTTGCCTTAAACCACATGAAACACTTTTATAAGCCTGTGGCTAAACATTGGCCAACCCACGGTGTGTGGAGTGGAGACTGTGAATCATACTTTACTAGTGTCCATGCCTGATAAAGAAAAAGTGGTATTGAAAAAGATTGCAAGGACAATTTCACAAGGACATGAACCTAATATCTGGACTTAGGGTGATTACCTCTAGTTCTTTACTTTCCTTCAAATAACCATATCTTATCATACTGGAACAACAATACATTTAAAATGTTAAGAATATACTTATTTGTGTCATTATTAAAATATTACTCTGCAAAATATGCAAATTTTAATTGTGCTTTATATATATATATATATATATATATATATATATATATATATATATATAATTATTTCAAATTATTCTTATTTCTTATTTTATTTATATTTGTTTGACTAGAATGCACTCAATAAATATGATTTTTTTTTCTTTTTTTTTATTCAATACAGATTTATTTACTTTATTATTATTGATTTGCAAATATATGGAATGATTTAAAGGGATAGTTCACCCCAAAATGTTTTCATCATTTACTCACCCCCAAGCTGTTTCAAACCTGTATGAGATTCTTTCTTCTGCTGAACCCAAAAGAATATATTGTAAAGAATGTTTGTAACCAGACAGACAGTTGATGGTAGCCATTGACTTTCATTGTATTTTTTTTTCCTACTATGGAAGTCAATGGCTACCATCAACTGTTTGATTAACGACATTCTTCAAAATATCTTCTTTTGTGTCAGCAGAAGAAATAAACTCATACAGGTTTGGAACAACTTGAAGGCGAGTAAGCGATGACAACATTTTTGGGTGAACTATCCCTTTAAATGAATAAAAAAACATTTTATTTTATTTTTATTATATCAATAATGTCCAGGAAGATGCAGTGTCCCACAAATGCAGCAGTGCAGAGTAACATCATGTCAAAATATTTTGTGCTGTGGGAGTTTAAAAAAGCACAGGTAATGAAATTCAGAAGCTCTTTCCCGTGGAGGAACAAGTGTGACAGCGATTCATTCATAACTGTGTGGGTGTTCATAACGTCTCCCACGACTATTCAAATGAACACAGGGGTTTTCAGTATTGCTAGTATGGAAAAGTCATAACAGATCAAGTGCTTAAACAGCATGTGACAGAGAGACACTTGCAGAGTTAAGGGGGAAAATGCAACTACAGAGCTTCTTTTCATAACTTTTACATTCTTTTCACATGAAACCACTGTCAGACTTATTACAAAATGCTGTTCTGGGAGTTCAAAATGTTTAAAACTATTAAACTGCACAAGCTAACAATGAAGTGACAACTCCTTTTATTAATTACTCTAGGTATTCCAAATATATTTGTGATAACTAAAGTGATCTTTCTGCTGTTGGGTGTCAACAATGCTGAATTATTCTATTGCGCCATCTAGTGTTCAGCCTTAACGTACTCGATTTTGTGACTTTGGCTTTTAATTCATGATCTGTTGATTTAAAAAATTTTTTTTTATGTCTATATAAGTGCACAAGAAAATAGTATTCATGCTTTGTTGATATTAAAGTTGTGTAAAAAAAAAAAAAAAAAAAAAAAAAAAAATTCAATATATCAAATAGGAACATTTATGTTGACCAGTCATTATTTGCAAAAAGATCTACTTTATTTCACATTCAAATCTATTTCAATCAAATGAAACAGTAAACAGACAAAAATGAACATTCATATACAGTACATTAACTTTAATAAATAAGCTCTATTTTGCTTATGAAAAATATAAACCATTTCATCCACCACACATATTGCATTGCTTTCTTTCCATGGAAGGTGGTTTCACATATACATTGTCATGTAACATATGCAACAATTGTACACTCTAAGACATTTTATTTGAATTTCTTGAAATACCTGACTTTGTTGCATTCCCTTTGAATAAAGGCAAAAACAAACATACACCAATTGTCCTGGGGCTTCCTGTAAACCAGTTTTGGGATCTGTGCTCAATATTTACCACAAGTGCACTTCGGTTTCCACCATTACCCTGTCTTAAGCAGCGCATGTTTTGTGGATACATACCCCGCACCTTTCGGTTGCACATCAAATGGATTTAAATGAATTCCATGTGCACAGATTGTCCTCTTAGACAACTAAGATAGTCTAGGAAAGGCGTTTCATTCGGTCCACTGATCTAAATGTCATAGAAGTGTCTGCGGCATCAAAGCCCACACTGCCAGCAGACGCTACTGTGAAGACTGATATCAAACCATTTGCTGAAGTATGCCTCAGTAGGTCCAAACTAACTTCACAGAACGAATATGGAAAAGTAAATATGGTCCCACAGCAAGACGCATTTACATTTCTAGACCTGCTATTTGCATTTCTCGCATTTAGTGGGTGGCAGGAGACAAAAATTGCACGAAATTCTCAAAGAAAGAATTTCTCGTCGAGCTTAGCTGTTGTTCTGAATATATATGGTTGTCACTGTAGCTCCAGACAAAAGGCCGCTTTGCTGAGTAAAACATTGTAGCACTTTATCCTGCTTTACTGCTCAGTCACTCTCATCAGTCAAAGGGAACACCAAGTTTAAGTCACAGTCCATCCATCATGGCCAGGAGGTCATCACCCTTGCTGCTGGAACTGGGGGAAGGTTCTCCCGTCTCTACGAACTCTCCCATGATCTTAGCCAGCTCAGCATTGGTCTGTTTGTCCTGAAATGAGCCAGTCAGAGGTTTATTGTTACTCCCATGGTCCACTTTGGCAGTTTAAAGTTAACCTAAGACTCAAAAACCAATTAGACAAGCTGAGAGCTTTGTCTCAGTGTGGGTGGATCACTCAATAAGGCATTACAATGTTTTCTGAGGCCAAGGATCCCATAGCATTGTGCTGAAACAACCTAAGTGTATTACTTTACAAGGGTACAAACATTACCTTTGTTGCCTGGATATTAATAACTTCATAAGAAAGCTCATCCGGTCTTAATATCAAAGCCTCCCTGTGGGAAAAATCCGTATTTAAATTTTTGTATGAAATTTCATGCAAAAAACAAACATCATCATCCGTTTCATTGACATTTCAAGCTGCACTCTCATGTTTGAAACCACAAAACATGTCAAGAACATGGCAGGGTCACATTTTACCCCACAATAAAGAGTAATCAATTATATTTGTATATGCACTTTTTGTATATGCTCACCAAGGCTACATTTATTTGATCAAAAACAGTAATTCTTTATAAACTGAATTATTTTTACAATTTAAAAGAACTGTTTTCTATTTTCATACATTTTAAAATGTAATTTATTCCTGTGATGGCAAAGCTGAATTTTCAGCATCATTATTCCAGTCTTTAGTGTCACATGATCCTTCAGAAATCATTCTAAAGCTGATTTGGTGCTCAAGAAACACTTATTATTATCAATATTGAAAACATTTGTGCTGCTTAATATTTTTGTGATGTTCTTTGATGAATAGGAAGTTTTACTTGAAACAGAAATCATTTGTAAAATTATAAATGTCTTCACTTTCACATTTGACCAATTTGATGTAACCTTGCAGGAAAAAAAAAAGTCTAATGAGAAACATTATTGAGAATATATATAATTGAAAGCAAGTAAAATGTATAGACATATTACACTAATGGTATGATTTTGTTTTTATTTTGGGGTTAAATACAACCTCTTAGACACGTTTCATTGAGATGCAGCTTTAAATCTATTTGTGACGTTCTAGTCAATTTTGAATTTTAGAATAAAAACTTACTCTTCCTCCTCGTCAGTGGCGAAGAGGTTAACACGGAAGCCAGAGTCAGTGCCGGCTGGATTCTGCACCTCCAGACCTCCCATTAGTCTAGCAAGCAGGTTCAACTCTTCTTTTGCCAAAGGATTCGGAGTTGTGTTGACCTTCAGGATTGTATGAATTCAGTCAAATATGCATGCTAATTACATTACACATTGTTCTGAATTTTTTTTTTTTCCATTAGTTTTCATGATGTATATAATGAACTAACATTCTAAAATATTTGAATAAGATTTGAATATATGAAGAGGATGCAAATGATCATGTCAACTAGGTTATATAAAGTGCCCCTATTATGCTTGTTCTGATATAACCTTTCATGTAGTGTGTAACATAGCTGTTTGTGAATGTAAAAGGTCAGCAAAGTTTCAAAGATCAAAGTACACAATAAATGGTGTTGTTGTCTCCCAAAAGAAAGAATCGATTCTGAACTGCCTGAAACAATTCGTCAGTAATTCTAGTCTTACTTGCCTGCACAAACCTACATAGGTTTGTAAAAAACTTTTAATAATGCAGCCTATGGTCTTCATTGGCTGCCCCCAGACAATGTCAACTTTGACCCTCAAAGTTGTAGCTGAGACTGGAAGAGTTTGGTTACATTCAGGGGTGCCGCCAGAAATTCTGGGCCCTATGGAAACCAAAATTTCTGGGCCCCCTACATTTTTTACAGATAAAATTTAACCCAATAAACATGCCCTGTATACTTTAAAAAAGATACTTGGAAAATTGCGTAGTTAAAATGTCTAAAGATGAGTACAAAGTCTACAAAAACAAGCAAAAAAAAAATATTTGTATAAGTCAAACACACACGTAATAACCATATTATTTCTATTGGCCTATTTAGTTTTCATAATATAAAAATATATATTTTGTAAACTCCTTTTATTACATGGCTTGGCTGAATTCCAATGTAGAATGCGGTGTGTTATTTCTTGATAACAGACCGCTGCGAAGTATAACAGACCGTTGCCATGAAAAACAGCGCGTTGCTATGGACGCGGAACGAATCATATTTTTATGATTTTTGAAGCATAACGTTATAGATTAGGCTACTTTTTTGTTTTGTAAAGTTATCATCATGTGGCGAACACAGTAGATAAGACGTGTTGAGAGGCTTCAATCTTCGTGAAGTTTCGCGCTCAGGCTCACCTTGTTCAGCTGAAGGTCCTTGCACACTGAATCCGGAATTTTCGCATGCGTTTTTTCGTATCCGTCATTCTGTGGCTCTAAACTGTCAAAACACCATTCAAACCCTTGTTACGGATGCGAAAAACGCAGAAAATCGAACCCGATCCGATTTTTTTTTTTTTTTTGACGGACGAAAGTTTCGGAGGCAAGTGTGATTGACATAACGTGAGGTTGTATTTATTTTTTAACGTGCTAAAATATCGGACGCGAATTTCGCACGGGGGGAGAAGGAGGACGTGGGTGTGCAGCAGCCGCTGAATCTGTGTAACGTTAGAGCTATTTTTTACAGTCTATGGTGCAGAGACATGATAACCCAGAGATGTTATTATTGTTGGATGTAAATCATAATTCAGTAATTATTTTACTAAGATAGCTAGATAAAAGCAGGTCATGTAGCAACAAAAATAAGTAACTCTGAAAGTTTTGGAATACAGGAATAGGGCAAGCTACCTTTCTTTTTGAAAAACTGTGTGACATACTGTCGACTTCAGCGTTCTCTGTCTTCTCTTTCCTTTCCTTTTTTGATGCCCTAACTTTTGATGTGACATGCCTGCGTGTGTCACTGTCTGCGCTGCATCATAGCAAGTGCAATAAGCAAGAGACGTTACACTAGCGATCGTAGCTCGGACAGCGTAGGTGGAATGAACCATTGTAAGGGGGAGGGGTGTGACTGAAACAGTAAATACATTATTTGTTTTTTTAAATATTAAATCTATGGTCAAAACGGATAAAATACACATTTAGTGCATGAGGGGCCCTAGCACATTTAATGTATGTATAAAAAAGAGAAAAGAAATAAGAAAAGAAAAAGGGGGTCTGCTCTTCTGGGCCCTAAATCAGCCTGGGCCCTTAGAATCGTCCTAACCTTCCACCCCTTTACGGCGCCCTTGGTTACATTTACATTTAACCATTTAGCAGACGCTTTTATCCAAATGAGGAGAACAATAGAAGCAATCAGACCAGCAAGAGAGCAACAGTATACAAATGCTGTAACTAGTTTAGTTAGCAAGTTTTTTTTTTTGTTTTGTTCAGAAACAAAACAAATAGAATAGTATAGAATAGAAAAGGCAAGTGCTAATATTAATTGGTCAGGTGCTGACCAAAAAGATGTGTCTTTAGACATTTTTTGAAAATGGCTAAAGACTTAACTGCTCGAATTGAGATAGGCAGGTCATGGTTAATGTTGTTGACATGTTGAGAAGACACCGTAAAACCGACGCCATTATTACTGTTCGTATCACTGTGTATCAAGCGCTGAGGAAGCCTCCGGAGCTGAAATTCAGATATTGTAAGGGTTCATTTCCGACATGCGCTGTAAGCGGTAGACCAATCACAACAGACTGGGCTAACTGACCAATCAGAGTAGGCTCTCAGAAAGGCGAGGTTTAGAGAGACTGAACTGTTTCAGGCACTGTGAGAAAAAAGGTGATGATGCAATGTATATTATGAGAAAAATAAAGTGTTTTTTGATCTTGGATGCATGTAAACCTATTGTAGGAGACTTCAAAAACTAAATTAGGAACCTTTAAAATAGCATAATAGGGGCACTCTAAAAGAGTACTAAGAAAGTATAATTTATTTATAATCTTACCTTGGTGTGTTGTGAGGAGTTTTTTGAGGTTCCAGACATGTGTGTTTCAACAGGGCGGCTCACACTGTACCTGAAAGAACAAATAGGACAATCGTACAGCTGATGTGCCAGTGAATGGCTACCTGTCTCAGGTTTACAGCTAAATTATTCACAAATCAATTAGAGATAACGCTTTGCTACAGATAAAACTTAACACGGATGAATTACACCCCTGTATCTGAAGATCCACAGAAGGTGTGAGTCATATGATTCCACTATTGAATATTAGTAGGAGTATTATTAGAAAGTGGTTGATGCTCACATGTTTGTGCCCAGTTTGATGACTCGATCACCATACATTTCAAAAGATCCCTCACGGAGAGCGGCGTTGTAGTTGCCGCCATCGCGGAACTGCATCCTTCTCACCTCCTCACCACTACAGCTAAACATCCTGGGAATTAAACACAGTCATGAAAAAATTATTGATAAATAATAAAATAAATCTAAAATCATTTTAAACAGCATTTCTTAATCTAAATGATCTAATTCTTTTAGAAAATGTGAAGAATTATTTTATTCATGCCATTTTATGACCTTTTATTAATTGAAAGACGTGATGCAATATAAATTAGTGCTGTCAAATCAATTAATCACAAATGAATCACATCTAACATAAAATATATATAGAAATATAAATAAATGAATCAATTTCATAGCACTAACATATAAATATATTAATCGATTTGATAGCACTAACATAAAATGTTAAGCTAAATCTTGATGTTGATAAAAATAGTTCACAGACATGTTACTGTACATGTCAGCGACCCCTAAGCGCTATTAGAATAACTGCTTTCAGTCACAGTCTAAACACAGAACCTGCTATACTTAGAATAGCTCTCTTATATGTCCAAGTCTCTTGTTAATGCAATTAACTATAAACCCTCACCATCAGACTCTGTCGGCTCGAAATGACGGAGGTGATTTCAGAGCAAACATATGCACAACTTCAGCTTCAAATTTAGAGGCTATTTATTTATAATGTTTAAATCAAATCAAATCCTGCCGTTCTCAGCCTTTTAATGCCTTGGTCATGTCAATACTGGAATTTTTTTTTTCTTTTTTTTTTGCTATGGATGTTATCCTATGAAGCTAACCTCATGAGTCCTGGGGCGTGCATCCCATACGGAACAGGGCCTGATGTGGGGAGGACGAATCGTCCATTGGAGTTCTGTACCTTGTCTTTCAGGAAAATTGATACCTAAAAAACAAGTTAATATATGTTTAAAATATCTTTTGACTTTGTCAAAATGATTATTTTCTGCACCTTCATAAACATGACCAATATTATTGGTTAATTCTCAGATTGGGTTTCCCGGAGTATTATGTATTCATGTACGTAAATCAAAATAAAAAATAAAAGACTTACTCTTATATGCATATCTTGAAAGAAGATGAGGAGTGTTTGTCTAATTAGTTGAAACTCTCCACCAGATAAAGGGGTATATATCTAAGAATTACAAGCAAGAGAATAAAACATTTCAAAGCCAAAATCAGAGTGGAGCTGACAATGATAGCAAAATAATTGCCCAATAATAATAATAAGCATAATAATAAACGTTTATATTAAATAAAAATATGATATATTATTATTATTATATACCAAACAATGGAAAATGTATTATAATATTAAATAATAACATTGACATAATATAATATTAAATAATATTAATATTAAATTAACAGATATTAACAATAAAAAAATGACTTATTACATTTAATAATTGAAAACAATCTTAAAATGTATAATTCTGAGCATTAACGCCATTACCTCTACGAGTTGTTTGTTTGTTTCATCCACTTGGCTGAGGATGCTGGGAGTGTCTTTCACAAAGTCCCTGATGGCATCCATATGGTTGAAGGACACAAGGAGGATGTCTTTAGGCCGAGGACACAGCAGGACTTGATACTTGAACGCCATGGTCATCAAGTCATAGAGCTGTGCATGGGATAAGCACAACAAAGGAGCCATTACAAATTTCATCATATTACACACCAGAGGGAGCCATTTATCACTATTATGCTTATTAAAATATAATGATATTTATATATAAATGAGAAAATAATTAAATATAAAAGAGAATTTCATAAGTACTGATTTGTTTACTGAGAATACAGAGAGTTTTGTAGAAAGTTCTCACTAGGAAATTATGCAAGAATCGCACCAATAAAAATAAAGCAAACAATCTGTTATCAGAATATTCAAGAAAATGACAATGTATCCTTGACTTTAGTTTTAGTTTTCACCTTGTCCATACTAGCTTGGTTGAGTCTCATGATGGAGGCATGAGCCAGTCGGTCAAACACCGTCCTGAGGGCCTTCTTGGAGTACAGCTCTTGTGGCTTGAACAGCTCCTCCAGGAACTTCTTATTGAACATGGTGGTAATGATATCATTCATAACTACCACAACACAAACACAAAGACAGAGTTGCAGTGAGTCAAAAGCAATTCTGTGCAAACACGAAGCTGACAACAAAGCCAACACAATGCAGTTTGTACAGTAAAAAGCCGTTTTGCCAAGAAAAATAGATAAACAAAAATAATATAAATCAAAATCGGCAGATGTTTTCACAGAGAAGCGAGCTGGAAACTGTCATCACATGTTGACTGAGGAAAACACCAATGCTAGAAACATATACTGTCAAATGGAGGATTTCATTTATATCTCAGTACTAAAAATAACTGTATAAGCTTCCTGAATCTTTGGGGTTCTTATTCTACAATAGTATATTTCTCACGCGAAAACATTCCAAATGTGAAATTACAATTAAAGGGTTAGTTCACCCAAAAATGAAAATGATCCCATACTTTACTAACATTCAAGCCATCCTAGGTATATGACTTTCGTCTTTCAGCCAAACACAATAGGAGTTATTAAAAAGATCCTGGCTCTTCCAAGAGCCTTTATATGTATAATGGGAGTGAATGATACCTTAGTTGTTGAAGCTCCAAAAAGTGCATCCATCCATCATAAAAGTAATCCATACGGCTCCAGGAGGTTGATAAAGGCCTTCTGAAGTGAAGCGAAGTTTTTGGAAGAAAAAAATCCATATTTATAGCTTTTTAAACTATAATTACTTGCTTCCAGTAATCTAAATCTAATCCCTCGACTAAAGATTTTTCGAGTCAACTATTAGTCGTTCATTTTGGCGATTAGTCGACTAATCACACGCCAAATCATAATAATGAGCCTTTAATTGCCTATACATAACCTAATCAGTGCTCAAGCGCATGCATAAAGCTTGCCACAGCGCACCAGCAAAAGTAATGATTATGAATGTGTCTTGAAAAAACAGCAGTCTGCACCTATTTGCACATTTAATAACATAATCTGAGAATATTTGTTTTCCATTTGAATTGGTTCATTTAAAAATAGAAATTTCAAGCTTTCGATAGATGCATTGTACGTTTTTATTTTGTAAACAAAACACCAGTCAGGAATTAGAAGTCTAAAACGAGAATTTTTAAAGAGAAATGTCGGAAAGAGTTTGTTGCCAAGCGTCTACTCTCAACTAAGCTTATGCTACTCTTACGTCAGGTCAGAGTTCGCTCTTTCACTGGAACTAGACTCACGTACGGCCGTTACCGGAAGCCAGTGATTATAGTTTATAAAGCTATAAATATGGATATTTTTCTTACAAAAATGTATAGCTTCGCTTCAGAAGGCCTTTTTTTTAACCCCCCCACCCCCCGGAGTCACTTGGATTACTTTTATGATGGATGGATGCGCTTTTATGGGCATCCAAATCTAAGGTACCATTCACTCCCATTATAAAGCTAGGATGGCTTGAGGGTGAGTTAATTACGGGATAATTTTCATTTTTGGGTGAACTAACCCTTTAAAGTAGCGCAAAACCCCCATCTCCCCCTACACAGCAAGTGCCTATAAGAGCCGGCACTACTTTGCTCTATGGCCAGCAGCAAAGCAAGCAGAATGTTAACAATACCTCTTTTTCTGTCCTCCTCTAGCCAATCTGCTACAGTGGCTACAAAGATTGCAAATCAAAAAGGACATATTTAAAATGATCCTCTAAGGAAGTTAACTAAATAGCAGGTATGGCATCGGCTACATGTACTGTGTATATACATCACATCTGCAAGCAACTTATTCACACTGTTTTGTGACCTCGCTCTGTGGCACACTTTGATACCAAAAGGCAAAGTCGCACAACTACAAATTTCGTTCTTAATATTTCAGAATGCAAAAAAGAGAGGAAACCCTTATACAGGAACATATATTAGACAGGAAACCATGATACTGTCAAGCTGTTGTTGAGCAAATGTAATTTAGCCACAGTGTTGCATGCAACAGAATTTATGCTGAACAAATGCAGTTCATTTGTTTTAATAAACTTAAAACATACAAACGTCATTACCTCCAATTATGAAATCTTCTGATGAACATTTTTAATTTTTTAGATATTAATATTTAGCGGGCCGCAAAAAAATATGGATATCTATTGTATAATGAATAATATTATTGTATTAGTTTAATACACAATATTATTTTTGTAAAATGATTTGTCAGAAAAGTGTGACATTTGTGCTATCACTTATTATATTTGTTTTCCAATGCAATGACGATCACATTTTAGGGGCCACTGCATGTTTCCATGGACAATCTTTTGCATAATTAAAATGTTTTTTCCCCCTCTCATTTAAATTCTACAAGGAATGACATACCAATGCAGAAATGACTTGTTTCCCTAACTGAATTGGGATCACTGTATTCAAAAACAGGCTAACTGGCTAATTATGCACAGCAATAGCAGAAGATCCAAAAAAAAACGTTACTTTCCTTTAGAAAGATCACAAACGATTATCATAAATAAAACGTTTACATCATAACCCGGGTCACCAGAACAGGCTTGCTTTATCAACTCCCTGGCATATTAGCTGCCATCTACCTTTCTTCGCTTTATCTGCTGGGATATTCTGAGCCCGCAGGCGCTGATCCAGGATGTACAGCATTTCTCCACCCAGATTAATGAAGAGAAGAGGCAGCGTTCGCGTCGACATCCCCACTGAAGATGGATAAAGAGCAGCTAGTATCGGTAAGCAATCACTGGTTGTCAATAAAAATTCGCGACCTGCGAAGATCCTGCAGAATAATAAGCGTCTGTAAGCCCTCTCTCGGTTGCCAGGTCACCGCCAACAACAGCCAATCAGAGGCGCTCGTACTGCTGTGCGATGATGACGCAATACGTCTCTCCATGAAAAGCAGGTAATACAAAAAACTATTTTGTAGGCCTACATTTATATAATTTATGCGTTGACGTGAAGGTATATGTATGATTTGTATGGTCGTTTGTGAAGCACAAAATAAAAATAAAAAGTATTATAATCAACAGCAACAGAGTTAAAATAGTAAATAACTGGGAAAAGATTGTTTTTTATTCTTTTTTTATTTCATACGAACAGGCAATTCCACTGTGTGTTTGAGGTGAATATTAATGCTGCAGGTTGGCACAAGTTGGAACATTTTGAGCATTACAGCAAATTTGTCAGAACGTACAATGTATTAATGAATATTGCAAGAATTCACACAATCTTAACTGCAATAATATAACACAATTTGCTTTGTTTACCAAGTAAACAGCATTGGTCATCTTTTGTATTTCCAAAAAACATTCTCCTGCCTCATATAATACTTATTGATTTGTAGTTTCATAATGAATTGGATGTGACTTCAGATATGATTGATTAATTAATTAATGTATGTTGATTTTTGCTGAATTTAAATGCTTTCAAAAATATAAAAGAATTTGAAACAGTAATGGCAGTCACTAGGTCTCTCCATTCCTGATACGAATTTCTCTGGTCATTCGACATGTTTCAAATATTCCACAGCAACAGGTCATCAAAGCATCATTGCATATTGTGCCCTGCAGGGGGGGAAACAAAAAACAAAAAAAAAAAACATATGTAATGGTTAACACATACAAGTGGACAGAAATAAATCCATGGATAAGAATTCTTATATAGGAAATCTGATCCTCAATCTTCAGCATACCTGTATTCCATAGGTTAGACGCATGTGCGTCCTCATTGCAGCCATTCCTCCAGGTACACATGAGAGACATACATTCTCACCATACTTGTGTGCTGTGTAACAGCTGAGGGCTATTGGACAGACACAGCCAAGAGCACCTAGACAATGAAAAGAAAAAAAAAAGCAGACAATTGCTCAAAGATCATGCATTTTAAGTTAACAATGCACCACTGATAAAAACAGTAAAGTGACTAACACAGAGTTCTCATTGGCTAAATATTAAACCACCTAAAATATACCAATAAAATCTTTAGTTTGAATATAATTTGGATGGTTTGCCGGCTGATCTCAGAACTTACAGACAAGTAGGTCACTGCAGCAAGAACAAAGACCGGTGCTCCACTCTCCAGTCTGCACATTTGTACCATAAGAGCCAGCACCAGGCTGAGTGACGACTGGGTTTGACATGTCAATCAAAACGAGCAGTCCAGCAAGGAAGCCGAGAAAATGGCTCGAGATGTTTTCTTCCTAGGTAATTTGTAAAAAGCATGACAAATTTAAATCCATCAATTCTTAGAATTTTTATTTTATTTTTATAATTACCACTTCCTAATTTATAATTAAACACCAGTTTAGAAAGTAAAATATTGACTTTATATCATTTTCCATTCCATTTTTGAGCTATTTGTGCTATTAAAAGGATAGTTCACCCCAAAATAAAAATTCTGTCATTATTTACTCGCCCTCATGTCATTCCAAATTTGTATGGTATTTCTTTTGTGTAACACGAGAAGATATTTATAAAAAATACTTATGCTCTTTCTTTTTTGTCAATACAACGAAATGCTATTTTGGACCCCATTGACTTTCACTGTATGGGCAAAAACAATTGAAACGCTTCTCAAAATATCTTATTTTGTGTTCCACTGAAAAGTCATAAAGGATGGTTGAGGGTTAGTAAATGATATAAGTCTTATAGATTTGGAGATGAGGGTGAACGATAATTTAACACGGTTTTACAGGATAGAATATTTTACATTCAAACACACTCTTTGATACGCAAGAAATGACTATAGAAAACAAATAAATCTGGACCAGCTCTTATTACACTTCTAAATTTTTACTGAGAAATTTTTTTTCTCATCTATATCCCACCAATATTAAACAAATAAAATGAAATAATTGATCTGATTAAAAGGTGATAGAAGAAATAAATATCTTTGAGTTTAAGGCTATACAATTATTTTTAATTTTAAATCGATAAAAAAGTTCTATAATATAAAGTAAGTTGTAGAGTTCAAAAAAGTACCTCGTGTTCTTCTGAGCCTCTTGATCAGCTTGCAGCTGAAAAGGAAGTTGTGACACACACCAACACACCACGCTTGCTACTCTCGTATGCATCGTTTCCGATTCACGCATATAAGCTTTACACAGAGCAGATCAAGGGGAGGTCTAAGTTGTAATAGGAAATGTGACCAACAACAATTCTTTACAATCAATGGATCATCTCACACGAGTAAAGCATTGATAGTTTGACCTCAGATCATGCACCTGATTGTCATGCATTTCTTGTAAAATTATAGAGTTCAGGGAACTGAGAGGAGCCAAACCATTTGCACTAGCCACACAACCACAATGCATCAGTCTTGCATATGACACACGTCTTCACCAGCTGCTGATCCAAAACTCCTGAATGTGCGAAACTAACATGTCATCAAAGGATTTCTATGAAGTTATTCTGATATAATCATCAGTACTTTGAGGAATGATAACCAAACAATACATTTTAAGATCTTTTATTTGGTGCAGCTATAATAGACTTCAGAGAAATTAGTATGTTTTATCATTGACAAATAAATGACAGCATACAGATAATTTGATGCAGATCATGTTTCTGATTGGTTTTTCTTTGAATGTCTCATGAATCAAAGGAGGGCATATCAGATTGTTCTTCTAAACTTGACAGCACACAGTTCATGGCTGGCTTTGTGGTTATTTGGAGGATGTTAGCACCTTTTCTTTAGCCTCCGTTGCTTTTTGTTTCTCTCTCTGCTCTGCTTTTTGTTTCTGGACCGCTTTAAAGACCTGAGAGGAAGAAAACCACAGGTCAAACACAAACCCCGAACTCTACAAAGAACATTGGGACATTTTAGTAAGAGCTGAGAACTTACCTTATTGCAGAAGGCCTTTTTGGCAAGCCAACGTCGGGTGACCCGCCGATAGTATTCAGGAGGGAACGTGTACGTGATTCCGAGCTCTTGACACACCTTCGCAAAGGATTCATAACGGGTCCTTCTCAGAAACTTCAACTTTTTCTTCCTGCTGTCGATGGTCATGAGCATCCATCTTTTGTTGGCTTTATCCTAATGTAATATGACAAAAGAGGTTCTGATGCTGTTGTACACTAATTTGACTCATTTGCTGCATCCTAATTCGCCTACTTATACTATGCTTTAAAAGTATGTACTGTTTTTGTGAAGTACATGACCAAACATATCTTTTCACAATGTTGTTGCAGATGAAATATAATTTGGATAACATTAAATAAATACCTTTTCATTAGGTTAGATACTGATTATTAATCCCCTTTATCTAAAGCTCTCTACTTAAAGGGATACTCCACTTTTTTTGGAAATAGGCTCATTTTACAACTCCCCCAGAGTTAAACTGTTGAGTTTTACCGTTTTCGAATCCATTCAGCCGATCTCCGGTTCTGGCGGTATCACTTTTAGCATAGCTTAGCATAGATCATTGAATCGGACAAGACCAGTAGCATCTCTCTCAAAAAAATGACCAAAGAGTTTCGATATTTTTCCTATTTAAAACTTGACTCTTCTGTAGTTACATCGTGTACTAAGACCGACGGAAAATGTAAAGTTGCGATTTTCTAGGCTGATATGGCTAGGAACTATACTCTCATTCCTGCGTAATAATCAAGAAACTTTGCTGCCGTACCATGAGTCCAGCAGGCGTAATGATATGACGCAACGCCTGAAAATAGGTCTAATAGGTTAGACAAACTTAGTCCCGGTCACGTTG
Organism: Squalius cephalus; assembly: GCF_949319135.1. Taxonomy (NCBI): domain Eukaryota; kingdom Metazoa; phylum Chordata; class Actinopteri; order Cypriniformes; family Leuciscidae; genus Squalius; species Squalius cephalus. The sequence goes on along the minus strand of NC_137136.1, from coordinate 10,832,515 downwards.
GAAGTTACCGAGCTGGGGACTATTTTCAGGCGCTGCGTCATATCATTACGCCTGCTGGACTCATGGTACGGCAGCAAAGTTTCTTGATTATTACGCAGGAATGAGAGTATAGTTCCTAGCCATATCAGCCTAGAAAATAGCAACTTTACATTTTCCGTCGGTCTTAGTACACGATGTAACTACAGAAGAGTCAATTTTTAAATAGGAAAAATATCGAAACTCTTTGGTCATTTTTTTGAGAGAGACACTAATGGTCTTGTCCGATTCAATGATCTATGCTAAGCTATGCTAAAAGTGGGACCACCAGACCCGGAGTTCGGCTGAATGGATTTGAAAACGGTAAAACTCAACTGTTTAACTCTGGGGGAGTTGTAAAATGAGCCTATTTCCAAAAAAAGTGGAGTATCCCTTTAACTTCTTGCAAATCCACCATGTTTGTAGTTTTAAGCACTTTTTATTTGTGTTTGTAGTTCTAATTGAATCCTAGTCCATTATTAGCCATTAGAGTGTGCAAGGATCTGCACTTCAGATTCGAACCGGAATTAGAAGACCATCCTGGTATCTTCGGGAATACTCATTTCAACACACTACGATTTGGGACAAACTAATTCTAATTTCGAATACTATTTAGGATGGATAGTATGCGAATTGGGATGCATCAATTGTTTCAACATTTTCTTAAAGGCATAGTTCACCCATGCCAATTCTGTCATTAATTACTCACCCTCATGTTGTTCCAAACCAATAACTAAGACTTTCGTTCATCTTTGGAGCTCAAATAAAGATATTTTTAATATTCTCTTATTTTTTGTCCATCCATTGAAAGTCCACACAACCAAAACTTTCATGAATCAAACAGTTTAATGCAAGTCTTCTGAATGCTTGAAGACACGATCGCTTCTAATAATGAACAGATTTTAATTTAAGTTTTGGTTGTGTGGACTTTCAATGGATGGACAAATATGATGAGAATATATTAAAAATATGTTCATTTTTGCTTTGAAGATGAGCAAAAGTATTATGGGTTTGGGACAACATGAAGGTGAGTAAATGATGAGAGAACTTTCATTTTTGGGTGAACGAACACTTTAAATAACAGAACTAGGTACAGAAAACTATGCTTAATGATATAAATGTGTTTAAAATGATTCATATAAACTAGCATATACAATAATTCATACATATATACATATCATCAAATCAATTGACATCAGCCAAAAATTATTCTAGAGTTTCTTCCACAACTAACTTCCTTATTTCAGGCTTATTTGCAATAACGTTTAACCACCCAGTAAAAAGTTGATTTTTGGCAGAGGTATGAAGTAATTTCCTCTCAAATCCACAGTTAAACCACAGGGGCAGTTCACCACTTTAAGCATGAACATTTTCACTAAAAATAGACAACCAGAAAGAGTCCAAATCATTTTTATCTTTATTAAAAAGAAAACAAAAACAAAAACAAACAAAAAAAAATTTCCCAACAAAAGTTGTGCAGCTTAATCATTTTGTGAAAACTGTGAAACCCTTTTTTTAAGGATTCTTTGATGAATAAAAGATTCAAAAGCATTTATTTGAAATATATATATTTTTGGAACAATATAAGTATTTAATGTAACTTTTGATCAATTTATTGTATCCTTGCTAAATAAATGTATTCATTTCTTTCAAAATAAAATCATACTCATCCCAATCTTTTAAACGGTAGTATATATGCTTTGATTACTACTGAACACATGAGCATATGCACAGGATTTCCTGTTTCTCTGTGGGTGTTAATCAAGTGGAGTGGGAACAAATGTTCTAACACCTTTACTGAAGGCCGAAAAAAGTCACGCTACTGAAGCATTTTGTTTACCTTGGGGTGTTTGTGCAAGTGCTCCTGGAAGTTGCGAATACGCGCTGTCATAATCGCCACTATAACGCAAACAAGGACATTTCACATGATTGAGTCATGTTCTGAGATTCCAGTTTGGTTAAAGCAGTGGTTTGTCAAATGTTTTAAGAAAGAAAAAAGAGAACTTGCCCTTGACTTCTGTTGAGCTGCGGTCATTCTCATCCCTCTGAACCTTGGCAATGAGCTGTTCCTCTTTCAAACGCAGTTTTTCACTCTAAAAAAAGAAATATATATTTTGAGACACAGATATTCGAGTTAAAATTTGATTTAACACCCTTTTATAGTTCCTTGTAGTCCCACTCCCTAATATTTTGAAATATGAAAATATTCAATACAGAACTAAAAGGAAATAAAAACCCGTACATGATTTGCAAACTCCAGCGTAAGCAGTTTCTTCACCACATCGTCAACCCTGCAAAGATATGACATAACACTGCAACCGTTTTGCATTCAAGCACATAAAGGAAGTCTGAAGTAATCATGTACTTTTTATACATGCAATCATATACAAGGTATAATATAATCAGTGTTTATACAATAATGAGCGGATTAATGCAACAATGGAGAGTACAAAAACAAAACCATACGATTGTGCAAGTGGGACAGATGCATATTCATGCTTCAGCATGGATGGATGCAGGTCTTGAAGCTGACTTGGGAATTCTGGGAAGAAAATAAAGCAAAGAGCCAATGAGTCCTATCAAAACTGATATCAAACTGGAAGGTTATCAAAGTGACTTGCATAATTTAAAATTCAAGGCCCGTCAGTATTAAGGTCCATTCACACTAAGAACGATAACTATATTATTGTCCATACCACCAACGCACAATATCTTTCTGTTTATTATAGGCATGCACTGCAGTTTTGCCGTAAATGTTCGAGCTCTTAAAGGAGAACTCCGGCCAATTTTAACATTGAGATTGTAAATTTGGAGTGCTGTCAGTACAGAGAACAACGACAAAAATCGGTGTTGCCTAGTGCCTACTTATCCTCTTTTTAAAATTTGCACCCTGTTGACTTAAATGGGGCAAGTTTTAAACCTGCTTTTAGCCTCTTAACATCCTTGATGTGTCCTTACAAGCGTCCAGCCATGTTGAGTGATTCCTTCAGAGTGAACACGGTGAATCTGACTGCAGTAGATGTGAAAGATATGAATAAAAGTGATGTTAATTCAGCCAGCGCACATACCTGTATTTACTTCCAGTTTTCGGTCGAAGTCCACAGTAGTCGATTGTCGAGTTCACGCGCAAAGGTTTAGTTACCTATGATCACGCGCGTGAACTCGACAATCGACTACTGCAGTCAGATTCACCGTGTTCACTCTGAAGGAATCACTCACATGGCTGGACGCTTGTAATGACACATCAAGGATGTTAAGAGGCTAAAAGCAGGTTTAAAACTTGCCCCATTGAAGTCAACAGGGTGCAAATTTTAAAAAGAGGATAACACGGTGTAGGCAACACTGATTTTTGTCATTGTTCTCTATACTGACAGCACTCCAAATTTACAAAAAAATGAGCTCAATGTTAAAATTGACCGGAGTTCTCCTTTAAAGCAGGATGGATTCTGATATTAGCAGTGTGTTTTTGTTGTTCATCAGCTCAAAAAAATTCTTCTGAAAGTGATTCCAACAATATTGTTCCTCTTTGCTGTTCTCATTACAATTGAGTTGTGGACTCTGCTATTTTTTTTATATTTAGAATTTTTTTTTGAACGATATCTTTATTGCTCACGTCATAGTTATCGTCCTTGGTGTGACTGGGCCTTTACACTTGGGGGCAGATTTACTAAACGACAAATGAATGTGGAGCCACAATCTAATAAAAGTGTCAATGGTAGAGGAAAGTTCTGCAAGTGATCTACTGGTCATGTCATGTGCAAAATCGGTTAAGACATGCTTTTGGGCATGAAATAATGGCGCAAATACCACTAAATTGACAAAGTAAATATAGTTGCATGATTCACTTAAATACTCTCCTACAATTGCATATGAAATAAGGTCAGGCGCAAAAACAACTGTGACCACGTCTTTTCAACGCTCATTTCTCACTGCATGTCTTTAGTAAGAGGGTTTGCACTGTCGCAAGCTGTTAGTAAATCTGGCTTTTGGTGTGTAGTGGCACAACTGTTTTCTCTTACCTTGTTTCTTTCTAGAGGGCCGAGCATACTGCCTCACTGGTTGGTTTGGAAGGGTTTCATCACCTGAAACAAACCGTAAAGTCATATATATTGCCCAAGTCAATTTAAAATTGCTTACTAAAAAATAATAATAATGCACAAATGCAGAAACTACAGATTTCTTTAAAAAAAAAACACATGAACCATGTAGGAGAAGACTGTTTTCATTTGGTGTCTGTTTAATAGTCTACTTTAATAATTGTAATTATTCATGATGCAAACCCCTTTAGTTAGGAGACATTTAAAAGCATTTGTAAGTCACAAAGCTTTTTACTCTCCTCTGAAGCTCAAGAAAGACTATTTGAGACACGTCAATGGTGATAAAGTGTCACCAAGGGTGGGGGTGATTTGGTTGGCCACATCCTTCCCGCACACCCACTCAAGGAAAAGACACGTCTGTGAGACTGTCATGAAAAAGAGTTGTCATCACAGCCAGGTAACTTGAGACAAATTTGTAGTGTTTTTACACCTTTTACTTTGAGCTGTTGCATAGTCATATCATTAAACTTTAGAATGTCAAACACTGGATACTGGGGACAGAAGTTTACATTTAATTAATATGTTAAGCAAATAAATTTGAGGTTAAACTGAAAAATGGTTTCAAAAATAAAAAATTCTGTCATCATTTATTTACTCACCCTTATGTTGTTAAAACCTGGATGACTTTCTTCTGTGGAACACAAATGAAGATATTTTGTAGAATGTTGGTAACTAAACTGTTTTGGTTACCATTGAAGAAAAGTCATACAGGTTTGGAACAACATGAGGGTGAGTAAATAAAAGAATCTTCATTTTTTTGGGTGGTGGGAGGAGTTAGGTGAACCATCCCATTACGTATCGTACTGGTTATCTGAAGGAAATGTGCGAAATATGGCTAAACCAGTGACCTAGTTATCTCTGATGGGTAAGTGTACCCATTAAGCCCATGTACCCTTTAAGCCCACTTTCAACTCTGAAGTCAAATTAAAAAAAAGAGAAAATAATATTTTATGCTGCTCATTATTTTAACCAATCCAGTGATTTGTTACTTCCCTGGCATTTTTTATTGCATACCAATCACATTTGGCAATGTTCAGTTAGCCCCACCCATGTGCATGCTGTCTCAGGGGACCTCACACAAAGTCACCCCAAAACTTTGGTGTTTCAGGACCCTTCAGAAATCAACACATTTCTGCAATTTTCAGCTATTTCTTTGGTAACTAAATTGATATGTCAAATAAGAGATAAATGTATTGTTTTTTGTGTATGAACAAATAGTACTTTATCATTTTATATAATTTTCCTTTAAATGGAAAGATGAGTTTTATTAGCTTGCGTTCAAAGCTAATCTCTAGGTCAAACCATTAGCCTTGCAGAAAGCCTAGACTGCCAGAGAATTAAGCATGTGAACTGCAAACAATGAATGTTTTGTGATTCATTTTACATTCATTTACAAATATGTACATCATAAATTGTTTTGTAGAGAACATTATTTTCATAAAGTAACTTTTTTTTTAAGATGGGCTTAAATGGTACAGTGCCACAAAATGCATGCAAACTATAGCCAACACAAGCTAACCTTGAATGAAAAGTTCATTTCTCAATGTGGGCACAATGAAAATTACTATGATACTTAGTCCACAGTGTATTTAAGCTCTATGCATGTATTTGTAAACATATCTTACATTTTTAAAAGAAAAACATTGTCTTTCTTCACCATTACTCACTGTGGAACCATTTAAGCCCACCTTATGTGTTTCAATGAGGAATCCCTCTAATTGCAAACTTTGATCAATTTTCTGAAAGTGTTTAATGATAACATTTCTTTGTGTGTGTAACGAGTGTGCTTTTACCTTACTAAACTTAACTTACTTACTACCTTTATTTACAACTATATTTAGATAGGCCTACAAATTACACACATTCATTCAAATGAGATAGAGCCCATTTTGTCCTAAAGTCCGTTATGTATAACCGGCATATTTCGGGAGCCAAGCCGAGTTAAGGCTTGAGATTCTGGGCATGGAGAGGTCCCAGAGGGACCCTACATTCCCCACAGTCCTGAGCCCGTTACCGTCCGGCTCCGAGATACCACCACTTCCTGTCCAGCTTTGACTCGGGACCCAAGCTGAGTTGGGGCTCTGGACTCCGGGCATGGAGAGGTCACCCAGTGGGCCCCCTATGCCGGGAGTATTGAGCCCTAACTCGGCTTTCTTCCCGAGATATGGTCACTTCCTGTGGAACTTTGATCGGGCATAACTCCAGAGTCAAGCCGACCTAAGGCTGCATACTCCTGGTGTGGGGGGCCCACTAGGAGACCCCCCGAAACCCCAGAGTCTGGAGCCCCAACTCGGCTTCCTTCCCGATATACACTCGGTTAAACTTCCACATTTGACCAGGTATAACTCGGGAGCCAAGCTGACTTAAGGCTCCAGACTCCCGGTGTGGGGGGCCCAATAGGAGGCCCCCCTATGCCCAGAGTATGGAGCCCCAACTCGGCTTGGCTCCCGAGATACACCCGGTCAAACTTCTGGCTTGACTCCAGCTACAACTCCAGTCAAGCCAACTTAAGGCTCCAGACCACCGGCCACAAACACCGACCCATCCCACCCAGGGCTCTAATCAAATAGCAAAAGGATTTTTTTAATTCTTCTTTAATTCTTTTTTATTCTTTTAATTAGTTACTGAATAAATATATTGATGTTTTACTTCTTTAAAAACAATTAATTTTTAGATTTTGTGAATCATTGATAATGTGGGCTTACTTGGAACACATGCGGGCTTAAATGGTGCAAAAGTAATTAAGCCCATGCCAGACTTCTGACTTTATTCTTAAATTATCTTAATTTTATATTCTAAAATGTACATCAACTAATTAATACATTTTCAAATGAGAGATTAATCTAGCATTTTAACAAATGATTTTTCTTATATGCTGTCAATATCTATGAAAAAAACCTAGACTTAGAGTTTGGTGGCCTTAATAGGTACACCTACCCCTACTTAGAAAAAGACTTCCAGAAAACTGGTCAGCATTTTGCTGATGCTTAAGACATCTGCTGTTGTATTACTATGCAAGTGAGCATTTAAGAAAATCGCAAATACATTTATACATCGTTTTTTTCTTTTTAAACCTATACACCCACTCTTTCATAGTTCACAAGCCTTGCGGGAACTAGTAGTTCAACTCTTTTCCCCCACACATTATTTTTTACCCCAAGAACAAGAAAACATGAGCAAGAACTGAGCTGCAAGTAAAAACGTAAGGGTGGCAACTTGTCTCATAAAGCTCAGGTCGGAAGGTTGCCATTTTGACAGCAACAAAAAATGGGCCATGAACAACTTACCACCACATTCTGACTGAGGGACTCTCCCTGTACTACAAGCTGATTTGATAAAAGCATCTGATCAATAACTTACAATAACCGTTCAAAAGTTTTGGGTCGTTAAGATTTTACTCATGTAAGAAGCCTCTTATGCTCAATGCTGCATTTATTTGATCAAAAATACAGCAGAAAAAGTAATATTGTAAAATATTATTACAGTTTTAAATTACTTTTTATTTTAATATATTTTAAAATGTAATTTATTCCTGTGATCAAAGCTGAATTTTCAGCATCATTACTCCGGTCTTCAGTGTCACATGATCCTTCAGAAATCATTCTAATATCCTGATTTGGTGCTCAAGAAACCTTTTGTATTATCAGAGGAATAGAAAGTTCAAATGATCAGCATTTTATTTTTTTAATTATGTAGAAATTATTTTTAAAATTGTGTAAGAGTATCAGGGTGGTGTGTCTCATTAGTTAAATATTTAAATCTGTAACATGACGTAGGTTTAAATCACAGGAGGAGAAGAAAAATTTATGAATCACTCCTTACCCCCCTTTACTCCAGAGGGATTTTCCCTGTACTAAGCGTACTGTCAGTCACTTTGAACAAGAAAGCATCAGCAAAAGGACAATTAATAGTAACAACCTACAATGGATACATAGATCATGATCTATAATATGGCTACTTCATAAGCCGTCTGGCATCCTACACAATACATGCTGCCTTAAAGGATGTACAGTAAAGTGTACAGTATGTAATCTTTTTGAGACAACTACCAGTACCTAGAAGTCAGCAAATAACAAGTACTAGCACATAACCATGGTCGTAACGGTATGAGATTTATATGGTATGATAATATCAGTTTCACAGTATTAAACAATACATTTATTATTATTATCATCATGTTAAAATGACTCTTAAATTAATGAATACAGTTTTTTTTAGTTGAACAAACGCATTATTAGAACAAACTTGAAACCATTTGTTTTGTTTTTTCGAATTTCAATAAACAAAAAGAATGTTTAATCAAGAATGTATTTTTTTTATTAATAGTAATATTAAACATTTAAGAATAATAAAATGTATTTCATTATTAAGTCCAATGAAATGTATTTTATTCAGAAATTCTGTTCAGAATCTATAAAAATGAATACAAATATATTATCAAAAATGATGGTATTGAAAGCATAAATCAAAAAAATTAATCAATGTTTTAAAATGTAAACAAATGAAAATGTAATAAATGTTATCCTTTTTTTGGCAAAGTGCTGCATAACAGAGGTTTACTAAATTAAAACATGGACGAAAAATATTCCTTAAATAATAATGTTTAATTATTATGTAATTAAACATTATTATTGTAAATAATTACTATTAATAATATTATTGTTGTTCTAATTTTTAAAAAGTACATTTGTACTATTGTACAATAGTAATACAGTTGTAATCGAAATTATTCAGCTCCCATTGCAAACCCATTGCAGACTTTCAGGTGTTTGCAATTAACAAATTAAACAAAAATAATTAAAATAGCTCAACACAACAAATGTTTCAAGTGGTTTCCCCAAATTCAATTGAAAATGCAACTTTTAATAACTTCTGCAGTCTCAAAATTATTCATGGCAATTTTGTAATGAGTAGAACACCCTTTAGCTGTTGTGACCTGCTGCAAACGAGATGTATAACCAGACACCAGCTTCTGGCAGCGTTTCAAAGGAATCTTAGCCCATTCCATGAGCAATGGCATCCCGTTCAGTAATATTCTTGGATTTGCGTGCTGAAACTAGGGGTGTGCGATATTGACAAAAAATTATCTCTCTATATTTTCTGGGATTTTCTCAATTGCGATTATTAGATGCTATTTTGCTGAGTGTGTTTATTGTGTTGGTACTTTGGCAGGTTTAGGACTGTCGTGTACAGCCGACTCCTAAAATTGTTTGATATTCTTCATACTCTGTGTGGTGGTCAGTTCACAGCAGTGATAGAAATTATTTTTTCCAATGTTTCAATTGATTTTTACCTAATATGGGCATTTTTACCTTTATAACGCCATTTTAAACCTAATTGCATGCATCATCTTTTGTGTCAATTTCATAAATTTAATCAAATTCAATTATAAAAATAAGACACAATAGGGCTGTTACCAATCAAATGAAATCAGTATCAACAAAATTCCTCTTTGCAATATTGAATATTGATATTTTAAATTATTTAAAATAAGAAAATATACTTTAAATGTGAAATTGAAACCTCCAGTAGGTGGCAGCAAGTCACTGTTAATGAACGAATCATTGAGATTCAAACGACTCATTAAAACAGCTAATTCATTCAAGTAAAGAGGCATTTGACTATCTTAATCTATCCTAGTCAACTGATTCATTCAAAAGCTGATTCACTCAGTAAGGAAACACCAGTGTGTGGCTTTGTTTTGAACAATTTTCATTGGAAATAGTGCAAAAACATATGAACTTCTTGTTTATTAAACTTGTATAAAATCAATATCACATTTGTTATCATGCTGATATTTGGAGAAAAACTGAAGTCTTGTGATATTTATTACTAAATTATTTAAATAAAGACTAAATCACGCAGTGAAAGTGTGCACTCTAAATGTGCACCCGCACTAGTCTAATCTACAAGATTATATCACATAGAGTATGCATGCACTTTCTGGGCGTCTGTGAGGGATATGCTACACTCGATAATGTCAAATAGCATATTGTTAAAACAACAATTACGATATTATCGCACACCCCTAGCTGAAACAGATTTTCTATACTGTGCAGCTGAAACCTCAGTGCTGAGGGTTTTTCTGAACCTGTCTTCTCGGAAATCTGGTTGGAGCCATTGATAGCTTCCTTTTTCTGCCCCATCTAGGTAGTGTGACAACTGTTCCTTTAACTTTTAACTTGAAAACTATGCTTCCAATGGTGTCTCTAGGAACATTTAGTGCCTTTGCAATCTTTTTGTATCCTGTTCCTTGTTTGTGAAGGGCGACGGTACCTTCTCTTAACTTTTTGGACCATTCTTTTGACTTAGCCGTATTTCTAACATGCAGTCAAACGTGACACTCAACAAACCTAGCCAGTTCAGATATTTCATGTGTTCTAGCTCAAGCACACCTGGTGCAACTAATGATGCCCTTGATTAGTTGCATCAGGTGTGCTTGAGACAACACCTGTTATGCAGATTTGTGCTGTTGTGAGGGATTCTATTCAGAGGGTTAAATAATTTTGAGACTGCAGAAGTCATTAAAAGTGGCAGTTTTAGGTGACTTTGGAGAAACCACTGGAAACATTTGTTGCGTTGAGCTTTTTCCCAATTACTTTTGTTTGAATTGTTCATTGTAAACAGCTGAAAGTCTCAAAACCTTTGCTAATAAACCTGATTTGTAATGGGGGTTGAATAATTTTGATTACAATTGTATATTTCTGTCATAATTACTTCAAGTTAAGACACACTTTTATTTTAACCAGTTGCAGTAAAGACCTTTGAGTCTCGGAGTGAATCGTACATGTTTACAGGTATACCGCTACAACCCACTAAACTAAAACGACACTCCAATAAGTACACTAATAAGAGTAGTGATTTACTAACAATAATATGGATGACTCAATATTACATGCAATACAAGTAATAGTAGTGCTTTTTTTAAGAAAAGAGAAACAGTTGTTTTAGTAGCAGATTGTGATAATATTATTATTATATTAATGTGGGGGAGAATGCAAACCATAACTCAGAAAACAAATTTACACCAGCCCCCCTAAGTCTGCAACATCAAATTAGACCCACAACCATTTATTTTCACACATTGCTGGGCATGATGACAATTCACACTTAGTCATGTCGGTACTCACACGCACATACTTGACAACCATCTTTTGCTCTTTTTCTCACCTCACTCTCTTTGTCTTAGTCACTATTTTATTGTATTTACCCTCTGGTGGTCTTCAGTCATTTCAGATTTTTTTTTTTTTTTTTTAGAAATTTTAAAATATATTTCACTTCATTGAGTGCTATGAGGCCTAAGATCCTGCGACCGGGCTCTGCTGGTAGTCCCTCACTTTATATCCCTCACTTTCGCATTAGCGGTGGCAGGGCCACGACTCTGGAACACCCTGCCTCTAGAGATTAGAACGGCCCCTTATCTGTCTGCTTTCAAGTCTCTTTTAAAAACCTACCTGTTTTCTTATATTGATTTTTTTTCTTTTTTTCGGTTGGTTTTACTAATTTATATTTGAGTCTGATACTGTTTTGCTAATTCTGTTATGGTTCCTCTTAGCTTTGTCACTCTTAATTTTTATTTTTTGTTATGCATGTTATATATTTTAATCTTGTTGTTCTGTAACTCACTTTGGTCAGCCTAGTGGCTGTTGTAAATGTGCTATATAAACAAAATTGAACTTGAACTTATGACACTTGGTGACTTTTGTGACACTTGCTATGTGAACACAGTCAACAAACAGACCAAAAATGGACTTGATTTGAAAAGGCTGTATGGTTATAAACAAATAGTCACACTTCTGTTCTTCACAGTCAAAATGGTCCCTCATAAGAAATGAATAGTGAATACGAAACTACATAGAAAATTTCTAAGCCGTCTTTGACAATGTCTTAATGTCTTTATCCAAATGGAAAACCTAATAAGGGTAGGTAATTATGTCTAAAAACACTGTCAGGAACTAGGGAATGCACAACCCTGTCTATATACAGCAAGCCAAAACATATTGACCAGTCACAGATAAAGCAAATATCATTGATCATCTCGTGACAAGGCCACATATTAAGGTCCGGGTAGATTTATAGCAAACAATCAGTTCTCGTAATCAACATGTTGGATGCAGGAGAAATGGGAAGGAATAAAGTACAGAGTGACTTTGACAAGGGCCAAATTGTTATGGCAAAGCGACTGAGTCAGAGTATCTCTGAAACGGCAAGGCTTGTGGGTTGCTCCCAGTCAGCAGTGAAGAGAATTTAACAACAGTGGTCCCAGGAGGGACAAACCGGCGACATATCTTCCCAAGGCTCATTGAGGCACAAGGCAAGGGCAACGAAGGCTACCCCGTTTGAGCCAACAGAAGGTGGCACAAGTTTAATGACTGTTATAGGAGAAATGTGTCACAACACATGTTGCGTATGGGGATGCTTAGCCGCAGACCAATCAGAGTGCCTATGACCCGTCCTCTGTTGAAAGCGCCAACAATAGGCAAACGAGTGACGGAACTGGACCTTGGTGAAGTGGAAGACGGTTGCCTGGTTGCCTTTTACATCACGTGGTAAATTAATATTTAAAAAAAAAATACATTGAACTTAAAATATAGTAGCCTATATTCATTTGATTAAAAAAGAAAAGAAAAGAAAACATTACTGTTATAGTCTTCTGTCTTTTTTGACTGCTGATGACCACCAGCGTGACCCTCAAGAGATGGCTTTATTTATTTATTTATAAATAGTGATAGCCTATATCACTAGCCTCATAAACGGTATATAAAAAGTGATTATATGAGTTAGTAAAGTAAAAATAGCCTTTTCCAAAAAACAAGGCTTGCTATTTGCAACGATGAATGAAGCAAACTGAAATTAGATAGGTATTATAAGATACAGATCTAAAGCTTAAAAGTTATGAAGGACTAAAAATGACAGAACGAAAAATAAATAAATAAATAAATAAAAGTAGAAATAAATAAATAAATGCAGAAATAATAGTGAAAATAAATACATTTTGGTAATATAAATGGCTATTTCTGTATTTTTACATGTATTTATTTATTTATTTATTTATGCATTTCTATATGTATTTATTTATGTATTTCTACATTTATTTATATATTTATGTATTTATATATTTATTTATTTATTTATATATGTATTTATCTCTACATTTATTTATTTCTACATTTATTTATTTCTGTATTTCCACATTTCTACATTTATTTATTTCTGTATTTCCACATTTCTACATTTATTTATTTCTGTATTTCTACATTTCTACATTTATTTTTTCCTGATATACATCATCTCGATGTCACCAAAAGGGCCTTAAATATGCATTGGAGGGTTATATTAATCATTTTATTGTTGAGAAGGTCGATGAAAAGCTTCAGCTCCAGACAAAGGTTTACAGTTCACAGTGTAAACGTTATAGTTTGATGCTATTTCGCTTCAAACGCTCGCTTTATACGCGTCCTATTCGCTTTGGAATCAAAATGTTCAAGCGTCGAACTAGACGCGATACGCGCGAATTTGACGCTCTATTCACGTTTGGTGTGAGCGCAGAATAATGAACAGGCTGCGATGTCAAGATTGCAATGCTGGAGTGTGTGTGTGTGTGTGTGTGTGTGTGTGTGTGTGTCAGTGTGTGTGTGTGTGTGTCAGAGAGCGGGCGCGATCGAACAGTGGAAACATAAAAACATACTCCATTTTGTTCATACAAGACATAATTAAAACTGCAAAGTGTTTAGCCTACTTTCATTTGTGTAAAACACAACATTGTGCTTTTGTCAAACTGTAAACTCTTGTCAAACTGTAACCTACAACTATCACCCAACCAAAAATCACACACACACACGCTGTTTAAAAGCCAAAATGACAAGAAAAAAACATAAAAACGAATGAAAACTGACTAACTGCAATGCATTGCAATGGACGTGGAAGCATGCGTACTGTGATTGGCTCATCGCGTTTGGGGGCGTGGCTTAGCCATAGGTCAATTAGCATACACGCGCAGGGAAAAATAAATGTAGAAATGTGGAAATACAGAAATAAATAAATGTAGAAATGTGGAAATACAGAAATAAATAAATGTAGGAATAAATAAATTATTATTATTATTATTATTAACATATCTTTATTGCGAGGATTAACCCCTTGAGATGAAACATCTCGTTTTCGAGGGGGTCCTCCAGTACATCAAAGCAAAAAAGAACCAAAACAGCAGAGCAAATATCACGGTCAAAGACAGCACAACAAAACACAACAACACACACACACCAGCTCACAATGCTCAACCCCACCCCACCCCACCCAACACGAACCCCACAAGTAACATGACAAAAAAACAATCACATGATTAGCATTACACAAGGTCAAGGACTAAGAGGAACACAAATAACAATAATAAATAAATAAAAAATGAGGACATAAAAATGAGAAATAGTAAACACATGACCAATGAAGTCCAAGGTCAAACAAACAAAACTAGAAACAAAGACAAATGTTCATAAGATGTTCCCCGCGACCCCTTTGAAACGCTGTAAGTGAAGTTAAAGAACGGATAGAAAATGGAAGATTATTCCAATCATAAGGAGCCTTAAAACAAAATGCATATTTCCCTACCTGCCTTTTAACTCTAGGAACAACAAAAAAGATCTGATCATTGTGTCGCAGGCTGTATAGCGAATTATAAAGCACTAAGTGTTGCTTGAGATAAACTGGATAATTAAAGTAAAAACTTTTAAAAATAAACTGTAGCCAGTGATACTGTCGCCTGGCAGAAGGAGCAAACCAGGACAACTGTCTGTACAACATACAATGGTGTGTCCTAAAGGGACAGCGGAGAACAAAACGGCAAAGACTGTTGTAGACCACATCAATAGAATGCAAACAAGAAGCAGTAGTGTTCTGATAAATAATATCGGCATAGTCCAAAATTGGCAGAAGCAGCTTTAAGACTATTCTTTTCCTGACCAGAAAATTAAAACAGTTTACAGATTGATAAAGTATTTTAAGACGAGAATTGAGTTTGTTTGTCATTGCTTGTACATGAGTTTTAAAAGATAAATCAGTTTCCAGCCAAACACCAAGATATTTAAAGGTCTCAGTTGACTCTAAAGGAGAGGAGTCGAGAAAACAAAGTTTAAGGTTATTTTCACCTATATCCAAGGCTTTTCTGTGGAACAATAAAGAGTAGGACTTTGATTTATTAAGGAGAAGTTTATTAGCCAATAGCCACTGCTGTACAGAATTGAAATCGTGCTGTAAAGAAAGGTTTATCCCAGAGATGGTAGGTTTACTACAGTAAATGACTGTATCATCGGCATAAAGATGAATATTGCAGTCTGTACAGCAATAAATGTAGAAATAAATGCATATATAAATAAATAAATACATAAATATATAAATAAATGTATAAATACATAAATAAATACATATAGAAATGCATAAATAAATAAATAAATACATGTAAAAATACAGAAATAGCCACTTATATTACCAAAATGTATTTATTTTCACTATTATTTCTGCATTTATTTATTTATTTCTACTTTTATTTATTTATTTATGTATTTATTTTTCGTTCTGTCATTTTTAGTCGACTAAACATCAAGGTCATATGACAAAACGACGACGATGTGATGCCTTTTTAATAAGAAAATGCAGTGGTTGAGATTTTAGAGCCCCCTAGAGGATAATACTCGAACTGCATATATGCTGTCAATAAAACGTTACTAAACCAAAATGTGCAAAATTAAACATTACAACCATAGTAACTGAAACCCATATTGGCAAACATAAATAAAACTCCACCTCAAAGTGGCATCATGAAATGCTTAATAATGTGTCAAACTTAAAAAAAAAAAAAAAGAAGAAGAAGAAGATAAGTATTGATTACCAATTAATATCCAAATTACTGTAACAGTCTCTCAGGTGTTTATGAATGCATTTATGACAGCATGTTGAAGCAGTGCATTAGTCGTTGACTCGGAGCTCGGATGTCAAAAACATACTTACATTTAAAATTACGGGTTAACGTCCAGTTCGAAAAAGAGCTGCATGTAGACTGCCTGAAGGCAGGCACGGCAATACTGGCCTGCCTCGCGCCTGAAAATACACTCCATGTCTGTAAGCCCAACGCCGTAGTTCGAAAAACGTTTTTTAAAACCATTATGATTCCCGTATATAAATAAATCGCTTTAAGTTTGTATATGCTCTTGCAGAACGCATTTGCCCCTTCAGTTCAAGTAAGTCGCCATCTTTAAACAGACATTAGTAATCTGCGCAGAAAATCTAATGTAAATGCAAGCAATCGAGCGACGATTGAATCGATGTAGCCTTTGTTTCCTTCCTATGACATTGCATTGTGAACATCTGAGTTTATGTAGGCTAGATACGTTTTGTTTATGACATAAAAAAGAGAATAGAACACCGATTGTAGCCTACTGTTCTATCATTACTATTATTCATGTCATGAAGGCCAGGACACCCCACTTGTCCTTTCATAGATCATTCACAGAAGTTCAAATTTTTCAACCTTATGTTCTTTTGTAGCCTAATTTACTTTCTTGCTGTATATTGCCTCTTCAAATTTTATTTAAGAATTCTATTCTATTCTAATTTTAACTTTGTTCACGTTTCTGAAGATGATCGTTTGGATAGTAAATTTGTTTGTAATGTTTCTGAGGTCATTTGACCCTAAAGCAAAAATATATTATAGATAGATACGATGGAGAGGCTTTATCATGACAATACATGATAGCTGATAGCACACGTACGTCTGCAAGATGTCTGTTAAAGAGCACTTCATCTGGAAAGCATTCTGTTTAACATCTGATAGACTTCTTTAAGATTTGAGTTTTACATTCTAAATCATAAACATATTGAAGACATTTTCTAAACATCTATTTGACATCTGACAGCAAACATTCTAAAAAATACGTCTTCCAGATGTAAACACGCACATCAAATAGACGTCTCCGTGATGTACGTGTGCTATATGTAATGAAAAGCACATCTGTCTCAACAACATTAGTCAATTTTTGAACAACAAATCTTTGGCAGAAGCTAAAAATTTCAGGAAAACAAACTTGTGATTCCTTAGCCAAAATAAGCAAACAATATAATTATTCAAATGATTTTATTATCAGCTCAGATGAAGCCTATATGGGATATTATATCTCATCATCAGCTGCCCTCTTGTGGTGTAAAACAGTTTCATGTCACAAATTTCATGTCACAAAACTAGGCATGAGTGGTATCATATCCCATTATATCAAGACCTGGAGAGTTGTTATAAAGTTCAGTTGACATTTAATCACAAGTCAAACCATCCTGTGCCTTTTTAATGATAGGCCTATGTTTTGATGTCATTAATATCAGTTTTGGGAAGGTCAACAGATCTGTCTGGCACATGTTATCTCAGATACTGGTCATTTAACCCACAGCCTTGAGAACATTTTGGCATTGGAGATATGATAATAAAATTAAGATAATGATGAATGTTTTTGGAAAACGTTCTCACATCATTCCACACAATGGGTGCCTATATGTTTTTAAAGGCCTTGAGGACTTCAAGTGCACTTAATAAATTGTATGGATATAGATGCCTTTAAAAAACTAACAAGGTTGACATTTAGCTTTTTGCTCAAGGATAATAGACTACATATTTCCTGTACAAAATCTTGGTAACAGTGACATTAATCTTAAAATAGATACATTTGATCTTTTTTGACCCAGACTGACGAACAAGAGTGAAAAAATAGGAAATGTTTTATGCCTATAATGCCATTATGATACTTTTTTTTATTTATGGAATTGTTGACCATTTTAATAACATGGAGTTACAACATGGACACAATAATGGGGACAACAATAATTCAAATCTAATACAATTAAATATGAGGACTATGATCAATTGTTTAAAACGTTCCCTGGACATCTTCATGAAGAAAGAAAACGGACCAAGTTGGATTTGTTGTTTACTTGCAGAAATCTGGCTATAAAACACATAGCCTTAAAGTTTGGTCAGCTGGCCTATTAACTTTTATATATCGTTTTTATATTCATGATGTACACAACAGGCAACATATTTCGTGAATGACACCTGCACTATACACTCAGGTCCAACAGAGGAAGCCTATGCTCTTTATTTAGACAAAGCGTTTTTGTCACCGCCAACAATTTGACACTCATTGCCCATAAGTGTTGAGCTGGAGAGAGAAAGAGAGTCAGTGTGAAAGCGAAGAGGGGCGGGGACAGACTTCACCTTGTCTTCACCATAGACTTCACGGCTCCCATTCAGCACAGCTGTGTGTGAGAATCCAGACACGCTCCTGGGTCTCTTTATTTCTCTATTTAAATGAGGAATCCGGACAGTGTCGGGGAATGATACCGGCGATTGGTGTGTAATAGTCTCTAACGGGCGCATATTAGAAATCACCTCACTGGAGGGAATCTCTTTCATTTATTTATTTTTGCAAGATAATACAATAAAATGGACAGCTCCGACAAGGAGAACAGGTCGGATGAAGAATTTGAATCACCCGAAGAAGAGGAGGTAGACCCGAGAATTCAGGTAGATTGTCACTGATATTTGTGCATGTCAATGTATCAAATGAGATGAAAAGAGTGATCATTTCAAACACACTTATTATACATTGAGTTAGCCTAATTGATTGTTTTCATATCACATTTTGCTGATCGGTGACTGCATGTTATTGGCTCCTTGACACTGAGGGGGAATTATTGATTAATTCGTCGCAACTTGCTTTTTATTGTCGGCTCGTCTGCGGTGTGTAGGCTACTGATGCCTCAATTCAGTGTTGCCAGATCCCGCTGAAAAACAAGCCACCTGATCTGACAAAACACACAAATACGCGTGTAAGAAGCGACGCCAGGGTTTTGTTTCTACCCCAAAGAGAATCCAGATCCATTTGATTTGATGTAGGCCTACTGTAGTAGCATACATCTGAAATGCATTTGGAGAATCACCGGGAAAAGCCAAGAAACGCGGGTGGAAATATAGCCTATAGCGAATATAAATTGACAACTGCGAGGCTATTACTGTTGACCATGCTTCATTATGCTATGGATGTCAACTACTCGCAGTTATGAAGTAATAATAATAATTGCAATCCGATATTGTTCACATTTTATCGACTTTATGATTTGTATGGTTGATTAGCCTAATAAGCGGAAATGGCAACACTGCATTTGTTGACTTTTAGAGCCCTGCTGCTTATTAGAGGTCAGTCTAAATATGTGCATATCGCATCAACCAAGTTTCCTCTCTCTCCTTTGCGCTACTGCAGTCTGTGAGATCCATGAAAGTGAATCCCTCAATGGGATATGTCTCTATTTTACATTTCTGACTTGAGTTTTTTTACAGGGAGAGCTTGAGAAGCTGAACCAGTCCACAGATGACATCAATAGATGTGAAACTGAGCTTGAGGTAGGCTATGATTGCACGATCCAACATCCAAAAGTTTGGTCTGAATGAATAAGTCAAATAATATTTATAGAATAAATATAATTTTATCTAATTAAGAAATCAAAGCCCATTTGGACAGCTTATTATTTATTTATTTTTCATTTGTATGCATACACACACATTATAATGTATTTTCTTTTTTGCCAGGAATTTCAATTATTATTTTTCTAATATGATAATGACATATTCTCGTTTCTTAAAATGTATCAGTTGGTAAATTGTTAATAGAAGTCACCTGTCTTAAGTTTGGATTTTGTACCATGGCACACCAAGGAACAGAATGTATTATCATATCAGGATTATGCAATAGACTCACTGTAAAAAGTAAACTTACGAAAAGTTGATGAAAGATTTCATGTTTGGATAGTATGCCAAAAAAAAAAAAAAAATGACAAGGAATATGATATTTGTGTTGATATTTGGCGTTCATATCCTTTACATTTTGTATGCAGAGCATTATTTTAGTAGAGTCCAGATCTCAGAGATGCAGCAATAAACAAGGACATGTTTAGACAAAAACACACTCAGCTGTTCAGAATCAGTCATGTGGTCACTTTGGTCGCATTGAATTGCCCCGATGCCACTGAGTTCATTGTTTAGGCATTTATTTAATTTAATAATTAAATAAAATGATTTAGCTAGTCTGTAGTCTGATTGTGAGTCAAAAAGAGGCCGAAAGAGAAATACTTTCTCAAAATGTCTTAAAATCGCCTGTTTGCTGATTTCTCTGGCAGTCCAGTTCCTGAAGCAAAAACACACTGAACATATTAGCAAGTTGTTTCCTGCAGATAAAAATGAAGTAGGGCACATGCTAACTGTATAGTAATATTAGAGTTGGAAGAGCCTTTATAGGTCTTTATTGATTAGGATATCTCTAAACTTCTTAAAACACAATGGAAAGCTTCTGGCTTGTTTTGTTTTTTGAAGTCGACTGTTATTTGAAAAAGTCGAGTCGACGTCGACTAATCGTTGATGGCGTTATTAATAAAAACACAAGAGAATGGAATACTTTGCAACATGCCACAATTTGCAATTTATTAGCAGATAATTATACAGATGCTGACAGACAGCTCATAACATGTTGCAGCTTAACGGCAACAATGCAATGCGTTTTAGTGTAAAAGATGATTGATGCATATGTCGGCATAACATAATGAAATTTACGCAAGATATAGGCTTTAAGTCTGACAGTGTAAAACACTGTCACAGTCCTTCTCAGTCACAGCTTTTGCTTTTCGATCTTGGTTTGCATGTAAGATGATGAGGGGATCGATGTGGGCTGGATGGAGGCTCGCCTGCTGTCGGCTGATGGTATTCCTATAGCCAGTGAGAAAATTTTCTCGCTTGGGTGCTGGTAGCTGGTACCCTGGTTCCTGCAAGAGCACAAGTTGAATTTGAATTTTTGGAATTTGAATTGAAGTTAAATTTCTTTTAGATTTCCAGGCTAGGTAGCTGGAACAGCCAAGTAGCTTTTGCAAAGCTTGGCCAAACGGGGAAAATTGTCGTGCCTCAAGCACCCCGTAGTGGCCATTATAACACACAACTACATGACATTGCTTAAATCACATGATCAGCACGACTTAAAATTGACTAGTCTCTACAACCCCTATTTTATAGCCTACACCCAGAAAATTAAGAAAGTTCAGTATAGTTGTCACTGTTTATGCAGACTTCCATGACCCAGTACAACTCTGATGATTGTTCTGAGAATCCCATAATTGAGCTATTTGGCTGTCAACCAAATTAGTGTTGCTTTTGCGTCACTGGCCATGTTGCACTTCAAAGGGGACTAAAGATTTAACTCTTGGTGTTCTCTTTTTTCCTGGAATGCAAATGCTGCAAATAATCAATCTGTGTTTTGACGAATTGGATTTAATCTAATTGCTTTGCCTTGGGCAATAAATGGAAAATAATGATTTAATTACATTTATGAAAAAAGCTTGTTTACAACTCAAGCGAAAAGCGTATTTTTCCATGTCCTTCAGACATCTTCACACATCTTCTTGCAAATCTGATTACAGATAAACTGATTTTACTCCCTTTTTATGTATAGCACCTTTTATATGCAAAGCAGTTGACCATAATGCCATGACAAGTTGAAATCTTAAGTCTATCCAAATGGCACAAGTCATTTCACTGTAAAATTCTTGTTTTTAATGTTTGTTATATACATAATATAATTATACGTAGCATTGATTGTGTTTCCAATTACTCATATGTTGTCACTGTCAGCATAAATCAATGTGGTAATTTCTATAAGGTTTGTTTGTGCCATCTCAACTCTGCATAGAGTTTATTTTGGTTGGCATGATGTGTTACAATGCATCACCTTTGATCCAGAACTTTTTTTCATAAAAGAAATAACTCAAAACTGCACATAACTGTATTAAAATGATAATTCTGGTTGATACCAGTAAGCTAAATTAGCTAATATTTATTTTCATGTAATGGCCAATATTAAAATTATATATTTTGTTTAAATGACTTAAAATAAATAAATAAAATTAAATGCTACAAATTAATTTGAATCACAAAATTATAATAGTACAGTTTGAAAAATGGAAATTCATTTGGAGATTTGCTCAATATTATTTAATGGTGTTATTAAATAATTTTTTTGTTTTTTTGTTTTGCTTGATGTAAAAAATGTATGCCATTTGATATCATCATTAATAATAAATATAATTAAAAAGATATATTTTTTAAGATTAACGTTGAGTTTGCGTTTAAACGACAATGTACTAAAAATAGAAAAGTTTTTACTTTGCGTTTTTCACATACAGACGACAACGTTCGATCAGTGAAAACGACTAATACGTTGTATTATGTTGCCAGACCAGTAGATGGCGATGTCACTATGTAAAGAAACTACGCGACTATAGACTGAAAATGAATATGCATGTGCATTCCGTCACAGTTTTCACAAAAAAGCTTGCACGTTTTCAAAAGTTTCCGTTTTCAGGCCCCCAAAACACTGTTGTCCACTAAATGAACGGTCAAAACGCATAAAAAGTTTTCTTTTTTTTTGGTTGAAATTGTAAACGACTCCTTAAGTGAGCATTAGATGACAGCAAAAGTATTCTAAATATACAAATAGAGAAAATAAGCAAATTACAATTAAATATACAATCCCGACAGATTCGATAAGTAAAAAAAAAGTCTCTAATATTTGCTGGTATCGATATATTGTGCATCCCTAAACATAGCCAATTGATTGTTCATGTTTGGTCCATGTCTAGGATGCCAGGCAGAAGTTTCGTTCTGTGCTTGTGGAAGCCACTTTAAAGCTGGACGAGCTGGTGAAGAAGATTGGAAAAGCGGTGGAGGAATCGAAGCCGTACTGGGAGGCCCGGCGGGTGGCACGGCAGGTGAGGCCAAGAAAATCAAAACAAGAACCCAATATTATCTTCCTAAAGCCAACTTCACCCACACCCCGTCTGTTTTTTGTTGGCACTCCACCATTTTGTCTGCGGTGTGTTTTCTTTTATCGCTCTCTGGAGATTGCTGTGCCATCAGCTTGTTATCTGCTATGAGCTGGATGGCACAGTAGCATTAACTCTAGATCTGTCACAGGTGGTTGGCTTCATTCAACAAGGCGTAAAAGACTTTGCTGAGAGAGAGAGAAAGAGAGAGAGAGAGAGAGCAAATGTTAAAATGCTCAATTCTCAGTTCCCTTTTCTCAAAGGCCTGTGCTATTCTAAGAGCAGATTATCAGTTTAACTCGGTTAGTGAATTGCAGCTGGGGGGAGAAAGGGCTGTAAAATGTCTCATTTGCTTTGACTTGTAAAAGCAAAGTTCCTCTGATTTTATAGTATACAACACTTGGTGAACTTTATTTGACTGAATCAGTAACAACAGGAGAGTTGACCTGCTCTGAAACTGGGGCAAGATAGTTTAGAATATTGTGCTCTTCACTCCATGAAGGAAGAATTGTTGGTGGCCTATTTAATTTCACTGACAAAGCACCTGATTTTCTTCAGTTTCCTCGGTGGTGAAGGAGAGCGATGTGCTCTTTGAAGTTATTTTCCTCAGGGACAAACAGAAGTGTTTTTATGGAAACAGTTCTGTTTGGGTCGTCAAGCTCCTTTATAATGAAAAATGTGGAGATGATTCATTTAAACTGGTTTAAAATGTCTTGGCTCTTCTGAAGGATGAGCTTTTATACTGACAGGTTATTCTAATTTGAAACACCAGTTGCCTTTTAGCGAGAAGTGTTTTTGTCTTGCATTATGCTAGAGAGATGAGATGATGATGATGATTATTATTATTATTAAAGGGTTAGTTCACCCAAAAATGAAAAATCTTCGGAACACAAATGAGATATTTTTGATAAAATCTGAGAGCTTTCTGTCCATCCATTGACAGCTAAGCAATTACCACTTTGACGCTTCAAAAAGTTCATAAATTGATCGTAAAAAAATAATCCATATTAATCGAGCCATTTTATCAAATTTTCTGAAGGCATTCGATCACTTTATATGATGAACAGGTTTAATTTAGGCTTGAAGATGATTTTTTTTTTTTTTTTTTGGGTGAACTAACCCTTTTTTTTTTTTACTACTACTACTACTATTACTACTACTAATAAAAATAATAAAATAAAAATAATATTTATATTTATAATGAATCTTAGCTTGATGTACAAGCATGTAATTTATTATTCATTATTATTAATCTTTGCTTGATACACAAATATGCCATTTATTATTAAAATTATTTTTCTGAAAATAATATTCATTATCATAATTATCTTCGCTTGATGCGCAATTATGCTATTTATTATTATTGAAATAATAATAAGAATCATCATCTTTATAATTAATATTTGCTTGCTGTACAATTGTTATGCCATTTGATGATCATTATTATTATTGGTAACAATACTAATAATCTTTATAATTGATCTTTGATTGATATACCATTTTTATGTAATATCTGTTTTTGTCTATGTGGACAGGATATTCTGACCCAAATTCCGAGAAGAGTGAGACTGTAACATTGATATGTCAGGATTTACACTGCATGATAAGCCTCTCTCTCTCTCTCTCTCTCTCTCTCTCTCTCTCTCTCTCTCTCTCTCTCTCTCTCTCTCTCTCTCTCTCTCTCTCTCTCTCTCTCTCTCTCTCTCTCTCTCTCTCTCTCTCTCTCTCTCTCTCTCTCTCTCTCTCTCTCTCTCTCTCTCTCTCTCTCTCTCTCTCTCTCTCTCTCTCTCTCTCTCTCTCCGCAGTGAACACTTGACTGCAGTGAAGCTTTAACTGTTTCATGTCTCTCTCCCCCCACCCCTGCACTGTCTCTGTCTAAACATCTCCCACTGACTTTCCATCAGTATATTTAGAAATGCACTTCAAACAACCACTTATGACCTCTTCTGCCAGTTTTATTTTTCGCAAACATCACTGGAAATCCCCCTTAATTCAAGTTACCTTATTTAGAGCTAATTCTTTCCCCCCCTTCTGAGCTTGTTCTTGGTTTAAAATCACTTCTGCAATAGACAACATCCTTTTTTTCTTTATATATTTATATGTGCTATGTTCAGAGAACCAGCTGGCTGTTTTAGACGACAGCATATCGCAGATCTGATGCATTCCAATGTCTCTCTAAATAAAAGGCCTTGTCTCGTTTTTAAAAGGGGTCAGTTTGCTGTCCCATGAAACCGTACTGTAAGAAGCTCTTGATCAAAAGTTAACAGCTTGTTCGTCTAACCGTATATTTTCTCATACAAATGTGATTTCTTATTCGCAATCTGTATTTAGAGTGGCCCACTTCAAAGTCTAGTTTACTCTTATACAATCGTCAAGTGTCCATCACAGTCCTTTGAATCTTGTAGCTCTGAAGACTCTTGAGTTTAGATGGAATCAGTGATGAGGTATAATGAATGCAGGAAACCGTATAAGCACCACGTATGGCACGTCTGCTGATTCGTGGATTGAAGTTTTTTCAGAACTGTTCTCATATTAATAATTCAGAACCCATTTCTCATTAAGAGCTCCTCTGAATAATGCACACACACATGCTCATTCTCATATATACATTGGTTTTTCCGGCTACTGTACTTCCAGTATGCTTTTAAAAAATGATTTTGCTGGGATGGATTTGTGAAGACTTCGACATTATCATTCATTATCAAGAGCCGTGAAATATATTTTAAAGGCGAATTAAATGAATGAAGTTGCATATTTTACGCAATTATTTTGGTAGCATTAAAATTAAATATCATTTATTTACCATCATGTCATTCCAAATCTGTATGAGTCACTTCTGCAGGATACAAAAAGAAGATATATTTTTTGAAAGTCAATTTGGTCCAATGTTGTTTTGGCCATTTACACTGCTAGTACGATTTTCTTAATTTATGAAAGAAGTCTCTTATGCTCACCAAGACTGCATTTATTTGATGAACAATACAGTAAAAAAACAGTTCTATTGTGAAATATTATTACAATTTAAAAGAGCTATTTCCTATTTGAATATATTTTAAAATGTTATTTATTCCTGTGATTGGCTTTTCAGCATCATTACTCCAGTCTTCAGTGTCACATGATCCTTCTCAAATCATTCTAATTTGCTGATTTGGTGCTCAGTATTGAATTTGAAAATAGTTGTGCTGCTTAATATTTTTGGATTCTTTGATGAATAGAAAGTGCAGTTTTCAAATTTAATGCATACTTACCCAATAAAAGCAAATAAATATCAAGGTCTAATAGTACAGTGAAACCAGTCTGTTTATTTCTCTGATCCTAAGAATTAAACGGGCTGTTGTACCTTTGAGACTTCAGAATGAATAACTTGCATAATGATTTGCTAGCCATGTGTTTAGTTAATTAGTATATAACCACAATGTAGAGTGTGGAAATGAGTGCCGATGCTTGAGTGCTGTGAACGTTAGACTCTATACTCTAGATATAACGCTGAACTGCTCTGTTTCAGAAGAGCAAGGGAAATGTGATGTGTCCTCAGAGCACACGATCACAGGGCATTTCTGCTGCCGATTTGTCATGTCCAATGATGGTTTCAATGGTCTCACTCAGCACTTCAGTCTGAGAAGCGGGTACCGCTCTTGTCAGATGGCCCGCCAGCAGAGCTAAAACACCTGCAGCTATGTCCGTGTCATGAAGTTCTCTCAGAATGCCACTGCAGCCTTCTCATAAAAATATGAGTGGCTTGAATATAAATTCTTTCGCTTTATGACTACCTCAGATGTCCTAAATGTGAACTTGTGTTTCCCTAAGGCCAGGATTATCGCAATGTTTGTGCTTTTCCTGGTTGTATGCTGTAATGGGATAATTAAAAATAATGTGGTTCATTTGTTCAGAAAATGCTTAGTTTAAAGCCTTAAATATTGTTGATGTTCATAGCATATTAGCTGTTATTACTATGACACATAAATTTGATTGAGTTGGATACAATTAGACTAATAGTACACAAAAAGGCCAATGTCGGTAAGTCAAAAGCTTACACTATATTAGACATATTGTAATATTATGAAGCATTCGCAGCTCACAAAAATATGTTATTAGAACGTTTTGCTAATGGTCCCATTAAGTTATGAAACGTTATTTCTTTTTTAAATGTTTTAAAAACTTTTTTGGTTATGGGAATATTCAATTTTGCAAACATTATGTGTGCTTTCTTGGTGGTAAACTGCTATAGCTGCATGTTACCAAAGCAGTTTTATTATATCAGTTTATGAGTCATAACCCCTCTGCTGCCTTCCGCCTTCAGTCAAAAAGCTTTAAAGAATAAGTTGGAGCATTTCATAATTAAGCTACACTTGGTTTTTTAATGAGAATGTATTTGGGGTTATATTGTGTAGAAAACCCTTTTGGCCCCAAATCAGCTCATGGTTTATTTTCTGCTACAGAAAAGTTTGATAAGATAAACTCTTTAGTCTCATGTTTAAGCTTGAAGTCCCAGTAGGCCAGTGTGCGTTGAAGCAATAAAAGCATTAGTCTTGAGAGGGGTGATCTCCAGGTCAAAAAGAGCCACAAATGATCTTGTTTTTATGGCAGTCCAAATGAGATGTACAAAAGCATTGCAAATGACTTTAACCAATTGTCCTGGTTCTGACATAATGACATCAAAACAGCATGTCAACTGGGTCACCATCGACCTAAAACGTCTCATTATGAGGCCGTCGTCTCTGCATTATTTTTGGTCAGAATTTGATTAAAGCTGGAGAAAAATCGGGGCTTTGAAAGAGGATGAAGCTTTGATGTAATAAGCCTTTTCCATAAACAAAGAGAAGTACTTTTTCTGTCCATTCAATTGCAGCAAAGTTAATAATCATCTTCTCTGTGTAAAAGTTTCCTGGAATGAAATCAAATCATTTTTGTGCTGCTTGTTAAATATTAGATGTGATTTATTTCAATGCCTCTCTTTGCTGCGAAACTGATTTGAAGCAGTTAGTATTAACACGCTAGACCTCAAGAGTAACTTTGAGCGCAATTTGAATGAATATTTTAACAAGTTTTTCCCTGCATAAACATGAAAGCTTTTAAAGTTTTGACATCTGTTGAATTCTTAAGAGTACTGGCCATTTTAAAGACTTTGTAGCTTGATTGTTGTCTTTTTATGGTTATGTTCACACACTAGTGCGTTCAATCGATTAAAAAAGTTACTAATTAATCGCATTTTTCTGTGATTAATCACACCTAACAAGTTTTAGGTGTGTATATTATTTATATCGTAATCATTTCACATTTCCAAATGAATGTAGAAACAACATAATGATAGTATATTTAAAATATTTGTTTAATGGATTTTTTTTTTTCAGTATCTCAGATACCAATACTGCTACTGATGTCTCTATAAAATTGATTCATTTTCTCAATTTTAGCCATTAATTGTAGCCATTCAACATCACAATTTAGAATTTTAACATTTATTAGGCTTTATAATAAATGTCATTTTAGCTGTGGCTTTAATATATATTCTTTTATTTCATTTCATTTCACAACTTTCTACACCAGCCCTTCGATCTTTCTGTGTCCTTTCCTGTGTGGACTGGAGATCTGTCCTGCCATCTGCAGTGATCCGTGGTTGTCGGCTCTGTGTGGCAATGCGGCAGCATCATGTCAACTTTAAACCCTGAGCTAAAAAATAGCCTGTGTGAGAGTGAAGAAGGGATGGAGGAAAAGGGAAAGAGAAAGTAAATGAATTGAGCCGTCTCAAATGAAGAATGAAAGACTATAATAGGACAGATTGGATGAAAGGTAGAGGATTATCCCTGGGATTATTGCGTATCCATTGGACTGGAAGTGTTTGATATAGTGCACATTCAGTTTTGAATCTAATAGCATTCAAGGTCTTATAGTAGAGATATGCATCACTTTCCCTGGGTGACAGACATATCCAGAATGTTGTTTTACTGTGAATGTTCACACTGCTCTTTACCTGTATAATAAATGTAACTGTCATTTCAAAAATAACCATATAATGTTTTACACTTGTTTGTGCTTGTGTGTGTAGATAGAGAGAGTAAGTAATATTCTGCATAATGCAGAACATAAACTTTGAAGGAATTACTGGCATAATGAACGGTATGATTTTCTCTAAATTTGGTTTATATGATCTCTCTCTATGCTGGAAATCTCTTCAAAGTGTGAAACTGCCTCATTGCCATTGGTTGGTTTAAAAACCTATCCTGTTTTGTGTGGCTAAGTCGGTAAGAGGTTTCCGCAGAGGTTTTCTGTCAGTGGGAGTTACGTGGAGATTAGAGTTAAAAAGTGAAGGAACAGGAAAGGATTACGTTTTGCACGTCTTTAGCATGGCTTGCTTTAATTCACTATAAAGGAAGTTCAAGGGTGACTTTTAATATGTCACCATTCTAGAAGTTCTGTGCATGAGTAAAGTTTCTCCATCTCAGTAAATGCAGTAATTGCTTCATGGATTACCACATTGTTGTTTACTGTGGCATTGCACTCTGTTTATGTAAATGCCTTCTGCCTGTTTCCTAGACTCAGCTGGAAGCACAGAGATCCACGCAAGACTTCCACAGGGCCACGGAGGTACTGCGGGCGGCCAAAGAGACCATCGCCCTGGCTGAACAGAGGCTGCTGGAGGACGACAAGAAGCAGTTTGACTCGGCCTGGCAGGAGATGCTCAATCACGCAACACAGCGAGTGAGTGATGCAAAGTTGTGGGATGGTAGAATGAGGTGAACAAGGAAGTACTCTAACATCCCTGTTTTGGTTTATAGGTGATGGAGGCAGAGCAGATAAAAACACGCAGTGAGCTTCTGCATAAGGAGACCGCTGCCA
The DNA here is from genome assembly GCF_949319135.1 of Squalius cephalus. Classification (NCBI taxonomy): domain Eukaryota; kingdom Metazoa; phylum Chordata; class Actinopteri; order Cypriniformes; family Leuciscidae; genus Squalius; species Squalius cephalus. The sequence continues at coordinate 10,802,666 of NC_137136.1, read as the reverse complement.
AATACACTGCCGCCATGAGCCGAATGAAACAGCTGGAGAAGAAGCTCAAACGCACCATCAACAAGTCTAAGTATGCACCGATTCATTTGTTGAACGCACAAGCATTTAGTGAAACCATTTTGGCAAGTAATAGTCTTTGCTTATTATGTCTGATGCATATTGCTCACAAAAATGGCATGAGGATCCTTAAACAGCCAATGGTTGCTTTGTTGTATGTTTATGGGGACTGTAGATTTTACTTTGTTGTTATAGTTAATTTACTAGTGATTTCAGATTTACCCACGCCAAGGCCCAAAACAATCTCTACGCAAGTACATGAACACAAAGTCAGTCCGAAATATGTTACAACGCAATTTGTAATGCACCGCTGTTAAAAAAAATGTTTGCATTCTTATTGTTGCTGCTCTTTTTAAACAGTTATTTTTTCTTTTCGGATAATTTTCCTAACAAACCAGTTAAGCGCAAACCCCGCAGCCAGTTTCATTGGTCCATTCAGTTGCACAATCACATGTTAAGAAAAGTTTAGACTTCATGTATTATTCAGAGTTCAGAAAAATCACAAATGGATTTGATTGCGACAAACAGTAATGCTATCTGGATGTGCTGCAAATGTTATACTAAGGTTAGGAGTTAATATTTGTTTAAGCAACAGTTTGATGAGATAAATCTTGCAGAACAACCTAGGTATACGGTCAATGTGTTCATAGCTAGCAAACTAATTTATAGCTTTATAAATAGCTAACTTTAGCTAATTTAGCCTCATTTTAGCCTTAAGTACTAAGATTTGGGCTCTGCACGATCCCAGCCGAGGAATAAGGGTCCTGTCTAGCGAAACCATTCGGTCATTTAAAAAAAAAAAAAAAAAAAAAATTATATATTTTTTTTTAACCACAAATGCTCGTCTTGCACTAGCTCTGTGATGGGCGTCCACGACTTCACGCATTACGTAGTCGCATTGGAAAGGTCACTTGTGAGTAAATTATCAGGACATTTTTATTCTGGAGTGAACTCATCCTTTAAGTCACTTTAGAATAAAGTAACGTAAATGTTGCTGCCACAGAATGAAAACAATAAAAGGTGACTGCACACTTGCAATGCATTGGCTAAGCATTCACATCTGTTATTGTCTATTTTATAGAGTAGGTTTATGGTCTAAAAGTCTCAAAACAAAAATCAAACTGTGGGTCGGTCAACCTATATGTCGGTCAGATGGCACCTTTCATTCTACGTTGGCAGTTTTTGTCCATAGTTAGTTTATGCCGAGAGTCAGCGATCTGTCTGTGAGACTAGGCTCATGTTAAACCCATAACTATCAGTTATAGGTGGGTTTCTCACACGTGATGGTGACTCGGCAGGCTCAACTCTTTCACAAACCCTATTAATCCTCTCACTCATCATTTTATTAATGTGTCAGCATGTAAACGGTTACCATGGTGATATGTACGATGATATTTATAGGCCTTTACAGTAGCTCTAATCGCCTTTTCTCACTCTCTTTTTCAGGCCCTACTTTGAAATGAAGGCAAAGTATTACTTGCAGCTTGAGGTACTTATAAATGACTTATGGATGTTTCATTAGTGCTGCATGATAAATACACTCTGTAAAAGGATACTTTTTAGTAATTTTTTTATAATTTCAAAATCTATTTAATACTCTTAACATTTAACATTAACAATTTTTTATATTGTTTTAAGAATAAATTAAGAACTTTTGATAGGGTTATGCTTAAAACAAGGAAACACTTTGGAGTTTGAAAGATAATGTTACATATTCTCTAAAAACAATCTTCTCAAATATTTAATATGGAAAATATAAATACATATTTTTAATTATTCAATAATGTTTAATATATTTACCTGAATGTGTTGGCCCTTACTTTTTCAATTTTTTCATGTTCCTTTTTCATATCTTGTTTAATGTCAACTGAGTTTTTTGTCCTCCCCTCTTAAGCAACTGAAGAAGAATGTGGATGACCTCCAGGCCAAGCTGACGCAGGCTAAAGGGGAATATAAGTCAGCCCTCAGGAACCTGGAGATGATCTCAGATGAGATCCATGAGCGCAGACGTTCTTCGGTCATAGGCCCGCGGGAGAGAGGTGTGGGTGCAGAGGGGGACGGTGTCATTGGTGAAGACTTGTCTGCCTTCAAGATGGAGTCTGATGGAATATCAAGTGAGTCCATGCAACATGCTGTATCTAGACTGCACTCTAGGCATCATAGATGCTCAGTAGGCAGCAAAATTAAGCTGCCCTTTAAAAATCATTGTGGGTAATTGTAAGGCCCCATTCCCAGAATGCTTTGCAACAAATTTCATCCAAGATGCCAGACAGAGTGAAGGGAAATTGTGATTATATTGTGGTATTGTATTGTATTATATCTTGTGATTTATATATACTGAAAAGCAATTATAAAAATATTTGTTTAATTTCAAATGGATAATTTCACTAAATAGCTGTTTTATTTAATATAATATTTGTTGATGGAATACATTAAGTGTGACTGAGAAGGGACGGTTTTTTTTTAATGCAGGTACATTTGGTTTTCCAGGTCTCATTTGGTATTCCAGGCTCTTATTTCTGTCTATTATAGTACATTTAGTGAAAAAGTCTACATAAAATGTCTATTTATATAAAAATTCTAAACTAGCCTGACCATCTTCATGTTCCAGAATCTGATTTTTCCTTTGTCTTCCTGCAGTGGCGTCTGGGTCCTACGAGGATGAAAACTGCAGCACGAGTGCCATGTCAGAGGAAGACTCTGAGACTCAGTCCAACAGTAGCTTCAGTTCTGGGCCGAACAGCCCTCTGGACTTGCCTTACCCTTTCTCCTCCTCATCCTCCTTTTCCTCTGCCTCTCCAACCTCCTCCTCCCCCTCCCCCTCCTCTCGCCCCTGCAGTCTGGACCTGCCCAGCACCGTCTCTTTGTCTGATTTTAGCCTGATGTCCCCCATCCTCGGTCCACGCAGTGAATGCAGCGGCGCATCCTCCCCCGAGTGTGACCTAGAGAGAGGTGAGATATTCTTAGATGCGTTTGCGTTGACAGATGGGACCCAAATAACGCTGCACTAGCACGTGAGGGATTGAATTAAGGCTTGTTGTTTCTCCTGTGAGACGATGCCATTTTTCTTGGTTTCCTGCCTGCTTGCACCTGTGCCCTCTAGGGGGGGTTCATTAATCTCACTGATGGATAACTGCATGGCTTTTCGGTGCCTAAATAAGTGCAAAACAAATGTATCTGCTAAAATGTGATGTTTTTAAAGCAGGGCTGTTCATTTACACATGAATATAAATATCTAGAATAATTATAAAATATGACATTATAATATTTATTTTGACATTTATATCACATGAGTACATTTAGTATAATTATTGAAAAATATATATAATATCCTTATCATTATTATATTTTTTATAATTAACATTTTATTATTATTATTATAATTTAATACATATGAGTATATTTAGTACAATTATGAAAAAAAAGTATAATATCCTTATCATTACTTTATTTTATAATAATTAACATATTATTTATTATATAAATGATTGTATGTAATATATTATGCTATTAAATAAACAGTAACATTTTTATATATATATGTATTGTACTGTATGTATTGTAGAAATTGTACTGTGTGTGTGTATATATGTATATATATATATATATATATTATATTATATGTATATATATATGTATATATATGTATATGTGTATATATATATATGTGTGTGTGTGTGTGTGTGTGTGTGTGTGTGTGTGTGTGTGTGTGTGTATGAAACAGTATTTTACAAACTATTTTCTTAAAAAAAAAAAAAAAATATATATATATATATATATATATATATAATTTAAGAAAATGTTTTGTAAAATACTGTTTCATTATAATAATTTTTAGAATACAATAACATAATTATAACAGGGTTAGTAGTACAATATAATATACCAATCAAAACATCTATTTTATATTAAAACATTTTATGTATATATACTAATATATACAAGTGTGTGTATATACATATATATACAGTGTATTTTTGTACAGTTTTTTTTCTTCTTTTTTATTTATTTATTACTTGTACGCTAGCAACACCAAGGTCGAGAGTTATTTTTCCAGGAAATTGCGTGAACTGATAAAATGTATGAATGCAATGTAGGTCACTTTGGATAAAAGCATTTGCCAAATGCGTAAATGTTGTTAATAATAATAATATTTTGCTCTTTAATTACTGTAGTTGATTAATCAGCTTCATTGTGTACAGGTGACAGAGCAGAAGGTGCCGAGACCGTACTGGACAACGTTCTCAATAACAATCGCATCAGCAACACTAAAACAACCTTTGGCCTGGATAGCCGTTTCCGCCTGCTATCTCTAAAACTTAGCCGAAATGAAGGCAGAAAAAACGCTCAGAAATCCACCATCCTGCTCGATGGCATGTGACTGCAACATTCCCACGGCGTTGATGTATTCATCCACTTTCTGTGTGCTATGGAAAGGCACTGGCAGCCACTTGTCCTCCCCTTCAGTGTCATCCCAGTCTATTCCTCTCACTGTCTAGAATGTTCCGCCAACTTTCAGACTGAACTTTCCCTCGATCTCACATGTGCAAGAAAAGCAACCCATGACACAATGTGCTGAGGAGGCAAATATCCCATTTGAAGGGAAATGGAACTGGGTTAAGCTTTGAAAAGACGACAAATCTCAATAAAATACATCAATTGTGAGATCAACATTCCCACACGTTCCAGTTAAGATCTAGAGTCTGAAGACACTTACGGATGACGTTAGCACTTGTTAATTAAGATGCATAAGAGATTAGTTATGCTGTAGATTTATGCCACTTGTTGTCTTTAAAATCTGTGTAACTGTCATGGAAAATATACAGAGTCAGATTTATGTGGCACTATAATGTTACATCTGCGCATGAACAGACTCACCTGCATGTCCTTCATAAACTCTCAAAAAAGGACTCCAAATCATCTGAGGAACCTCTGCGCTGCATCGGTGACTCTTGAGGAAGTGAAGCCAACCGACTGCATCACAGGACACCTTCTCAATGTCGTCCGGAGACCCGCAGCAGCTACAGGCTGATCCGTACAGGTCACTTTCACCTTCACAAGCCAAAAGTGTGAGCTTCCCTACACGGGTGGACAGTGTGCATGACGCTCCATTTTTGTCTCTCTACGTAAAGAACAATCTATCATTTTCAATATAAATAGAAAAAAGCAATAGAAACAGATTCACAATAGTTTTGTGGAAGACAATGGTTCAGAAAGTAGCGTATTAAGCTGGATCTACTGTACTTGCACTGTTCTGAAGGGGGCAGAAGGCTTTTGGGAATCCTTTGATGGGTCTCGGTGGGGGACGCACAGCACTGATGAAGAAGACGATTACTGAATGTTTCATCCAGCTTGTGTGGTGCAGTAGGCACTGATTTCGACACAGATGGCACAGCTTCAGGTCTGGTCATTAGGCTTTGTGTTTTTGTGTGACCTTGTGTCTCATTTTCTTTTTCTTTTTTTTTCTCAAATGTTAGTTCTTTTGATCTGTTGCCGTTTTGAGAAACGATGGTAAGAAAAGAAACCTTGTAGCAGTATTTAAGTGATTTATGGTGTTTAGTCTTTTGTTGTTTACAAAGCTTGTGTAATTGTTTTCAGACTGAAATAAAATGATACTTACAGCACAATTATTAGTCAAGTAATTAGTCTGAGTCGATAACCTTATGTGGAATGTCACTCCGCTTCGGCCGACCTGAGTTTGAGTACCGGCTTGCATTCTTTTTGTGCTGTCAAATCTCTCTACTTAATAAAAAATGTAAAAAAATAAAACGTTTCCGATGATCATTCTGTGGAACACACACACACACACACACAACCATTAAAAAGTTTGGTGTCTGTAAGATTTCTTTTAAAAAGTCTATGCTCACTAAGGTTTTTTTTTTTTTATATTAAAATGTAATTTATTCATGTGATGGCAAAGCAGCCATTATTCCAGTCTTCAGTGTCACATGATCCTTCAGAAATCATTCTAATATGCTGATTTATTGCTCTAGAAACATTAGAAATGATGAAAACAGCTGTGCTGCCCAATATTTTTGAGGACATTTTATGAATAAAAAAGTTAAAAAGAGCAGCCTTTTTTTAAAATAGAAATATTTTGTCATTTTATAAATGTCTTTACGGATTACTTTTGATCTATTTAATGCATACATGCAGAATAAACATTATTTTCTTTCCAAAAAACACTTACTAACCCCAAACCTTTGAATGGTATTGTATGTCTATGTGTAAATATAAATAAATGTATAGAAATAGGCCTATGGTAGAGAAAGGCGCTACAAAGCTCATTGATTTAATTCCCAGGGAACACACATTCAGCCGATATATAAACCTTGAACATTGTGAGTCGTTTAAAGGGGGGGTACAATGGTGTTTCATGTATTCAGAGTTGTTTACAGTGTTAAAGAGATAGATTCTCATGCTAAACATGGGCAAAGTTTTTAAAAAATATTTTGGACGAATAACGGAGAATTTCTATGCTGAAAATCTTACTTCCGGGTTGGTACAAGTTTCGGCTGTTTTTTTTTTAGATCGTGGATCTAATGACGTAGATCAGAGTGGAACTCCTTATATGAGCATTTCTCTCGGAAAAGCTCGCCCGCGCGCACGTCGACTAGAGGAGAGCGAGACCGCGCACATCAACGCGCTTCAACAGGAAATCATCGGCAGCGCTGCATAGGATTTGTTCAAGAATGTCTCCAAAAAAGTGTGTATTTGGATGTGAGGGAAAGCTTACCGTGTTCAGTTTTCCAAAGAACCCAGTGTTACAGGAACAGTGGATGCAGTTTGTTTTTCCGGGGCAGCAACGGAGTGTAGGAAGTGCGGTTGTGTGTTCTGGTCGTTTCAGTGACGAATGTTTTATTAACAAGGCTCAGGTCGACGCTGGATTTGCAAATCGTTTGCTATTAAAACGTGGAGCGGTCCCAGTGATAAAAGACCCCATTCATGTAAGTACAACTGGATCAGATTTCTGTCTTTTGCTGGAAATCAAGAACTACCGCTTGACTCTATAGCTCCGCCTCCAGGACCTCGGCTTTTTCCGGAGAGAATCGGAAAGCTGTATTTTTCTTTTCTAAATATAATAAAACTAAACACTTTTTTGAGATATTAAGGATGCACTACTACTCTATAGGTACTCAAGATTAACATGAGATTAGGTGAAACTGTGCATGTTATGTACCCTTTAAGAGCACCTGCCAAATGGATGGACATAAACAGGGCCTAAAATTAAAACTTAACGTTACCCAGTGTCAAATGCGAGTAAAAATCGGCCCTGACGAGTATATGAAACTGTGTCAATCGCCAGTTGACCGGTATCATTTTTATGAATTCCAAAAATGCAAGGTTATGAGAACATGAACGTGAACGAAGCTCGGGACAGTTGACAGGCCAGTGATGGGTTTAAGCCTTGGCAATTTAAATATTCAGACGCAAGAAGACGCGAAAGGGAACTCAATTTGTTGCACGCTGTCTGGAAAGTTTTGTGAATGTATGCAAATACTGAATAGTGAATTGAGCTCTCTTTCACGTCTTTTTGCGCTTGAATGGACAAATTCACAAAAAAAATGGGAAAAATTTATAAGGATTCATCTGTTTAATTTATACAGTGAAGACGGTCCAGTGTTATTTTACATTTGATTATTTTATTCAATGTCTCTACCTGAAAACTACAGTTACTTGTCTTTACTTGTTTTAAATTTATAGTAGTTAGGCTAGTAGATTTAGCTGTGGTATCGAAATTGGAAAAGAGAATTGTGAATTTATACTGGTAGATTATTTCTGTCTGTTGGTGTCTAACCACCTGTTTTTGCAAAAGCAGTTTCATGGCCAGTAAAAAAAAATATTTATGACTGGTAAATTTGGTAAGTCACCAGCGTGACTTAAAAAAGGTGTGGCAAAAAGTTACGTTTTAGACCCAGAATGTAAATATCTAAAAATTAACCAAGAATAAATGCTGTAAAAAGTAGTTGTTATATAATAAAAAAACACGGTAATTCTATTATAAAATTGGGATGTCTGATGACATGTACACCTTCATTTTAATCTCTGCAAATAAATACATCAGAGCAGATGAACATAAATCAAAAAGCATGTTAGACGGAAGAACTTGAAGCATTTGTACAATACCCAATACGGAACATCATCCTCAATCATGCATGTCCCTTTATGATGTAAGACATCCAGGTCATTGTAATAATGTTCTGTAAACATTCAGTACTGTGCTGGTAGATAGTGACTGATAAACAATTCAAGTTGACAATTGATGCGCATGATGAGCGGTGGGGGAAGCTAAAAACCCCACCAAAAATGCCATCTCGCTCTTTCTTCCTTTTTTTGATAAAAGTGCACTCATTCTCTGCCCACTAAAGAGAGAAGCCCTGCAACTGACAGTCTTTCTACCTTGACATCAGGAACAGACCAGAGGAAGAGCCCTTAGTATGAACACAAAACATATCCCTCTGATCTATCATCAGACATCATTAATACACAGCCTTGCTTTAATGCAAGTCTCCTGAGTGAAAAACATTTCAGTTCAAGTGTACACACACATCATTGTTTCTGAATGAAACTTTGCAGAACTACAGTAAGAGGAGTGTAGTTTTGGCTGATTGATCACACTTCCTCTGAGCATGGCACTGTCATGAGCAGTCGTACGCTATCTATCACACACTAACATGATAAACATGGCACTATGTCAGGAACCATCTGTGGGTGGGGATTATTTATTTTGGTAAGCGAGAGTGTTTGTGCTGTAGAGAGCAATAAGCAGTGGCTAAAGCTCCTTCAGTGTCTGTTCAGTCTGCAGAACAATCCGGTGGGCCGATGATCTCGAGCCGTTATTGCAGCTGAGATACGCGCAGTGGAGTGACACTGCTGAAGTCCAGGAAGAATGGGCCTTCTTGTTTAGGCAGGAAGGTAGTGGGGATGACATTGTAAATCCCAGCAGGGAAGTTGTCAACATCCATATAACAGAAACCGCATCTGAGGATAAACAGATCAGATTCTGTGAACCGTTTTGAATCGATTTTAGAGAACACATTATAAATGCGCCTTAATCTTTGAACTACTAATGCAGACCATCAACGAAGCTAACAACCATGCTACTGCTATCAAGATGAGATGGTGGATAAACATTTTCTGATCAACTACTGTATGTCTGACTCTGACCTAGATTTCTTTGTGAGACAAGGCTGTGCTTTTCAAGCATTTGCATGCTGATGCTAAAGTGGAACGATCTACACAGTTTTGCAGTTTTGTCTATGCACGCACAGGGATATAAACAGGCCAACTGAGTGTTAGTATACTGTCTGAAATAAATATATACCAGCCTGTATTCATAATAGCATGCTATTTCTGCAGTAGCTAATGCATATATACCAAAATAAACCAAGGGAGAGCCAAATGGGTCAAGGGTCTTATGTGGGAATGGAAAAATTGATAAATTACCGTTCAAAAGTTTGGGGTCAGTAAGATTTTTATTTTATTTTAGATATTAATACTTTTATTCTGCAAGAATACAAGACTTTTACAGTGTTATTGTTATGTTCAAAATGATGTTCTTTTAAACCTCCTATTTATCAAAGAATCCTAAAATCAGCATAACAAAATGATTTCTGAAGGATCATGTGACACTGGAGTAATGGCTGCTGAAAATTCAGCTTTTGCCATCACAGATATTATATTATATAAGTGTATTATTATAATAATATTTCACAAAATTCCTGTTTTTACTGTATTTTTTATTAAATAAACACAGCCTTGGTGAGCATAAGAGACTTCTTTCAAAAACATTAAAAAATCTTACCAACCTCAAATTTTAAAATGATACATTTTTAAAAGAGAATCATCATATTTGGGGGCCTTGGCATCTAAAATCTGTATTATACAACTAAGAACAACTAAGATTCAGTCTCTTAACCCCACCTTTTTGAGAGCCTACTCTGTTCTGATTGGTCAGACAGCCCAGTCTGTTGTGATTGGTCTCCTGCTTTCAGAGTGTGCCGGAAATGAAAAACAGCTATTACCATATTCTGAATTTCATCTCCGACAACAGAAATCAAACTCTTCCAGACCTCAGCTAAAGTGTTTGAGGGTCAAAGTAGATGTTGTTCACGGGTAGTCATTATTAAATTTGTTACATAACTAGGTCCTACATAGGTTTGTGCAAGAAGTAAGACTGGAATTACTGGCGACTCATTTCAGGAATTTCAGAATCGGTTCTTTCTATTGGGAGAACTTTGATCGTTGAAACTTTGCAGACCTTTACCATTCACAAACAGCTATACTACAACACTACATAAAAAGGTATTATCTGAAAAAGCATAATCTACTGATTGAAATTTATCAGTAATTCTGCAAAAATGCAAAAAGCAGTACACTAGCATTCCATCCCAAACATAGCCAATGTGCCTAATATGGGAGAATGGAAATGGACAGGATTTCAGACAATGTAATTATCTTTAAAGCAATAAAATAGGCATCTAGTTTTCTTCTTCACAAAGAGAGTATTTCTTTACCGGTAATCTCCACTGCCCCTCTTCTGAGAGCCTGATGATCCAGAATCCCCTGCAGTAGAAACGGTCACCACCTCAAAGCCCACACTGTACTGCCTGCAGTGAGAAAGCCAAACTCATTTATATTCACAGACATCACGCTACATCATACATCCTCACATCACTCAGAACACACTCTCACACTCAAAGACAGAAGGGTTCTGAATATGCGTAGGTGTTTCCTCCGTGAAGGAGTGATTACACAGGACGGCCCTGTCAAACCTGGTGTCAAGGGAAATCTGACGGCCCGTGAAATCTTGCCCACTTCTTATGGCTAAAATAACTTTTTTGGGGCATGTTATAGCAATTTATCTTTATAGTCATCTTATTAAACAAAATACAGCAATTAATAACTTTTATATTATCACATATTACATTACATTTAAATATGTACACTATGCGTTAAAAAGTTTGGGGTCAGTAAGATTTTCTTAATGTTTTTGAAAGAAGTCTCTGATGCTCACCAAGGCTGCATTTATTTAATCAAAAATACAGTAAAAAGAGTGATATATACAATTTAAATATGTTTGAATATATGTAATTTATTCATGTAATTTTTAGCATCATTACTGCAGTCTTCAGTGTCACATGATCCTTCAGAAATCATTCTAATATGCCATCTGATGCTCAAAAATATTTATTATTATTGTCAATGTTGAAAACAGTTGTGCTACTTAATATTTTTGTGGATTCTTTGATTAAAAGAAGTTCAAAAGAACAGCATTTATTTGAAACATTATACTGTCGCTTTTAATCAATTTAATGCATCACTGCTAAATAAAGGTATTAAACTCTTACTGACCCCAAACTTTTGAATGGTAGCATACAAAAATATCACATTCTAAAACAGAATCACAATCTTTGTCTTTGAGTGTTCAGCTTGCTTAGTTATCTAAGTTAACATAACCTATGCAAGATACACCTAATCAAAGCAAACCTTTATGGAAATGAAGAAAATTACATATTTAAAAATACCAATTTTTCTTAAACGATAAAGGCCTTCAGATCATATTTTGATGTTCAGCTGTCAAGGGGCATACATTTATCAAGATTCTTTTAGGGGTACCACTTTTACTTTGAAATGTAATGAAAAAAGGGAAATGTGTCCTCTGGTGGTGTGGAGTGAAATAACAAGCAGTCTGACCTTGAGCCACGGAGTTCGATGAGCAGAGGGCCTGTTTTCTCCAAGTTGAACTGGTATATGGGGTTGTTCTTGAAGCTATCTTTGTAGTTTCCACAACCTCCTGCACTGGCCCCCTTCCACTGGCCATTTATCTATACATCGACAGCAACATAGAGAGAGATGTTAAAAACAATCTGGAAATAGCTTCCAACAATAACCACCACCACCACAAACACTATAAAAAGTGATAGTAGAAGTTTGAACTCACTCTTTTGGTGTGGGTGAAGGGTGTTGGGATTTTGGAGAAATTAAACTTGCATACTGAGTACACCTGGAAAGGGCATATTAATGACAGCATTTACCGGTAATAATCGGATTCAATTAATATGAAAATAAAAACCGTCACACTTGAATGTGTCTTACCCTTAGTGTGTAGTTGATGGTGTTTTGTTTCTCATACTGAGAGACCACCAGTGTAAAGGTGTGAGTTCCAGGACTAGTCAGTTTGATCTTGGTTAAGTAGTGAGGGCTGTTGATCCTGATGCCATCAATGAAGGGAGGAGGTTCAGCTTCAGAAAAACACAAACCAGGGCACACACAATGTAAGTAATGAACTATAAAGAAATCAGATATACACAATTTCTTCAGTTTCTAATTTTACCTGGATAATAGACTTTCTTTCCATCGGTCTTGTAAACTACTAAAGTAATAAACTCCCGATTTTGAGCAAAGTCATCCTTGAGAGTGAATGAGAAAGTAAGAACATTGTTAGAACTAGTACTCTCAATCTGATTGTAGTGTGCTGCACTGAAATCTGTAGTTTTACCTTGTCAGTGATGTGTCTGGTGAGTAGAACCCATACTGCAGCGCCCCCTTGAGGACACTGCACCTCCAGCTTGTACTGAGGGTTATTGGCCAAACTGTAGACGTCCTTCACAGGTCCCTGTTTGCCATCCCAGCTACTGCAATTGCATAATGCACAAATATTTTCTAATTATCTGATAACATGACTAAGTCTAATACTTATTCTCAGTTTAGATTTTTTGCTCAGATCTAATTTCTTTTTTTGTTTGGCTTTTCACATTATTTTTTTGAATGTGGTCAATATAATATTTTGTATGTAAGCTTGTTTCGCCTTTCCATCAGTTACCTTAAAAACAGATAATTGGGACTTTTTCTCTTACAATTATGACTTTTTCTTTCAATTGCAAAGAAAAAACACTATTTTAAGGAAAAAATTCAGAATTGTGGTATATAAACTCACAATTCTGGCTTTTTTCAGAATTGAATAGAAGAATAGAAGTTTTTGTCCCACATTTCTAACTTTTTTTCTCAGAATTGTGAGATATAAACTTGCATATGCGAGTTATAAAGCCTGAATTGCGAGATTAAAGGACACAATTCTGAGATAAAAAAAGAGATAAAATTCACAATTACCTTTTTTATTTTGCAGTGGAAACAAGCTTCCATAGATTCGAGTGTGAAATGATTACGATCCTAAACTGACTTGCATACACACAAAAAACAATAACAAAATGACACGCTGTCATATGGAAGGCCACTGAATTCAGTGTTTATGCCTTCATTTCTAAGCTGATGCGCCGTGGAAGCCAGTGATTCGTAAACAGGCGATTGAGATGAAGATAAAGAAAATATTTAAATATTTACAATACAATTCCTCAAGATTTGCTTGTATAGAACTGGCAAAATAATACTTAGGACTTCTAACACTTCACTGTCCCACTACTGTCTACCTACCTTAGTAGCGGTCTTCCATATTTACCTAGTGACCAAAGAACTAGTGATATGTAAAATCTTTGGAGTGACGCCCATCAGCGTAGAATTGTGACGAATGTCGTTCCAGAGTAAAAGTCGCATGAATTTCGATATGACTGTTCAGAATGAGGTCGCACTGCAAAACCTCAGACCTGTATCTGATCTAAGACCATATATGGACCATATTTATAAAAAAACAGAACAAAAACAGATCTGAGTCACATATGAGCAAAAAGATTTGTGCCACTTTTTCCTACAGTCTAAACATAGCCTATCACCAAAGATTTTGACAGAATACTATTAATAATGTAAAATGAGTCGGACCTTTGTATACATGAGGATTCTTTGAACAGTGCTGGATTCCAGCTCAAGTAGATGACATCGTAATATTGGCACAAGTCTTCCCAGATGATCCAAAACACCCCTTAAAGAAAAACACACAGCTGAATAAGAACTTTTACAACATTTGTCTCTGTGTCATTGTTAGATAAGCACTGGCTTACCATTGTCAAACTTCTGTGCAGTTTTGGGGTCAAAATTTAGGTATTTGAGAAGATCTGGTGTCCAGTTCTTTTCGTCACGTTCGCAATATCGCCCTTTCCACCTGAGATGGCTCCACGGGTTCTTCAGCTGGAGGAAGCGTTTACCCTGTGAAAACAAGGAGGAGATGATGATGTTTTTGCTGTCATGAAACTTCTCTAAGCAGAAGATATTTAAAATTGACCAGGGTTCATGGGTGTCACCTTATATTCCCTGATGTCTAGAACAGCGTAAGCATGTGTGGGCACTAAACCCCACTTCTCCCCCTCCTCCTCAGTCATGACCCCTGTCGCCGTGGTGATGAGAACATCTCCTCTGTGAAACCTACCAGAATAGATCAGTATTGTTATTGTTAACTAAAACTGAAACTATTCAAAAAAAAAAATTCAGTGAGTGAAATAAAGCTGAAATGCATAAGCGGAAAAAATATTAGATGAAAACTTAACTTAAAAAAACGAAAAGAGAAATGTTGCATTGGCAACTAACTGAAATAAAATAAGTTACAATTATTTAAACAAACTTAAATAAAAATAAAGTTAAAGCTACAATATGTAAAAAAAATTCGCCGCTAGGGGTCACTAACCTCTTACAATAACAAAGTCGTAGGTTGATGACACAGTGAGAAGCGAAATTATGGAACTTGTCGTCATGCTGATGGATCTAATAATGTTTATGGATGAGTGATGACTGTGGTATGAAGCAGGGCGCGATTGCTAATGAGAGACAGATATCAGCGCCACACACGAGTCCCGCGGATATAAAGGAATAAGGACATTTCATTCTACTGAACTACCCGCAAGTGCTTTATTACTACTCACGAATTAAACTTGTGAGGTAACACAGCGCTGTTTCATTTGGTCTACACTATCACACTAAACAGCATTTGAGTGTGTTGAAAGTTATAATGTTATTCTATGTGTTAGTTTGTTGGCTGTATGAGACTAGCAGTAAGCTAGATCAAAATTAGAATAACATACTGATCATATTCTAACATTTTATCATATTGAGCTATATATTTGTTTTATATACATTTGCTCACCTGTCTAATAAAGTACATGCAAGAGCGGCGTCTCTGTCAAGTACAGGTTAGTCGCGGACGTGGAGCTCTCGGCATCTCGAAAACGCCACGCTGATATTGATCCTCGTTTTAGTTCTCCTTTTGTCCCAAATCTGCTTGCCATGATCCATAATGTTTGAAAGAAACAACAACAGTGTGCCGCTAGACGTTACGCACTACGCAGTTGTCAACGTCTGTCGCCATGGTTACTATGGCAGTACGAGCGGAAACCAGGGATAACGCGGATATTACGTAATTGACAGGTGACAAGTGAACATTTAGGATAATGGAAGTACACAATTGAAAGAAATATATAACACTGTGCAAGTAGTTTTTGGATATTTTGATACAAAATTCTTACATATTGTACCTTTAAATAGACAAAATAAAAATTATATATATATATATATAAAAAAAGCTATATATTCTATATTAATAATATATAAATAATATGAAAACAACACTGCAACATATTTATGCACAGAATCAAGACAGGCAAGTTGAATAATGCCAGTAAAGTACTGAAGTAGCTACATACTACAAAATCTAAAAGGAACATATGACCTTACAGTGGCTAAAAATCAATCTACACCAGTGGATGTGTGTACTGTGAGTGTGTGCTTACCTCTGGTAAAGCATGCGGAAAGTGTCATCTTTGTTAAATGACTGATTGTCTGAGTGCATAGCAATACGCTCTGGGATCCAGCCAGTGAGAGCGTGCAAATCGATATTCTACAAATAAAAAACATACACAAACAAAAAACATGTGTCACCAAGCAGTATCATTCAGAATAATGCAGAATATAATTAATTGTAAATTCACATGTAGCATGTAAAAGGATTGATTTTAGAGTAAATTAATGATTTCTGAAGGATCATGTGACAGTAAAGACTGGAGTAATGATGCTGAAAATTCAGCATTGCTATAACATGAATAAATTACTTTTAAAAATATATGAAAATAGTACATATTTATTTTAAGTTGTAATAATATTTCTAAGTATTTACTGTTTTAACTATTTTTGATCAAATAAAAGCAGCCTTAGTGAGTAATAGAGACTTGGTTGCATAAATGTTTTGTTTGGAGCAGCATCTAAATCTGAAGTGCAACTCACAGAATTGGAGCCTGGGAAATCATATCCTCCCATGACCTTCATGTAGGCCTTCTCAATGAGAGACACCCAAAGTTCGTTGCGATTACTGGAATAGGAACAAAGCAGCTCGCCGTTGCGGTCCACGGGTAGGAAATCATCAATGATCACCTGATAGAGAAGCACGCACCTGAACTATTACAATAGTCTCAAGAACTTGTTCATCTTCAATAATGATGAAGGCAACAGTTTATTTGAGGAGGCGGGGCTTAGAGAGGTTGAGTACCTTTCTCGGGACACCATTAATGTGCAGCTTCACCATGTACTTCCCACAGGGGTTATACTCTGGCTCTCCTTTCCTGTTCTGTGGGAAGATGATGCTACATACAAAAACAAATAGACATTTTTATATCATTATGGGTACCTCCCATTGAATTATATACTTGTTATAATTAATTAAAATTACAGGACATTTTTTACATTTCAGCCAAAGGACACCAGACATTCACAAGCTTGATTCAGTCCATGAGCCATCCAAAAAACAGCCTGATAATCCAAGGATTACAGTAACACGAGTCACACTATTAGTGTAAATATCGCTGTACCTTGTGATTAACTTTTTGCTGTAGCGTCTCTCATATGCTGCACTGATGGCCAATGAGGCAACGAATGAACAGTCTGACACAACCGTCTGCAAGCATGAGCAAACAAAATAATATTACGCGAGCTAAAAGTTACAAACAACAAGAGATTTTTGAATGACAAAACTGCTTTGAACAATAGGCAAAACCATCACTGTTTAATTTGTTTCCAGTTAACAGATTAGCAAAGTTTTAATGAGAAGCAAACTTAGTCAATGATGCATAAAGTGAGACCTGCTTGATGCTGAAGCTGGACACAGTGAAGATCATGGTGGGGTTATTGCAGATGTCATCAGGGCGAACCCAGCGTGAGAATATGGCTTTTTGCTTCGGCGACAGAGCCAGTTTCCCACATTTGTCCCTATGTGTAAACACAATCATGCCACTGAGGTCTTTTAACTATTCCACATTTCATTCAACTCAGTGTTATCGGACTACTGCTCTTAAAAACACTAACGCTCAAAAGTTGGGATCAGTATGATTTTTAAGTCTCTTATGCTCACCAAGGCTGCACTTATTTGATCGAAAATACCATACAAATAGTAATTTTGTTAAATATTACTACAAGCTGTTTTAAAATGTAAATTATTTCTGGCAAAGGTGAATTTTCAGCAGCCATTACTCCAGTATTCAGTGTCACATGATCCTTCAGAAATCATTCTAATATGCTGTTTTGGTGTTCAAGAAACATTTATTATTATTATCAATGTTGCAAATAGTTGTGCTGCTTATTATCTTTGTGGAAACTGATTGTGGAAACATTTTTTTTAGCATTCTTTGATGAATTGAAGGTTCAAAAGAACAGCATTTATTTGAGATAGAAATCTTCTGTAACATTATGATTTATGAATGTCTTTGCTGACACTTTTGATCAATTTAACCCCCTGAAACTGTTCGTGTGTCGGTCAAAAATGACAGATTTTATTTTATTTTTTTAAGTGAAATGAAATTATTGTACTATATTTTAATTTGATAATGTTTTTTATTGAATTTTTTATATTTTTAGGGAATTTTATGGTACTAAATTATATTTATGCAGTAGTTATAATACATTTATTTACTTTTTGAGCATGGACCTAAACTGTCATAAATCTTGAATGCTGACAAATGGCAGATTATTGCTGAAGTGAAAAGGTTTTTCAATTTCCAATGCGGTCATTTTTGACCATGAACAATACAAATGTGATTATTTTTTTCTGAACCATTTAACCTTTTCGAATCATGTCCATGATTTTTTTTTGTGTTCACATAGCAAGTGCCAAAACCTTTACCAAGTTTCATACCATTCTGATGAAGTAAAAACTTCTAACAAAACATTTTCGGTCAAAAATGACCAAACAGCACCAGAGGGTTAATGTGTCCTTGCTGAATAAAAGTATTAATTTCTTTAAAAATAAATTAAATAAATAAATAAATAAAGCTTACTGACCCCAAATTTTTGAGCCATAGTGTAAGTGTTAGTGAAGGAAAATATAACTGTTGCAGGGTACAAAAATACCAGGGCATGTGAGAGAAGCAGCTGCACTTGTATAAATTACACAAGAATATAAATAAATACTCACGAGAATGGAACAGGAAAAGCAAAACGTTCCCTAAGATCAACACTCATGAATGGAACATATTCAATTCCATTTATCTTGGAGGTCTTTCTAAAAAACACACACAAAAAAAGCAAAAATAAAGAACTGATTATAATTTCAAAAATCCCAACAAATAATTTTTTTCTACATGCATTGTTGAAATCATTAAAAAAAAGGAATTCTGGCTAATATTAATAAGCCAATAATAATTTTTCATGTTATGACTGATAACCAATAAATTAAAACCAATATTACAATTTCTATTCTAATTTGTCCAAATAAAACTAAAATAAATCATTCTAAATGCCACAAGTGAATTTAGCCATCACAAGACTGTAAATGTACAGTATGAAAAAAAAACAGATATTAATTTATTCATTTAACAGTGCAATTACATTTGTACTGCTTCTGTAAAATTAACTTTGGTGAGTTTTAGTTAGATGCCAGGTAAAGGCGATGGGGAAATGTATAGTGTTCTCGTGCAGTTTGTTATAACTCTGATTAAACACCAAGTTAAACCGTTGCAAATGAAGACAAAGTCGTAGAAAGGTTGATCATTTACTGTCCCACTTCCTCATTTACATGTAGTGGTGAAAAGGCATTGCCTCTATGATGCTTTAAGGTGAATGCAAGTGGATTAAAACAGAGAGCACACCATGTCTGTCTCATTGTTTCCATGCAGTACCAGGAAGGACAAACAGGAAATTACATCACATGACACAAATACGACAAATTTTTACAAACGAGGTAGATAAACAGAGAAGTAATGATAAACTTTACATTTTTACCTGAGAATGTATGTATACATGTACCAACAAATGTTTAAAACAAATATTCTAAAGTTAAATTCCTTAAAGTTCAACACAATGAGCATCCGCTATTAAAGGAGAACTCGGCAACTCTAGCGAACTCTAGTCACTTCTTCGCTGATTTTTCCTTTTGTTGGCGCATGTTTTCCCCACGAGCTCCCCCTACAGCTGTGGGGGGGGGCGTATATTTCACAACACGGTCGTAAAAAACTCACTTGCGGCGGCCTCCTCCCCCTCTCTACCGCTGCTCATGTGCGTTTGTTTTGATCGGAGCAAGCCAACTGTATCGTGTGGAGCTATGTCTACCGAGGTGGGTAATCTGGTAATACATCATACATGCGTGTGTGTTGATGTCGAATTGCCGTAAAACAATTTGTGTTTCGCGCTCGTTCTCGTTCTCGCTTCTCACGAGACTTCCCATTTCTATCTTGCCGGGACGGTAGTCCCCAAGTTGCAAGGTTGGTTTTCCGCCTGGGAACGCTGGAGGGAGCGGGGAAAGTCACCAATATCACCAGAACAGGTTGTTTAACCATCCAAATGAATTCTAGACAGTTTTATTAAGTTAAAAAAGTTACCAAGTTCTCCTTTAAATATCTGACATCATGTTTGCTCTGAGCCTACCTGAGCACCTCGATCTCCTCCGCTGTGTAACGCTGACCCTGCGGCTCGCCGGACTGCACTGCTCGGACCGGCTGAGATTTGTCATGGAGGGAGAAGTCTGGGCCTAGCGGCAAGAACTGCCTCACCTGAGCAGGGCCTTTGGATGCAGAGGAGACGGGCTTGTCCTGGTTTGCTGATTTACTAAGAGAGTCTTTCAGTCCCTCTGCCCTGGATGAGGAAAAAGAGATGAAAACAAAGGATTATAGGTCAAATGTATATCATACTGATTGTACATCATTCTATTTCCAAATGTATGAAGCACCTGTCCAGAGCCTGGCGAGCAAGCTGCTTAAGTTTCCCCTGTAGTGCCTGATCTGACGTCTCACTGGACTGTGTGGGAGAGAGAAAGAGTTCAAAGCTGCGGCTCCGTTTCTAATTACCAGAGGAGTCCATATAAGCACCAGTCAGAGATATGAAACCAGAACAACCAACTTAACACCAACACCTGTTGCAAAGACTGACTACTGTTACGTTACAACTGCTGCTAGTATCTGAGTCAACACTGTATACTTATACAATTTTTATACTACTGTTCAAAAGTTTGGGGTATGATTTCTTTAATGTTTTTTAATGTTTTTAATGTTCACTGTCTCTACGGCAAATCAGTAATACTATTAATACTATATTATTACAATTTTAAATAACTTTTTTATTTGAATATATTTTAAAATGTAATTTATTCTTGAGATGTCAAAACTCAATTTTCAGCATCATTACTTCAGTCTTCAGTGTCACATGACCCTTCAGAAATGATTCTAATATGCTGATATGGTATTCAAGAAACCTTTCTTATTATTATCCATGTTAAAAACAGTTGTTTTTCCCCCTAATCATTTTCAATATTTTTGAAGCTGTGATCATTTTTTTCCCAGGATTCTTTAATGAAGGGGAAGTTCAAAAGGACATTTATTTGGAATAAAAATCTTTTGTAGCATAATACATGTCTTTACTGTCGTTTTTAACTAATGAATGTGTCCTTGCTGAATAAAAGTATTAATTTCTAACCTCTTTAATTTTCAAACTTTTGAACTCTAATGCAAGTGTTTTCTCCTTATGTGACGACTCACCGCTTGAATGCACAATTCCACAGCCTGAGTGTAGAGTTCAATGGCCTCATCCGCATTTTCCTTCTCATCCTCTTCAAAAGCCTGTGTCACCAGAAAGTACGCCCTCTCCAGATCCAACTGCTGCTTACTCTTCAGAGGGTCACTGCTCTGTGCTTGAACTGATCACAGAGATTCAGTCAGTTAACTGAGGGGTTCCAACAGATATAGGCCTTACAGGAATAGTTCATCCAAAAATCAGTGCCTTTAATTACTCAACCTCATGTTGTTACAAACCAATGTGACTTCCTTTCTGAACAAAGAACACTAAAACAGAACAGTAAAGGAGAAATAACTGTGTGTCATTCTTTTCAAAGCAATTACAATGAATGGAGACTTAAGCTTGCAAACTTCAAAAAGTATTCAAAAGCACAATAAAAGTGATTCATAAGACTTGTGTACTATATTCCAAACCTTCTGAAGTCATACGATAACTTTTAGCATTAATTAATGATCTTTTTAAGGAATCCATTGATGCAGTTCACAAAACAGACTCAATGATTCTGTTGCAATGGTTAACAGTTCACTTGAAGTGAAGATTAATCCTATCAAATCAAGTCAAATCCTAAAATTCAAAACATATGGTTTCTGAAGACTTGGAATACAGAGCATATGTTGTTTAGGTCACTTTCATTACACTTTTATGGTGATTTTGCATCCATTTTGAAGCTTGAAAGCTCCAGTGCCCATTCATCATTCATAGACTGAAAAAGAGCAATTCCTCCTTTTTTTGTTCCATTGAAGAAAGTCAGAGTTTTGGAACAACCTAAAGGTGAGTAATGACAGAACATTAATGTAGAAAAACATTATGTTGTTCTCAAATGACATAACGCAACAGAACAAGGAAGTGAATTACATTTAGCTGTGAATTACGCATTCATTTGTGATTCCCAATTGCTGCATTAGTCACACCACTTACAAATAAGGTATGACCAATGTAAGCTTTCTAAAGGTTGGGCTGTGGAAAATATGAGCATCATTTCTTCTTCTGCAATAGGGAGGAGGACTAGGTTTCACTTTCTTGTTGACCACAGAGAACAGCAAACAAAATTCCTCCTTAGAGGATCAACTTAAATAAAATGAGATGTAAATCTTGATACTGAGTATTAATAGATGAAAACAGCTTTTTGATGAGGTCACATTGGTAATAGTTGATGTAAACTCACCAGCACTGAGTAGAGTCTGTACTCTGTCCAGGTACTCGTTCACCTTGTCTTGAATATTCTCTAGTTTGGATCCAGCCATACCTGCATAGATGAGAGCCTGGGCAGCCTCCTAATCAGAACCCAAAATACAAAATATGATCAATTATGAGTTTTATCCAAAAATGTATATCCAACTCAAAGTAAACATTGTTTAATGACAGCTTTTATTGCCATAGTGTGGAATGAGTTGACATTTACTTTAAAGAATAGAGCCTTTTCAGAAAGGTTAAGGTAAATATTATATTAAATCAGCTTTCAATGTCAAAAAAGGAGAGCTTGAAGCTTACCTTATAGTAGAAAACAGCTTCATTGTATTTCCCCTGCTGATCATTCAGTACAGCTGATTTAGCAAATTTAACAGCATCGAGTTCAAGAGCTGTACAATCCATGATTGACGTTTAAAGACGTTTAACAGATAACGTTAGATGACAAATCATTTTATCCTGTTCTTCATTATAGGCTGCTGTTCCTCCGAGAATTTGCGTTTCTTTCTTGAGTTGTTCTCGTTACGTGAACTTCCCAACCTCCAACTCCGAGATAAAATGAGGCAAGACTGAAAAATATTGATTTCAAGGAGCTTTCAAACTTAGTTACTGTAAATAAGGAGTGAACACATAACGCTTTAACTTGCTATTATGACAGCAAAACAAATGCTTAAGCCCGCAATACTTCCGGATGCGATGGGCGTGTCCTGCTGTTGTCACGACACGTCATTCGCTTTCAGCGCGGCCGCCGTCCGACTCATTTCCGCGAATCGGTTCCTCCAAATAGTTCATTTCAAAGAACCGGTTCGAAAAAAAACAATTCTTATTTCATTCGGTGCCTGACATCCTCTACCACTAATATTACATGTTACATGTTATTTATATATATATATATATATATATATATATATATATATATATATATATATATATATATATATATATATATATATATATATATATATATATATATATATATAACTTATATATAAAAAAAATAACATGTAATATTAGTAGGCTATATATATATATATATATATATATATATATATATATATATATATATATATATATATTATTTTTTTTATCGTACTGGTGAATGACAGAGTATACGATAAAATAACATAAAAATTCGTGAACAAATCGTTCTAACTGCTTTTCTAAAGCAAATGCACCGAAAAGATCCGATACAAAGAACAATTCTTTTACGAATCGAACATCATCGTGAAATCCACCACTCTTGTCCAGAAATGAGTAAAATCTGCTGGAATTATTCTCGTAATTATTAAAACTTTCCCGTGACCGGAAATATTACGCTCATGTTGAAGTTGTTGAAATATAACTGTACACAAGTACGTGCAAGTCATTTAGTTTAATTATGCCCCATAAAAATGGATAAAAACCAAATTCTGTATACGGTGTTTATTTATTAGATGATGCCTCCAGCTCCAAACAAAATGTAATCTGGACGAAAATGTTTCTGAACATAGATAACAACAAATGGCATGATTTATGGTAGCGTTACACACTATATCCATAGGCTATATTATTTTTAAGTTTACAAAATAATGTAGGCCTATATTGTGTTATAACTCTCCAAATACTGCAATAATGTGAGATTTAGACCCAGTTTACACCTGGTTTTACTGTGTTCACCTGTGAGCACATCCTCCACATACACATAAACAAACTCATCTGACGCTGTGTACTTTTACCTAAGCTTTTGAGATGAAGGTGCTGTTGGCTGTAACATGTTGTTAGATAATAGAAATGGACTTGTAAACCCTGACCCCTAGTGTTACAAAAATGTTAATTAACTCTGTCTGGACTTGATAGAGCTGGTAAGTCCCGCCCATCCGTAAAACCCCAAGTGGACCTCTAGGTTGAAAAATCATCAATGCAAGTGAATGTGAGAAAATAATTATTTTCTGGTCCCGTTTGAATTGTGCCATGAATGTGAACATATGTTGTCTGTGAATTTTTTATATAATTTTTCATGTTACGAGTTTGACAGTATATTGTATGATTCTTTGGCTAGCAGTTGTGGAAAAGACATAACGAGAAAGACTACATGTCGCCTATGTGACGTCACCCCATAACACATTTCCCTCCACTTGTCAAATCACGGTGCTAATGCTGCGATAATCTCTGGAGACAGATCGAGATGCCTGTGTGTTTTGTACCCAAATGTCAACATTCAAACAAAATACGCTGTTCTTTCTTCAGATTCCCGCGTCGAAAGCAGCGAAGAGTTGTAGTCCACAAAGTGCTCTCATACAAAGTCTAACCGTATCAAACTTCTACCCGCTAAATTGTAGCATTCTTCACACGAAAAATTATATAAAAACTATTAACACAACTAAAATACTTTGCCAGATAACACTAACACGTAAAAATGAATATCTCTTGATTTTTGAATAGCCTACTGCTGATTGAAGTGAAGTGTATTTTTTGTTACATTTTTTCTTTTTCTTTTGCAGGACACAGTATAACATCCTCTGCAGATGGATTCACTTATCACCTGATGTTTATTTCAGATAAGACATTTTTATTTCAGATAAGACATTAGTTGACCATTAGAGCTGGACATTAAAGTCTACAGTGCATTAAATGCAGACAGTAAAAGCGTCTGTCCTAAGACTGTAAACATGTCACTGAGAAAAAATGGTTTGTATACATTTTTCCTCTGACTTAGACATAGCAATGATTTGTTTTGACTTTTAAAACATGTTTTGACATGAAATTGATTTGAAAAGATGAAATTGAATTGCTTTTTTTACAATCCATTGTGCATTTGGTAAAAATATGCTGTTTTGGTCTGCATATCCTTAAAAATTGCCGCAAAACAAAAAGCTATATTTAACTGTGTGAGAAACATCAAGGTTGCTTGCACCACGAAATTTGAAAACCACAGAATTTGTTTGCACCACATAAATCAGAGCTTGTTGGTTAGGCATGAAAATCACTTTGTCAACCCACTGAGTGACTTTCTCAGTAAAAACAGAAAGATGGGAAAGAGTGACTGAGACAGGGAGGATTATCTCAATAAGGTCTCCCCTAATCTAGAACAGTTTACAGCACCATATGGTCGACATCTTGGATCATTTCTGGGTGGCCTTAAGTATGTTAGAAATACACATCATTCATTTAACAAGAGTCAAAATCAGTTCAAAAGTAAAAAGTGAACTCTAAGACGCCCAATGAAAAAAAAAGTTTTTTTTTTTCTGAATTAAAAAAAAGAAAAGAATCCTGAAAGTAATCAGTACTTTTATTTAACAAGGATGCATTAAATTGATCAAAAGGGACAGAAATGACTTTTACATTGTTGAAAAAAGAATATATATATATATATATAAGAAATGCTGAGCACCAAATCAGCATTATCTTGATTTTTTAAAGTTACACTGAAGACATGGCTGCTTAAAATTCGTCTGGAAATCACACAAATAAATTATATTTTAACTTACATGTTTGGCCTTATCCCTCTTTTATCTGTACTTTTTATACTTTTTCTGTTGTTTTTGGCCAGATTGTAAATCTGTTCTGTGGTACCTATTAATCTGTTTGTTCTAAAACTAGTTGTCTGACCCTTTTTTAGAATTACGACTCTGATTTCAGATTTGATGCTTTGTTTGGACCAAGTTTATATTGTGGTTATAAGGATATATTTAACTTTATAACCAAATAATTTGCTTTAAATGAGAAGAATAAAGGCATAAAACATTGTAAACAACATAAAAACCATTCCGTGTTGAAACACTTTGTTTTTAAATGTCAAAAGCCTGTTCATTCCCCTTTTGATAGAGGTCCATGTCAAGACTGTAGGAAACAGAAAACATCCAACCCTCTGTAGACTATAGGAATACAAAAAGAAATCATGTAAAAATGTTTTCTTATGTCACAACTCTGACTCACTAAACTGTGAAAGCAAAACAGAGAGTTAAAGAAGACAAATTAAATGCAAGACCTCAACTTCACGTAACCACAAGTTCAGGTTAAAAAAACTCTAAAACTTATTTCCAACACAAGCATCAGACTTGTTTGGTCATTACATCGGTCTAACTGACATAATGTCACTGCACTGTCCAAAAACAAAAGCCAAGATCAACAGTTGCTGTAATCAGAGAACAGTCAATGCTAAAAGAATTGCTCCTTTTAAAGCAATACCGACTTTATGACTTTGAATAAGATGAAATGTCTAAGTTGAGTTTCAAGACTTGAGTATTTTAAGAAAGAGAGTAAGGTTTCAAGATCGTGATTTCTCCCTAATCCTTCAGAGCTCTCAAACATGATGGATTTTGTAGAACTTCAGACTGAAAACATTTAAGTCTTTAGTCTATTCGCAGTAAATAAAGAGACGTTTCATGCCCTTTTCAGTGTTTATCATGGGCGGTAAACAAGGAAACTCATTTCCACATAATTGATGTAATTAAGCAAACTTAATCAAAAGATCTTTGGGTATTATCATGATTATCATCAAAGCAATGTTCTAACAAAGGTTTAGCTTTTGCCAAGGGTTTTGTGTCAGAAACATATTCAGGAAATATCCCTTATATTATTTTTATTTAATAGACTAAAGACCCATAAACCACTTCGCTAAAGCAACATACAGTCTTAATTCATGTGTACAGAGACTATGGAATATTATGTTGACTTTTTTAAATTTGTTAAAGGATAGTTCATCCAGAAATGCAAATTCATAGCATTCATCATGTCATTTCAAATCTGTATGACATTCTGTCCCCTGCTGAGCATAAAATAAGATTTTTCAAGAAATGATTTTGAGTGTAAAACTGAACCAGTGATGGTGAGGGCCAGATGGTGCATTAGCAAAATTCTGAAGAATCACAGCTAGATGCTGGCCGCAGTTATTCATCCCTCACTGTTCTTTTGGCAGGGATATTGTTATGCAAAGGAGGTACAGTTGTGTGAGAAAAGTAAAGATATCCAACAAGACTCCGTTGGCATCCCAAGTGACAAAAGTATTTTGGAACATAGCTACAGTAACCAGAAGCAACTGTAACAAGATTCAACTAAAGACATTCATTTCAATATTTCCCTTGCCTCATGGGGGGTATTCCAGAAAGCAAGCTTAACTTACTATCACATATACCCTATACTCTTGGTTGATTAACCCAAACCTTTCTTACTAGGGATGCACGTTCCAAAACTGTGGTCAGGAGTAAGTCCAGTCAACCCAGAGTATGAAACTCAGAGTTAAGTAAATCATACTTCTTTATTCTCCTTTTGTTTTATGGAGATTTACATTGCCATCTACGGGGGAATTGCACACTCATTTTTTAATCTTAGCTTTTAATCTTAAATCAGTTTTGTATTACTGTGAACAAGAATTATAATATTTGATGCTAATTATAAATGCTTGCAAATATGACTGTATATAATGTTTCTTGTAAGGTGAGATGTATCACATATGATTTTTTATTACAAATACAATATAAAACGCCTTGTTGCAGCAAAAAAAACTTTTGAGTGTGATGTGTGAGATGAGAATAATATAAAATATAGTAAAATAAACACAGCTTTATGTTATAATAGTGCTTATATGTAAAAATATAACATTGTGCGAAATGTCACTCCCACTGGAGCTTCATCAATAAGGCCACATGCGCTGAATAACTCTGATGTAAACTAACCCTAACTGCTCCGGAGCAGGTTATGTTCAGAGAATGAGAATAAGTTGCTATGACATATACCCTGAAAGTTAGCCTACCTAAGGTTTTGTAACCGACAGTTGAGGTTATCCGCTTACTCAGAGTAAAAGCTTACAAACGTCAAAGTTTGCGTTCTCAGGCCACTAAAACGCCATTGTCATGTACATGAACGGCCAGAACGCATTAAAAGTTTTCTGTTTTCAGTTGAAAATGCTGTCGCGTAAGCGGTCCCTATAATAACTAATGATTTTGACAACGAAACTGAAACAATCAAAAACTTAAGCTTGACAATGACTTTCTTCTAGAGCTGCTGTACAGCCAAAATAATCTTTGTTGCGTTCATTTCCTATTATCACTATAGAGCTGCTTTGAAACAATCTGTAATGTAAAAAGCGCTATATAAATGAAGGTGACTCGACTTGACCTGTTTTCTGGAATACCCAGAGTGCTCTCAGAGTGCTCTCTGAACACATACGTTTTGAAAGAGATGATGTTGTAAAAATAATTTTTACTACAGTAATTTAACTTTTTCTTGTGGAGCTCCATTCTTTAAAACATAAAATGTAGTTCCTCCACCATGGTACTTAAAGGCAACAATCACAGCAATCAGTGACTTCACAGGCAGCGTTTTGTAAAGTTCCCTCTTAATTGGTTTCAGACGGGCTTCCAAGGCACCATAACATCATGCTTAATGATCTAGAACAGTGGTTCTCAAATAGAAGGTTAAGTCTGGACAAAAATGTTGAAAGAAAAAACAATATTGAGAGAGAACATTGATTATCGAAACCCATAAAAGGAGAGCTCCTAGATTAAAGACACATCTCATTAGCCAAGCTTTCATAAAATGCACCTCATAATAATCTCTGATGAAAATGTTATATGACATTATTTTGTTGCTATATAGGATGGGCCCCAGATTTGTCTAACACCTCACCACACAATTTTTTTCCTGGACACAGTCACCTGTAGCTGCTCATTGGGGCTCAATGAGAAATTTCTTGATTTAATGCTATTTCCTGTTCATTAGGTCCCAAAGACATATTAGTAAAACTTGATTTTTTTATTTTTTGTAAAGCTGCTTTAGAACTATATGCACTAAGGGAGGAGAAAACACTTCCCATCTTTTATTGATGGTATTTTGGCACAAATTAATTTTTCCCTTAGAAAATGCTCGCCAAATTATACAATGCAAGTTGCAACCAGCATGATCACGTTGCATGTCTTGCCTTCATCCTCTAAAAACATTGCATTTAAAGAAATGCAACCCAGACTACATAAATACAGAACAATTTGCAATGAAAATAAACATGGTTCAAGATTTGTTTTGTGCAGTGAATTATTGCTGACCAAGAGAATGACACCATTAAAAGTAAAAAACATTTAGAAACTAAACATTCAAACTATAAAGGCAACATAAATTAACTGTTTACATTTGAATGCTAAATTATTTCTGGTTCTTGAAGCAAAAACAATTGAGAACCACTGATCAAGAACACTGTAACACTTGAGACAGGAAAAGAAGCAGGCTGGGAAGGAGATCCACGTGCAGCTTATAGGTTTATTAAAGTGTGAACACAAAGTAACTGGTGAAAATAGATGAAAACACAGAACAGGCGTAAACAGACTAAACCAGGGAATGTCCATTCAATGACTTACAGAGAACAAGTGAAACAAAGGGCTATATAGAGCTGGTAAGTCCCGCCCCTTCCGCTAACCCCACTGGACCTGTAGGTTGAAAAATCGTCAATGCAAGTGAATGTGAGAAAATAATTATTTTCTGGTCCCGTTTGAATTTTGCCATGAATGTGAACATATGTTGTCTGTGAATTTTTTATATAATTTTTCGTGTGAAGAATGCTACAATTTAGCGGGTAGAAGTTTGATACGGTTAGACTTTGTGTGAGAGCACTTTGTGGACTACAACTCTTCGCTGCTTTCGACGCGGGAATCTGAAGAAAGAACAGCCCATTTGGTTTGAATGGTGACATTTGGGTACAAAACACACAGTTTAATTCATAGTACAATTCAAACAGGACCAGAAAATAATTATTTTCTCACATTCACTTGCATTGACGATTTTTCAACCTGGTCCACTTGGGGGTTTACGGATGGGTGGGACTTACCAGCTCTATATACACAGGCAGAAAAGCTTAACAAGATTAACATGGCGGCGTGGCTAATAAGAAACACCTGGGGAGACTAATCAACATTAAACCTACAAAGAACTGCAAAACATAGAGCAAGACAGGAAATGACATAAAAGTCCAGAAACACAAGACAGGGGAACACAGGTTGGAATCATAACAAACACATTCAAGTGAGCATCAGATATACTAATATTTAGTGACTACATGTGTATTAGAGTAAATGTTGCCTTTCTCTGTCTAATTTTCAGATTTTGGAACAAGCTATTATCCATCAAATTGAATTACTGTTCATTCAGTTCACCGGTTTACTTGCTACTGGCCTCACGTGTAGACCTAAATTTAAGTCCCACACATCTTAAATCCAGACAAACATAACTTGCATAAGAGATTCATTTAAAATTATTCTCTGCGAAACTTCCAAATCCTGGATCTCTTCGCACAGAGAAATCCACATTGCAACATTAACAGCATACAACATCTGATCTACAAAGAAATCGCTTAGCTGGGCCGTATGACAAAAAGTTGACATTGTTTAAACGGGACCAGCTTTGAAGAAGAAAGACTTCAGTATCTTAGTACAAGCAACAGTGCGGAGATGGTTATTGCTGATGTAGGATCTACTGTGCTGTAAAAGTACAGTAAATAACAGCACAATCTAGGCCAAGAATGTTTGAAAGGAGTGTTGTATCCTTCAGCTGCAAGCAACTTTTGGCAGCAGACTCTAAGAGGGGAGAAGTGCTGCACATGCCAGACTTTGAATGATTAACAATCTTGTTTCTCCAATAAGACATGTTTAGAGTATTAAGTCATTCACTTGGCTTGAAGATAATCTGTAAATGATGGGCTAAAGCCAAAAGGACAAACAAGAAATTCAATGCACTGAGACAAATTTTGGGCTTTGTCTGGGTTAAGG
This sequence comes from Squalius cephalus, assembly GCF_949319135.1. NCBI lineage: Eukaryota > Metazoa > Chordata > Actinopteri > Cypriniformes > Leuciscidae > Squalius > Squalius cephalus. The sequence continues at coordinate 10,771,755 of NC_137136.1, read as the reverse complement.
ACCTTGTAATTTGAAAAGGGAGTTCAAGAGTAAATTTCCGGGAACTGCTCAGCAAGAAGTGACAGAGAAAGAAAGCAGTCCATTAATAACAATGAACAACAAAACTATAATTGCAGAGAAAATGCATATAGGCCAATTAAAAAAAATATATAAAAAACAAAATATATATATATATATATATATATATATATATATATATATATATATATATATATATATATATATATATATATATATATATATATATATATACTGTAAGATAAATTAGCATTGTGCACTGCATTATTTTTCATAATATTTCATTATTATGACATCTTATTAATTCTGGCCCTTTACAGCCTTGCAAGACATCATGCCAGACAGAGAAACTCTTCTCTGGAAGACACAAGTCATTTCATTTGAGTGATGTGTTTATGAGTATTATGGCAGCTGGTGAAGCTTGAGATTAAACAGACTTGTCGGGCAAGTAATTAAAGTGACATTACTGCTAAATCAGAAACATACTTCTAGGATCTTGTTCCTTCCACCTCTGTGTGAGAGCTACATACAATTCCCATTTTATTAAACTAGAGGAAATCTGCTGTCAGACATTTGGGTCTATTTTAAAACTTTTACAGCCATAAAGTAATAAATGATATAAAGTCTTCTACGACAATGGTTAAGATCTGGCATAAAGGAAACCAGAGCTGTACCTCATTTTCACTTAATTTGGTTTAATTTGTTTAATCATTGCTATTTATTTCCAAGTATGTTCAGTGTCTGTACATTCATGTATTTTGTGTATTTTTTCAGTTAATATTTTCCCTACAAATAAACTATAAGTAACTGCATCAATGTCTCACTGTGTAAACTACACACAAGCAATCTTAAAATAGATGTATGTTGTATCATGTGAAAATGTCCACTAATAGTTTCTTAGTTTGTCCAGATGGTTTTTCCATGCCACAAAAGCAACAAAATAAAACTATAAATCAGGGAAACAATGGTTAAGTCAGACAAAGATGGAGAGACTCAAGAAGTGATGACAACATGTAGACAACATTTCTGAATGGTTAGTTGATGAATTTAAGAAGCTTCTGTGTAGTTATCTTCTAGTCATTGATTAGGATATTCTGTCTTGATGATATATAAATAGTGTTCAGGGGGCGGGGTTTATGTACATTTTAGGGTTGGTGATGTCACTAACCTGGGAGGGTTGTATTTTTGAAGCATGGATCATATTTTGCATCTGTTTTGAAATGATAGCAATAAAACAGATGCCTTGCTAGTTTCAAGGAATTTCTGAGGAACTTGGAGTTCCTTAGAATTTCCCTTCATCTTTGAGAAACATCTGCTTGTCATTGCAACCCTCTGACAATAATGGATTCTTGCAAGACACATCCCAGGTTCAACAATCAATTATATCAACTATAATGATATAATTTGGGTTATTTAACTGAAACAACAACAACAACAACAAAAAACAGGAAATGGCATGCATGCACTTTCAAAGATAAATGTAAATGTTAAATATTCTTGTTTTAAGAAACAAAAATAGTGGCAAGATGCAATTCACCTTTTAAGCTTCACCTTCAAGTTATATGATTGCATAAGAACTTTTCATATTGGCTTTGTAATTATAATAATACGACTAAACCCATAGACTAAAATAGAATATATTGTTTGTGGTTTAGTGACTAAATCACAAACAATATATTCTATGCATAGCTAAACCAAATCTGATCAACCTGCTTGCCTGGTCAGTTCTGCATAATATCCCTCATCCTGTTTAGCTTTGTGTGACAGATCTATTGGGATATTTTGCAGAACATAAATCTTGACGCTGGCGAGTCATTGTCGATGGTATACCAATCAGCAGTTGTAACAATTAGCTGTATTTTTTTTATTGTCTACAAAACTTACTCCCATATAAAGATACAGCTGAAGCTGATCACATTCTGTACTTACATTATGACAGAAGAAAAATCCAAGAATATGACAGAGGCAACATGAGCAAATTTTCCTATAACAGGAACCCTGCTAGTTTTAAAGAATTTCTGAAGAACTTATACTATTGTATTGAATACAGAGCATGTGAGAAATCACTCCTTGTTCTTGCTATGTTTAATCCAAAAAAAGTTAAATCGGCTGTCTGAAACAGGATGCTAGTTAGTCCATGAGCCAGGGCCCCAAATTTGGTCCATCTGTATCATCTGGGGGGGGGGGCAAAGTCTCATAGTGATTTTTGGCAAGGTATACACCCCTAGGACTAGAAAAATCACGATAGCAGTGCAGGGGTGGTAGCTAAGATAAATTATTGAAGTTGTTGAGTTTTGTGTCCGTGGTGTTCTTTCATGCCACAGGGATAAAAGAAAGCACAGTTTAGGCGGAAATTGTGAAAAAATGTGTGTTATTTCTGGTTTAAAGAAGTCATGTGACCTCTGTGTTTGTCAGACAGATTCAGTACTGGGCTTAAATGAAAGCCTAAAAGGTCCCCTTTCCAACGATACCAAGCACCATATTATAGAATATTGACAATATCCCTAGCATGAGACTAAACCAGATATACACTAGATTTCAAAAATGGAATTTATTTTAGGGGGTTAGTAACTTCATAAGCTGAAAAAAAGTGATTTCGCTACCACCCCTGCACTGCTATCGTGATTTTTCTAATACTAGGGGTGTATACCTTGCCAAAAAACAATGATAGCATTTGCCCCCCCCCGATGATACCTATCACCCCCCTGGCTCATGGACTAAGTATGGTATGTTAACTATGTGTAGGAGATGTCTGTTCTTTAAAGAGTTCATGTTCTGAGTTAAGACAGGTATGCAATTTCTTTTTTCTTTTGTGTGTGTGTGTGTGTTTTGTGTTTTTAGCTTATTTACTTCAACTGCTCATACAGTCAAATTCAGGTGTGCCCAAAATTGTCAATAATGGCTATAAAATGTATCTTTACACAATATTTACAATTATTCAAAGTTGTAATATTATGAGTATAGGCTACTCATGCAAGACAAGATTTCAAGATGCCATAGGATCATTATACTGACAATGAAGTATTCTTAATAGATTGCTGTTATAGTTTTTCATTGCAAACTCAAATGCAGCTCAGAGCAATGGCACAGTACAGAATGGTAAAACTTTTCTAATACATGGATTACAAGGTACAAAACTCCAATTCTTATGTCATTGGGTCTATAATGAATGTTGATGGGATAAGTAAGGGATAATGTATAGCGAGGCGGTTGTTATAGCGAATAACAACCCCGAGAGCCTAAAGGGGTTGTTATTCACTATAACAACTGCCTCGCTATACATTATCCCGCTTATTACATGGCTACCTGCAAAATAAATAAATAATTTGACACAAAATATTGATTTAAAAAGGAGTTTATTGATTTAAAAACGATTATATTGCTTCCGCTAAAGAAAATAGTCCGTTCCGCGTCCATAGCAACGCTCTGTTGGTGTGTTATATTTCGCAGCGGTCTGTTATCAAGAATTATACCATGGTCTGGGTGAATACTCGATTCTGAATGGCTGCAGGGTGTCCATTAAAAAGTGATAGAGGACACCTAGTAAAGGAGTTCTGGTGAAACTGACTGTTTACCGTTCTAAATTAATAAATAAATGCGCTGGCTACATCAGCTGTGAGTAACCATAGCAACAGGCAGTCAAAGTATCCGTTTACAATTTATTGTATCAAAACAAAACTGAAGGGATCTACAAGCTGAGCGGACTTTCCGAAACCAAGTTATTGTTTGTAAAAACTTTAGATTTCGATTGTAAAACTAATTAAAATATAAACTAATGTTTTAAAAATGTGTTATTTGGCAAGTGACCATGGTATAAGTGGGTTAATGCCCTTCGAGGTGTTGATTGTCAGGTATTAATGGACTTCGGCGGAGGCAACCGTCCGACGCCTCGCCGTCGTCCATTAGGGACTTTAAGCAACAGTGGCTGGTTGCACCAGCTGTGCGTAAGTTATAACTTAGCCTAGTTTTGACGTAAATGGACACTAAGTTACGACTTACGCACTTCTAAATATTTTTGCGTTGCACCATTAAACTTAGTTGAAGCGTAACTCTACGTTTAAACTAAATATTTACGGCAGCCTCCGATCAGGAGTAACGGATGGAATAAAATAACAGACAGACTGAACTGCATCAATAAGCTCTTCTTTTACCTGACAGACTTCAATTCTTTAGACATATATGATTATGCTGACATTTACACTCGCTTACATTTTAAGAGAGAGAACATTATGTGAAAAGATTACTTTGTTAGAGGCTATCTTTAACACGAACCCACCCTAAGCGCGCCGCCGTGCGCATCGGTCCATGTTGTGCATGTCAAATATCAGTCATAATCAATAAACGTAATTTCTTATGTTTTTTGTATCAAGATTTATTTATAAATACAGTTTCTGAATGTTACATATAAAAACACTTATGCTATTCATGATCAAGTATCGTATTTAATGGAAACTTATTTTTACCGTTAGTAACGTGAGGCAAAAGAATGAAGGATAAACTGAAATTCACAGCATTTCAACACAACATCTGCTCACGTATTTGAAGGCTGCTATTGGATCATCGAGGCTAAACGTCATATTATGCGACTACGCATTACTTTACGGAGAGCTTACGACCTACTAGCTACGTTCGGCCTTACGAACAGATGGTGCAACGGAATAAAGTTCAGAGTTAGTTACAAACTAGCTAGTAGTTACTAAGCCTCTAGTGTGGACTTTACGTTCCACTTTAAGAAAGAACTTACGAACGGCTGGTGCAACCCTACCCAGCTGCGAATGGAACGGCTACGGCGACCGGAAGTATGCTGTCACACCGCCGTAGCCAAGAACGTAAAAATCACTAAGCAACCGTACACAGGACAGCGCAACGCGGCATTAATTTATTTATTGAGATACAAAAAAAAATGTCATTTAAAAAAGCAAGAGAAGGATTGCTTTTGGCATTAAATTACAATCTTTTGTCAGAAGAGGAGTTTTTACTATTGTATGATGTAAATAAGTCTAAAAACCTAGATTTACTCTCACGTTGTAGCGACTCCGGCAAATCAGCTGTTCTCCCGTAGTAGACCGTTACTGTAGAACGTTGCAAAGTAGCAGTTAAATTCGCGCATGCGCAATACAACGCCAGAATGCCGTTGCCGTTCCACCCAATATAATATAACATTTTGGATTCAGATTTATTGGCCAATATATCGGTTATCGGCTTTCAAATCTAAAGAATTATCGATAGACTGTAAAGGTTCCACCAGAGGCTGTTGCTTAAAGTCCCTTACCTGACAATGGACAGCTCGTCGGGCATTAACCCTTACAAAAGACCGCATTCTACATTGGATTTCAACCAAGCCATGTAATAATTCAATAAAATCTTACTATATCATTAAATAATATAGTTTACTATAAAGTACAATTACAAATGTATTTTAATATTACCTTGTATTGTTTGGTCAGTTACATTTTCACAGCTCATAAAATGAAATGTGAGTAGCCTATTGAAAGGTTATAACTGCTGTAGGCTATATGCTCTGTTCTGAGCTCTATAAAAACAAATAAAAAACGTTGATGCATGGGAGGTGTTTTTTCTGTATAGTTTGGAAATATTATTACACTTGAAATATGAGATTTAGAACTTCAACTCAGTGTAGAAATTAACTAATGCATGAAAAAAATGAAGATATGGCGCTAATGGCGGGGAAAGAAAGGCGTTTCACGGGTTCACTGAGGAGTGGTCACACATCGATGCACAGATGTGCTCGTGCAGTGGGATTGTTGTCTCGTGCTCCGACAGATGCAAGTGAGTACACGCGCTTCATTCTTGTTTGCAGAGGCATTAAGATACATCATTGTGTTGTTGAAACTCTTTGGAAACGTGTTAGGTTATATCAGTGAAAAGCTCTCTCTGCTGGCATTTGTTTTTATTAGAAATTATGTTTAAAAACGTGTCAATATTTATTTGTCGGGAGTTAGGTTTTATACTCGTATAATACAAATTACAATCTTTTCAGCAGTTAGGCTAAATGCTTCTTTGTAAAAGTTATGACCCATAACCAGTTTTATAACCCTTGTCCTTTTTTTTTTTCTTAAAACGTTATTTAGTACGTGAAAGGCAGCAGACAAAGAAAAAAATAGTCAAAAAAGATGGGAAATGGTAAAAATATACAATATTAAAATAAAATTATTTAGCCTACTATAAAGTAATGAAACATTTGCGTTCAATTATAGGAGATCTACGGGGCTAACTGGTTCAAATCAAATGTTATGATGAATTGGGGAAAATAATACTATAAATGGTTTAGCTCTGTTGAATGTGGTTAATAAAATTGAAATCACAATTCATCACAATCATCTCTTTCTCCATGATTGCATGATGTATGTTCAGGAATGCTCTTAAGTAAGATATTCCACTAGGAATTTCCTTCAGTTTCGCAAGCTTGCAGTGCGCCAATCAGATAGGTGCCTGGTCTGATTTGGAAATGAGGGGGAAATGAAATGTTGTTGCAGCAGTTCCTGAGCAAACAACTGAAGCTCCTTGCACATGAAATATTCTTAATTTGTTAGGCTTGTTATTCTGAGTGGTGACTAGAATTATTCTAATGAGTAACTAAGGTGTTCAGAGGGGCTTGTCTGTTTGTTAGTTAGTTAATTTGGTGTATGTATGCCAAAAAATTGCTCTTGGGAGAACCCAACATAATTGCACATCTGCAGATTTAGTTAGAGGTGATCATATCCATATGCACTATTCTGTCATCATGCTTGATGATCTTGCAAAAAAAAAAAAAACACAGCATGCATGGATTGTTTATATGTAACATATGTGGCTGTGTTACGTGCACATGGGTCGTTAGTAATTTGAAGAGAGCATCAAAGCCATATGTTTACCATTTAAGATGTGTTTTACATTGCCACATGTGTGTCAGTAATTGAACGTTTGCCTTTGGGGAATACAATCCTGGTTGATGTCCAGATTGCACCATTACAAAGGTAACTGGTTGGATCAGAGTCAGATCTAGTGCATGGAGTTGGCAAGTTTGCTTTTGACATACATTTTTCTTGGTATTCACATGTACCTTCATCCTTATTGTTCATATTATACAACTGTAGCGTATTGGCACACTATTCCTGTCTCTCCCTTACTTGTGTGCCAATGTTTATTTTCCTTGTTACAGTGGTGGCATGCATAGTGGTTTTTGATGCCTGATGTAGTGGCATCTCCAAAATAAATTTAGGACTTAAAATCAATCAATAAATAATACATAATACATTATAACATCATGATGAGGGACTTTCTATAAACAGTCCTTTACAACAACAACAAAAAAAATTATAATCTAAAAGAGCTGTCTATGCTTTCAGTTGCTCAGATTAGTGAAATGCTGTAATGGGATGATCTACAGAGTATTTTATCCATTTGATATGTTGTCCTTGTGATATTTGTGTCAAACATGGCATGACTTATGAGATCATACGGCAGGAAACAAGCTTGAAATAAATGTGCACTCAAAGATTTGCCTCAATGAAGTGACCTGCATGGCCTTTGGCTTTGATTGTCTCACAGTTGATCAGCTCTTTCTTTTAAGTACTTCCATGTGCACATTATTTGACACATATGGGCCTCACAAACGGTTTTTCACTCAAAGTATTTGTTCTTGCTTAAGGGTTTAAAACTCCGCATGAAAAGTTTGGATACATTTATTTTTCTTTCTAAATCTTTTTATCAAAACTATTGAAATGTCATTTTCTTTTGATCACTGTGCCATATTTCGTCCTGAACTAGGGTGTGGGTTACCACAGTTTGTGAATTCGAGCAACTCTATAAGACAAAATGATAAAAGAAGAATTTGGAATGTACTTGCTGCAGACCTTATTTTGCATATTTTATTACAATAAAAGTAAAATAAGTATGTTTATATCTAAGTTAAGTTACTAAAATAATTAAGATCTTTTTTTTTTGTTGCTTTGTGATAAAAAAAGTACTTTTTTCTTTTATTAAAAAACAAAACAAAAAAAAAACGAAATCTGTAGAAAGTGTTCTTAATACTTAGTGTTCTTAGCAGACCACATTAAAAGCAACTGCACCATCCGGCTCAACTGTGCAGCTCATAAAGGAATTAAAACAGGCTGCGGCGTGATGCTGAAGGATTATTGAAAGTTGTTTGGCAGGCAAACAAACAACCAAACAGCTAAATAAAATACATATACCCCCAGTGTTTTTTTTCTAAGACACATTTATAAAAGCTACTTAAATGTCCTAATTAAACTAAAGCATAATCGTGTCTTAATCTAAGCCCTGTCTGTCAAGTCAAGTCAACTTTATTTATATAGCGCTTTTCACAATGCAGATTGTATCAAAGCAGCTTCACAGTATTAAATAAAATAGTACATCAGTGTTTGTTTCTAGTGTAAAACGTCCACGTTTGGTAATGCTGATCAATAGTATTGTTGATTGATTGATTAAATTAAGTATCCCCAACTGAGCAAGCCAAAGGCAACAGTGGCAAGGAACCGAAAAACTCCATCAGGTGACCTAATGGAGAAAAAAAAAACCTTGGGAGAACCCAGGCTCAGTCGGGGGCCAGTTCTCCTCTGGCGTTTATGAACTAGAGACTGGATTTAACTGTAAGATTAAAAATATTATATAAATGCCTGGCTGAAGAGATGCGTCTTTAATCTAGTTTTAAACTGGGAGAGCGAGTCTGAGCAACGAACAGTATCAGGAAGGCTATTCCAGAGTTTTGGAGCTAAATGTGAAAATGATCTCCCTCCTTTGGATGATCTGGATATCCTAGGTATGACCAAAAGCCTCGAATTTAGATAGGGCCGTCTGTGAAACCAGGCCCTTAATACATAAAATATGAATCTTTCTTAATCTCAATGCTCCACTTGCCTAGGTTCCTGGTAAAGGAAGTAATAACTCTGGGAAACACAAGATATAAAAACTTGTCAAGGGCTGTATTTGGAAATACTGGAGGAAATTCTTAATGAAAGAGTTTTGTTAGAAAGAATTTATTAATAAAGCAAGTTGCTCTGTTAGAGTGACTGGAACTGATATGGGGACCATGTGACTCTCATATGTGATTTTATTGGGCCGTTTTATTTAGAATGAGAGAAAAGGACCAGAATATAAATTAGACGTGATTTCCTTTGAGTTCCTGCTTTGGGACGGCTTGCAGGCACATTTGTGGTTTTGTCTGCGTATGACATATTGTAACGCTCACAAACATGAGATGCACATGTGCAGATCTGTCCGTTGCCTCACAGATGGGAAAGCAAAGTGTAACTGATTCTGAATTTGATTAATGAAAAAAAATACATACAATTTATTGAGCATCATCTCTCTCTATCCCTTCCTGACCAGCCCAATATAGTTAATGTTTCCTCAATCAATGCAGTGAGTTAAGGTGGAACTATACTATTTGACTAATTGCAGATGAGGGGCAGTGTTTGAAACATGTTGGCAAACAATCAGTTTGTTTGGTGGCACTGCTGCCATATGGATTTAGAGTGTGGCATCACATAAAGGAAATGATCTACACATTTTCTTACTTTTTGTTTTCATTTTTGCTTAAAGGGGGGGGGGGGGGGGGGGGGTACCGAGTCTTTCCGGAAAAAAACGAGCGGCTGGAGGCGTGCCGTGTGGGCGGAGCGCCGATAGCTAACAATTTACTCACCGCCTGCGGTTCCAACGCACGACCGTGAACCTTTATCGTTGGGACTGCTCCATCCTTAAGCATTAGATGATCTGCAAATCCGGCGTCAAACTGGGCCTTGTTTATAAAACCGATGCAGCTCTGCGGATGATTTCCTGTTGAAGCGCGTAGATGTGCGCGGTCTCGCTCTCCTCTGGTCGACGTGTGCTCGGGCGCGCTTTTCCGAGAGAAATACTCATATAAGGAGTTCCACTCTCGTCTACGTCATTAGATCCACGATCGAAAAAAAACAGCCGAAACTTGTACCAACCCGGAAGTAAGCTTTTCGGCACAGAAATTCTCCGTTATTCGTCCAAAATATATTTTTTTAAACTTTGGCCATGTTTAGCATGAGAATCCATCTCTTTAACACTGTAAACAACTCTGAATACATGAAACACCATTGTACCCCCCTTTAACAGATTAAGACAAAATTTTAGCTATTGAAATCCTTGGGGGGGTTGGGTCTTTTTAGGTTTGAGGTTGTGTTCTTCATGCCATGAAATTGGTATTCCTTTCTTCTTACCACATGAAAGAGTTTGGGTCTTGAGCTATGAGAGCTTAATGGTCTAGACATGCCCTTAGTTGACCTTAAATTGCACAGCTGGTTCTTGAGACATGATGTTAGTCCAACACAAACATTTCTAAACAGGAAAAAATAAACACATTTGTTTACCTAGTAGATCATTTATATTTTGATGTTGTTATGTTTTCAGTTGATTTGGGTAGCAGACAAACTGACTGACATTTCATTTCAGCACAGTGTTATGCTTTTCTTCATTTTTTATCTGAATATCTCCATTTGCGCTATGTATTCAATCAGAAGAATTTATGATTAGGATCTAATTTTTTTTACACTGTTTATTAGTGATCTGGGAACTTATCACATAGAATTTATTAATTGATTTCTTTAATAATTCCATAAATAAAATGACATTTTAAAGATATCTATTACTCATAATAATCTCGAAGTTTAGTTACCTATGATCACGCGCGTGAACTCGACAATTGATTACTGTGGACTTCGACCGAAAACAGGATGTAAATACAGGTATGTGCGCTGGCTGAATTAACATCACTTTTATTAATATCTTTCACATCTACTGCAGTCAGATTCACCTGTGTTCACTCTAAAGGAATCACTCACATGGCTGTGCACTTGTAATGACACATCAAGGATGTTAAGAGGCTAAAAGCAGGTTTAAAACTTGCCCCATTGAAGTTAACAGGGTGCAAATTTTAAAAAGAGGATAACACGGTGTAGGCAACACCGATTTTTTGTCGTTGTTCTCTGTACTGACAGCACTCCAAATTTACAAAAAAATGAGCTCAATGTTAAAATTGACCGGAGTTCTCCTTTAATACTTACTGTTGCTATTCTATTGCTCATGTTTTAAAGTATGTATTTTAAGGAATAGTTTTATCTTTCTGCTGTATTTCTCTGACTGATTCTGTGGTTTTTCAATTTGATTCACATTTGTAAAAATCTGATGTTACTTTGCTGGTATAAGTGGACTTCAGGGGACTTCTTGCACAAGTCATCAGGTATTACTGAATTTTTACTGGAAATATCATGCTAAATTTATTGCTTTTTTTTTCTTTTTCTGTTAAGGCTTTCGGGACGCGCTTAGACAATGGGGAAGACACTGACATTTCTTTCTGTTTTATTCATTACATCATGTTTCCTACACAGCACTACACAGCAAACAGGTAAACACTTTCCAGAAAAATAATCCTATGATTTACAGAAATATATGAGGCAAACTATGTTGTTATAATTAAATATATAACAAATAGGCTTGTTTATGGCTATTATTGTTCTTAAAAAAAGGACTGTACTAATGCTGCATGTTTTGTGCTTTTAGTGTTTTTTACCCGTTAGAGAATCATTTATGTAATAATTTGTATTATGATTTTTGATCATTCTACTGTTCAAAAGTTTGGGGTCAATAATATTTTTCTTTTTGGATGAAACTAATTATTTTATTCAGCAAGGCTGCAATTAATTTATTAAAAGTGACAGTAAGTTGTTTCAACAATTTTACAAAACAAATTCTATTCAGAATAAATTCTATAAAGAATAAATACTGTTCTTTGCTGATCAAAAAATCCTAATAAAATGGTTCCCAAAAATATTAAGCAGCACAACTGTTTTCAACATTGACAATATATGATATTTAAATGGTAATAATATTTCAGAATATTACTGTATTTACAGCATTTTTGATCAAATAAATGCAGTCTTTGTGAGCATACACTTCTTAAAAGCATTAAAATCTTACTGACCCACAGAATTATATATTTTTTGTCATTTATGACCATTATATATGTCTAGATTGTCATGTGTTGTATATTGTACTCTCATTGATAGGATGCCTGGATGAAAACCCGGCATATGACATTGTATTCCTCGTGGATAGTTCTAGCAGCATCGGTACTCGAGACTTCCTGGAGGTTAAGACGTTCATGCGCACTTTTGTGGATGGTTTGGATATTGACACTAAAAATGTACAAGTTGGCCTTGTTCAATTCAACACCGATCCCCACAAAGAGTTTCTGCTGGGGGACTATGCAAACAAAGCAGATCTGATTAAGAAAATAGATAACCTTCCATACCGAACAGGAGGCACGTTTATGGGAAAAGCCATGAAATTCCTAAAGGACAGTTTTATCACGAGTGCAAATGGAAGCCGTATCAATGAAAAAGTGCCTCAGATTGTTGTGCTGATCACAGATGGAGACTCAGCCGATGATATAAAGGAACCTGCCGGAGATTTGCGACAGAAGGGTATTATTATCTTTGCTATTGCTGTTGGTCCCACCAATATGACTGAGTTGAAGGCAATTGCCAACAGCCCACCTGAGCGTTTTGTGGTTAATATCGACAAATACCAAGCACTGCAAGGACTGCCGACCACCATGAAAGAGACAGTCTGTATCTTGATGAGGGATCAGGGGAAAGGTAAGTTAAGTTTTGAAGCTCTGTTCATAAAAGTCAACAAGCCTGTTTACACCTGATATCTAAATCTGTCTGGTGATACAATCACAAGTGGTCATGTGAGATCCTTGTATCAATTACATCATATTATAGTATTTATTCATATTTTGAATTTCAGTATTTTTGTTTATATTTGTATTTTTATTAGTTTTTTAATATTCCTATATACCTTTATTTTATTTGTTTTTATTTTGGTTTTAGTAACTTCAGTATTTCAAACTTAAAAGGGACCTATTATGCCTCTTTTTACAAGATGTAATATAAGTCTTAGGTGTCCCAAGAAGGTAAATGTGAAGTCTCAAATACCACAATGGTGATTTATTTATTGTACAATGCCCTAAATGTCCCGTTTTGGATGGAAGCAAAAACTGTGTTTATCTTACAAATGAGCTGCTGCTCCCTGCCCCACTTTCCAGAAGAGGGCTGTACCTTTAAAGCTCATGCGTCTGATACTCTGGCAGCAACAACAAAACAGGAGAAACAGCATGGGCCCATTTCCACAGGACACGTTTTTGCATTCCACTGCGCTGCTTTTACATTAATTTCCATGTAAACATGCGCTAGGCGGACCTTGCGTTTTTTCCTCCCATTCGGGACCATTCACCTGTTTTTTAAAAGTTAAACTTCCTTTAACTTGAGCGCTACATTTTTAGAATGCCGTTTCCTGCACGAAACACTGTAAAAGTTCATCTAGCACGTTTACATAGAAAAGCAATAAAAAAAGTAGTGCAGTGAAATGATTCTGTGATCGTCGACACAGCCAACAACAGAACATTTAGATTGTCTTTCACGTAGCGTAGACATTCTTGCATTTCCATTAGCTGCTCTAGCAAGGAGATAAACACATGGCAAACTGTGTACAGCTCACTCATGGGAGGATCTAAGCTAACATTGCAGTTACCAAAAACAAATAGATTTTAATAGATTTAGTTTTTAGTTAACACTGAAAATGTGTCTGCTGTGACCACATGTGACAGATTTGCATGCAGGGAGAGGGTCTCTGATATTATGACTACATACAGATGGTGCCCAACCAGAATGAGACTTTTACCGCCGCCGTTCCCGCGGCGGCAAAATTGGGATGTGTATTTGCTGCCTTTTACCGCTGAGTGGCGCTGTAATCACAGACTTTGAAAAGTGTCAGTTTATTCTCTTTATGACGTAATCTGCCGCGGCAGTAATCTGAGCTGAGGTCACAGATAAATTTAAGATAAATATTGTGGTTAAACGAATTCAAATTCATTTAATTTAAACAAAGTAGACACACGTTAACATTGTGTGCCCAGTTTTTCTATAATTTAGAAAGGCTATGTCAATAGCTTACTTGTCATTTACTTCGTGTTATTTTAATGTGTTTGTAGATTTATTAACTGAAACATAACAGTGAAATAGGCTAAATTAAAATAATTTACCGTAAAATTAAAAAAATGTTCAGGACTTGCAGTTACTAACCGATGTTAGTCGGTTTAAGCATTATTTGTTATATTCAGAATTAGGCTTACATGTTGTTATGATTATCAATTGAATTCTTTAATAAATAATCAACCACAATGCCTATTACTGCCGCAGCAAAAATAAACCAGTCGAATTTCAAAGTCGTTCGCGAAATTACTATAGGCTATACCGGGCAAGTGACAGGGCAAAACAGCAGCAACTGCGGCATTTTAAAAGGTAAGTTTCCTATCTGTTTATTAAAAAAAAAAAATAGGAATAACTTTTTTCATTATTTGAACAAAAATGAGACTGATTGAATATGTTAAAATATAAACAAACAAAGCAGAGAATAAAACAAACTTTTAGGGAAAAAATATAGGCCTATTATGCTCAGAATTGGTTAACATTAACGAAAGCAAAATATGTAAAAATACATTTCAAACAAAATAAAACAAAACAAATTCGTGGCCGAGTGGTAGGCTATAACTTACGTTTCAAATCCCGAACAAACATGGGCTACTTTTTTATTATTAATTTGATTTGATAGTTCTAAAATATTGCTACACCATATTGTTTTTTTCTCCTATAGCCTATTGAATATTTTATATTTATAAAATAAAATTACCATTCATTTCCATTTTACATTAGGGACACATTTTTTCCAACAGAATGGCTGAATTAACATCTGCATAATAATAATAATAATAATAATAAATAAATAAACAGCACAAGGTCTTGTAAAAACACTTTTTTTTTTTTTTTTTTTTTACTTTTAAAACAGAGAAAATAGTAGACCTAGGGCTAGGCTATTCAGACGATATCTGTGGTCAATGCATTAACAATAGACTCTCGGAGCTTCAAACGATCTGAGATCGATTCTCAGTATAGCCGACAGTGTTTATGTTTTTCCGTTCTTGATGCTTAAATATGCATCTGTTTATTAAAGTCAATCATCTTGTTTAATTATCAATTGTACATTAACATAAATTTGCTACATTCCAGTTGAGCCGCTGCACGCTATGACATATCTGATGAAGGAAGACTGTCAGCCGATTGCACCAGAAAATGAAGATGATGAAGCTCGTCTTTAATCTGCTAAATTATGTTTTTTTTTGTGTGTGTGAATCATTCACGAGATTGAGATGACTGACAGTAATACCCGGCCATAGCAACGGTAGACATTTTCCAAAACAGATCGAACAAATCAGAAAAATACTTTCAATACAGTATTGCTTTCAATTAAAAAATAAACAATGAAAATGTAAAAGAAAAAGAAAATTAATTAAGTTTGAAAACCCATCGCACATTTCAAGGTATGAATAAAGTGTCGGGACAGTTTATTTATTTAAACAGGGTTGCATTGATTCGATAGAGTTTATTCCCTTTGTGATGCAAAATAAGAAACATTTTAAATTTATTGTCAAAGAAATTGCAGCTAAATTAAAAAATGAAAACGGTACAAAACGAAAAAAAGTTCAAAGCAACATAAATTAAGAACAGGCGTTTTTCTTTGCCTCTCTGGCGCTGGATATTTTTTTAGTAAGTTTGGTCTCCCTCACTGCGCGCGGCGGGTCTTTCTCGAAATTAAGCATTTCAGCGTAAAAAACACCATACAGCTGATAGCTGTGTGTCATCCACACAAATCACGAAAGAAAAAACTGTAACAAATAGCTTTTGTTCCTTCAAAGATACAACATGCCTTGCTGAATTCACCTCACAATAAAACGAGGTGGGTCGCGAATTAAAGAGCTCTGTATCTGCTAAATTGAAATTGTGTGTGGAAAACCTTTAAATACAATCAATAAAACTACAATATATAATTTAATAAGATATAGGGCCTACTGTACATAGGCTATGGACTTTTGGAGATTTTGAGATTAAACCTTAAAATAACTTTGCCTTTGCCTGCTCATCAGGCTGGCTCCGACACTCTCCATATGAAAGACGGAACATTAACACCTCTGTCCTGCACCCCCACGATAAAGCAACTATTGCCTTCTCCAAACCCCCCACAGGCTAGCTGAGTTTGCAAAACAAAACAAAGAGTTTGCCACTCGTCCTGGTGTGCCAAAACACTTCATTATAAACTTCAATATTTCATTCAAAACAATCTCAAAACGCTTTGTGACATTTTGAAAAGCCGTGGATGCATTACTGCCACTGGAACCATGAACGCAAATACTGGTTCTGATTTTATTGTTTGTCGTTTAAACGTCATATATATATATATATATATATATATATATATATATATATATATATATATATATATATATATATACATTAACAGAACTGCTTTTGAAATTACGATTGGAATTATTATAGGCTACAGAAGTAAAGTCATTGTATAATATTGTTCCTTAGTGTAAAATGGAAATGCATGGTGATTTTATTTTGTAAATAGGCTATAAGCAAAAAACTATGTTTTAGAACTAGACAAATCTCTCTGCATCAACAATAGACTATAAAATGCATTAATAGGCTAATATAAAAATATCAATAGTCTAAGTTAGTTCGGGATTCGATCCCGTGTCATCTAAATGATCGTAACGTAAGTTCAACCACTCGGCCACGATTCACCCGTTGCGACATGGCCTAACGTTCCAGTGTGTGTTCGCTCACACGAGCGAGAAGCGCTCTTCATTCAAATGAACGCGCCGCCGCGTTTGTCGAACACTAATTCAACATGCCAGAATAAAACCTGGCTTTGGAACAATGCATAGCGCCACTCGTCGTGGTGTACCAAAAAATTTACACTAATTTAGTTTCATTTATTTCAGTGTTAATGTTTGAGTTAAAAAATTCTCTACAAATTAAATTAACACAAAGTCGGCTGTAAGAGTCCTTTATAGGCTAAGTAAAAAGCAAAGGGCTTACAGTCTTAATATTTAGGCTACTTTGCTTAAATTCGATATATTTATTTTCAGTAGGGCCTAATAAATTTGTAGGGATGTAATTTCAGCTGGAGCGCATCTCATCCTAACTTAACGAAACTCAGCGTATGCCTCACACAGACATGATAAATACATCAAATACACAAAGCTTGAAATGTCTTCAAACGAAATAATTCAAAACGAAAAGAAAAGGCTACTCTCTGATAATCAGATTATGTCTTTAAGTGCATTTATCTCTAGGTGCGTTCACTACAAATATGGCGATCGTCAACTTCATCTTTGCAGTCGACACTGTCAGAAAACACTAGTTTATTGATAAAAATCAATGCACGCATCACCGGATTTACAAATACACATCTTGCTTGTTGCACGCACACATATTATGTCGACAAAACGATATTATGATATAACGAAATATTATGTTGAAATAACATTATTATTAATAATACATCTTTTAGAATATTTGATTAAATGCTGATTGTTGCGCTTGTTCAATTTAATAAAATTAAAACTTTAATTGTGATAATTAAAATAATTGAAAATTAAATATTTAGTGGCCAAGTTTTGCTAATTTATTATATAGGCTATTATATGCCTATTGCCTATATTAAGTAGGTCATATTAAGACAAGGCATATATTAAGTTATTTTAGCTGTTATGAGAAAAAATAAATCTAACGAAATCTAAAATCTAAATCTAATAAATCTAAAAAAAAAAATTCTAACGCCAATTCAACATGCCAGAATAAAACCTGATTTTTGAACAATGTGTAACGCCACTCGGCCTGGTGTGCCAAAACACTACATTTTAAACTTCAATGTTTAATTCAAAACAATCTCAAAACGCGTTGTGACATTTTTTTAAAGCAGTAGCCTAGCCTATATACATTAAGGGCATTGAAACCAAGATCTTAACTAAAACGCGTTCCGCGTAATCTCTCAAAATTTATGCCACACTACTCCATGTATTTTTTTTTTAAGGACTGGTTTTGAAATCACTATAAATTACTATGCAATTGTATCGCTCACGAGAGCTCTTCATTTATCTAATTCCTCAATAGAATAGTAAAAATATTCAGCGTCATTGCTCCTAATATCGTCTCTATTTTTAACTTTTGATTCTATTTTTTCAGTTCTAAAATTGATTCTATCTTTAGTTCTATTCTGTTGTAGCCTTATAGGCCTATTTATATATATGAAAAATATGCCTATTAGGCTTAGGGTTTTATATTTAACCCACTTACATTTTAAAATACGGCAATTGCTGCTGATTTGCACAATGTCCCTTTGCGCCACCTGGCGGTCATTTCGGGAACGACTTTGAAATGCGGCTGGTTTATTTTCGCCGCGGTGATTTCGGTAATAGGCATTCTGGTTGGGCACCATCTGTACATCAAAATGTCTAACTGATATCACCAGTTCACTTACTGTATGTTGAAAATACACACCCACAAAAGTAAAAAATAAATAATTAAAAATAAGATTTTAAGTTTACATCAAGCATGCCGAAGAAGGCTGTACATATGCTCAGTACATAAAAAGCCCAAAAATAAACTTATATTGAAAAAAAAAAAAAAGTATTCTGGTGGATGATTGATAGGTGAGTGGGCTTTTCCATGTTCTATGTACTAGACTAGACAGACTTGTTTGACTTTTGTGCTCACATCCCATGTCTGCGACATTTTGTGCATGACGCAGAGTTCTTAAATGTGTCTCGTGTTTTTAAAAGCATTCTGTGTGTATGGCCCCTTATTGACTTTTATCTTATCCCTAAGGAAATGATTACTGCTGATGATGGTTGATTTGTAATAATTTACTGTGTAATATATTTAATATTCAGGTATTTACTGTTATGTGCAAATGCATAAAATAATTGTCCATTCATCATTGTGTTTCCGTTTCAGCTCTTGCCCCAAAGTTTGCTGATGTATTTGTTCTGGTGGATAGTATGGCCGAGGTGGAAACACAGCAGATAAGAGAACTTCTCACCGAACTGGCTAAGAAGCTCGATGTGGGCGATGCATCTTATAAGATCGCTCTGGCTCAGTTTGGCGAGAACGTTGTCAAAGAGTTTCTGTTCAATGACTACCAAGCCAAGGAAGAAGCCATTGAGTACATAAATCGGTTCGAGCCTAGGCCTAACGGAGAGCGAAAATTAGGAAAAGCCATAGATTATGTTCGCACTCACTTTCTTAACACGGCATCCGGCAGCAGAATTGCTAAAGGCAACAAGCAGTATCTGCTGGTGCTGAGAACAGGGAACTCAAGTGACTCCGCTGGGAGCGCCATAGAAACAATGAAGAATGAGGATGTGACCGTTATTGATATCAGATTGGAAGCAAATTTACACTACCTGGCACCTACTCTACTTGCTTTCCAGACTGACCAGAATATTTTTGATGTTGCTTCAGACATCACAAAAAGGATTCAGAAAAAAGAAACTTTCAATGTTACAGGAGGTTAGTTTGCGTTTATTTTAATTCTTCTTAAAGGTTCTTAAAGGTGCATTAAGTAAGTTTGGCATAAGAAATAGTGACACATAAGAATAGTTATTTTATTTACTACAGATATATCAGTGACATAGAAGCTGTTTTAGTCTACATAAAGTGCGTCCCCTCATGGTGGCCACCATGTTAAGATCATGACAAGCCATGTTTTGCAGTTCAACCAGATAACACGCATCAAACTTTTGTATTTTCCAGAAAATGTTAAAGGGATAGTTCACCCAAAAATGAAAATTCTGTCATCATTTACTCACCCTCTTGTTCCAAACCTGTATGAATTTCTTTCTTCTGCTGAACAGAAAAGACATTTTGAAAAATATGGGTAACCAAACAGTTGAGGGGCCCCATTGACTTCCATAGTACGGAGGGGAAAAAATACTTTGAAAGTCAATGGGGCCCATCAACTGTTTGGTTACTGACATTCTTCAAAATATATTATTTTGTGTTCAGCAGAAGACAGAAACTCCTACAGGTTTGGAACAACTTGAGGGTGAGTAAAGGATAACAGAATTATAATTTTTGGGTAAACTATTCCTTTAACTTATGTTGCATACCAGTCAATCTGTGGTAACATCTCATAAACGTCATGGGTACTCCAGAGCTGATGGCTGCATCCGCAATCGCATACTTCCCTTCTATATAGTAGGTGAAAAACAGCACTGTATGTGACAAGAGAATGTCCGAATTCACAGTACTCATAAAAGAGTTGGCAGAAAGTACCCAGATGACTTACTGCTTCCAGCGAAATTCTGAAATGTGCATACGATGGACACTTTACTATCCCATGAGGCCACGGAAGAGTATTTGTGAATGGCAGTGAAGCGACGTAACTGATGCTGGGAGGTCACTTGATAATGACACCATGGCGGATGTAGTACGGATTTTAAGTACCCATTCAAGAGAGTATGCGATTCTGGACGCAGCCAGTGAAAAGTAATTGAAATCTAATAGTAGCTTATTTTCTTAAACTGAAAACCTTGTTTACCGAAAACAGTGCAGTGTACACAGAATACACAGCATTATTAAGAATACTATGGTATTTTGAACATAGCCTTAAAAACGTTATTACTTGGTGCACCTCTGAATTTTCTTCATTACTGTTAAATTTTTGTCACAATATTTTTCCACCATTTAACATTAATGCATTGTTATTGTCTTCGAACAGACTGCAGATCAGCCCAAGTGGCGGATATTGTGTTTATTGTGGATGAATCGGGTAGTATCACCAGCAGCAACTTTGAACTGATAAAACGCTTCCTCCACCGCACAATTAGCGGTCTAGAGATAAACTCTGACAGTGTGAGGGTGGGATTGATACTTTACAATGACAGACCCAGTGCTGAATTCTACTTGGACACATTTGAAAACAAGAGGGACATTCTGAACTATATTAATATCATACCATACAGAGGTGGAGGAACTGCAACTGGTGCGGCCCTGAAGTTTGCTAAGGACAATCTGTTTACTAAGAACAGGGGCAGCAGGAAAACTCTTGGTGTTAAGCAGATTGCTGTTGTCGTCACTGATGGCAAGTCACAAGATGATGTCACCGACACAGCTGCTGAGCTGAGGCGCTCAGGAGTCACTGTTTATGCCCTTGGGGTGAAGGATGCTAGTGTGGACGAGCTCAAAAAAATTGCATCCTACCCTGAAAGGCAGTTTGTGTTCAATGTGGAAAGTTTTCAGATGCTTAGTTCGTTGGAGAAAAGCCTCAGAAAGAGCCTTTGTAAGGTTGTGGTCAATCGAGGTTTTGACAAGAACAATAGATTCCTCCTAAAACAAGGTAAACATAAGTAAGTGTGTGAAAATGAGTTAAATGTGTAATGAGTTCAAAGTTCTTCATGCATATTACTCTTTAACTTCATACATTGCTGAAGCATGACATACCAATGTGTTTGTTTGATGTAAGTGGTTGATGAATTAGTTTAGAGGATTAGTTAAGGTCAGCATGAAAATTCACACTATCCAAAATAATTTTCCAAATCTATGTTATCTGTCTTATTCTGAATGATTCATCCATGCGTATATTTAATTTTTTATAAATTAGTGTTTACCTCATATTTTTTTATAAAAATGTCAAAACTTGATCTTCCAATGAAGCGCCAGACTTCTCTCTGGTGATGTATGCCAGACTTCTTTATATTTTGTGTATCATTTTGTATTTTCTCAACTTATTTTACTGTATTATTATTTGTAATATTACAATACACTTAACTTTACAGAACTTGTGCTGAATGTTATGCTTTAGTTCAAAAAGAAATTTTGTATGTTGCAACAGCCTTTGTTTTCCCCTACTCATATTTCCATGTAATTTAACCCTCACTTTTAGGATGTGTGAACACAGAGGAAGCAGACATTTATTTCTTGTTGGACACCTCTGGCAGCACTCGTGCCGACTTCGAAGATGTGAAGAAATTTATCCTTGGCTCTCTGCAATTATTCAACATTGGACCAAATCGAGTTCGTGTGGGAGTTGCTAAAGCCGACCGTGATCCAACTCTACAATTCAGCCTGACAGAGCACAAAAACAGGGCCTCTTTAGAAGCAGCTGTGAGGGACATCATTCGACCCAATGGAGGCACAGAGACAGGCAAAGCACTAACTTTTGTGGCCGATCTCTTTAATCGGGCTAAAGCGTCCCGTCCGGCTAAGGTGCAGGAGATTCTCATTGTCATAACTGATAAGGAATCCCAAGATGACGTGAGTGAACCAGCGGCAGAGCTGAGGACTCAAGGTGTTTCAGTTTATGCCATTGGAGTTAAGGATGCCAACCAGGATGAGCTCTTGAAGATGACGACTGATGAAACTAAGAAGTTCTATGTGCCCAACTATGATGCCCTGAATTCCCTCAAGGGTGAAATTGTAACAGATATTTGCTCACAAGAGGGTAAGACTAACCAGTCGTAGATATGCTGCAAAAACATATTTTTTTATTTTTATTTTATTTTTTTATTTCATATTTTTGACTGGTTTAAAACAAGCTACATTTTGACAAACCTATTAAAAGATTAATTAAAGATACACTACCTTTCAAAAGTTTGAGGTCTTAAAATAAATAAATGATTTTATTCAACAACTTAGGATGCATTAAATTGATTAAAAGTGACAGTAAAGATATTTGCAAATGTTCCAACTCAACCCGAGCAATTTTCAAGAAACGGCTGAAGACGCATCTTTTTCCGCAACACTTAATCCATTTATACTAACACTTATACTGCATTAGACTAAACTGGGAAGGGTCATATCACTTACATATTGTTGTCATATTGTTAGTTTAACTGCATCTATTGTTCTCCTTAAGTCGCTTTGGATAAAAGCGTCTGCTAAATGATTAAATGTAAATATACAAAATATATCTATTTCAAATAATGCTGTTCTTTTGAACAGAAGAATTCAGTTAAATCAATTTAGAATGATTTCTGAAGGACCATGTGGCAGTGACACTAAATACTAAAATAGAGTAAGGATGCGGAAAATTCAGCTTTTAATTTGCCGTCACAGGTATAAATTACATTTTAAAATATATTAAAATAAAATTATAAATTAGTTTTAAATTAGAAAATGTATTTTATTTTGCAATTATATTTCAGAATAATACTATTTTCACTATTTTTGATCAAATAAATGCAGCCTTGCAAGAGATTCCAATTACTGTAAATATTTTAAAATCCTACCGATCCCAACATTTTGAATAGTAGTGTATATTCTTTGACAACCAGTCTTATTTCACACAATTTCTATTCTCAATGATTTAATTTTTAATTCTAAGTATGTTATACAGTATATATTTACTGGAAAGCAAGATGAAAAAACTGGTGAAGTAAATAATTTTTTTCTTTTTTCTTTTCTACTTTCTTTAGCCTGCAAGAACAGGGTGGCCGATATCATGTTTTTGATTGATGGTTCTTCTAGCATTTACAGCTTAAATTTTACATTAATGAAGACTTTTATTACCAAAGTTGTTAATGGTACTGACATCGGAGAAGATAATGTGCGCATTGGTGTGGTCCAGTTTAGCACAAGACCACGGCACCAATTTGGCCTGAATAAGTTCTATAAAAAAGATGACGTAGAGGAAGCGATTGACAGCATTACACAGTTAACAGGGGACACATACACAGGAGATGCACTCTTGTTTATTTCAAAGTATTTTGATGCATCCAACGGTGGTCGACCTGATGTCCCACAGTTCCTCATAGTTATCACAGATGGGGAAGCTCATGATGCTGTCGCCTTACCTGCCAAGGCTATCAGAGACAAGGGTGTCACCATCTTCTCAATAGGTGTGGGTAAGAGCATAAACGCCACACAGTTGTGGGAAATCAGTGGAACTCGAGATAAAGTGTACGTCGAGAGGGATTTTGAGGCACTTCTGTCTATTGAGAAAAATCTCCAATTCAAGCTCTGCAGCCCTGACACAGGTGAATCATAAAATGTTACTGTATGCCACATTTACCGCACAGCCCTGTTGAAAAGAGTTTTGTATGCTGTTTATTCAGGGTTTGGTCAAATTTAGAATTGCTCTCTTTCATTACATGAGTTGGAATGTGCATTCCACGAGTTGGAATGTGCATTCCACAGGAAGTTGAATTAGAATTTGAATTTGAATTGGATTGAGATGAAGTGGAAATTGCTGATTTATAATTTCAAGAAATGCAACAGGTAATAGCATTTTGGGAAATTTTCACATTGTTAAATTGAAAATTCAGTAAACGTACATGTTTGTATATAAATTAAGTTTTAAACTTTCAGACAAGACTTTGCCAATTGTTATATTCAAAGTTTATCTTGATGAACCTTCCTTTTCTAGTTGAAAATTATTTATTTATTTTAATTATATGAATTCTAGTTACATTTGAATTGCAGTTCTTCATCGCGTTAGTTACCCGTTTTCACTCAAATTCAACCATGTTGGTTGACTAAAACTTTTTGCTGTTGAACAACAAAGCTATGACCAGCATCAACCAAGCACTAAAATAAACCAACTTGGACCAGATTACATGATTTTTTCCTTTTTTTCCTCATTTTTCCAGTAGGTTGTCAGAGCGCACAGTTGGCAGATGTGATCTTCTTGGTGCAGTGCACCAGACGGATTAATTTTCTAGATTTTGAAAACATTAAAAAGTTTTTAATTTCCGTGGTGAACAGCACACAGATTGGGGACAATCTAGTTCGCGTTGGCGTTATTGTCTACTCCGACACTCCGAAACAATTCTCTTTAAACCAGCACACAAGTAAACGTCAGGTACTGGAGGCTATAACATCCTTTCAGCCCCCACCTGCAAACGGCTACACGGCAAAAGCTCTTGGATACTCGCTCGCTTACTTCAGTGAAGCAAATGGTGGGCGCCAGAAGCGAGGCATCCCTCAAATGCTATTCGTGATCACGGACGGTGATGCTAGAGACCGGGAAGACCTCCGTGCACGGGCTGATGAGCTTACTGCCAAAGATATAAATGTGTATGGAATTGGAGTGGCCAGAGCTCAAGATAGTGAGCTGGAGATGATTACCAAGAACAAAATCTTCCATGTTAATAATTATCGGGCCCTTCAAGATCTGCAGAAGGACATCTCAGGTGTCATCTGCAATGCAAGCAAACCAGGTGAAAGCTTTTTCTTCAGTCCTTAAGAACGTTAATGACTTAGTTAGATCTCAGATTTATCAACATGACCAGATTTGGCTCATCTCATTTGATTGTTCTGTCTTGCAGAATGCCAGAACGTGGTCGCCGACCTGGTGTTTCTGATTGATGGATCTGAAAGCATCAGTGAGGAGTCGTGGGAAATTATGATTGAATTCTTGCTAAATGTTGTGGACAAGCTCCGTATTGCTCCAGAACTTTTCAGAATCGGTGTAGCCCAGTTCAG
Organism: Squalius cephalus; assembly: GCF_949319135.1. Lineage (NCBI taxonomy): Eukaryota > Metazoa > Chordata > Actinopteri > Cypriniformes > Leuciscidae > Squalius > Squalius cephalus. The sequence goes on along the minus strand of NC_137136.1, from coordinate 10,746,358 downwards.
CAACTTATATCAGAAAGAGTTCTACTTGAATGAGTATGAAGATGCAGATGGGGTGAAATCAGCAATACAACAAATCACGCAAATTAAAGAAGGGACATACATTGGAAAAGCTCTGCGTAACGTTGTGGAATTCTTCGAGGAAAGCAAAGGGAGTCGCATACAGAGCAACGTACCACAGAATCTCGTACTCATCACTGATGGCGTTTCATCAGACAGCGTGAACGAAGCAGCCGATGATCTCCGACGCCGGCAAATTAATGTTTTTGTGATTGGAATTGGGACTGTCTCAAAGCAACAGCTCAGCTATATTGCTGGGTCACAGGATAGGTTATTCGAAGTGCCGAACTTCAGCCACCTTAATCTGACAACAGCAACATTTGTTGATACCCTTTGTATTCCTGTAAGCATGCCACCAAGTGAGTAGAGGTGCCAATGTGTGTGATATTAAATTTGCTATATACTTGTAGCATTTAGAATGGTTGATTAAAGTTTTTTAGGTTTAATTTATGATTAAAGTAGACAAAACAGGATATAACTTTATTATCAGCCATTTACAAGCCATGGCATGAAAAATATTATTGGTTTATGAATTTTTGATTAGCATTCAACTTATCCTCCTTATCACACATGAATTCTATTTCTCTTTGTTTAGGTTGTACTGTTGACATTGGCATCGGATTTGATAACTCTCGCACCAGTTCAAGCTCTCGCTCAATCTTTAGAGACCAGAAAAAGCTGCAGGCCTACCTGCCTGAGATCATCCGTTACATTTCAGTTGTGCACAACTTGTGCTGCATCACCCAACCAATCCTCAATAACAACATAGGCTTCCGATTGGTTGATGCTGATGGAAAGAAGCTGGATGATTTTACTTTCGAAGAGTACAATGAAGGTGTGGTACAAAAAGTGATGACACTGCAGACTTCCCAATCTCTCAAATTTAATACCAAGCTTCTACGCTCTTTTGAGGAGAAGTTCAGAGCTTCCAATTCTTATGTAAAGGTGAGAACAGCAGTAATCAAATCAACCATATCTAATTGAACAGGCTGTAATTACATAAGGATATAACTGGAATTGAAAGTGTTATGCCTTTGATTGATTATGATAGATAGATAGATATATAGATAGATAGATAGATATATAGATAGATAGATAGATAGATAGATAGATAGATAGATAGATAGATAGATAGATAGACCACTATAAACCAGCTTGAACAAAAAAGGATATTCATATTAAAAAAGTTGATATTTTCAAGGAAGAAAGTTTTTCTTTGATTTCTCTTCTTAGGTGCTGATCATCTTTACAGATGGGTTGGATGAGCCTGTTGAGGATATTCTGCCTGCTGTGAGAAACCTCGAGACAAGTGGTACAGTGATTAAACAACTTTTAATTTCTTTAGAAACTCTGTACTTGGAGATTAAAGTTAGATTTCGGTTAATTGCAACGAGTCTACGACGGATTTCCGTCAATTGCAGGGTTCCCGTCTGTCCTTATGTCTTAAATTCTTTTTTCATAATTTTAAGGTCTTAAATATGCTTACATTTCTCGAATAGTGTAATAAATGTCTTAATTTCAGTTTGAATAGGTCTTAAATTAAGGAAAGATGAGGTGTAGCTATTCACCCTGCTGAGGGGGATGTGATCAAAGCCTGGAGTGGAGCGAAAGCACGTTCCTCTCTGCACTCTTCTGTAATCACTCAGCTTCGAGTCCACTCCGGGTTTTCCATTCCCGCTCACTGCTCCGTGTTCACTCCATTTTAAAAGTTATTCTAATATGTTTATTTTTTCATATCATGAACGTCTGATATTAACTCACTTTTCGGCAAAAGCTCTGTTGGCTTTTATTATTTGAGAAATAAAAACTTGTGTTATGCAAATGGTTAATTATTTGTATGACTACATCACAAAGAGTAAAGTCTTGTAAAAGCAATAGATTGAAAGCATTGACATTTCATAAAGTGTGTAAATAATAGAAACGCAGTTCAAAATGGCCTTTCTTTAAATGCAAATGCATGTAGGCCTATACTCACTATACTCCTATTTACAAGAAGAAGAAAAAACTGCTCTTAAACTGGGTGTGTGACAGGCTGTGGAATGGGGTTTGGCCGAGGAATTTTTTTTTGCTTTAACCCCTGTAATAGCTTTTCAACAAAAACAACTTCATACTGTGCAGTTACAGTCTGTTAAACGTTTCCAGAAGAGCCTGGTTCACATCAAAGGCTAATTATGTTTGCTAAAATTCCCTTTGTTACATACATAGGTGTAAAAGCACTGCTGACTGTGGCGCTGGATGGATTTAAAAACATTGCTGACCTGCAGAGACTGGAGTTTGGCCGAGGGATGCGCTACAAGCAGCTTCTCTCTATTGGCATGCAGAATGTGGCCAGTGTCATGCAGAAGGAGATTGTAAGTCAATTTAAATGGAATTAAACCAAATCAATGACAAAAGGATGACACTTTGAGTGAATCAAGTAACGTCAAGTAGAGATTATGCCATATTTTTACTGCTATGAGAAATTTTGGGGATTTATTTGTTACACGATGACATATACAGTATTGAAGTACATTAGCTGCCTTATGGTTTGCCTTAGATATCAAAACAGTGTTTTGACTGCAGAGTAAATAAATGGCTTCCTGTGGTGGGGCGTGTGAGGCTCTCTAAGAAGAAAGGGAAACAGCTGTGAGTTTTAAAGAGTGCTGAGGAAAGATGTCAGGATGTCAAGTGCCTTTGTTTAACATGTCATCAGTCACAGTTTCTCTCTTACTTACAATTCGCAGGACACAGTTCTCTCAAGGGAGTGCTGTAACGTGTTGTGTAAATGCACTGGTCACGAGGGAGCACGTGGAAATCAGGGTCGTCCAGGGTTGAAGGTGATTATCTGAAGATCTATTACTGAAGATTTACTGAACAATATTTGAAAATGGAGATACGTGTTTAATTTGTCTTACTGTACTGCTGCTGATCAGGGGTTACCTGGAATGAATGGGCTTCCTGGTTACCCTGGAGAAGAAGGAGGGCCTGTAAGTTCTTCAATTTATATTTATAATTTTTTCATTGACTTTCATGAGACAAAAAAAGATACATTCCAATGCCCTTTGAACTGTTGCTGGTGTTTGTGTCCATAAAGTGGTTACACAATTTGTTACACAAAGTGTATGTTTACACTAGAATAACAGAAATAAATTACATTTTAAAATATATTAAAATATAGTGTATTTGTGAGAAGTACTATTCATTTAGTGTCAAATAATTTTTTAAAGAAACTCTTTTAATACTAGAATATATACTGAATTATACAAAAAAAAACTGATATCCTATGATTTTCATGTGCAATGTATGTGTTTCAGGGTGAAAGAGGGATTCGTGGTTTGAATGGAACTCGAGGACATCAGGGATGCATGGGAAGAAGAGGCGTAAAGGTAACAATGCAATGCATTGTTCTCTTATTGAGACCTTTTTGAGTTTTAAATGTGACTTTTTTTGCTGAAACAATGCAACATTTATCTTTTGCTGTTCATTTCTTCAGGGTGGCAGAGGCTACAGAGGCGACAATGTGAGTACTTTCATAAGGCTATGGACACTGAGGTTTGCATAAACATTAAGCTTTAAGGGGGAGAGTGAGATAACTTGAAGATAGCTATATACATTAAGTCTCTACCTAATTATTACCAGACAGCAGTTATTAGCCAGCATCTGTGTTTGGATTACTGTCTTTGATTGTCATCTGGAAAAGGTTTGTTTTAGCCTGTGGTTTTTGTTTATTTTTTTGAGGTTGAAAATAAATTGTGTTCCTGTCTCCTTTCTTATTTGCTTTCATTTGTCTTGTTAATGTAAGTAATGTAACCACTGTTTTCTTCTTAATGACTTGAGTTTCTTTCATCTTCTTACTCAGGGAGATGAGGGAGAAGATGGTTTAAATGCCGTAGATGGTGAACAGGTAAGAAAATGATGGTGCACTTCTAACATCCAGTGAGTAATCGAAGGTCAATACATATATTTAATGCAAACTAAAATTAAATTAAGTATTGTGGCGGCAAGCACATCCAACATTTTGTTTGGAAAATGTTGATATGTTGCCTTTATTTTTACAATGTGGAAGTGATGCATTTTTGCTTCATTGTTTGTATTTCTCAGGGTTTAACTGGAGCAGCGGGAAGCCCAGGAGAGCGAGGAGATCCAGGAAGCCCAGTAAAATCCGTTACACATATTCTTCTTTTAAATGTCTCAACCATGATCCAGTCTCTCTTTAGTGCTCTAATTTCATTGATTCATTCATATGTATTATATTCATTGTGCCCAAACCACAGGGACCAAGAGGTACTCCAGGAAGCCCTGGAACCCCAGGACAACGAGGCCTGAGAGGAGATCCGGTTAGTAGGCTTTAGCTGCACATACAAATCTTAATAGATTACTCATTCAGGTGACAAAACACTGTTCATACTGTCTTCGAAGAATTCATTAAAATGGTGATTTTTCATTTTTATTGATTTCAAATGCAAATCATTCAGGTCAGGTCAGATTGTTCAAATTTGGTTCAAGTATGCATAATTCAGAATTGTTTGCAGCTGACATTCTTTTTTATTACCAAATTTGACAAAGAATGTCTCTAGTGTCTTAAAGCAAAACAGTGAATCGAATCAAAATAGGGCATTTGTTTTAGCATTACAAATAACAGCCAGGTGTGAGATCAGCCACTGATGAATTTTATACAGCAGATGTTCCAGTAGAGTTTGGCTGAATTTTGACCCTGTTAATCCATTTTATTACAATCAGGGAAGTTCAGGATTGGACAACAACGCCCGGGGTCCTAAAGGTGACATTGGCGGTCCAGGGATACAGGTATGGGACATTATTTACTTTCAGTACAAACTGACACTTAACAGTTTAACAGGCACTTAAGTTTACATGTCTAGAAGTATTGATAGCTGCAACCTGATAAACAGACATCACTGAACAAAGACCTGACTAATTGATAGTGAAGTTGATAGTTGAAGTTGTATTTTACTGCATACCTGTCGAATATTTTTGTTATCAATTATATCTATTCCATTGTTCTGGTTAATTTTCTCTTTCTATGGGCTCTTTTAACAGGGTGAACTAGGTCCAGATGGTCTTCCAGGCCAAATTGGTGATAATGGCAGACCAGTAAGTTAATACGTTATTATAGTACAGAAGGCAGAAGCATTAACTTCAGAATCCTGTTTTCTATGTTGATATTTTTATCTTTATTTTCAGGGTCCTGGTAGCAGAAGAGGCTTAGCGGGTGTACCGGTACAGTACTGTAGAAATTATAATTAAACAACTTCAGAAGTTATACCAATTGACTTGGTTTGCTTGTGCGTTTAGGGGCCCAGAGGGCTTCCAGGAGAGCCAGGACAACAAGGACAACCTGGGGCCTCAGGTCCACTGGTAATGTACAAATGATCCTATTTTTAAATCCATCAATAACTACCATTTATTTCCTCAGCTATCAACTTTTTGAGCTTGTGCTACCTATAATTTGAGTCTTTCTGTCTCTTTTCAGGGTGTTTACGGTCCACCTGGTCCGGTTGGGCAGAAAGGTTTTCTTGGTCTACCTGGACCTCAGGTACATGTAGAAATAGAATGAATTGACCACTTTGTTTGATTAGTATTGGTATTAATATCAAATAAACCACATCTGGCCATCAATGGTATTTTGTTGGTTTCTTTTACACAGGGATCTCCTGGCTCTCCAGGAAGGCCAGGAACTAAAGGAAGCATTGGCTCCAGGGGACAGAAGGTGAGTGACCTCTTTTAAAACCTCTTCATTTATAAATCTCTGCTTTTTTAAAGGGATAATTCAGCCAAAAAACTAAAATTATCTCATCATTTACTCTCCCTTATGCCATCCCTGTTGTGACTTTCTTCTTTTGGAAATTAATCCATCTCTTGAGTCCATATAATGCCATTGAATGGGTGCTGCTCGGCTGACCACACACAGCGAATGACAGTACAAGTTAAAAAAACTAAAAATATTAGTATTTTTATCATACACACCTATTGTTTTGCTTTAGAAGACACGGATTCATCCACTGGGGTCATATGGATTACCATCAGCCGAGCGGCACGCATTCAATGGCATTACATGGACTCACGAGATGGATTATTTTACTAAAAATTCACGATCGCTGTGTAGGGTTTTTCAGGCATCAACCTAGCGGCATCCGTTCACTTGAATTATATGGACTCACTGTGATGGATTATTTTCTTTGAAATCTTTCTTTCTGCTTATCTAAACAAAGAATGTCATATAAAGGCCAATTCACATCGCACAGACAAACGCCAAACAAACAAGTTGGCCATTGGATGTAGAAGTTTATTAAAAATAACTGTCATGTTCATACTGCCCCAACAGACACCAACAAACACTGATTGAACATGTTCAGTCGGTTGAAAACAAGCCCCGACCAACGCCGACAGGGGTAACACACTGATCCAACAAAACCCAACAAACATGTTTGTTGGCGTTTGTCTGTGCGGTGTGAATTGGCCTAAAGAGATTTTTTTATTTTTGAGTAAATTTACTTTAATGCTAAACCTACGCATCATGCTTTTGCATCACAGGGCCAGCCAGGTGATCCTGGAGATAAGGGATCTTTCGGACCTCCAGGCCCCAGAGGACTACCGGTTACTTTTTTTCTTACTTTTTTAAAAAGCTACTAAAATTCTGCATTGTCAGGCCTGATCCATCATCATTCAATAAAGCTATTTTGTTCTTAAATGTAACAATTCAACAGTTTGTCTAATAATCCGTTTATTTGACGTTAGACACAAATTAACCAACTGATCGCTGCTTTTAATTATTACTAACAGGGAAAAGATGGTGCAGATGGCTATGGATTCCCTGGACTCAAAGGACAGAAGGTTTATATATAATTATACTGCAATAATTTGCTCTCAATTAGCACATTTGGGCTATGTATAATCATAATCATATAAAAAAACATATAATCGTTGAGTTTTTAGACATAGCTCTTTTGAAACTTATTTTGCTTGTTTTGAAACTTAGGTAAAGAAAACTGCATAAAGTGCATATGTATTTATGTTTGTTTATTTATTTATTTGTTACTTTTCTTTAAGGGCGATTCTGGTTTCCCAGGTTTTCCTGGACTTCAGGTGACTTCACATCCATAACTTCCCAGTGCAGTAAACTATAATGCAGTTGGTTCATAAAATAATCTCTCAATTGTGCAACTATTAATGAGTGAACAATGTTTCTTCTTTGAAAATCAGGGCGAACGGGGCTTTAAAGGAGTAAATGGAGGTGGTGGTCCTAAAGGCAACAGGGGAAGAGGGGTATGTAATAACATTTTACAAGCTTTATTTTCTTACTCATTCTGTGAACCTTAAGCAGACTTAATTTGATGTCTGATAACAGGGCAATGCTGGCAGGGCAGGAACACCTGGAAATCCTGGCAGCGAGGGGATGCCTGGACACAGGGTATGTGAAAATTATTCGCATCATATGATCATGGGAAATTGAAGAGATACAGAATGTCATCTTCTTCACATAGGGCCCAAAAGGACCACGAGGAGATAGAAGGATGTCTGTAAGTTTCTGTTTTTCTTTACTACTGCTGTATTTAACATGTAAACATTTTTATATATACTGGAACCTGGAAAGAAATTGTAGGATTTTGAAAATAACACTTTAGTTAACACAATGTGCCAAAAATCCAAACATTTAAATGATTATAAAACATACAAAATATAATAATATAATTTAAAATATTAAAGTAACTGTTTTCTATTTTAATATATATATAGATGTGATGTCAAAGTTGAATTTTCAGCAGCCATTACTCCAGTCCACTCAAATCATTCTAATATGCTGATTTGACTCTTAAAGGAACAATATGTGAGATGATCAGTATGTTATTCTAATGTTGATCTAGCTTACTGCTAGTCTCATACAGCCAACAAACTAACACATAAAATAACACTAGAACTTTCAACATTCGTTTAGTGTGATAGTGTAGACCAAGTGAAACAGCGCTGCGTTACCTCAAGCTTCATTCGTCTAATAAACTGACCTGTGTGAGTAGTAATAAAGCATTTGCGGGTAGTTCGGTAGAATGAAATGTCCTTATTCCCTTATATCCGTGGGACTCGCATGTGGCGCTGATATCTGTCTCTCATTAGCAATCGCGACCTGCTTCATACCACAGTCATGTTGAAAACATCAATGCATTCACTCATCCATAAACATTATTAGATCCCTTTACTTCTCTGCTGGCAAGGTACTTAATTTTGATTAATTGGAAACAGTCCTTCCCCCCTTCTTTTAAACAGTTGGCCAGAGAACAGTGGTTACAATTCCTGAGTTTGGAAAAAATAAGACTTAATTTAAGGGGCTCCGGGCCTAAGTTCACTGTCATGTGGCGTCCTTTCATAAATTATCTCCAAAACCAATTATAACTGTAACTGGACGAATTGATGCTGTCGTCAGGTTTTGCCTTTGATCTACTGATGTTATTCTTTCTCTTTATTGTTTTCTTTATATACACAATGTAAAAACACAATGTATGTCTGTATGCATGTTGTGTTGTTGGTTGTGTTGTTATGTGAATATGTATGTTGATTGTTGTTTAAATAAAAATGAAAAAACTAAATATTAGATCCATCAGCATGACGACAAATTCCATAATTCCGCTTATGCGTCATCAACCTACGCCTTTGTTATTGTAAGAGGTTAGCCACCCCTAGAGGTGAAAAAAAATACATATTGTAACTTTAAATAACATTTATTATTATTATCAGTGTTGAGAAGAGTTGTGCTGCTTGATAAAAAAATCTCCAGGATTCTTTGATGATTAGAATTCTGTTCCTTTTCACCAATTGATTTTTTTTATTCTTTAAAAAATGTTAATATTTTTGAACGTTAGTATTTTTATTTGTTGTCTAAATGCAAAGCATGTTTTTAAATATTTATAAATAAAATATAATCTTTTGTAGGACTGTCAACTGATCTCATATGTTCGAGACAACTGTTGTAAGAAATCTTTATCTACGATTCGTTTTTTTTTCTTAAAATAGATAATAATAGCATTATGATGATGATAATGACATTTTTATGTTTTGTTTTTATTTAACAGTGTGCTGCAAAGGTAGGTAACATTTTACGTCATAAAGGACACTGAGATGAGAAGCAAAAAATGTGAAATATTTTTTTTTTAAATAATGTCCATTATTAAAAATGACTTTTCTCTCCATATGTGTCTCTCTAGATGACATAAAATGCCCTGCCTATCCCACTGATCTTGTGATTGGCATGGACATGTCTGAAGATGTGACTCCTCAAGGCTTTGAACGCATGCGTTCTGTAGTCCTGAGACTCTTGGACAATATCAATGTTGCAGAGAGCAGCTGCCCGACGGGGGCTCGGGTGGCTGTGGTCTCTTACAGCTCCTACACCAAATACATGATCCGCTTCAACGACTATCACCGCAAAAAACAGCTTATTGATGCAGTGAATAACATCGCCCTGGAACGCACTTCAAATCGGCGTAACATAGGCGCTGCCATGCGGTTTGTGGGGAGGAACGTCCTGAAGCGTGTGCGAAAGGGTGTCCTGATGAGGAAAGTAGTAATCTTCCTCTCCGCCGGAGAATCTCAGGATTCAACCTCCCTCACCACGGCCATTCTAGAGTACAAAGCCCTGAACATTAAGCTCGGGGTCATCGGACTGAGGAATGTCCCTACTATTAGAAAAGCTTTTCAGGTAAAGTTAAGCACACTTTACTTTTTATTCATTTAAAGGAATAGTTAATGCAAAAATAAACATTCTGTGATCATTTACTCCCCCTCGTGTCTTTACAAACCTTTTTGCCTACTTTCTTCTGTGGTACAAAATGAAATTTTAAAGTCGCTCCTTTCTCTTACTTAACACAGCTGAAGTTAAGTTTTTCACTTAAATATACTCTTAAAGTCAAAACCTTTGAATGAATTTTCCCTTTAATTATTAAATCATCTGTGTGACTAACACAAAGTTTGAATACAAAAGTAGACCTATTCATTTGTGGGATGTTTTGTTGTATGCAGGCAGATGAAACCCAGAGCTTTATCTTCGCTGTGCTGGGTAGATTGCAAGACCAGAATACTACTCTTAGTAAGATCCAGAGTTGTGTTATCTGCTTTGGTAAGCACCAGTTATTTCTCTCCCTCCTTCTCACAACCGACATATTCTAATATAATAATTTGTTTTGCATTGTAATTTTCAAATCTAACCAATTCAAATCTGTGTGCAGTCTGCATTGTGACTGATTTGTAGTTGAAAAAAAAGTAAGAAGAAAAAAAATATTTTCCCCATTATATACCACCCCCACTTCATTTTAATGGGAATTTCTAGGTGTTTGTGTGTGTGTGTGTGTGTGTGTGTGTGTGTGTGTGTGTGTGTGTGTGTGTGTGTGTGTGTGTGTACAGGTTTATATTGCAATGTGGGGACCAAATGTCCCCAAAAGGAGAGTAAAACCTGAGATCACCTACATTTTTGGGACCAGCAAGCGGTTCCCACAAGAGAAATGGTTTAATAAACATACTAAATGAAAATGTAAAAATGCACAAAGTTTTCTGTGATTTGTAGGTTTAGGGTTAGGGGATAGAATATACAGTTTGTACAGTATTAAAACCATTACGCCTATGAGAGTCACCTCAAAGATAGCGAAACCATGTGTGTGTGTGTGAGAGAGAGTGTGTTCTGCATTGTGGATGTTCTATAGTCTCATGCCTTCGTTTGTGCGTACGTGTGTTCTGGATTGTGATGGATTTTTATTATTTTTGTTGATGAATAAAAAATAATTCGTCATTTTTCCCCCTTTCCCATTCATTCATTATGGGGGTCAAATTGACCCGCGAGGGAAAGATTTGTTACTATTTTTATTACAACCAGAAAAATAGAAAGCAGTAATTTTTTGTGCATTCCAATTTCAAGTGTGAAACTTTGCAGCAAGCTCTTAGACCACTCAGACGAACACCTGATGTTTTAAATTTTTACAGTAAACTCATTTCAGGTCAAAATGACCCGAGGAGATGAGTTGGGTTAAATTAAACGGATTGAAAATTGAAACTTAAGTCTCAGATTTATCTCCTGAGTGTACAATATATGAACTGTCTTCAGATTTGCAAAGATTTTAACATTTCTCATCAAATTAAGGTGTGAATAAAGTTATGAGTAAAGTGAATAAAGTTATAAAGTTAAAGTTACTGCACTCTTAAAGGAGAACTCCGGTCAATTTTAACATTGAGCTCATTTTTTTGTACATTTGGAGTGCTGTCAATACAGAGAACAACGACAAAAATCGGTGTTGCCTACACCGAGTTATTCTATTTTTAAAATTTGCACCCTGTTGACTTCAATGTGTCATTACAAGTGCACAGAAAATGTGAGTGATTCCTTCAGAGTGAACACGGGTGAATCTGACTGCAGTAGATTTGAAAGAAATGGATAAAAATGATGTTATTTAAGCCAGCGCAAAATACCTGTTTACATCCTGTTTTTCGGTTGAAGTCCAAAGTAGTCGATTGCTGAGTTCACGCGCATAGGTTTAGTTACCTATGATCACGCGCGTGAACTCGGCAATCGACTACTTTGGACTTCAACCGAAAAACAGGATGTAAACAAAGGTATTTGCGCTGGCTTAAATAACATCATTTTTATATATTTCTTTCACATCTACTGCAGTCAGACTCACTCGTGTTCACTCAGAAGGAATCACTCACATTTTCTGTGCACTTGTAATGACACATCAAGGATGTTAAGAGCCTAAAAGCAGGTTTAGTACTTGCCCCATTGAAGTCAACAGGGTGCAAATTTTAAAAATAGAATAACTCGGTGTAGGCAACACCGATTTTTGTAGTTGTTCTCTGTATTGACAGCACTCCAAATGTACAATAAAATGAGCTCAATGTTAAAATTGACCGGAGTTCTCCTTTAAAGGTAGGTGAAAGCATGAAATGAATAAAAACTATTTAATGAATGAACATTCAAGGAATGAAATATGTGTAGAACTTTGTGAATGATGGGTGTTTCAATTCTGCAGAACATCCTATGGAGATCTTTGGCCGTAGTTTCTTTGTGGTCATATCTACACTCTTTTCTCTTCTAAGATCCCTGCAGACCAGCTAGAGAATGTGTGGGCACCAACCTGGAATTTGCTCCTCAGGAGTTGGACATGGACTTGGCAGTGATTGTGGACGGCTCTCGTAGCATCCTGGCCGACGAGTACGAGGGTGTGAAGGAGGTGCTTGGCGGTGTGCTAGATCAGATTGTTGTGAGCAGTCGACCCAACGATGCTGACAATTATGCAAGAGTGGCCGTCTACCAGCATAGCTCTACGTACAGCGAAGCCCAGTCTGCTGTGAAAGTCATATTTGGCTTCCAACAGTTCCCTGATCGTGATCTAATGAAGAGTAGCATCTACCAGAATCTAAAGCAAACCGGAGGCTCTTCCAGACTCGCCCTTGCGATGGAAAACGCCATAATGCAGGCCATCCTCACAGCTCCAAAGGGTCGCAAGAACAAGATGGTACTGGCCATCATAGGGGAAGAGATGGCATCTCAGGACAGAGCAAAGCTGGAATCTATCTCCAGCAAGGCGAAGTGCGAGGGTGTTGTTCTCTTCACCCTGACGGTGGGTGACCACATCAGCAGTACTCAGGTGGAAGAGTTTGCCAGCTATCCCTTAGAACAGCACATCATTCACCTGGGCCACTTGAAACACGGAGAGCAGGAGTACACACAGCGCTTCATGAGGACGTTCTTCCACATTCTGAGCAGTAAGTGTTCCACATCATTCGATACATATTTGAGGGCTTTGCCTAAGCTTTGCAATAGTTCTCCCAATGAACACTGCTCACCCTCATTTCGCTCAGAAAGCATAAAAAACACCATACAAGTTATTGATATGACCTGAGCACTATATTCCACCTCTTCTGATGCCGTAAAATAGATTTATGTGAGAAACAAATGATATAATATACATATGATACTTTTTGTCCTGTTTTTGAAGCTTGACATGGGTAATCTGTCCCTTTAATGATGACTTTGCCATACACATGTGGGTGTTAAAGGGTTAGTTCACCCAGAAATTTAAATTCTGTCAGTAATTACTCACCCTCATGTTGTTCCAACCCCGTAAGACTTTTGTTCATCTTAGGAACACAAATTAAGATATTTTTGATAAAATCTGAGAGCTGGCTCACTCCTTCATAGGCTCAACTTTTCATCCCAGAAAAGTTAGTAAAGTTGTGTAGGCTCACTATTGGCCAGCATCACACGCATCACACACATGACCAGCGTCGGCCAATAGTGAGCCTACGTTCTGACATACAACCCAGAAGCGCTGCGCTGTTACTCTACATCAACAGCTTAAGGGAATGACATGGAAGAGAAAAGATGGTTAAATAAAGTCGTTATTTTTGTGGGTTTTTTTGTGCACAAAAAGTATTCTCGACGCTTGATAAACTTAAGGTTGAGCCACTGTAGACACTTGGACTATTTTAACAATGTCTTTACTAACTTTTCTGGGCCGACCAGTTTCAATTACAGAGAAGCCTATTTAGAGGAGTGAGCCAGCTCTCAGATTTAATCAAAAATATCTTAATTTGTGTTCCGAAGATGAACGAAAGTCTTACGGGGTTGGAACAACATGAGGGTGAGTAATTACTGACAGAATTTAAATTTTTGGGTGAACTAACCCTTTAATATAGTTTCTTTGTGAATGCAGAGAATGTGAACTCCTACCCTCATCCATCACTCCAGAGTCAGTGTGATAATTTTCAAGAAGGTCTAGGTCAGCGTTTCAACTACGAGGCTGCAGAGAGACCACTAGACAGGTATCAAATGACAAACCCTGCTTTATCATCATCTAATGTGAAACATCTGTTTGTTTGAAATCATGGCTGTAACATTTAGCATTAACCTCTGTATTTATTTATTTACATATAAACGAGGCTGGTGCTAATTTAATAAGCTGCAGGTTAATAAAATATTAAATACTTGATTTATTTACAATTTATTTATTATTATGTAATTTACATAGAAAGGAGGCAGGTGGTTATTTAATAAGATTTTAATAAGATGTGGCTTAATAATTAAACCTGCAATACATTTATCTATATATTTATTTATGTAAATTATATCATATATATATATATATATTATAAAATTTACATAAAAAATATATGAATAAATGTATTTATTTCACATTTATTTTATTAACATGGATCTTTATATACACACACACACACACACACACACATATATATATATATATATATATATATATAAGATCCATGTTAATAAAATAAATGTGAAATAAATGCATTTATTTATTTATAATTATTGTAGAAAGATTGTAATTACAAAAAAGGCAGGTGCCTATTTAATAAGATAAAGATTTTTGTGTTAAAATATTTTGTGCAAAAATGGCTCAACTGTTTGTGAATATCTATTATGTGCCCAGTGTCAAAACAAAAGCTATTTCCTAGGTATCCTTTGCCATCCGCTGTATACCCAAATGTGGTGGTGGAAGAGAAAAAGAAGGAGACTGAGGACCAAAAGACATTAGGCCATGGAGACTCGTTAGTCAAGTCTCCAATTGACCGCACATACAGTATGATCTTACTGTACAATTCTCTGCTCACATCACTGTGTCTCTAGTGCTTAAACCTATGATCAAAAACAATAACAATTTATCTTTACTGAAAACTTAGGCAGTCTCATTTAAGAGTTACTTATTTAAATGATTTTCCAGCATCATTGTCATGGCTTATTAGTAAAAAAGCGTTTTGCTTTCAGGTTTCTGCCACCTGAACAGTGACGGTGGAACCGTCTGTGGTGAATATATGCAGCAGTGGTACTATAAAGAAGCAGTTGATGCATGTTTACCCTTCTGGTACGGGGGCTGTGACGGTAACCGGAACCGTTTTAGTTCAGAAAAGGAATGCCTTCAGACCTGCGGCAAACAAAGTAAGTAACTGACAGTGTTGGGGAAAGCTAACTTTAAAAGGAATGCGTTACAATTTAGAGTTACTCCTTAAAAAAGTAACTAATTACATTTACTCTTATTGAAAGTAATGTGTTACGTTACTTTTGCGTTAATTGTTTCTCGTCTGAGCTGGGCTTGCTTACTTTTTTTTTTTTTTTTTCTTTCCAATAACAAAAACTAAAGTTCTGTTTCTGGCAAATGTAAAGGCCCTTCCACACCAAACGTGAAATGCCAATTCACGCATGTACAGTAGAGGGCGCCGCTCAAACAAACCTTTCAGCGGTGCTGCCATTGTGGATTCCAGAAGACACTGTAGAAGAAAGCTGAACACTTACTTCAGCAATAAAAAAATAATAAAGAAACAGAAATGTGATGTTTAACTAAAGTCATTTTTGCTTATTAGATGGTTGAATTGGATCATCGAAGGTCAGCTGCAAAGACATTGGTTAATAAAGTGAGATTAAATACATAAAGTATATTTGTATTATTTAACATATTTAATTATTGCAGGTTCGCATAATATTCAGCGTTTGCATTCACCGTGTTTTATTAATTTTGAGAAACACTGAATCTGTTTTTTGTGTAAGTGAGATGAGTAAATGCCTACTCACATTTAGTTTAGAACTACAATAACCATCATGTTCACTCTGCGCACACAACGCCTGCACTCCTGATTTCTCTCAACATGGCTCTCATGAGGTGTCAGTCAACAAATGGGTAACTTGCATTATTTACTTGAAAAAGTAGCTCAGATATTTTGTTGTAAATCTAAAAGAAATGCTTACTTTACTAGTTGCTTGAAAATTTAATTTGATTAGATTACTTGCGTTTCTTGTAATGCATTACCCCTAACACTGTGCACTGGTTCATAAATCTTTGTAAACTTTCATCATTTTTAGTTTAAGCTGGTCTGCCAGCCTGGCAAAATTTCCTTTTTGCTATTATAGTCTTGCTTCTCTTTCAGCCTGAATAGCTGAAAAGTTGTCCAAAACCTCCAGTTGCACCTCACTGCAGTACACGAGATCCAGGGGGCGGAGTTGGATCCAGATATAAGGGGTGGAGATTGGTAGGTTTAGGGGTGGGTTTAGGGATCAGGGGGTGGAGATGGGTAGGTTTAGGTATATGTAAAGTGGGAGGAGTTGGATCTGGATCCAACTCCTCCCCAACAGACCAGTCTGATGAGTCTGAGAGACCAACTAAGACCAGCAAACCAGTTTAGGGTAGTTTAAGATTTCAGAAAGGTAGTCCAACCCAAAACTTACACCATTAGTTGCTATTGTACATACATCAAGCCGTGTAAACAGATTGCAATTCCATTTTGTGCCACTAGTGAAATTACAAATTGAACATTTAAGAAATGAACGATCACACAAGGTACTTTGTCAATATAAAAAAGCTGAAACATTTTTATTATTTATTCCATCTCCAGATCCTGAAATAATCCTGCAGGCAAAAGAGGAAATCGCATATTTTGATGGTGAGAAATCACTTCTGTAAATGCTTGTCTGTCTTTTGCCGATTTTTCTCTGTAAAGCCAGTAAAAGGATTATGCATCAACTCTTTCCTGATGTTTCCACTCACAGATGCGTGCCTCATGAAACAGGATGTGGGGCCCTGCAGTAACTATGTTTTAAGCTGGTACTATGACATCCAGCAGAATGAATGTATACACTTCTGGTTTGGAGGATGTGGAGGAAACAAAAACAAGTTTGACACAAAGGAGGAGTGTGAAGCCCTTTGTCTAAGGGACATTTAACCTGGATGACT
Organism: Squalius cephalus; assembly: GCF_949319135.1. NCBI lineage: Eukaryota > Metazoa > Chordata > Actinopteri > Cypriniformes > Leuciscidae > Squalius > Squalius cephalus. Next base: position 10,729,580 of record NC_137136.1, on the reverse strand, counting down.
TTCAAAATTACACTTTTTACATTTGAACAAATGTTCACTCTTGCATTTAGCTTTTTTTTTATTTTTTTAAGCTAATTAATTTTTTTGTAAAAAATATTCAATTTTTACTACAAAAAAAGCTAAGAATTACCCATCAGCATCCAACACAAAAGCAAATTAGCTTTTTCATCGTATGTATACATACATACATACATTTACATTTCATCTTTAATAAAGTTATACATCATCAGTTAGGTCACACTGTATGTCAATGTACATAAAGGTTGTTAGTGAAGAAGTTCTGTGACAGCACCAATAATGTGGAAATACATTTTTTGACACTAAATAAAACACAAGTCTTTAAAAACTGTGAAAAACTGCTCGCAACCTATTTTACATCTGTAACTTGTCATATGTTTGAGTAAAACCAGCTTTTCCAAAATAAAAAAGTAGGGTTGGACTTAAATATGCCGTGTTTTTCAATGTTTTTCAGCAAAAACACCAAGCAAATACACATTTCTCGTCACATTTATTTTGTAATATTACACAGTGATTACAATGGAAGTTTCATTCCATGTCTTGCATTCAGGCCTTGAAAGAAAACTGGGTGTTTACATAGCTGTGCAGAAATAACACTATAAGTGTAAGTATAGTGTAAAACAGACTGCAAATACTTTTTAGCTATACCATGTCCTGTTTTCTACAGTGTGGCCATATTGTATGACCTTGATATCAGCATGAAGCAGTTGCACAAAAGAACAAAACACAAAGAAAACTGTTCACACACAAACCGCAGGCTTACACTGTTTTATATCGTTAATATTAAAGTGGATTTGATCCTAAATGACTGAATTATATTAATTGGCATTATATTTAAATTTACATTGCACTTGATTGGACGTTCATACAAATAATGTCGTCCCATCTTGGCACAGTGTGTCTCTCACTTCCAGACTTTGACAATGCCATCTCTAGAAGAGGTGACTATAAAGCCTTGGGTGGTCTGGAACGTCGCAATATCAGTAATGATGTCATGGTGGCCCACGGGAAGGGATTCTGGGCCACGGCGAGGCGTGTCCTCGGTGGATCCGCTCTTCTGCTTACTGTGGATCTCCTGGTGAGGTTGAAGGGAGGCAGAAGTGAAGATCAGATAAATATAAGCATGCAGAAAACAAAAATCTGATGGAAATGAGCTTCAGACCTGTACTACTTCTGTTCCTTCTATGATCTTGCGATTGTAGAACACAGAAGGGCAGTGAAGAGAGTCATTAGCACCGCCAGCGACGATGTATGACCTCTCAGGGTAGGCCAAATCCCAAAACCTGTAGATGTCATTTAGAACACTCAAATTCATATATTTTCAAATTGTTTTATTTTTTCAATATTTTCAATATTTGTCCATATGCCCTCAGAACCTTTGGATGTCAAACATTTAACTGTATCTAAAAGGCAGCTGTTTATGTATGAAGATACCCTCGAAAACAAATTCAACTGAGCTTTGGAAATATTTAATGACTATATGGAGGAAGTAATGTCTGGAGTTTAAATTTTAAAAAAAATGCAATTTTTTTTATTGATTTACTTTACTTTTTTCAATCATAGATGGCCAAAGATACATAAAAAAACAGCATTTTGCACCCTTGAAGGGCACTTCAGGCCATTTGTAGGGGTGTTCCAAAGGAAAGTCTTCTGAATCCCTTTTTCCAATATCTTTTAACAAATCAACAGTGATTTAGGCACACCTGATTCTCATGTCTGATCCAGCTGTAAGGAGGAGAGGGTTGCCATCGGCAGGGCTGCAGTATATTCCATGTACACTGTGAGGAGAGGGCTGTGGAGGACAACAGAGTCCAGAATGATGACAGCTGGTAACTTAGATGAATTTACTCATTATTTTTGTTTTGTGATGGAAAAGTGACAACATGCAACAACCTGCATCTCTGAAAGCGGAGGTGCAGAGCTGGCCCACAGGGTAAACTTCCTGTCTCCAGTCTCCATATCCCACATGGACACCTCATTGTTACCTTGGACAGCTGTAGAGAATGAGGAAAATCTTTATGAACATACTATATTATATATTTATAATCTATATAGATACGGTACATACTGCATACAAACATGCTACCATTCAAAAGTTTGGGATAAAAAATATATATATCTTTAGTTAAAAAAACAGTTGTTAGTTTATTGTTATTTTAGTAAAAAAAAAAAAGATTTAAAAAATGTCTTTTTTTTAACCTTCTATTCATCAAAGCATGTTTTCACAAACATATTAAGCAGCACAACTGTTTTCAACATTGATAATAATAATAAGAAGCAACAAATCAGCATATTAGAATGATTTCTGAAGGATCATGTGACACTGAATAATGGCTGCTGAAAATTCAGCTTTGCCAGGAATAAAATATATTAAAAAAGAAAACTGGTATTTTAAATTGTAATACTATTTCAGAATATTACTGTTTTTATGGTAATATTTTCAATTATCAAATAAATGCAAGTAAATTTTTCACCTGCAATGACAGAGGACTGATAGAGTGGATGCATCAGCAGGCGTCTGATTCGAGCTCGGGCTGGGTGGGAGTGGCTGGAAATCGGTAGCTGAAACCGCATATCCCAGCATGCCATTGTGCCATTACTTGTGCCTATAAGTAGGACATAAAACAAATCCAAGCTTGACCGAGCAAACCTAGTTTATCCAATGCTTTCATAGTCTAGGAATTTCCTGAAAGCCATGATCAGCACTCATTTCTAATGTACAATGTATTGTATAAAGTGCTACATAAATAAAAGTTACTTGATTTAATGATGTTTCTGTATAAGCACCACTAAACATCATCGACTGTAAGCTATGCAGCTATCTTACCCACACACAGCCAACACTGGTGCATGTCCACAGCAAAGGAAGTGATGAGGCCCAGACGTAGGTCATGGCGAAGAGTCCAAGCGTTGCTGTTGCTGCGGAGGTCCCATCCCACCAAAAAGCCGTTCACAGTGGCGTAGGCCAGAACCGTCTGTGCCCCCGAATTAAAGTGATGTACGTCCACCACACAGCCCTCATCCTTTGGATCCAGGAACCTGAAAAAGACTCAGCGGCTCACTGATCTGACTGCATTAGTGACACTGACCTAAGTGTGATGGTCTTGATTTACTTATATGTACTATTATATGGCAGCACACAAAGTCAGGAAGTGGAATGGGAGTAAATATTTATGTGACCTGCACACACCTGGTCTGACAGGGCTGGACTTTGGGTGATTTGGGTGGCTTGTTTGCCTCAACTGCAAGAAGCTGAATGGAACCATTATCTGATGCGACAGCAAGGTAATGCGACCCCTGACAAAAGGTCAGTGTTTTTACATGTCCTCCAATCCGAGAATACGTCAACACAGACCTGAAACAATCACATTTTCAATCTTCCCTGGTCACATAACAGTAAAACAAAAACCTAAAAAATACATAGAAACAACATAGAAGTCAAAATACGGACATTAAGACATTCAATACCTTGTGGTGGTCGTCTTGCCCTCCATTTTCTGGCTGTCCCAGATCTTTACAGTTCCATCATTGGAGCATGTAGCAAAGATGGAGTGCTCGTCAGACACTCGGATTCGGTTCACAGCAGATTTGTGCTCGTGAAGATGGGCCACTAGAAGACCTTTTGGATGCCACCCTGCAATGCAACAGCTACAGTTACCAAAGTGGAAAAACTAGAAAACTTCAAGCAACTCATAATTGAAAGTAGTTCAGCTACAGAAAAGCCATCCTTTTGAAAAGCAGTATCTTTCAAAATATCTTTATGATATTGTTCATACTTCATCATATGAATTGTATATAGCATTCATACTGATTTTGAATGAATGACCTCAATTAGGGAGAAAGCATCACATACATTACCGTTCAAAAGTATGGGGTTGATGATAAAAAATAAACTCCGCATTATGGGGACAAAATGTCCGCACAAAGATGGCAATACTCGAAATCCTTGTGGGGACATTAAGATATTTTACAATTTAAAATATCTTTTTTTTCTAAAATGAAATGACTTAACTTAAGGAGCTTTGTATTTTAAATATAAACAAAAAATAAGAAGAGGTCTACAAAAAGGTCGAAATCGTACTGATTTTTAGCAAGCAAAGGCTAGCCAGCCACATGATATATTAGGGCGGAGACGAGACTGCTGTACCTGGCAGCGGAGGCCTGCTCTCCCACTCTGCGCTCTCCATCATCTGTTTGGCCATGCGCTCTGCGTTGCATTGCTCTCTTTTCTGCTGCACCAGCTGTTGCAGCTCAGCCTTGCACGTAGTGATGCGGCGCTGGTACGTAGACGCTCCGGTTACGGACTGTACCACTTGAATGCTAGGGAGCACTGTGGTTTTCCTGGGCTGCACAGATCCGGCCTCAGGCACCTGCGGTTGAAGAGCAAAGGGGATAGGTTTAAGATAAAGATTTTAGTTCTTTATCACCACTATTGAGGAACAACATGCTAAGTGTATTTAATCTAGGGACATTCCTGCATGTCTGAGTAAACATGATGGAAAATATCAGATGACTGATATGATTGAAAGGCTTTACAGACTACAGAGTTGCAACACGGACAAATGCACACTAAGACAGGTGTTGATGAAGAAAGGATGATAGAAGTGGCAGAAAGGAGAGGGAGAGAGGACAGAGAAAGAGAAGAGGGGAGGGACGATAGCACACTGTCGGCTCAGCGGTCGACCTGGGCTGAGGATGGAACATGAGGGAGGTTAAGAGTCTGTGAGGAACTCTCAGATCGCAGGCGCTCTCCAGCAAGAGTTCCACTGGGTTCCCCACCACCGCTCGGAACTAGAACATTAGGTACCGTCGAGGGAGTCGCCGTCGAGCTGGGAGGGTCCAGAGAACCAAACATGCTCTTCCACTCTTCGTTCAAGTTGGAGTCCTGTTTCGTATGCTTGCGAGCTGTCACAAGAGAAAAAAATTTGACATGTTTTAAATGTGGTTCTGATAAATGATGCATTTCTGGTTTCTAAAACACTCTGTGCTGCTCAGTTACCGTTAACATGCATACTGACACATGAAAAAGAAATCAGGCAATGGATTTAGTCAGCGCAAAGACCCAGTACTTAAAAATAAAGTTGTTTAATATTAGTTCAAAAAGTGAATATTATCATAGAACAGAAGCAAACAATCAAATTTTACTTCCCAAATACACTTGAACTGAAGGGGACTACACAATATGTTGAGATCATTAACTCTCAGCAAATAAATCACCAATATTTCAAACCACCTACAACTTCTTTTATAGCTGCAGTTTTACAAGCCCAGCTTCAGTCATTTTTTTTTTTCGCACTAGATAAAAAATTGTGTGAGGAATAATAATGCTTGCAATGCAGTAAAATAGTATAGATATAGCTAATATTTCTCAACTTTCTAAAGACAGCCCTAATTTGAAACATTTTTTTAAACTAGGTATAAATAGGTATTTATCCATGAAAAATATATAACTGTTTTTATATTATAGGCAGGGGATCCCTCGCAAAGCGATCATCATATTTGGGGGTCATCGGCATTAAAAAAGTTTCTGCAATAATATTCCCCAGCTAATAGGGAATCTATGAGAATAAATATTTACATGCACTATCATTCAAAAGTTTAGAGTCAGACAGTAAGTTTTAAAAAATAAAAAAAATTTTTTTTTTAAAGTCTCTTATGCTCACCAAAGATGCATTTATTTGATCAAAAATACAGTAAAAACTGTAATATTATTATAATTTTAAATAACTATTTTATTTTTTTAAATATATTTTAACATGTAATTTATTCCTGTAATGGCAAATATTAATGATCAGTAGCCATTACTCCAGTCATCGGTGCCAAATGATCCTTCAGAAATCATTCTAATATTCTGATTTGGTGCTCAGTAAACATTTCTTAGTATTATCAATGTTGAAAACAGTTGTGTTGATTAATATTATTGTTAATCATGAAATCGGTTTTTGTCAGGATTCTTTGATAAATATAAAGTTCAAAAGAACAGTATTTATGACATTATAAATAACTTTACTGTTACTTTTGATTAATTGAATGCATCTTTGCTAAATAAAAGAACTGATTTCTTTAGAAAAACCTAAAGTTTTAAATGGTAGTGTATACTGGGAAATGACTGCAACAAAAAGCATCATTAGCCCAAATGTGCTAGAGTGCATAACAAAGTGTATCTATCCACATCATATCTGCCACTTATCATGAATTCTCTGATCTAGCCACACAAAGCCTAGTCAAAGTGTTAGTCAAAGTGAGTGATTATAACTTCAAACAGAGATTAGCTGTTTGACACCTAAACAATATACCAGAGGCAGAAGGGATGAAGTCTGTAAACAAACGAAAAAATATAATGCATTAATTTTAAATGGTGAACTAACGACATGAGAAGCGTATATATCTTCAATTGAAGTAGCAGTAAAAATGACCGCACAAATTTTATCACCCACCTCTCTTGTCTTCAGATTCTTGCTTTGGCTTGATCAGGTCCACCTGTCGGCCAGTGATCCCCAGTGTACCGAGATCAATGACTCCACTGAGGGCTCCATCACTCAGGTGGCTCTGGTCTACGATGTTGGCTTTGGCCTTGTTGGACTTGAGCATGAAGTCTTTCAGAGCCAAGAGCTTGTCCTCCTCAGCTTCCGTCATTCCCTGAAAGAAATCACATGATAACTGCTCAACTTGATTTATACAAGTGACACATGACTTATTGTTCCTAAAACGACCTTTCTATTAACCAGTCATTACTCAGGGATAGTGTTAGGGAAAGGAATATGGTTATTTCTTTGAAATGTTGCTATAAAACTAAAAAGTAATTATTTATTCATTAAAAAAACAAATCACAAAGAAATTCTAACTACAGTAGCAACATCATATATTTATGTAAATAAATAGATAATTAAAAACTAGAATAGAACTTAAATTTATTTTCCTAACCTGTGAGAGAAGTTTCTTAAGGAGTTGTGCAATTGCTGGATCCTCAGGAATGGGGCATTCTGGGATGGAGCCATTGCGCTTTTTTTGGCGAAGTAACAGGTGTCTGAAGAGGCTTCCGATGTCTTTGGAACGCAGTGCGTAGTCAAAGATGGAGCGACTTACAGGCTCTTTCAGCACACTGAGCAACACAATCTCCTTATCAATCTGTCCAAAGGCAGAAAAATTGTTTAACCAAAATTAAAATTCTGTCATTTACTCACCCTCATCCAAATCTGTATGACTTTTCATTTCTTCCATGAAACACAAAAGGTGAATGGTTTAAGAATTTCAGGCCATAATAACTTAAATTTTGGTCTGTTTGTCTGTCTTATGAACTATTTTTATGACAGTCCTCAATTACTTTTATCACTGTATATTAAAAGAATGGTCAGCAGATTCATTTAAAACACACCTTTTGTGTTCAGTGTAAACAAGAAGTGGAGCAAATAAGTCACAACTAATATGATACACTAGAGCCGAAGCCCGCACTAATGTAACCTTACCTGTATAATCGGCTGAGTGATAAAGGGGTTGAGATGGGGCATAAGTTTGCAGTAGACATCAGCAATGTTTAAGTGCTGAGCGACAACAGTGATGAAACCCACGGCTCCATAGCGGATCCAGAGATTGGGATGACACAAGAAAGGAGCTGTGGGATAGTAACATTTTAAATAATAAATGATATACAATTACGAAGCACATTGTACAATGGACTATGAATGAAGAGAGTTTTTCTGACCAATATCACTGACGAACTCGTAGATGTGAGGTTTCTGCAGTAGCCCCAGCTGACACATGCAAGTGAGAGCGTTGAGAGCTTTATAAATGACAAACTCCTCAGCGTCACTCAGGCCTTGCTGCAGAAGAGGTTTCAGGATGGAGGAACTCTGCCAGCCCACATATGCTGCTACACCTGCAGAGAGGAGGAGATTTGGTTACCATGTTGCGAGAGCCTGCCTTCATATGAAGCGACTGTGGTGGCAACTTTCCTACTATGCTGTCAAAGAAAGCTCCACGGAGGTGCCAGTCATTCTTGTCGTTGAGGAAGGTGATCATGTGGGAGAGGAGGACATCGTTGGCTTTCTGTCTGCCGAAGAACACGCAGAGGCGTGTGATGCCGTTCTCCATCAACGTCTGTTTGACGATGTTCTCAGGGTCGCTCAGTAAAGTCACCACCTTCTGCTGAACCATCTCATGCAAGGCCTGCAGCTCTTTGGACGGTAGATGGATCATATCCACAGCGTTTTAATGATAGCATACAAATCTTGTCCTGCAAACTGGTTATTAATGTTGTTTCAAAACTACCATAAAAGTGAGATTTAATTGAAGGACCAACATTTACCTGAATCATAGTTTTCATTGGGGTGAAGAGTTTCTTCTGTGTCCTCTCCATTGAGGTCTTGTTCAGAGCTCAAATTATTCTCCTGCACCAGCTCCAGAAAACGCAGTGCTGTCTCAGCCAAATGTGCTATGTTCTCTATAAATATAATAATAATATAACATACACTACTGTTCAATAGTTTAGAGTCTGTAAGATCTTTTAAATGTTTTTAAAGAAGTCTCTTCTGCTCTAATTTGACCAAAAACACAGCAAAACATTAATATTGTGAAATATAAATTAAAATAACTATTTTTCTATTTTAATATATTTTGAAATGTAATTTATTCCGGAGATGGCAAAACTAAATTTGCAGCAGCCATTACTCCAGCCTTAAGTGTCACATGATCCTTCAGAAATCATTATTATAGTTTTATATTACATCATTATACATCATTTTTGTTTCAGAATTCTTTGATGAATAGAAAGTTAAAAAGAAAAGCATTTATTTGAAATATAATTTTTTTGTAACATTATAAAAGTCTTTACTGTTACTTTTGTTAAATTTAATATCAATTTCTTAAAAAATAACTCTTACTTAAAAATAACTCTTACTGACCCCAAACTAAGTTTTGAACATTAATATAATGTAATATAATATTTAAGTCAATATGAAACCCCTTTCATAATCCATTGTACTAACGTAACCTTAAGTATTTCCAATTTAATGTTTTTTTGTTTTTTTCATTTAAAACCAGAAGCTTAATAGATCGTGAAAACTATTTACAGTTACACATTTAAAAGGCAGACAATTTAGACAATTTTCTCCAGAGATTTCTAGCACTAGAATACCTGCATAAGCAAGTCTGACGATCGTTGCTTCATCTTGGGCCAAGTGGGCAATCCCAGGTAAAATGTATTCTGGGTAGATATTAACATCATTGCGAGGAACCTCCTTGACCAGCGCCAGCACTTTAGTCAGTGTGCGAACGGCCTCGGCCCTGACGCGCGGCATCGAGTCATTGCAGAAATGCAGCAAGTATGGTGTGATCCTGTCCAGCAGAATCTCTACATTTAGCCGGCCCGCCAGATGAAGGATCAGTTCCAGAGCTGCCAGTTTGGAGTCGCAAAAGCGCAGCGTCTGCAGACAGGATGTGATCACTGACACCAGCACCACCAGCCCTTGCTCCTTGGATGAACTAAGTTCCTGAGATGCCTTCTCCTGCTTTTCAGCTTTCCCAGTCTGCCCGCCACTGCACAGGTTATTGAGGATGTTCTCCAGGTTCTTGCGTATCACCAACACCCTTTCGTCAGCAGACTGGAAGGTCTCCTTGGCAAACTGGGCCATGTAGGGCTGAAGGAAGGTGTAGAAGATTTCTGGGAAAGCTTTGCCTCGCTGCTGCTTCAGGTATTCTTCAGCCGTCAGGCGCTTTTCCGGTTCTCGCTGCACCATTTGTGCCACCTGCATAAAGTGGATGAAATTATTTAGAGTACTATGTAATATCTAATTAAGAGTACTGACTAGTATCATTTTATTTATTAATTATTGTAGAGTCAGTAAGATTTAGTTTGATAGAAATAACACTTTATTCAGAAAGGATGCATTAAATTGATCAAAAGTGACAGTAAAGACTATTTCAAATAAATGCTGTCCTATTCATCAAAGAATCCTGTAAAAAGATTTGATCATGGTTTCCACAAAAATATTAAGCAGCACAACTGCTTTCAGGAGTGATAATAATAAGAAATGTTCTTAAGCACCAAATCAGCATATTAGATTGATTTCTGAAGGACCTTGTGACACTGAAGACTGGAGTAATAATGCTAAAAATTCAGCTTAACCATCACATAAATAAATTGCATTTTAGAATATATTAAAATAGAAAACAGTCATTTTAAGTTGCAATTATATTTCACAATATTACTGTATGTTTGATCAAATAAATGCAGCCTTGGTGAGCATAAATGCCTTATTTAAAAAACATTTAAAAATAGCAGCTCCAAAATGGTAGTGTATAAGTTTGTAGAACCTAAAGTGAAAATGTGAAATAATACAAAATATCTAAAATCTCAAATGAATAGAAATGCTACCAGTTCTCTAATACTGTGATCCTCAATTTTCATCAGCACTTGTTCGGTCTGGAAATGTCCTTTACGGTAAGCCAACAGTTGTGAGAGGTCGAAGAGCGGGACGCCCTCTGTGAACAATTCTGCAATCACACAACCTAACAAAAGAAAATGAAACAAGAAAGGTCTTTGAAAAATATTTCATATATTATACGGCACCCGCTTTAAGCAAACAGAAAAAAATATATAATGGATACCAGCTGAGAAGATGTCCATGGGTTGCTTGAGTTCTCCCCTGGTCCGTTGGCTATTGCTGGAGAGATCCACAAGCGGTGTTGTCTGGTCACTTTCGGTGGCAAACATACTGCCATCCACGAATCTCTCCGGAGCAATGTAGCACGTTCTCCTCCTGGACGTGTCGAAGAAGTAGTTGAAATCTGCAGGGTTGTCTTCAGGCAAGTATGTGGGTTTAAAACTAGCAAAGTCTGTGAGAAGCACCCAGTTCCAACTTGTCACCATAACATTCTCTGTTTTAATGTCACCATGACGCACACCAGATTTATGGGCCTGGTCCACAGCATTGAGGAGCTGGAAAGCAATCCACTTCTTCTCCACGTTGTTGAGAAACGGCCGTGTACTGATACGGTCATACAAGTTATCCCGAACATACTGCCGAAATAGTATGGCTGCTTTCTCAGTAAGTGTGGCTTTTTGAAAAGGCAGACAGTTCTGACAGGAGTGCAGTCTGATTTTCAGCTCCTCCAGTTCTTGCTTGTAGCTGGTCAGGGGCAGAGAGGGGTCCTGGATTGCAAAGACTTTAACCACAACCAATCCTTCTCTATGTTTCGCCCGGGCCACTTTGAAAAAACGCGTACTGCCCAGACTTTTGTCATATTCATAATCATGGATGTCAGAGAAATAACTGTCCACTGAAAGTATCTGCGATGGAGCAATTCCAGCCAGTTGGTTCCCCATCTCACTGGATCAGAGATGGCTGGCCCAAAAGACAAATCTATACCTGTGATAGATAGATAGATAGATAGATAGATAGATAGATAGATAGATCTGCAGTTTATTACAAAAATCTACTTTCTCTTAAAATGATTACTAATAACAATCTGCAACTAACGTTAGAGTAAATAAATACATGAAAAGTCTTGTCATAAATTCAGTATAATCTTCAGATCCAGTATAACGTTACAGCCTTTCACACCATAGTGTCATCAGATATTAAATGCTGCATCATATCTGTTAGCAATACTAGCTAGAAAAAATAACTCAAAAATGTACATTGTTGTCTTTTTCTATCCACATAAACTACCAGTTATAACGAAATATGTCAAATACGTGTGCGTATATAGTGTTTGTTTACAGCACTGATGTACAAATAAACGGTTGTTTACCTGATTGTTTGAGCCCCGGCGCGCTGTCAACCGACTGGTTAACTAGAGTTATTACACAAAACCACTTTACACAAAATGACATTCTACATTTTGCCTAAGTTAAAACGAACAATACTAGAAGAAATGTCAAATGATACAAACGATACTTTATACAGATATTTACAAAAAAGAGCCGCTTCGTTTGTTATGTCTCAGTAGTGAACTAGAGGTGTGTATCCTCGATGGCTGATCTGAGATCTGATCGTCAGCTCATTAGCGACACGCTATTGGATGAAAAGCCTGTCTCGACTGATCTCAGATCAGCCGGCAAACCGGAAACCGGAAGACATCATTCAGGATTTTCGGACTTTAGTTGTAGAGTGATTTCAATGCGTCAGAGGCATTACTGAGTCTGACTTCACTAGTTAATCTGTATGCTTTTGACTTTGTTGCAACACGTTTTCTCCCTCTAAAAATATTTTTTTTTTCCTTTTGACGTTATGGCGGTGCTCAGAGGACTGGCCTTGTTAAATGGAGTTTTAACTCCAAACAAGTGTTTCACACCAGCACGAGTAAGAATTTTATTTAGTTGTGCATGCATTAAATTGTAATTTAGTTTCAAAATCTCATAAGCTGAACTTTTAGTTTTATAAAATATACGTTTTTAAATGGCATTTTTGGGAATTTGGGAATAAATAGCTTGCGCTGTAAAATGAACTATTTTAATTGCTATAATGTACACTGAATGTAAAAATCATGCCTTTCATACATGATTAAGGCTATATTTGAGACATGTTCTATTAATTATAATGTATATTTCCATAAATGCATAGCTTAAGCAGTAAGTACTTTATACTTGCATTGTCCTTATGACCTTTCACCCAGTTTTTTTTTTTTTTTTAATACTGGCTGCTGTCTGAATAAATAAAATGACCCTCTTTGCATCCTTTAACAGTTGTTTGGAAATGGGACAAACACTTTATACCAGAGCAGTCCCCAAGCTAGATTCTTCCCACCTTCTGAAGGTGTTATGCTTCTCCCAGGAACTTTCAAAAACAAAGTGGCCTTTATCACTGGAGGAGGAACAGGACTTGGAAAAGCCATGACCACTGCTCTGTCTTCACTGGGAGCAGAATGCGTGATAGCCAGCAGGTTAGTTACCCCTCTCATAAGATCATCAAAAAAGTATTAAGCAGCACAACTGTTTCCAACATTGATAATAGTAAGAAATGTTTCTTGAGCAGCACATTAGAAGGATTTCTGAAGGATCATGTGACAATGTAGACTGGAGTAATGCCTGCTGAACATTCAGCTTTGCCATTACATGAATAAATTACATCTTAATATATTTTACAACAGAAACCAGTTATTTTAAATTGTAATATTTCTCAGAATCACTGTTTTTACTGTTATTTTGTCTTCTAGTTCCTAAATAATTGATGACACACCCTGCAAGCAAATCCAAAAGCTTAAATCATGTTAAATTTGAGTGATTATTCATGTTAAAATAGTCGTGTTAAGTGTCCTGTTGTCACTTCCAGAAATCTTGATGTTTTGAAGAAAACAGCAGAGGAAATCTCACAACAGACAAAAAACAAGGTACCTCTCGCATCTAAGCAAACATTGCCATGTTTTTGGTGAGGAACTTGTTTTCATCCTCAAATGTGTTGGTGTTTCAGGTCCATGCCGTCCAGTGTAATGTTAGAGACCCTGCTTCAGTTGAAGCTGCTGTTGACCAGCTTGTCAATGATGTCGGCCTGCCTGATGTAGGTTTAGATCTCCATCTTAACAGCAGCGATACAATAGATTCCTCACAAAACTCCTTCTGATGCGTTGGGATTCTGTTTGCCATCCCACAGGTGGTGATAAACAATGCAGCTGGAAACTTCATCTCACCTTCAGAGAAGCTGTCTCCCAATGCCTGGAGAACCATCACTGACATAGTGTTGAACGGCACTGCCTATGTCACGCTAGATATCGGGAAACGCCTCATCAAAGCTGAGAAAGGTGATTCATATTTTTAGAGATGTAGCAAAGTAGTTGTAGAGTAATTCAACTTTTAAACATGATAAAAAGATCTGCTTGTATTTAGTATGCCAGTGGTTCCCAACCCTGGCCCTGGAGTAGGCTTACACCAAGCACCGTACATTTTTGATGTCTCTCTTATCTGACACATCTAAGGTTCACATCTAAATCTTTACTGACGAGTTTTTGATTAGGGAGACATTTAAGGGGCCGTTTACACGACAACGGTTTCAACTAAAACGGAAAACTTTTTATGCGTTTTGGCCGCTCATTTACATGACAACAGCGTTTTGCGGGCCTGAAATTGCAAACTTTTGAAAACAAGATTCAAACTGCAAGTTTTTGGAAATGATACTGTTATCGTCTCTGTGCAAACGATAAAAACACAAACAAGTTTGTGAAAAAATGGTGATGTTATGCACCACTGGTCTGGCAGGTATAATACAGCGGAATAATACAGGCATAAAACAGCGTTTCACTGATCCGTGTGAACAGGGAAGTTTTTGACAATGTTGTCGTCTGTACGTGAAAAATGTTTCCATTTTTAGTACATCGTTGTTGTGTAACCGTACTCTAAAATGTGTAGTTCTGGGGGAACTATGTTTGAAATCGCCCCCTATACCCTCATTCACTATTCCCTACATTAGTCCACTAATATAGTCCACTTGAAGGAGTGAATGAAAATGAGTGAGTGAATTCGAACACTGAGTGTGTCAGAAGGGCTTCTGCTTTTGTATAGTTTGTGCTTTCTGTTTAATAACCATTTGAAACTTGGCAAACTGGCAGCTCCAGTAGTAATGAAAAGATTTATCTTGAACTCTGTCATGGAAACTAGCATGTATAAACCTTTATTAAATAATTGAATAATTAAAAAGGAATTTATACCTGCATGATATTACACACATTGGACCAGTGGTTTGGAAAATGAATGTATGGATGATTCAGCTGCGGGTGCCATCTTGTGAACGACCCTCACAGTGCATTATGGGTATTCTCAGCCACTGAGTGTCAGTTGTACACTCGTTATTGCGGTGCATTATAGGATTGAATTAGTGAACTCGATAATAACCACTATGGTTTCGGACACCACTACAAATGGCTGTTCCCTCAAATAAAGTCCTATTTAAGGGAATAGGGGGTGATTTTGGACACAGCCCATGGCCAGGGTTGGGAACCATTGTAGTATGCAGCGCTGTTACAAACAGTAGAGCATGGTGCTTGATTCCCAGGGAGTGAGTGAACTGATTAAAATGTGTACCTGAAAGTCTCTTTGGATAAAGCTCCTAACCAAATGCATAAATGTATGGTTATTGGTTGGCTGGAGGTGGTTGATTTGGAGTGCGTAACCACTAGAGGGCAGTAAATGCAAAACAATCCTTCAGAGTGCTCAAGTCACTAATAATCTGTACTATTCATTATCATCTGTGATAACTGACAGCATGTCACAGATTCTGTCAATAGAGATAAATAGAGAACCCAGAACATGTCTTACCTTTTAAAAGGTAGTGTAAACCTAAATAGGTTGTGTAAACCTGAATAGTTTTTATTATTATTCAAAGAAATTAATACCCTTTCTCAGCAAGAATGCATTTGGTTAATCAAAATTAAAGACATTTATAACATTAAAAAAGATTTATATTTCAAATGAATGTTGTTCTTTTAAATAAGGGTCATATGACACTTGTGTAATGGCTGCTGAAAATCCAGCTTTGCCATCACAGGAATAAACTGCACTTTAAAGTAGATTAAAATAGAAAAGAGTTATTTTTATTTTGTAATAATAATCGTAATAATATTTCACAATATAACTATTGTATTGAACACTGTACTGTATTTTTTACTGTAATTTTTTATTAAAAATGCAGCCTTGGTGAGCATAAGACTCTGAAAGAAATTGAATTTCTTTCAAAAGCATTAAAAAAATCTTCCTGAACACAAACTTTTTATTGTTCTGTAAGTTACATTGTGACCAATTATTTTATATTGTGATGAATTGAAATGTGGAAAACTTTACAGCATCACATCTATGTTTGTGACTAACTAAGTTGTCCAGATGATCCACGTTTGTCTCCTGCCTGTTGTCTTGATGTTTCTGCAGTAATGAGGTTGCCTGTGGCTTCTTCGCACATTCCGTGAATAATGCTTTTTGGAAAGTGGCATAAAAAAAGTAGTCAAAGTTGTTTTGCTAATCAAGCTTGTTTTTGTAATGGGCTAATTTATGTGCATTCATGCCGTTTTCTGCTCTCTTTGTTTTCCGTGAAGATAACAGCTTCTGGCTGTGACCAGTAAGCTGCAGCATAATTACTCATGTGTAAATTAAGACATCATTAGTCTTTATGTAGTACATTTATTATATTTTGTAATGATAAGACGACCCAATGTGTGTGTGTGGTAAGATGACAACTAGCAAGATAAGATAATTCCATTTCATTGCCTCAGTCATATTTGTGTGTTTGTTGTGTGTATTTGTTGAATGAGCTGCTCAGATTCAGACATCCAGCCTCTCACCTGATTATTTTGACCTCTTTCTGCTTCCTCGAACATGGTGATTACAGACTGTTCAATTACTCCATTAACTCCAAGTGCAAAGATATTATGTTGCTGATAACAAGTCTGACCTTCAAGACTCTGTGCGTTTATTGTATTTTCATTTCAATAGTGATTTAAAACAGAGATTAGATTCTTGATGCACATAGAACTATTTATAAATTGTCATGTCACAGGTGATCTGCAGCCTATAGATTGAAACTGATACAGAAACTGATAATCTTGTTGAATTTATAAAGGTGCTGCTTTTCTGGCCATCACCACAATCTACGCTGAGAGTGGCTCAGGATTTGTTGTGCCAAGCGCTGCGGCTAAAGCTGGAGTGGAGAAACTGTGCACGTATGTACTCCGTTATACTACGTTTTTAGGTAATTCACCTCCTGGCAGGCCTTTGAGAATCAGGTCCTCCTGTCAAATGCCTTTCTAATATATTCCTGAAAGGCTGCATATGTTATCATAATGAAGGTGCAGTGGCTATGTTTCATTTACATTTTAATTGTAAGATGGGGATCTTGATCCTATCCTCTTAAGGAGTGTTAAATATGCTGGAAATGCAATAGAGAGAGGTGGACACTGGACAGCACACTATACATAATGATTTAGATCAGTAGCTTATTAATAATATCATCTCTGCTTAAAGCGGTCATATAATGTCATTGTTGTACAAGCTAATATGATTCTTTAGGGTCTAAATTAAAAGTTTGTAATATACTTTAATTAAAAATTCTCAGTATTGTAAGAAAACACAAATTTTACCTGGTCAAAAACAGCTCTGTTTTCAGCACGCCGTTTAAGTGCATGTGTCTTTAAATGATAATGAGCTTTGCTCACCCCGCCCCTCTGTTCTGTGCGTACACCGTTTGTAACACAATAACACAATAACCATGACGCGTTGTTCATTATAAACATGGGATTATGAATTATATTGAGAACGTCATACATACAAAACATGCTGTAATGTACCCTGAGTGTATAGCCGCATTCATAGTGAAGCGTGCAGCAAGAGATTTGCAAAGATTAATATAAATATTAATATAAAGGTTAATAAAACGTTACACTCACTCACTTCTTCTGGAGGTGCAGCAGGAACACGAATAGTTGGTACCGATCCTTTTTTCAAGAGCAGCTTCTTAGCAAAACCAGCTTTATAACGTTACTGACCCTCGTTTGTAAAGCAGTGAAATGATTCGCGCAAACATGAAAGCATTGACGTTGATCGTGGGGAATATTCCCTTCGAAAACAAACTCAGCCACTGCGTCTTCAGCTGTACGGATTTAGGAACATCAAAATGATGCTGTGTTCGTTACTACACCCAAGAACAGAACACCACAATCGCTTAGATGACATTCTGCTCATAGACAGTGCTCCAGCTATCAACAATGAACGCGCCGGTCGGCGCGGGCTATGATTGACAGCTCGCTCACGAGGGCGGGTCTGTGTTGAAACGCTGCTGTCAATCAACCATCGTGGGAGGGGCGTCGATTTTGTGACGTCACAAAATCGAACAGCTTGATTTGAGATGGGGGAAAACATATAAGAAGATTTAAAAAAAAACACTGGATGGATTTTTATCATTTTATGATGGTTGTGTACAAGCACTGCCAACACACATTTCAGTACAATCAACTTGTAAAAGTGCATGTACCATTATACGACCCCTTTAAATGTTTAGTTCAATGACAGGATTTACTTCAAATAAAACTTTTTTTTACTTTTTTTGAAGACTGGAATGAGGAGCTCAATTAAACCAAGCATATCTTATTTCAGGATGATACTGCATATAACATAAGCACCATGACACTTATTTATATATCATGCTTTTTAAAATTGGTTTACATCATGAGTGATAAACAGAGATGATCTTGATTCTATAAGAAGTTGTTTGTCTGAATCAATTGCCTTGCATTTAATAATTAAAATAATGATTTTTTTCTTTGCATTCGGTATGATTAGTGAGTTCTAAATACTGCAGAATCTTAATTTTTTTTTTAATTCTATATTTCTTAAATATATCTTAAATATTGTATTATTATTGTTATTATGAATTTTAGGGGTTTTTTTTGTTTTTGTTTTTAAAGAATTTCTTAATCTTACAAATATTGAATTTGTATTGGTTTCAGACACTGCATTAATTGTATACTGGATTTAGACCCTACAAAAATATCTGTTGCTTAATTGCAAATCAGCCACATACAGTATTTTTAATCAATTACTGATGGTCTGATTTGACATATTTGGATTGATTTGTGTTACATACATTCTTCACATGAGATCACCAGAGCCTTAAAAGCCATTTGATTGTATTTTCCTTGGCTTGACTTTGAGCCACCATGTTTCCTAGTGCTTACACTAGTGCTGTGTGATAAACCTAATGGAAAAAGGTCCGTCTCAGGGAGATAATTACACTAGAAGCACTAGTGGCCATGTCAGATAGAAAGGATGACCAGATGTCCCCAAAAAGTGGGACAAATTTCAAATAAATCAGATAGGGATGCACAATATATCGGCCACCATATCGGTATTAGGCGAAAATGTTCATTTTTAATGTTATTGTTATCGGCCCAATAAGAAAATTTGGCCGATATATTAAAGGCAATAAATAATGGATTTCCTTCAGCTGAGACAGTTGAGATGCGCACTGTTTGCCATGATGGTTTTAAATTGCTTCAAATATGATTGAAATCACTTCAGAAAAGGAAAATACAGTTCAGTGCAACATATGCAGCGTATAGGCTACATAAAATTATAATGATAACATTATAATTGTGTGCTTGGGACATGGCTTTTGATGGTGAGACTTTTGTTTTTGTAATCAGGCTCTCAAAAATTAAATAAAAATTTGTATTTAGATTTATTGGTCAATATTTAGCGCCTTTCAAATATAAAGAATTATCGGTTATCGGGATCAGTTAAAAATTTCATCCCTAAAATCAGAGCATGTGTAAAGGCTGATTGTATCTACCTACAGGTCTCTGGCTGCTGAGTGGGGCAGATACGGCATGAGATTTAACGTTATTCAACCAGGACCAATCAAAACCAAGGTAGTGTGCATGTTTTAAGTTCTTCTTCTCTGAAAATGCTGTCCATCCCTTGGTGTGTAGAGTGAATTTGTGAATGAATCATGCTTTCTGGTCGGATCTTTTCAATGAAAACCAGTCTGAATGATTTGTTCACAAATCAGACTGATTCAGTTCAATTCACTGACTCAATCCAGTTTGGATTATTTTTATCTTTCAAGCTTTAGTTTTCCAAACATTATAATAACTCTCCCAGTATCTTTCTGAAGGGTGCATTTAGCAGACTGGATCCCACCGGACAGTTTGAGAATATGATGCTCTCGAGGATACCCGTGGGTCGTCTGGGCACTCCTGGAGAGATCGCCAACCTTGCCACCTACCTCTGCAGCGACTACGCCAGCTGGGTATCAGGAGCGGTGAGTTCGATGACCTTGCGTGAAAAGTGCTTCGCCTCTCTGGGCAAGAGCTCACCTAGAGTCTTCCCCACAGGGCCTCTCCATTTACAGCCAAACGGAGACAAGGGCACAACCTACACTTCTCTTTCCCTCTGTGATGGGTAGCAGAGGGAATTTTGTGAAGAATTAGGGGGGAAAAAAGTAGTGCTCCAGAGATCAATATGAAATTATATAGTCCGGCGCATTACTGTAATGGCTCTACTTATAAAGTTGAGGAGCCTTGACAGGGAAGCTAATATGTTTTTCACAGTGAAAGGCAAATTTCCAGCTTTAACAGCTCCTTTGTCCTTAGATCATTCGAATGGATGGTGGTGAATATGTCTCCATGGCTGGCGAGTTCAATGGTCTGAAGGAGGTGATTTTTTTTTTTTTTTTAGCTCAATCAGATATTTACAATGGGGAGTTTTCATTGCTTTATTTATTATATGTTTACCTTGATTTTATTTGCCAGGTCACAAAGGAGCAATGGGCCATGATGGAATCAATGATCAGAAGCACAAAGGGATCGTAAACCTCTAAAACCACAGTAATTCAGCACTAATGACAGTCCTAATCTCAATCTCCCATTGTGTAACAGAGGATCAATTGAAATATGGTTTGTAGACTGTATAAATTGAGACTTAAGTTGTCTTGGCACATACACATATCCATTCTGTGACACATTTATCATCTTGAGGGCTGTAAGGAATTGTTGTTTGGAGTATTAGAGCCATATTGAATTAAAAATGTGTGCACATTTGACATTTAAGTTTGGCCTGTCTGCATTTCTGCCTTAAAAATCCATTGTAACAATGGCATTTACATTCTGTTGGCTGTAAACATGTAGGTTACATATTTAGCCTGCATGTTGCCCTAGTGCCCTTGGATAGGATCTTGCATCCCTGCGACTTATACAGAATATTAGTGGTTTGAAGAATAGAAGTGTGGATGGATGGATAAAGCCCACAAAGAATGTTTAAAAGAATGCATAAAGTCAACCTAAACTTGATCAAAAGATTTGAAATCTTACAAAAACCTTCAACCGCCTTATAATGTAATGACTAAGTACAAATTAAAGTTTGGTGTACATTACCTTGTTTCATGCATTGAAATTATTTTAGTCAAAAATAGAATAAATGCTGCATTGTTTCTTGCTTTATTCTTGGTTAAATGCCAATTAGTGGAGAAATAACTGAGGGAAATGCATTTCGGAGCTTTAATTGCTTTGTATTTTTTATTGCCGAGTCTTTTTTAATCTTTGAAAGGGATTTATTTTTTTTAAATCAGTTTTCCTTAAAATGACCACTGAGGAGTCTCCATATTCATTTTTTATTCATTTTAGTAGTTCCATATTATATTATATTACTGCTTGTTTTTTGATGGGCTCTTGACCCATCAAAAACCCTGGTGTGGTACCCTGCATGTGGAACCCTGGTGTGGAAAACTGCATCTTTTCTTGTTGACCTGCCTTTGTTTATAGTAAATTATAATGCTTGTGTAGTACAGATAATCACATATAAATCACTGTTCATTGAATGCAATACCTTTATTTGTATATATGTGTGTGTATATATATATACACTGCTCAAAAAAATAAAGGGAACACTTTTTTATCAGAGAATAGCATCAAGTCAGTTAAACTCCTGGGATATTGATTGGTAATCAGTTTCAGCTGCTTTAGTGTTAATGAAATTAACAGCAGGTGCACTAGATGGGCAACAGTGAGACAACCCCCAAAACAGGAATGGTTTTACAGGTGGAGGCCACTGACATTTTTTCCCTACTCATCTTTTTGGATTGTTTTTCACCAGTTTTGCATTTGGCTAGGGTCAGTGTCACTACTGGTAGCATGAGGCGATACCTGGACCCTACAGAGGTTGCGCAGGCAGTCCAGCTCCTTCAGGATGGCTCATCAATACGTGCCATTGCCAGAAGGTTTGCTGTGTCTCCCAGCACAGTCTCAAGAGCATGGAGGAGATTCCAGGAAGACAGACAGCTACTCTAGGAGAGCTGGACAGGGCCGTAGAAGGTCCTTAACCCATCAGCAGGACCGGTATCTGCTCCTTTGTGCGAGGATGAACATGATGAGCACTGCCAGAGCCCTACAAAATGACCTCCAGCAGGCCACTGGTGTGAATGTCTCTGACCAAACAATCAGAAACAGACTTCATGAGGGTGGCCTGAGGGCCCGACGTCCTCTAGTGGGCCCTGTGCTCACTGCCCAGCACCAGGGAGCTCGATTGGCATTTCCCATTGAACACCAGAATTGGCAGGTCCGCCACTGGTGCCCTGTGGTTTTCACAAATGAGAGCAGGTTCACCCTGAGCACGTGACAGACAGGAAAGGGTGTGGAGAAGCCGTGGAGAATGTTATGCTGCCTGTAACATCGTTCAGCATGACCGGTTTGGTGGTGGGTCAGTGATGGTCTGGGGAGGCATATCCATGGAGGGACGCACAGACCTCTGCAGGCTAGACAATGGCACCCTGACTGCCATTACGTATCGGGATGAAATCCTTGGATCCATTGTCAGACCCTATGCTGGTGCAGTGGGTCCTGGGTTCCTCCTGGTGCACAACAATGCCCGGCCTCATGTGGCGAGAGCATGCAGGCAGTTCCTGGAGGATGAAGGAATGATACCATTGAAGGGCCACCACGCTCACCTGACCTACATCCAATAGAACACCTCTGGGACATTGTGTTTCGGTCCATCTGACATCACCTGGTTGCACCTCAGACAGTCCAGGAGCTCAGTGATGCGCTGGTCCAGATCTGGGAGGAAATACCCCAGGACACCATCCGTCGTCTCATTAGGAGCATGCCCCAACGTTGTTAGGCATGCATACAAGCACGTGGGGGCCATACAAACTACTGAGTACCATTTTGAGTTGCTGCAATGAAATTTCAGCAAAATTGACAAGCCTGCTGCATCATTTTTTCACTTAGATTTCCGGGGTGTCTTTGAATTCAATCCTCTGTTGGTTGATCATTTTCATTTCCATCAAACGATGTGGCATCCTTTCGTTCATTACCCAGTCCATATTAGTATAGATATCCAGCATGATATTTTTCCCCATTGAGATCTGATGTGTTTTCAAAGTGTTCCTTTAATTTTTTTGAGCAGTGTATATATATATATATACACAAGCTTATATAAAAAACTAATGTTCAAAAGTTTGAGGTCCGCAAGTTTTTTAAAATGTTTTTGTAAGACTCTCATGTTCACCAAGGCTGCATTTATTTATTTATTTAAAGCTTTTATTTTCAGCATTTTTTAAATCTAATTTATTCCTTTGACAAAGCTGAATTTTCATCAGCAACATTACTCAGTCTTCAGTGTCACATGATCCTTCAGAAATCATTCTAATATGCTGATTTGTGCACAAGAAACATTTCTTCTTATCACAAATGAAAACAGTTGTGCTGCTTACAATTTTCGTGGAAACTTGATACTTTTTGTCAGTATTTGATGAATATTAAGTTAAAAAGATAATTTATTTAAAATAGAAATATTTTGTAACAATGTAAATGCATTGACTGTCTCTTTAATGCATCCTTGCTAAATTAAAAAGAATAATTTCTTAATTTATATTTAAGTTTCAGTCCTCAGTGCCCCGGTTTCACAGACAGGGCTTTGATTAAACCAGGATTAAGCCTTAGTTCAATTAGGGCATTTAAGTAGCTTTTATAAACATGCCTTAGAAAAAAAACATTACTGATGTGCATCTCGAGACAAAACAATGGAACTGACATATTTTAAGATATGTCTGTCAGTGAAAGTTGCTTTCCGTAAAAACAGCTCAAACATGCATTTTAGTCTAAGACTATCTTAAACCTTGTCTGTGAAACTGGGGGTATATGTCCTCGAAGTCATCAGTGCTAAATATCAGTTAGCCTCAATGTGGCACTTTCAGGGCAGCCTAAATCACTACTGGCAGGGTGATAAAATAGCTCATAAATTGGCATTGAAATTCTGGTTTCAAAACAATTTTCCAGCTACAGCACTGGAGAGAGAAAGGCATTTCTCTTGAATGCGATTCATCCTTGGTGTTCCAGTCCAAAGGTGTTTAATCGAAAATTCCAAGCATAAAATCTTGATATAGATATGAGAAAATATGTAAATCAAATGTGTTTTCAATATGCGGTTATCCTAGATGATTTAGTTCAGTCAAGCTATCAAAGTTCCAACTAAACAAAGGTTTAGATTCTGAGTGTTTCTGTTAGTTCACAATGACAGAAGTTTTATGTCTTGCAGTGTCCGCTTTGGGAAGGTCAACTGTTCAATTATAAGATAAGATCATGATCTGTTTAAACTTTAAATGGAGAGGGGAACTCTACTGAGAATTGTTTTGTGCTTTTGCCAGAACTCCCCAACACCAGCTTTATTTTCATGTACGGTTTCAAACCAGGCATTCAATTTTAGTATGATTTTATTTACTGAACAAACTAACATTTGCACGTTATGAATATGTTGGACCAAACCACACAATGAGCTTCTTGAGATCTTTTTACTCATATTGATCCAAACCTAACTTACTTTCTACTCCGGAACACAAAAGAAAATATATAGAAGAATGTTTTAACTGTTTTTGTCCATACGATGAAATTGAATGGGGTCCAAACAACATTATTTGGACCCCATTGACTTTCATTGTATGGGGAAAAACTTTTCCACAGAAGAAAGGCAAACAGGTGAGGGCTTTTATTACTTCAATATTAAGCTGATTTTTAGGGACTGAGGGATGTTCAGTATGACACACAACTGGATACAAGTAGTCATTCAATAAGTTTAATATCTTCTTACACAGTGTCTGTGGTGTTCAGCATAGAGGAGCATGTCATTCTTTACAGTGCAAAATCTAACATTAAAGACAGGTCTGGGGCGATGCATTACGTTCGGCGTGTGCTTGCAGTCAAAAATACCCCACTAGCAGGGCCTGCCATCAGCTACAGTATAAACATGCATCGCAAAAGTATATTTTGTAGCCTTTGAGTTTTATATAGATCCCACCAACAGGCCATGTTTCATCAGCATTCCTTGAGGACATTATTGCTTTTGTCTATGATAGTGTTAGATAAATCAATACTTATTATATTTGCAGAATAGGTATTGGTGAATATTTTGGATTTTAAAATCATGATGGGAATTTGGTAGCTTTTTGGGTTTCCTCGTGTTGAGGGAAATGTAGCGTTCATCTATGCAGTGCAGGTTGTATTGTATGTGTGTCATTGTTAAAAAAATCTGTACATTTAGAAACAGTATAGAAACAACAAATTGAAAAGTATGTGCCACTGGTTGCCTGTCTATGTGAAATCCATGTTCAAAATGAAAGAACGTAAGAAGGTTCTAGCTACATTACGCATCACATGTGAGCTGGGGACGGGGTTCTGAGATGGTGCGAGTACAGATGGAGGCGTTCACATCTCCTCTGCGCACAACACCAGCGCTAACTCAGTTCTGTAGAGCTTGCCTCCGTCAGACAGAGCCATGATGGCGCTCTTATACGTCGGGATTTTGTTGACTTCCAGAACCTGTCAAGAGATCAGAAGAGTCTGTTCAGTGATTTTATTGTCTGTCAATGTGGCATTAGACATATTCAGTTTTCCTGAGTCTGAGAGACTTTGTTCAGACATGCAGAATTTTTTTTTCAGGGGGGTACATTTGAAAAATATATTTAATATAATAAAAAGCAGATTGAAAACATTACAACATTTCTGCGCTGAAGACTGGTGTAATGGCTAATAAAAATCCAGCTTTGCCATCAGAGGAATAAATTACATTTTAAAATATATTAATCTAGAAAACTTTTTTTATATATATATATATATATCTTTTTACTGTATTTTTAAATAAAATAAATGCCAAATGTAAAGACATTTTCAAAAACATGTCTCAATGACCCCAAACTTCTGAACGGTATTGTAGATATGTCATTTAAAAGTATATTCCATGTTCAGACTATTGGCAGCAAATACATTTAAAAATGAGTTCACGAGTTATGCACTTGAAATAGGGGACAAGAAAAAGTAGCAGACTGCTAAATTTTTCATTTTTAGAGTTATTAGCTTTGAGGTCATCTATATGCTAGTTGACAATATTCACCTTTAAAATTTAGTCTTTCTCTTCCAGGAAAATGGACAAAAAATACTGATGAAATCCTGCACTACATAGATCTGTATCAAATTAGATGCTCTCTAGAATGAAAATTCCTCTCCCCCATGTCCAACTGCAACCAACTACCAAGTCGCTAATCGTGGCTCACAGTGACGCAAATAAAGCCTGTTGGCTATTTAAAAAAAAGCCTATTGGCTATTTATTCAAACTTCCTGTTTTAAAAGGAAATACATTGGCACGGGAAAGAAAAGCGAACTTCATGGCATCTTCAAACCTTGCAGAATGCTTTTCCCCATAGACATCCACCCAGTGCATGTCTATGTGCTATGTCTGTTTATTTTTTAGAGATTGAAATGGTTTTCTTAGAGCTGAACTTATACTGAACCCAAACTATTCCTTTTTTAAATTGATAGTCGTGTATCACAGTAGTTTTCTCCCTTACATAATGTAAAGTTTCTCTGTCCTGCTCTAAAGTGAAGAATTTGTATGCAACCCACGTGCAGCAGCAGAAGATTAGATTTCTTTTATGAGTCTGCTTGAAGAAATTTGTTTGTGCCCATCATGGGCTTCAACTGAGAGCCAGAATACATCAACAGATCTCAGAAAATGAAAGCATGAAACCTCAGATTAGCCTGGTTTTTAGATGCGTACCTTTTTGTTTTTCTCACAAAGGTCTTTGAGGAGGGCGTCAAGCTCATTTTCGTCCATGTAACCGTTCCTGTCCTGCGAGATGCAGCAAGCATAGTGAACATTAACAAGCACAGATGTGTGACAGCCACTGAGGAAACTCAGCGTCATGCCACTTAACCATCATTTCCTGTATTCTCTATTCAGACATTAGGGATGCCTCATGAAATGTTCTCTAGGGAGAGATTGGAAATCAGGGCATTTAGGATCGGTTTTGCACACAGAGTCAATGCAATGACATGCTGAGTCTTGGGGTGCACATTTGGTGCTCTGAAGAAATAATAGCCAGAGAAAGTGGGCCAGTAACTTCCTTTAGAGGGCTTGTAACATTTAAATGTCCTCCTGAAAAGGGTACTATATGTAATGGCTTTGGTTTAAAGGAAAAGTTCACAGCCATTTATTATTATTTTTTTACTTTTTTTATTTACCGCCATGTCTTTCCAAATAAATATATACAACTTTTTTGTAATATTTTGTCAATTTCTTTTCTTTTTTTTTTTTTTTACATAGTTCTTATAAGTAAAATAAGTTTATTGCAATCTGGGGCTGCAAATATGCGCCAAAGTTGACCAAAAAATGATCATATGATTTCAAAAGATTGGAATATAGTGCACACACTTATGGATTTTCAGTAAAAGTGTGCGTTTGTGTGTGCGTGTGTGTACACACATACACCTTTAAAATATTTTAATATATAATTGAATTTTATATATAATTTATTTCCCTTTCGATTCTTTAAAAATTTCAACTTCTGTGTTGTACTGAAAAAACAAAAACAAAGTTAATGGTAATTTTACTTTTTGAGTGCTTTACTAATGTATCCATATTGCATCAAAAATAAACATCTTTATGACATTATACCATTTTAGGAGGCATCTAAAAATTAAATGAAGAATAAGTCGGTCAAATAAGTCAATGCATCTCCATAATTTTCATAATGTGGCTTTTAATCATCTCTTAATGAGCTGATGAAAGAACAAGCTAGCCTTTGCATTAAGCGCAAACAGTATGTGGCAAAGCCATGTGTCTGCTAAATGCAGACCAGCAGTCGGTGTCTGTAATGAAATGCCTCAGAGCTTTGAGCATATGCTGCCACCTCTAATGCCGCATCATTGAGCAGTGTTTTCTAATAGCCCAAAAATGGGTATGTGTGTATTTGAGCTAGTCTCTATGGGAGTTCGCAACTTGAACCTGCCAATCAATAAAGATCAAGGGTGCTGTCATCAGCAGTGAGGAATTTGCCCTATTCAGGGACACAGTAATACATTACAATTGAGCCAGGGCTTCAATGGTGTTAGAGGTGCTATCCAGAAAGAGTACCGTCTTTGCATACTAATGGCTGCTTTCCTCACGCCTTGTACAATAGAAGACACTCTGGCTGATCTATGCATGCCTGGTAATGCAAAAAATCAACCAGTATTAAGTTTAGGCTTGAGTTATTTTAAGGCGGCCAGGCACAGAGTATTTTGATGATTACACCATTTAAAAGAATGACTGATCAATGCAAGAGACTTACCTGATCATATAACTCAAAAATCTTGTTGAACTCTTTTCTGGCCATTTTTACCCCCTGAAGAAAATATTTGTACAGTTATATAGTTAGGTGGGTATGGGTAAATCCAGATCATTTATGGGTTAATTACTAATGCAGATTTACCTGAAATTTTAGTAGAAAGTTTTCCTGGTCTGGTAACAGCCTGTTGATTTACCGGAAAAAAAAAAAAAGAGAGAGAGAGACCATATTTCCAATTTTTTTATAACAAAGTTAATAGCAAATTATAATTATTCATACGAAATTTGCAAGCTCACTAACCGTGCCATTTCTGACAGACATAGTTTCCCATCCTTATTTGAATCAAAAATTTTCAGCTGTAAAAAAACAAAAACAATATTTAATCCCTCAAAATACATATGTAGGGCTATTTGTTGGGCTCTGTAGTTCACTTACCGTAGTCAGTGTGTACTCCTCTAATTTCTTCTCATCATATGGTTTTTTAGCCCTCTGCAGCAGATCTTTCAAAAAGTTCTGAAAAACATTAGATTGGATTTTTTTTTTTTTTTTTTCTTCTTTATGAAATTGTATTCAGCAAGGAAGCATTAAATTGATCAAAAGTGACAGTAAACACATTTATAATGTTACAAAATATTTTCTGTTTCAAATACATGTTCTTTTTAAACTAATTTACAATTCACAAGCTTTACTGTCAATTTTTAGTTAAACAAATGCAGCCTTGAGCATAAGAGATTCATTTTCTTTGTGGGGGAATTGATTTTGTTGAATAAAGGGATATGCTTTTGTTGAAACCATCAGCCTTCAAGTTTTCAACTTATTTTCAAAATACTCATGTTCAGCAGCAGAACTCCTGGTAGAAAAACTACAACACTCATTAAAGTGGTTAAATTCAAAGTCTTGTAATTGGTTGGTATATTTCATGTCTTATAGACCTTATGTAGCTCCGCCCCTTTTCAGCGCTGCGCTTGTTGTCTTTAGTCTTCCGGTTTGTATTTCCACAGCGATCTTACGCATTTATGAATTAACTGCCCGATTTAAAATCTTCCCGGTCTACTGACATATGTTAAGACATCTGCTTTAAACATTACAATGCTCATGATAACTTTCGTTAACTCTACAATAAGTAAATCCACTTCACCAGCTAATTATTCTTCGACAGCGATGCCATAGAAATATACAGAGCTACCGCTAAAACGGAAGTTCAAAGACAATATTTTAAAGATGTCTGCGCAATTTTTTCTCTGCCGCATAAGGTCTATAACTCTTGAACAGACTTAAAGGGATAGTTCGGCCAAAAATGATATTTAACCCATGATTTACTCACCCTCAAGCCGTTCGAGATGCATATGTCAATCATTTTTCAGACGAACACATTTTCAGTTATTTTAGAAAATGTCTTAGATCTTTCAGTGGTTATAATGTGAAGCTATGGGGTCCACCTCCTTCAAGTCCCAAAATGTGCATGCATCCTTCACAAAAGTAATCCATCCGGCTCCAGGGGGATAAACGAAGGCCTTCTGAGGGTAATTCGTGCGGTTTTGTCGTAAAAATATACATATTTAAAACTTTATAAATGAAAATATCTTGCTTCCGGCAACGGTCGACGCGCATTCACGGGAGATGGATGCCGGCGTATGACGTAGGACGTTGCGTAGGAAGCGTCGTGACGTAGAACGAAGTATTGCTAAATCAAACGCTACGTCCTACGTCATACGCCGGCTTCCATCTGCCGTGAACGCGCGTCGAGTGTTGCCGGAAGCAAGATATTTTCATTTATAAAGTTTTAAATATGTATATTTTTACGACAAAACCGCACGGATTACCCTCAGAAGGCCTTCGTTTATCCCCCTGGAGCCGGATGGATTACTTTTGTGAAGGATGCATGCACATTTTGGGACTTGAAGGAGGTGGACCCCATAGCTTCACATTATAACCACTGAAAGATCTAAGACATTTTCTAAAATAACTGAAAATGTGTTCGTCTGAAAAAAGATTGACATATGCATCTCGAACGGCTTGAGGGTGAGTAAATCATGGGTTTAATATAATTTTTGGCCGAATTATCCCTTTAAAAAAAATAAAATAAAAAAAACAAAGAAAAAAATTCTTTGTAACCAAGTCTTCTGAAAAAAAAAAGTGCACTGTTGCACTACTATGGGATATAACCAATTTTGACCAATCAGCATCAAGGGCCAGAACTATTCATTTTATGTTTTGTATAGTGGTGCTGTCTCCAAAATGCAACATTCATATTTCACAGAGCTCTCAGCATTTCCTCTTCCTGCCGGAGGTCCATTACTGGGTCCAAAAGCGGTCCAGTGTTAACAGATTGCACTCATCAAATCATTGACTGTAAATCTGGCAGATGTTCAAAGAAACCATTCCCCATTTTAATTTAAATGCCAAAATCCTCGGTGCTAGCTTTAAACAAGCCCCTTTGAGGGTTGCATATGGTTATTAATTTTGATCTGGAAATTAAATATTTTGTTCCGTTTGTTGTTGTATCCTCCAGTCCACATGCTGGAGAAAGACCTAGATTGACTTCTTAAGAGGGAAACTCCAATGTGGGTAATCCTCATGAATCGGTCTCTTACATTTTAAGAAGGTACAAGTTGCCTTCTGAGATGACTTGCATCTTAAGGTCAGTTATATGTTGTTAATAGGTTTACACTGTAAAAGGTTGTCCTAACTGATATGAGACAAGATTGTGAAGAGATAATAGGGTGGAATTGTACTTTAAATATGCTGGTCAGCAAGTTTGTGTGCCAAGTGTCATAATGCTTAACTATCTGCCAAACCTAAAAGATATTAACCCTCATTTCCATGTTTGAGATCCGAAGGCCAGTTTACTAGCCCAAATAACAAACTTTTAAGCAACTGGTTGATATGATTTTTTTCTAAGCATATGAGCAGATTATAATGAATAGCTGCAATACATTTTACCTATTGTGACTGCAGTACACTCCTGCTTATTTAGATTTGTTTTATTGTGTTTTCTACAATGTGTTTTTGCTCAGACAGAACCAGAAATGTTACTACTGGATAAAAGTCACTTTTTTGAAAAGTCAAAAAAAACTTTTTGGTCAAATAGAGGGATAAAGCTGTAAGGGTGTCCTGGTTAGGTCAGAACACCATATATTTTCGAGGGAAAATAATAGTTTCAAGATTACTAGTATTAAATAGCACTGGGGTCTTCACAGACAATGAGCATAAAAAGTAAATCTCAGCTGAGGTTAAATTCAATTGCTCACTGAGCACATATCATTTGAGTGGTTAAAGTTTGCTTCTCACCTTAAGTTCATCAGCTTCTATGTATCCACTGTGATCAGCATCATAATTTCTCCAAGCCTGGAAGAGAAATGAATAACATGGATGTGTTACAGCAATCTGCAGATTCAGTGTTTACATTTAAATTGCCACTTTTTTAAAAGACAAATAACATTGACAGTACCGTTAAAAGGTTTGGGGTCAGTAAGATTTTGTAATATATTTGAAAGAAGCCTCTTATGTGCTAACCAAAGCTTATAATATAGTTAAAAAAAAGTTATGTTGTGAAAATGTCAAGCTTGGTTGCAGAGAGTCGCACGAATACAAGGAAAAATAAAAACTTTCTTTAAAGAGCAGAAACTACAAGAGAACACATATCTAGTAGGAGATAACTATGAAATAACCGAACATTGATGACACAGAACAATCAACCGAATTAACTGAGTGCTTCAATACAGAAAACAGAACAGGTGTGTAAATTAATTAGCAACCAAGGAAACTAATGATGACTATGAACTAAGAGCACAGGAAACAACAGAAACCAAAACCAAAACAGACTATACATGTTACAGAAATATTATTACAATTTAATTTTAAACCTAATTCATTTCTGTGATGGTGCTATGATGCTTAAGAAATATTTCTTTTTATTACCAATATTGACAACAGTTGTGCTGAAACTTTAAATAAAAAATCAAAAGAGCATTTTTATAGAAATATTTTGTAGCTTTATAAATGTATTTACTGCCACTTTTCATCAATTGAATGCATCCTTGCTGAATAAAAATATGAATTCCTTTAAAAAAGCCTTACTGACCCCAAACTTTTGAATGGTAGTGTAGTTTACCTAAATATATTGCTCTGTATATTTTTAAAAAGCACTAATTGTACTTCAAGACATGCAATGGTATTATCTATTCTATAGTCAGCACAGGTTGTTTAAATTGTGTACATTTTAGAATCACCTCCATAAATTCTGCACAAGACTTCAGCTGTTGTCTGAAAAATAGCAAGAAGTTTTCCTCTGTGGGAAGTATTTGAACCAGCTGTGAAAGACGTAAAGAAAAAGTTCATTTTTGCACTTTCTGATTAATGTAATGTGCATAAATTCCTAGAGAAAGACTAGTTGACAGTGTCATCTATAAAGGAAAAGGAATGTCAGTTTATGAAGTGTCAAAGGCTGCTGGATCTGAGGATATCTGATCAGAGATAACCTCTCCAGAGAGCCGCTGACAAGCTGCACTGATTGCTGTAAATCCACACGTTTTCACCGTTTTGAACAGTTTACAGATTTGACAATGTGAACAAACAATTCTGTTTTTACAATCGATGTTTTGATGGTCAAATGTGGCTCACAGTACTTGGATGAAAGCATAATTTAAACGAACAAACATTTTTGTTCTCCGGTAAATCAACACAGAGCAACGTTAAGCTCATGTCGTTTTCTGCAATGTCAACATGACAAACCTTTAAAAAAAATTTGGAGCCTAAACATCACAGTCTGTGTCTGCCAAACAAGATTGCTGGCGACAGACATTTAAACAGTCAAAAAATCTCATTAAATAATTTGAATTAAAAAAAGTATATTACTGTAATACCATAGCATACGTTTTTAGTTTCCTTACCTCAATGATACCTATTTTCCCATCAGCATTTTGCTCATATTTCTCTATAAAGGCCTTCATTTTGTCTGTTAGTTCCTGGAAAGAAAATGACAATTCAACAAACAGGCATCCTAAAGAATCATTTCTGTAACTTTCTTGCATTCTAACAAAAACTACAGTTTGCTGCAGACTTCAGTGGTTACAATCAAGCTTCCGGCTGATACAATCCATTTCTTCTGCCTTCTAAAAGCCATTGATGTGTAAGAACAAATACACACAGACAGATGGGATGTGCTGCTATCTTCAGCCCTCATTGCACAATGCTGATTGTGTTTTCATACTGATTTTGATACAGACGAGCGGAGTTCTCATTCCTCAAAAAAGCCTGCCCAACTTGGCATAGGATGGAGAGCGGCGACTGTGCAAAAATCAGTAAAATAATGTGAAACACTTCAGTTCATTCACATGATGAGGTCATGGTTTTGATGAAAGTTAGACCCCGCAGACTCGTTGATATGCCAATAAAATGCAACCACCAAGTTTTCTAAACTTTTGCCTGTTTACCAAGAGTTATATATCTTACTGCAGACTCAGTGAGAATCAATAGGGTGGCTGAGACAAATGAAAGCATATCCTCAAGCAGGCATTTCTGAAAGGGCATTGCACTGGTGTCATGCAGACTTTTAAATGAAGTGTATACTAAAATACTGGATTAGATATGTGATGTATAGGTCTTTTAAAAAAATAGTGGCCAAAACTGATGTCCAGCCAAAGAAAATTGACATCTTCAACCTTTATTTAAATAGAATTTAAAATGTGTTAGATTTTGTAAGAATATTGCGTAGTTGTGCTTGGAGTCCGTTTTATTTGTGTTAATTCAATGACACATGCCAAATTGTGTGATCATTTCTGACCAGGCTGTCAAAGAAGAAATGAGAGAATCAACAAAATATGAATAACTGATTATGTTGTAGTCAATGCCAATTTGTATAGTAAAATTAAACCGGTTGTTGTTAATAATTTTGTCAGATAAATACCTGAATCAAGTTTAGTGTTTTATTCTTCCCTCACAAGTATATATTTATAGATTTAATTCAAATTGTTAAAATGTCTTTTAAAGTTTTGAAGTTTATTTGCTTCTATTATAGTGTGAAATATCTGTCTGCCATTTTTTATTGTTATTTGTCAGAAAATATGGCAACTTTTTAATGACATTACCCATACTGTTGAATATAAACATTAGAATAACTGTTTGTAGATCTCTGCTCATTTATGTAAGGGTTAATGCCCGACGAGGTGTCCATTATCAGGTTTTAATGGACGACGGCGAGGCGTGAACCTCCGCCGAAGTCCATTAAAACCTGATAATGGACACCTCGAAGGGCATTAACCCGCTTATACCATGGTCACTTGCCAAATAACACATTTTTAAAACATTAGTTTATATTTTAATTAGTTTTACAATCGAAATCTAAAGTTACAAGTTACAAACAATAACTTGGTTTCCTTGGTTACGCCTGACGGTTTATTTAGGTGTACATTATCACTTTTTAACGGACACCCTGCAGCCAATCAGAATCGAGTATTCACCCAGACCATGGTATAATGGTCTATAATGCAGTTTGTCACTTCTTACCTATACGAGCATTAATCGTATTACTTATAGCAATGCTTTTGTCAGGAACCTTTCTTGCTCTTTACCCATAAGCCTAACATTTCTGAACTGGTGATGGTATCTATAATGGCTACCATAATGATTAATGAAGGTAGACTTGTGAAACTCTCTTCTATATTTAATACGCAGAGGATTCCATGTGATTGACTGAAAAGGCCCATTGATTTATTCCACACCCATCCTAAAATCCTTCTGCAGAAGTGATCAACATGTTTGTTCATCCAAACATTTCTGCTTCAGGCTGATATGACAGTGAGGACAGTGGGGGATGAAATTAAAACATGATTTAAAGAATTGAAAATGAAAATGAAACAGTTTAGGTCGTCTTCTTTCAGACGATGATAAAAAGAGTGAGTTTGCAATTTCAGTAATGATTAGTAGTAATAGTGGAGTAAATTTAACGTGGGGCCTGACATAAACCAGCTGCATCTGACACAGACTGCATCTGCTCTTTTTATTTGCATTAAACAAGAATGAAAAAAAAGAAATTTACACAATATTTTATTTATTATAATATAGTAAGTGTAACAGAGTTAAATCATTACATAAGGTGTGTGAATTAATTTGAGTCTACTAAAAAAAATCCTCTATGTAATCCCAACTCGAGTGGTCTGAACAAGCAGTTTCATATTGAGAAATGTTGATTTGTTCAGTGTTTGTCAGCTCCCAGCATGCATTTATGCATAAATAATGCAGTAAGTGATCAAGTATTGTTTTGCTGCTAGCTGTCTTTATGCTGCTGTTGTTGATGATGATTTTTGTTCATCAGTGTTAGTTATTTGTTGGGTGAGGTCATTTTTTTACTCATTTGATGTTTGCAATTATTGAAGTTTGTGTGTTGACCATCTATAAATGCATTTTTAGTAGGCCTTATTCAAAGAGTTTTAGGCGAGCAGATCTGAAGTAACGTGGGCACGTGTAAGATTAAATGACACCTGAACACATGCATTGTCTAGAAATCTGAATAAATTAAATTGTTATATGCAGAGGCCCATGAGGGACATTTAGGGAGCACAGAAGCACAGCACAATATCATTAGAGGTGTGAAATGACCCAGTGGCTGCTTTTCCTCAGTCCTGTCACAGTCCATCACCTCCTCTTTACGCCTAATAGAGCCGT
This sequence comes from Squalius cephalus, assembly GCF_949319135.1. Lineage (NCBI taxonomy): Eukaryota > Metazoa > Chordata > Actinopteri > Cypriniformes > Leuciscidae > Squalius > Squalius cephalus. The sequence goes on along the minus strand of NC_137136.1, from coordinate 10,693,830 downwards.
AACTCAACGACATAGGAATCTCAATAAAGCAAAGCCACTGGACACCACTTCAGGGACAACATGGAGGACAAGTGTCACTGTTTTATACAATGTCAGACCAACCGCAGACCTGTAGGTACTATTTGAATTCTCCAATTACAAAATACAGACGGTGGGATTGCTGAAACTCAGTGCTGGTAACTTGAAGGTTGCAGGTTTGCACAAAGTGTCATACTGTAATATACTGGTGGTTCACAATGTAACTAGGCCTACATCATCAGGTTCAGCCTTTTTCACCATTCATGGCCATTTAAAATTAGGTGTGTTTTCTGGTGAATTTTGCTGCAAGCAACATGTATTGGTAATATTTTATATTAATTTTTTTTGCTAATTTGCATATTCATAGAACCACGTATACTAAATGAGTCAAGGGTGTAGAGTTACATTCAAGCAATTCTAAGACATGAACAATTTTATTTCAAAGGAAAAAACTTTTAAATATGTAATTTTGGTCATCAAAGATGAGTTTTAAGGGACACAATTATTGACTACAGGGGGACTTTAAAAACTTTCAGTGGTTCCCTTGAGAAAACATTTCCAATTCTTTACTTCCAAGAGTCATAAGCCACACGAGCAACAGCTATTTAGATGAATGTAAATGCTTCCTGCAGGTATTAAGGCCCAATCACACCAAAGGCGTAATAATAATAATAACTAAAATGATATAACTATAACGATATGCAAATCCCTCTAAATGTAAAAATGTCCCTCTTTCCAGCTGATAAACGATCAAAACAATGACAGCCAATCAGAAGCCACCAGACTTTAAAGGGTAGAGCATTTAAAGCGGCAGACGACAAAACTGCAGCGCAGGCATATAATAAACGTTATTGTCCGTTGGTGTGGACACTAATATAGTTATCATTAGTTACATTTACGGGCCTTTATAGTTTATAATCCGATCCCATAAGAAGTGACCCTTGAGATCTTCAGTACAGCACTTAACCCGGGTTGCTTTGGGCGAATTGTCCATCTAGTGAGTGTAGTTTAACTGCTAAATTGCTACATACTCTGACCTTCATATGATGGAAGAACTGGAAATTTCACATTTATTATTATGACATTCATTATAGTCATTCAGTTACAGAGTATTCAGGATCTATTCAGTCATTCTAGGCCCTTATGAATGTAGTTTACTTCGCAATTTTAGCATGTGCATTTTCCAGACAAGAACAAACCATCATTCGTACCAGTAATGAGTTTCATCCAAGGTCATTCCACTACATCAAGTCTGCACGCAGTTCCCTCCAATGAGGCTTTGGCTCTTTCATCTTTGTTTTCTACACACTGTGCATTGCTGTTCTTTATAGATAACAGCATAACCAGCAGATTGCAACTACAGAAGTATTGTAAAACAAACGCAAATGAGGATTTATCCTATGAAGCAAATGAGGGGAGGAGCCTGCAGCAGATGTGCATGGACACAGATGGGGAGACAGACTGACTCTAACGTGCTGACTGAGACAAACCGGGACAAAGTCTCTGTCCTCTATCAGAGCTTTTAACAGGTCTGATAACAAGCCACTCCATCATATGATACAGCAAAGGAATTCACCATCATTTATTATAAATGCTATACTGGAGACAATGTGTATGCCACTAAAATTGCAATATCTTCTATAAAAAGGTCATGTGGTTCATTTTGATGAACGAAAATGAGATCCATTAAGATGGATTGTGACCATGACCAACACCTCACACCCTCATATAATGCATAGACAGATATTATCGTGCGGGGGGCAGTGGTGCCTGAAGTTATTTTTCAGTGGTAATAAAGTTATTACTTTTATTATCTTGTTATTGTGTTTATTATCTATTATAAATTTCGTTCATTCTTTCATCTTTTCCTTTCATTTGTATACTTATGTTTAATATACAATATGCATTTATTTTAATGAGCATTTTATTATAAATTATACTTATATGGTATACTATTACACATTATTTATTATTATTATTATTATTATTATTATTATTTGGGCATCAGAGAACCTAAATTACAGAGACCCGAGATGGGTCTCTCAGGTTGGATGGTCCAAAATTTCAACCACTTCACAGGCAAACAGTACATACCACTCCGACAATTTTACGCAATAAGCATATTTTCTGTAATGCTATGTTTTTGCTAATTCTGAAACTTTATGTGCTCTCCACTATTTTTCATTTTCTGAAAAAAAAAAAAAAAATTCAAACTTCTTCTAGGCTGTTAGTCTAATTTACATGACATTTTGCTATGTATCATCGTATTCGGAAAAAGTTGTAAAAAGATTTTTTTCAAAGCAGTTTAAAGACACAAGCTAGTAAAATATTTGGGTGTGGCCCATATTTACTTCTTGACATATGTCTTCTAAATGCCTAGTCCAACATTCATAAACCTGGACTATCCAACACCAGGATAATGCATGTGAATTTCTTTCTACTTATGGCCATAGGGGGAGATGCAACTAAAAGACAGTTGTTTGCAAAGGTTTTATGGAGGTAAATTAATGACAAGGCCTATTGAATTGCACTAATTTGGAAAAAAAAAAAGCATTGCATTAACAGTACTTGCATTTGAATGCATTGTATCTTCAGGGCTTGCATTTTTGGGGGCTGAAATTCAACATTGTATTTTTTAGCATTGTAAAGCAAGTAACTGCAGGAATAGCAGTAGAGTACCAATGCATCTCCATCTGCTGTTAGTCGGCCATACGCTAACTTCCATACGCTTTAGTCAAGGAAGTTAGCAATCTCTAATCAATCTGATAGCTGCTTGCACATCAAACAAAATGGCCATCAAGAGCAATCCTATTTAAGCATATTAATGCGTGTGTGTGTGTGTGTGTGTGTGTGTGTGTGTGTGTGTGTGTGTGTGTGTGTGTACACGCAAACACACATTCATTATTATATATAGGAAAATGTGAGGACACATTCAATTTAATCATTTTCCAATTTCAGGGGATGTTATATTTGAAGAAGAAGAAGAAAATAAAGCTACAGCAAATAAAAAGCTTTTTTTACATAGGACCCTTATTTAAAGATTTGGCTATTTTTGTCTATATTTAGTCATTTTCTCCAGAAATGACTTTTTTGCTTGGACCCCAATAATTGATGCTGGCAGCTAGCTGTATTTATAGTAATAATAATCATAGTAATTTATTCCTACTAAGTGTCATTTATTATAGTTACGGTTGTTCTTCTTATTATTATATTGTGTTATCAACCCTTCTTGGTATGTGTCACATAAATCCCTGCCTTCTAGCTGATATCACTATGCAGCTGTAGATTAAAAAAACTGTTTGACTTACCAGTCCTGCTTGTTTTCGTGCTTGTTGAAGTTCTTTGATAAAATTCTGCAACTCCTTCCCCTCGATATATCCATTACCTGAGAGCATTTACACCCCAAATCAATGACACAACACAGTTTCAATTCAGATGAGCTTTCATCAGTCTGCCAAAAAGTATATTTCAAAACCATCTGAAATGACTAACGGTATACCCCACAGGTTAATGCATGTCAGATAGGTAAGATAAATTAGATAAATAATTACAACCAAACTTTTGGAAACCAGTTGCAAAGCAGGTGGCAAGAATAATCCCCAAAAATGTTTCAGTTCATAAAATCCACAAAATAAGGAAATAAATTACCATCGTTGTCATAATGATGGAATATATCCAGGAACTGAGAAGCTGAGATCTCTACTCCTTGCAGGTACGCGTTTGCCATGTTCTCTCCGTGTATCAGGCGCTGATGCTGTGAGACCGATGCTGTGAGAATGGCTCTCTGATGTCTCCAGTATTTAAGTGAAGTTCCTCCCTCCCCTCCCCTCGGATGATGGCAAACGCCCAGCGCACCTCTGTCTCCGCACACCGCAGGTAGCGCGCATATAGTGCTGAGCTACACAGATGTGAGACGCATTTCAATCAGGACTTCTTTTTGGCGCGGATGTCACAGACTCTAAACAGAGCACACTGACACTAATAAAACTCAAAATATGAACTGTGGAGCATCTGGCTACAAAAATAAATAAATAAAATATCACAATCTGACATGCATGAAGTGCGCTATTCGCTTACTCTCATGTCTCATCGACTACTTTTGGGAGGGTAAAGGTCTTTTAGGCCTATATTTTCTCCATTTATTAGTTTTAACAATGTTTTCGAGCGTAGGCTATAGCCTAACTCAGGTTACTCAGAGGGAGCGTGTATTTTCATACGTCCAAACATACCAAAAGTGAAAATTATGTCATTAATTAGGCTACCCACCCTTATGTCGTTCAAAGCCTTTCGTTCATCTTCGCCAGAATACCAAATGAAGTAACATGAACTATTGGTGCGTTCAAGTCATGTCGAAAAGTTCGTATTTACGAGTTGACCGCGCACATGAACGCCACCACAATCTTTACGTGTTGGGGCGGGGGCATGTCAGTGAAAAACGTTGGAATACCATAATATTTATAGGCTATATTATATTTAGCAGATACATTGTCAAGCTTTTTATTTGCAACAAAATAAGCTAATTCCCTGCACATAATATAGCCTAATAGCATGCATTTATAAGTATAGAGTTAAAAACCTTTCTGTATTTTTGTGTATAATTAAGAGAAGGTAGCCTAGCCTACTACACCGCCATCTACTTTCTCTTAATTAATTACACAAAAATACAGCAAGGTTCTTAAACTCTAGTTCTAGAAAATGAATAACAAACAAATGTGCATTAGGTGTGCTTTGCTTTTTTATGTTTTTAATTAATTTATGAAGCCACTGCAAACTTTATCGTTACATTGTTGTATTATTATGCCATCATATTCTGTGCAGGCAATTAGCTTAATGCACTGTAAATAGAAAAGCCTGACAATATCACTGCTAAATACCTTTAAGTATTTTGGTATTTCGGTGTTGTGCCGAATTTCGACCCCCTGCCAAATTATTACCTCCCTCGTTGAATTCATGGAGCCTTCACGTGCTATGGACAAGATTATATTTTCCACTTGTGAACTGGTATTTACCAGTGTGTTGTGTTCAAGTGCTTTTGTTGTCGTAATGTAGTACCTGCAAGGTCTGTGTCAGTAGAGTATCTTTTTTATCTTTACAAAAAAACAAACAAAAAAACGTAAATGTGGTGCTTTCTGATGATTAAAACATAATTAATAATGAAAAAAATAAAACATGACATAAAATTATTAAATATGAACCAAGGAAATTGCGGAGAAGTCGAAAATTGAGTGTTAACGCATTATATTACAATTGTTAATGACACAACATTGTATAGGCTACAAAAATATCCGCTAACAACAGTAGCAAAAAACGTTTAGTTGTGTACTAATGTACCATTCACGACTCTTGCGTTGCTCTCCGCCATTTTGAAAAGGTCAAAGGTTATCTCATCTCGGCAACTCGTGCATCAAAATATTCTACGAGCTGCCCAGTTGAAAATACCACATGAGGGGATGTTCATGTGCATTTTCCACGTCGGCTTTTGGTATTTACCATAATTACCATAGCATGTGAAGGCTCCATCAGTACCTGATTGCCTAATCCTAACCCCACCCCTAATCCTAACCCCTCCCCTAATCCTAACCCCTCCCCCACAACTAATCCTAAACCTACCAATACTAGGGGGGTAATAATTTGGCGGGGGTCGCGCCCCCAACTCGTAAAGATCAGGATTTAAAGAAAATCCAGAGCTTCCCACTCAGCGTCCATGTGCGTTCAACTTGTAAATACGATCTTTAGGAGATGACTTGAACGCACCGTAGCCTATAGGCCTACTTACCAGAATACCACCATAAACATTTAAGTAGCCTAGGCCTACTTACCAGAATACGGCAACAGGTGTTGCGCAATTTCTGTTGTAGTTTCGGGCAATACTAAGAAAAAGCATGTCTAGCTACTGTCATTTAGCTATTTGCACATCACAAATATTTCAGTATAGGCTAATTGTTTTGTGGTTTATTTAAAAAAAATCATTTTAGATAACGTTTAACTCAAATAACAATTTTATAACAACAGTTTGCACCCTGACATTTACATTTTACATTTAGGGGTGGTTGATTAAGATTCCACTTTTCTAACTTTAGTTAGTGTGTAATGTTGCTGTTTGAGCATAAACAACAGCTGCAAAGTTACAATGCTCAAAATTCAAAGAAAAGGAAGATATTTGCTTTTAAAGAAATCGTTTTTTAAGCACTACAACAAACGGTTGGTAGGGACTAAACATTTCTCGGGGTTAGTGACATCACCAACCCTTGAATTTACATGAACCCCGCCCCCGGGAACGCGATTTATAGATTATCATGACAGAATATGCTAATCAATGACTAGAAGATAAACTCCACATCAGCAATATAAATTCATCAACTAACCATTCAGAAATGTCCTGTTGCATTCTACATGTTGCCACTTCTTCTTGAGTCTCTCCATCATTGTCTGACTCCGGTTTGAACATAAAAGTCTAAAAGTATTTAAAATTTTCAGTGTGTGTCTGTGTTAGGTAATTGGAGCACATAGATGAGCTCTTGAAGCTCCACCCTCGCTCTGAGAGCAGCAGCTCATTTGCATTTAAAGGGACAGACACAAAAACTGTGCGTTTTTGCTCACCCTCAAAAAGTGTCAATTTTAACATGCTATATAAAATATCTGTGGGGTATTTTGAGCTAAAACTTCACATACACACTCTGGGGACATCAGAAACTTATTTTACATCTTGTGAAAAGGGCATTATATCACCCCTTTAATAATTTGGCAAATGTTTAACAGTGCTTTAAAAATGATGGAATTCCTTTTAAAGTCTGTCCTCTGAAAGTCAATGTATAATTCTTCTCACACTAATTAATCCTTGTATCCTGTGCCAGTTGGGTTCTTTGAGGATAAAGCTTGCAATTGGATTCCAGAAATCAAGGTGTATAAAGAAAAGTGATCTTAGGTGGAAAAACGAGTCTAGATTTTAGTTCACTGATTTAGTTTGGAAGACTTTGGGGGTTTGGTTTAGTGAGCTAGTGTAGCCCTATGTCCTTTTTATGTGTGTGACAGAACTACTTTACGATGGATATTTCTAGAGTACATATTTTGTTCAAAGTTAAACTTGCAATGTGATTGCAGTTCAGTCACATGGCTTTTACAATTGCTTGGCCTTCACAATTCAGTAGCTTTGTGTATGTGCTTTGTGTAGGAATTATTCTTAGTGCTGAACTTACAGAATTGATTTTCCTTTTGCCTCTGTGCATTATCCCCTTGTTCGGTTGTCTTGTTGGTTTTCTCATATTTACAGAACATTAATTTGTAAAAATGAGCAATGACCCATGAGATAATTGCTCTCCATATGTTAATTAACGAGGCTCTGCCAAGACAAATGACGGTTGGGTCTCTGGTCCTCTGTAATGGCATCCTGCCTGCAGGTAGGCAGGCACAGACAGACAGATAGAAAGACAGTTCACCATCGTCACCACACACAGAAGTTCCCTGGTAGTCTGGCAGATAAGCTTGGTGCTAATGATGAATCCATATGTTATCACAAAACTGGTGTTTCCTAGGTCCCTAGCTCTCAGAACATTAGTGGTTCACAACACAGAACCAATGAGTCAATACAGACTCCTGATCAACCTGTTGTGACTTTCAGGCAATGACTAACACAATGTCTCTGTGCCTCTAGAGAAAGAGAAGCAGGACAGGGTGACATATGTTTGTGGTGTTGGTCACTAATTGCTGTATAGACACACAGATGGGTTGGCTGGCAGTTGTAGTGTGAGCCCAGGCCATTATGAAACACTCCTGCAGAGTATTGTTGTGAGGAGCTTACATCACACCTTAGCAAGTAAACAGTGACACCTGCACATGAAAACAACTCATCTACACCTCAGATGCTGAGATATACGCCATATGACACCTGCAATAAGAGTTGGAAACTTCTTTTCATGACAGTTAAGCTAAAAAAGAAAGATCTGAAAGAATCTGAGAGAGGGTGGGACAACCTGTCAATCACATGAGATTACAGCAATAGCAAACAACTATGATCCAACAATCCAATCAATTCCCAATGGACAAAATCAAATCCTGCCCAAAAATGTTTCTTGTCCAAGAAGCCGTTTCACACCGCACCACCTCGATAATAAGAAAACGGTAAAAATGGTCTCCAAGACGCCACAGCATTGCGCAGCCTTTTAAATTCCTCAAGAAATGCAATAACCTTTCACAGGTAAGAATGTGTAGGTTTGTGTTTTTCTATTAACTCAATATTACAGTGATTTAAACTATGGTAACTTTTTAATATTGTGTTAGCTAATGCCTTTGTCTTGTTTAGTGTTAATGATAGTTTACTGTATAGTTTTCAACACAGTTTTGTTGTTCGTACAACTTTTTATAATTGGTGTAGAAACTCTCCTCACTAAAAGATGCCTCAGGGTATGTTATTCACGGAAGAACAATTTATCCATCAAGCAGATCATTGTTGAGCAACCAGTGGGAAAAGGGAACCATTTTGTGTTTTATTTTTGTTTGTCTTGATCACTCATATGCCTATTTTAAATGACATTCCTTACTTGCTAATTTGACTTTGTTTTTTCCAAATATAAATGTCTTTATTGAAATCATTGTGACGTGAAAAATGCTTGCATTACTATTTGTCACTAATTTGTATCTCTCTCACAAACTAATTCAGCTTTGCTGCCAAATGAATTGCCAGCTATTTTTAGGAAGTCCGATTACAGTCGGTCTTAGCCTGGACGTCTAACATAAATAAAGTACTTTTTTGTCCCTCAGATAGCAGCAAATTGCCTACTGCGCTATAAATCTGTGACAGGTGTATCAGCAACCACACAGACATTTTGTCCTGGGTATTTTGGAACAGCTTCTAACCATGATGACATTTGGGAAGAAGTAGCAGGTCTGGATTTCTCTGATTATTCCACAATAAGCAGTTTCGTCCTTGCTAATGTATGTGTGAGGCTGTGAGCTTAAATGGTCGAAGTTCAGCCTTATGTTTAGTGAGAGATTTAACAGTCTGAAAAGAGTTTTAGATCCGTCTTTCTAGCAGAACTTTCAAAGACCCAAAGATTGTTAAGAGGGGAGCAATATTTCATGCTGACTCCAAAAAAACAGGAATACGAATTTGGGCTCAGTCTCAGTGAACTTTTGGTTTCTGCACTTGACATTCAAGGAAAATCAAAGAAGGTTGTGCCCGCAACATCAACACAATTCAAAACTCCTGATTAAGTAAAAATCCATTTTATTGATAAGAATACTCATTATAAGATGGGGCTAATTAGAAGAATGACTTTTTGACCCTGAAAGTTGCATCTTAGAAGAGCAAAAATGAAAGTAAATTATATGAGTTCTTCAAAATAGTTTGACCCAAGCTAGTATTTTTACCGTAACTGACATTATCACATAAATACCTGCACATAAACAACTCATCTACACTTCAGATGTTGAGACGCAGTGTATAGGATGTTTGTTAACATGGTCACTATGCTCTCAAAAGACTAACCAATCTGCAAATCTGAACATTTTAGTCATTAATATTTAAATTAATTTTTAATTACCATTAGGCGTCTGTCAAAATAGATCAGCAGAATCACTTTGTATGATTTTTATTTTTAAAGTTTGGTTCATATTGTTTTGAAAAACAAATTAATCTTTGTCCGTAGGCTCACAATAATAGAAAACTCAATGATGCAATAAATGGTTATACGAAAATGCTATATACATAATTAAGTTGTAAACACTTATGAAAACTTTTAGATGACTTCCTGCTTACAGTCAGCTTTTATATTCAGTTTAACACTTTCAGTGTTGATCTTAATGCTCGATGGAAATTATGCCATTTAACTGTCACTCTGACAGGAGTCATTTTGATGTCAGGAATGGTGTAACAATTATTTGAAATAGTGGTCCATAAATCCCACTGGGTGTATTAAGTTTGTAGTTCCAAGTAAGTTCGTCAATCTTATCACATGTACAATATATCAAGAGCTATTTGTTGCTTTTACACTGTAAGAACAAAAATCTGTAAATCTCTAAAACACAACACCATGCAATGCGTAATTCAAAATATGGGTAAGACACCTGTTAAAAATACAGAAAATTCCTTTTTATTAAAGGGTCATTTATAGGTTTGGAATTGGAACAACTCTATGATGAGTAATTGATGACAGACTTTTCTTAACGTGTAGATTAAGAACCGTATCTTGTGAAACAGAATGTTGTTTTTGGCTTATAAACATGGTTTGAAACATGTTCCCATTGAGATGTCAAATAATTCATTTCAACTATATATACAATTTTTTGCATTTTCATATTGAAAAGTCAGGAAAAGTCAACAAGACAACAATCACAATGTGGAGATCAAATACATCCTCTCCAAAAGCAGACAACCAGATAAAGGCTAAACATAACATAGCGCCTTTTGCATCCAATCACATGACTTCCACTGCGCCCATGATTGAACTGGTTTGATTGACCCTAGACGGTATTAGAGTAGATGCAGTTGTTGTTGTTGAGGGTCTCCACTTGGTGAGAGCGAGCGATGAAGGTCATGAGCATGTTCTGGAGCATCTCAGCTCTCATCTTGCTGATCTGCAGCACCTCCTCATGATTCACTTTCTCCTCACGACTGTAGTCAAGAGAAACCTTGTTGGTGATGAGTGATAGGCCAAGGACCCGCAGTCCGCAGTGCTTGGCTACTGTCACCTCAGGAACTGTGCTCATGCCTGTGAGGGCAGCAGGAAGAAAATAGAAAGAGAGAGAGACTCTTAATTCAATTTCTGTTGTGGCGCAGTAGGTGATTCATTAATAAAGCAGAACGGGTCTCACTCTCGCATAACACTTAATGAGGACTATTGGGGTCCTGATGTATACACAGGAGGGAGGACGCACACAGGAACCAGTTGTTGACCGGTCTAGCCAGAGGAGCCTACTTAGCACATACCCCACACTGCTGCCGTTTGGTAATCGGAGTCCAATTATCTAAGACATCATTCAACTCATCAGAGGACCAGGAGTAAGTATAGTTTATGCCAATCATATGGACAAGAGAGTTATTCATATCACTGATTAACAATCACATTGATTGAAGTGGGCTACTTTGGCCCTTTGGGTGGGCCTACTTTCCATCAGTTAATATGGCACGGCAGGTCTGCTAATATGGCACATCATTATTAACGAGCTGTAATTTTCCTGAAGCACCGATTAAAGGAGAGGCACTACACACAAAAGAAAACAGCAAGTTAAACCACTCAAACTCCTCAGAGAGAGGAAACCTGGTGCAGCATAATTTTATTATTTATAAACTACATTATCCTCTTTATATACTAGTATTTATTCATTTTGAATTAGCTTTCACTATTATATTATCGGTTTTCAGTAAGTTATTTTTTGTTAATTTTCAGTAGTGTTTAGTTCTAATAAAATATTCTAGAACTAATAAGCATTTTTTATTAGTTCTTTTTATATTTCTATATACATTTATTTCAATATAAGTTTTAGTCATTTTAGTACTTCAAAACAACATTTTTTATTTTATTTTAAGTTTAAGATTATCAATTATTATTATTATTATTATTATTATTACAATTATAGAAAATTATTTATTATTAGTTTTAGCTTTAGTTTTAATTTTACAATAACATCCCTGCTAAACATTGCAGATTTTTCTGGCCAAGAACATTCCACTTAAACTGAAAGTGGGTCAGTGCATTTATTTCTATTATTATCTATTGTATCAAGTAATAACTTATTGCAACTATATGCTAATGGATGTTTTAATAAGAGTGGAATGGATTTTTTCCCCTTTTTGATTTATTTTCATTTTTAACCATTTATTTCACCTAATTGATTAACTTTACCTCAAAGTACTGTAGTCATGCAATAACCGACTTTTCAGCACAATGTAATTTATGAGTATGAAAAACCATACATTAAGAAAGGATTGTAAATTATTTTTAAAATATGACCTAATAGATGTTTAGAATTGACAGATTTTCTGACAGAAAATCAGTATTAAAATCACTGATGAAAATATAAAAAAATAAAGAAATAAAAATGTCATGTTGTTTTGATGAGTGTGTTTCATATAAAGTGCTCCAATGTTTTTGACAACTTGAGTTGTGCACTTTCCCTGCGGCAGCTCAGAATTTTTTCATACGCATTTTTGCCAGTTTTCCCCCTTGTGTATTGTAACTGTCCATAGTCCATACCAACAGAGTCGCTCCCCAAGATGTGCAGCATGCGTGCCTCTGCGATGGTCTCAAAGTTGGGTCCACTAACCATACAGTAGACCCCCTCACGCACAAAATTGGAGTAGCCCAGCTCAGTAGTGATGTCCAAAACTAATTTCCTCAGGTCTTTGCTGTAAGCGTCAGACATACAAGGAAACCGGATCCCAAATCTGAGGAAGACAAGAAAGAACATGCACCATCACAATTCTGTAAAATAATAACTCTCACTCTTTCACACTTTACTCTGCCTTTTTCTCTCCCTTATCTGCATACCGTTCATCATTGGGTCCACACAGTGGGTGCTGTCCAGCAAACCCCGGCAAGTTAATATGGTCCTTAATGACCATAATGTCTCCCACTTTGAAATCCTGACAAAGACCTCCAGATGCGTTTGTTACGATAATGGTCTCCACACCCATCAGCTTGAAGATCCGCACGGGGAACGTGACCTGGAAAAATTCCCCAGAAAACACAAGCTGTTACAGCAGGATCTCTCTGACATATTATTTTCACTTTTAAATGATTAAATGAATGATACTTAGGCCTGGTTTAACAGAGGATTAGGTCTATTAGTTCAATTAGGACATTTAATTAGCTTTTATAAACGTGCCTTAGAAAAAAAAAACATTACTGGCATGTTTCTTGAGACAAAACAATGGACTGCATTCTTAAAATATGTCAGTGAAAGTTGCTTTCAGTTAAAACAACTCAAATGCATTTTAGTCCAGGACTAGGCTTAAGCATTGTCTGTGAAACCAGGGGTATACGTTGGCCCCTTCAGGTCCAGACGTTTTTAATGGAATAAAAATATCATGTGGCAGGTGAGTCTTCTCAAAATTTGGATAAGAAAATAACTGACAGTACAGAAATAAAGCAAAACAAATAGAATATTAATATTTATTTATATTTTTATATATTGATATGTAATGAAGTTTAAATTTATTTGATCAAATTCATAGGCTATTGGACAAAAAAAAAAGCATCTTTTCATTTCAGAAGACCACGTGGGTATGACAATATCCACATGCTTAAATGTGCAATGGTACCCCACAATGCCTAGTAACCACAGTTTTAGGCATGTATTAAATAAGCTTTAGTAATTCTAAATGGGATAAATATAGGAGTGTAGAGCAGGGAGCCATTAAGGGAGGTGTCAGTGTGAGCAGGAGATGAATAATGAACTTGCGGGCTCAGTACAGCACATCTCAAGAGGGATGTCACAGTCTGTCAGCCTGCTCTCCAGCTGACGAACCAGGGTCGACGTGGGGGGTTTCCGCGAGCAACACGGCCATTACAGATATACACACACGGGTCGCCGAGGTGGACCAGAAAATACGCCTCAGTTTGGTACCCTTTAAATCAAAAATGACTTCTTTGTGGAACGTAAACTCTCAGAGATCAAATCGCTTCATATTTGAGTATTTAACTCTCCTGAGAGAACTGGTCTAGGTGCTGCATTATAGGTTACCCGTCACCCGCAGTTTAATTAATGCGCACTATTACAGAGTAATTGGAATATGTCTATAAGAGAATCTTGTATATCTTGACACTGTATCATGAATTGGCATTTATTTCAATTTCAGGGAATTCACTGAGAATGGATTGCACTCGATGATTGACTCGTCATAGGCTATTTGCACGCGCTGTCTGTGTCCTTTTAGCACCGGATTCACTGAAGTAGTATGCAAATTAGATCATTTGAATATTAAAAAATGTCTATACGTCTGGTTTCTGTTATGTATAATAAGTCTGCATGTAAATAAATACGTGCATGAAACATTGATGTGAATTGAAATTATTTTATTATATTATTTTGTTTTGTTTTGTTTTTACAAAACAATACAGCCAAGTAACAAGACGAACACTGCTGCAACAATATTACAGTAATATTAATACAGAAATCCTCTGAGGTCATTGCCTCAGTAACTGAGATGCAAGATGGTGTCAATTGCTTTTATAACAAGAGTGCGAGAGTCTGTGGTGTGAGAGAAATGAAAATCACGCCAGTTCAGTTTACTGTTGAGTGAACTGACGTAAAGCATAAATATTAGGAAACATCAGATGGCTTAAACTGCTCAATGACACTTACACTCACCTAAAGGATTATTAGGAACACCATACTAATACTGTGTTTGACCCCCTTTCGCCTTCAGAACTGCCTTAATTCTACGTGGCATTGATTCAACAAGGTGCTGAAAGCATTCTTTAGAAATTTTGGCCCATATTGATAGCATAGCATCTTGCAGTTGATGGAGATTTGTGGGATGCACATCCAGGGCATGAAGCTCCCGTTCCACCACATCCCAAAGATGCTCTATTGGGTTGAGATCTGGTGACTGTGGGGGCCATTTTAGTACAGTGAACTCATTGTCATGTTCAAGAAACCATTTTGAAATGATTCGAGCTTTGTGACATGGTGCATTATCCTGCTGGAAGTAGCCATCAGTGAATGGGTACATGGTGGTCATAAAGGGATGGACATGGTCAGAAACAATGCTCAGGTAGGCCGTGGCATTTAAACGATGCCCAATTGGCACTAAGGGGCCTAAAGTGTGCCAAGAAAACATCCCCCACACCATTACACCACCACCACCAGCCTGCACAGTGGTAACAAGGCATGATGGATCCATGTTCTCATTCTGTTTACGCCAAATTCTGACTCTACCATCTGAATGTCTCAACAGAAATCGAGACTCATCAGACCAGGCAACATTTTTCCAGTCTTCAACTGTCCAATTTTGGTGAGCTCGTGCAAATTGTAGCCTCTTTTTCCTATTTGTAGTGGAGATGAGTGGTACCCGGTGGGGTCTTCTGCTGTTGTAGCCCATCCGCCTCAAGGTTGTGCGTGTTGTGGCTTCACAAATGCTTTGCTGCATACACTGTAAGAAATGATTCTGTGGTCATGTAGATTTGAATTAATGTTTTTGGTTAAAATGTATTCAATATAATTGTGTTATTGATTTTGAGGCAAATATTTAATTAAATTTCAAATAAAAATGTTTGGAATAAAATCTACCCATTGTAGTTAAATAAAACTTAAGCATTATATTTATCTAATCCCAAATTGAGAGAATATTGAGTGAATTCAAATCAATGCAATCAGGCTAATTTTAATTGAAAAGCACTTCCTGTCAAAGTGCGCCTTTTTTTAAAAAAAATGCAGCAGGCTACCTAGCCACAAGACATTTGAAGAGAGTAGGCTACAGACAGTGAATATTCGTCTTCTTCCACATTGCTCATCTTGCTAAATTTAACTGATCGACTAAGGTAAGAAAACTTCTTTTGTTATCACTGGGCTAGTAAGAAGAATGCATGTAACGTTAGTGGTATATTACAATATAAAATGAGTTATCACAGAAAAAGAGACTCAGCAGCAACACAAAGTTGGCTTCTGTTGGAAGGCTATATATTAATGTAGCAGTGTGATTTTGTTGCGCTATAATATGAACACAGCATTATACATTTTGGAAGAATTCTTATGTATCGAAGTCAAACTTTTATTTTGAAGGATGTGGGTTAGCATTTCCACTATGGTTCCTAGGTCCTTTGCGTGTTAATATCGTATCCTCAGTATGTTTTTTATGAAATTGCGTAAATAAGTACATTGTGTTTAATTTTAAGGTTCCATAAAGAGAAATATTTGGGGTTATCGCTGGAAGAGCATCTTATATTTCAGACGGCACTTGACTCACTTCCGTTGGCTTTACTTCCCGTGTGTGGAGCTCGTCTTCCCGAGGCAGGTAACGTAACTTCTCTGTGTTGTTTCACTGTTTTGTTTGTTTCAACTTGCAAATGTGAAGGTAACTTAGCTAAATCCACGTGAAGTCAGTCTATTAACAGTGTTACGTTTTAGAGCCGCAATTTTATTTATTTTCATGCATAAATCTGTTAATTTTAGTGTGGTGATGTCCGTCCATAGCGGCTAGCACTTAAGTTAGTTAGCTAACGTAACTTTAGCAGGAGGGGAGGACGCTTAACATGGCACAAACTCTCATTTTACAGCTAAACCGTACACTAAAAGTTTCTGAAAACATTTTAGGAACAGAATACTGTTTCATATCTGATTTGCAAAAAGTACATTTTGATGCTAATTTTATTTGTTATTTGGTGATTTGATTTCATTGTGTAGTATTAGTACGTTTTAAAATTTTGTTTTAGCCTATTTTCATTTTGGGCCTAAGGTTTTGGCCATTTGGCACGTTGTTGGGTGTGGAAGGTTACTAATGTGATTGCTTTATCTGTAAATTAAATTAATGATAATTTTTTCAGAATTTCTTTGATCTGAATATTTTTTGGTAATGCATCGTGTAGGTCTTAAATTTACATCTTTATGGTCTTAAAATGTCTTAAAAAGGTCTTAAATTTGACTTATTGTAACCTGCATGAACCCTGTACAAAAACATCAAAATAGAGAAGAAAACAAAACAAAGAATAATTTGACACCAAGGCCTGTGAGAAAATAAAATCTAATAAAATAGATTTATAAGCTATGAAAACAATAATGAATTTTCTAGTAATGTGTTTTATACTAAGACAATAACAATTTCTTGTTGCAGGACACTGAGAACTTGGAGGAACTTGAACAGGTCATAATGGCCATTACTGTGACCCCAAAGCCTGGACCTTCTACAAGCAACAGCCCAAAGAACATTGGGATCGTCATAGAGGGCATGAAAGTGATCACAGGACTTGGAGATATTGCAAGGGCTTGCTCTGTCCTCCTTGGCTTGACCTACGCGCTGAATGTCGATTATCCCAGACAGCTGAAGTACACCTTTGAGGTGTTCCAAAAACTTTTCTTGAAACTGGATGATTCAAAGCTTTCAAACAAAGTCCAGTCCCTCAAGAGCAAACTTCAGGCTTGAAATGAGACCGTATTGCAGTGCAGACTTTTGTGCTACACAATGTCCATCTTCTACAGCGCTTGAGAATTGCACATTTGAAAGTGCTACGTTTGTATGTTGGCACTGATTTGTCCCACGAATCTCGTGACATTTCAATTGTTGTAAGTTCAAAGTACAAATGAACTTTTATGCACTTTTATAATTTATGCTTTGGCACATGCCATTATGGAGTATTTTTCTTAAAAATCTTTATTGCTCTTCTTTTTTTTTTAAATAGTTGAAGTCAGCATTCTGTCCTTTTCAAATGTCTGGTTTGAAATGCAAGATCCAACTTCTGGCTTGAAATGAGACTGGTTGCAGTGTACAATGATGTGCTACAGTGTGTTGAAAGCACAAAAGTTAATTGTTAATAAAATTCTTATTTGAGTATTTGAGTTCTGTGCTTTCTGGGTATTGAGAAATGAGTATTTAGATTTAATTCATTGCATTGATTGAATTCGAATCAATGTGCAGATTAATGTAGATGATAATTACGCAATTATGATATGTAGAATTAAATTAATTTTTATTAGTACTATTTACACATTAGGGAGTTTATCTTTTTCAAATCAACTCAATATTTTTGTTTAGGTTTTAATTAATTTATATAATTAATCTATTCAAATCTACTCATATTAAATGGATAACTATTAAGGGTCTCATTTAATTAATATTTACTCAATTCCAAACCTTGTGAAATTTAATTAATAATATTGCTTGTAATCTGTTGCCTCATTTTTATTGAGTAGATATGGTGTATCTTTTCTTACAGTGTACCTCGGTTGTAACGAGTGGTAATTTCAGTCAAAGTTGCTCTTCTATCAGCTTGAATCAGTCGGCCCATTCTCCTCTGACCTCTAGCATCAACAAGGCATTTTCGCCCACAGGACTGCTGCCGCATACTGGATGTTTTTCCCTTTTCACACCATTCTTTGTAAACCCTAGAAATGGTTATGCGTGAAAATCCCAGTAACTGAGCAGATTGTGAAATACTCAGACCGGCCCGTCTGGCACCAACAACCATGCCACGCTCAAAATTGCTTAAATCACCTTTCTTTCCCATTCTGACATTCAGTTTGGAGTTCAGGAGATTGTCTTGACCAGGACCACACCCCTAAATGCATTGAAGCAACTGCCATGTGATTGGTTGATTAGATAATTGCATTAATGAGAAATTGAACAGGTGTTCCTAATAATCCTTTAGGTGAGTGTATATGACGAGGCCACACAATAATGACGCAGAAGTAGGGTAGTGGAATGAAAAACCCCCAGTACAGTCTAGAGATGCGTACAGTTGAGACAAGCCCTCTAAATGCATCTGAACACCATAAAGCTGCTTTACTTGCTGCAGAGAAACAGAGGTCAGTGAAGGGCTAACTAATCTTGACTGTCCAATTACCCTCCAAAGCACATCTCTCCACAACAATGAGATCACTTAAAGAAGCCATAATAACTGTTTGTGTTACCAAGGGCAAACATGAAAGCAAGTTTGCATCATAAACTGTAATGGAAATGAGTTGGGTCCAATTTTAGGATACAGTGAGTTGGCACCGATTTGCACAGTGACTCACAGATATGAGTCAGCTAAAGCAAAATGAACAGTGGACTGAAGGTACAAAACCAGCTGTCACAGTTTGACAAAAGATTTAATAACCAGATTGGTTGAGCTTCTAAATTGATGAAAAAAATAAAGACTAAACATTGCTAAGCAAAGAGGACACTGACAACGCACCGACAGAGCAGGTTACTTTTGATATGAAACAAAGTCTCAGCTTTCAAATTCTATCAATTTTATTACAAAATTCAAACAAATGTGGCATGACAGATCACTGTATCTGTGTTCCTCTTTATTACTAGTTATAGCACCAAATAAACATGAATAAGCATCAGAAGGTATGCTGAAAGATACAGTACAGCTTAGTAAAATGTATTAGTCTCATGTAGTCATTCAATGAGTGTTTCAATGGCAGAAAGACGTGAATAAAACAGTTTATTGTGAACAATATGTCACTTAAAGCCAATCAATGACCATTTTACATAGCTAGAAAAATTAACTCTAAAGAGGAGCATTTTGCTAAATATATGCACTATATAAAAAAAAAATTATTTTACTCTTATATCGTTAAAAAATATTATACAGGGTTCCCACACCTTGGTTAACTTCAAATTCAAGAACCTTTCAAGGACCTTCAATTCAAGGACTTAATGTGGAACACATTTGCTGTGTTCAACAAACAACGTTGATGGACCATCGTAGTGGTTTCGTGCGCGCGTGAATGTCATGGCAACGTACAACACAAAGTACCGGGAAACACTTAACGTAACGTGTAAATGCGCGTAACTAACGTAAATCAAGCAAGCTAGTATTCATAGGCCACAAAGTGTTGGCGAAATAACACGTTAGCGGACCGGAGGGAATATATGAATTTTTTTTCCAGAAAACTTCTTGCACAAAATAAATTCAAGCACTTTCAAGGACCTGTATCTATGTACGTTTATTTTCCAAAACTTTCCAGGGCCTTGAATTTTTTTTCTTTTCAGATTCACAAACTTTCAAGGATTTCAAGGACCCGTGGGAACCCTGATTATATAAAAAATGCATTATATTAAGAATGAGTTGTTAATTTTTAGCCTTTAATAATAATGCCACAGGAGACCGGTTTCCCTGTATGTTCACAGCATTAGTTGAGAGAGATTTGATTCCTTGAGAAAAATGTATAGGCCCCACTCTTACTCGTATTTTAGCCAAATGAATCAATATTGAATCAAGAACAGAATCGAATCGCAAGCTTATGAATCGAATCACCCCTCACCACCCCATCCGTAATTCTCACTCCAGGCTAATCTGAAAAGTTGGCAGCCCTGCCTTACAATACATAATTAGATTCCCAATGCTATGGCAGGTTCTTCCGCTCAATCCCTGTCATTTTTTTTAATAGAAACAGTAAATGAAAAAAATATGTACCCAATGCTTCGCCCAAATGTTAGGATGTTGCGCTGGTAATGTCATGGGTGAAAATGTCATCATAAAATACTATAACAGGGACATTTGCCTCACTATTTTTTTAACACCTGCCTGATTTGATCTGACATGCGAATTGTTTTTCTGCATCCTATTTAGGACAGATATGCAAATTGGGATGCAGTGTGTGTTTATGCGCCACAGCCATTAAGACATTAAATACATAATAGTGCTGTGAAAAGCTTGAGTTTGATAATACAGGGGGATGATGGATTTAATGCCCCAGCCTCATATTAAGACTAAAAAGCTTTTGGCTGGCTGTAGAGGGCATGGTGGCCATGACAACTGATTGTAATGCATTGTGTCATGCTGTCAGGGCTGCAATTACAGTGACAGTCCCACTCCAGGGCAAGAGGTTGCAGATTCCTTGGTAAATTAGTAAAAAGTGGCTCTCTGGCCCCATGTGCAACAGATCATTTATTCCCCTGCAGACTTTGATGGAGAGAAAGCCAAGAGCTCACACAAATCATGCTGCTTGGTTGAACTCCGGGGTAAATTAACATTTGAAAACTTATAAATTAACAAGGACTTTTAACCGATGTGAAAATGTATTCATGATTAATATCAACATGCTAATGCATTCAGATCCTTTTTAAAAGAACAAAACTGTTTTCCTGTTCACAAAGGACTATGAGAGCAAGCTGAATATTATCAATGAACTGCTTTGATACGAGAGTGACAAGAGCAGTGAGCAGTTTGTTTCTCCTCCACACCTGCTTTCTCAGCATTCAGCCTCGGTATTCATGCATCTCCTGGTTGGGACAGATAAAGTTAATGACCCATACTGGAGGCAACAGCTCCTCTCTGTTTTAACAAATAGGAGCTGTTTACAATGAGTTTACTTGTCCTTGAGGTGATGCTAAAAGGAACCAAGGCCACTGCTTGAAACGCACATCACATTACTTTACACGACATTGATGCCACAGAGTTAACAAAAACGGGATTTGTGATATAGCTTTTACTTCAAGTAAAGAAACCACTGTGCTTGTAAGTATTATAAATGGATACAGCTAAGAACCGTATCGAAAGGCAAGATGAAGTTAAATCAGTTAAGGGCAAGATAAACAACAAGATGGCTGTGGTAGCACCTGCAATAGAGGCATCAAACTGTGTATTTGAGCTCACCTTGCACAATGAGTAACCCTCGTACAGATGGAACCTTCCTTGCATGAAGACACAGGACTCGCCTTTGATGTGACCAAACACCAGGCACCCTTCATGACCAGGAACTATGCATAAAGAGACAGACATATCAGTGAAAAACATGCTTATTCATAACTTGCAAGTACATACAAGTATATATATATATATATATATATATATATATATATACTGTATATATATATATATATATATATATATATAACAAATTGCGGTTCAACACACTGTTTTGCATCATTTAAGAATGTGATCATATCCAAATATACCAACTTGAGGAGATAATATCACGAGAGCAACGTTTTTGGAGGTAAAGGATAAAGGGAAACACATAAGGGAAACACATTGTAATTGCAGCATTTCACATAACTAAGAACGACAAACTCTACAAAACCATTTAGGGCCAGATTTACTAATCAGGGTAAATTATGCAGCCATGGCAAGTGCAAAATGGGTTAAGAAATTTTTTTTTGGGTGTTAAATAATGGCTCAAATAGACTGATTTATTTAAATCTCCTCCCATAAACTTTGAAACTGAAAGGGAAACTCCAACAAATGCATATGAAATAAGGTCAGGTGCAAACACAACTGTCCACACATTTCCATCTCTAATTTTTCACTGCAAGTCTTTAGTAAATCATGTAAGTAGTTTTTGTTTAATGCCAAGTTTGGCATAGTAAAATTGGTCCTTAGTCTGTGAAAAATAAATAAATATGACTCTACCACAGTGTGATGTATGAAGCTTCTTAATAATAAAAACGCAGTGTATTGGGCTCTAAAGCTGTCTCTCCCCAGTAAAGAACCTCCTGCTGTAAAGAATTTACTCTTTGCTCTCTCCCTAATATATTATGTCTACCTAAGGGTTTTTCATCTATGCAAAACCTCTCTGTAATGTGCAAATAAAAGGTCAGATGCTGCCATTGATAACAGATGTCATCTAATCCTTTTCTATATGGCGTTAACTGACTAATGACTTTCCCCAAATCTAAGAGATCCTGCTGGCTTGGCTGTATTTAGAAGTTCATTGATTTGCATTTGCATGTTCACTTTGCTCATTCAACAATCTAAAAAAAGTTAATACCTGCTGCTTAGGGATGACTGCTGACATCATCAAGAATGGCATTAGTGAGACTGATTGTGTATCATTATACGAACAGGTGGAACAAACATTGTTTTCTAACGTTATGAGCCAGTAGGAGGCTGCAGTTTGTTTGTGGCTTCAGGAACTTACTTTGACATGTGAACAGGCCGACTGAGCCAATTGAATGTAAGCTTATGTAAATATAACCTTGAATTTTGGCCGATGAGATGTGTTTGGCCCTAAAACCTGCAGCGTAATGAGGTTCTGCTGGAATAATAGCTCTGTTTTTCCAGGGGCCGATTCCTCTTTTCTTGCACGAGCATTGATGAATGGCTCTGAGAAAAAAACTCATTCAGAGAGGGGGCTTATTACACTCACCGTGAAATGTATTTCCTGCAACATTGTAAAAATGAATGAGCAAATGAACGTTTCAGTGCATGCCGCCTGAGTTTTTTTTTTAAATCAGATTGTCACAAATTGGCAAAACAGTGGGTGTAATGAGAACAGTTCTGAGATAAATTTAGTAATGCTTAAAAATGACTAATTATCGAAATTAGTTTTAATGAAAAATAAGTGACATATTCAAGAAGTACATATTTTGAAAGTTATATGTGTATATGTATATATACACTGTATAACTTTCAAAATATGTACTTCTTGAATATATATATATTCACACACACACACACACACACACACACTGTATAACTTTCAAAATATGTACTTCTTGAATATATATATATATATATATATATATATATATATTCACACACACACACACACACACACACACACACTGTATAACTTTCAAAATATGTATTATTTTATATATTTTTTATTATATTAATCTGTCTAATATATATATATATATATATAATAAAAAATACAAAATAATAATAATAATAATAATAATAATAATAATATGCACTTGAATGCAATATGAATGATAATTAAGTATAATCATATTAATATTATAATTGTTTACTATAATCACTTCTTAAAATGCTTCAAATCACATTTTTACTACCTGTAGCAGTTATGTGCGAGTATATTGTCTATTTTGTCCATATTTTGTCTGATTTTGACTGATTTGATTTTGATTTGACACTTGCTGATTTATATGAATGATGCAATGGGCAATGTGAAGAATTTATTATTTAAAAAATGAGCACAGAGCATCCATAGTTCATTCTCATTATTCAAACTGTCAGTCATTTCTCTGTTAGTCTCCATAAATGCAGCGAATTTAAATTATGAAGTGGATTAGACAAAGAATGACAACACAAATGGATTCTAAGACCCTTATTATACTTTCCCTTATTTACAAGGGCTCTTATTCTTCAGCCATCCATCATACACACACACACACACACACACACACACACACACACACACACACACACACACACACACACACGCTACAGGTAGTGCAAATATCATTTGATGCATCTGAACACTTCCCAAGATTATTCACCTCACCATATTAATATTTAAACCTGTCAAAGATATCATAACTCCCTGTGGCAGATATTAGGGGCTATTTTTGCTCCAGTCATAATATTTTATTCATAGGCAGTAGTTATTCATTTTGTAGCTCATATTACCAGGAGCTGGGCATAATTTGTTAACCATACAATACAATGAGGGACAGAATGAAAACCTCTGTGTTTTCAGATTCCCTCCAACAACTCCTGTATCTGTCTAGTGGCATTTTATAGACTCAACATGCTGACTGAAATGACCACACTATGTAAATTAACATAAGAACGTCCACCGACTTCATCCTTTGCTTTATTACTGCATATGCCAACTATATTGTGTAGCATTGCTATGAGGGTTGTTTCTTTTGAAAGAAAGGAGCAAGAAAGAAATTTATTCAGCTCTGATACACTTCCATGAATCCGGTACCTGTGCTCACTGGGAAATTGGGAATGTCCTCATAGCGGATGATCTGTTTATTTGAGACACTGTCTGCGAGAAGTCCTAGTCCAGAGCCGCACACGATAGCTATCTTTGGCCTGTGTCTCGTCCTGCTCAGCAGCCATTCTGTAGTCAGTTTGCAGTCCTCAAAGGAACAGCAGCTGAGTCGGGAGAAAGAAAGATACATTAGAACAGGTCACATTGATAACTGCTCAAATTGTGTCTGATAAGATACAAAGTGAAAATAAACAATCATCTGATTATCAGCCAATGCTTACAGTGAGAAACATGATAATCTTTCGAAGATCATCAAGACATTTTTATGCAATATCAACATCATATCATGATCAGATATCAATACACCATATATATCTTTGACATTAAATTCCACCATAATGTAAGAACAATCAAACTTCACTGTATTCATTTTTCATCATTTTTTATTACATCCCAAGATTTCAGAAGAGTCAGTTATGGAAATATAATGGCATAGCACACAGGAAATTAACTAATATAAATGAAACCACAGAGACCCTCTTGATAGTTGGAAATATGCTGGTAGCCAAAAAAGCTGAGAATATAAAGCTGGCGTAATGTGGTTAAAGCAGAAAAGGTAAAAAACTTAGTAGCAATCACAGTGAAAATGCAAACAGTGGACACATTTACAGTTTCTAAAAGCAGTTTTGATGAGTCATAAACGCAAAATTTACAGCATGCAGTTGTCAAGGCTCTGTTTCATTTGCATCTCATTTGAAGATAATTCTGCACAGTCTTCATATTGTGACTCAGCTGTGTTTGGCAGGGCTGATATTTTTTATTGGCCTTACTGATTTGATTAAATGCATAAAGGATCTTACTCTAAGATAACAGCTGTGAATCCAAATTACAACTCTTATCAACTCTTTAAGTAAACAGAAAATGTAAATATGTTTTCAGCAAATATGTTCCTTTACTCAATCTTTGGTAGTATATATCAATGACATAAAACTAAAATTTACCATGAGTTTTCCTTGGTGTGCATGATCTCAGTCACAAGTAGTCACAGGCTGACAGGACCTGGAAAAAGTGTGCACTTGTTCTATGAGAACAGATAAGAAAGACATAGCCTAGAATAACCCCTCAAAGAACTATAAGGTCTCGTCTCATTGGCTGCATTAATGGTGAGAGCAGGAAATAATCCTTTCCAAGAAATTATATGACCCTGTCCCCCGAGAAACTTTACTTCCAGACACTAAAATAAATGCAATTTACTCAAAATGCAGACAACCGTGAAAAAGGCTATAGTGTAGAGGCTATAATGCACTGTCTTTTATGTTAGATCTACTGGTAACTAAAAATGGGTTGAGAACTATCACTTAGATTATGGGTCTTAAATGGATAGTTCACCTAAAAATTTAAATCCTGTCATCATTTACTCAACCATCCAATCTTGGCTCTGACTTTTTTCTTCAAAACACACACACAAAACAACTATCTAAACTATCTATCTCTTCAAGAGGGAATGTTCTGACTTAAGGAAACTTAAACAAATATTTTGTTCTGTATAAAGCTGCATTTTTACAGTGACATTAGCTTGAGAAAATAATCACTATGAAAACACATCGTCTACCCACACCAGTCTATGCGAGGTAGCGTGACTTAGACTACGGTAAATAGCAAACATTTTTACATGTTTGTGCACTTTGCTGAGCTGTGAGATTACTGTATACATTATAGCTTAGAGCTTCGAGGTCCATTATAATTCTCTAAAGCCCTAATACTGTGGCTTGGAAATGGATTGGCAGACTCAGTGTTGGAAAGGTGCAACTCTAAATCTAAATACGCTGATGCATTTACAGCAGTGTCTGAAACATCATTTTTACTCAGAGATATTGAGCGGAATCCAAAGATAGAAAACTTACTGTAATACAGAAAATAACCTAATCTGAACATTATATGAGAAACCACAATTAGGCTTTTTTGTTTTTCACTAAATTGCATAAAATTGAGACTTTTATTATTTACGCATTTACATAATTTGTTGAATGAAACAAGCTTAGTATCAGGACTCTTTATTTTGTGCCAGGGGTCCAAGGTAGTTCCTGTCAATGAGTAACATAACCAGATGTTAAATTATATAACAGATAGACCTACATGATACCCACGCAAAGCAGACTGACCAACAGTGACAGAAAAGTGAATGGATTAATCATTCATTCTACTTTTACTGAGTTCAGATGGTTCAAAGATTTGTCAAGTGCATATTTCCAGCTGAAAAGGAACATAGGGAAACACAGATCATGACTATCTGTACACACATAGGCTAACTATTAACCTAGCTCTGTTAGCATAGGTCAACTCACTATCAACATCTCACGTAAAAACTCTTTATTTTTTGCCATTTCACAAGTTTAAAAGTTCACCCAAAAATGAAAAATTTTGTCATCATTTAATCACCTTCAAGTTGTTCCAAACCTGTATGAGATTGTTCTGTTGAACACAAAATAAGATATTGTAAAGAATGTTGGGTGTTTTTTTGGAGGTTTTTGGGTGAACTATCCAACTAACTATTTAATTTTGTAAAAGTTTTCAATTCAGTGGGAAGAATGAATGCCTTATCGAATCAAGACATTGATAAGTTAAGGATTATTCCATATAATAATGTTAACGTTACTCTGTTTATTAGTATTTAGCTTATAGGTCCTTTACATACAATCTGCAAGCAATCAAATCATCATCGCATGGCACAAGCTGATTGGCCTCTGCTGATCCTGCAGTCAATGTGATTGCTTGCTCAAAATGTAAACAGTCTGGTTCATTGTTTGCTGTAAGCTAGTTCTGCAGTGCGCTATCAGAGTTCCTGCTATGAGATTTATGTATCTACTCTATTTACACAGCAGCAGCAGCAGCAGCATATCTTACATGCTAACAGCAGCATGCCTGTGCATCTATTAGCAGTAGCAAGTCCATACTTGCTCTGCAGCAGCAACGAAATCAGCGAATTCTTGTGCACCAAATCAGCATTTTAGAATTCCGAAGGATCATGTGACATTGGACTGGAGTGTATGACTGGAGTGATGGCTTCTTTTTTCTGTATGTATCTAACAAGACTTTGTCAGACAGACAGACAAATATATTTGTCAAGTCAATACAATCAAAATCTGACAATCTCCATCTGGACTGCTATTGGACTGGTGTTGTGTTTTGATCAGATTTCATTTGATGAGCCCTGCAGGGAGGACGGGTGAGACTGACCGTGACTGTTTGTCCAGACATACAATCTGCCAGCTGTCTCACCAACATACAGGTGCTGGCAGAGCTGTGGGGTCCCTTCAGTTAGCAAACAATCTTCCACCGACCCATCAGAAGAGGGGAGCGGGAGGGTGTGGTCAAGGTAAATGAACATTTTAAGAACTGGCAGTGCATGTTACGTATTGCATGTGTGTGTTTAATGGATGACTTGGCATGGATGTCAGACATTGTTCACTCATCACAACATAGCTGGCTAGTTGATGCTGAGCAAGTGAAAAACCTGCCAGATCAGATAAAGATGCAACAATATAAAGACACTCAAACACTACAGACAGACCAACTAAAAGCCACACACACATACACAAAATAATTTGATTTCATTTCATTATAAGATTTCAATAATGATGCATGCTATTTAAAAACAGTATATTACATCACACACTCTCCATTACAATAAAATCACTTTTGAAAATCACATAATTATGAAACATATTTGCAGTCACAGATTAAGAAAGTCAAGCAAACCCAGAAACTTACAAGAAAACTTACACAAACAAGAAACGTACATTGATAGGGTGATGTAGCACGTATCATACCTTCATCATTGTTGTAGCAGAAGTATGTTCAAAAAGGCTCCCTTCTGTATCATACCTATATCAATTCTATAGTGCATCCAGACTGGTTTAATTGCACATAGCTTCACTGACATCAGCTCAATGGACTTAGATCAACCTATAATTAATCATCTCACCTAACTTTATTGAGGTCAAAGGTTAATGATCCATCAAGTCTATATTCGCTGGGTGGCCGTGACTGAAATGTCAAGCCTGAAACCTCGACTCTCCTGACTGGTTTGCTCCACAAGCAATTTGTAAGATGACTAGACTAATAATGACATCACTTTACTAAGAGTCAATACCATCTTACTTTTGAATCAATATATGATCTTTGTGGAATTCTTCCTTCATCTCTCCTCTGTCAGAAAACATTGCTTATTTAACTGCGGGGAAAAAATGTACTTGTTTCTCTTGGGCAATTTAAATCAATAATATTTCTGCTTCTTACTCACATTGTTCATGGATCTTCTGCCAATAAATCACTTCAAGGTCACATTGTGCGAGTATGCAAAATCAGATATTACATATCCAGGCCAAGATCTCTGAATAAAAAAACAAATATAAGTAAAATATATAGGCCTATTTCCTTTGTTGTCAACAGATTAATCATCATAGTCCCAATAAGTTCTGTCCCAACGAACTTGACAAATCAGACTCAATTAGGTTACATTTCAATGGAACAAACTGCTGATGCAATCAGGGAAGCACATATCCAGATCTATAAATCAGTGCGTCACATCAGCAATTTCTCAGCTGAGAGGTCAGGACTAATCATGTATTAATATAATGATCTTACAGCACAGTCATTGTGAAGCTGTTCGTGATTCTGTCATTGTTTACTCGTTCCAAACTTGAATTACTTACTTTCTTCTGTGGAATGCAAAAGGGGTGTTTACTGTATGTGAATCTGGGCATTTTCTATTAATCAACACATTAATAATTACATGACACCATGTTTTACCTTTACATCGACCTCATAAGTTAGATTGAAAGTAACATATTTGTAATTTAAGTTCTCAAAACGGTCTTATAATTGTTATTAAGAAAATCATGAATCGTGAAAAGCAAGTAATGCAAAAAACATATAGAATAATAGATATAAAATGTCTCAAATATTGCAATCTATTGCTAAATTCTGCATAGGTGTCTATTTTAAAGCCAGGACTGAGATTTTTGATGCATAGTGAAAATTTATTTGAGAGAAGGCAGCAGATTGTGAATTTGTCATTTCATTTCTGCCTTTAATGGTTATGCACATACAAACACACACACAGAGAAATGTTTGGGAACAGCAAATCCAAACTTCAATCACTGATACAAATTTATACCACTCCAATGCTAGAAATGTCTTGTGTAATGTCACAGAACGGGTTTTACATTATCCCCAAAAATGCTTAATGTTCCTTGAATGGAATTTTCTTCTGGTAAATCAGCTGAGGAAACTGGGAAATTACTTTTTGACAAATCACATGTGAAACACCATTTTCTATTAATCTTTGAATAAATTCAATTGCAAACGAAGGTAGGCCTATTATAATTCAGATCTCATTCTCCATACATAGGCTACATGAACAGCCTGTGTGTTTGTTACTGATTAGCTTATTGCGTACTTAGATATTAGATAATTATATAATGCGTCTCATTTCTATCTCTATGTTGCGTTAAGTAACGTAAACACGGGCACTGGCAGGGTTTTGGTCCACTGAACATCGGGACACTACTGTGACATGTGACGCGATTACCTGGTCCCGTAATAAAACGTCACTGTGTATTTATCAATGGCTTTGCTGTATTTGTCAGAACGGTTATTAAAGGGATAGTTCACTTTGAAATTAAATTTTGGTATGTTTTAGCTTACCAGAAGGGCATCCAAGATGTAGGTGTCTTTTTTTCCGCAGTAGTTTCAATTTTGATATTTTTAGGTCAAACCGTTCTTGTCTGACAGTCATATCATGCAGGTCTATGGTCACCACCTCAAAGAGCATGCACAGAGTCCAAATTAAAACAATTCCCCATCGTCCAAATTAAACAATTCCCCATCGTAAGTACACATTGATGGCCTAAGACACGAAACGAGCGGTTTGTGTGAGAAAACGAACAGTATTTATATCGTTTTTACCTCTTATAACACAACCACGTCTAAGTGATCTGAGGGCGCGGGCGCTTCCTGCTGTGTGACGTGTACGCAGACTGGTGCATAGATATATATATACTAGATGTCGCATTAAAGACATTCGTTCCAATGAACTGCTGTAGCCAAGGCGACCTCTAGTGTATATATCTATGCACCAGTCTGCGCACACGACACACAGCAGGATGCGCGAGCGCCCTCAGATCACTTGGACGTGGTTGTGTTGTAAGAGGTAAAAACGATATACTGTTCGTTTTCTCACACAAACCGCTCGTTTCGTGTCTTAGGCCATCAATGTGTACTTACGATGGGGAATTGTTTAATTTGGACGATGGGGAATTGTTTTAATTTGGACTCTGTGCATGCTCTTTGAGACCGTGACCATAGACCTGCATGATATGACTGTCAGACAAGAACGGTTTGACCTAAAAATATCAAAATTGAAACTACTGCGGAAAAAAAGACACCTACATCTTGGATGCCCTTCAGGTAAGCTAAAACATACCAAAATTTAATTTCAAAGTGAACTATCCCTTTAACATTGTATTGTAATATGTTTGTCGTGCTACTTCGCTGTCCAAACTATCCTCCATTTCTGTTTTCTCCAGACAGTAGAAAACAAGATGACATTTCCGGTAAGTGAACGCTTGGTTTGTATGTTTCAGTGTTAGATTTTTTTTAGAGAAAGAACGTTCCCTTTCGAAAGGGAACTCGCGCTGCGTCGAATCAATGACGCTCGGGAACGTCTCAGGCGTGACAGCTAACTTTAGGTGTCTGAAATCATAATCAAATCACGACAATCAGATTGACCGGCAACAGCCCATGAATCATTAGCGTGCGACCTGGAAGTATAAAAGGGCGCCTTGCAAATATGATAATCATCTTTTCCTCTGCAGGGACTGTTCTGTTTGTAAACGCTGAAGGATTACGGTATTTTAAAATGTATTTGAAAATGAAACGCACGACGAAGGCTGATTGTTTTCAGAAGTGTGCTGACCTGTGCCCATTGAGATATTTGACGCCCGGTGACACACTTGAACTGTGCTTTTTCTGTCAAAATGGGTGAAGAGCACGCACAGGCGCTTCTTGAGGGAGCCACCTGTGCAAACTGTGAGCGTTTTTCTTTGATGCTCCGCTCTCGTCTGGCCCTCTTCTCGAGTGAGGAGGGCTCAGCATCTGGACCTCGTGGTTCAGGTCCCGCTCGTGTAGAGGCAGAGTGGCGACTTGCATCATGGGGTTCCCAGAAGGATCTCGCCGATCGCCTCGAGAGGGGTGTAAACCTCTCAGACGATTCGGCGGCTGACGAGGGTGAGTTGCAGGTGGATGACGAAGACTATTCTCCTACTGTTCCTCTTCAGGACGAGCAGGAGATTGATGATGAGTGTAATAATCAGGTAGATCCTGAACCCTCTCAGCCACTCTGCCCCGTGTATGCTGAGGTGGTGGATGTTATGGGACGCGCCACTGGCAGGCTGCAGCTGCCGTGGCGGCACTTTAGGGGAGAGACCGTTCGCGGTAGGCTTGACGATCGGTTTCTCCCCGGCCATAGACCACCAGCTCAGACGAGCCTTCCATTTCTTCCTGATCTTCACAAGGAGATCGGGAGGGCATGGAAGAACCCATACTCTGCCCGGATCCACCGACATCAGCAGGCTAGTTTTGCTGATGTTGAGTGGATCGAAGAGGATGGGTACGTGTTGATGCCGCCTATTGACAAGACGTTTGCGAACTATCTCATGTCTGGGTGGGTGTCGACACTGAGAGCTCCAACCCTGCCATCCAAACCACTGAAGACCACAGCACGTTTAAATGGCAGAGCATACATGGCAGCGAGTCACCATGGCGGTGTTGCAGGCATACCAGGCCAACCTGCTGGGGGATCTCAACCAGGGATGTCCCCTGAGGCGGTTGCTGAGCTGCGCCGCACCACAGACCTTGCTCTCCGGGCCATTAAACATACTCCTGCCGCGATCGGTCAGTCGATGGAGGCGATGGTGGCCACGAAGAGGCATCTGTGGTTAAACCTGGCTGACATCGGGGAGAAAGAGATGGCCTTATCTCCTCGACACGCTGGTTTCGCCCTCTGAACTTTTGGCATCTCCGTGGAGGCAGTGGTTGGAAAGTTCAGGGAGCCAAAGGCGCGCTCAGCTGCTTTCAGGACTTGTATACCGCTGAGATCCGGATCCACGCCCAGACAGGCTGGAGGGTCTGGCCCTTCACGGTCCGAGGACCGTAGACAGGGCCAGAGAGCCAGTATCGCCTCTCGTGCGCCCCCTCCATGGATGAGAAGGTTGCAGAAGAGGCGTGACTCCGCAAGAAGAGGGATCAGAGGGAGGTGATCCGGCACTACACATGCAGCGTTGGTGATGGATAATTCCCCGGAGGATGTGTTAGAGGGTGCTTCTCTCTTCCCGACTCCCCAGGCGTTTCTTACAACAGGCCTGGGACTGGGCCCATGATGAGAACGATGTTCTGATGGCCCGCCTCGGCTTGGTTAGTGAGAGCACCTCTTTCAGGCATGTAAAGTGTAGACCCCATGTTCATAGGGAACCATCATGTCTTCACTCCGCACGCTGCAGGTGAGCTGAGTGGTCTTCTCTGAGAATTAGTTTTTTTGTGTGTAACTAACACTTGTACACAATGTATTTCTCTAAAGACATTTTGTTCCCTGTGTAGAGTTATGGGGTCATGTTATTGTACAATAAGGTAAACTTGGATATTAGGGCCCTGAATTTCCCCTGTTAGGTGGCTAGAACGATATAAAGAAGCACCAATTATATTGGTCTTTTGTGAGTATGTGATTGCTTCCTTTTTGTGTATTCACGGGGTGTGCCACCACTCATTCTAGTTGTAAGGAACTATGTTAATAGCTTAGGCTTCCTCTCATGATGAGAGCTTTTTGAGGCCGCCGCTCATTCACATAAATGGAATGTTAGCGGAGCGCTATAAGTGGCAGAACGTCATTCTAGAAAGAATGGAAGTGTTTTATGCTGCTGCTCGTTCTAAGCATTTCTGCCTCTGGCCCTTCACTATGTGAATGTAGGCTTTTTAAGCATCCCTATATGACAGCCTCCTCCCATGATGGGAGTCATTCGACCATTGCCCACCCCCTTCTCTGCATTTGGGGGTGAGAAAAGTAATGCAGGCTGGTGCAGAGGCATGAGTAGCATGAGTACTTCAATAAGGCCTCCCTGGTACAATAGGTCTTTTTTGAGCAGGGTTTAGGCCGTTTTTCGCCTCACGAAGAGACTGGTTTGTTGTTTGCCCGACCCCACCGTGCAGAACTAGTATATGGACCCAGACCGCCAGATTAGGCTCCACTCAGCTCGCTGAGCTACAGGCTCGAGCGATGGGTTGAAGGTGGCTGGCTTTCAATCAAGCCCCACTTCCCTAGGCTGGGCGCAGATAAGGTTCTGTTACCCCTAGAGCTACTTGTAGGCCCGAACCCTGTTGAATCTCAGGGTTAGGTGGTGGTACTCCCCTGTTGATACAGGGTAGGTAGTGAGTCTCTGACTCTCAGTTCTGTATTATTCTACCTCGCACCACTTTGGCTTGGGTCAAGCGGGAAGTTCTAACCTTCACTTCCTTTTTGGGTTTCGAAGTACACTCCCGTGAAGCCAGAGCATTGCCATGAGCTGACGCCCATGCATACAGATGGTAGGCCCTTGACTCTGGGGCCTTCATTGAGGCAGAGTGGCGTATGTTGTACTCCCCTTGCTTAAAGGTTGTTGCTTTGTTGCTGAGTACACTGCCTTCGGCAATGTGATTAGGTACCTGGATGCTGTAGGCACTGTATAAACAGCTTATCTGCCAACGAAGGCTTACCAGGCCTCCCGGAAGGTGAGTTTCCACATTTGGAGGTTACCAGGTAGTAGGCCTTACCTGGCCTCCTGGAAGGCGAGTTTCCACATTTGGTGGTTACCAGGTAGTATGCCTCACCAGGCCTCCCTGAAGACAAAGTTTCCACATGTGGTGGTTGTCAGGTAGTAGGCATCACCAGGCCTCCCTGTAAGTGGTTTCCCAGCGATGCTGGGCAGCTCAGCGATGCTGAGTTTTTTTTATGTTCTGACCTTGTAATGTTTAATTAAATTAAATTATCATAAATGGACATGTTGGTGAAAACACCTTTTCTCCGGTGATGTATGCAGGACACTCACATTCATCTGCTGCACTTTTGAGTGCAACAACGATGTCTCAAATACAAAATACAAATTATTCATAGAACAGTCGCCAGGCACCCTACATTTTTTTCTCTCTTTCCGTTACACTCAGATGTACATCACAATATGTAAAATTGATCTGTCACTACTTCCGACTTTAAGAACTGCAAGCAATTTCTAGATAATTATAATATCACCCTTCAACTAAGAAAAAATAAAAGGTCAGAATATAATATGAAAGCAGTGTATTCCATACTGAGCTTACTTGCTGGAAACAGTAAGGGTTGGCATTTTCCCATATTAATCTTCACAGGAAGGGAAGTAATATAAAAATGTTGTTTTGAACTTCAGTGTGATGATTTCCTCTGGGTTTTGGCGGATGCTGAAAAAGAGAGTCATTACTGTCGCTCATAGATCTTTTTTAGAAGAGCCACTGTTGAACATATGAATGAGATCGTTTCCCTTCTTCACACAAGGACATGGGTACTTCACATGGCTAATCAGGCCCACGGACAGGCCGGTTCATAAGGAGTCCAGTCAGTTACCCTCCTTACAGTGTAGCAGGCTAGTACTTCAGAAAGTTAATTATATAGCAAAGTAAAGCATGCTTATTCATTATTCACCATGGGGGCTTAGCATGGTGAAAGGTCAAGAAAAGGAAAATGCTCTTTCTGTTAGTCCACTTATCTTTTTGGAGATTGACAATGTTTGTAGAGTCATATTTTTACATTTGAATAAACATTACATCAGCACTTTGAAAATAGAGGATTTAGCTGAATGAGAACATATGCTTCTAGGCAGTTATTGAGCACTGCATGTTTTATCCAATCGATGCATCTCATTCTGAGCTCAACAGGAGGTTTAAAATAGAGGAAAAGTGAGTGAATCAATTACAGCTTAAAGACCAGGTGAGAATGGACCGAAAAATAGACCTCTATGTAATCAGATCAGAAAATACCCACCAGTTTTAATAGTCTTTTCCCATCATTCTCTTAGTGGCAGATGGTTATGACATGCCTCAGGCATGTTTGTGCCACAGTTGAGCATCTTAAAGGTGAAAGAATGCTCATTGTGGAGATGACAGGGTTAGATTATGAGTGATGATATTTATCTGAGGATGTCATTGGTGGAATGACAGTTCAGTGATGGGAGAATAGATTATCAAGCCCTCTCCATCTCGCTCAGCCTGTTATCTGTCGTTGCCGTGTCATGAGAACATGTACTTCCATAATCTCTCTTCGGGGATTCCTTACTATAATTTACCTCCCATTGCCACAGATCTGTGCAGGGACATGTTTTTTCTCCCCTCTCAATGGCTCATATGGCTGTTAACCTAGAAAAAACCCCTGAGGCAACATATCAGCAATGATGTGCTCCTGATGTGACCATTATGAGATATGGTCAGGAAGATGTCCAGCTCGAATCATATCAGATGGTCAGATGAGAGGCTACAAATTATGATAAAATGCCTCTTTTTTTCTGTCACTCTTCTGCTGGTGGAAAATAAAATAATAAATAGATAATAAAGATAATGGCCTTGCAGTGCTATATTTCACAAAATGATGTCACAAACTCATCGGGGCTAGTTGTCACACAGAATTTTAACTGAAAGTTATAACAGGAAAAGGGTATTTTTCATCTGGTTGGGGAAATTTGTCACATTATATTGACACTTTAAATGATTTGCATATTATTAATTATAACAATTGTTGGACAAAAATATAGTTTTATATTTTTTAATGTTACATTTTTAAAAAAGTTGTTGTTAGTTTCATAATTGTTTTACTGAGATTTTGCTTAAAATTCTTAAAATTGCTCATTTTCTTAAATAAAGCAATAACAAAGAGAACACAATAGAAGTGAATGGGAAACCCATTTTTGGAGGATTTAAAAGCAGAAACGTGAATATTATGATTTGTAAAATGACTTGAATTAATCCTTCTGTTAAAACTTGTGTTTTATCAAAAAATAAACCCACACTGAGAAATATTCACTATAGTAAAAAGTGACAACTAGCATCCATCTGCCCTATACAGTATGAGAATTGTCAATTTTTTTGACTGAAGCAAAATATTTTAATATTTTAGGACTAAACGGTGATTTAGGAAAATGTCTGATCCTCTGGTGAAAAACAAAAGCAAGTAGTTTTGGTCCTTTTCAAAAGGATGTCCCTGCAGGCAGCATGTTGTCTTTTTGTGCATTTGACCTGAGAGAAAGCGAGAAACGTCAGTCCTCATGCCTGACAAGTGAAGAAAGGTTAATGGTTGTGTATTTCGGGAATGTGATTCATTCTGTTTCACCTTATCTGAATAAGAGCCCCACGTGGGTTTGCATATCTTTGAATTCATTAGAGCCCATTAGCGACAGAGCTTGTTACAGACTGATCCATCGCAACATTCAGGACGCGGGAGCCTTTTGTTCCTCAAATGCCAAACACTTAACAAGTGAGCACCGCAGTCACTCTTCTTCGGGCAAGGGTCAGGTTTCAAGCGAAAATAAAATGAGACAGAGGTCAGACAAGATCAGAAAGTGAAGAGGGCACTTTCAGGTGTCTGACAGATTTACTAAATGACTGGAGAATATAATTAGGTAAATAGGTGAATTAATTGAACCCCCATACTGCTTGTCATTGCTTGAATATTCGATAGTTGTTGTTTTTTTAGATTGTTGGAGGATGATAATTCAGGCTAGCTCATGAAACAAAGCATGTTAGCCGCAGTGAAATGGACTCAATGTTTCCCTGTTTGAGAAGTTGTCAACTTTGAGTTTTTATGCATTGCCTGTCTTGGCAATCAGAGCTCTGCTACAGTCAGTAGTCTAAGCCACTCATGCTGACTAGCAACATATGGTGCTTATTCTGTCAAACTCGCACATGAGATTTAAAGAAAAGCCACAGTCAAACTTTTGAATCCCTTCAACTAGGGGTGTGCGATATATATCGTCTACGTCTACGATGTGTGACGTGTCGTGGAAATTCTTAATACGAATACAACCTACTAAATCTGACCTACTAACAACTTCCAGTTGTTAAAAATAATAACTACAGTATCTCGAGGTAATTCCCTGAATTCTCTGAATACTTACTATACAATACAATACTTCCCTGAAGTAAGGTGACGGCGTCCGGTCAAGAAACTACTATCACTACCTCAATCACACTTGAGCTGTTTCTTTTGTTGTCTTTTGAGCGTAGAATCTTTAGTACTTCTATTACTACCTCAATCACACATAGATGTTCTGTTGTTGTCTTTTGAGCGTAGAATCTATTTCTCAGCTGCGCAGCATATATGTGACACGATTTTGCTCTTTGTAGAAATTAAGTTTTATTCACGGCCGGGAGATCACTGGCCACAACAACAAAGCGAGTCTCCTGAATAGAAAGAAGCATGTACATTTAAATCATACAGTTTGTTTGTTAATGATCTCCGAATGCAACGTAACAGGGAGGAGAGTAAAGATGGAAAGCTCCTAAAGCTTAGTTCTATACAAATTCACGGATAATTTGTTTTGTCATTGGTGAAAATCAGTATTGACCTTGTATTTGAAAAAGGATCCTCATATAAGAATCAGTTCATTCGCATTCGGAGATTGATTATTTTTGACTGACAAAATGCCGGCGGACGGAAACAACAACAGCTACAGTGAGTTGTTCAAAATATTTCTTTTTAGTAAACTCTGTGTATACAAACAATGTTCTCAATGCTCGAGTTCATGTGTAGAGCCCCTGGTGATACTTCGAGCAAAGTTTCATGTTGTGTCGAGCCTTCTTAGTGTTTTAAAAATAGCTATTTTGATGCTATCATAGTCGTGCCCCTAGCACTCCCATTCAAAAGGCAATTTGATCCAAAACGGAAATACGGTCAAACTTAAAAGTGGCGTTTCCATTCTAATTATGCTTTTAAACGAAAATTTGCCTTAGGTAGATTAACAAAAAGACCCTAGGTTGCATTTTGGCGAGAGTTACACTTTAAAATAACTGTCAAGGAATTTATACCTGCATGCTACTATTACGCTGTAGCCACATTGGACCAGCAGTTCAGCTGCGGCGGCGCGGCACCATCTTGGTCCATCGTGGGAATTAATTCGGGGCGTGACTCTCACAGTGCATTATGGGTATTCTCATCGGTTGTACACTCATTATTGCGGTGCATTGTGGGATTGAATGAGTGCACTCGATAACATCCACTATGGTTTCAGACACCACTACAAATGACTGTCTCCCCCCCCCCCCCAAATAGTGCCCTATTATAGGGGGCGATTTCAGACAGCCAAATTCTTCGTTTCTGAATGAATCAGCCGTTTAAATGAATCGGTTTAAATCAATTACTCTCTCATTAACAGTGGTGGTTTTAATTTCACATTTAAAGTAGGCTATCTTTTCATTTTTAAAATAATTTAAAAAAATAATATTTAGCGTTTTATGTTTAAAACATCAAAACATTATTTGCATTTGCAACTGCAGGTTAAATGCATTCATGTCCCCTCTGAGCTGTGTAAAATGCATCTAAATGCCACTTCAGTTGCAACTTCTGTGTTTCCTCTGCATTGCACAGATGAATTTTGTTTAAGTTGATTTCATTTGATTGGTAACAGCCCTATTGTGTCTTATTATTCTAATTAAATGTATTGATTAAATGTAAGAATTTGACACAAAAGATGATGCATACATTTAGTGAGGTTAAAAATGGCTTTATAAAGGTAAAAATGGCCATAAAAGGAAAAAAAAAAATCATTTTAAATTTATTGGAAAATATAATTTCTGTTACTGCTGTGAACTGACCACCGCACAGAATATGAAGAATATGAAAACTTTAGAAGTCAGCTGTCCACGGCAGTCCTAAACCTGCCATGGTACCAACACAATAAACACACTCTGCAAAAAATTGTGAACAAAATGACAAAACAAAATGGTTTTGGTTCAGATACAGTATATAACTGTATTTAGTTACCAAATTAGATAGAATGTTAGTATTTTTATCATTATTTTCTTAAATGTTTTTCATTATAAATTATATTATCAGCATACAATTTTGAGTGATACTTTCAAATGAAAAATCTGTATTTTGTCCATCTTTTGCTTTAATATTTTTTTCCATTACAAATTATATTATCAGCATAAAAATCTGTGTGAAAGGTTGAAAATGAAATGAAAATGAATATTTCAGATTTGTTTGTTGTATCCATCTGTGCCTTTTTATGATTTCATTGTAAATCAGCAGAAAAAAAATGTAGTAAAACTTGAAATTATATTTTTTTTAGATATTTAATAGTATGTTTTCCCCATTTTGTTTAAAGACAGGAGCATTCAAACTTTGTATTTTGTGTGAAACCTGATAGTCATCTCCAGCAAAGACTGTCTTGTGCTTCTTTAAAAGCAAAAACATCTGACTGTCTGTAAAAAATGAGGTCTCGTCACCTCTCTCTGGACTGCCCAAACGATAGATTAAGTTTACGAGGCTGTCAAATGTACCTGTGATGGTGTGCAGTTTCCTCTTAGTTATGCAGTGAGTGGTGGTGAGTTGTGCAGTTGCGAGTGCATTGTTATTCTCATCTCGGTGGTGTTTACACCCTGGTGTGATAATTTCATGCATGATCACACACACACACACACATATGCTCTGATGCTTGGCCATTCCTTTCCACAAGCAGCTGTGGTGTGTACTGCCACATCTGCTATAGGAACAAATAGATAATGTGAAACATACTTTATTTTTCACATTATTACATGATTTTCATTATTATTTTTTCTTTCTGATATAATAATAAACGTGTTTGGAAGATCTGCACCATGAAGAACGAGTTAAGTCCATTAAATAAACGGAGATCAGCTGGTCATATAAAGAAAATGTTGATTCACATGATATTATTTCACCCTTTGTCCCATTACCTTAAAATCAATGGATTGTTTCATTGCTGATGGAAAATTCACAGATATTAAATTAACCCTTGATATAAAGGCTTAACCCAATGAAAGCAACTACCAAAGCACATAAACCTGTCAATATTTGAACTTTATGACTCTTATAAATCTCCTGTACATTTTGCCAACTGCCTCCCCAGCCTTGTTTTTCATGAGTTGCTCATTTCAGAGGGGAAATGGCCTTTACTGTGGTATCATATTGCCCCATCATACCAAGTCCTTTTTTATAGGTCATTGGTTTTGTAATAATATAAATATAGGTTGTAAATCATGTGAGATTATAACAGTTGTTTATCTGCTGCTATCTCTGAATGTATTACTTGCAGGCCCTAGAGCCAAATGAAAGCTGAAAACACAAAGAGGGAAGCAACGGAGGGTAAAAACCACTCTAATTATCTTCCTTTCAAGGCATCAGTTATGGCAACTAAGCTTTAGCTTTCACTTGCACCTCTTTGTGCTTGGTGAATAACAGCAAGACAGTTAGTTATATTTCTTAATACAGCATGTGAAGTCAAGGAGTAGCAGCTTCTCAGAGACAGTGTAATGCTTCTTTTGAAAAGTTAGGAGTTGACATAAAAGTGAGATATGTTTTGGATTTTATATTAATTATTGGTTTAGCTATACATATATTTATATTATAGCTATATATATATATATATACAGTATATATATTACAATAAATTATGTAGTTTAGTCCAGTTTAAATCAAATTTGTATGCATAAAATGTCTGCCAGTCAACATCTACGTATGAATTATATTAGTTTTGTCTTCCTTTTCCATGTGTCAGCATGCTTGTTCTACAGATCACCCCTGTAAACAGTCATTTCCAAAGGTCTGGTGTGTGATCATGCTATGTGAATACAAATGTGCGCAGTATTACGGTGATAACGAGAGGCCGGCTCCTGGGGGCACTTCAGTCACTCCAAACCTGCCAGTACTTTTGCGTTTCATTTGGTCCCCATTTCATCTGTAGGCCAGAAAGCTTTGTTCCCTAAAGCACAAGTGTCAGCAGACTGAACTTGGAGAAAATCTATTCCATTTCCTTTTAGCCCTGTCTTGACACAGAGCTCTTTATTTAGAAAGTGAATTTCTGTAAAGCACCCGTGTAATAATAGGAATTGGTGTTGACATTAAATGCAGAAAACATAAAGTCACATCTTATGAGAAAAATAGAAACAAGCGGCTCACACTGATCCTCAGGGCGGACAACCAGAGATATATTTTATCCACACGCTTTTTCACCTATAGAGTCAGTTAGGTGGCAGCTGTGTTGGGGAGTTATAGGGTTATAGTGATGTAAATCAATACACAGAGTCAAACTTAATGACTAGTCTCCTTCATAGTGATGAATAGTGTGTCTACATGGAAATCGATGTGGACGAACAAGTGCATTCAAGATAAAATATATGCACACACACACATGCATGCACACCCTAACCACCGTGGGCTTTATTTGTTGTCTTTTCCTGGTGATAATGATTCATTACACTGGACACTGTTTGTTTGGCTCTGAGCCTTTTTTTGTGTTTCTGACCAATCAACAGCCAATATAAATAGTCACGGGTCATATGTGATGTCCTACATAGCCATAAAACTGACCAGTAGAGTTATACTTTGGTGCTTTAATGGCCTTTTAACAAAAGTGAAAATAAATTACATGTTGTTGTAAAAAAATTTATATTTATATTTATATTAAAAAAAAAAACATTTATATTTAACAAAATACATGTATAATAATAGTATAATATTTTATAAAGTAAAATACAATTTTGATTATAGTGTATATATATCTCAGAGTTCTCATGGGTGTATATGTTTTTTAGTTAAAATTTATGGCCAATTTTTTTGCCAACTCTTGAACTTTAAGGCATCAAGTGGTTGTATATTTTACTGTATTATGATAGTTAACAGTATTTAAAGTGTAACACCGTGCCCTAACCTAGACATGATGCCATAAGATTCCAGCAACAAGCAATTATTCTGCCCACACTAGACGAGAAGAGCCAATGAGAAGAGCGTGTGGGCGGAGTCTCTCTGCAAAAGCACTATACTCGCAACCAAATGGATAAATACATAATCAAATTCATAAATATTCTACCATTTTAACATTAAATGCAGAAACTTTGCTGAAATAGGAAACTGTCTCTAAAATAGAATAGAATATTGCCGTCGAGGCTGGTTAGGCTAAAAACTCTGATTAACATGGAAAATCACCTTTTATCATGTGTCGCAGCGTCCTGTCTGGTTAGGACACTGTGTTAAGTAGATTTTTTTGTAGTTGAATAACTTAGCATATTAATATTATTTAACTATTTATATATATATACACATGAACATTAAAACATTCAGTCAAATTAAGTAATTAGCAATGTCTGAAGTATTTTTATAGCAACCGTACTAATGTTTTATTGTAAATACAATATTTTTGTGACATGCTATGGTTGAATAATGAAAGATTTTTTAACATTTTCCATTCAGAAGGTCCAGAGGTTAGCAGAAGTATTCATAATCTGTGTTTTTCTCAGTCACTGTCATTCTGCCATAGAGACATAACTTAGCCTATTTTTCAGGGAGTCATGACAATAAGAAGGCAAATAATCAAATCAGTGTTGTGTTTCCCTGAGGTTCCAATCAGACTCTGAGAGACGCTGGGGTGGGGAGGACAGATCCAGATGATGCTGATGATAATAACTGTATGATTTTTGACAAAAGGTTTCCCAGGAAAATGATGGTTTGATTTGATTTTCATGCTGCATTTCTGCCTGGTACAAAAAAAGCCCATAAGCAATCCTCCCCTCTGGTGAATTATAATTGGTAAGCAATAATTTTGAGGGTTTTGTCTTTTGGGTAATCAAAATCAAACAGCTACTTGGAATAATAAGTGCAAATCTGAACTAAAAAAGCAATTTTGTTTGTAACAATCAACTCTATTGTCCTCATGCCCTCAAGTTGACTGAAGGGTGCATTTACTAATTTCCTCTAGAACAACAACAAAGAAATTTTGTGCAGGATGCCTGTCTGAAAGAGCATCAGACAATCACGAGCAGCATGGCAAAAGCTGCAGGGAAATGTTTTAAGTGACAACATCTACCAGCTGGAGAAGGTGTGCAAGCCATTCGCCAACCTTTTCTCCACAGGTCACCGCCATGTCAGACGCCACCGACGTGGTGTTCATGGCAACCGCAGCCTAGAAGAACAATAGGAGTGCCACAGAGCACAGTGGATTGCTTTCCAAAAATAGAAAAAACTGCCACTAGCCGATAATTGGGTGTTCAGTGTCATCCTTTTCAAACCTTAGATCTCTCATCTTTCATCAAGAGTATTGACACATAGCCAAATACGCCATAAAGACAGAATGAGGGCTGGAGAGCCCTTTGGGTGTCATTACAGAAGATCA
The DNA here is from genome assembly GCF_949319135.1 of Squalius cephalus. NCBI lineage: Eukaryota > Metazoa > Chordata > Actinopteri > Cypriniformes > Leuciscidae > Squalius > Squalius cephalus. The sequence continues at coordinate 10,650,079 of NC_137136.1, read as the reverse complement.
ACCTGGACGAAGAGACAGGAAAATTAAATGAAGCAGTCCAAACTGATCCATCATGTTTCAGAAGGTGAAACGTGTTTACTGTGTCCAGCACGTCAAATAATTGAGCTGCCACACTTCATCAAGAGCCTCTTTAATCACCAGCCTGTTATTGGTAGCTACTAATGATACATTGTATATGTCTCATTCACAGTCTCCTGGTACCAGGGTGGATATAGAAGAGGACTGTGAGATTATTACGATGTTTGTGTTTGAAAATGGCAGTTCATTGGTGTATCATCAGCCATCAGAATTCAGCTGTTTGTGAGTGAGCACATCATGGTTCATTGTTTATGCCATCCCACAGGGAGCATGCCTTAAATTCTTTCTTGATTAGGAACAGAGGTGAGGGAATAATTGGAATAATAATACAATCATGTGTGGAACAACACAACTCTCAAATCAGCTAAAGACGCTCGTAAAAAGAAATCACGTTATCGCCTGAGGCAGTGGCAACAGGTAGCCTACAATGCACAAACACATTCAGTTTAATGTTGAAACTGACTAATTACTGACAGATTTTAAAAGTCGACCTCCTTTTAATCAGTTGCGATTATTGTTGATCGTCTAATTTTCGTGGACCTAGGAATCTACGCGAACAGGTAGCCTAGGGCGAAAGAAATGTTTCCACATACATATTTCGCAACGGGTTCAAGTTGGTCGTGCAGATTTGCGGGCAAACAATCCATTGTGTTGTCAATGTATGAAGCTGCCTCAGAACTCTTTTTTTATTCCAATCAGATTTATGAAAATTAACACGGTGAATGCGTCGAACACGTTGTAAAATCAGTGTAGGGAAATCTTTCCTTGTGCGAAATTTACAATTGCGTGGATTCCTTCTGAAATAACTGTATTTTGCTTGTGAAAATTTGTTGAAAGACGGTCAATGTTCTTCTTAACACGGTAAAGTTTTCCATGCATCAGCAATGCATTAATACCGGGCTTACTGTACAATTTCCATATTAGAATTTCCACCACCAACAGGGTGCTGAATCTCATAATGGTGAGCTCTTTTCTCATATGCAAATGAATTTCATATAATATGAGAATCCAGGAATAGCCATTCATTTAAGTAATTACATATAGTAGCCTACATTTGTTGCCACCTGCTCTGGATTAGGCAGTCCACAATAAATCTGTATGAATAGACCGGTGTAGCCTACTAGCTCTGTCATAGTGAATTAAACTGTAATATGTAATAGCCTACAGTTTGTTTACTTTAAAGTAAAGTTGTTGCAAAGTAATGGAAAATTGGCACACAAATATGTGCCATATGAACATCTTTTATTAGGTGTGCTACTTGATTTTATTTTACTTTTGCAGTAAATTATTGTTACAATTATGTTTTTGATTTTGATATAAATAAAACAGTGTCACCAAACAGTGAATTTCTGGCAAACACAGTAGCCAGTTTTTATTAACAGAATATATTTTACTGTGTATGATTTTCTTTCAAATATCAGGGAAAGCAGATTAAAATGAGGCATTGTGGTTGAATCTGGAGCATTGATATAACCGTGTGATGTTAATTAATCTGTTCTATTTTAAATAAATAAATACAAACAAATATCTTCCCCCGATTTATCTTTTAAATCAGTGATCTGTCTATCTGTAAGCCTGTTCTTCATTTTCTTTGTATTATCTGCCTGCCTTGTGCATATCCTTATTGACAGCTCAGGCTTATCATGTCTGAAATATGTCCAGTGTACAGTGGAGGAAGCCTTCTAATGTAATTATTTCCCCTGCTAATCTGAGCATGCACAGGTGGGCTTTGGACCGCCACGGTATCAGTTGATCTCCATGCTGTCAAGTCACTTGCAATGTCACCTGCTTTAATAGGGGGTGTGCAGGGCACCCATAGCATGGGAGTCATTTGTCATATTTCAGTTTGAACTGTGAATTATGATCTTAACGCTATCATCATTTGCCTGATATACGAATTAGGAAACTGGCATTTGCATGGAAATGGAAGTGGGAATCAGGGCCGGCTGCACCATCTCCCTGCTGGCCTTCACCCTGGCCATAGAGGTCATCATCCGGGCCTCTCGATGGACAGTTAGCGGACAGCATATAAGACCAGGGCTGAGGCTGCCACCGCTCAGAGCCTACATGGATGACCTCACAACTCTCACCACAATTAAGGTTTGCATCGTGCGGCTACTAAGAAAGCTCCAGGAAAACATTGAGTGGGCTCGCATGAAGATCAAGCCGACCAAGTCTAGAAGCATCTCCATTATCAAGGGGAAGCTGTCAGACCACCGATTTCACATTGGAGAGGAACCCATTCCAACGGTTTCCGAGAAGCCAGTGAAGAGCCTAGGTCGTTGGTATGATGCCTCCTTCAAAGACAAAGAGCAAGTAGAGCAGCTCAGGAGAGAGGTAGCCAGCGGCCTGGAGAACATCGACAAAACTATGCTTCCTGGCAAGCTGAAGCTCTGGTGCATGCAGTATGGACTACTTCCACGTCTCCTGTGACCGCTAACCCTCTATGAAGTCCCGCTCTCAAAGGTGGAGAAGCTGGAGAGACTGGTCAGCTCATATATAAGGAAGTGGCTTGGCCTTCCCAGGTGCCTCAGCAGAATTGGGCTCTACGGCAAAGGGATGTTACACCTGCCCATTTCCAGTCTGACAGAGGAGTACAAGTGCGCCAAAGTCAGACTCGAGATGATGCTGCTGGATTCGTGTGATCCATTCGTAGCCCAAGCTGCCCCCATCATGGCCAACGGGGAGGAAGTGGACCCCATTGGCTGCTACTGAGCAGGCAAAGGCAGCACTCAGACACAAGGACATCGTGGGCCGAGTGCAGGAGGGGAGGATTGGTCTTGGCCTTGGGGCCAGTACACCAGTGTGGAGCAAGGCCTCTACATCTCAGAGACGCAAGCTGGTGGTCCAGGAGGTATGTCAGGAGGAGGAAGCAGGAAGGTGCGCCCAAGCTGTGGCGCAGGCAAAGCAAGGACAGTGGATGGCATGGAAAGGAGTGGAGAAGAGGAAGATCTCCTGGATTGATTTGTGGGAGATGGAGGCATTCAAGGCAAGTTTTACCATCAGGGCTGCCTACGATGTCCTGCCTTCCCCCGCAAACCTTAGCCAATGGTATGCCGAAGACCCCACGTGCCCTCTATGCCCAAGTCCAGCAACACTGAAGCACATCTTAGTGGGATGCAAGACCAGCCTCACCCAAGGCCGTTATACCTGGCTGCACAACCAGGTGTTAAAGAGTCTTGCAGCAGTGCTAGAAAGTCGACGGACAAGTGTGAATGCCCTTCCTCTCCCGTCATCTCGGTGGCAGCCGACACCATTTGTTCGGGAAGGCGAGGGTCAAGCCAACCTCACCACCACAAGACCAGACACTGGCCAGCTGCGCAGAGCACGGGACTGGAAGCTGCTGGCAGACTTGGACAAGAAACTCGTCTTCCCAGCTGAGATCACAGCTACAAACCAGCGACCAGACCTTGTTCTGTGGTCAGCCTCACTCAAGCTTGTTTACATCATCAAGCTCACCGTGACCTGGGAAGGTGCAGTGGAGGAGGCTTACGAACGGAAAAGGCTGAGGTACGCTGAACTTGCAGCCGATGCCCAACAACAAGGCTGGAAAGCGAACATACGCCCAGTGGAAGTAGGTTGCAGAGGGTTCGTAGCCACCTTAATATCCAGGCTACTCAGGGAGATGGGAGTGCGAGGGAAGGCCCATCGGCAGGCAGTCAAAGACCTCTCCAGGGCTGCTAAAAAGGGGAGCCAGTGGCTGTGGATGAAGAGAAAGGACTCCGCCTGGGCCTTCAAGTGAGTAGATGGCACCTAGGGAGTGAACCTGGGACGCTGGGACCATCCCAAGGATTTCCATCAGTGCCCCAAGTATTTATTGAGGGATATCAACATCTAGTCCTATACAACAGACCTTATTAGTTAGAACGTTTAACCAAAAGGGTCAAATGAAAGAAAGCTTTTACAGTATGTGTAAAATAATGGGCAATCCTGTGAGGTGAGATGCTATTGTCCTGTTTGTGCCGAACAACATTTGTTAACATATTGGAAAATCATAAGCAGCTCCAGTTAGTATTCTTGTGGGATGAAGAGTGGGACAGGATACTCCCATAATCCTATGTGATCTTATTTTAATTAAACACTCAAATCACTTCTAATGCTATTTCATTTCTAAAACTGTATGAATGATAAGGTTATAGCTGTCACCTCAAGAGCAAGTCAGAAGTCAAGTTTAGTATGTAACCTTAAAACAATGGATCCATAAGGGGCATTTTGGTTCAAATATGCTGTGCTAATAAAGTCCTGGAATTTTTATGTCACACTAACAACAAAAAAACAAATAAAACAGCATCTTTCACTTACTTAATTAGGTTTTTTGGTGCTTTTTTATGATAGTGATGCAGTCAAATATATATAAATAAATCATTTAAGAAAGCCAGACAGTTTTAGAAAAACACAAGGTTGTGTAAATGATGACGGTTTTTATTTTTGAATTGCCCCTTTAAGGTAAAAATTGGCACGCCATGTTCTCTGGTTACACGCTGTGTTTTGCAATAATGACACTTCACAAACTGTGACTTCTCTAAAAGTATTTGTAATATATTCACTGTCTTTGCAAGTGTTTTATAATAAATATATGCTGATATGTCCATTGATGTCAGGCTCACTGTTATTTGCTATGACCCCTGCTGATGTGTCATTGAACTGGGAAAAAACTGCTGAAAAGGCCTTTATTTAAATGAACTCTGCACAACATGATGTGACAAAAAGTGGGAAAACACTATTAAAGAAGCCAAGACGGCTCTGATTCTGGATACTCAAACCTCTAAAATGTTATTTCCAGTAACTATTTGATAACTCTACTGCAATTACTATAGACCACCACAGATGTTATATTTGATCTGGCTGGTAATAATCATGACCAAACATGTACAATAAGGTGATATATTTTGTTGTCTGTTTTTATTGTTGTCTCTGTGTACTGGAAGCTTCTTCTGGCACCAAAACAAATTCCATGTGTGTGTGTGCAAACACACTTGGCAATAAAACTCTTTCTGATTCAGATTCTGGAACTGTTCTGAGGGATTCATGACTCTTTGTTATGAAACCAGATGTTCAGATAATATTTTATGAAAATGCATGATTTCCATGGCTCCACACAAACTATATTCAAAGACTCTTGGTTTGACCCAATTTAATAACAGCATAAAATATTCTAAAATGATTAATGTGAGTATATTTTTAGTTCGTTGTAGTAAAATGACTAAGGGTTTCCTATAACAGTGGGAGCTAATGATCTTTCATAACCTTCATGATGGTCTTTATTAAATAATTCCTTCTAGTTAGGCTGATAGAATACCTCAACATGTGATTAAATACTTTATGGAGATGATATGGCAATTAATTCTTCTTTTTCAGTTATGTATTATGAAGGAAACAGATTAGCATGACAGAACATTGATCCGTTTACTGCGTTAACATTTGATTAATGATATTATCATTAATTTTAAAGGACATTTTGTTTTCCGTTAGCATAAAATTCTGACAAAGTTCTGTTTACTGATGTAAGTTTTCAATTATGTGACAAGTAATGCTGGCAGAATCTCTCTTAGACTCTCTAGATTATTACAATGAAGACAAACATAAGTACAAAATAAATGTAGGAAACAGAAGCAGTGTAGAAGATTTGTGGCATATTACAGTAAATTCCTAAATCTAGCTGTCCATGATGAGGACTGTCCTGGTAAATGGCTCTTTGTTAATCCAATTCCTGACACCATGCCAATGACAAAAAATAATTCTTGTTGTCAGCCTGCCACCTCTCTCTAACTGTATTGGCACATTTCAATTCTGTTTAGTTTAGGAGAGAGAATGTGTTGTAAATCATTTCTCCAAGTGAAAACAGGGCCATGTGTGCCAGTTCCTCACCAAAAGAATATATTCCTATCCATCCATTTAAATATAACTACTCATGGTCATCCAAAAGATTTAGTCCAGACTTTCAGCATATGAGTATTGAATCAAAACGCATACACATAGTCCACATTTTATTTTGTACTGCTGTGTGCTTCCTATTCAAATGTGTCAATGATGCTTAATTATAATGAACTAAAATTAGCATTCTTAAATCTGCAATCTTAAATGGAATCTATAAAACATAAACATAAAACCATTAGAAGTATTCATATATGCTATGTAGTAACATTACTTACTCTGTTCCAAACCCAGAATATAATAAATTAACAAAATTAAGAAATACCACTTTTTTGATATTTGTCTGGTTGATGTTCATCATAGGCTGTCCTATGAGCTCCCTCTAGTGGAAAAATAAGGGGGACAACTATGTTCGTAGGACATTTCATAAAAGTCAGGATGAAGTTGTCATATCATATGTGTTTTTAATGTTACACAATGTAATGTTTTACATTTTTATTTATTTATTTAATGTTTTGTCCAAAACAATGGTTTGATTTTGTTTCATCACTGTTTTCACCCAATAATAGGCTGGTTATTGGCAGGTTCCATTGTGATATGTTGTCACAAATGGTCTGTGTGAGTTCGATGAACTATATTATATTTTTGTCCTGTGCAATAACTGGAAAATTTTGAGGAGGCTTTTTTTTTTTTGTAGCCAAGATGTACGGCATGTGGTTACATAGAAACTGAGAAATATTCACTGAATCACTGGAGTAAAAAGTGTGACACCTAGCCTTGTTCCCCCTTATAGGTATAGTTGGTGTATAAGTTAATCTACCAGAAGTTTATGATTGTCAAGTTTATCAGTAATGATTTGTTTAAAAAGCATATGACCCATTTAGTTTTATAATCATGTGCAGGCCATAAAAAAGAATAGTAACACACTACTCTTCTGATGCCTCAAAAGTGAAAGTACAAAGAATGCCCCAGTGATCGCTGATGAAATAGTCACACTTCAGCTTCTCCAGACCAATCAGGGTCATGCTTTCCGGCCGTAGCTGGGCACCCTCTGCGGCTGGTCTGAGGAAAATTCGATCAAATCGCAGGCGTATAGAATCAGGGATTTCTTTGTTATCATTGATGGATGTGTCCCAGGTGTATTTGCTTTCCTCTGGTTTCCCTAGCATCTCCCACACATCAGAGATACTGTCCGGCAGCCCCTTGAGCTTATTCACCTGTCATAACAAACACAGACAAACAAATTCACACGTCACATTTTGACAGAGTAAAATGTGGGTTTTGATTTAGTGCAAACATATGTTTGTATCACACACAACCTCCCAATCCCTGAGGTTAGTATCTCCTCCAAATATAACTGAGTGGTCCTCTGGAGCCTCTTTCATCCATTTCCAGACTCTCCGCAGCTGATTCAGGCGTTCTTGAGAACCTGTCTTGCAGCTCTCCAGATGAGATGTCATAATGCACAGCGGATGGCCTAAAAAGCTCACCTAAACAAACATGCAAACACAAAACATGACGCTGAATGTTCTGAATGGTATAAATTTACATTATGACTTTTATCATTATAAATATGGTCAGTGGGGTTAAGAAAAAGTGCATATTCATAATCAGGCATATTGAAACAATAACTATCCAACGGCTAGCAAAAATTGGACCTACATTTGCAACTAGCAGGTTCCTGCCCATCTCTGTGGTTGGGTACTTCACAATGGTGCTCTGGACGAATTGTACTCTTTCCTTTCTGAGCAAAATGCAGGTGAAATAGCCCTCTTCACTGGCTGAAACACAAAATCATCTAATATTCATACCAGAAATAGTATTTATTTATTGAGCTTGTATGCAACCATTAACATACCTTGCAGAAACTGATAATCTGTCATAATGTTCTGTAAAATCTTCAAAGAAGGAGGGATCAGCTCTTGTAAAAGTACAACATCTGCACGGTACCTGCATTAAAATCATAATTTAGTGATAAAATCACTAAAAGTCTTTTTGTAAGTGGTTTTGTAATACATTAGATCTTTTTTTAGTTAATTGAGACTGCTAAATGCTATATATGATATGTGCAATGCTATTAATGTTAAAAACATTTTTTAGATTAATATGCAAAGAAAACTATACAGTCAATAACTTATTTGTAGATTCAAAAGATTGATCTGTTTCTTTGAGCATCTCTAATAGTATGTAACATCAGCTCAACAAATGGTTTGAGTTTATGGCAGGACCATCCGTTTAACCTACGACAGACAGGAGAGTGTTCATGGAAACTGATTGTTGGAAAACAATCATATTTTTCAAAATTATGCTTAGTGCCACCAGTAGAGCAGAAATGACACACTTTACCTTTAAATGTGAATGATATTAATTAAGCAACCTCAGAAACACTACTATGCAACTGTAAACTCTCTAAACCTGATCATTTAAAAATTTGATTCACTATTTAATCATATTACTTATAAATCTAGAACCTTATTAATAACCTTATAAATCTGTGCAAGAGAAATCTATTCATATTAATGGTTGGTCTGAATATGTATGCATACTGAATATAAAAAAAATTACAATTGTGAGTAACACTGACTTTCCTAAGAGTGACAGCAGACCTTTGACCCGGTCAAAGACATTATCGAAATCCAGACCGTCTATATTCCAGGTTATGACTGTCAGATAGCTGTTTCTCGAGCTGAATTGGGGTTTCTGCTGATCAGCTGACTGATCTGTGAATGAATTCCCCCAGTATGCCTGTTGTAAGGGAAAACTAGACTGTTTTGTCTGAGTGGACTTGGATTCTGTTGATGGTGCGTGTTCACCCTGGATCGGAGGGGTTTGTGTTGACTGCGTTTGGACAGATTGGAGTTGGGGTGACTCCGTCTGAGTTGACTGGTCACAGGTAGACCGAGCTGATGTTTTCTGTGCACTTTGGGCTTTTTGTCGATGAGAGGAGAGTGCAGGAGAAGTTTCAGGTGAAATAGAAGCATTTCTTGTTTTGCGAGTATTCTTTTCTTGCTTTGATCCTGCAGACCTTTTTTCATGATGCTCAGGCGGGTGTTGTGAGGGTGGCGACAGCTCTTCAACAGTGACCTGAGTACAATCACCACCTGTTTTCGTTTGGCATGCAGCACTGCGTCTCTTTTTATGCTTTTTATTCTTCCCAGTTTTCCCCTCAACTTTGGTGTCCACAAGACAAGGAGCACTGTCATTACAGCCCACACGGGGCTCTCCTGAGCAGGTATCACTATATCAGAATAAAATACAGAATGTCAAAAAGTCAATAAAACAGCAGCATCTATCAAGACTAAAGCAGCTTGACATTTTGAAATTAGATAATCTAACTAAAAATTAAACAGTCTAACCAAAGCAAACAGTTTTGTATACAATATAACAGACATTGATTAACTACAGAAAATACAAATGCTTTCAATGTTTCTTAATACTGAATTGTGTACTTACCTTGGAGAACAAGGTGGTTCATCCATTTTAACAGGGAGGAAAGGTTTGTGCTTATTGGAGCTTTCAGATTCTATTTCTGTTCAGGGTTTGGTACTGACAGTGATTATGCAGTCAAGTTAAACCAGACATGAACAAGTTTATTCAGCCTATGCCTATGAAAAGCATGGTTAGCTCATTAGTCACTATGCAATGTGTCCAAAATGCCAACAATATGAATATTAGGCAACAGGTAAGACCTATAGGTTGCTAAGTTATCACTGGGTATGTGATTTATAATTTTGTAGGCTATAGCATAAATCTAAAATTGAACTGTTATGTGTACGTGCTACTCCTTTAAATAACCTATATTAACCTGTATTAGGCTATATAACCTTTGGAGATAGGCTACCATACATAAATAAACAGGGAATACTGTCAAATAGTGTCGTAAGTAGGATAAATAGACAGAATTAGGCCTTTAACTAAAACAGACTTTAACAGCTGCGAGATTTAAGTCCCAATTACGAGATAGCATAACATATATGTCATACTTACAGACAACAGCAGTTATTGTCTCCCAAGTCTCGAGTAAAGCATCACTCTCTTCCCTATTTATAGTGCAGCAGTTAGTTTCGATTTCCCACACGACACGTCAGAGTGAGGTTGGTCTATGAAAAACTGAGCGGCAATATACAAATTCAAATCTTAGAAGGGTTTTCTCGTACTTTATGGTATAAATAGTTAAATACTTACAGTAAGATATTTACAATGAATTAAAAAAGCAGGGAAGCGTTAAAATGAGACGAACGACAATTCACCATGACGTCACAACAGTAATAGACGTTCTTCCGGGTGGCAAAAGCCGAAGCGTTTCTATGACAACGCTAGTATATTGCTTGGAAAGGAGGCCCACCGTCGACAGTAAAAATGTAATAAAAAAAAAAAAAAATTTAAATCTAATGAATTTTTTTATCATAATAACATCTGTGTTTAATGATATAAGTAAAAAATATAATAAATATGTAATATAGTAGGCCTACACATAATTAGCAAATTTACAAACATTCTGAAAAGGCCTTAGCCTACTTCAGCCAGCTGCTAAACCCCGCCCCTTTTTTAGCTCTCTGTTCCAAGCGGTTCCAAGTATCATCAACGTCCTTTTAAAAGTTTTTGGTTATGATGATATGTGCAATTTTTGGAGAATTTTTAAGGTGTTTTTCAAAGAAAATTGTGTATAATGGTGATGATTGTTGGTTGTTGTTGTTTTCTCTAACCGCATGTTTTGGAGTGTGGTCAACATAATACTAATATATTATAATTAATAATGATAATATACTTACTTATTTTTAAATAATACAATAATATAATGGTTGTTGTTATTTCTGTGACCACGTTTTGAGGTGTGGTCGACATAATATTAATATAGTATAGTATAATTATTAATGCTAATACAATAACGTATTTTATAAAAAAAAAATACTTAAATAATATAATAATAATTAAAAAAAAGAAAAAACGTAAAAGAAACTTTCTACTTGGCATCAAGGGATGTGATGATGTGGTGTGGTGGTGTGTTTCTGCAACATCACAGAGATCACGTCACGTGTCTCCCTCCGCCCTGCTGCTCGTCTCTGTTTGCTCTCTGCTGACACTCCCTCTCGCAGACATACACCTCAACATCTCTCTAGCAATATCATAATCATAATCTTCATCTCAGCATCACTGCCACAATAGCAGGTCTTCATCCCAGCATTACTCCAGTATCCAGCGCAGGTTCGCTATGGAGCAGCAGTACGGAAGATGATTCTCGATGCCATGGAAACAGATGCTTGAATAAGAGCGTCACATCCCACGGGTACAGATACAACTCACAATAGCAGCGCACATTTTTTGCTGTTGACTTTCTATTCAGTCCCATTGTTTTTAGTGGTTTGCTTGTTTTATGTAACAAATTGTGTTAATTTTGGTAAATAATAAAATGTAACATCGCGGATAATAGTGTCACATGACATTTCTCCAGAGGTATCTAAGCCCTCAGGGCCGGTTGCTGTGAGGGGTAGAAGTCAAATAAAAAAGACCATGCAACAAATGGCATCTAGCTTTAAATTACTTTAAATTACTATTAATGAATTAATGCTTCTGTAATGTTATTATTGATCTGTCTGTTTGTGATAGCCTTGCGTGTTTTGTCTCCTCTTTATAGAAAGTTTGAAGAGGTAATGACGGTCAAAATCCATTGCTGTGAAAAGGCAGCAGTGTCATCATGAACGTCTCACCAGTTCTCTCACTTGTGCTGCTCTTCTGTATCAGAGGCAAGTATATTTCTGCATTACATGTCACCACTAAAACAAATCTGTACCATATGAATGTATATATTTTTAATGGAACAATTTATTGTAGCTTTAGACAAAATTTTTATATAATATTTGATACTTCAGGCTTTCATGACTTATATAGTATGATAAAGTGAGAGTATGGAGCTCACAGTCAAGGAGAATGATAAAAAAAAAAAAAAAGATTTATGATTTAAAAAATAATTTATGATTTAACCAAGGAAACCTAAGTTGCCCAGTCCAGTAGATGAAAATTCATTTAGTAAGCTGCCATTTAAACATGACTTGAGGACATGAAAGACACTGAGAGAAAATCTAGGTGATAAATGCACATAATCTTTTCCATAAACGTATATTTTAACTTCCTTTTTGTTCTTTCAGATTTTTTTTTGGAGATGCTGCAATACTCTGTAGAGGCTTGGTTGTGTAACGTCTTTTTGGACTACTGAATCAAAAATGACAAACCCTAACATTTATTTCATCAGGCATTTGTTGTTTGTTTTGATGCAGTATCGGGACAGTGCTGGCAGGCTGCAACCTACACGGAGAGCGTGGTGTCTCCGGATCTGAGGAGCAGCAGTATTTTACGGGTTCCGGATGTATCGTCTATGGCCCAGTGTGTGGGGGCCTGCTGTGGTCTCCTGGGCTGTGACCTGGCCTGGTTTTTTGAGCACCGCTGCTATGTGCTCAGTTGTCAGCAAAAAGAAAATTGCCAGCCGAAGCAAAGACCTGGTACTGACTCTCTCCTGGCCTTTTTGCAACGTGGGCCCCCTCAGACACTGGTTCTCCAATCCTTGGTCCGAGGAGAGTCTTTCCCAAACCACTGGCAGCCTCTGCCCAGGCACAGGGGCTCTGAGGACCATATGAAGGACCTTGCCTTGTTGGAAGGCATTCAAGATTTGGACAACACTGATGCTGAGTATGCTGAGAGTTTTCGAAGTTTGGATGAAGAAAAAAGAGCTGAAGACAGGGATGGCACAACTGTAGAACAAGAAGAAAGCCCTGGGCTATATGCTTGGCCACTTGTTCAAGGAAAAGAAGAATTCAACCAATCAGAAACGGAGAGAGTTGCTGAAAGATCGATGACAGTGCAGGGCTCTCTTGAAAGTAGCTCCTTTCCCCCAAGTCACTTCCCAGAAATGAGAAATGAAAGCAGATCATCTCTTATTGAAGCAGAATCCGATGTTACTCCCCAAACAAACACTGCACTTAACATAACGGTGAGTGTTGGTTACAGATTAATGTATATAATTTCCAGACACCCTAAAGACATTGGAAACAGACAGGTATATACTGTAAATATTATATAGACTACTAGACCCAATAGTTTTGGGTCTATTTTTGAAAGAAATACTTTCATTAACTTTTACACATTAGACACATTAAATACATTTAAAAGTGTCAGTAATGACTTATACATCGTTACAAAAGAGTTCTAAAATAAATTATGTTGCTTAGAACATAAGGGGGGAGGGGGGGGGGGTGTATCATGGTTTCCACAAACATATTGGGCAGACAACTGTTCTCAACTGTGGACTATTTGTATGTATAATATATGCCTACAGTATATCAGGTAATATACAGTAATTTTATAATACTAATATATATATATATGTGTGTGTATAAATATTTCTTGAGCACCAAATCAGCATATTGGAATTATTTCTGAAGGATCATGTGACACTTAAAATTTGAGTAATGGCTGCTGGAAATTCAGCTTTGCCATTTTCAGGAATAAATTATAATCAAATAGAAAAAAAACTGATTTTAAATTGTAATAATATTTCAAGATATATATAATTTAGAATATTATAATTAAAGATGAAAATAATTTAAATTGAACATACATTTACACATACTGTATAAATATATCATAAAATTGACAAGGCTGTTGGCAGCAATCAGCAATGAAAGGAACTGGCTTTTCTCTTATAGATGGTATTAGTTGCCAGTTAATCATCATGACTTGAAATGTCATGATTCTATTTTAATATTGTGGCGTCATTGGGAAACATGGTGTCTCAAATGTACTCTCACTCTGGCCAAGTGCTTAATCAGTCTTTCATGTCTCATCTGCTGTGTCAAATCTTGTGAAATTTGTAAATAACACTTCATCATTATCCGGTTAGAGTCATATCATTCACATTTTATTGCCTTGTTCTGGTGTCCTGTACTAGTCCATAGACTCTGGTTGACATGGGTGACAACAGTAGAGTTTGGAAAACAATGTTACTTTTATCATTAAAGGTTGAAGAAGACCCACACAACATTTCGTCTGCAACTGTTTCACCTAATGTCCTGCAAGACATCAGCACAGAGCCCTCGAGGTTCAGCACAGTCAGCAGTTTCTTAAGTACTTCACCCAGCACTGAAGCCACATCGCTGATGATCACAGAAGAGCCAGGTACTACAGATGTGTTACTGCATTATTTCTAATTATTAGTGGTGCTTACTCATGCAAGCAAGCATCACTATTTTAATTACTCAGATTAACGTTAGTTTCACACACTCTCTTTGTTCAGAAAGAGCCCTGTCTGTGTCCATTAAAGGCCCCGTGGAATTAACACTGCCTCAAAATACAGTTGAACTTAATGCTGCTGTTAATCCAGATGACACTTCAGGTACTGTATGGCCTTCTGCATTCCTGAATCGTAATTAAGCATTTACTATTATGTTGACAGTGGCTTTTTCCTCAGAGGTTCCTTACACATATGAATGGACTTTGGTAACGTCTCCTGATGGACACCACGGGGTGATGGAGGGGCACCACAACAAGTCTGTTAAAATTTCAGAAGTGAGACTCAACTCCTGGCCACTTTCCGTATGAGTGCCAAGTGATCATTTAGAAGATAAGACTATGCTCTTTTTCTAAAAATATCTTTGTTTCCTTTATTCCAGCTTTCCATTGGTGTCTATGCTGTCCGAGTGAGTGTGAAAGCACAACAAGCGCATGGAGAAAGTGCTGTGAACTTCACAGTACATCCTGGTATAACTTCACCCCCTTTAGATCATAATTTGATATTATTTGCCAAGCATACTGTATCTACATGTGCTTTATATGTGAACAGGCTTACTTTTCATTCTGCAGCAGTGGATATAAATAAGCCTCCTAAAGCCGTCACTCTGCCCAAGAGCCAAGATGTGCTTCTCCAAGAAGGTTCCATCTTCATTATTAATGGCAGTCGTATGTAGCTTGTTTTGTCCATTTCTCTCAGATTTTCTTTAGATCATTCATGAGTTTGTAACCAAATGTGCATCCTGATGCTTCCCAGAGAGTGTGGATGATGTTGGAGTTGTCAGTTACCTGTGGGAAAAGGTGGACGGCCCTTTTTGGAAACCTGAGGGGGCTGTTGACACACCTGTATTACAGCTACAGAATCTTTCACCTGGAGAATATACCTTCAAGTAAGTTTAACCTGTCATACCCGACTTGCTCCAAGCAGATTCGAACCGGGGTCTCCGGCGTGGGTGTGGGCGCTAACAAGGACACTAAAGACCACTTTATACACCACAGGTTTACACACACAGCTCTTCCTGGCCAACGTCTGCACATTGCATAAGGACTTAGCTAAGTTTGTACTGTAACAATAGGCCTATGTATTGTGTAATTTTCATTCTTCATCTACGATTTGATGTTGAAATCTTTGGTGGGCGATTCCTCTGGGGCTTTTTTAATTTGGCTTGACCTCATTAACTCAATCCTGACCTGGTTTTTGCTTGTCCTACATTAGGCTTACAGTATCAGATTCTGATGGACTGACTGACTCCAGCACTGCCACTGTAAGGGTCAGCAGCCCAAAAGATGAGCCTCCTCGGGCCAGACCAGGCAGTGACCAGGTCATCACCCTGCCTCTCAACCACCTCACCTTGTCGGGTAACCACAGCACCGATGACCATGCCATTACCAGTTACCTCTGGAGTCTCCATCCCAGAAGCCTGACCCAGAAAGTCACTATGCAGGTAATTAGATCTTTATTTTACCCAGTGGAAAAATGTGTTGCACTGAAGTGAAGAACACTTACTGGAGTTTGTCAGTGATGTCTCAGATGTTTATCCTAAAATTCATAAGAAGAAATAAAAGATAAAAATAAATGAGACAAATAGAAATTGGAAAACAGGGTAGAACTTTAGGTAACACTATTTTACAGTGTCCTTACCATAGTAATAACAGTAAATTATGCATAATTACATGCAACTAACCCTCAACCAAACCCTAATCCTACCCTAACCCTATAGTAAGTACATGTAGTGTGTTAATATTACTCAGTACTTAAATATATAATTACACTGTAACAATGACACCTTAAAACAAAGTGTAACTGAACTTTATTTTACAGTCCGGTTCCCCATCTTCATACTATGTACTTATTACAGTAATTACAATAACTGGGTAATAAGTCAAGTCAAGTCATCTTCATTTATATAGCGCTTTTAACAATGTAGATTGTTTCAAAGTAGCTTTACAAAGATAAGCGTATAATTAAAGGTAATAGAGATTGTTTTGGCTTTATAGTGGTTCTTTAATAAAGTTATTTTCCAGCTAAGGTTAGTTTTGATTGATTCGCTTCCGTCGCAACGATCATTTGTTATTAAATTAGGGGCCGCCAAGACGACACCATTCTCTCTACATAGACTTTAAACACGAACCTGTGATAAGCGCTGATGGCATTCACATGCGCATTAAGAATTGGTTCTATAGTTAT
This sequence comes from Squalius cephalus, assembly GCF_949319135.1. NCBI lineage: Eukaryota > Metazoa > Chordata > Actinopteri > Cypriniformes > Leuciscidae > Squalius > Squalius cephalus. The sequence goes on along the minus strand of NC_137136.1, from coordinate 10,633,659 downwards.
GTGCGTTTGAATATATGTGCGCAGGTTTGGAATTCTCTACAAACCAAGCCTAAACAAAGTACTGGTCTTTCCTTATAAATTTTGATACAGAATTTTATTTTATTTTATCACTTCGGGGTAGGTACGTGAAATAATAACTAGGTACTAACCCTGAACCTACCCCTAAACCTAACCTTTAACCATGTATTTTATCAGTTAAGTACACTGTAAGTACATGTAATGTAAAATAAAGATCAATAGAAAACAGAAGTAAATGAGACAATTGCTGTGAGAGTAAAGAACTGTAAAACGTAATGTTAACTATAATATGTTCAGAAGAGATTGTTGTCAAATACTGGATATGAATCATTACATTTTTCATTTTATATGATTCAATGGTTCATATTATAAATGATAACATGATGCATGCAGTTTCAAAAATCAGGAAAATAAATCCCAAGTCTTAATTCTCCATTTAACCTCATTGCTACCTCTGAGAAACAATTGATTATTAAACAATTGACATTCAGGTTGCAATTCTAGGCGGGACAGTGGCTCAGTAAGTAGCGCTGTCGCCTCACAGCAGTCCCGGTTCAAGTCCCAGTTGAGTTAGGAGTCTTTTCTATGTGGAGTTTACATGTTATCCTTGTGTCTGCAGATGTTTCCTTTGGATGCTCACAATCCAAAAACATGCAGTATTGGTGATTTGGAGATGCTAAATTGTCTCTGTGTGTGTGTGTGTGTGTGTGTGTGTGAGTCCCAAGTCGTGTAATGGGGAGGGTTAGTGAAAGAACTGGCAACCTACCCCGGAAAAATCATTGTCAAGAAAATGAATGGACAGTATCTTGTGAATGGCAAGAAATGGCCATAGAATCACCAAGAGTTTGATATGACTGAAATGGTAATAGATAGATAGCAGTTGATGTTTTCATATGCTATGTGTTTTCAGGATGTGGGATCACCTTTCCTGCAGCTCTCTGATCTCCAGGAGGGTCGGTACACATTTCAGCTGACAGTCACTGACTCCAGAGGTCAACAGGATTCAGACACCATCTCAGTCACTGTGCTACCTGGTAAAACAAACCCACCACACCAATCAGATTCAGTGTGTATAAAGAAAATCTATACATTCTCTATAATTGAAATTTTGTTGTGTGGTAGCAAACAAAGCACCAGTCGCTATAACAGGGCCAGACAGGCAACTCTTCCTCCCAGTCGACAGCATCACGTTGAATGGCAGCGACAGCACCGATGATCAGGCCATCAGCAGCTACCAATGGGACATGATCAGGTACCAGTATCATTCTTTTAACGTTGCTTCTTTACAATGAACTGGATGAACTGGTTCATGAACGAAATTATTTCTTTGTAAATACATTTAAATGTAACACTTTATTTTAAGGTGAAGTAGTTGCACGTTACTACATGTACTTACATAGTAATTAGTTATTACTATAGTATTTACTATAGTAAATTATGTATAATTACAAGTAACCCTAAACCAAACCCTAACCCTGTTACTCTGTAGTAAGTACATGTATTTAATTAATATTACTCAGTACTTATTTGAGTATGTACAATGTAACTACGTCACCTTAAAATAAAGTGTAACCCATTTAAATTATATCATATATCATTATATATTATATTTTATACAAACATTTATTTACCTACACCTACTTATTTACTGTTCAAAAGTTTGGGCTCTGTAACAGTTTTTATGTTTTTGAATCTCTCTTATGTGCACCAAGGCTGCATTTATTTAATTTAACGAATTCATTTAATTAAAAAAAACAAAAAACAGTAATATTGTGAAATATTGTAATAATTTTTAATAACTGTTTTCTATTTTAATACATTTTAAAATATAATTTATTCCTGTAATGGCAAAGCTGAATTTTCAGCATCATTTCTCCAGTCTTAAGTGCCACATGATCCTTCAGAAATCATTCTAATATGCTGATTTGCTGCTCAAGAAACATTTATTATTATTAGTAATGTTGAAAACAGTACGTTTTTGTGGAAACCGTGACACATTTTTTCAGGATTCTTTGATGAATAGAAAGTTCAAAAGAACAGCATTTATTTGACAACGAGATGTTTTGCAATAATATAAATCATATTTACTGTCAGTTGAATGCATCATTGCTGAATAAAAGTATTAATTTCTTTTTTTAAAATTGTATTAACCCCAAACCTTTGAACCGTACTGTACATAGGCATTTTACTAAAATATATTTAAAAAAATAAATCTAAAGCACAAAATGTCACAGGACATCTGGGAAGCATTGAAATGTTAAAGAACCATTAAATCATATTTATTAAACCAGTTCATTGAAACAAACTATTCGAAAAAATGTATTCATGAAAATAAGCCAAACTCTGTAAGTAACTGGACAAATGTGTCATATTGTCTTTAAGAATGCTTCAGTAGAATCTGCTCTTGCTTAACCCTGTCTCATATTTCAAAACACATTTCTACATTTTCAATCACCCTTAGTGTTGCATGAATAGTAAAGGATTTTGGTGAAAATTGTATTGATGTGCCATCACCACTCTCCTATGTAACGGTGAAGTGGCCCTCCAGGCTTGAAGATAAAAGATGCCAGTAAAGCAGTTGCCATAGCAACTGGCCTGAGATCTGGGAATTACAAGATCAAACTGACTGTGACAGATCAGCAGGGAGAAACAGACAGCGCAGTCCTGACCGTTAGCATTAAAGAAGGTGAGCAGAATTATGTAAATGGATAAATATAAGTAACACATAATATGCATTTCTATAATTTAAACACTGACATTTAAAATGCATGAATGTCATTGCATTACAGAAAATAGAAAACCAACTGGAATTTATTTTAACGTATAGGAGCTCTTCGCATGGTGGTCAAAAATGAACGATTTATTCTTTTTTTAATTTCCATGAAATTAATGTACTATATTTTAGTTCTATGTTTTTCATTTAACATTTTGTATTTTAAGGGGATTTTATGGTACTAAATTATATTTATGTGGTAGTTGTAATCCATTTATACACTTTTTGAGCATAGTCCTAAAAATGAAATATTCAACTGAAACTGTCATAAATCTTGAATGCTTTGGAGCACAGACTTAAGTTTGGTTTAAAGAATGACGTCACTCTTGACAGATTATTGCTGAAGTGAAAAAAAGTTTTAAAAAGTTGTAGAATTTTTGCATTTATTATAAAAAATGCTAATTTTTTTAAAAACAATTATATGAAATATATATTTTCCAAAACATGTTTTACTTTAAAACTGGTAGAAAAGTAAAGCCATAAATCTAAACAAGATGTGTTCCAAATTTAAGGTTGATATCTCAAAAAATTTGTTTTTAGTAAGATTTTGTTTGGGCGCACTACCAAACGTTTTCACTAGATGAAATTCGTTGCCCATTCATTTCCAATCCAGTCATTTTTGACTGCGAGGAGTACAAGTGTGACTATTTTTTCAGGACCATTTAACCGTTTCGAATAATGTAAATTGTTCACATAGCAAGTGCCAAAAGTTTCGTACCATTCCGATGAAGTAAAAAAATTCTACAACAAAAAAAAAATTTGAGAGCACGAGAGAGTTAAAGAAAGACATCACAAGAACACCTTTCAAGTGAAATATTTCACAAAAAAGAAGGTTGTCTGACTTTAAATGACAATACAATAGATATTCTGACAAAAAGCGTTCTAGGACGTTTCCAGCAATTCAGGATGTTGTGAAATTCACAGCCAAAAGCCTTCCACTAGTGGCCCATGCCAGCGGCAGCCACACCCTCACTCTGCCCAACAACTCTCTGGTGCTCAGGGGCTCGGTGTCCAACAGCGGAACAGCAAACGTGTCCTTTCTCTGGGTCCGAGATGAACAGAGTCCTGCTGCCGGGGTGAGTGAGTTATTTGTACACCATTTACTGTGGCTCAGTGTTTTACCTGATGATCTCTCTCTCTCTCTCTCTTGTTTTCATATCTTTCGAGAGTAGGATGTTTTATATGGCTCAGATCACGAGGCCTTCCTTTACCTCGCCAATCTGGTAGAAGGAACGTACCTATTCCAACTCCGGGTCACTGATGCCCAGGGCCGCTCGAACATGGCTACGGCCACTGTGGAAGTGCGCCCTGGTAAGATATTACTCATTCATTGTAGAAAACAGTTGCTAGATATTTAAAATACATCATTTATTTGGCATGTAGTATAGGATAAGAATACACTGCTGTTCAAAAGTTTGGGGTCGGTAAGATTTTTAAAATTATTTTCAAAAAAGAAGCTTCTTTTTCATATATCTGATTAAAAATACAGTAAAAACAGTTATATTCAATAGGAATTTTTATTTTTTACAAATGAAAATAATTATAATAAACTGATTTGGTGCTCAAGTAAGACTTCTTATCAATGTTGAAAACAGTTGCGCTGCTTAATACTTTTGTAGAAACTATGATACATTTTTTCAAGCTTGACCTGGACCTAGTCCAGTTTCACCTCTGTGGATCTAATGGGTGGAGGCATCGAGTTATGGGTAGGATTAGGGTGTGTTTGGAGCCTCTAGCTCCACCCATTACACCCAAATGACATCAAGAGAGGGGGAGCTGGACTTCACGCTCCACCCATGGCTTTGCAGTGAGCAGCCTCTCTTTTTTTCAGGATTCTTTGATGAATATAAAGTTCAAAAGAACGGCATATTTTGTAACATTGTAAATGTCTTTATTGTGACTTTTGATCAATTTAATGCATTCTTGCTGAATAAAATAATTAATTTCTTTCAAAAAATTAAATTTTACAAATGAACCTACAAACTTTTTAATGGTAGTCAGGAATAACATTAGAATGATGTTATCCTTAAACAAACCATATCAGAATATTTCTACCTCCATGTAAACATTTAAAGGGATAGTTTACCCAATGAAAACTCTATCAATAATTATTCACCCTCATGTCGTTCCAAACCCGTAAGACTTTCATTCATCTTCGGAACACAAATAATCTGAGAGCTTTCTGTCCCTCCATTGACAGCTACGCAACTACCAATTTGACGCTTTAAAAAGATCATAAAGAGATTGTAGAACTAATCCATGTGAATTGAGCGGTTTATACCAATTTTCTGAAGAGAATTGAACGCTTTATATGACAAACAGATTGAATTTAGGCTTTTATTCACATATAAACATTGATCAGCGCACATAAACAGAAGCTCAACCGAACCTGCCTGACACACGAGAACAAACCTCTTGCGGAAGCTCAAACTGCTGCTTAACACACGAGAATGAACCTCATTGGTTCTCCACTTACCACAACTGATGTGTGAGTTAATGAATGTTTATGTGAATAAAAGCCTAAACTTTTGTTTGAAGCCATTGATATTTGTGTGCAGATCCACGTGAGCGAGAGGAGGTGGAGCTTGAGCTGCAGGTGTGTGTGGCTCAGGTCAGCCAGTTGCAGAAGGACACTGTAGTGAGACAGCTGGCCGCCCTACTGCACGTTCTGGACTCAGACATCGCACTGAAGGGCCTGCACGGCCAGACAGACATCAGGTACTACACACACATTAACCAAACTAATCTAAAGGATTAAACTCCAAAACTCCATTTTGACATGTGTTGTTCTTAAATGAAGCATAATTATAATTACTAGAAATTAATCCTAGTTTAGTTTTAACGCCTAAACGTTTTTTTTATGTTTAGCACAGTATTTAGGTTCTCAGTGCAGGGTCCTGATGGTACGATCCCAGGCCCAAAGCTCACTCGTCTGCTGAGAAACCAGCTGTTGCGAGAGAAAACCGACTTCTTGCTCTTTAAGGTCTTAAGAGTGGACACAGTCAGTGAGTGACTTGATTTGTTAACTTTTTTCCATTTAATTTCCCTAACAACAAATGGTAAAAGTAATTTATATAATAAATTAAAAAGCTTTATGCAGACTTTCAGTTTTGAATATTTCAGTGTGTTTGCTGCTGTGTTCTGGACGTGGTCAGTGTGACCCCGTTACGAAGAGCTGTTCCTGTGACCCTCTTTGGATGGAAAACCCCATTCGCCGTTTCCTTGAAGATGGCGAGAGCAATTGCGGTTAGTGTGACCTCTCTATTCTATCTCCAAATAAGGCAAATGTGTAAATGAGACATTTTAAATAAGTTCAGACCTAAGGTGTGGTCATCTGTGAAATTTTGCGTTCAAAATCAATTTATTTCAATAGGAATTTACGCAAGCGGGAGTTTCCTGATTTAGATTTTGCATTGGGTTAGAGGTTGGGCCCGCAAATTAACAGAAAGCTGTTTGGTTGGAAAGTGATTTTTGTGTGAGCGGTGCTTCATGCAGTGCTATTGACAATGTACGTTTTATTCCCACAAAATGTCGGCAACGTGACCACACTTTCATTGGTGCTTTCTGCTGCGCTAAATTATATAGACATGAAAAAATCTAGAATGATTGACAGCAGTGGAAAGGCTGAGGGCTGATCTTCTGTCTCCTCCCTGCAGACTGGAGCGTGCTGTATGTCACAATCTCTTGTTTGGTGACAATCATTTTCCTCTTGTCAATCAGCTGGATTTGCGTCTGCTGCTGTAAAAGGTGATAAAGATTCTATTACTGCATGTAAACAAATGGCCTATTCAAATGTGTGGTATGAGTTATGTCAGTCCTACAAGTCCAGTATTAAAGGGATAGTTCAGCCAACAAAAAAACAAAAACATTTTGCCATTGTTTACTCACCCTCATGTTGTTTCAACCCCATACAACTTCTTTTGTGGAACAAAATTATGTTTTAACTGCTGTTTTCCATCAAAAAACTGAATATCACATTTTTAAACTTCAGGATCAACACAAAAGCATCATAAAAGTGATCAATTTTGCCACTTTTAAACAAATTTTGTCAAAGCTATTGTCTTCAGATGACTTTGAATATAGTGTACAGGTTGCTCTGTATGGACTGCTTTTATATTTTTGGTGCATATGTACTCATTCACTTTCATTATATTTAGTGGGCATTTGTTGTTCCATGAGAAACAATGACATAATGGTGATTTTGTGTACTTATGGTATGCATATCTTTACTCTATACTTTGTTTTGCGCTGTTTTAGAGGAAGACGCACCAAAGTGAGAAAGAAAACCAAGTATACAATACTGGACAACATGGATGAACAGGAGAGGATGGAACTTCAGCCGAAGTATAGTAAGTTTCAGACCTGATTTCTTGATTAACTAATTTCATGCTGCAATATTGCAGGGAGGAATGAAGACAGACATTATTGCACTCATTGGAGGCTTGTATTTTTAAGTGGTTCGCACCTTTGTTTTTTTTTAGAGGCAGACCATTAGGTTTGTAATTGTAGTTCATTCTGCATTCACTTTTCTTTGTTTGTCATTTTAGATATTAAACACAGGAGCACAGAGCACAACTCGAGTCTGATGATGTCAGAATCAGAGCTGGACAGCGAGCAGGACAACATTTTCAACTATGGGAGAGCCGATAAAGCTCGGAACAGAGCCAATGGAGTGGTCAGAAATGGAGACACTCTCAGCCTTTGTCCTGTGGAGGGTTGAGTCTCACATGGACAAATAGACATTTCTTCATGGTGGATAGTTACAACGCAACGGTATTGTTGAATATTCCACAAATTTAGATAAAGACTGGCTGAATGAATTAACTATTAAATGACTACTGAATGCAGTTGGTCTTGCAATGAATAATCATGGTTTGCTAAATGATTCAGTACATTTAGTTTTTAAGTTACCAATAGCATATACAATCTGAATATAAAAAGACGTGCATTCAACTCGCAGTTTTCCTCAGTACTGTATGTAATGCTTGTATGTTCAGTGACACAGTGCAAGCAATTTACTGGTTATTTTGGCTATTTATATGATGCTTCAATGATCAATTTTAGGGAGAAGCTGCAAATAACTGATCTATTACAAAAGCAAAATTAAAAAAGAAAGCAAATATCAATCTTCTTTATGCAAGAACATTTTAACTGTACTGAACTTTTTGAATGTTAATGTGCCTGATTAAAATGCACACTTTTTGTTATGATTTTTTGGTATTTGTAGTCTTGTCTCTGATACTGTACTGTATCTTTTTAACGTTCTGGTTTTACAAGCTTTTAAAATTTCTGCTTCAGCTGGAATTGCAATAGAAGCCATTTGTACCTGGCATATTGTGACGAGGAGATGCATTTCTTACATTTTCTTCTTTGTTTTAATGCAGCTGGAGATGAAAATAAATAAAGACGTGGCACTTCACAGAGGTTAAGACTGTTTTATAACTAACATAAGAGTTAAATATTTATAGTAGCAGTGTCAAATGTCATGAAACAGTGCATTTACTTAGTTTAGCTGAGCCATTTCATCACTAATAGCAGAAGTTGAAATGTCCAGAGATAAAGTTTCAGCTGTATTTATTAGTCTTTACATCTTCATGCACTTTTCTGGAAACATTTCAATCCTAAGTACGAAAATTAACATACTTCTAAACATACAGTTTACAATACAATTAGGTATATCAATTGAGAATTAATATTTACAACAATTAAAAAAAAATTGAGGACAGTTTCATTAAAAAAAATACATTGGCACAACATTTGGCCACAATGACAACTTTGTTAACTTGCTAGACAAATCTCTATACTTCAGTACCTCAAATCAGAACAGTTTAAGCACCCAAATATATCCCATCATTTAGATTTCTACATTTTGCAGAAGCTTTTATCCAAAGCGACTTACAAAAGAGAAACAAACAACCTTCACAGTCAGTGTTTCATGTTTAGCAGTCTTACTCTATTTCTAGATTTACAAAAATAGAACACGTAGTAAGTTTAACATTTACACTATGGAATAGCATTTTATAGCAAGTTTGTGCTTTTATTTCTCACTGGATCAACTCCCAATCCCTATATTTGTACATCCTCAATCATAAATTGGGTTTGCTTATTTTTTTGTGCCTAAATGAATCAGCTACACTGCAAAAAATAAAATAAAAAATTAAACTGGGTAAAAAATAATTCACAAAAACTTTAGATATTAAAGAAATCTCATCTTACACAATTACACAAAAATAGGTTTGTCTTGTTTTAAAGATGTTTAGCTATTTTTACATAAAAATAAAGATTTTTTTTGCAGTGTATGTTAAGTCTTATTTCAGAGCAACTAGGTTACTTCAATCAGTTATGATGGACAGAATATGAAAGTGTACCACCTCTTTTTACAGTCATCAAAATGTCTCTGCTCTTTCAGAACATCAATTCTTATCGTCAATATTCAGTTACATCTAACTAAAAGAGAGAATGGTTCACAGTGTTTTGTAGATTATGTTTTTATGATGGTCTCGCTTGAATAATGGCACACTACAATTGTATTTTTTGCTCTAACCGCTAGTAACCATTGTCTTCAAGGAGAGAGTCCCCCAAAACACATGTACTTTACATCCAGATACTCATCAATGCCATATTTGGATCCTTCTCTGCCCAGTCCAGACTGTTTGACTCCACCAAAAGAGGCTTCTGCGGTGGAGAGCAGACCTTCGTTGACCCCGACCATGCCCACCTCCAACTGCTCGGCCACTCGCCAGATCTGACTGATGTCTCTGGAGTAAAAGTAACCTATTGAAAGAAAACAGTTTTGAATGCTATGCCACTGAAAATGACAAGAGCTAGCTGTTCTTGTTTGCTTTATTTACAGCCCTACTGCACTCACTTGACCATCCAGATACATTAGGGTACAATAGAGCTAAAGGAAAATGTGATTTTTGTGGTTCCATAATATATGATTAAAAAAAAAAAAAAAAAAAAATATATATATATATATATATATATATATATATATATATATATATATATATATATATATATATATATATATATATATATATATATATATATATATATATATATATATATATATACAGTGCAATGCATAAGTTAATACACCCATGCTAAAGTTGACTAAAAAGAGGAATAAAAAATCATATTTTGGAAATTGAACTTAATGCCTTAATTTAAAAAATTAGGAAAAATCCAACCTTTTAGGACACCAATTTTCTTTGTGAATGAATAATGTATCGTAAATAAATAAATGTTCTTCCTTAAAATACATGGTGCATAAGTGTGTACACCCCTATGTTAAATTCCCATAGAGGCAGGCAGATTTTTATTTTTAAGTATTTTTTTTTTATTAATTTTTAGGATACTATGCATCCTGATAAAGTTCCCTTGGCCTTTGGAATTAAAATAGCCCCACATCATCACATAGCATTCACCATACCTAGAGATTGGCATGGTTTTATTTCAGTTAGCCTAAAAGCTAGTTTGATTTGCACTGAGAGATGATCTTATGGAAAGTACTCCATGCCAATCTCTAGGTATGGTGAAGGCTATGTGATGATGTGGGGCTATTTTAATTCCAAAGGCCAAGGGAACTTTATCAGGATGCATAGTATCCTAAAAATTAATAAAAAAAAAATACTTAAAAATAAAAATCTGCCTGCCTCTATGGGAATTTAACATAGGGGTGTACACACTTATGCACCATGTATTTTAAGGAAGAACATTTATTTATTTACGATACATTATTCATTCACAAAGAAAATTGGTGTCCTAAAAGGTTGGATTTTTCCTAATTTTTTAAATTAAGGCATTAAGTTCAATTTCCAAAATATGATTTTTTATTCCTCTTTTTAGTCAACTTTAGCATGGGTGTATTAACTTATGCATTGCACTGTATATATATATATATATATATATATATATATATATATATATATATATATATATATATATATATATATATATATATATATATATATATATATATATATATATATTAAAAATTCTAATGTAGTCTATTGTACATGCCTTTCAACCAATAAGAAACACTCTAATCTTTTCAGCCATGTCTGATAATAAATAAACAGGCATGTGAGAAAAAGTGGCCAAACTCAAGACTGTCCAAAAAAAAAAAAAAACTTTGTAAACTCTGAAATGTAGAGACTACATAAGAAAAAAAAAAAAAAAAACATGATTAATTTGTACAGATGGACAAACCTGCTAAACCAACAGGAGAAGCATTGGCAATAGCAAGTGCCTCCTGTTCTGTGTTGAACCTGGAAAAGAAGAAAAAAAAAAACAGTCAGCAGCTGGCGGAAGACTCAACCAGATATGTTAAATCATTCAACCTGAAACATATCGCTCATTAAAACCTATTCACAAAACATGTTATGATTTTATCAATCTAAATATTTGTAAAAAAATAAATTAAACTTTTCACTCAAATTATGTTGATAATATATTGAAATCTGTAGATAGATAAATCTGTAATGGAAAATAAAATGTTTTAAATGACTACATTTGAGGTTAACAACAAGTTACATAATACAACAACCTGTAAATACTCACTTAACAACAGGAATGAGAGGTCCAAAGGTCTCCTCCCGCATACAGAGCATGTCAGTGGTGACATTGGACAGCAGGGTGGGCTGCATGAAGGAGCCCTCCAGCCTCTTCCCACCTCGAACTATGACTGCTCCCTGTGCCACAGCATCTGCAACCTGACCCTCCACCTGAGAGAAACAACAGCATTAAATCCTTTCATCTCAACCAAATTTCCTTCACATGATCTATCTGTGTGTGTCAGTGTTGCCAAGTCAGGCTACTTTTACACTGTTACCACGGGTTGTTGTTTAAGTTTAAGTTGCTTTTTACCCCCTGGAACGCCAATTAGGCTAGTTTTTGCCGTGATTGGGCTAGTTTTGATTAGCAATTGGACTGGTTTTGTTATGCAGACCTGGCAACCCTCGGTGTGTGTGCTGATTGACAGTGACATGAGGCACCTTCTCTGCGGCGCGGGTGTTGATGAGCGGCCCCTGTGTGGTGGTGGGCTCTGAGCCGTGGCCAATCTTCAGCTCGCCATCCATAGCCTTCGCCAGCTTTTCCATGAAAGCATCGTGAATCCCACTCTGCACCAAAAAGCGGTTGGAGCACACACAGGTCTACAGCAGAGATGAGAACAAGATGCGTTACGAGTGAGGAGAACAGCTGGTTACAAAAATGTCATATACACCATGATATTTACATGCTACTCTAAGGCAATTCAAAGAATATCATTGTACTGAATCCTGATGAGTACCTATAGTTCCACTATTTTACTCATTGTTTATGAAAAATATTCACTAAACTGTTTAGGTTAGGGATACACGATATATCGGCCACCATATAGGTATCAGCAGATATATGTTCATTTTAATGTTATCGTTATCGGCCCGATAAGAAAGAAGGATTATTTTCTTCAGTTGAGACACTTTAGATGCACATTGTTCGGCATGATGGTTTTTGAATTGCTTGAAATATGATTGGAATTACTTCATAAAGGAAAATACAGTTAATCGCAAGAAGTGCAGCACAAGTCTGTCATAGAGGCTACATATAATTATAATGAGAGCATTATAATTGTGTGCTTGGGACATGGCTTTTAATGGTGAGACTTTTGTAATCAGGCTCTCAAAAATTATGTAAACATTTGGATTTAGATTTATCAGCCAATATATTTGTTATTGGCTTTCAAATATAAAGAATTACCGGTTATCGTTATCAGTAAAAAATGTAATATCGGTGCATCCCTAGTTTAAGTGAATCTCAAAAAGAAATGTATGTGTCATATTTCTCCCCAAAATAAACAGGAAAAAATAGGAAACAATATTTTGCATAAATTAATTAATACTATTAAAATTTTTTCATGAAAATTAAGCACATTTTCCTCACAATTCCCATTAATGTAATGCTTAATATAATTTAATATAAAATTCATGAATGTAATAATAATTTAAATAAAGTTATTATTAAAATATTAATTTTAAAAAGATAAATATTAAAAAGAATTCATTCATCATGCTAGCAGATTTCTAAAATTTACAACAAAAATAACTAAGCAATAACTTTATTATGTACATTATTGCGATTTAAAATTACTCATACCATGATATAAGATTGAAATAGCATTCACCTGGCCTGAGTTCCTGAACTTGGAGGCCATCGCTCCAGCAACGGCTTTATCAACATCTGCGCTGTCAAATACAATAAAGGGGGCGTGTCCTCCTAACTCCATGGAGACCTTTTTGACCGTTCCTGCAGCATGTCTTAGTAGTATCTGCAAAAGCATTTACTTAGGCAATTACTAAATTATGGCGAACATTAAATGCTGACAGCACACATAAATGAGATGTTGGGTGGATGTTAACCTTGCCAGTGGCCGTAGAACCGGTAAATGAGATTTTGGCCACTAGAGGGTCCGTGCAGAGCAGCTCTCCCACAGCAGGGGTCATTTCTCTTGAGCAGGGCACCACATTAAACACCCCTGGAGGAATGCCAGCCTGAACCGACAACTAGATAGGAATACAATAGATTATAAATACTTTCATATACATTACCTATCAAAGGTTTGGGGTCGATAAGACTTTTTAATGTTCTTGAAAGAAGTCTATGCTCACCAAGGCTGCATTTATTTGATTAAAAATACAGTAAAACTAGAATTTTGTGAAATATTATTACAATTTAAAATGATTGTTTTCTATTTTAATTTATTTTGATTCATTGCTGTGATGGCAAAGATGAATTTCCCGAGTTAGCAAAGATTCAGTTTGTGATATACTCACTGCGAAGTTCTTTTTCGTTCTTGCTTAGAGGTAAAAATAAATTTGAAATACCTTTGCAGTGGTATACTGTTAAACATCCCAACACCGCCCACGCTGAGCACAGTTTAGATGAATATGTAAATATGCGCTGTGTGCTTTCTTCTCAATAAAAAATTAAACATACAACAAATATAACATAATTTATAAAAAATAAAAATAAAAAATTGCTCTGCAATTCGGCACTATTCAGTCGTCACATCACGTTAATTTATACCACTTTATACAATATTGTTTTAGAGTCTCCCTGTGGTAAAAATCAAGCTTTTAAACGTTGTTTATATGTCTATATATGTCTAGATGTTTCATCTCAAGGGGTTAATCCTCGCAATAAAGATATGTTAATAATAATATGGTGTTTTTAAAATGCTTTAAGACAAACCATGTGCAAATTCATAAGTCAACACCATTGCTGAGTAATTTCTCCTAAAAACTGAAATAAACTTAAAAAACTAAAAGCTGGCGTTTCTGACATCACAAACTACCTCGTAACCAATCATGCCAACGTGTGATCGTCAACGAGTGGATCTCTGAGCTGGTGTGAGTGAGTGCAGGCGGGGATAATTTGCATATTCATAGAACCAGGTATACTAAAGGAGGCAAGGGTGTAGAGTTACATTCAAGCTATTTTAAGGCATGAAGATTTTTTTTCAAGGAAAAAACGTTTAAATATGTCATTTTGGTGATCAAAGATGAGTTTTAAGTGATCAAATTATTGACTACAGGGGGACTTTAAAGCCACAAATAGTTGTTTAGTCATGTTATCTACAGGCCTACTGTAATTGAGATATTTATTCAAGAAATTAATTACAAACAGAAAGACGTTTAGTACATAGAAATTTCATTTCAGAGCAGGATTTGAGCAAACATCGTTCAACCGGTGAGCGTGAGACTGGGCGGAGTGATTTGGCATAGAGCTGAATATGGCACGCACTGGCATGCTCTGCTGAGAAGTGATAAAAAAAATTCAAATCTTGCTGACTCCAAACTTTTTTACGTAGTGTATCTATAATGCAGACTAGTTTAATGGCTTTAATGGAAACCGACAGACCTCAGCAAGGGCCAGAGCAGAGAGAGGTGTGTCCTCAGCCGGCTTCACCACTACAGTACAGCCCACCGCAAGCGCGGCGCCCACCTTCCTGGTTATCATGGCACTGGGGAAATTCCACTGTAGGGAGAGAAAGTTGAAAATCACAACTGGCAGTTTTAGTTTAGCTCATTGAACCTGATGGTGTTATGCTATCAGAACGAAGAAGGAAGTCTCACAGGTGTGATGATGGAAGCCACTCCCACCGGCTGCTTGAGTAACAGGATCTTGCGGTCCTTGGCTGAAGGTGCAACAATATCTCCATATACACGTCTGGCCTCTTCAGAGAACCACTCCAGAAAGGAGGCAGAATATGTAATCTCTCCAAGAGACTCCTTCATGGGCTTCCCCTGTACACACATATGTGTTATAACATCTCCTAAAATATGGATCCTTGTAAATGGACATGTTAAGAAGTTGTAGACTGTATGTAATAGGTCAGTATACTTACACACTCTGCTGTGATCAACTTGGCAAGATCGTCCCTGTGCTGAATGATGAGATCGAACCATTTCCGCAACAAAATGCTTCTTTCCTGCAAAGAGAAATCAATATGAGGAGAACTGATTTTTATATCAAATTAAATGATAACTTTGTTTATTTAAAAAATAAAATAAAATACTAAAACAGTAATATTGTGAAATATTATTACAATTTCTAATTCTAATATGCTGATATGGTGCTCAAGAAACATTTCTTAAAATCGATGTTAAAAAAAGTTCCGCCTAATATTTTTGAAGGAACCGATATTTTTTTTTAGAAATACAACACTTCTGTAACAATGTAAATGCATTTTGCAACTTTTGTTCAGTTTAATGCATCCTTGCTGAATAAATGTACTAATGCAACACTATGTAACTAGACTTAAATTATGCAACATATAGGTTGCATTTTTGTTTATTTTCAAGAGAAATATGACCAGTTTTTAAGGGAGAAAACAAGTGTAAACTAAAGTGAATATTTTTCTAAATAATATGTGGAAAAAGTGGAACTTTAGGTACCTTTGAGTACCATATAAATACCACAGTGTGTGTTATACACACACACACACACACACACACACACATACATATACATATACATATACATATATATATATATATATATATATATATATATATGCACCGGTTCGTTCTTGTAAAGAATTAAGTCCAATGCAGAAGAGTTAAATGACAATCCAGCAAAATAATAACATTTCCCACACATATTAATTTCACCTTGGCTGTATGACTTTTCCAAAGGTGAAACGCTTTGTATGCAGCATTGACAGCGTCTTGAGCTTCCTTAGTACCGCAGTTTGACACCTTCGCGATTTCTTCTCCAGTGGCTGGATCTAACACGGGGAACGTGGATGCAGCGGAGACCCAGCGCCCATCTATGAAGCCTTCAGTCCGCAGGAGCTGCGCTGACACGTCGAGGCTGTACGGCCGCTGCAGCAGCATGATGGGCACTGTGGGTAGGCCAGAGAACACCTGCCGAAGAATACACCGACCTCTTGAGAGATATAAACTGCCCATGTTAAAACCTGACAGGCCTAATAACACAACAGCTCTGTATGTTTGTCTGCAGACTGAGGCGTGCAAGAAGTCTAATATCAAGCTCAAACCAGTCTAAGAGGGCGGTCGCTTTAAACCATAGACTGTAAAAAAAAATAACACGTGATTATGCGCTTGTAACAGTATTTCCTTATTTAATTATGCTATAGACTCATATAATATAACGTTAGCTGAAAAAAATTGCTTCGTTAATTCCGCTCTTACTCTTAAAACGCTAAAGTCGGAGTGTTAAAACTGAATTATAAGACAATTTGGATCGTTTGGATTGCATGTTGCATACACTCTGCTTTTCACTCACTGCAAAGCAGGAAATTCTATCGGGTTCAAGAGACGGTAGTGGTGGAAGGCGACATTAGCGACGTCCGATTCAAGAAAGAGTCGGAACTTATTAACGAATCAGTTGAACCGGTTAAAAACGGTCCAAATGATTCGTACACGAGTCAGTTCGTTGAACCCAGACGTTTGGTTGAACCACACCAAATAACTTGTATTGACCACACAGTAGCCTTTAATATATCAGATTATTAGCCTCGAACCGAACTGTTCAAAGGAATCGATTCGCGAAAATGAATCTGCGTGGCACATAAACAACTCTGGTCTGTTATGGTTACAATCAACATAAGCTCAACAGCGCCTTCTGTGGCAACTTTACATAAGCGACTGTGCAGTTTAAACTACAGAAAATCTCGTATCGTAAATTAAAAAAATATATACCATGTCCTATTCTTGTGGACACCTCAAAGGAAGAATAAAAATGGCCTTCAAACAAGATAAAACTTGCTTTCTCCTTTAGTGAGAAATCATCCATCCACCGCTTTATCCTCTACAGCAGTGTTTCTCAACTCCAGTCCTCAAGACACCTCCCAGAATGTTTCAGATGTGTCCCTGTTCAACACACCAAGAAGCTGATGAGTTGAATCGGGTGTTTTAAATAGTGAGGCATCTAAAACACCAGGACTAAAGTTGAGAAACACTGCTCTACATGGCCGCAGGGATGCTGGAGCCTTTTCTAATGTCTCGGGCCACAGGCAGGGGACACCCTGGACACATCACAGGACTAGTCAGAAATCAAACATGTTCAAATATCCCCACAGTAATTATGGATTTTC
Source organism: Squalius cephalus (assembly GCF_949319135.1). Lineage (NCBI taxonomy): Eukaryota > Metazoa > Chordata > Actinopteri > Cypriniformes > Leuciscidae > Squalius > Squalius cephalus. The sequence goes on along the minus strand of NC_137136.1, from coordinate 10,616,263 downwards.
CTTGAGCTTTGTTCTTGTGTCCCTTTAAACAAAAGCATTGACTAGCATCAAGCTCTTGATGTATGTTTGTACATTGAATGTTGATGCTTTTGCTAGCACCCATTTACTGCTACACAAAATGAACTCGGCAAGTAATGCAAACAACAAGAGAACAAAACAACAGCAACTGGTGATGTATTATATATCTATTTATTTACATGAAACAAACTACATAATTACATTATGTATGACTTAGACTTTCATTTGAAAACTTAGAGAACAGCACTAGAAGTCCCTCGAGCGAAAAATGATGCTCCTTTATCATGGACCTTAAAATGAAATATTTTTCGTGGGTTATGCATAGTCTCTCCACTCTGTCGCCACCAAACCTGCATCTGGAAAACATAAGCAAACATCAAAATGTCAGCTCAAATCAGGGCCATTTGTTACAGAGTATTAGTGGAGTTTTAACAATAAACCGCACCTGTCCATGTATGTCCCTGCAGTAACCTGTGGGTAACCCCTCCACATGTAATGCCAAGTTACACTGATGAACTAGTCCCCTCTGGAGCAGGTTTGCTCCCTCTTCATCATCATCTACATCCTCCTCCTCACATCTCACCAGTATTACCATATTACCCTAGACATCAAAACAAAAAAATAATGTCTTTAAACAATGAAGCATTGAATCAATAGTCTGGCATTATTTCAGTCACTGACCCAAAAACGCTGACTCACCTGTAACTCAGTGCACACAGTGGCTTGGCAGTAGAGGGTAAAGTCTAGTATTGCTCCAACAGTGACACCTAAACTCAGGAGCACACTGAGATCATCTATGAGTAACACTGGAGGACCCCATGATTCACCATCATCACGATCTCCATTCTGACTCACAGAAGTTTCCACAAATCTGAACAGATCTTTCAATCCAGCACCTGGGGACCTAGAAAAACAAAATGGCAAGACTAGTCTTTTTTTCTTTATATATCTGACTTAAACTTATAGGAAGAGGGAACGGAGAGAAATGTATTTAAACTAGATTTCCGGAGCATGCTATACATGCCTGAGATAACTCAAATGTTGTGTCCCCTGACTGCTTTCCTCCTGTAATATAGCTCCGATAGAGTCCTTCAGTCCTTCGAGAAACACTAGCTGGCCCTTCTCTCTTGCCTGGGCCAGACTCACTCCCTGCACAGAAACATTATGAACAAGTCATATCAATGTAATAATTCAAATGTCAAAATAGAGCAAATAGACTTACCAGCCTCTGACCGACAGCACTATAGTGGCTGAAGGACTGCACAAGACCCAGAAAACACACCTTACAGCCAGCTGGAAATATATAAGTTTAAAAATAAACTTATATTAACACAAGATTTCCTCACTGTGTACAGTAGGTCACTTACCACGTAAATAGAAAGACAGATAATGATGAATGAGGAATGATGCATCAGCTTGCCTGTCAGACACCAGGATGAAGTCACTCTACAAGTACAGATGACATCGGTTCGAGTCAATGACATTTTGTGAGTTACATTAAGCGTGTAAAGAGCTGTAATTACTATAATCAGTTACCGGTTTGAAACTGTCTGGAGTGGAATTGAGAATATTGTTCAATTCTGGAAACATGACTGTGAGAGATGAACTACACAACAGTTGAGCAGGATATGCTGGTGTCTTTTCTCTACTTCTAATTTTCTTCAGTATCGTATAGTAAAGGAGAAGAAAACGTGAGAATAATAATAATAATGTACCTAAAGTGTGCAATTACATCAATTGCTTTTACATTATGTACATATAAATATGAAGAAATATCTCACGCTTGCTTGCTGTGCTAGTAACGTGGGTACGGAAGTCGCAGTAGGACAATCAATCTGAAAAACGCGTTTCGATTGAGTAGTTTGAAATCAGGACTAGCGAAAGCGAGGAATTTCACTACGAAGGAAAATGTGAATAAATACGTTTTTTTTTAATAAGTGAAAGAATATTTTCTTCAATAAAAAAAAATTAGTAGAAGATATACCAAACCTCAGAAATATTTATTTTGACCAAAGATGATAAAATGCAGCTGCAAATGCACTAAAGACAGGCCCCAATAGTGTTTCATTACAAAAATAATATATATGTAAAAAATATACACACAAGAAATCTTAGGGAAAAACTGTTGATCTATGTTATATATCATGTGCTTGTGTCTGCTTTAAGTTAAAACTCTAAGCATTTGCTTCCATCAAACTGAAATACAATGAGTAATTCTGCCCATGAAACAAATTTTACAAGAAAATAAAAGTGTAAACAAACCTGAAACTAATTTCAGCAGATATTATCTAATGTCGACGTTCACATAAGATTGTTATTTTTTTACCTATAAAGCACTGCTGAAGACATTCTAAGTGCATAAAAAGCAAGAAAAATAAAAGGGAAAAACATGGTCTTGTCCAAATGAATCGCTCATTCAATAAATAGTATAATGTCCTTCAAAATCTTAATATTCATGGGTTTAGATGGAAGAAAACAAATATTTTCATATGTACAGAATAAAAATAAGTTGTGCACAATAATGGTTATGCAAGCCCTTAAAATTCAATTCGTGGAAGGTTAATCATCAGCTGTGTACCTAAAAAAAAAAAAAAGATAAGGCAAAACTTTTCTATGAGAAGGAAATCTATAAAGCATTTGAGGTCTAGTGCCATAGAAATTTCTTACGGCATTCATTCATTCACATTTTAAAACCTGACATACACAAACTGAACACAACTGATGATATAACTTCACGGAAAGACTGACAGTAAAAGCTGCTAACTGGGGAATTTTACAGGGAAAGACAAAATAGGCGCATGGACCACGCCATGGAATGCAAGCACAGACATGTTGCATACTTTTTAGAGCACAAAACTTTGAAATGCAAATCGTGATTTAGTGTCTAACAGAACAAAGGAAATTATGGAAGATAAAAAAAAAAAGTTAAACAACCATTGCTCATTACTGTACTCTGAATAGAGTAAGTTATCTCTATAAACAGCTAAAAGTGTTATAAAACATGAAAGAGTTTGCTCAAGTAAATACATAGCTACTTCGATTATCACGCCGACGGCATTAATACGACATGCCTCACACTGCAGGAGCAGGTCAATGTTACACAAAGCCATAACATAATAGAGGACTTATCTCTCAATAATGTTAGTATGGTTTATATATACTGTTAACCTTCACTCTCATGTCACTATTTCAGGAATGTTCTGTTCAAGTTAAGCTAAATCGACACAATTTGCAATTTATATGCACATTATTATTTTTTTTTTTTAAAGAAACAAAAAGTTTACTAGTTTATTTTAAGTGTATTCCTATAACCACGACCCGCATTTAAAAAATAAATAAAACTAGAGAAGGATGAGTCAAAATGGTGTGTATTGAACCCAGAACATTCCTTTAAGTACACTATTGTGCAAACTAATAGTACAGTATGCACTGGAGTTGCATATTAGGGCTTGATTGAAAAGCATCTTGCACCGCTGTATGTTAAAAGAACACGCCTGATCTTCCTATTCTGCCAATCTGAGCAGCCTAGCATCATTGTGGCCATCAAAATATAATTCACGCTACGTCTTTGTAGAGGTCTGTAGAGAAACTGAATGCTAAGAGTATAAAAAGGATAAAACAAAAGGTTATGATTTACAATAAATAAATACAACATGCCACTCCAGGTACACAGACTAGAAGAGTGTATGTAATTCCTGAGTGTTTGAGTCTTTGGGTTCACTGCTACGGCGTGCCCTCAGAAGTGGCTGTGATATCTGCCGCCTCTACTAACGTCACTGTTTCTCCTGCTGTTGAATCAAGGGGCTCCTCCTTAATGATGATGGCCCCTTCTGGCAACATGACAACTTCCTCTTCACCAACCACCTCCTCCTCTTCCTCTTCCTGGAGCACCACTTCCTCTTGGGGCTCTGTGCTGGTGCCATTGGTCTGGCCATTGGCAATGGCTTCTAGTTTAAGCCTGTACTGCTCAGCTTCCTGTTCCTTTCTTTGTAACTGCTGTCGGTACTCCTGGGCTTTTCTGTTTGCCTCTTTTAGTTGCTGTTCCAGTAGTTCCCTACTGTCCTTCTCATCGGATTCCTGCAGAAAACATCAAACAATTAAAGTCCCCATCAGGTTTGGGAATCATAAATCGATTCCAATTCTGGAATCGGATACTTGTTATAAAATAAAACTTTTGATTCCACTTATCGATTCCTGTGTGAGCATTTTAATATGATTTTAAACCATTCAAGCCAAAGATGATGCTAATTCAGAATGCGAATACTGAATTGAGTTCTCTTTTGCATCTTCTTGTGCTTGAACTGATCAAAATATCCTCGGAAACACAGTCAGTTATGTCTTAAGTGAAGAAACAGTTGAGAAAGAAAACACATGTGTAACAGTAAATTGGATCTGTGCATTCGGTCTTAAAGTGACAGCAGCCTAATAAACCTGCTGCCGTCTGTCACTCATTACTGTTAATCAATGAACAAAAGAAAATGAAAATCACTCACTAATCTAATATTTTATTTCTAAAAGAAAACTATGCAGTGTTATTTTACATTTAATTTAAATTGTTGAACTTTGTTCAGGTGTATTTATTTGTGCTATTGCTAATTTGCGTATTTGTTCTTATATTGTATTACTGACTGTTTACTTGTCTTTAATAATGTTTGAATTGTAGATCTGGCTGCTGATTTTTCTTCATGGTATTCAACCTCAACAGAATGTTTTGCAAATAGACAGAATAAAAATGTTCGATATATAAATGTTTGACCCCTCTTGGAATCGAAACGGAATCAATCAGAATCGGAATCGCTCAAGTTCAAAAGATACCCAACCCTAGCCCCATGAAATCAAAAATCTACATTTTTTCTTTTTTAATGGAATATTGCAATATTTATTATAAATGACTTATCCATGATAATTCCATTCATGCCCTTGTAATCTTTCATCAAAATAACTTCCCCTCCTCTTCTCTTATGACGTGTTTGCTGGTGCGAGGGCAGGACAACCTGTCACTCATATGACATCACAGCAACAGCAAACCAAAATGATCCAATCAATTCTCAATGGACAAAATCAAGTCCCGCCTTACATTTTTTTTCTTGTTCGGGAAGCAGTTTCACTCAGATATACGTCACAACAGTGAAGAAAAGATTACCACAACTTCCATTTCATGCCGATTTTAACCTTGATATAAGTTTTGCATTCCAAAAAATTTTTAATAAAATTCTTTACTGGTCGCACCTTATGCTTGACATCTGTGTGGTTTATGGTTGATTCGAATTTCCGCTTCCGTGTTGGAACTGGTTTGGTGTCCTCTGTTATGATTTCTTCTGAAATCTGGCCCGCTGGCACTGCAACCACTAATATATACAGGCATGTCAGAATATAAATACTGCATTAAAGTCCTAAAAGAACTATAAACTAATGCTGCAGCAATCTACTCACTTTGCTGCCCCTGCATTGTGACAAAGAATTTCTGTCCCAAGTTGCCAGACTGCAGGTTTCCCTGTTGGTCGGTTACTATGGTGATGACTCTCTGGCCATCTTCCCCTACAAGATGCTGGATGGCAGAATCCACGGAATCAGCACCAATCACACTCTCTGAAGCTCCTGCAGAAATATATAGAAGCAGTTTGTTTGCAAGGGAGAAATACACTATAACATTCTCTAGGTGCATACAGTTCAAATATAGGTTCAAACTTTAAAAGGTTAATTTAATACTGTTGTCTATGTTCCCAAATGTCAATATTAAAATGAACATTAAACAAGCACAAAATGCAATTGGCTTTAGTGAGTAAATAAAATGCCAGTTGGCTGGTAATTAAAACTGCAACAAAATCAGTCGTAGAACCCTGCTAAAGAAACATGTCACAACTAATGCATTTACCTCAAGGGAAAATTAATCATCATAAGGTTACAACGTTTTTAATATAGCTTACCAAGGTTTTATTTATTTGATTGAAACAACAGTAATATTGTGAACAGTGTTGAGGTGTAATTTTCCTGTAATTCAATTACTTCTGATGTAATTGCATTATACAGTATATAGACTATAGAACAATTCTATTAAAACAATATTGGATTTATCATCAAAATGTAATGTCTAATGTTAAAATGTATGTTTTTAATGTAACCTTCTCGCTTTAAATACTTTGGTCAGTTCAAAAGCAATTTATGCAATTTTATATTATTTTTAAAAGCACTTTCATGTCTATTCTTGTATTGTTCAACTGGTCGAGGTTGATATGGGATTTAGAAAGTAATTATTAATAAGTAATGCAATACTTTTTAGACACAGTGATTAGTACAGTAATCTAATTACACTGTTAAAGATGTAATTAGTAGCTAGTAATTAATTACTATTTTTATATTAACTTACCCAACACTGACTGATTTAAAAGAACACTTTTTGTATTTTAACATATTTAAAAATTTAATTTATTCCTTTGATGAATTCCTCATTATAATATGCTGATTTGGTGCATAAGAAACATTTCTTATTATTGTCAATGTTGAAAACAGTTGGGCTGCTTAATATTTTTCTGGAAACAGTGATTCTTTAATGAATAGAAAGTTCAAATACCAGTTTTAGCCTTAGAATTGGTGAGAACAATATCAGAGAGATTGACCACTCCAGAAGAGGATATGATGAACTGAGGAGGACTGGCGGTGGCGGGTGACGTGCTGCTTAGGATAGTCCTCTCTGGATTCATGTTCACTTGGTTCTGCATTCCCTCCTAGAATAACAAACAATAAAGTCAAGTTAAGATACTGCAGCTTGATTTCACCCAAGACCATTGTTAAATACACAGCAGCTGGTGACTTTTAGATCGTGCGTTAATATCTAATAGCACAACACATCATTAAAAAGCACATTTTCACCTGTAACAAGAGCATCAGCTCAGTGTTTCCTCGGTCCACTGCAATGTTAAAAGGCGTCTTGTCAAACTTGCTGAGGGCGTGAGTATCAGCGCTGTATTTGACCAACAGCTCCACGACTCCCCTGTGCCCATGTTCTGTAGCCCAGTGCAAGGCTGTCATTTTCAGCATGTCTTTGGCATTGATGTCTGCTCCACTCTGTCCCAGGTAAGTGCAAAATCAGATACAACAACAATAAAAATTCAGAATGTTAATATTCAAACAATCCAATACTATTCTGAGATCATCTGTTCTTACCTTGACCAATAATTCAACGATGCTCGAGTGGCCCTCAGCCGCAGCCATGTGGAGGGGGGTCCGATCGACTTTAGTGCGGGCATCTCTACTCACGCCGGCACGGAGAAGCACCTCAGCGGTGGAGTAGTGCCCATATTGTGCTGCTAAATGAAGCGGCGAGGTTCCCAGCTAAAACATATTCCCATTGTCATTACTGTTATAGTGAAATGCAGATTATAAATAGCAGACAATAGGTCTGCATTTGTAGTATCCTTTGAGCAGCAAATACAACTCACCCAGTCTGTAGTAAAAGGCGCTCCATTGGCCATAAGTGACCTCACTTCATCATCCTGTCCTTTCCGCGCTGCCTCCAACAAACGCTTTCCCAAATCCACAAGCGACATCTAATGATGCAAATATTGATACTGAAAAGTTGCTTTATATCTGGACAACCACCTGTTTACAGTCATGGGGTGTTTAACCAGATGTAGTGTTTCAAGAAAATGTCCAAAAGATGTTAATGAAACGGTTTTCCATATATATATATATATATACACAAACTGTGTGCTGCTGAATAACACTGTGGTTATATTAATAATAAGACTTTATTCCACAGGGATTTCCACAGTGCCAGGAAGCGGGTGTGTACATTAATGTAAGACATAATTCATCATCAATGACAGGACGGGAAATAGTCATCATTTTATAATATGGCAAGTTCCGGGGGAAGTTGATTTCATGCTGGACACTTTTGTTTACAATACCCGTGTGTGTCTCGATGGACATTTTCACACACTTTAAAAAGTCAGGTTAACCGTCAATTATATAGTGTTATTATTTACAACACAAAAAGTTTGATTTCTATCAAAACAAGTCCAACAATGACTATTGTTGTCATATTGGTTGTCTTCAACGTGATTTAATATAACGTTAGGCTACAGTCTATTTTCCGAGATATTAAACTAAGAAACTGTTTTTGTGCGCACGCTGATAATCTGACAAGTAAGTTAAAGAACAAATTACTGAAAGTGCACATTTATCCTCTTCAACAAGTTGAGTAAGTTAAGTTACGCTTAAAAGTTTTTAAGTTAGAAAATAGCTGTCCGTATCGACAGGAGATCGTCTGCAGTTACTATATCACCAAAACCATGTAAAATATGTCATTAAAATCTCTTTTAATGACAGTTCATCAAACTCCTGCAGGCAGTTTTTAGTAAACAGAATAAAGCAAAACTTCAGCTGCTCACCTCGCCGAAATGTTTCCCGAAGACTATTACTTTATTATAACACGTTAGACACGGTAAAAACCAGGCGTATGCTTCGGTTGTTTAATGCGATTTAGTGTTCTATCATACTTTTCGATACTTTTTGAAAACAAAAATAACATAGATTGACTATTTATCATCAAAGATGGCGCACGAACGGTACCGGAAGTAGAAATATTTGATTGGTTCTTCTGTGGTAGTGTTTTAAAAGTTGAGACGTCTGTAGCGCACCCTACTGCATAACTTGTAGATATTCGTTACACCAGTAGAAAAATGTATATAATCTATTCTCTGTTTTTGGAAGTGAAGAGGTTTATGGAAATTAATTTCCTCCAACTTGTTATTTTACGATTTAAATCTCTCTTTAGGATTGGACTGCTGAGATTGCTATGTTTTTCAAAGCACTAATTCGGGGTCATGTGCACGTTTGCATTGAAATAAATTGTGTATTAATCATAATGCATTGTCACATTATGAAAATTAATTTTTTTTGCCAATGTAGTATTGATGCTGTTCATATTTTTAATACATATTTTAAATATATGTTTCATTAAAAATACATTATGCTATTGTTTACTCTATACAATATGACACACTGCATTATGTTTAATACACAATTAATGCAAAAGTGCACACTGATTTACTGCTTTTAAATAGTGAGAATTGGCAAATTGGGGATTCTCAGCAGTTCTATCCTAAAGACTATGACAGATTTAATTTAAACGAATTTCACAAATTTCACAAGATAATTGACAAATCAAATGGAAAAAAATCTATAGATTAAAGAAAGACATGTTTATGTGTTTCTTAAATTGTATGTTTACATACATCAGATATATTGGTATATACAGGAATATACTTTTGTCCTCTGTAGTGGACATTATATTTTAATGAATTTCTCTGACAACTTACATGTCAGTTTTAAGTCTGGATGTCCTGTAAAGAGCACATTCAGGGCTTTTCAGAGATACCAAATGTTTGGAGGTTTCACCATTACAACAACTTCTTGGTCTTTAAACATAACTGACTTCAAATTTAGCACTCTTATGGAAATATGATAATATTTTGTAATTACCATTTAAATCTGACTAATTTTCTATTTATTTGGCATAAATCAACATCTCAGGAAAATGTTATGTGGTTTCTAATCAAAATATGTCTTTATGTTACAAAACAGGCCATTCATTTTATACATTTCTACTGTAGAGGACACCAGGACTTAAAGCATATTTATCAGCATGTGTACCCACATTTTGCACAAAGTAAAATGTATTTCAATTATATCTTTCATAAAATAGTTGAGAATCATTTTTATACAAAGTTTGGTTTAAAAAAAATCCTGAAACCTAAAAATTGATTGGTGAATGAAAGAACATTCACCTTTTTATATTTTAAACGAGTCCTAGTGTCCACTACACAGTGGTGTGGTAGTCCACTACACTAAACTTACACAGCATAACATATGAATAAAAAAAATATATATATATATATTTTTTTATGTTTCTTTTTTCTTTTTCATTTGTTTCTTATGCTCTAACAATGTAATGACATGAAGAAAAAAACTAAACTAAATTCAACAACTTTTGTCTTCTGGGTCTATATCAGTAGCCCATTGGTGGCGCTGATGGTCTCTGTTTTGAAGTATTTCCTCATATTAATGGGGGAAACTTCAACCACACCTCAGAGTCAGTGATCTGGGAAACACAGAGTCATTTCCACCCTCGGCTCTTCACACAAGAGGCGCTTCACTGGGACTCTCTTTTACATGTAAGGAAGTATGCATATTTCTTTATATTTTGTATCGTATGAGGAAAAATAACTTTTCCCAAGACTCTGTTGAACTTTTTTAATTCATTTGAGCCGCTACCGTGGCCCGGTGTCGAGCTGGATTGTTGTGCCAAACTTTCAGTAACAGTTCGGTTTGAATAAGAACAGCGCTGGTGTACTCGAGTAAGAAAGACGAGAAAGATAGTCAAATTAACTTTGGTCGGATTACTCTCTGACAACTTAATCATCGAGGTGCTGCGAGTTAAAACTTGTCGGGGAAAAAAAACTTTTCTAAACGTTTAGACACTGCGTTAGTGTTTTCCTTAACTTCCACCGGGCTGTTTGTTTTTTTCTGTTTGCGGCTGAGTGGTTTGTGACGTTTGTAAACCGTTGTTCCTCGTTTACTGAACTCATTCTAGGTGTGTTTAGTAGCTGTCTGTTTAACAGGTTTGTTACTCATTGTTACACCGATTTTTCCGTGTATTTCTCTTAGTTGTAACGGTTTTGCACTTTAAAGTGTCAGTGCACAAGAAAGCGGTTGTGTGTCTTTAAAAAAAAAATAGTGAACTGCCTTCCTAGACAGCATAAGGGCCCTATGATTGCTGTCTATGTAGACAGCACAGCTCTACGTTTGAGACAGTTACAAAGTTTGGATTTATACTATTGTTTGTTTATTAACTAATTCATTCATTTATTATAAACTACCATGGTATTACTGCCATGTTTTTTTTCCCCAACATCCACCATACCATGCTATTTTTTTTAATGAATTGGAGTACCATGAAATATTCAGTACAATTGTAGCAAAGTAGGCCTACCATGGTATTACTACATGATATGTTTGGAAATGTCATGATATTACTGCATGATGGGCGGCCATACTACTTCATTTTATTTTATGCAAATAGTAGGACCATTCAGATTTTTTAAAGGTTATTTGGAGTACTAACACTGCCCGGCCAAAAAAAAAGAAAAAAATGCTTATGAGTCTTTTATTGGTCATTATTGCATTGTGGTTAATCAGTGATTACTGATTATTATGTTTCTAGCATGTTAAATATGTTTGGCAACAGTTCTCCTAACCCTAATTGATGGAGAGAGTAGGCTAGCTTTTCATTTCTTAAACAACCATGTAGGAAGAAAGACATATCATGGCCACATTCCAGGATGACAAAGCCAAGATTCATCAGGCTCAAACTGTGAAAGAATGGTTGGGAAGGAGCATGAAGAATCATTTTCACACATGAATTGGCACCTGTGACTCCAGACCTTAAATTCATTGAAAGTCTTTGGGAATGTGCTGGAGTAGACTTTACATAGTGCTGGACTCTTGCATTGTCAATACAAGACTTGATGCACCTCTTGATTGAAATAACATCACAATATTTATTTCCGCCAAGAGGTGCATACATTTTTGGTCAAGATCTTGTATTTGTTTTACTGGTTTTGTACTGGTTTTATGTGCTTCATTTGTAATCTGTCTTTTTTTTATGTGGTATGCTAAATTTATGGTGTGCTTGTATGATGGATCATGTCTACTTCATTAAAATCGTTTCTTTTTTCTTTTTTTTTTCTTTCATTAAACAGATTTGTTTGCAACATCACTGCCTGGCAAAAACACCACAGTCCTACAGAATCAACTGGAAATTAGGGGCCCAGAATAACTGAGGGAATTAAGGGGTCTTATATATACTTAAAGCACAGACATCAACAAGGATTCTGTCGGTGATCAGGACAGAGGTTTTTGGACGTGCCACGGCTTATATCGCTGAGTTTTGAGGATTAGATTCTCTCTCCATCTCGTCTCTAAACGGCCTGCAGGGTGGCGAGAGAGAGGGGGGAAACCAACCGGTGCGCGCCGGAGATGAGTGCGTTCTGGCATAAGATCGGCTGCTGCGTGGTAGCCAAACCTCCTCCGGTAAGTGCCTCATTTGTAGAGATTTATAGTTTCTTCCCAGACTTTCATCATAAACCATTCTAATACAATAAAACCTAGTTTTCAAGAATCTGCATGAGTCACAGGTATTGATACCAGGCTCCTCTTGAGATCAACATCTGGACTAATTTCGTCAATTTGGCCTTCCCCGTGGCTCATGCAATTTTTGTGTTCGCTAATCACGCGAAGAATGACTCACGCTGGTCTAGGACAGAAAAGAAACCTTTCAGCTGATGTGAATGTGACCCAGATAGTCTCAGGAGTTTGTCAGGAGTGCAAATGTGTTTTGGAGAGTGAAGCCAGACGTGAAACCTAGATGGACAAAGAATGCTCTGTCATTGGACGGGTGGATGTGTAGAGGTAGCGTCATGGATCCGAACCACTTCGCATGTGAAGGAAGTCTGATAAATGTGCCCATAGATGCATATTTATTATTAGGATTTATGACCAAGAGTTTGTGGTCAGTAAGAGTTTTTAAAGAAATAATACTTTTATTTAGCAATTATGTATTAATTGACTTTAAAGACATTTACAAATGTTTCTGTTTTAAAGGGGACATATCATGCCAAATGCACTTTTTTAGCCCTTAAATGCATTTTGTTGTATATTTGGAGTGTTTAGAAGTACAGAAAATATGAAATTATTCTCTTCAGGTGCTTCGTTGATATCTTTATATTCTGTTTTGGTCATATTTTTCAACCTGTTCCGATTTTTCTGTTATATTTGACGTTTTTTTAACTATTACGTCACAGTATTTGCAGCGGAACTGCCAAATAAGGACATTGACTTCCAGCCCAACACTTCGAGCAATCCGCCATTTTTATTTCTCGCTGCAATTTTGTAGTCCAAGCTAAAGGATGCAGAAGTTACGAGAGGGTAAGTTAAAATGTTCGGTTGTTGGATGTAGTAACCCACACGCTTCATTACACCGTCTAATGTAGATGAACTGCCGCGCTTGTGACAGGGCGGATGTTTAACTGAAAGAACGAGTAGAGAGAGAGACCCGGTCGCGCGCGCGCACTCTCTCTCTTCAGAGCCAGGCGAAAGTGTAAACAAGACACCGTCTCCAAACTAGACGCTGTCTTGCTCTCTCTCCCTCGCACATATTAATCAAAATAAATCGACACGGTGGTAAAAGGTCGGAAGACCAAAGTTTCATGTGTAAATACAGTACACACCATTGCGATACATCCATATGAAGACGTTGTTCTACAGGTTCGTCGTCTTCATTTTCATCTCGCTCCTGCTCCGACTCTGGCTCGAACATGTAAGGCTGGCTGGACAAGTCTTCTGTTGTTGACATTTTGTTAATAACGTGTGAATAAAAAGTTTCTGTGCCGCTAGATAATCGTATCTCTGCTATCAAACTACAAAAATGGCCGAACGGGGTGGAGTTGAACCGAGTGTCACCTCTACAACCTGGAGAGGGGGCGGGGTATGACGTGTCTCAATTGTATTTAAAGAGACCGCACCAAAACGAGTTGCTCTCAGACGCACATCAGAAAAGGGGTAGAAAAGGGGCCTGTGGAGCTATAATAATGAGGAATTCAGACCCAAGCATTGCAGTTCCGCTTTATATAGACTACAAATGTATGATTTATATGTAAAAAGGAACAATTTAAAAGCATGATATGTCTCCTTTAAATAAATGCTGTTCTTTTGAACTTTTTGTTCATTAAAAATTTAAAAGAAAAATGTATCGCAGGTTTCCACAAAAATATTAAACAACACAACTGGTTTCAAAATGTATTAAGAAATGTTCTCTTGAGAAGCGAATCAGCATATTAGAATGATTTCTAAAGGATCATGTGACTCTGAAGACTGGAGTAATGATGCTGAAAATTCAGCTTTGCCATAACATAAATTATATATATTTTTTAAATATATTCAAGTACAAAACAGCTATTTTAAATTGTAGTAATATTTCACAACATTCCTTTTTTTAACTCTGTTTTTCTGTTTGATTAAATAAATGCTGCTTAAAAGACTTACTTAAAAATCTTTTAAAAAATCTTGAACGGTAGTGTATGATGCATCCAATGTATTTTTTTGTTAAATTCGTCATGTGTTCTTGTTAAGTTCACCCAAAAATGAAACTTGTTGTCATTCTCTCACCCTAAGTTTAACATAATGTTGATGCTGCTATATTTCACACAGTGACCACCATCTGTCATTCCAAAATGAACAAAAAGCATCATAAAAGTATTGCATGCTATATTCCAAGTCTTCTAAAGCCATATAGTTTGATGTTACTTTTTATCTAAAAATTTTATTTTCCACTTTAGCTCTAAAATCTCATTCGTGCTTGTGCATGTTCAAATATGGTGCCTCAAAAGATGTGTTGTACCAGGTGTGATCTCAAACGTTATTATATTATTGCTGTGAACAATGACTGTATTATCAGTCTGTTCCTCACACAAAATAATCATATGGCTTTAAAAGACTTTGAAAATAGAGCATGAGTTATACAATATGGAGCTCTTTTATGGCGCTTTTATGAGCCTGTTGGCACGTGACAGTCCCTGGCTGTCTACTTTCATTTCATTGGAAAAAGAGAAAGTTTGGACATTCTGCTAAACTTCTTTTGTGTTGCTTGAACAAAACAAAGTAAAGAGTTTGGGAAAAGTGAGTAAATGATGACAGAAATTACATTTTTGGCTGGACTATCCCTTTAACATTCCTGGAAGTAAAAGAATCATGTTTTTATTTCTAGAATAGCTATGCATTTGACAAATTATCTGGCTCCATTCAATCTTTGTTAGTCAGTTTGTTTTATCTGGATTGGGGTTCTGAGCCAATGATGAGTGACCCAGGTTTACCATGGTCTCCTGTAACAATGACAGGGGGTTCTGAAGGGAAGCTGGCTCCTCCGAGCTGGGAGTGCTCATTCTTTTCCTCCCTCCTTCCTCTTTTTATTTTTAGGTTCTTGTTTGTTCTATTGTTGGGTGGGGGGGTGGGGTTGGACATCAGTGGGCATCTGTAATACAGACCAATTCTACTTCCCAGTGCAAGAGCAATTTTCTTAAACTGATTTGGATAAAATGATTACTTTAAATGTCTCCTTGCATCAGATAAGGACATGTGCTATGGGCCATTGGCTATATACAGATTATGAATGTAAACACCTTTGAAGGATTCTGGAGTTAGACAAGAGTTTTGCATTTATGGAGTTATAACTTTAGGCTGTTTTCACACTGGATGGTTCGTTCTTTCTTAATAATACTAATAATTGTATTCTTTCTGATTAAATAATAATTAACAGCAATATGCCTAGTCTAATTAGCACTTTGAGGTAAAAAAAAATTTAATAAAAGGGATATAGTTCAAAAATAACAATAATAATGCATTTGTTATTGTTATTTATTATGGTAATTGTTGTACATAAACTAAAAGGAAATATCTATAACCATGTTTTATTCATAAGTGCCTTCAAGTGCTCATTGAATTTGTCATGTTGACTAATTATTTTAAAGGGGTCATGACATGGATTTTTTATTTTTTATTTTAATGTTGCACAAAAGCAAACAAACAAATATGTGGAAAAAGGATTATTTTTAACCCTCATTCTGACACCGTCTGAAATGATATGTTTTTAAGGGGCGACGATTTGTCAGTAAACTGCCACTGTTATGATTGGCTAACATCATTGCATAGGAAACAGTCTCAACATCCACTCCATTTGCTAATGCAAGTAAATGTAAGTGAAGTCAATAGTGAGGCGTAAGTGTTTTGAAAACGTCCATAAAAAAGCCTTATGAAATAATTTACTTCCGGATTGCAATGCAGCTGCTGTCAGATCCAATACATTTGGCTTCTTCATCTTTCAACTAGAGTTCATTTTGTCAGCTATTTTTTTATTATTTAGTCTTAGTCCTGTGTCAAATGTACTTTTTAGTTTTTTAGAGACTAGTACAGCATTCTGTAATATTATATTAAGAGATTTTGGTAAAGTTTTTTTATCTACATTTTAGTCTGGTCTTCTTTCGTCAACGATATTGCATGTTGCACCTTATTGTCATCTCATCATCTTCTCGTCATGGGAAAAAAGCTTGTCGACAAACATTTTTCATTAACAAAATTAACTCCACTTTCAACAAAAGTTTATTTGCGAGCTCTCCGTTACACTCCCCAGTTTACAAAACAAAATGCTCTGAACAAACATATAATTATCTGATGTGATCTGGGACATCATTAATATAAACCATCCATTTGTTCCTGATGCTGGGATCCTTAAGTCTGTACAGAGCAGCAACAGCAAACAGCAAATGAGCTGTTTAAACGCTCTTCACTCTTTCATTTGTCCTGTTGTCGACAGACTCAAGTGTGTGAATATGTCCGAAACTGAACGTGCATCTGTGTACTATATCCATTGTAGACAGCGTCAGTGATTATAATGGATTCTATTTGATTTTGATGCGACGCAAAGCTCACTTCAAATGTAGCCAAATGTCAGCCATTAAGCAACTCAGTGCCAGTGGGCGGAGCATATGATGCGACTATAACTATTCGTCGAAGTCTGGAGGCAGTCAATTGCAAATGTATTTGATCAGGTTTTGTCACAGATCCTGCAGTATCATTACGAGTCGTTTTTGGAGCCTGATTAAATAAATGCTTTGTTTATAATGAGGAGGACGTTTTAAGCTATGGAACTTGCAGGATGTATAATGTACAAAGATCTCTAATATGTCAGAAGATCAAGGCAATTTTGAGTTATCATGTCATGACCCTTTCTTTAATTACTATTTAGAAATAAATATTTATATTATAAAATAATAATAATAATAATTATGATTTTAATCATCATACATTAAATATAAATATTTATAGCCCTATTTTTGTCTAAATTGTACTTCAAAGTATTTATTACATTTGTCATAGTGATGATTGTTTAATTATAATATTACTGTTATTTAGAAAGTAATATTTATGTAATGATAAAAATAATGGTAATGCATTATTTATTATTATTATTATTATTATTATAAACATGCATTGCAAATGTATAAATATGTAATCAAAAGCGACTCACTTCTGTGAGTTAGGATGGTTCATACCAATTGTGAATTGTACCAGAGTTTACATGAACCATACACAGACCACCTTTTCAAACAGACTCTGGTGCGGCTTACTTGTACACTTTTACATCAGTCAAATGAATTGAACACTGACATCAAATGATCTCTGGTCTGTTTCAAAACTATAGTGTGAGTTTTCAGATGAGTCTAGAAAATATATTTGATGCTTGACAATATAAATCCAGTGTCATAAACGCACTTTCTTCACTGTGGGCAGACGAGTAATGGCATGTATGCCAACACCCCTACTCATGGCACATGATCTCATCAAATAATTATTCCAGTTGTTGATACAAGGTTTTGTTTTTAGGTTTACTTATATAATCTCTCTGTAACTTTACCACATAGGCGAGATCTGGGAAACAAAGAAAAGAGAAACTGTTGAGTAAACGGTATAACATTTGGGGATTTTTAGGATCTTCAGGATGTATCCAGGAATAGATTCCATAGGGAAAATTTAGTGTAATATCATCCAGGCACTGGTGTGGTCACATGACGGGCTTCATTGAGATCACTCACTACACTTATATTTTGAACACCTGTGGCTTAAGTTGTCTGCCAATCATGTGCTTTGTATCTTTATGCTGGACTTTCTTTAATATAAGCCTTTATGTTCACAGAAGAAGAAACGGAGGAGAATTGACCGTAGCATGATCGGAGAGCCCACAAATTTCGTTCATCTGACACACATAGGCTCTGGTGAAATGGCAGATGGCATGCAGCCGGTAAGACATTTTATTGTGTTGGGACTTGGTACAGTGGTTTATGACATGGCTATAATAAATGTACAATGACAGAATGAATGCTTCTGCATGGATTCTTTACTAAACCTCTGGGTCATACCGGGATGTCAGAGGCAAATGGGGTTGCTGGAGATTTTTGTACAAATACACCTGACACCCACTGTCAAACCTTTTGAAAATCCCTGTGGTTTTTCTTTTGCCCTCTTTCCCTTTCGTTTTTGCCCGCACACCCGCTGGACCTGGCAGTTGTCTGAGCATGTCATCATGTTTAACTCCTTGACATGGATGTTGGACGTTTCCCAATAAAGTGGTCCTCCTGTGCTGCCAAGACTTTCAGTTTTTCTTTAATAATACATTTTAAAAAACTAAACAAAAATTATGATTATTATTATTATTAGTGGTAGTTTTTATTATCATTATTATCATCAATTATTATTATTATTATTATTATTATTATTATTATGTAAAGACATCATAAATATTAAGACGTCTAAAATGCATGGGAGCAATTTATTTTATGTTTGTAAAAAAAGTGACAAAAATATTTTTATTATAATGCAAAGACATCATAAATGTTACTTTAAATGTAATGCGATTAGAAGCACTACTCTTTCTGTTTAGTTTTTTTAGGTTGTCCATTATTATTAGTTTATTTTTTTAAATGTAAAATTATTAGTTTATTTTTTTAAATGTAAAGGCATCTTAAATTTAATGAGCTAGGGGATAATATGTTTGTATTTAGTTTAAGTTTGTAAATATAAATAAATAAAATGATTATTCTGTCTAATAAATCTAATTCACAAAGCATGTGTGGTTGAAAAAAGTAGACATGGTGCACGTGTAAGATGTGAACCTGAAGTGGGACTCGTGTGAGATCTTAGCTTGTGTTCGGTGGGCTGTTGTGTTGTCAAATAAGAAAGTGATGAGTTACCTAATCCTGCAGTTCACAGAGGGACTGAATGTGAATACCTGGGCAGAATCAAGCAGACTGCAACTTGCTCAGAGGAATGTTGGCGGGCGGCCCGTCAGAGCCAGAAAAGAGCTCTTTAAACGAGGAAATGTTCGTCAAGGTCTTTGCAGTGGTCATTGATTGATTTTTAAGTGGTGATCTTTAGCTTCATGTGTAGTTTACTCCACACCTCTTAAGAAATGAGCAGTATATTCAATGGCGGCTTTAATAGTTTTATCAAAGCAAAGACTGGACCTGTTAACAATACTGTGCTGATAGCTGAATCTTTCAGTGATAAGCAGTATTAGTTGATATCAGCCTTTCATAGTCCATGTGATGCGCCGAGTGTTGAACAGGTGATTGACTCGCTGGGTTTTCCCTTGTGTCTCTGTTCTTTTGTGTTGTGCTGGGAACTTGTGTATAGAATGACCCAGTGAAATGGACTTCCTCCTCGTTCTGCTGTAAGATTCAGTGTTCCTGAGACACATGATGTAACAATGGGTGTGACGCTGTGAAGAGCTCTGTGTGAAACAGGCTTGTTGTTGCATGAAGGATGTAGGTTTCTTTTTTTTCAGCTCCGCCTTTAAAAGTGTGAACTTCTTTTAGTTTATGCAGCATTTATTATGCAACAGTATGCCATATAAACAAAAGCTTCATTTAAAAAGACGGCACAGGGTCATTAGAATAATAATAATAATCATCTTTGTTATTAAATATAATTTTTTCAGATATTAGTGTTTAATGTAGCTGTTTGTGAATGTAAAAAGTCTGCAAAGTTTTAAAGATCAAAGTGTATGACAAATAGTTATTGTCTCCTAAAAGAAAGAATCGCTTCTGAACTGCTGATGCTGAAACAAGTCGTCAACTTTCTCTTACATACCTACGTAACAAATTTGCATAAAGCCAGCCAATGGTCTTCATTGGGTCCTCGCAAACAACGTCTGCTTTAACAGACTCAATATGTAGTTGTTGCTGAAGCATAGAAGAGTTTGGTTTGTGAAGGATGAAGAGTTGCACTGGAATTGATACAGAGAAACCGAGCACTGAGGAAGCCTCTGGAGCTGAAATTCAGATATGGGCGCTTTGGGCGTTTCTTTTTTTTGGCATCGGATGCATATTGTATCAGAAAAGTGGTACAATAAAAAATTAGGAACCTTTAAAACAGCATAATATGGCACTTTAATGTTTGGATCCTTTGGAAGGACTCTTTTATTTGACACAGAAGAAGGTTTTGCATTCTGAAAGTTACTGTATTTTCCTAGTACATCAGACTCTCTTACCTCAAAACATCAGAGTGTTAAAAATATTCAGTTGAACTGTCATTTTTATGATACTGCTAGAAAACGCTTTTATTCAGAAACATGTTTACATGGAATATTTCCGAATGTTTCACCAGAATGTATTTTAGATTTTCCTTCTTTAGTCAAGTTGAAATGTTTTATGTTTTAATATGTAAAATTTTATGGATTGTGATATTGACTTTTTGTTTGCCATGTATATTGCCTCAGTGCTAACATGGCATTATTATTTTCCTTTATTTAACCAGGAGAATCACATTGAGATATTCTTGCGTTAAAAAATAAACCTCAAAACATCATGAGGAATCAAATGGTGCTTTATGACTACTTTAAGACTTTCAATGAAAAATTACTTTACTACTAAAAGAATAGTTGTGTTTGTTAAAGTGAACTTCTGTTTGTGGACTTTTCGTTAATAATTATGCATGTTTTCCATGCCGATAACCTGATTGTGTCACTTCCTCTTGCAGTCTGGCCCGATGCAGCAACAGATGAGATCCAAAGTGCCTCACGCTAATGGACGAAACAGCTTGTTATAGCCTTTTGACCTGTGAGTATGAACACGCACACCTTCCTCTTCCTCTCCATACTCTCGCGTTCACTCAATTTTAACCATGGACCCTAATCTGTTCCCCAGGTTTTTTTGTTTTTTTTTGGTTTTACCCCAAGCTCCTTAAAGTGTCCTCAGCAGAACCTGTCCAGCTAGCTGCACTGAACCAATAAAGAGGAGATACAGAGCGGATTTTGATCACAGAAACAACAACCTCCGATTGCTGCAGCTACAAACATGGACGCCACCTCTGCAGGTTTTTTATGTTTTGGATCCTCTGGAATGTTTCACAGGAGACATTTGTTATTAAATTTGGACCGGATTGAATGAGAGCGCCTGACAAAGAGTGTGAATGTGTGACGTGTGCATTTGAGACACTGGCTGTGCTTGCAGTGGAAGAGGAAAGGCTCTTATCACTTTGACACAGGAGACTATTTGACTGCCTTCCCAAAGTTATAACTGGCATGTTTGTCATAGTCTGTCATTGATAAGAATGTGCGCAAATGTGTGTTTGCTTTTGTTTTGTAATGGGAATATATGTGCACCTATACCTTTACAGTGTCTCCAGCTGCTTGTCATTAACAGATGCACAAATTGTTGCTGATTAGTGTATGATAAAAAAAAAGCCCTTCTGGTATGTGTATAGTAGATGGATATATAATGAAAATAAGGATTTTTTCCTGCAAGTCTGGTATTGCATTTACAAAGGCCAATATGACTGGGTTGTTCCAACCTAACCTTTCTTTTTTGCTGTGGAATTTTTTGTGATTAATCTTCATGCACGACAACATCAACACCTAATGACATCATGACTGTTGAGAAAAAAGGCCTGTATGACCTATATTTCCAAGTTTTCTGAAGTTATACATTTGCTTCATGAGATGAACGGACCAAATTTATGTCATTATTCGCTGATAATAGTCACCCAAATAGATAGTTCACCCCATAATTTACTCACCCTCAAGTTGCACCAAACCTGAATGAGTTTCTTTTTGTTGAACACAAAATATATTAAAAAAAAATATAGGTAACCAAACAGTTGATGGACCCCATTGACTTTTTTCCCCCACATACTATGGAAGTCAATGGTGTCCATCAACTGTTTGGTTACCTATATTCTTCAAAATATCTTCTTTTGTCATGCAGGTTTGGAGCAATTTAAGGGTGAGTACATTTTTGGGTAAACTATCCCTTTAACCTGATAATTACTGTTTTCAGAAGTATTGAGTCAATAATTTGGGATCATATGGCTTCAGATGACTTGGAATATAAAGTGAGTATTACATTGGGTTTGTGCACCATGTTTGTTTTTGGAGGGAAAAACCATGAAAATTCTTAAATTCACCACTGTAAAAAAAAAAAAGCAGCAGCATTTGAGTTTGGAACGATGGGAGTGCGAGTAAATAATTTTTTTTTTAGGTGAATTATTCCTTTGATCCCTATGTATTAGTAAAAGGCTATTACCTGATTATCTGAGTTGAGACTTTGAATGGCAGATACGTTCATGCTTCCTGCCAATAGAGAGCCACTGCCCTTTGTTATTTAAACATCACATGTAGTCTCACTTTCACACATGAAGCTCCACCTCGCACAAGCTTGAACACACCCTCTCTGTTTCCAGTCCTCACATGGCACCATGAATAAATCACTGATTTACACACACACACACACTTTGAATACTTTACTCTCGACTTTGTTTTGAATACCGCTCAGTGTAGCACGATGTTGGGCTGAAATGTTAAACAATTTGTAATTGTGATGTTGTATTTTAAATGCATTGCTTTGCAAGATCCCAGACTGTAATTTACTTTTAGTGTTTGCTTGCAATTTGTTTGGAAATGCCATAGTAAAAACTGTGCGTAGCGAAAGCTTTCAGAATGTGCATGCTGCTTTAGAAATCCGATGTTTTGCTGTGATTTTAGTGTGGAGATGTCCGGTGGCGCTCTAGAAATGCATTTCATTCTTAGAAAGTGTAGAGAAACATGCAGAGTTTTGCATCTCAGCCAAAGACCTCAACAGCTCCCTTAACTTAATTATGCATGTTGCTTGCAGGCCTTTTTGCTTTTTGGTTTTGTTTGTATCGTGTGACTGTTTGAAAGCCATGATGTTTGTGCAAAGCACTCATTATGCCTTTATTGTCCCTTGATACTTTTCCTTTTGTTGTTCCTTCCTCTTTTATTTTATTTTTTATAAATATCTTTTAGTTTATTAGTCCAGCTGATTGATTGTGATCAAGTGGGAGCAGAAATAGTGTTCTGTTTATATGGTATGGTGTCAATGCATCCTTTTGTTGTGCTTTGATATGTAACAATACAGTTGTACAAAGAGCATTCTGTTGGGGTTTTTTTTTTTAGACGCATAATAATAATAATCCCACTGTCTAAAGGGTATTTTAAAAATGCTCTTTGGATAGCTTGAGAGAAGTGGATTAACTGATTTTTATTTTTTACTTCTGTAAATAATTGAATCATTTTACTTTGATCTTTGCTTTCTGTCTGCTTGACTTTAATAGAAAAATCCAATTTTACATTAAGTGTCACTTTTGTTCATTTGCAGCTATACTCTGCTCAGATACTTTATCACAAGTTGTATTTGTTCTATTAAACCGTACACTTTAAAGATGGCTGCAAAAAGGTACACATGCTCGCTTGCAGTTAAACTCTCATAACTAATGCAATAAAAATGGATTCTAACAGGATTTTCTTAATACTACACCGGGTTGTTCCTTGACATTGGTGTTTTCAGCCTTAAATTTATGGGCGAAGAAATCAAAGCTGTGTTTTAACATCTACTGTAACTTTCATTAGTAAAGCAGCCTGTGTGAAAGATTGCGCAAAACGCCTACAAAAATCAAACAATGGACCTTTGGCACAAAGTACAGACCACATTGCATGTTAATTTCCTTTTCTAACAATGGCTTGAAAAACTGTAAAATAGGCTGTCATGGACTGATTGGTACGTTTTATTGATGAGATATTTCCCTTGGTAAACATGCCTCATTCAATGCATTGTTCCATTTTCACCATTATATTGAATTGATGGTATACAAAATTGAAATGGATACCACAGATTCTTGAGAGATGGGACAAAAAATATATCCTGAGAAATTCATTTGATGCATAAGGTTTCACCTTAGTAATTTTAAAAAAACGGCTTATATTTCATAATCATGATTGCTTTATCTCACAAAATGGAAAAAAAGTTTGCCTATTTTTTTTTATTATTTGGCTATAAAAATGATTTTTTTTTTGTTGCATGTAACATGTATTGCATAATTTTTTATAATTCCATTTTTTGTGGCAACAATTTTTTACATGTGGTCTAAAAACGATTGAAACCTTTCAATAGTTCGTTCATTCATTGAAATGATTTATTTGCTTTGAGTAATCCAAAGCATGAACTTTCTACTAAACATTATTGACTGGTTTATAACATCTGGCACATAAAGCGTTACAACAGGAATCTTGTTATTTAACCTTCCAGCACTCTCTCTGTTCCTGTTTGTGATTTCAATGCATAAAGAAAAATGTTTCACCTCTCAGCTACCTCACTTCCTCTCACTGCCAGTCCCGGTTTCCCGAAAGGCGCAAAAACTTTTCCATAGCGACTCAAAAACACAAAAATTCCAAACCACTATTTCCTCATTACAATTAATAGTGAATCACAACAGGTATTTAATATAACCCTTTATTTCCTTAAATATCGTAGAAAAGACATGCATGTAGTATATGTGTGCAGTTTGAAAGCGCAGGTTGTTCAAGTGTGGCCTTGTATAAATATTTGCACATAGGAGTCTATTAAATGAAAGCACATTCAATGGGCCACTTTACAGGCAGCAGCAGCAGCTGAATATTAGAGAACATTTCCTTATTTCAGAAGAAAACCAAGACCGATTATATATGGAACGCGTATAAACTGAACAACGGGATTCTTACAGCAATATTAAACACTTTGTATTGTAATAGCTCTATGATTTTGCATTAAAAGTTTGCTAGATTTGCAAAACAAGTTCAATAAAACAGTCAATACCACTTTACAGAAAAGACGAAAACCTGGACGCTCGGATGAAAACAGACAGTAGTTTGAAGTACACATACGAATAATGGTTCATACTGGTTTCAAATAACATACAATGAGATTTTGTAACCATTTAGTGCAAATATTAAAATAGAGCCATTAAACAACCTTATTTAATCTAATATTTACCCTTATTTGGGTGTTCACCACAAGTCAAAAAGGGAAATGTTTTTATTACAATATATTTCTAAGGTTGTGTATATTTAACTTTTCACGCTTAAATATAAAAGCTTTTATGAAAGGTGTATTGTGTCATTTTGTATAGTCTGGGAAAACACTGCATGTTTGTTAAATGCGATGACGTAAAGCAGGCTTTCGTGTTGTTGGCGGATCTCTCCTGACCCACCTTGAGGCTTGACACAGCTGTGTCCCTCTGAAGGACAACACGGTCTTTGTGTGTTTCATCAAAGAGTCGTCTGGTAGGAAGCAGTGTTTCTGTCATTAGGGCTTTTGCCCCCTAAAGCTTGACCTTTAACCTCAGCCAGCTCCCGAGTCCCAAGTGTGAAGTATGTACAGTATGTTCACCCTTCCTGTCTTTCCATCAGACACTTTCACCTGTTCATCTGCTCATCATACCTACAGAACAAAACAAATCACTTACACCAATATCATTTCATTCAGTTAAAACAAACCATTTATTATCAAGAATTCATTTTTATTTATGGATTTATCTAAATTATTTAGAGAGAAAAAATGACTGGTAGAAGCTCAGGAAAATGTATCCGGTGTGATGTGGACACTCACTCTCTGATGCAGTCTGGGATTTGCAACTGTTCCACAGGAACAAACTCTGCCAGTTCCTGCAAGCTGTGGATGAAGCGCATCTTCCTGCTAAACTTCTCACTGCGAGCGAGAGAGAAACGGTTCAGGCCGAGGGGTTTCCATATTAATACGAAACGTCTAATAATGATAATATGACATCTTGTCCTGTTAGCTGAACGAATGATCATCCGTGCTCACCTGATGAACGGTTTGATGACGGTGATTACCGCTCTCACGTACCAGGCCGGGTGAACCACGAAAAGCCCTTTCAAGTCTTTCCTTAACCTGCAGAGGAAAAGAAAATATATGTAAGACCTCACTCTGAAAAGCAAAGGAAAATACTTTGTATCACCACATAAAACTATTTTGTTTCCAACATCTGCTTTGGTTCTCCCACTGGAGGAGCTGGTAAATTCCCTGGATTCATGCGGAACATGAGGACACAAAGGAGCAAACGCTGAGCGTCACCCGGACCCGTGTGAAACCATGAGAGGCAGGCCGTTGAATCATGGGACACAGGCAGAAACTTGGAGACGACTATTTGTTATTCCACTGGTCTACTAGCCCAAAAAAATCACCCACAAATAGAACCAGTTCCACTTTTGTTTCTTACATATGTTATTTAAGTGTTAGGACTTGTAAGACATTGTTCTGAAACACTACAAAACACTTTATTCTAGTGCTGTCAAATAGATTAATCGCGATTAAATGCATCTAACATAAAAGTCTTTGTTTGTGTGTGTGTATATATATTATTATATTTGTATATACAGTTGTGGTCAGAATTAATGGCACCCCTGGTAAATATGATCAAAAATGGCTGCAAAAAAATAAATATGAATTGTTTATCCTTTTGATCTTTCATTCAAAAAATGTGCAAAAATCTAACCTTTCATTGAAGTTAAAGAATTGAAGGGGGGTGGGAGATATCTCTGAAGTATATTCCCATTAATATTTACCATTTTTTAGCACACCAGGGTGACTAGGAACATGAAATTGTCCAGCTATGACTTCTTGTTTCACAGGAGTTTAAATATGAGGAAGCACAAAGGCCAAATTCCCTTAATCATCCATCACAATGAGTAAAACCAAAGAATATAGCTCTGATATACACTGAAAGATTGTTGAGCTACGCAAAATAGAAAATGGCTGTAAGAGAATAGCTAAAGAATTGAAAATCCTCATTTCGACCATCAGGGCAATAATTTCCAATCAACTAAAGATGTTACGAATCTGCCAGGAAGAGGACGTGTGTCTATATTGTCTTAATGGACGGTGAGGAGGAGAGTTTGAGTGGCCAAAGACTCTTCAAGGATCACAGATGGAGAATTGCAGAGATTACTTGAGTCTTGGGGGTCAGAAAGCCTAAAAAAAAAAAATCAAACAACGCCTACATCACCACATGTGTTTAGGAGGGTTTCAAGAAAAATCCTCCTCGCTCCTCCAAAAATAAATTCCAGCATATTCAGTTGTCAGACATGACTGGATCTTCAAAAGGGACCGGATTCTGTGGTCAGATGATACAAAAAAAAAAGGGCTTTTTGGTAGCAAACCCACCAGATGTGTTATAGATACAGATAAAAAGTACCCCATGCCCACGGTTAAATACACTGCTGGATCTTATATGTTGTGGGCCTATTTTTTTGCTGGAGGTCCTGGACATCTTTTTCAGATACATTTATGGATATTATGGTATTATGGATTCTAGCAAATACCAACAGATAAAAAAAATCAAAACCTGGCCGCTTCTGCTAGAAATCTTATAATGGGCCGTGGTTGGATCTTCCAGCCGGACAATGATCCAAAACAAACATCAACACAAAATGGGTCACTGAGCACAAAATGAAGCTTCTGCCATGACCGTCCCAGTCCCCTAAACTGAACCCTATAGAAAATGAGTGGGCAAAAAAAAATCGAATTTTTTGAATGAAAGATCAAAAGGATAATGCAGATTTATTTTTTACAGCCATTTTTGATCATATTTACCAGGGGTGCCATTAATTCTGGCCACAACTGTATATTGAGTGTTTGTGCGTGTCTGTGCATATACGGTATACAAACACACATATATGCAAATACATATATGTATTTAAATATGAGGAAGCACAAAGGCCAAATTCCCTTAATCATCCATCACAATGAGGAATATGTGTATATATACAGTATATATATATATATATATATATATATATATATATATATATATATATATATATATATATATATATACACACACACACACACATTATGTAAACAAAGACTTTTATTCTATATATCTATATATAGATCTATATAATAGAGTCCAAAAGTCTGATACTGTCAGCAAAAATCTGTCCATTTTGTATTTTCAAATTGTAATACAATTAAATGAAATTAATTACAATTATTTACTACTAACTACGATTTAATTACTTACAATTAAATACATTTTCTAACTTTAAACTTGTTATATATATATATATATATATATATATATATTTATATTTATAAAGTAAAGTGTTAAACAAGAATTTCACACTTTTTTTAATATTTGGTTGGTGCCCCTTCAAACCAAAGTGCTTTTTGTGCTTCAATGGAAGCAAGAATATCTGACCTATTATACAAAGGAGCTGACATGGTCAATCAGATTCACTTATTGATAAATGTGTTGTATTCTTATTTATCAGCATTTTAGCTTTAAATGCCAGAACTTGAAAGTGGTCTCAGAATTTTAGAAGGTCAGTGTTTGCACTAAAACTAGAATCAGAGAAGCTAAAATTACAGAACTGTATCACAGGGGTTTCCCTTTAGTTTCCGTGGTATTTACATGGACTTCTTTCAGTTATTTTCTCCTCCTCGATTCTGTGAAGTCATGATTGCTGGTGTTTGTTTGTGTTGTTTTCTGTTGCTGTCTGTACAGCAACGAATGAGTGATCTCAGAGGAAACTTCATGCAATGACGCAATGGAGCCAGTAGGAATGACAAATCGGACTTTCAAGAGCATCCCACACTCCTTAGTTCCTCATTTCCCAAACCGATCTCACATGATAAGCCATAACGACCCTGAATTTCCAGAGCATACAATTTCCTCAAATCAAACATTTATAAGAATGACCTTCACCTGGGAGAGTGAAATACGGCTTTGAAATGGCTATGCCAGAATATAGAGAATTTAAACATGAATTTACAATGGTATTTCTTCGACTGGTCAATAATCACAAAACAACCCCTTTTAGCAATCTTGACCCGACCCTGATCACCCTTTTTGAGTTAATTTTGGGATAATGACTGGCTGACTGTACGTTATCCCTTACATAACCACACAGTGATTTTTTAAAAAAAATAACATTTCCATTTGTGTGACGTCCATTGAGAACAGCTACACTTGCCATGGAGAGCTGACACAAGAGTTATAAACCTTAAGGAACTAATCCTAAATGAAGTATGCCATCTAAAAATGTCTAAATATAGCAGCAAAAAAAAAACAAAAAAAAAACACATCAGCTGAGAACATGTCAAAGGTTATCTTAGGAATGTCTGGAAAAACTCTGATAACATGGCCCTGTATGTACGAGTCCACAGCATTCCTATCATATTTCATACAAGGGGCATTAAGAAAGAGAGAGCAGAGGTGGGATCTCATGTTGAACAGGAACTAAACTAAAGGAAGATGACCACAGTCAGAGCTAAGACACAGACGCCCTCTTCTGGAACTGATGGAAATTTACACTGTAGTTCAGTAGGAGTTTGGTGGCTTTCAAAATATACAGGAAAATACAGGAATGTTGTGAAGTATTATTACAATTTAAAATAACTGTTTTCTATTTGAATCTATTTTAAAATGTAATTTATTCTTGTGATGTGAAGTAGAATTTTCAGCATCATTAATCCAGTCTTCAGTGTCACATGATCGTTCAGAATCTGAGAGTCATCAACAATGTTGAAAACAATCGTGTTGCTTAATATTTTTGTGCTTGTATAAAACATGTATAATGTGACCAAAGATTTCTGTGATATTAAGGTGTATAATCAAATATACAAGCTTAAAAATTACAGTCTTTCTCTTCTGGGAAAACGAACCAAAAATATTGATTACCATCTCCTGTTCAGGGGAGTATACATATTTTTGTCCAATAAAATGATCTTTAGAATGAAGATTCTAATACCCTTCCCCTAATACCAATAGCAATATCAAGATGATTTTTTGGGTTTTTCCAGGCTGTCTCAACCTAAATTCTACTGACTCTCTGTTCTGCCACAACTTCCTGTTTCAAAAGAAAAACGTTCATTTCTTGATCAGAAAAACAAGTTTTCCTTTCATAATCATAATCAAAATTATAATGTAATAATGTTCTCCACCAGATTTTTTTGTTAGCCACATGAGTGGAGAAAAATAGTATAAACCAATAATATCACTAACAGAAATGGAATCCTGATGCATAAAATCAAGTCCCTCCATTCATAACTTCATACTAAAAGAATATCTTTGGAAAATGTCTTACGATGTCGTTTCCTGTTGTCTTTAAGCATAAAATTGTTCAGCTTGATGATAAATCACAGTAACTACACAGCGACTAGCTCACCTTCTGTCAATGGACATGTAACACTGTCGGAGCCACTTCATGCCAGGCATCTTATTGCGAGGGGCCATTCCACACAGATACACCAATATGTAATTCTCAGACACCATCAAGTCCAACGTGCCAATAATGTACCTAAAGCCAAAAAATCATTAAATGTGCATTTTCCCAGAATAAACATTCAAGTTCCCAAAAATTATCATTGCTTGTAGAGAAAACTCATACCAAATCATCATCAAGTTTTACCTGAACAGATTTTCCATCACATACTCATAATGTTCTATTGTATTTTCTGGTAGGTAGCAGGCAGTAAAGATGATGATGGCTGTCGATCCGTCCCCATAATACCCTATAAAAGAAGGTCAATTTAGTTTGTAATTAAGCATGTTCATCCCATCTTGTCCCACAAAAACTCACCTCCATGGGAGAGAACTTGGAGATACGGCTCCAGAACGCTCATGTTGACTTGGTATTCTTGGCCGCCAATATGGAATCGTCTCCATCGCCGCCCATTGCTGTCCACCTGATCCAAGTCCAAGTGTCCCATCTCTGCGTGCTCCAGTAAACTGGCTTTTCTGATCGCTGCTTTACCCATCCTAGGAAGATCATCTGCAATGACCACAGTACTAATGGTAAACCAGTGCTCTCTGAAGACTGGCCTGTCCCATACCCAAAGGAAACAATAAACAACACAACCCTAATGAGAGTCAAAATAATTAATACCTTCCCACTCCAAGTCGTGCATGCTGTCTGGGAAGTTGCAAGACTCGCTGTCTGAGGGGGTCTCTAAGGCCTCTAGGTTAATGTCCATCTCTAGGTCATCCTCAGCAGATGGTGAAAGGGCGGAAGCGTCAAACTCATCTGATTTCATGCTCCGGTCCATAGAGGTTTTGTCCAGTGTTAAACTAAGCGCCGGGGCCACTAGTCGCTTCTTCCTCACAGTATTACCTGTCAGGGCCAGGCTGGTCGGCGGGACTAGTGGAAAGAAAGGAAAGGAGCGGTTAGCCCTGGCAATGGCAAATACTATATATACACATTACTGTTGAAAAGTTTGAGGTCAGTCAGTAAAACTGTTCAAAAGTTTGGGGTCAGTTAGTAAAACCGTAAAAAAGTTTTGAACAGTAGTGTGTATACATACAAGTCCTAAATAATTTAAGAGACATATTTTGGCCAGTAACTAAATGGAAAATTTAAGTTACCAGGCCTGTTTCCCTCAGCTCCAGGGCTTTCCTGTTCATCATCAGGACTCTGTGTGTCCTCAGGAAGGGGCCTACAAAGATCACATTATTTAATCCCATTTGCACTCGAGATGAACATAGATAAGGTGCATGTACCTGTTAGTGCAGATTACCTGGGAAACTCCTCATCCTGCCATTCCTCGCGGAGCTCCATGTCGGGGATGAAGGCCGATGTCTTGCCGTTTTCCAAATGTCTGCATGCATGAATTGAAAATGTAAAGTAAGGCACAGGGGCTTCTTGGTCCATACGCTACAATTTGATTAATTTTTAACCATTAAATTCTAAGCATACCAACTTACTCCTCAATTTTGTCAAGATAAAATTCCAGGTTTGTTTGTTTTAATTACAGAACAGGTCAGCACAAGATCCATGTACATAAAGTATTTAATATGCAGCCATTTGAAAATGTTTCGAATTGAGTTCCTGCAGTGAATGACAGAACCCGATTTAATCCTTGATGATATATAAATGCATATATTTGCATCTCATGCAATAATTTTAGCTGCAAAACAAAATATTCAACACCAAATCTGTCTCTCCCAATTCCCTTTTATGTTAAAATATAGCATTTATTTTTTAAACGTTTGGTGAAATAAAACTTTCTAAAGTTATAAAAATAATTATGTTTCTAAAGTTTTCTAAAATAATTAAAGTATGGGTCTTTAAAAACCCATTTTTAAATCCCAATATCTAGATTTCACTGATTCTTTGCTCAATGAAATGCAAAACCTGCCTTTTAACAGCATATTAAAAATAATAATGATAAAAACCCTCAGTGTATTCATTTCCAAAGTCGAGCTGTTCATAAAGTTTTGAAATCTGGACTCATTTTGTCCTGTCTTTGAATAACACTGACATCTGATTGTTGTCAATGATCAATTGATAGTTCACCCAAAATGGTCTGAAAAAGTATGTAATTATTTACTTAATTATTTAACCCTAAAGTTGTTCCAACCCTGTATGAATTTCTTTCTTCTGCTGAACACAAAAGAAGATATTTTGACGAATATGGGTTAGAGTTGATGGGCCCCATTGACTTAGGCTATTTTATGGAAGTCAATGGGGCCCATCAACTGTTTAGTTACAGATATTCTTCAAAATATCTTCTTTTGTGTTCAGCAGAAGAAAGAAATTCAAACAAGAACACATTGGAACACCTTAAATGTGAGTAAATGATGACAGAATAAATTTTTTTGGATGAACTATCCCTTTAAGAGCAGAAGTGACGAATTTTTTTTTAAACAATTTTGAACAGACAGACGGACGGACGGACAGACAGACCGATAGATGTACAACTGTAAATGAACATTAAACCGTGTTGGATCAAAACAGCACGTAATAACACCGCAGTGTAGCCTACACTTGAAACCTCGTTAACGCCCATCACATCGCTCTTTATGGACATATGTAAATAATGACAATGTAAACATGCTAAACTCACCTTTTCAACAAGCACGTAGATGCGTATCAAAAACAAATCCCTTCTTCATTTGACAAAAAAAAAAACCAAGAAAAGTATTGCCTAAAAACATTAAGTGCTATATGTAAGGGATGTATTAGGCTATAGGATACTGATGTAAAACTTCGCTATTTACCTTTCCTTTACAACGACAAGGGCGATTCTCTACCCAACTAAAGCAAGCACCCTCATGCCAAACTCAGAATTCAGCCAATCAGAGCGCGTCACACCTGATGACGCAGCCTCCGCACCTGAGAGAGCTGTTAAACGCCCCGCCCACAAATCTACCGCTGTACACCAAGACATCATACCGCATCATACCTGTGGCTGTTGAGATTATGCTGCCTTCGCGTTCTATCGGAATTATTGTAAATATTTAAAAAATTGGACATGAACAAAGTTTCATTATTTTAAAAATGATAAAAGTTAGGAGCTTGCCATAAATGGCTGCATTTAATACATGTGTGATGTGCAAAATCTGGTTATTTTGTCAACACTGAAAAATGTGACGCTGATGATGGTTTGAGACCATCATATAGTATCAAGTCTTTATTTACTGAAGTGAATGCTAGATTTCTCAGTATTTTAAATAAATATTTGACCTGGGGTGGGATTAAATAAGTTGTCTTCTTCCCACTCCCTTTCAGGCTGAATTTGATCATCATATTTGAATTTGAATACTGTATATTTTGGTTTTGTTTTTTACTTTTTTTTTTTCACTATATGATTTAACCATATTTTGTCTACCTTGTACTTTTTTTTGTGCTATTGCCTGAAATAAACGAATAAATGGAAAAAAAATGAAAAATGAAATGACCTTCATTTTTGTGTCTGACAGTTATTTAGAGGTTATCCGTAAAAGTTTGGAAACATTACTATTTTTAATGCTTTGGAAAGAAGTTTCTTCTGCTCATCAAGCCTGCATTTATTTAATCAAAAATACAGGAAAAAAATGTAATATTGTGATATATTATTACAATTTTAAATAATTGTTTTTCAATTTATTATACTTTAAATTATCATTTATTTCTGTGATGCAAAGCTGAATTTTCAGGATCATACTCCAGTCTATCACATGATCCTTTAGAAATCATTCTAATATGATGATTCATTATCAAAGTTGGAAACAGTTCTGCTGCTTAATATTTTTTCATAACCTGTGATACTTTTTTAGGATACTTTGATGAATAAAAAGTAAAAAAAGAAAGAAAAATGTTTTAAAAATAGAAATCTTTTATAACAACAATATACACTACTGGTCAGTAATTTGGGGTCAGTCATTTTTTTTCTTTCTTTTTTTGAAATAAATCAATACTTTTATTCAGCAAGGATGTGTTAAATTGATAAAAAGTGATAGTAAAGTTAGAAAATATTTTTTTTATTTGGAATAAATGCAGTTCTTTTTAACCTTTTATTCATCAAATATATTAGGCAGCAGAACTGTTTCCAACACTCATAATAAATCAGAATATTAGAATGATTTCTAAAGGATCATGTGATAGACTGGAGTAATGATCCTGAAAATTCAGCTTTGCATCACAGAAATAAATGATAATTTAAAGTAAATTGAAAACCAATTATTTTAAATTGTAATAATAATATATCACAATATTACATTTTTTTCTGTATTTTTGATCAAATAAATGCAGGCTTGATGAGCAGAAGAAACTTCTTTCAAAAGCATTAATGTTTCCAAACTTTTGGCCTGTACTGTAGCAATTTTGTCAATGGAAGTAGCAGGAGATGCGCCATATGAATACCTCTAAACTGATCAGATTCATCCCAAATATATTCTATATATTCATATTTAAATATTTTATATAAAAAATTTTTTTTTCTGGTTCTACTATCCGAAATACTAGGCCTATATATATACTGAAAATAGCAGTACCATTGTGTCAACCTTGTCAGATTTTGAACTGAAATGTTCCTGATTTTACCTCAAGCATTTCTTTACGTCACACGTGTGGTATTACACGTGGCATTAATGACCAGAAAATCTAGTTTTGTTTTCAGCTGATTCCAGGCAGTCAATGAGCCGGTGTGCTCCTGTTGTCAGCAACATAAGAGCTTCTGCTGTAACTGAACCGGTTTCTGATGGTGGTACTGGGATGATATTGTCTTTGCTTCAAACCTGTAATCTTTATACATACACTATTGTCCAGCAAGATTGCTCAGAGGTTCTACATTATTTCAAACATTACCTGCTCTAACATAATAGGCTGTGCCTCAATCTCAAGTCCAGTGTTGACAGGCATTATCAGATGGCATAATACATTTTAAGAAATACGTACTGTGGCAGACAACATGTTACATCCAATGAAGCAGGACAGTGTATAGGCTACTGTTTCAGCAGTTGTTGTAACTCTTACAAGATTTAGTAAAGTAATCGCCTGTTGTGAAAACCTACCGGCTTTAGCAACTCATTCTGGAACTTACTGTATTAAGGATACAGGCATTATTAGATTTAGTCATATCTGAGGGCTTTTATGACACTAAGTTTCATGCATTCTCGTCTTGTCCGGACATGAACATGGAATTCAGTATGGAAATTAACAAGTCAAAAGACCTATTCTGTGAATGACAGAAGCATTATTATTGCATAATAAAAGCTTTCATATCATCTCCATTTTACACTCTAAAAATGGTGAAAATCAATCATTACAGATTGTAGTAAAAGTACTTTCTGCATTAACATATTATAACACTTTACTAAACTGGCATTTTTAACATATATTATATCATTATAGTGTAAATGTCAGAAAATCTGATGATCCGTCAGGTGACAGGATATGAGAGGTGATGTCTTTCTGTGTGGTTGTTAGGTCTCAAATATTAGTCAAGAAGTTTGGCAAAAGTGCCGGAAATCAGTTCAACTGCAACTTCCTTTTTTCTAAAATCCTCTTTTCTAAATAAACAGACACAGAAGCTGTACAAGGATTTCTCTCGTGTCTTACTGCTGTCCACTTCACAGCGCAACAGAACAACCAACATCTCGTAAATTCATCTCTGGTTTATCCAGTGTGCTTATGACCTCTTCTGATGCTTGTTTGGATCTTATAAATGTGTTTGACCATGTAACTGAAACCTTGAGGCCATGTTATCATTATTTTGTGTACGAATCCATTCCTTTATTAATGTTACTTCAGTATTTAGGGACAGATTTGACAACAGGCAATCTAAATTTTGACTTACCCATTTTGCAGGTATCCTTCCTTCTCGTCTGAGTAAGTCCCCATGTCTAAAGTTTTTTAAAAGAAAGTGTCTAGATTAGAAATGCATTCAGTGAACTCGGTTGATGAGCATGACGTGAGGTGGTTTATGAGCTTCGCCACAATGGCAGCCAGTTTCAGTGACTGTATCTTGTGTCTTGTGTTAGGGAACTCACCCTGACTGTCAGTACAGGTTTTTCAACATTTCTGACTTCTGCTGACTGAATTGTCTGTCTCCCATTGGTTCAGCTGCTTTGAGCACTTCTGCTCCCCCACAGGGAAGGCTGGGAAGGTGGAGGAAGAAGCCACAAAAAGGCATAACTTCATGGTCCTAATACCCTTGAAGTTACAAGCCTCTACAAAGGTAAACTATCTACATATCATTTGATTATTATATTATTAGATACATACACTTCTTTTCAAAAGTTTGGGGTAAGGGTGGATTAAATCAACCAAAAGTGAAAGTAAAGACAATTACACCATTCTGTTTAAAATAAATTCTGTTCTTTAAAGGGATACTCCACTTTAAAATGAAGATTCTGTCATCATATACACACCCTCATGTTGTTTCAAACCTGTATGAATTTCTTTCTTCTGCTGAACAGAAAGGAAGATATTTAGAAGAATGTCAGTAACCAGACAGTTTCTGGTACCATTGACTTCCATAGTATATTTTGTTTCCTACTATGAAAGTCAATGGTACCAGAAACTGTCTGGTTACTGACATTCTTCTAAATATCTTCCTTTCTGTTCAGCAGAAGAAAGAAATTCATACAGGTTTGAAACAACATGAGGGTGTGTATATGATGACAGAATTTTCATTTTAAAGTGGAGTATCCCTTTAAGGGCTTTCTAATGAAAAAAGTATCATGGTTTCCACAAAGATATTACACAACATAACTGTTTTTAACATTCATAATAAAAATAAACGTTACTCTGAAGGATCATGTGACTGAAGATTGGAGTAATGGCTGGTGAAAATTCAGCTTTGCCATCACAGGAATAAATTACATTTTAAAATAAAATTTAAAGTAGAAAATTACATTGTAATCACTATTCTGTTTTTACTCTATTTTTGATCAAATAAATGCAGCCTTGGTGACAATAAAAAATGTGATTGTAATGTAACTACCTTTTTTATAGATAAACCTCACAAACCAAATATGGAACAATATGAAAATGTTTTATTGATATTGAGTCCAGGAATACTTTGCCTTGGCAATAAAATACGTCACAGAGGATGCGCTCTTGAATATCCTGCTATACAACCATAGCACATTACTACATTGACATTGAATCAACATTGAATACAACATTATTATGATATTGGCATTATTCAGTGCTTAATTCTCCTGAGGCAGCATGCAGCAATCTTCTGCTGTCACCATGTCAAATCTCACCAAACTAACAGTCAGGGTTAATTCACACGGGATACACGACACCTCAAAATACCAACAAACCATCTAATATGTTTCAAGTCCAATATTAACTGATTATTTTGTGTGTGTGAAATCATGACTAAACTAGTCAGTTACTTCTATGAACAAAAAAACGCCTTTATATAACTGTCCGATAAAATGTGTCATCATATAAGATTCATCCAATTAGGCCTTTTTAATACCTTAGATTGAGCTTTTGTATTCACTAATATAATGAATACTATCATTATAATGAGTCCATTATGAAACGATCTTTAGATTCTGATTATGAATGCAAGATGGTGACTGATCTCTAATAACTGTTAACAAGCTGAAGGCCATATGTGACCCTGGACCACAAAACCAGTCACATGGGTAATTTTTTTGAAATTGAGATTTATACATCATCTGAAAGCTGAATAAATAAGCTTTCCATTGATGTATGTTAGGATAGGACGATATTTGGCCGAAATACAACTATTTGAAAACCTGGAATCTGAGGGTGCAAAAAAATGGAAAGTTGTCCATTTATGGACGCGATTGTGCTGAATTCACTCACAAAAATAAATGTTTTATATATCTACGGTAAGGGACTTTTCAAAATATCTTCATGAAACATGATCTTTACTTAATATCCTAATGATCTTTGGCATAAAATAAAAATTGATAATTTTGACCCATACAATGTATTGTTGGCTCTTGCCACAAATATAACCGTGCGACATGTGACTGGTTTTGTGATCCAGGGTCACATATAACAAATCAAAAGGACAGTTCATGATAACAACCCTTTTTTAAAACCCTACTTTTAAAACCTAAATCATTAAATAAATTATATAATATAGCATAATAGAAATCAACAAAATACTGAACTTATACATTTTAAAACTCAAGTGA
This sequence comes from Squalius cephalus, assembly GCF_949319135.1. NCBI lineage: Eukaryota > Metazoa > Chordata > Actinopteri > Cypriniformes > Leuciscidae > Squalius > Squalius cephalus. The sequence goes on along the minus strand of NC_137136.1, from coordinate 10,577,896 downwards.
TCAAATGCTTAACATGCCTCACACACAAATACAACTGAGGTCTTTGGTAGTTAATGGTAAAATTTAATAGAGTAAAATGCAGGTGCCCTGATTCGAACCAGAAGCAGGTCAGTTAACACCTATAACATGCAAAAGGCCACAGAGGGGTTACACTCACTTTTAATTTACCAACAATCACTCTTTTACGATATTAATGGGGAATCATGACAAGATGTACTAATCCGATGCATCTTCATTTACATCCGCTGTTGCGTGAGATCAATTTAAGATCTATAATTTTGACTCATCCTAACAGGAAATGCTTGTATATGCTTATATACGCACACTGGAAGCCTAGCAGACAAGCAGGCAGCACTGTGAAAATATTTATTTATTATACATGTATATTATATATTTTTATGTATGTGTATATGCAACTAACTTTCAAAGTTTAACACAAATTACGGCTAAAAAGTAAAACAGTGCATATCGGTATCCAGATGAGATTAAAACTTCTCTTGCCTGCTAGGCTAACACTGTACGAGTCACTTTTACAAATCAAGGAACAAGTCCAAATAATTTGAATGCGGGTTTCAATGCCATGCAACAGATGTGGTCTGCAGACAAGCTAAAAATAACTTCTATAATACTACAAAGAATGTTAGTGGCAACAAAAGCTATGATAAATACCACCTTATAATTACTTGTTGTATAATAACGGAAATTAATTCGGAATTAGTTAATTCTATCAATTGTCAGTCGCTAGCTTGCACTGGGTGCATATTGTCAATATTAGATCTGAATAAGTTCACGTTTACCTGGAAATAGATTGGACCACACACCAAAAACAGAAAAAGGTGTGGGGGAGTCAAAGCCACAAATTACTCAATCAATGAGTAATTTAGAAGATCAAATTTGAATACTACTGAGACCAATAAATAAATGGGCTAAACCTGAAATTTGACAGTCCTTTTTATGACACCCAAACTTTAAACATCTTATATATGATGCATTTATGTAATGCTCCATTTGAATCATCCTGTACCTTTCGTACCTATCGTACCTTTGTGAGTCAACCAGATCAAAAAAGTGCCATTACATTCTCCTGCCCTGATGCACCACTGCTGTATGTCCACCGCATCCTCTTAAAGACGCAGAGGGACTGCACTTCTCCAGCTCTTATCCAAGACTCTCTTGGACAACAGGTCTTCATCATTGTCCCTCAGGAGACGAGTCCTCCATGCTGGCCATCTTGCTAACTTTCTCCACCAAAACCTCGGGGCTGATTTTTGGTAGGCCATTGTCCAGTGGACAACCCTCAACCAGACTGTTCATTGGCGTTGGAGGAAACTGAGTATCGTCCTCAATCCCAGCGTCCTCAGGACATTGCTGTGAGTCACTCTGGTCCTGATAAGAATAATAGTCCAGATCTAGGTCTTCGATGTTCCCACTTTGAGCCACTTTCCTTTCCCTCTCCTTCAGGAAGTCTGTGATTATGGGCATAACCTTCTTACGGGACGCCAGTGTGTTACCCTGTATATAGGCCTTCACGTCCAGATACGGACTGCCCATTGGCTTAAGGTCCAGACTGGGGGTTTTGGCTTTTTCTAGTGCTTTACTCATCTACGAAAAACAACATATATAGATATCATTTAGAACAGATTCTCAACTTATTTTATACACTACATTTCAAAAGTTTGGGGCCGGTAAGATTTTGTAATTGTTTTGAATGAAGGCTGCAATTTAGAAAAACTGTTTTCTATTTTAATATATTTTAAAATGTAGCTTATTCCTGTGATAGCAAAGCTTTTCAGCATCATTACTCCAGTCTTCAGTGTCACATGATCCTTCAGAAATCATTCTAATATGCTGATTTGGTGCTCAAGAAACTTTTCTCCTTATTATCAATGTTGAAGACTGCTTAATTATTTTTAATTTTTTTGTGGTAAACAATTTTTTTCAGGATTCTTTGATAAATAGAAAGACTTTGATGAATTTATTAAAGACATCTGTAGGCTCATTTCCCTAATAAGTGTAACGTGTACTGATTACCTCTTCTCTGTAGACAGTGCTGGAACTGTAGACGGCTAGCTGTCGGAAGGGCTCCTTGTTGTCTTTGAAAGAGATTGTCATTGCGACCAGCAGGTTGTAGCTGTGTTTGTGGCAGAACTCACAGAGGTCCTGCTGTAGGCCATGCCTCTGAAGAAAATCCTAAAGACAGAACAGCTCTTTTAACATATGAGCATTACATTCACAAACTGATCTGGAGATATACATTTCCAACGCCCAATGTTGTCATTTACTATTTTGACTTCTTTGAATTCCAACATATATCTTTTTTTTCTGCTGTTAATAATAAAATAATAAACATTAAATAGATGGAATTATTACTTTGAAGTAATAAAGTGAGATTCTGTGGGTAATGTTTATTTACAAGTGTCATACTTAACATACTGGGGCCGATTTTGAATCTATAACTTTCTTATGCCATGTTAAAAAAAAAAATCTACAATGGTCCCCAGTCTCCTGTACTATGAACAAAGTTTTGATACACATCTGATTCAGCAACATTCTGTCTTATTATTGTATGTGTACTAACAAGAGGACAGGAGAGTCTGTCACGGAGGTTAACGTCTGGTGTAATCAGTGGGTGTGTGAGACGGGCCGCCCAGCCCTGCGGTGAGTTTGGGTGTGTCTGAATTGGCCTCGTTGTGCTTCAGTATTAATGAGGAATTCATGTCATGAGTCATGAGGATGTGCCCACAACAAGAGCTTCTTACTTTTGTGAATCTACATTCCCTCTTTGAGGAACCAAGTACTGAGGCTAAATGCATAGCACAAACACAAGATTCACTTCATTCAATAGGAAACATGTAATTTGCATGAGATCTTCTAAATTTAAAGTCCTGCCAGAGTGTTTCAGAAAGGCTGCAATTATGCAATGAGATTCCATACATAACTTAAAGGTTATAGAGATTATAGAGATGCACCAATACAGTCATCAATATTTATAACCAAAATATAAGCTATTGCAATTGGCCACAAGCATGAAACAGCAGATCTTTTGTTTTTCGCCATGAATCAAATGTCACCGTTTACTTGCGCTATAAGTATTATTAAATATCAAGATGAAATCCAAAGATATTTTTAAGAACACAAGAATGCATCCTGCAGGTGCAGCGAACAATTACTATTAGTATTTTTATTTAGAGTTTGACGAGGCAGGATATTGAAGAACAAAACCCTGAAATGTATCAAACATAACACATACTCAAGACAACCTTATGTACCTAATTTAAAAAAACAACAAAACAGATACACAGAAAACCTGAAATACACCAGGCTTCATACAATAAAACCTATAAGTTATTTATAAAACAATTTAAGAGCACGTGGAATAAAAGAAAGTTCATGTCTTATTGTTTTACTCCTGGGCACAACAAATTCCCTGCGCTCCCATAGTAGATAAGTAGGTGTTGGAGCCACAGACAGGAAACTATGCAGTGGTGATGAACTGTCCTTGAGTAGTTTAGTAAAAGTGCATATAGTGGCCTCGTCACGCCTCTCACTTAGTGATGATGGGAGAGTGGAAGTTGGAACACCTATTATCCGACAGCAACGTTTTTGGACCCTCTCTAACTCATCAGAGACCTTTAGGTAGTCCACCCCATGCTGGGCTAGCGTACTCAAGAACTGGACGTATAAAAGTCCAATATACTTTCATTAGAACATCACAAGGGAGACCTGCGTTTTTAGCAACACAGAGATACTGGATTCTAGGACGCACCTTCGAAATCATGTACTTAATGTGGGCGTCCCACGACAAATCAGAAGAAATTTGAACTCTAACTCCAACAATTGCTAAGTATTGAATCTCATTTAATAGAGTATAAAATTGACTAAGCTTCCTGTGAGTAATGTGTTATGTTCCATCATAACTTCTTTGTAGGGGTGTAATTAAATCCTTTAAACCATCATTCAAATATAAAACAGCAATTTGATGACATAATTTCAAGAAATATGCAAAGAATCTGAATATATCTACATAAATATCTGTTAAAAGCTGTATCAACCAAAAACGTCCAAATCACAGTGAAATAAAAGATGTCATAACAGTACTGACCTCTAGTGTCATGTAAATGACACTGACAGCCAAGTTCAGATCCCCAGTAGATGTAGCTTTCATGTCTTTCAACAGCATCTGCTCCGTGGAGAGGCCTGAAGTACAGAGCAGTATTACGAAATGTCTTCTGATGAACACATGCTTTAAAGTTTTAATGAGTCTACAAGCAGTTTGATTCATTAACCTACACAATAAAAGATTCTCTCACCTGACACGTCAAACTTGGCATTCTGTAGCGACTGAAACAGAGCGCCCCTCGGAGGCAGCTTTGGAAAACGCTTCTCCAAAAAGATGGCGTACTGGCTGTCCTTAGGGGTGACTTTACCTGCCTCAGGTGCCATGTTAACACAGTCTAGGATAATGCTACCTGTCAACACAAGGCAGAAATACATTCTGCAAGTTAACAAGATTTTATCTTTCTGCTGACATCTCACATCTCTATCATATTGCATGTACAAGTCAATCTGCTCCAGCTAAATGCCACTGAAGACCATGCTGAGCCCATCTGATGTCTAACAGTGTCTAGCAGATTGAACAGCAGTCATGCTGACATTCCAAGCTGTGTTTATCATGTCGCCATGACACTCACCGTATAAAAGCTGAGCCACTTGTTGGTCGAGTACCTCAGGTGCTTTTTGGGCAATGATTTCTGTCACCAAAGTGGCACAGGAGCCCACGGTCTCCACGGTGACGGGGCAGGAGGGAGATGAGGGCCTCTGTAGGAGATGATGGTCAATCACTTGTACAACTGCATCCTCCAGCTCACTGTCAGCACTACAGAATAAAACAGATTTGTTATAAAAGAACAGAGAGACCTAAATCATTTCAGAACTTGGTTGGCATTTGAGGTAGATATAAATAACCATTATTGTAACAATATTCTGATATTTATTTTTGTTGCCATTTATTTACATACAATTAGCCATATATTTGCGGTTATTATTATTATTATAGTACATATATGGATATCCATATATATGAGTTTTCAATGTTTTTGAAAGATGTCTCTTAAGCTTACCAAGGCTGCATTTGTTAGATAACTAATACAGTAAAATAATTATATTGTGTATATATATATTAAAATGAAAATTCACTATAGTTCAAGTTCATGAATTAGTTCCTTTTTTGATGTGATTGTGAAGATGGAAGATGAAACATGGTGCAATACATGTATTGAACTGGAGAGAACACTGACCTGGGCAGAACATTATGGTCAACCAGGGTCAGCGTTAGCTGTTTGTTCTTGTGAAGGCCATGGAGGTCCACCTCGTCCCTGAAAAGCAGGTAGTCCTGCGACAGACCGGTTTCTCTCAGCAGAAAGATGCTGTCAGATCGCAAGGGAAACTCAGCCCGTGGGATGTTGAGTACAGGCACCGGTAACCTCTTACAATCAAGACTCTACAACAGGTCAACAATAATGATGAACAAAACAATAATCCTCAACCTCCAGCACAGAATTATCACGTCTATTATCTCCACCACAATTTAAAGCTTTCCAAGAACAACACAGCAGCTATGATTGGTTTATTAGGTTGGACATTGCATACCTTTGAAAGAAAGTAGGCGAAGGTCAGGGCTGATACCATGGAGTCCATATCACAAGCCTCATTTCCCATGACGACATGCAGCCCTGGGCTGTTCTTACTACAACCCTGAGAACGAAGGAGAATAATGTCACAAGCTATTGGACTAATATAGGACAATAATTCATTACGTACAACTGCAAGCCTAGTTCTTCATAACAAGGCTTTGGTGGCCTCTATTAAACTGCAGGATGAAATACAAAACTAAAATGTCTGTGGTTTTTGTGACATTCCCTACTGTATGCACAGCTAGTAAACTACATGACAAGCTGAAAATGTATCCAATAGGCCTTCATCTGACAAACAATGTTTGACTTATAATCAACCAGTCACTCTATATCACTGACAGCCAGTGTGAGGAGTGGTGCAATGTGTCAAAGATAAAACACATTCTGAGGCTTCTCAACAAACATAGTCCAGCAGTGTATTCCTTAACAGATGACAACAAAACAGATTTTCTTTTATGTTTAATATTTGTTTTTAAAGTTGTTCTTATAGTACATCCAAAAATGACCATTCTATCATAATATACTCAACTTCTTGTGTTCGAAACCTGTGTGACTTTCTTTTATCCATGGAACATAAAAGGAGATGTTGACTGCTTTTTTTACATACAATAAAACCATTTAGTGATGAGGGGTTATCAAGAAAAGAAGCTCCATATAAGTTGTGCGTACAACCTACGTACTATGTAGTCAAATGGTATATTTGTGTGAGGAACAGACCTGAAATGTCTTTCTTCCAAGTCAAATCTCATTTGCATATCCACATTTTTAAACTTGCCATGTGAAGACATTTTAATGTCAAATGGCTTTAAATTTTCCATGTCTTGTAACCGATTACATAGCAAGTATGATTAAAGGCCACGTTCACATCACAGTTCAGTTATTTTCAGAAATCACAACCGCATTCTTGGAAAACCTGCGCTGTGTGAACGCAACCGGGCTGGACAGCAAGTTGTCTGCCACATCATCCAGTGCGAGAGGGCCGCTCTGCACTGCACAACCACAGCACAGTCTATGTTGAATTTCAATTTCATTTAAATAAAAATTGAAATTGAAATAAAACAAAATATAAAAACTTATTGTATAGGCAAAATTTCTTATTTTCATTTAGTTTAACTTTACGTGCTAAAACTAAAACTGAAATAAAAATTTATAAAAAACTACAGATATTATAAAAAAAAATGTATTACAAAATTACTAAAGCTTGAGCTAAAATGAAAAATATCAAAATAAAAATGAATTCAAAATATGAATAAAAACTTTAATAGATACTCTAATAATGATAACACTACTAAATAACACTGGCTTCATAAGACAGAAGCCGTATAAAACCGTATAAAAGTTTGGGGTCTGTTAGATTTAATGTTTTTGAAAAAAAGTTTCTTATGCTCACTAAGGCTGCATTTATTTATTTATTTATTATATTATACATTCATATGAAAAAACTGAACCCCCCCCCCCCATCCCATAAAATTGTGAAATATTACTACAATTCAAAATAACGGTTTTGTATTTTAATATATTTTAAAATATAATTTATTTCTGTGATGCAAAGCTGAATTTTTAGCATCATTACTCCAGTCTTCAATGTCCCATGATCCTTCAGATACAATATGCTGATTTCACACTCAAGATTTTAATTTTTTTAATTATAATCAATGTTGAAAACAGTTGTGCTGCTTAATATTTTTAGGGAAACCAAACTTTGTAATACCTCTTTTTCAAGATTATGTGAGGAATAGAAAGTAAGATTACTTAAGATTAAAAAATACTGACCCCACAATTTTGAACAATAGTGTAGTTATGGACTAGATTAATGTTACTTAAAATATGCTTTCTTTTTTTGGAGCTTGAGAACCCACAACTCTATATCAAAGCTAATTTGCTGGACCACTTGTGAGACGAAGAGCACTTTTAATAGAATAACACTGAATGCATCACCCTGGATTCAACAAAGCCTTTTATATCTCGCCATGATGACTCCTCGTCCAGCGTTAATTAGCATTTGGCCTTCTCCATTACTCCAGCCAAATACAGAAGGCATCTGTGACGTCAGCATTAGGCTAAATGATGTACTCTGATCTGGACAACCAGCTGGGGTTTGTTTTAAATACTGAATGATGGACTGTCAACACAGACTGACTGAGCTCACAGCTGGCACAGACCAGGGGTGAGGCTTGTTTAGGGTGAGCTTTTGGCAAGCTCCCTCTCTTCTCATGTGATAATCATCACCAAAAACCTTGTTAGATGGGGAAGTGCAGGGAAAAAAAGGCTTATTCATGCCCATATGCGCACGGCCGGTGGGACAGCACAGGAAGTTAGTCACCGCAATGTGAAATGGACCACGGGATGGTGAGTAAACAGTACAGAACCTGTGGGTCTTGGGTCAGTGTGGAAAGAACTTTAGGGTGCACTCTCTATTTACAACCTCATGCTTCAATGCAGACAAAAAGCACTTTAACCACAAGTGCAACCGTATCATTTTTTCAATCATTGACTAAATTAGTTAAAGAACCCATTTCTGCTTGCTTCCTTGAGCTGAGAGTCTCAAAGTAAACACACAGGACTTCATAATATCTGCCCAGCAGTTGGTTGAGCGCAGGTGTCAGGGTGTTTGGGTTTAAAACAACAGTGTTTAAGGTATAGAGACGCACTGCTGTTGGACAGATGCTGTCAGGATCATATGCAAAGGACAGTCACAGCAGGTGTTATTGTCTCTGCAAATAGGGCCACCTTCAGTCTTGAAACTGAGCACATTAAGCTGTAAAACTAGAAAAGTGGGAATTGTTCTTATTGACTAAACACACTGGCAGAAAATAGTAAACATATTCTAGATGGATTTGCACCAAACAGCTGAACAAACTGACCTTCTTAAACTGCTAAGCATGGCAAAGCTGTGTGTGTGTGTGTATTTATATATACATTTGTGTGTGTGTCATTGCCTGGTACATGAAATGGTGATATAAAAACACGACAGTTAACTCTTTTTGTATAAAAAATATTATAATAAAACGTGTAATTAATATTGTGTAACATATGTAAACAAACAAACTTGTGCGCTTTCTCTCAATGCATGTGATGTGGTCGTTTCTGTCATTGGCGCATGCGGCCAGGGTCTGTGCACGCGCGTCATACCATATGACTTATGTCAATATCAAGTGTACATCAAACAAAGCAAGCATGCATTATTTTTCACACCAAGCTATCATATACGGCAAACACACGTTTATGAATGTCTCTCAACATACAGAAAGTGCAAGAACTGGCCACTGACCATATTTTAAGTGGGTAAAATGGTAGTAGCCAAGCCAACATACCACGAGCAACCCTCTCTTTAAGCGTAACGTTACAGTACCATAATCTTACCTTAATCACATCACAACAGCTCCGTAAATATGCCTCCATTGTTACACGGAGCCCGAAGGTTTTTATGTAACGAAAAATCCTAAAGGAGTGTAAAATGCCCTTCAGTGCCTCTGAAATGTGAAGTGTCTCGGCGGTTGACTGTGTGCAAGTTGCCACTAGGAATTCAGACAGAGGTTTGAGCAAGGGACGTTACATTACGTACATTACGTACGTCTCCTCGAGTTACGTCCTGACGTCGCATTACGTGCTGAAAAATGTAGTTCTGTGGAGTTACGAAAGATGAGTGAGTTTGTAGTTTTTAGTCCATGTGTGTTACCTTTAAGACCAACGGCTAGTGTACTACTTAAAAGTTGACAAAATAATTTTAATCACTTTTGAAAATGTTTTGAAAACCAAAAATATTTATCATTGAGGATTCATCCTGCACTTAACAGATTTTGTCCAATTAAATGCTTACAAGAATCATAAGTCCCTTGCTCGCTCTAGCAAGTAGCACATTATGGCCCACGGATGTGATGCAACTAAAAAGCAAAATACATAATAAAATAAAAAAAATAAAAAGGCAATGAACCCTTTAATATGTCCCACTCCATCTTTCTGCTTCATTAGGAATTTTGTTTATAACGGGAAAAGAATTGTGTTTGTCAAAAAAACTAACAGGCCTTTAAAACCATTTTCATGATGCTTATAATGGAAAAATTAAACAAAAAAGTGTTCCATTTTATTTTCGTTCTATGAGTATCTGAAAACAGCTTTCTGATTTTATACAATTGTACAATATCTGTAAAAAAGTAGCATTTGGATTTTTAAAAATACAACTTCAGTAAAATACAGTACATTACTATTCTCCAAAAACACATTTAAAAACGTAGTGAAACACAATTATAGTTTTTCGTCTACATTTATGTCTAATATTACTTTCTATAAAAAATGAATCACATAAAAGTTCATCGGGGTATAAAGAAGGATCCTACTGAATATTAACACATTATTAGTGGCACCTTTTGCAGTAAACATCTATGCACTTGGGGATATGACTTGGCACCAAGCTGCTTTGATTTAATGCTGATGCTTTGTTCCTCTTGATCTAATTTCTGCAATGAATCACATTTTGTCCAATAGCATGCCAGTTTACATCTTCTCAACATAGTTGCCAGGAAACTGGCCTTCCTTTCCTCGAAGACGGCCAACCCACCAACCTGAGGGGTCTGGAAAAACAGCACATCTTGGGTTAGTGCAGAATTCACTTACCCAATATGCCCTGTATAAAGTTCACTTTTAAATGGTATAAAAATAGATTACCTTCACGTATGAGTTCTATGATTTCATCTGATTGAAAGCTGAGCTCATCAGTGTCTTGAGCATCATAAGGGTAAAGTGCTCTGCATTGCAGGGTGCGGGGTTTGGGTTTGGGTTTGGGTTTGGGTAGCCCTGACCCTGGGAGAGGCTTGTACTCTTTTGAACGTCTGCGTTGCATCCTGAGAGAAGGTATTATTTTCTTATTAAGAGCAGGTATTAAGAGCAATTATTTTCTTTGAAAAACTGAAATAAAAAGAAACACTAATAATTGGAATTAAAAAAAAAAACTACCTAGTAAAACCTGAAACTAAACTAAAATACATTTCTATGAGTCCAAAACTAACTAAAATAATATAAAATATATATAAAAAAAAAAAAAAAAGATAAATAAAAAAAATCTAAACATTATTTTTAGTTTAAGGTATCTCTGACAAAACTAAACTAAAATTGAAAAATATATATATATAATTAACCTGTGACAGAATTTATTTCCCCCAAAAGTGTTTGAATTGCTATTATTAACTTGTGTCATGTACATAATTGCCCGTCATGTACTGATCTGTGAAAACTAGTTCCAGCTGAATAGGTTTTCTGATTGTTAAGTCTTCAGTTAGTATGGCTTGGAGGATAAAATATTGATGATTGCTTTTATTGGAGCTTCCTGCTGTCATATGAGCCATCATCTCACCCTGCCACGCCTTGATCAGGAACTTTCATGAAGCCCATATCGGTGTAGATCTGACTCTCGAGCTGACTGCGGCGAGATCCCTGGAGTCGGGGAAGGGTGGGCTGATCCATACTGGACTGCTGACGGAGCAGAGAGTTCCTAACGGCGGGCTGCCCTTGAGTTCCTCTTCCTCGACCAACAGACTTGGGAGCCTCTGAAATTACAAGCCATTAAAACATTTTAAAGCCATTTCTAAAACAGTTTAGTAGCAATTTTAGTGAAATATGTCAAACTGTGGTCTTACCACGTGAATTCTGGCCTACATTGCGATTCTGGTTCCCCATGTGCCTGCTCTTTCGGTTGTCACGCCGAGTGGGTCCTGTAGAATTGGTAAATATGTAACAAATTTTTTATCAGTTTCCACAAAAATATTCTTAAAATATATTAAAAGAAAACAGTTACTTTAAATTGTAATAATATTTCACAATATCACTGTTTTACTAGCATAAGAGACATTTTTTTTTTTACAAACATCACAAAATCATACCAACCCAAATATATTTGTTTTTTTAAACAATATTTCTTTACAATCTCAAAATGGTCTGCAAAATGGTTGTTAATGGTATAAGACCACTAGATAGTGATTATATGACCCATAAAGGTATTACAAAACATTTTGCAAACATGACTAAACGGATGGTAAATGACGACAGAATTTTCATTTTTGAGTGGTACTGTAAGCCACTAAACTAGTTTTAATAAAATACGGAATTTCAACACAGACTCACTTGCGTTTTTAGGCAGACCGGGGCCAATACTGACAGTCAAGGCCTTGCTGCTCGGCTTCAGAACTGCATCGTCCCCCTGACCCATCTGAAACTGGATCTGTCGAGAGCCAGCAGATGCAAACGGACCCCATCCCCCTTTCTTCACTTTAAATTCAAGTCTGAGTGAGAAAAAATATGTTGAATGTTCGAATTACAAGACCAACATATGAACATATGATAGTTTTTCTGAGTATGATGTAATACAGCACATGGTAAATTTCACAGTTAGGGAAACATTGCTCACAGGTTGTTGAACTTGAGCGGCAACTTTTTCCGCGTTTTTTCCTCGTAACGCTTGTAAAGCAGACTGAGGAACTCCGTTTTAAAGACAGACTGCAGCACACTGTCATATTGATCCTCGTGCAGTATGAAGAGGTCATCCTGTAGTGTGCTGAGGAAAGAGATCCACCCATCATAATCATCATGCAATAAAAACAAAAAAATGACAAAAACTTGCTTAAATGCTTGCTTAAGTACTTTAGTGTTTGAAAACATTCAGATTTTTCATTCTGCTGTAATTGTATGATTTATTAGGCATATTGAAGCTGTAATGTAGGGACTCAAGTCCAAAAGGTTATCAAGCATATTGCATGATAAAGTACCTAAGAGAGACAGACTGGATCTTCTCCACCTCAATCTTCCTCTTCAAGACCTCCCGGATCTGGCCTTTCTCAGGACCCTGTTTCACCTTCTCGCGTCCAATCAGATAGAGGAACTTAGGGGTGAGAACGAGGTCACGCTTGACAGTCTGTGGGTGTTGAAACAGCATGTGAGTATGTGATCACATGAAACATGTCAGATGAACTACAATGTGCAGAACGAAACATCTGTTGCTGAGCAGCTTCAGTAAACTAGCACAAAATACTTCCTGACAGTTACCGAGGAAGTGATCCATGAGTTTCAGTGTGTTAAATGGGACTTTGAGTCATACCTTAAATCTGCGGTCGAATTTGACCACCACGTCAGCAAAGTCAATTCTCTCCCTGCGACCCACGAACTGTCGAATCTCCGGGTGGTTGTCCGTGCCGATGTAGTCTCCCATGAAATTACGGTTCAGACTGTTCTTTCGTCTCTCCTTCTTGTTCAACAGGAGGTCAGAGGCTGGAATCAGTAAAGAAGCAATGTGATTTAACATCAGTTTCATCTGATTGTATTCCCAAGGCCTATTGATTGTTACAGAGGAACAATGAGATCCGGACACAAACTTAGTCGTCTTTATATATCAAAAAATGTCTAAATTATTATTATGCAGGTATTAAAGTGAAGGATGCTCACCTTCCTCTCGCATGCGGACATACTTGCGCACAGCGATGTGTTTGCGCCAGGCTTGTTGGATTACCCGAGCATATCCGTTGTATTTTCTTTCCCTCATTTCCTCCAGCAGGAACAACTGTAGATTGACATGTCATACTTATTTTTCACAGTCATCACTGTGATTTCAGAATATCAACAAAATAACCACGAAATGACCAAAATAACTTTGAGAAGTGTGTGTGTGTGTGTGTGTGTGTGTGTGTGTGTGTGTGTGTGAACATACAGAGTCTATTCTATATAAACAATGTTTTTGGAAAAATAGCCACACAAGAAGCCATTTGAACAACAGCTGAAGAATATTGACCTAATATGACTGAATTACATTTCATCTTTTGCACAATGCCAGAGGAATGCATTTAAGGAGCCAAATTGAGAAGTAATTCAATTTGTCCATGACGAAAATGAACAGACCGACCTCTGTAAAAAATTTGTAACAATGGCAACACAGGGAGATAACATGGCCTCAAATGTTCATTTAATGAAACATTTCAGAAAACATCACATCAAATCATATGTTCACATTAATACCTTCAAGTTACAAACTAAATGGGTGGTCACACTACACTTTTCGCGCCACTGACTTGCATTCACACGCATGCAAATGTGGGAGACAGGAAACGCACGCTTGAGCGAAGTAGTTTTGCATTTCGCTGTGTTCCAAATTTCAAGTTTGTTGAACTGTAACCCTGTAAATTGGTATCACGTGAAGACGTGTGACCAATAGCATATTGATATGCAACAGAGTGACATTTTAGCTGAATTAAAAGAATGAACATTTTAATTTGCAGGATTGCAGTAAAGTGGAGCACATTTATGATGTATCATTTGGTAAAATTTTTTTTTTGTTGAAAATGCACCACTAAGTGCGATGTCATTTTGCAACTAATGCAGTGTCCATAGAAATTTCGAGTGCTCAAATTCTAGTGTGACTGTGGTATGATACATACAGATTCTGGGGCCTTGATGAAGATTTTTGTCTTGCCCAGCTGGTACTGGTCAGAGTCCATGTTGACAGATTTTAAAAGGTGTAGGACACCCTGTTTCTCATCTCCACGCCACTGGGGCCATGTTTCTTTGGTCAAGATTGCATATCTGAACATAATAGAACAGTTAATTATAGTACATTACATTTAATAAGTGCAACTTATCAAAATCCCCATATACAGCATTTGGCATCTTAACAGGAATTATTAAGTGGGGATTTTACCTATGCAGGAATTTCTTGAAGACACGTCGGAAGGCGTAGCCGGCCCTGCGCACACGGATGTTCTCTCGCAGTCCAAGATATTCCACCTGGTGTTTGACGCGGCTTTCCTCCCAGTCGCGAGCCTTTTTTGTCTCGTTGGGCTTGATGCATCGAATATAGTGAGGGGTGCATTTCATTAACGTCTGGACAAGATTATTTGCTTGTTTCTGTAACGGGAGAAGAGAGAAAATCAGACAGAAAATGAACAATAGCATTACAAAAATTTATGAGTATAATATTACATTCATATATAACACAAAACTAAATATACACAGGCCCCAAAACACTCGCCAGATGCAAATTGCATGTATGGTTGGCCAGTAACTTTGTTAGGAACTGAAACATAATACATGGTTTAAATCAAATCGTAGGAATTTCTTTATTTCGTAAATCAGTTATTTCACCTTAATCTTTGAACCTGCAGTGGTGGGACGGCCCCTTTTCTCAGCCTCAAGGTTCTCTGGGAACAGATCTTTGATGAAGGCGCTATGGAGATGACCAGAAAAAGGGATTAACCATTTCAAACATCTTTTTTACAAGCACATTTAAGACATAACCAGAGCTGACTCTAGTGAAGTAATACACCACAGAATATCTCTCACAAAATGAACTCATCATCCTCCATAAAAATGCTACACTATATTGATTTTATGATTTATTAATGTGACTTCTTATTTCATTAAAGAATTACAGCTGAACTGCAGATGTTCTGCATTGGTGCATGAGTGCATTAGGGGCTTTTAAAAAGCTTCAGCTGACATGGGCTAAAAAAAGCCAAATAACCACTTACAACTCACTGCTCTGCATGAGCTCGATGATGTCATTGAACAGCACATCCCTGTTCCTTTCACAGAAGCCGCTCACATCATAAGACACCTGGAAATAAGGGCTCTTATTACTCTCACCAAGAAGAGAATCAATATCAGTGTGACTCTACTTGCTGGAAGCAATCTCTAAAACACATCTATATTCAGTTTCAATCCATCCATTCTCCAAACTGCTTGTCCTCTGTTATGTGCTGGGCCAAAGAATAATTTGATAAATTATTGCTGTTTTATGGAAACCATCAAGACAAACAAATTTGAAATAAGAGATTCATTCAGTACGTTTAATTAGTAAAAAGTCAAAGCTATGAGATGTACACACTGCATCCAAAGGGGGCAGTGTTGTAGCCATACTAGAGTTCTACATCCACTTCCCTATCCGAAAAACCCGAGGTCTGTCTGACCCGAGAGTCCCTCGGACACCGGTTTGGTATTGGCAGTCATGAGTTATCTTAAATCAATTCTTACCTAATGGACCCGAGAATAAGCCTACTTTCTACGTGCAAATAACTAAACCCTCCATTCGAGAGAGTAATTGAGGGGATTTGTTTATAAAAATTAACTTTAATATAAATTTCCTTGTCATTTGAAGTACAACAAAGTTTGTTAGCATTTTATCTACTTGGAATTGCTCACCCAAGTTGAAAAATGATGTACCGTTGGCAGATATTGATTACAGAAAAGCACCTAAATGCAGTTGATGCCATACTAATCAACTAAATCAAATGAACTATAATTAAACCATAACTGTATAGTTTTGTGTTTTTCCTCAAACAAAAAAAAATTGTGAAAAGAAAACATTCTCCCACATTTTTGACATACACAAAGAATTGGCTACATTATGAGGCAACTTGGCTTATCAACATAGCTAAAGTAAAGTACAGGAGAATGAATTTCATCTACAAATAAGGTAGAAAGATGGGCATAATTTTAAATCTACATACTGCCATCGGGTCTCGGCTGATCTCATTTTATTGGGCCTGTCTCGGGTCGGGTGTGTCTTTTTAAAAAAATAATTTTTGCCTGTCGGGATAGGATAAGAAGTGATTGGGGTCAATTCTGGTCGGGTACATATCTTAGGACCCGAAAAGGCCACTAAACCACACTACTTCCAACCATCAAAAAGATGCATTTTATACAGCTTGATTATGTTTCCCATTTATTCCTGAGTTTGCAACTTTATTTCACTAAAGATGTTTGCTAAATAGACATTTACCAATTTATAGAGCTCTATTTGAACATTTAAAAAAAGTGTCTCTTACCTTGCCTGCATAGTGGTGCACAATGAAACCTTTGTTCCAGCTGTTGAAATGCTCATGGGTGCCAATTTGTGACTGAAGTTTTTGCAGCAGAGTCTGGTCTGCACCTTCTCCTTTTGCATGCATGGTGGCACACACATCATCCAAGATGCTCATGATGCCAATAGGATTCTGGGTTATTAAGGTGCCCATTAGATGCCATTAGTAAAATGGGTGTTGTTATGCATAACAACCAATTTGATGCAGAAAACCCTGAAAGTGTAAACTCACCACTTTGGACTCAATTAAATCACATACGACTTTGTTGTTAAAGTACTCAATGGGGGTCCATTTGATTCCCTCCTGCACATACTCTTCCTGCAAAAGAGATAGCGGAAAACATCAGCAAACACTTCCATAGAGGCCTTTTAGTATTGGCTTATTAAAAATCATTATTCTCACCTGCTCCGCTTTTAGTGTGAGCTCAATAAAAATCTGCTGCAGTTTTTCATTCACAAAGTTAATGCAGAATTGTTCAAATCCATTTTTCTGGAGAGGAAAAGGCATGAGGTTATTTTAAATTAATGTGAGTAAAAAAGAAAAAGAGATGCATTTAGAAAATACAACTAAATTCACCTGAAAGATTTCAAAGCCATAGATGTCCAGAACTCCAATGTTTAAATCCTCACGGTCTTTCTGCATTGCCTTGTTTATGACCTGCAAATGAAAGCAGAAACTAATTCAAATGAATTTTCTTTTGCTTTTTGAGACAAATACACTACCGAAAAGTTTGGGGTCAGTATAATATTTTAATGTTTTTTAAAGAAGTCTTTTACATTTACTAAGGCTGCATTTATTTGATCAAACACACAGTAAAACAGTAATACTGAGAAATAATACTCTAATAAAAAAATAAAAAAAACTCTTTTCTATTTTAATATATTTCAAAATGTAATTAAATGATTCATTTCTTTCAACAAAAAAATCGTACTAACCCCAAACTTTTTAACAGTAGTATATACCATACGTAAGAACGCAATACAATTTGGTAATCTGAATCTAGTAGATTGACTTACATCAACCAAGTAGTCAAAGAGCCTAGAATACAGTGCTTTAGACAGGGCGTCTCGAGTGAATGAGGCCTGCTCCGTGTTTAAGGTGACCGAAATAGTCTCCGTCTTGCCACCCCACTTGCTGTCCATGATGCGACTGGTCAGTTTGCTCTTTAGACCATCCTGATTGATTCCCAAAAGGTACGACGGGAATGCCAGGACTGCAGCAGAGTGAAAGTGAATTAATTAAATTAGGCAAGATATTTATCCATTTACAATAATTTCTTGTTTTGTACTAAATGGAATCAGATACACAGACCAGCGAAATGAATAAATGCAAGCATAAACTCACAGTCTTCACTCTCCACCACAGCATAGTTGCCCTCCTCTCTAAAAGTGATGTTTCCAAGATGGAGGATTGCCGCCACAATCTGCAGCACAGTATCCTGTGCATCCACAGACAGGCCGACCACAGACATGGCAGCCTAAAAATGTAATATTTATCATTTATCATTATGAGATTGGCAGGAACACAACCAGATGGTTTGTATTAGGATACAGTGCTTTACACCCACCATTGTGTCTTCAAACTCCTTCTTGTCATTGACTTCCTCCACGGTGTAGGTGCTGGATTGGTTTAAGTAGAAGTAGTAATCAGGGGTTGTGACGCCTAAATTCTCTCTCTGCTCCTTGGTGGCTCCTTGCAAGAGCTGACACGGAGACATTGGAAATAAACCAGTGGTGTCAACAACATACAAGACTTTTGTGCAATTTAAAAACTAATCTTCAGTACGCCCTGATTAAGTAGCATAAGCTACTAGTATGACACAATACAATCCACAATAATGGCCTTGAAATCATACTGTCCAAACATGACACACAACAATTTGCCAACTTGCATTACACATCATTCCCTGCAATGACCTTTTCTTGGACATGTTTCAATGAGGTCACAGCTTTACCTGGTAGTATATATGGAAATTCCTTTCCCCATGGTTTTGAGACACTACTCTGGATTTTTCCAGGAGGAAGTTGGAGATCTTCCCACCATCAGGTTCTCCTCCTCGGCTGAACTGTATTTCAAAGTATTTTCCCTGAGGTATGAAATAAACACATCATGCAGTGAACTCAAAGCTTGTGCACTGACATTATTACATATTACGAGTGATGACATACAATACCACTGCAGAAAAGGGAATGAACAGTAAAGCCTACTGAACTACAACGCCACGGTCTACACACACACACAAACTGCACTCCTGCAAACAAGCTATGACATGTTGAGAACCAGCATGCTCCAGCACACACCGATTCAAGAGACTGAACAGCAGAGAGGCTAATATGCTCCTTCTAAATAGATTTAAAAATATATATATTTTATTTTATTAAAATAATCAATATTGTTTTATAATTTGCATATAATTATATATATTCAATATAATTGAAAATAATTATTAATCTTTGTATTCTATATGTATTATCAGTACATATATTTCTTTTAAAATTAGATTTATATTTTACTGTATATAAATGATACACAATATATACACAAAATATATATGTACAGTACATGCACGTGTATGTGTGTGTGTATATATATATATATATATATATATATATATATATATATATATATATATATATATATATATATATATATATATATATATATATATATATATATATAGAGAGAGAGAGAGAGAGAGAGAGAGAGAGAGAGAGAGAGAGAGAGAGAGAGAGAGAGAGAGAGAGAGAGAGAGAGAGAGAGAGAGAGAGAGAGAGAGAGAGAGACTAATCATTGCAGCAAGACTTACAAAGCGACTGGAGTTGTTGTTGCGGACGGTTTTGGCATTCCCAAATGCCTCCAGGAGAGGGTTAGACTGGAGAATGATGTCTTTAACATGCTAAATGACAAAAGAGGAAACCACATGACGTCACAGACAGTTAAAGTATGCAATGTATGATATACACTAAACTCTGTTCATTTTTTAAAAACTATGAAAAGTAGTTTAAATTATAATTTTATAGTTTCTGATTTGTTCCATATACTTAATCAGATCTGGTATCGATCTGTTCAGAGTCACAGTGGAACAAAGAGATCACTGTTTCTGATCTCAGATAACAGTCTGGGTGATTTCAAGGGTGCAACATTTCACATGGAATGAGCACAAAAGGTGGGCAATATTAACAAAAGAAACAACCACACCCATGAGTTCACATGGATTTTGGGTTGAGTTCAATCTGGCTCTTTTTAAGCAAATGGCCATCTAGCCCAGAGATTCACAAACTTTTTTGTCAGCCACACCTGTTTGACCTAAAATACTTACATGAAGTACCTCCCTGAGGTTTTAGGTTTATTTAGCAACACATTTACATGTTCATGGTTCTCTGATGTCAGTAAATGGTGACATGACATGCAAGTCAACAAATAAAACACAATCTTTTAGCAAACTTTTTTTTATCTTTTTTTTAATTAATAATTATTATAATAATACTTTTATTTAATATACATTTTATCATATTTAATGAATTATCAGCTTTTCATCAAACCCCCTGAGGTTCCTCCCAGTTTGGGAAACCCTGTTCTAGCAGATGATAAACTCACCTGAACTTTAGGCCCACCTCCTGAGACTTTCGAGATGTAGCTCATAATGTACTTGGCTGCCACTGTCTTTCCTGCTCCACTCTCTCCGCTGTATCACAGACACATTTAGATCACGTATAATGCAAACATTTGATGCCACACAAATACTTTAAATGCGCCTCATGGTGAGGGCGTCAGATCCTTGATCCCTGACCTGATAATGACACACTGGTTCTCTGAGTCAATCATCATGTTGCGGTACACATTGTCGGCGAGAGCGTAGATGTGGGGGGGATTCTCATACTGTGCCTGAGAAAGACAGAATACATGTGCAGTTTAATACGGCTGTCTTGGAAAATTAAAAGTCACATTTGCATGAAATTGAGGTAGTGACTTTATTCCGTAACCATTAACAGCTTCTGATTTGCATATGTGCTTTCTATGATTTAGCCATCCAGGGGAAGATGTTAACAAATACAGATCCGTAGGCAGTCTCTGGAAGCACAATGGGCAAGACTGGACATGCAATGGCATTGCTTTGCTCCGTCTGGCCATGTTTAAATGTCTTATCCTGCAGGAATGATCATTCATCTGAACTTTGATTCCATTTCATATTCATGTATTTAGGTGTGCTGTACTTACGGCTCCCTGATACAGCTCAATCTCACGGTCGGTGAAATATGGCAGCTGTTTAAAGGGGTTCACTGATATCAGCACAGGACCAATGTATGTCTGAGGAGTTGTGGTTATGGCAAAAACAAAAGCTGGTAGGTTGAAAAAAAAGATGATCACCCATCGATCACTAGAAGCAGTATTGACATAAGACTAAATTCAAGAACAATAACTAACCAGATATTTACTAGGGCTATTAAAGTTAACCAAAGCAAAAACTAAAACCATTAAAAAAAAACATTTTTGTTGCTTGAAATAAAATAAATGTTAACTGAAATGAAATGTAAAAAAACCTAATATTATTATTTTTTTTTTTTTTTTTATTGCTAAGACATCTCTCATTTTCATTTAGTTTAACTTAATGAACTAAAATAACAAAAACAGAAATACAACTGTAAACATTAAAAACTTGACAAACACAAAACTAAATTACTAATAATAAAATTAAAATGAAACTTTCAAAATATTAATAAAAACTATAATAGTAATTCAAAATATTAATAAAAACTATAACAGTATCGATAATAGAATATATGACACTGATATTAAAATTTTCTGAGGAAAATATAAGTGGTGCTTGCCAATGCAAAACTCGCCAGGGTGTTGCTATGCGGTTGCTAGGGTGTTCTGCATGGTTGCTAAGTGTTGACTTTTTGGTGTAAGACAATTGAGCCCACCCCAAATCTCGTTAAAATTCAGATATGATATACCTGACTCCCTAAATAAAGTATTATACTAATAAGGCTGCATTTATTTGATCAAAAATACAGTAAAATATTGTAAAGTATAATTACTATTTAAAATAACAGTTTTATGTTTTAAAATATTTGTACATGTATATTATTCTTTGATTGCAAAGCTGAATTTTCAGCAGCCATTACTCCAATCAAAAATCATTCTAATATGCTGATTTGGTGTAACATTTCTAATTATTATCAAAGTTGAAAAAAGGTGATGATTAATATTTTTGTGGAAACAAATTATTATTTGATGAATATAAAGTTCAAAATAACAGAATATATTTATAATAGAAATATTTTGTAACATTATTCATGTCTTTATTGTTACTTTATCAATGTGATGCATCACTGCTGAATAAAAACATTTATTTCTTTCACCAAAAAAAACTTTAGAAACTCTAAACTTTAGAAAGGTAGTGTATATGCAAGTATGCCGGACCAAATAACAAAATAATTCTTGTACATTATAGACATAAGGATACAAAAATGTAGTCATCCATGTATCTTTTCTTGAGGTTATCTGTGATGGCTTCTTCACTGATCTTGGAGAGGAGGACCATGTCGTCCACACCACTGACCTTCACATTCTGGGTCTGCCAGTGATATTTCTCTTTGCTCCCCTGTGCGAGAGAGAACAGTTTATTTATTCAAACATCTCTATGGTCACCTGGGATCAAATGCTGACACACTGTTGGGTAAATAAAGCTTTAGATGCATCTTACAACTTTAAACATTTGCCGGCACTGCATTAGACAGACGGGCTGGTATTCAGCAGAATTAATAAGTTGACAGTTAATAAATGTAAGAATATACTGATTAACTGAGAGCCAGTGGTAACCATGCACATAGGAGGAAATGACATTTATAAAATACTTTCAGTTATGAGTGTTCTTTCATAAGACGTTAAATGTTAAAGCCTCTGACACTTTGACAAGACTGGACTATGACAAAAACAAAACTACTACTGAGCCTTTGAGCTCCTGTATAGATTAGATTCCCAAACATTATTATGGGATAGCCCTAAACCTAACTATAAAAAATTAAAATAAAATTCTATGGAAGTCATTTGGCTACTGTCAACTGTTTGGTTACCAACATTTTTATGTTCGACAGAACAAAGAAACTCATAGCCTACAGGTTTGGAACAACTTGAGGGAGTAAATGATGACAGAATTTTCATTTTTGGGTAAACTATCCCTTTAAGTCAGGCATATGGTTCAGGTCTACAACAAAACAAAGAAACGTGACATAAGCCATGTTTCTACAAATCCCCAAGCAATACATTTTAGGCAAAAGCTTAGTCAGGTGACTAAGTGTGACAATTAAAATATGTGATAAATATAACAAGAGTATCTCCTCCTTTCATAAGTCAAAAAAAGTAAATCTGAGGATATTTGAGCTCCCCACCAACATCCGAATAGAAAAATAAAATTCCACAAATGTTTTATTTTCAGGCTTGAATTGATTTTGAACTCAAATTACTCTTAAGTTAAGTTATTTATGATCCTCTGACGAGCAAAACATTTTCCACCTAATATCCTAAATGTTTTTCAAAAGTTGTTCCTGGACCATTTCTTTAGGCCATACTCGTGAGTTGGGATTCACTCTGACAGGAAAAATAATGGCGTAAATGTCTTCAAGCCAAATGAATCTTCATAAATAATCATTTGTTTAGTCGACAATTAAAATGCAACTTCTATGTTGTGTAGTAGTAGCCATGCCTATCGAACAATCACAACATTGTGAACAAGATTTAGAGCCAGCGGCAGCTTTTCTATTATTAACTCAACATTTAGAGCCAGCTGCAGCTCTTAATTGACCAACTCTAAATAACAATTTTAATAAGTAATTTCAAGTTTTTTAAGTGCACTTACCATGATGAATTAAAGGTAGCCTACTTCCTGTATCACACCCTTGATAAACTTCCAGTCCTGTGTTGAATTCCTCGAGGAATTCTTGCAAGCTTCAGGTGAAACTCCAGGATTTAACTAGTCGTCCATTTGATATTCCATCTATAACCTCCGATATAATTTCTTAATTATATCCAAAAGCGTAAACTACTCTGGATATAGTGTTTCATGTATCGGAAACACTGTAAAAAGATTAAATAATGGGTTCCACGGGTGTTGTCCATGCAGCAGCAAGTGTAGGCAGGTATCGGAGAGTTTTTCCTTCTCTCGGTTGCGGAAGGAATCGCAGATACTCACACATAACGGCGCCACCCCACGATCCTGAACGAATTTACCTGCGCCACAGGTAATCACAGCACACTCCAAGCACATGAAAATGAGCCTCTGGGCCAGGGATGTAGCTAGTGAGGTGAAACGATTTTACTGGCTCATAAATTTCAAAATGTTATTTATAAAAAGGTAAGGGGTCAAAATGTCTACCTACGACCCTCCTGAGTATCCTTTAACCTGCGGAAACCCATCAGACTTGGTTTTAATTTATTTATCGTTTTTCAGTTAACCATAGTTTCCACCAAAATCACTCCAATTTTGGTTATTGTATTATTTTACTAAACACTAAATTTTTTTGTAAAGGATCCACTTAGACATACACTACACTTGAATTTAAAATAGTTTCATGCACCAATAAATAAATAATTAAAATAATATCAATTACTGGGTCTCAAAAGACTTTTTGAAAATATACAATTTGTGGAACGGGAACATTTAATTTATTATACAAAGGAACATTCACAAGGAAGGTTATTCACATGATCTTAATAGCTGGTCCGTTTTACAAGTTTCAAAGGAAAGTTTGACGTTGAAACAATAGAAGTATAAAATAGCAAAGAGAAAAGATAAGCTGTTGAAAACATATACATCGTCTAAATTGCCCTTCGCTCAGGCAAACAAATGAAAGGAAACTGTGGCTTCTGCTGAAAGGATGAATTAAAACTATTAAGAGAAGCACCGATGTCACAGGGAAAGATGACGAGGCTCAACACACGCCCCAAATTCTATGAAATTAAAGAACAATAATAATAAAAATGTTTTAAAAAAACCTAGAAATTTTACGCAGGGAATTTTATACCTGTACATGTGTAGGAAATAAAAACTAAGAATTAATGTGTTGATTTCTCTCAAATTTTTTTTATAGCCCTTTCCATTTCTCCTGTGCAACAGATCTGAACTTCTCTCCGTTAAAAACAAACAAAAACAAAACTCCAGTGGCTCACAGTCACACATTTAAACATGGCTGCCCACCTCAGAATGAGGTCAGCGGTAAGAATGCACATTAGAAATTCAGGTTAGCTGTACAAACTAGCTTGCATTGTAACTTGTGCCAAACAAAATGAAATGAAATCCACAGAGAACATGTTGAGAGAGTGTAAGTGTGTCGTGTAAGTATATGAAATATTTGTAAAAGGGCAATAAATAGTGTTCATATCTCTCAGTCCACCATATTTCAGTCCAGACTTTTGGAAACTCAAAATAGTTTCTTTATACATTAATTTTGACCTAGAAAACCAACCAGGATATTTGAATTAAGTCCTAATTATTTTATATTAGCTTTTGTATCAATCAAAGATTAATACTCTCATATGATTGGCAAAGCCACTGGTCTGTGTCTTTGGTGTTTTGACGTTTAACAAATCCATACTGAATTAAAAAGCTTCATTAACCCTATTATGGGCAAAGCGCTCTTCAGGATCAAGTGAGAGGCCTTTAAGCAAATGTTTCATGGCTTAACGGCTCTTTGTGCGGCACTGATCTCTTAAACAGTTAATGTAACACTGACTTCACAAAGCTGAACAATGCAGCGATGTTTACCACCTGATTCCCTCAATTCACAATGCAATTTACAGGCGTAGATACAACATTCTCCTGTTTCCCATCCCATTGTATGTATGTATGTTGAAAAGTTTGAATGTTATTCAATCAAAGTATACAGCAAAAGTGGTAATGCAACAAAAAATAGCTGATGATGATGATGATATTGGGTGTTGAAGTCAGTCAGTACACAGGTGAGAGTAAAACCAGAAGTCACTGCAGCTTAGTGTTTAAATGAGGCACTGGAAAGCTGGATAAAATTCAACTCTGGGCATCCAGAGTACTGCAAGATGACAGGACAAAAAGGAAGGGTTTAAACAAAAGGAAAGGCGGTTGGAAAAAAAGACGACAAGGTTACTTCACAGCTCAAGACCTCTTCAGTCAGGATAAAAAAAAACTAACAAAAAAGTCCATCTTTTAAAGATAATCAGTCTGAAGGGTGCAGAAACACAGGGGTGGTTGTGGGAAGTGGGCATTGGGAGTGGTTTTTAAAGTGGTGCAGCCTTTTTTTCCCCCAGTTTTAGCTCTCTAGTCTGTATGCACCCCGCTCGCCGCTCACATGATGCCATTGGTGAGATACTGGAAGCCGTCGTAGAGCTTGGTAGTGATGGAACGCATGGAGGCGTCCACCATCTGCTCCACCAACACCTGCAGCTGCTCCTCCGTCAGGTTCATGTGGAAACGCTCCTTCAGGTTACGGATGGTGCTGGAGCCGTGGAAGCAGGGAAGCTGAGAACCTGCAGAACATACAAACAGTTCTGTAACAAAAGCCGAACGATAAAATGTCCTCGGGTGATTAAAGAACGGAAAAAAATGCTCCATTCCCTGAAGCTTCAGACTAACAGTACCTTGCTGCATGATTTCTACAATCTGGATGACCTTCTCCATGTGCTTGCGTGCAGCGATGAGGCCTTGGAGCATAAGCATCTTGTAATAGTTGAACATGTCTCCATCCAGACCTCCCATTACCTAAAACAAGAGATGCACAAATGTTGGCGAATGAGCATAAGGCTCTAGTTTTACACTTCATGCACTTGTATTGATAGACAAATAATGATAACAAGAGTGGAGAATGTCTTTTTTTTTTACTTAAGACTGTGTACCATTGTGATTTGCTCAAAAGAAGCCTAACAGACAGCGACTGAGAGAGAGAACAAATGAGCGCGTGTGATTACCATCAATTGAATGAAGCCGGTTTCAGTTGCAACACAGGTAAGTTTAAGATTAACTTGAACAAACTCTGGTTTTTCGGGCTAAAGTAGTTGGATTGGTTTTTAACAAGTTTCATTGCAATGGTAATTTATGCTAGATGGCTGACCATTATTCTGGGTTAGAGATCACAGATCAAAACTGGACCAATCGACTGTGAGTAAAGTGACATGTATCTGTTTAGAGCAGTTTAGAGTGAAAGAATTTGAGACAAAAGTGCCCATCTTTTGCTGCTAATTTATATTATATGAATTGTAACTGTATAATTCATATAATTATATTATTATAACTAAACTAATTAATATTAGCATTTGCTTTTAAATATAAATATATATAAATGCTTTAAACAGATTAAGCTTACGTGCATTCTTTTTGAAACTAATTTATAAGGCCTATTTGTTTGATTCACTTGCATTGATATAGTCAGATATTTTCTTTCAGCTGCCTTCTCAAACTTTCGCTACAGCAGCAGTGTTTATTCCTGCCTTGTAAATTCATTTAATTTCATGATATTTTTTTCATAATGATCTCTTCATTTTTTATTGTCCTACGCCATCTACAAATGATATACATTTATAAAAATACATTTAGACCACTTAACTATGCAGGATAATCATATCCTGATTACTATCAGGATATGAGAAGACTTTCAACCAGCATAACAAAAACATTTCTGTAGAGAATTACCTATTGCACCTTTAAACCTGAGTTGACAGAGAACGTTTATACCGAGCGTTGTGAGCCCGGTGCACCTGATCTAAACCAGGTTGGATTTATATGGATTTGTCAACTCTAAATCTACTCTGAAACTCAAGAGTTTGTTCAACTAGCTTCATGCAACAGATCTATGGTCTCTATGGCCACGTACACACTGTAAAGTTTCAGGAGTGGCAACAGCATTTAAATGCGGGAGTGAGTCCCCTAAATTATCGTTCCATTTGTGTACGGAACACGACTCAAGAATGAGTGTGATGTGATGATTGACACCATGGTAACTAAGTTTTGTAAATGTGGTTGTCACTACCTGCATTTTTCGGGGGGTTAATTTGAATGTAGAATGCGGTTGTCGCTCCTGTAAATTACTGGATTAAGCACTTAAATATGAGTTGACAACCGAATTTAGCTGCAGTTTGTACGTGGCCTAGGAAGTGAAGCATCAGCTTCAAGTTAAACAATTTCAACACCTTGTTTCATTAATGAATAAATCAGCGTTTTTGAACATATTAGTTGAATGAACAGTTCAACTGAATGAACACGTGGCTCAATCAAAGACAGTCTCTTGCCGCCACCTAGTGGCGTAACAATGTAACCTGCACTGACTGACAGCCTGTCTAGAACGTGGAGAAACAAGCAGTGCTGCTGATACTGGTGAAACATCTGCAGTCTTAGAAAGCCTCTCGTCCAGTCAGATTCAAGAATCGGAACTAACTGTTATGCATATAACAATAGCCCAATGAACTTATTGTCAGGTTTATGTTCTGTTATGTGGACCCTATTTTTGACCTTGTGTTCCGTTTCCTTTCCTTTTTTGTTCTGTTTCCTTTAGTTCCTGTTTTGTCTTTGCCTGCTGACCACATTGTTACACTTATGTATATAGCAAAAAAAAAAAAAAAAAAAAAAAAATATTGCGATATTGAGCCACTCAAAATCACTGCAAGGGAAATTGCTTCACTGCGACAGCCCTAAGAGAGCACGGTCAAGTGAAAGGCGCATCTGTGATGGAGAGCTGTGATGGCGCAAATGAAGCAACACTATGCCTTCAATAATTTGTGCAAGCAAGTAAATTATGGTTTAGAAATGTTTAAATATGGAATGATGCATCTTGAAAACGAGTGAATTGTTACACTTCTAGTAGACAGCCAATATGGTACTGATTTAATTTATCATGCAAACAGCCATATAACTATAAAACCTAGAGCACAGTCATAATCCTTCTCCAAAATTAGGACAAGAGTACTCCACCAATGATAACTATCCTATATAAACACAGCTACTTACATCAACAAATTCACTGGTTAGTTTGAAGGCAGACGTCTCAAAGCCTAGGTTTCGTGGAGAGCTGGAAAGGATGAAGCCAAAGTCGATGTGAATGATGTGGCCCTCTGAGTCCAGCAGGATATTTCCATTGTGCCTGAAAAACATGAGTGGTTACAACTTATCTACACTATTTAGTTTCCAACATGATTCGGCAATGATTTTACCATTCACAGTGTCTCTCACCTGTCCTTGACCTGCAGCAGATAGCAGATGAGACAGTAGCCAGCGCAGCTCTGAACAAAGTTACGCTGAGCAGTAAGGAATTCCTCTGTAGTGTAGTTGCCGTGCTCTTGCCGGAAGTAGTCGAGCAATAAAAGCTGACTCTGTTTCTTCACCTGGTGAATGGACACAGCGTTGACCACTGGCTCAATCATGCCACTGTCTGAAGAGATGACCAGGATCTTGTAGGGCTTGATCCACAAGGGAACCCGTTCTTGCTCCCAGATAATCTGGAAGACCACAAATATGGTAGATTCAGTATAGCAACACTGCCTCAGCAAACCTCAATTGAATAAACACTTGTACATTGTGGGAAATTATCACTTTTATTCAGCAAGGAGGCATTAAATTGATCTAAAGTGTCAGTAAAGACATTTACAATGTTACAAAAGATTTCTACTCCAAATAAATGCTGTTCTTTTGAACTTTATATTCATCAAAAAATCCTTAATTCTTTTTATCAGTTCCCACAAAAATATTAAGCAGCACAACATTTTCTAAAATTGATAAGAAAATGTTTCTTGAGCACAAAATGTGTATATTAGAATGATTTCTGAAGGATCATGTGACATGATATCTGAATGATGTTTGCTGAAATTTATACTATTTATAATGGTTTATAAAACAGTTATATTAAATTGTAATAGTATTTCACAATATTCCTATTTTTACAGTATTTTTGATCAAATAAAAGCTGCTTTGGTAAGCATAAGAATCTTCTTTCAAAAACAAACAAACAAAAAAAATGTAGTTTACATACAAAATGAAAAAACTACAATAAATCGTTTTAAATGCTACATGAATTTAGGCATCATAACATTAGTGGTAAGTGAATTTAGTAAGTGAACATAATAAAATTCTAATGAAAATGTATTTTAAATGTAAAAATAGGGAAATGAGCAAGCACAATTACATAAACAATATTGGCCAGTAACCAATTTGATACAGATATATTGTGCATCCCTAGATCTAACCCTATTTTGAAAGAAAAAATATGATGATAGCAACCTGCAGTTGTTTCAGAACTTGATAGGCGAGAAGCTCTTGTCTCAGGTCATCGCCACATTTCACAATCACAGAAAGTAGACGCCAGTTGGGCAAGTGGCCATAGGGGGAGCCCTCCCTGATCCGTCTATTCAACAGCACAAGAAACACAAATTCAGACTCAACAAATGAAGAAAACAATCTACCCTGATGGAGAATGTTGTACACATACCTCACTTTCTCCTCCCACGGTTCCTTTAAGGCTACAGCTGAGGGATCCTCTGGGTCCTTCCTAAATGCGGTGGGGGTGTGGGCGAGTTGCTCAGATAGGCGTCGTCTGAAATAACCAAAACATCTCAGTTAAATTTGAATTTGTCTTTCTTAATGCGAATCCAACCAACGTCCACAGACGCAGACAATCACCAGATTACAGTACGTCACTTTTCAGACATTCCACAACCCGATAACAAGCTCTGACAGACGCCAACAGGGGTAACCCAATATTCCGCCAAAACCCGACAAAGTGTCTATTGCCGTCTTTCAGAGCAGTGTGAATTGGCCTTTACTGTATTTGACCACACATATACCAGCTCCAAGTGTACCTGATATCTCCAGCTGCAATAAAAATAGGTTCCTTGCTCTCCTGGCTGGTGATGCTATCTACAGAGAACTGGGAGATGTTGTCACAGCTGTTGGTGTGGATCTCTGGAAGCTTAAGAATAAAAAGAACAGGTCAGCTCTCTGAGGATAAAGACAACCACAAATTTGTAAAGGATGTTTTGATAGTCACACTTTCTGAGTACCTCCACTTGCAACTCTCCAATGTCATCTACAGACCATGCCTCATCATCATTATCGTAATTGGGAACCGTGGAGAAGCTGCTGGCACGCTGGTCGGGTGTGATGCCACAATCCGGAAGATTCTCTACGGATCTAGTGCTTCGGATCCGTGTTTCCGGGATCCTCACGGGCACACTCGACGTCTCAAAGTTCTCACATTCCAGAACTTCTACATAGATTAAGTAAGGTGCCTGAAGAAGCACAAAAAGGCAGTTAGCACTGAAATTAGTGTCTTTCAAAACCCAATAGAACAAAACAAAGTCTGGATTCATATCCACATTGATCTGAGCACAACCTCACCTTATCCTTTGAGTTGAGCACGACGGCCTGCGTGTGGGGCACACGCACCACGTGGTGGTCAAAGGCAGCCGTGGGCAACCAGACCCGGGCAGGCAGCTTGTGGTTAAGGAGGGACAGCTCTGAGATGAGCCTCTGGGTCTTCTGTTCTTTAGTTGGCAGAGTGGCCAGTCTCTTCCCGATCCCCATCAGAGACTTAATAAACTCCCTTTGAGGGGTCAGACGCACCGGCTGAGAGCAGAAGATTGAGAGAAGAAAAAAAAAAGATGTGGGGAGAAGAGATAAACATTACTGTACCACACAAAATGAAATGTATGCAAACATATTTGGGCATTTGCAAAGGAATTATTCTACCAAAAAGGGTTGCACAATATACTGGGTACAAAAAATAAAATGGTTTAAAAACGTACCACTGATTTACAATGGTATGATACCAATTTATGACAATTTTTGTTTATGTACTGATTTCCAGCACAGTTTGTCTATTCAGACAGGAAACAAAAAACAAAGTTAAATGCGATGTGTCCTTTTATCCCATTTCAAAATACTTCTATCACAGCTAAATGCCATATTATATAGATATTTAAATTATTAATGTTCACATTATGCAAATATGTAAATCTATCACAGTCTGATTTAATATCAATACTTTAGTATTAGAGCTGGTATCGTACCAAAGCCTAAAATTTGGTTTTGAACCGACAGTACAACCAAATAAAACCAATCACTGAACTTCTACGGATGTATGAGTTATTGCATTTTATTATTCAGCACAGGAGTGTGTGGAGCAGTGCTCAAAACTGCTAAATATCTGCATGCATGATCGGTACAGCATTCTAAACTCAAAAGTGAAGCATGGGTGTAAAAATAAAACAGAAATGTTAAGAGAGAATAGAGTGTTTTAGCAACAGCTGACCACAGGGTAGAGCAAGTGAGTCATGAATGAATAGCATCACCTGAAATGAGGAAAAATTATTAACACAAATACATAACATCAAAGGACAGGAAAATGTGGAGAAAGACTCATCAAACTCCTCCACATGTGCAACCTATGGTTTACAGATGTCAAAATAATACATGGATATCTGTAATCCATGTAGAAGGGGTTACAGAAACAAATGACAAGGTCCTAAAATTATTTTTTCATACAACTAAGAATACCATTTAATCCTTTGCAAATATGCAAAAGAAAACCCGAAACACCAATGGAAAGAATTCAATCCACCAAATTAAAACACTTTACAGAGAATTCTCCTTTGCCCACGTTTACAAAGTCTCTGTAAGAAACCACAGGTCTTGCAGTAGATCACAGAACCCAAAACAAATTGAATTGTCCCATCTTTATTGACTTTATTAGTCAAAAAAGTATACACTTATACATTGATTGATTTAATAAGAGAATGTCACATCCAACTAATTCATTACAGCTAAAACGGAAAAGAACAACCACACAAAGAACAAGTGTTTGCAAGCATGCCATCAGTTCACCGATGAAGATGTATTGCTCATATTAATATGCAACATGCATTTCCCCAAATAGGTACAAATTGGTGTCTCATTACTTTTTATTTGAGAAATAAAGGCCCAAATCCTACATCCACTTATGTTACATACAATATCAAACATAACTAGTAACTAGCTTTCATTATTAAATTGTAGTGATTACTGCAATTAAACAATCATTTAACACTGTTCCCAAATGTTATTGTAATAAAAAAATATATTTAAAAAAAAAAAGAAAGAAAAATCTGGTTTTAAACTATTCAGACACCAAATATCCCAAATTTAGGTAATAAAAAAAAAAAACTTGCACTACAATAAAATAAAATAAGTTAAATAAAAAGAAAATAACATATCATACATTTAGTTTTGTCTCCAGAGGTTTACAAAATATCCCTATTTTCATGTGAAGTGCCAATATTATGCTCAGTTTGTGATGTTTGATGGCATGATTGCAAATCTTTAAGGCACACATTTGAAGGAATCTGTGGAGTCAACCCAGCCTGCAACAGACACAGCCATCATCCCACTACGCACAGAGGAGCGTTATTAGACGGTGAGAGACTTACTGTACCAGCCTCTAGCTCGAGACTGTCGGAGCTGGAGCTCAGATCCTGGGAAAAGGAAGAGGGAGGGAGGGGGGAGTTACAGTGCAAGAGCAGGGGAGGGTGGAGCAGGGTCAGAACAAGACAAAAACACATCTCAAGGTTACACTCATCCCATCTGTTTGAGAAGCAGGGCCTGGCCATGACTCCGCAGGGCTATAAAATATACTGTGTCATATTTATCTCTGGCTGATGATGTGACTCTTGAAAGCCGCTCTGATTAAACCCATGTAAAGCACCACGATTGGTGGTGAGGACAAGCTGAAGGATTACAGCAGGCACTCACACACATACACACTCCTCCGACAAGGCCAGGGCTTACAGCTGGATTAGTTTTATCATCTAAATATTAACATAAAACTTGCATGATTTAGAAGACCAACCATAAAGCATTATCATCACGGCGTACTGCCAAGCGAACACTCCCCATGATCTTTGATCATACCGATTACTATTTTCCAAAAAAGCTGTTGATCACAGCCAATCAGGAGATACATAATGTTTAATGTACTGTAATGAGAATCAGCAGTTTTTACGGTGGGTGTGGTAAGGCCACAGGAATAACTGTCACTAGTCATGGCTGGTTAGGACATGAACATGAAAGAGAGCGTGAAATCACGTTAATGTATCACACCACGCCAGGTTAAAATGCAGAGCTAAGCATGAAACTTTTACTAATATACTACAAACATTGAAACTACTATTATCCTATTGTTAATTATCCAAATTAAAATAGTACTACTAGATTATTACTATACGCTGACAAAAATGAGTGGTAGACTTGAGTATGTGGATATGATACACAGATAAACACGTTGTGCTTATGGCACTTTTCATTATTGCATTAACCTCCAGACTACATAAATTAATCATGCTTTTACTCACATGACACAGGCCATGTTCTTGCTCACTAACACACAAGAGCGAAGAAGCCCCAAACAAAAAATGGATTACTTCCTCCTAGATACTAAAGCAGTAAACCACAAAAGTCTGTGAGTTACAGTAGTTTGGCCAATGTTAAGTGTGTTGATAAAAACAATGTCAAATATGATTCAAACGTTTAGTTCATAATAGCATTTATTAATATAATATGACCAAAAATAATATTTTAATTTAATACACTACCCTTCAAATGTTTGGGATCAGTACGATTTTGCATTTAATCAAAATAAAAATGCAGTAAAATCAGTGAAACATAATATTACAATTTAAAATAACTGTTTATTATCTTATTTTTTAAAATATACTTTATTTTAAAATATATTCCTGTAATGGCAAAGCTGATTTTTCCAGTCTTCAGTGTCACATGATCCTTCAGAAATCATTCTAATATGCTGATTTGGTTTATCATCATCATCATGTTGAAAACAGCTGCTTAACATGTGAATAACTTGTGGAAACTAATTTAATTTTCAGGATTCTTTGAAGAATAGAAAGCTAGAAAGTAAAAAAAAACAACAACATTTATTTTAAAATATTCTTCCCCTCCCCCCCCAAAAAAATCCCCCACATCGTATGACCATTGGACACCTAAGCTGCTTGCCGCCCACCTGAAACTCAACGGATCTGCACTTGTAATTACAAACCTGCGTTGGACACCAATAAACATACTATGCATTTAACTTGCATTGACCGAACTCTGTTCTCCAGGGTCGTGGAACAGCTGCTCGAACAACTGTCATGTCTCAGTTCTCAGGGAGTGTCAAACAGCGGCCTTGCTTCAACTCTCATGGAGTATCAAGCAGCTGTCATGTTTAGTTGTACCACATCCAACAAACAAAGTCGATTTACATTTCAGTCTTGTTTACAAGATGTGGTCAAGCATCCTGTGTAGGCAACTCTTGCACAGGCAAGCACCACTTATATAATGTTAAGACTTGGGGAAAAAAACAAGAATCAAGGTTACAGAGTGAAATTTACAATGAAATTAAATGGTGCCATTTTTTGAGGAGTAAAAAGGAGCAATGTAAAGGTCATAACTAATTTTATATAATTATAACCTCTAATTTTAGCACTTGATTTATTGTATTTACTTGTGAATTATTTGATCTGTAAAGTTGTTCTTGTTATTTTTATGGTCATTTTAATGTTTTAGGCATTACATTGTCATGGCAACAAAGTTATAAAAATGGAAATAACTTGTGGTTATGTTATTGAAACACTGAGTATTTTAATCTTTACAATTTGGCCCTATTCACTTCTATTGTCCTCACTGTAACTCAGGTTTCTGGTCTGTGTACTGGATGAATTGACATTGTGAAAGAGTTGTCTGGTCAAACAGGGGTCCAAATTCCACACGATGACACACAGTGGACTTTCTCTAATGGAAAACCTCTCTCCTGAAAAGCTTTCAAAAAAGAGGGAGATGATAAGACTTGTTTTATCTTTCTAGAATAAATCTTCACTGTTTGGAGAAATCCAGCAACTGAAATATTTACATGATTAGGTTGAAAAACTGCAGCTTAAATGTGCAAATAAATCACAGTGGATCTGTTTAACTTATGATTAACTTGAGACCTGAACAGCACACGTTGCTATCTGTGTTTAAACTAAACTCATTTAATCCTTGCCAATTTAAACATTCAAGTCCTGCGCTTGAACAGACAAATTCACACAAAACTGATGTCAACACGCCCATGATGGCGAGTATTCTAGCAAACTTAGTCGATTATGTCTTAAAGGGAAAGTTCACCCAAAAATGAAAATTATCCCATGATTTACTCACCGTCAAGCATCTAGGTGCATCTTTTTTCAGCCGAACACAATCGGAGTTATATTAAAAAATATCATTGCTCTTCCAAGCTTTATAAAGGTAGTGAAAGGCGGTCCTGAATTTGAAGTCCAAAAAAGTGCATCCATCCATCATAAAAGTAATCCATACGACTCAAGGGGGTTAATAAAGGCCTTCTGAAGCAAAGCGATGGGTTTTTGTAAGAAAAATATCCATATGTAGAACTTTATAAACTAAAATAACTAGCGCAAGTCGACTTACGCCAAAAGAGTAACCCCTGATACGATATATGACGTAAGAGTAGCGTAAGCTGTGACGCCTCTCGCGGTTCAGACAAATGGGGCTGGGCAACAAACTCGAGCTCCTCCCAAGAGAACCCTCTTCTCTTTAAAAATTCACGTTTTAGACTTCTAATTCGTGACAGTGTTTTGTTTTGCTCCATCATCTGAGCTTTTGCGTTCGTCAATACGTCATATGTCAGGTCAGAGGTTACTCTTTCGCCGTAAATCGTTGCGTATGGACGTCTGTCGGAAGCTAGTTATTTTAGTTTATAAAGTTATAAATATGGATATTTTTCTTACACAAACACATCGTTTCGCTTCAGAAGGCCTTTATTAACCCCTCCGGAGTCATGTGGAATACTTTTATGATGCACTTTTTTGGACTTCAAAATCAGGACTGTCATTCACTACCATTATAAAGCGTGGAAGAGCCAGGATATTTTTTAAATAAAACTCTGATTGTATTCGTCTGAAAAAGGTTAACGTAAACCAACAAGACAGCACATGTGTATCAGTATTTTGGATCAGTTTATTATGTCTTGAAGTGACAGCAGCCTAATATTCCTAATTGTCTGTGTTTTTAATGTTAATCAAACAACAAAAGACAAGGAAATCACTCACTGCTCTTGACAATAGCTTTTGTAACTTTAATAATGATTAATCTTAATCAATGTTATTTGACATTTGATTTCTTTATTCAATTTCTGTACCTGAAAACTACCATTAGACACATATATAACCTGAAAAGGAATTTGTATCTTTGCTCGATTTTGTTCTGTTGCTTGTTTGATTATTTTTTCCTATTTTCTGTATTTTTATTTGACAGTAGTTAGTTCCCCTGAACATCGCATAACTGTACCGAAACAGTGACAAAAACCAAACCATGAGTAATTTAAACCGTTACACCCCTACAATACAGCATTTCTGTATTTTTTATTTTCATCATTCAGCTGTTCTTTCTCAAAGAAAGGCCATCAAGCCTTTGAGCAGCACTATACTGATTAATGTTTATTCGGCTTAATGCAATTCACATTAGACACCTCTACACTTCACATGGTGGAGATAAAAGCAAAGAGTGGCATTCCTACTAGAGATGCACCGATTGATCGGCTGGTGACCGGAATTGGCCGATATTCACGTAATCGGCCGTGACCGGCGACCGGCCGGTCAGTCTAACAAATGTCGATTTTATGCCGGTCAAATGCACTCGGGCGCCGCATGATTAACATCGCGCAGCATCACACGTGCACACGGAACACACATGTAGAAAACCTCGTGAATTACGTCCGTTCAGACCGCAAGCGCGTATTTTTTTTCAGCGTGCATGTTAATCAATGAGTGCATTCACAACGGGAACGGGAGCAGGAGCAGCGCGTGAGCGTCAAGCAGGAGCGTCGCGAGCAGTGAAGCGCGTGTTTCGGCGCCGAGTCTATTTGCTGCACTGCTCGCGCTCAATTAAAGGGAAAGCACACTTTTGATGGACAAAATAGCCTAAATAGGGTTTCACACAAGCGGCAACCTCCCCGTCTCTCTCTTGAAACCAACACGGAAGTGAGTTAAACTGCAATTCATTGACTGGCCGCTTGGCCTGGCTGCAGAAGTGAGTCAAATCTGTATCTCCCTCATGTTAAAATTACCAACTTTACAGCAGAAAAAAATATGTTTACAGCCTGGATCTCTATGTGGCTTTGGTCTATACAGCTAATTTTGCCCTTCATAACAACTGTGAGGGGGGTGAATTATTTTATAACTCGTCCGTTTAGTTGATTAATATTTAAATTTAAGGGTGTGGCCAGTGGCCACTTGAGTGACAGATGGATTGCCGCTGTCAATGCTAGCCGTTTGTCTGCTGTTACTAGCCGTCACTTCACCTCAGCAAATGTTAGCTGCTGAACTTGCCATCTCTGCAGTGTTTGTGCTTTTTTTTCGGGATTATTTCATACAATTTAATACTTGGGTACAAAGCCCACGTCTTTGGATTCCGTCGTTATCGTTCGAGAGAACAACCAGCGCTGTATTTCAGTTGTTTTCCTCTGTGAACATGCACTAATGGATGTCTGACAATTTCGTTGCTTTTTGGGGTTTTCAAATTTAAAACGTCAATAAAGGCTCGCTCGTTCTGCTCTCACGGAACAGATGGATTATAATATGCTTATGTACCGTCAGGTGAAATCATGCAGGCGTCGGCGCTTTCTCCGTCCATGCAATAAATGCACATGAATGAGCGCGGATTTTCTAGCACATTTACTTGCACTTCAAAGGCAATATATCTATGGTTTAACCCATTTGAGAGACGGCCAAAATCAGAATTTAAAATGGACTGAATAAGCTCTACGAACTTGAGCGATGCCGCGCTGACGGACCATGAAATAGTGACTGACATGTATGCACATAAATCACTGTCACACACAAACACTCTCGAAGTAATACACAGTCTCACTTGTAGCCATGTCTTTTAACTATTATAATATTTCGAAGGGCAAAAATAGGAACGTTTAATTGGCTTTACATCATCAGCTAACTCGATCACATCGAGCTAGGTGATTTCAGATAGCCAGGCCAGGCTCCTCAGCTCCACTCACGCTCCGCCTGTTTGCCTATTTTCTGTAATCCGGGAGTGACGCAAGGCCAAGATGGCGACGGCCGGCTCCGCCCACTTTAGGCTTCAAAAATGCTCTTCAGAAACCTACGGGTGACGTCACGGACACTACGTCCATATTTTTTTACAGTCTATGGTTTCACAAAAAAAGTGCCCAAAATGCACAGAATTTGCGTGTTTTAACAAGAACTGGAGTAGGCTATGTCAGAAAAGAAAACGAAGACTAATATTTATAGAAAACGTAACTTACCCATTTAAACTTGTTTTATTATTCAGTTTGTACAAGTGATTGCAATAGGCCCGTGTGTGTGTTTTGAGAAATATCTTTATACAGCAAGGCTATAATTATTTAATTTTTTATTTATATATTATTTTATTGTCATTCCCTGTTTTCATACAGACGTTTAGTTTGCTAAATACATATATAAAAAAAATATTGGATATTGAATGTGAAAAGGAAATGGTTCTTCCATAACACTGCACTTTAGATGTGTGTGAACTATGCAAATTGTAAAATGTTCTATTACAGAAAAGATATAAAATAAATATTTGTGTGTGCTGTAAAGTGGTTAGAAAAAAATGAAATCGGAATCGGCTAAAATCGGTATCGGCAGGTCAAACTTAATGAAAAATCGGAAATCGGAATCGGCCCAGAAAATTGTAATCGGTGCATCTCTAATTCCTACGTTAAGACCTTCTGCTCTCAAAAGAAGTTTGCTGAAGTGTGTAAACAGTGTGGAGGAGTTGTGGAGCAACGCATTTCATAATCGCTGATCTTTACTCCATTTACCAGTGGAGCGGCTCACAGCCATGTGAATGGCAACATCGCCGTTGCCATAGCAGCAAATGCTGCACCAAGATCACATTCGAGGAAGAAGGAAGGGAAGAAACTGTTGCTGCGGGAAGATAAAAGAGGAAGGCGAGTGATCATGTGCACATCACTGAACGTCAGAACAGAGGGCGTGCTGTACGACAAGGTTGAAATCTGAAGGGAGCTCTAAAGTTACACTTCAGAATAGAACTTGATCCAAGGTAGGTTCTTACATAACGTTCTGCCATAGAGTTTCACTGACACAATATAATGGTAGGGAAATACAAATGGCAATGGGCACGACTATACTAACAAACAGATTCCATCTAGAAGGTAAAAAGCTGCTACTTAAGCTTTGACACATATTGGCAAGACCAACTAAACAGTCATTTTGACATTAATAGCATTAGGTAATAATTTTGTCAAATGGGTTAATATGGTTGGCAAGGACAAGCTAAGGGTTTTCAGTATACACAGGTGCAAAATCAAAAAAGCAGTGAATTAATTTCCTAGTCTACATATGAAAATGTTTTTCGAATACAAACCATAAACCCTTATCAGAAAATAATTAAAGAGTGTATTATGGTGCATTGCTACATTGTAATTACTCTCCACTCCCTTTGACAACACCGATTAGCCTACTAATAAGGGGGAAAAAAGATAAATGCACAATCTAAAGTTCAAAGTCATCACAAGTCTTCCTGTTTGACAGAGAAAACCATACACTACTAATACTAGTGATCGATACACTACCATTTGGGGTTCCTATTTATAATCTTATAAAGATTTCCATTTCAAATAAATAGTTTTCTTTTGAACTTTCTATTTATCAAAGTATCCTGAAAAAAATCATCACACGGTTACCACAAAATTTTCTATTTGAAAAAATAACAGTTTTCAACATTGATAAGAAATGTTTCTTGAGCAGCATATTAGAATTATTTCTGAAGAATCATGTGAAACTGAAGACTGGAGAAATAATGTCTGCTGAAAATTCAACTTTGCATCACAGGGATAAATTACATTTTAAAAATATATAAAAATAGAAGTTATTGTAAATTGCAGTAATATTTCATAATACTACTGTTTTACTTTTTTGATCAACAAAAGAGACTTTTTTCAAAAACATTGTTAAAAAAAATTCACTTTAAGAAGGTGCATTGTAGTATATATTTGTGTAACAGTACTTCACCTGTCTAGCAGTTCCAAAATCTACTTGCAGCTCTCAATGAAGATTTTTTTCACATGTTTTGAGTAAATACTGTGTTTCAGCAATTTTTTTGTGTATGTCTCATTTGCTATTATTAAAATTTACTTTCAGCCACCTGGAATCATGATACAACAATAATCCGATGCATGTGGTACAAACTGATCTGATCTGTCTGCCACACTAACCTCGGATCTAATCCTAGAGCTGTGATTCGCAACGTGGCAATTATTAACAGCGTGAGAAGTGATTTGTTAGTGGCATGACATTTAGCCCTGAGGGCTATTATCATGACTGTGCAAACGAACACAAAGAGAGAAGGGACGTCATCTTAACAGAAGAGCTGAAGAGATCATCATTCCTCTGGAAATCAGGCAGTAGTGGTAGTTAATTATTTTCTGATAGCAAAAACAAAAATCTATTCATCTCCCTGTTGGCTTCAGCCTTTACTGGGATTAGCACTGAAAAATTTATATTCGTAACTGCCATGTGACAGACCAACTCAAGCGCAGTAGGACGACACAGCTCTGTTCCAAAACCTAGTGAGCTACGTAGACAACATTTTAAAGTCTTGATGAAACGCAAGTAGGGACAGATCTTTTCTTCAATATTGTGACGTACATCCGAGTAAAAAGGATAATCGAAAAAAAGTAGTGTGGAGATTTGTTTCAATCCATGGGTTGTTGATTGGATAAAAGCAGCTCTGAATGTGAGCTTGCAGTTGATTGTAAGAAAAGGGCAGGGATTGAGCAGACTAAATTTGGTAAAAGTCTGTTGTTTCACCAGAAGATCAAGTTATGACATTTTGATTAAAAAAAAATGAAACGTTGCATGGATGAATTGTTCACAATAAGATCAATAACATGCATTTAGAAATAGAGAATTTTCATTTCATGCCAACTTTAAGGCATCACAGGCGTACTCCTGACACCAAGTCTGTTCTGAAAAGGCTGCCTTATAACTTGTTTTGGCCAAATTGTAAGTCACCATCACAACAGTATCAGTGAAAAAGTTAATACAAAAAGTCAGATGATATAACATTGACAATTTATCTTATGTTAAAAAAACTAATTGAAAAAAATCTGTATTATGCTTATTAGATGCCAACTTAAAAATTTATGAGAATCCATTGTAAACTGACAATGCTTTTACATAAAGAGTGTTGTTTGTCAAAGTTTGATTTGACAAGTTTGAGTTGTTTGTCAAAGATTGTGCCAAATCAGTCATTTAAGTTAGGATGCTGCCTAGGAAGACAGCATTGTGTTTAAAATAGTAGCTCATCCATCTGTCATTAAAGCAACTACATGAAATTTGATTTATTTTACAGAGCTTGTCTGAGTGTCAGCTTTACATCGACACGCCTTTTCCAGCGCAGCCATAGAAACCACACAAATCTGGGCTGTTTGCCTTCCTCGTTTGCATGAAACAGCTGAGAAACACCATCTGTGCGAGGTGGAAGTGACGGCCAGAGGCTGATCTACTAAAATCAGCTTACGTGTAACTAACTAGGCAAGCAAGCATGTGACATCACAAGTGTCTCACCTCATCCTGGCTGGTCTCTACTTTGGGGTTGCTGGCGGTCCTCTTCAGGTTGCTGCTGAGGCTGATGCTGACCGTGGCGTCAGATTTGGAGCGTTGGTGGGTGCGTTTGGAGGGCGAGAGGCTGTGTTCGCTCATGCCCTGGCCGTGGTGGAGGGGTGGGGGGCAGGAGGGGGGAGGCTGCGGCACCTCCCTGCGGATGCGCTGGCTGGAGGGCTTGAGCTCGTCTGACAGGATGAGTTTGCGCAGTTTGGTGCCACGGGAGTAGCGCTGCGTGGAGATGTGCATGTCAGAGGAGTAGGCCCCCAGCAGCCAGGCGCACTGCAGGGAGAAATTTATGCTCTGCCGGCAGCGGTGCACCACATAGGGCTTGATGGCATCGCCCACATCCTCGTCCATGTGGATGTACATATTGAGCAACTGGGGCAAGTAGAAGTCTACTTCTTCATTCCGGAAGCTGAAGAGCCGATTGCCGATGTAGGCTTGCACGCCGGGCTCCTTGGAATTGTAAAGATAGGAGATGGCCATGGAGATGTCGAACAGCTTGGACTCGAAGAGCCGCAGGAGCCAGGACTGCTTGGAGGAGTTGTTCTTCTGACGACGACGCACGCTCTTCACGGGCTCCGCTTCCTCCGTGGTGATCTTAGGAGGTTTTCCTCCATTGGTGGACTCGGGGTGCGCTGTACCGTTCACCAAAACTGGCTCTGAAGTGGCTGAAGATACCTCTCCATCAGGCTTCAGGAACTTTACTTTTTGAAGGACCTCCTGGCAAGCTTTTTTCGCCACCTCGGTATCAATGACCAGACTGAGTTCGCCCACTCCCTCTGATATGACATCTAGAGTGGGGCTGGAGGTGGGCAGGCCTTCGCTGGTGCTCGGGCTGGAGCTGGTGAGGGCACGAGGGCCAGAAGAGGGGGACGAGGGCAGGGACAGTGAGGAGGTACTGGATGTGGAGGAGGTGGATGGGCTCTTCTGTAGTTCCTCAAGCCGGGCGGGAGAGAGCTCCAGCTCAGTGTCACCCATGGCCACTGCAAAACACAAAAAAACACACAATCAGCAAGCTTGGCAGAGCAGAAAACATGATGACGTTCAATGCATTTAAACCGCTGTAATGTGACGTTTATGAGTGAAATAGGAAATTTTGTATAATAATGTGGGGCAGGACATCAAGATTTGATTGGATCATGTGAAACGTTATATTATGATACACTGATTACTATTTTCCCAGACTGCATTTGTCACTTAGTTATGTCAGCAGAAAAGTTATTACAGTGGCAGAAAAATATATTACCCACACTACAATTTTTTTTTTGAAATGACCTCTTTAATTCAGCAAAGAGGCATTAAATTGAAGAAAAGGGACATTTGTAACGTAACATAACAGACTTGTATTTCAAATAAATGCTGATATTTTCAAAAAACTCAGTTTCCACAAAAATATGAGCATTTTCAGCATTGATAATAAGAAATGTTTCTTGAGCACCAAATCAGCATATTAGAATGATTTCTGAAGGATCATGTGACAATGAAGACTGGAGTAATGATGCTAGAAATGCAGCTTTGCCATCACAGGAATGACTTACATTTTAAAATAAAACACTTAAAAAAAAAGTGTGTAGGCCTATATATATATATATATATATATATATATATATATATATATATATATATATATATATATATATATATATATATACACCGGTATATATATATATATATATATATATATATACACTGTTTTACTGATTTTTGATCAAATAAATGCAGCCTAGGTGAGCATAAGAGGCTTCTTTCACAACTCCAAACTTCATGGTGTACATTTTGACTGAAGTTTTGGCTAATTTATGACCACAAATCCTGTAAACAGCCATTCAAATATAAAATTCACAATAACTCAGAGGAACAGGCTTTACTAACAGCCACTTCCTCAGGGTCATGGCGTCCCACTGATCCACAGCTATGGAGGACAGCGCCATAATCCGCCTCCAGCAGATTACCTCACCATTACCAGCAGGCCAATATCTGATAAAGTGAAGCATCAGTCTCAGATTCCACAAAGCTGCTACATTATAAAACCCATTGTGCTTTAAAACATGTCATTCTGTCAGAAAGGTCACCAGAAAAGGTCATGAACTTAATGAAGATGTACCACTGGTTCCACTTTCATGTTGTTAGTGGTTATGATGGAAAGCCCTCGAGTTAACAATGGAAATTCAGATGAGTTCGATTGATTAGTTTAGCTTGATGAAAGAGAAATCAGCATGAGCAAAAGTGGTTGTTCTTAGATCACCGAAATGTAAGAACAGAAACTATAACAGAAGAAATGAAAACTGATTCTGAAAGTGATGAGATTAAAGCACATGTAAACTGGTGGAGACTGAGTCATCTTTGATGGAGATGCCAGCTCTCCTCTCACATATCACATGCTGAATCCAACTCGGATAGTTTACTCTGAACTGACAGTTTGTGTGTTGTTCTAGCTTGCCAGCTCTTTCTCCAAATTAAATTCTGCACAACTGAAAACAAAAACAAAAAAACCCTACAAGCATAAAGTGGTAACAGTTGAAACACTGATTCACACAATCAAACCACAAGCACAGGACAGGACAGGACTTTATTTCTCGGTATCAAACCGTTTCACTGAACCTCTCAGATTGCAATGGAAAAAAAGTAAATTCAATCAGCCTTTGCCCTGAAATGTGAGAGCAAGACAGTGTGAAACAGTGATCTACAGGAACACATAACATGTAGATCATGAATGATCAGTCTCAAGAGTCTCCTTCTGCCAACACCCACAACACTTTCCACAATCCAAAGCCATT
This sequence comes from Squalius cephalus, assembly GCF_949319135.1. Classification (NCBI taxonomy): domain Eukaryota; kingdom Metazoa; phylum Chordata; class Actinopteri; order Cypriniformes; family Leuciscidae; genus Squalius; species Squalius cephalus. Next base: position 10,532,917 of record NC_137136.1, on the reverse strand, counting down.
ATCGAACTATTTGATGAAACACTTGAGTAACTAGATAACAAGACTGTAACAACATAAATAAACCATGAAATCTAACATTCTTCAGATCAAGCACACTGAGACAAAATCAACAAACTTAGAGCCAAGCCAATAGCAATAGGCAATAGGTAGCTATAATTTGGGACCAAAGTGATGCATCAGTTGTCCCAAACAGGACATCTAGATCTAGATAAACTAAAATGATAGTGGTGAACTGGTTAATCAACTTGCCATAAAAACATTATCAATGTTATTTCCTTTCGTAGTCAATTGGGAGTACAAGCACATCAAGCTAAATATGTGCAGTTGTGGGTGCCAAACCTCGTAATAACGCCCATATTTACACTCTGATATGTTTTATAATCATAATATTGCCTGTTTTTTCTTACTTCAGACGCTAAAAAGTAAGCAGTCTATCATTCAGTTGACTTTTGCACTCAAGTTAGCATCTGAGCATGTTTAGCTGAGACCTTTAAAAGACACGTAAACTACTTTTCTCTCTTGTAGGGCTCAAGCTCATTTTTTAAATGAAAAACAGTGCAACAGTAAGTGTGCTGGACTTGAGAATAACTTAACTATTACATTATTACATAGTTCAACTGTTATTAAGGCCTGAATGGATCAGCCTCATAAAAACACAAACGGATGCTACACTTAGCCAAGCAGCTAACGCAACGTCTCTACTTTATAACGTTCTTCTACTTTTGAACCGACCCAAGCGATCATGCTTTCATATGACTTACCTCAAAATAATCCGGGTGAATGTATAAATAATCGGTTTATCTGTGTTTTAACTGCCCCATTTGGGAGGTGCGGTTCTCCTGTTGCTGAATAGCCGGTGTTGTTCGCTAAGAAAGTGAGTGGGGAGATGACACACGCAGAGGCTGCCCACATCAACTGCCTGATTCCAGCATACACACTTACATCCTGTGGCTCAAAACACAAGACAGCATTCTGGGCCGTTTATGCAATGCCCACAAATGTTATCTAGGTAGAAAGCTCTCTAGGCTATGAGACACAGACACAGTGTGTGTGATAAATATTTTACATGCTTGCTCTTTTTTATAGCATGTTAATGCATTAAAAACATACGTTGAAACGTTTTGCTCACCATTTAAGAACAAGAAGAAAGAACATTAACAACAATAATACTAATAAGGATAATAAATTAATTGAAAAGTAATATATTATATTTATATAAACACACACACATAAAGTAATTATTAATTTTTAAAAATAAAATTTAAATACATTTTCATTAGCACAATCATTACTACTGCAGATTTCATCTGGTTGTGTCAGTGGATGACATTTAACTTGATACTTGTTATAGTTCTTACTAACCATTTGACCTATTCCTTCTATTTATTGTTGTATTGTACTTATTCATGTTACAGTACTTCGTTAAAAAAAAAAAGTCTGCTTGTTTACAAAATTATGTGTCCTTAACTGCAGACTTGAAGAGATAACTTTTCATACTTGTATTGTATGAATGGCAATAAACCAGAACTTAACTAGCCCAAGTACTAAAATAACTCATTGAAAATTGTTTGCGCTGTTGTATTTATTCTCTTTCTCTGCACATTGATGAAACAAAAAATGTAAAAATCTTCACATTTGTTATTACAGTTGTTATATGTCCATATAGAGTTTCTAAACACAGAAAACAAAAATACAACATAATTGATTGCTTTATGTTAGAACATATTTGAAACCGGATACTTCAAAATATGTGCCCTTACAGTAATGGTGAGTGTGTCCTCTCTCTGTGCACCGGCATCACGTGTTTAAAATCTGCTTTGCAATTCTAATGATTTGGAAAGCCCTTACAACAACAAATCACAAAACCTTTGAGTTCATTGGGATCCATAATGTGTATTTAAAACAATAGTAGAAAGAGTACAAAGACAATCAAAAATAAGTTTTTGAAGTTGAGATGTCATTTACAACATAATTCACTCTTGGAATCGTTAATAGACACATAATATGATTAAGGATTTGGTCCATACATAGACTAAACATGATTTTAAACTGATGATATATCTCCATTCAATTGAGAGAATATGGGAATAGTAATTCTGCTCCTAGGAACATGATGGCTTGGCCCTAATTTCATAACCAGATATCAGAAGTGCAGTCTCCACCAGGATATCTGAGCTCATGAGCAAGAGCAGGACCTTCTGGCTCTGCTCCGAAATCCACAAGGAAATTCTCGTTGAGCTTCAGGCCGCCTTTATCTGTGTCCACGTCAATCTGCATCATGACTGACCCCTCCCTAAAGTGAAATAAGAGCATAATAAACAAATCAGAGGTCATTTCTGAAACAATTTAAACAGCCTTTACAAGCCTATAATGCTTGACCTGTACAAATGGAAGCTTGATTCTGCCACAGAAAAAAAGAAAAAAAAAGAAACTGTTTCTTTTCTTTTTATCTCACAATTCTTACTTTTTATCTCAGAATTGTGACTTTATTTCTCAGAAATGTTAGATAAAAACTTGCAATTACCTATTTAATTTTATAATTGCATGGAAAAAAACAAGCTTTCATACCTATATTTATATTTCATCTCTCAGAATTGCGACTTTATTTTAAAGTCTTTAAAAAGTCAGAATTGCGAGTTTATATCTCTCAATTAATTCTGAGAAATAAAGTCAGAATTTATACCTCACAATTCTGATTTTTTCCCTCAGAATTGTGAGAAATACAGAACTTCAATTGAGTTATAAAGTTAGAATTACACGTTTATATCTCGGAATTCTGACATTATTTCTCAGAATTGTGAGATAAAAAGTAGCAATTATTTTTTCAATTTTTTTATTCCGCGGCAAAAACAAGCTTTCATACCTATATTATTATTACTTACACAAAATACTCAAATGACATTTCTAAAAAATATTTGTCTCACTTGACAAGGTCAGGGTAGAACTGCTTGTCCCAGGCACTGTATAAAGAAGTGGTGACATACAGTCGTTTTCCATCCAAGCTCAGCTGAAGCATCTGAGGACCTCCCTGTACCCGCTTTCCCTGATGAGGAAAAGAACATTTTAACCTCAAGCAAATTATGTGCTCTAATTGCTCTGTTTAGCTCTGTGTGACCTAATGATTTGGAGGACATTAAGCTGGGTCATCTGTCAATTAGTTAGTTGCCAACAGCTTTAGGCTGTTTTCCTCTGCTTAAATGTCTAACTCAAATGTATACACAGAGCTCACATGAAGCATACTTGGAAATGAAAAGGTACCTTCAGTATCCGTGGGGTTGGCTGGCTGTCCAGTTCTTTGTCCTCCAATACTTTCACTGGTCCATCTTTCAAAATGCTGCCGCCAAGGAAAACCTCAAAACAGCATTTCATGAATTAAAAATGCAAGTTTTGCTGTTTTGACACTTTATTCGTCATTCACATGATTCTATAAATGAAGACAAATCTTGATCCTGCTAATCGAAGTTGTCTTACCTGACCAACCATTCGTGGATTCCTCCTGTCGGTGACATCATACTGTCGAATGTCTCCATGCAACCAGTTACTGAAGTAGAGGAAGCGATCATCCAATGAAATCAAGATATCAGTAATGAGACCTATGGCAAAAAAAATCAACAGTGTCTTATATATTTTTTAACTGTTTGACATTATAGCAGGTTGTCAAACTGGGATCCAGGGAAAACCCAAAATGGGGAAAATATTGGGAGAAAGAAAAAAGTTTGACTAAACGTATTTCCATATATTAAATGTTTATTACGACAAGTTGTAAACATTTACTAAATTTAATTTTATTACAATTTCATTCTTTTAAAACCGAGTCCAAAATTGAGAAATAAATCCCATACAATTTTTACAATAATAATAAATAAAAAAATTATATATATATATATATATATATATATATATATATATATATTTATTTATTATAATTATAATATTTTATATATATATATATTTTTTTTTTTTTTTTTTTTTTTATACATCCTACATTACACTAAAGAAAATAGAAAACAATATACACAATCTCCAGACAATATTTGAATATTTTCACTTTGGTCCAAGGAAAATTTAGTAATGTTAGATATCAGGGCATAACTATTTTATTGACAGCCCAAGTCTTTAACAGTCAGATATAAAGGTTGATAAATCTTACATCACATTAACAATACAAAGAAAAAAACAAAATATTTACCAGAATATTTTAAGGATTTCTTTAGACTTTAATACAATGACAAATAAAAGCCAATTATTTAATTTATGTATAATATCACACTAAGTATTTTTTTTCACAGAGTATAAATGGGTCTTTATCCACAAAAATATATGGACACCTTTGTTTAAAGGGTTAGTTCACCCAAAAATGAAAATTATGTCATTAATGACTAACCCTGATGTCTTTCCAAGCCCGTAAGACCTTCGTTCATCTTCGGAACACAGTTTAAGATATTTTAGATTGAGTCCGAGAGCTTTCTGTCCCTCCATTGAAAATGTATGTACGGTATACTGTCCATGTCCAGAAAGCTAATAAAGACATCATCAAAGTAGTCCATGTGGCATCAGTGGGTTAGTTAGAACTTTTTGAAGCATCGAAAATACATTTTGGTCCAAAAATAACAAAAACTACAACTTTATTCAGCATTGTATTCTCTTCAGGGTCTGTTGTCAATCCGCGTTCACGACTCCGCAGTGACGCTGCTGACGTAAGACGCTGCTGACGTGTTATCTGGTGCGCCCGAGCTTCGTTTACAGTCTGAGGGAGACGCACGCTGTATTCAAGCTATTCTACATTGTTTGTATTTTGGTATTGCTATATTTTTTTATATATTTTTAATGTCAGCAGCATCTTACATCAGCAGCGTCACTGCGGAGTCGTGAACGTGGATTGACAACAGACCCTGAAGAGAATACAATGCTGAATAAAGTCGTAGTTTTTGTTATTTTTGGCCCAAAATGTATTTTCGATGCTTCAAAAAGTTCTAACTAACCCACTGATGCCACATGGACTACTTTGATGATGTCTTTATTAGCTTTCTGGACATGGACAGTATACCGTACATACATTTTCAATGGAGGGACAGAAAGCTCTCGGACTAAATCTAAAATATCTTAAACTGTGTTCCGAAGATGAACGAAGGTCTTACGGGCTTGGAACGACATGAGGGTGAGTCATTAATGACATAATTTTCATTTTTGGGTGAACTAACCCTTTAAGAAAGGGGGTCCTTTTCAAGGGGATCATCATATTTGGGAGTTATTGATCTACTAGAGTATATTTCTTTATTTTCTCTGTTCAGCTGTGTTTTTTTTGGAAATCACATTGTGCATAAGAATTTGTTCCTTCCCTGAGTATTTCCATGAATTAAAAAAATGAAACAAAAAAAAACTATACTATAGTACATTTCTAAAAGCACTTACCTGGCATTTCAGGAAGAGCCCAACCTTCCACTTTTTTACTAGGAACTTTAATGACTTTCTCTGCAGCCCAGTCCCCTTTCTGTAAAACAAAATTTGAAGCTAAAAATATTAATTGCCTAAAAACTGAAAAAAGAAGACCTTTAACGTTCATGTTTTAGCCTTTAGATTTTAGATTTTAACTGTGAAAGTTTTTTTTATGTACTTGCCGGAGTCTTGTAGAAGCGGTAGACGGTGCTCTGAAGCGCACAGCCCACGAATCCTTCAGCCGCAGCAGGGTCGTGCAGGAACCGGATCTCTAGAGGAATAGCACCCTCTTCCCCCAGATCCAGAGTCTGAATCCGCTTGTGTGTGGTCCAGTCCCACACATGGAGGCGCTGCCCATAGTGACCTGCAAACAGATCCGATCATCACTCCCAGTCGGCTGCAATGCATCAAGCATACTGCTGAACGTACACATACCAGCTTTGACATCTGCAGGGTTGAAGCCATTTCCCAAAGCTTTGGGTGCTCCCCACTCAGTGCTGATCATGACATTGTGGCGAGGCTGGTACCAGAAGTCATAACCAAACGGTGCTGCTTCACCTGGCTGCTCCCAGTTTCCAATGACTTCAAAAGTCTCGCCATCCAGCAACACAAAACCACCTTACAATGAACACAAACAAAAAGTAAGCCTAGTTTGTATTGTAAATACAGCGAGGTAAACACAGCATCTTACCCTTGCCATTGCCAGAGGGATCGCCCATGGTACTGATCATGATTTGGCCACTGCCTAAGCAGTGAGAAGTGTGGGGGTTGGCAAGGCCGCATTTCCAGAACAGATCTGTGGGTTCGACTATCTGGAGAAGGACAGAGATGGAAAGAATTCACGAGTTTGGCAAGAGCAAAACATTCTCAGAGTCAACAGTCATGTATTAAGGGGCGGTCACTCTTGAGGTTAAGCATTGTGTTGTAGATGTTAAAGAAAATGACTTCTGACCCCAATCAATAAAGGCAACAGGACATGACGTCATGCTTCTGGGCTTCTAAAATCAAATCAAACTGTTAAAATGCACTCAAGTTTACTGTTGTACTGCAAAACTTTCTTCTTAACTTGAAGGAATAGTTCACCCAAAAATGAAAATTATCCCATAATTTACTCACCCTCAAACCTTCCTAGGTGCATGTGACTTTCTTCTTTTAGCCGAGCACAAACAAAGTTATATTAAATAATATCCTGGCTCTTCCCAGTTTTGTAATGGTATTGAATAATGCCAAAGTTTTTGAAGCCCCAAAAAGAACATCCATCCATCATAAAAGTAATCCATACGACTCCAGTGGGTTAATAAGTGCATTCTGAAGTGAAGAGTTTTTTAAATCTATATTTTATAAACAATAAATCACTGGCTTCCGGCAACGGCCGCACACGTGTTCACGTGTCTATTCTCACTTAAGCTTACGCTACGTCCTACGTCAGGTCAGAGGTCACCCTTCTGCCGGAAATCGACTCTCTCATGAATGCATGTGAAGCCAGTGATTATAGATTATAAAGTTATAAATATGGATATTTTCTTACAAAAACCCATCGCTTCGCATCAGAATGCATTTATTAACCGACTGAAGTTGTATGGATTACTTTTATGATGGATGGATGTGCTTTTAGGAGCTTCAAAAACTCGGGCACAATTCAATGCCATTACAAAGCTGGGAAGAGCCAGGATATTATTTAATATAACTCTGAAGAAAGTCATATACACCTAAGATGGCTTGACGGCGAGTCAATTAAAGTATAATTTTCATTTTGGGCTGAACTATTCCTTTAATTGAGCTTTTAAATCAAGATGATATGAATTCACTAACATTTTTTGTTTGATGTTCACCCAAGTGGTTCATCATTTAGATTGTGACATCCATTGGTCAAACCTTTTTTCATGATACAAACTAGCTGGTCTGAGTTTACCAAACTTGAAGTTTTAAGTACTTTAGCAAGCAGTAAATGATCAAAATCTCAAGTGTATGCATTGAAGTAAGAACAGCCCTTCTGGAGCTTTTACTACCTCAAATTACTAACCCATATGTTTACTAAGTTAACACCATCAAAATATGTGTATTCTTATATAAACAGACTCTTGCGAACCTTGTGAAGCCGTGGAGCCCGAGGATCCGTCCCTACATCAACGACGTAGATACGGGAGGAGATCAGGGAAGGTAGAATGAGACGATTGCGCCTTTTGGAGGAATCATCATAACAACTGCTGCAGGCGTTCCAACCAGAATGATGTAATTCATCCTTCAGATTGGGCATGGGCAACCTATGAATCACCTAGACCATCACAAAATGGAGAAAATGTTACTAAAGTAACAGTTATACAAGGAAATAATTAAAGTAAATGTGTTGCTGCCACACTCTGATCTAAAACAGTTTTAGTTTTGAATCATATTTGCTTTTACCTTGCAAAAATTGGGAGATTTTGGATTGATATCAACAGTTGCAAGATAATCGGGTTTCTGGATGTCTGTGTTGCGATAAATGCATGGCAGGTAGACGATCTCTTCTCGAGGACCTGTTGGAAGAATTTATTTTTAAGTTTAGAGTTTAAACATTTATTGATCTTTGTTTCCTATAATTTATTAATTAATTTCCTAAAGGGTGTACTATTTGTGTCTAAAACATTTGATGAATTGCACTTAACATCTGCTATTAAGAGTGTTACAAGCTTAAATAAACAAATAAAAAAATAATATATTTATTCCATTTAAAAAATTTATGTGATTATGGTGTTTTTTATAAGTATAGAAGACATTTAAAAGTTTATTCTAAAATGCAAAGAATTGAAAATAAAAAAAAAGCTCTGTAAACACTTGCATTTTTTCCAAGACTATATGTGTGACCAATCGTGTAATCAAAAGTTCTATACACACTTGCAGTCTTCATGCCTACTTGAACACTTGGGCCAAATACAGGAAATATGTCATGTAAGTAGACAAGTAGACATTGAACAAGTGCAAACACCACCAGTGGGGGTTTCTGGCCGGGCAAATGTGAGGTAAAACAGAAGGCAAACCAAACAATGCAAAACAATGCCAATCTACAAGTAAGGGGGACCTCTGGTGGTAGGGAGGAGGAGCTGCCAGATAAGATGATGACAGTAAATCTCTAGTAGTGCAAAGGTCACGCTACCTTTTAGTAACTTGCAACTATGACTCATGTTAACCCTTAATCAGTGTTTGAAAAGGACGACACTTAAGGTGTTTGGGGTCATTTTGACCCCAAACTTTTAAAGAGCGATTGCATAAGGAAATATACATTTTTATATGGAAAACTATATATCATTTTTTTTATTTACTTCTCAACTATACATTTATGCTGTGTTTTTGTGGAAATTTTGAAGTTTTTTACCTATTTACTGCACAATTACATAACTAGGCCATAAATTGGCTCATGAAAAATGATTTTTTAAAGAAAAAATCACTTAAATAATGATATTAATTCAATATAAATGGTTTTTGGGCATTGCTCTATGTGTTAGGGATGGAATACTGCCATCTAAAGGTTAGTCGAAAAAACTTATTTCTTATGGGAAAGGAATTAAAGTGCAATGGCCAAATGTATCCAATAGAGGGCCATAGAGAACCATTCATTCACTCATTTTCACTTCTCCTCACAAATTTGATATATATATACATATATATATGTGAATATTTATTTAAACATTTTGAAATGCATAAAAAATCTAATTATTATTATTATCAAATTAATTATTATAATTATATAATATTAATTATATAATTATTATCAAATTATTATATACATTTGCAGAACCATTACAAGTCACCACTATGACATGATTGTGTGTGTGTGTGTTGGTGTGTGTGTGTGTGTGTGTGTGTGTGTGTGTGTGTGTGTGTGTGTGTGTGTGTGTGTGTGTGTGTGTGTGTGGGAACAAGCTTGTTCCATGTTGCTTATGTGACATTTTTCAGATTTATGCCAGTTTAGTTGATTTTATTTGCCAATTTCTATACAAATGCTCTCTGTTGCAGTGACATACATGTGTGTGTTTGTGTGTGTGTGTGTGTATGAGATAGAAAGTTCGTTCCACTTTGGGTTTATGCTCTAGGACCAGACCTTGATTTAAATGTAATTTTTTTTAGATTTATGCCAGTTTTGTTTATTTTATTTGCCAATTTCTATAAAAATGCTCTCTGTTACAGTGACATACATGTGTGTGTTTGTGTGTGTTTGTGTGTGTTTGTGTATGAGATAGAAAGTTCGTTCCACTTTGGGTTTATGCTCTAGGACCAGACCTTGATTTAAATGTAATTTTTTTTTATATTTATGCCAGTTTTGTTTATTTTATTTGCCAATTTCTATAAAAATGCTCTGTTGCAGTGACATACATGTGTGTGTTTGTGTGTGTTTGTGTGTGTTTGTGTATGAGATAGAAAGTTTGTTCCACTTTGGGTTTATGCTCTAGGACCAGACCTTGATTTAAATGTAAATTTTTTTTAGATTTATGCCAGTTTTATTTATTTTATTTGCCAATTTCTATAAAAATGCTCTCTGTTGCAGTGACATACATGTGTGTGTTTGTGTGTGTTTGTGTGTGTGTGTGTATGAGATAGAAAGTTTGTTCCACTTTGGGTTTATGCTCTAGGACCAGACCTTGATTTAAATGTAAATTTTTTTTAGATTTATGCCAGTTTTATTTATTTTATTTGCCAATTTCTATAAAAATGCTTTCTGTTGCAGTGACATACATGTGTGTGTTTGTGTGTGTTTGTGTGTGTTTGTGTGCGTTTGTGTGTATGTGTGTATGAGATAGAAAGTTCGTTCCACTTTGGGTTTATGCTCTAGGACCAGACCTTGATTTAAATGTAAATTTTTTTTAGATTTATGCCAGTTTTGTTTATTTTATTTGCCAAATTTTGTAAAAATGCTCTCTGTTGCAAAAACATACATTTGTTTGTTTGTTTATGTGTTTGTGTGTGTCTGTGTGTGTGTGTGTATGAGATAGAAAGTTCGTTCTACTTTTTATTTATGCTCTAGGACCAGACCTTGGTTTATATGTAGAAATTTTCAGATTTATAATGGATTTAATTTGATTTTTTTGACAAACAAAATAAAAAAAAGTCATTTTTTTCATTTTCCCATTCATTTTCAATGTGGGGTCATTTTGACCCCAAACACCTTAAAAGGTAAATTTTTTTTTACACACCTTTAGAACAACCAAATCAAGCCCAGTTTTTTTGTGCATGTTTAGATAGGTTATTTAGGAAAAGTCCCAGAGTTTCATGCCCCTGAGATGAAGGTAACATTTTTAAAAAATGAAAGAAAAGTCCAGTGGGGTCATAATGACCCCAAACACTGATTAAGGGTTAATATACTCTACCAACCTATTCATTCAAACAATATGTTGCCTTGTGCTTTTAAAGCAACTCACCTTTCATAGCATCCAGAGGGGTTTTATATCCTGGGCCACATCCTGAACAAGTTGAAGCTGTAAGCAGACATCAAATGTCAGATCTCAAATATCACAATGTGAGTTACACTCAAAACTATCAAAAATGAAAGCAGGCCAGACTCAACTCAATGCAATCTGGGAAGTATACACCCAACTTTGCTTGTTATAGCATTAAAATATATATATTATTTCAAAGTGAAAAATATTTGCCTGCATGGTGCACCAACATATGAGTATGAGTCCATTACAGTGTACATTCTTAAAAGGCATGAATGATGCCTAGCCAAGTGAACTATTGGAATACATTTTACTGTTCTGTAGACGTTTAAAAAAAATGCATGTACAAATACAAACCAACTACAACAGATGGACAATGTCACGAACTAGGAGACAACGTGTCTTGCCAAGAATTGTGCAACATTCTTCCCTTGATATCTAGACAAATGTTTATGGGTTAGAAAGGTCAGCCTCCTTACTGAACAACTATCTCTGACTGAAAAGTGTTGTGGAAATAAAGCAAAATTTTAACTTTTTTTTAAAGTCTGTCTTAAATTATGTCAATTCCTTATGGAGTCTAATGAGGCACCAATAAGAAATATGTTGTATACGTTTTTTATTATTTTTTATTATTTGTATTAACATAATTAGGCATACTTCTGTATTGCACTACTGCACGAGATCAATTAATAAAGTAAAACTATAAGAATTAAGTTAGCTGTAAACACTGAACAACGTTAATGCGCAGCACCATCCGCAATGATAAAAACAACAACAACAACAACAACAACTTCGATTTTGTTTACATGGGGCTTTAAAGTCTTCAACATGCCTCGGTAAAAATGTTTAAAACGCAGCTTCAATATTGCACGAAATCGACCTTAATGACTTTGACAGGTAACTTATACGTAGGCCTATATAATTGAAAAGAATCTGAAGCAACACTTTCCTCCAAACTGGAGCTATTGCGTTCTAAACATGAGAATGAAAATGTCGAATGCTTGAAATAAAGTGTAATCAACAATTCTGCAATGGGCGAACGTGCATTAGAAGTGAATTAACTTACCCATGCTGCTGCTGCTTGCACAGGCGGAAACTCACTGACTCGATAAAGCGCGTCGACGTGCAGAAATATTTTATAACGGTTGGATTCACTCTTTTAGCGATAACACCACTGGGACTGAGAGATGATCCTAAAAAAAACCACACCCGGATATTCGATTGAAGATTAACAAGATCTAATGTCGTTTGCACCTCTGTCCCTGGAAATCAGCACGCAAACAGGAAATTCACCCCCTTTCTTGTGTATTTGCCCTATTGAATAACTTTCTCACACAGTAGTACACAAGAGAAAAGCAACTCTGCAGCTGCTATAGGCTAATCTTTTCCACGGCCGAAAACAAATCACAAAACTATTAATGTTTGTTAGAGATTCGGTTTTTTTCCATTTTTTTTTTCTACATTCCAAATCGGTTTCTGAAATTTAATTAAGGTAGCAAGGGTGCATAAATGTAATTCAAATGCCAAAGCATTTAAACTACTTATACATTTAATTATATTGAATTATTTAACTTTCATTTAATGGGCCACAGTGGATAAACATTACAGACAGCAAATTACATTTCCCAGAATGGTTAAATTTACCTTAAATGTAGAATTTTAATTTACCTGAAAACAATTTGGTAGAAAAAATAAAATAAATAAAGCAAAAAGGGGAAAAAGAGTGGTCTTTCTGCAGACTGAGTTTATTTAAAGTTTATTCATGAGGAATTGTCAAAGAATGCCAAGTCACACACGTAACACTTTTCTCTTAAATGATCCATTTTAGGCTATATAGCCCCCAGTTATATAAACTCCCACTTACCTTCGTAATCAGACTATGTTTACATGAAGTCTCACCATTCAAGTACATCACATGTATATTACATACAAAATTGTTGCAGCAAACAAGAGATGAAATCAAAGCACCTTTACAAACATGGGAGGGCACCAATAAAGTGCTACAGAACATCTTTGAATTGAATGTCAATGGATGTCACCTGGAGTGTACTTACACCATCCTGTGGGTGCTACGGTAAATTCAGATGCTGAAAGTAATACTGAATATACATTCACTGATACTACTCCATTCACTGCTGCTGCAATACGAATGCTAAGACTCTTCAGCATGTATCATGGTTTATGCGGTCTGTAAGTAGATAAATAACTAAAATGGAAGAACTTAAGAGTCTGTTTAGTCCAACTAACATAGCAATCTGGACTTTAGTACAGCCACATATTGTAATCGTGTTGCATCTCGAACAGACACTGTAAAGCTATGGAATAAAAGTTGTATTGTTCAGTAATGGCCTAACCAAATGCAAGAGCTAAATAATAATAAATTATCGCTGAATTAAAGAATATTAATTAGTACTTTTTGTATTTGCTTGATTTTACCTTTTTAAGTGTAAACATTTTTTTTAATCGCCTGCCACTGCGGGCCTCAATCTGGCTTGATGAATTGAAATTTCTCTCCTTACAGTTTCAAAATGACAAACATAAGCAGATGTAAAAACACTGATTTACTTACAGAGGATGTAGAATCTAAACACGTAATATCTGTCCATCCATAGACACAAAAAAAAACCCTAACACTGTGGAAGATATTAGATTGTTTTATACAAGTGAATAAACAAAAAGAACCAACAGTAGAAAACTTAAGTCAATCATGCAATGTTTCATCTGTAAATCTATACATTATTTAGGGTAAAAAAGAAAAAGATTTTCAAATGTTTTTACATTTTCACTCCACCACATAAGTTGTAATTTAAATATCCACAGTCACATTCAGCCCAAAATAAGTATGTCTGACCCAAATCCTTCTATTTACCTTCACATTGTCTCTTAGTAGATCAAATATCACCTGTTTGCAGAGTCTGTATGACAAGCACTGGGATCCAGAGCGGATTCTGAGAAATGATCTTGTTCAGAGTTGTGTGAAGGGGTCTCAGATTCAGGGGATGAATGTGAAAAATCTGTGGACTCACTTGCAATTTCCAAACATTCATCAGTTTTTTCCTTTTGTTGTTCTGTCTTTTTTATCTCAATTGGCGTTGCGTCTTCATCCTTTATTTGATCGACTTCATTTTCTGTATCGTCTTGGTCCAGTGTCAGATCAATTTTCTCAGTTACCTGGTTCACTTGGTCTACAGTATGTGTGTCCATTGGCTCTTCTTCTGACTCAAGATCTACTACTTCTGACTCCAGATCTACGATTTCAGGTTCAAGCATGGCCTCCGACAGCATATTTAACAGCTCTAACGGAGTACCAGGCAAATTTGTATGTGCTTCCTGATCAGGAAGCAGACGGGCCAAGCAGAACGAGTGCTGAATAAATTCAGGCCTACCAGAGAAGCAAGACATGGCCTCTTCCAACCAAGATACGAGAAGCTGCACAAGGTCTTCAGACTTAACCCCAGATGCACCATCACTAGGTTGTTGTGCCCAACGAGCAATAAATAACCTTTGCAGCACAGGGCGTACGCACATCTCTAAAGGTTGATGTCGACCCGTACACCCAGCCGGAACGGTGGCGAGGAATGCTTTGGTGCTACTGATTGTGGATATGACGTTCTCAGATGTTTGGCTATGATGGCTATCCATAACCAGCAGGGCTTCGTTCGCATTCTGCGAGTCCAGATGCTTCTTCCACACTTTGGTGGCCCAAACGTCCAGCTCTTCCGATGCACTGAAACCTTCCTCTTTGGCCATTAGTAGGATTGACTCTGGTGGGCTTCTGCTCAGCATGCTTGCAGCATGACTTGTGAAGAGAGCTGCAGGTAGCATTGTACCGTTTGCAAGCATTGCAATGTAAATCTTTACAAAAGGCTTACCAGAACCAGTAAACTGAAAAGCAGTCTCTCTGCTTATCCTGGTTTTCTCCTTCAGCATGTTGAAGTCTACAAAAACAGAAAGCTGGTCCATAGCTCCAATGACACACTGTGGGACGTTGTTTGTCTTTATTTGACTGTGGACCAACTCTGTGAAGTGGCGACAGTTTTCCTCCATGGCATTAGGGAGTTCCCGATGTACTGTGAAAGAGGTATCCAAGCCCAATTTGTGCTGCATCATGAAGCTCACGGCCCACTCGTAAGAAATACGGAAAGAACTGCTCTCATTGGTTTGGGTTTGAAGCTCTGAAGCTTTTTCGAACAGTTTCGCCTCACTGATAGGACGCTGCTGTTCCCGTTGGGTCAGAACCCACTCCACTAGATGATCAACGGCCTCTCCACAGCTCCTGCTGCAGCATTCATTTAATTGATTCTCTTTGGCTTGAAGCCAGGACTTAATGAGCTGAGGTTTGGTGTCCATTTCTTTAGCTGCTTTCTGGATCCCGGAGCACAGCGCAAGGAGTAGTATTCGACGCTGATGAATAGACAAAGTCTCCTCTCTGTTTTTCACAGGTTGTGAAAGCATATTGGTTACAGTTCCCTCTACTTTATGTTTTGCCACTGTTTGATGTGGCATGTCCTCATCGCTTTCAGTCGTCTCAGAGACTGAGTCAGTGTCTTCCTCTTCTAGAGGGGCCATTTCCTGGTCCACGTCTTCATCCAGACTAGCATTGGCAACACGTGAAAAAGTTTTGACGTCCACTGAAGCTCTGTGCAGGCCTCTTTCCAACATTTCAGTTCGATATTTAAGTCCAGGTTCCGTGCCTTCCCTGGAAGGGAAATAGTGCGTCACTTTCCAGGGTCTGTATAACATGAAAAATGTTGAAACTTAAAAGTTTGCGAATTAAAAATAAAGAAGCCTTTGCACATTACATTTACATTTCAAATTTCAAGGGTTTTAGAATTTATCTATTGCAGGTTGCAATTTTGAATCCAACAATTATTTCAGTTTGTCATAAAACAACTTTGGTTTCCAGTATACGTACCTCTTAGAATCAATAAATCCAACTTTAGCGTTACCTGTACAGGAAAAAAAATTAACATGAATTATAATAATCTAAGACAATAAATGTAAACAATGTGTTTAGGCTATCTTCCATGTTAAAAATATGTAATACAATGCATTATCACTTTAATGCATGCCAATTAAAAAGCTGTTTGAAAACTGTATTGTTTAATTATGTGCAATATCTGAATAGAAAACAAACATTCAGAAATAGACTGATATTTAGTGTCAGAATTTGAGCTTTATAACCTTGGTAATTAGGTGAGAAACCATGGAAGTCCCAGAAGCAGCAAGAACGTTTGCACAGATTCACAAGGCATGCTGTGCAGCCATATACACTCTCATGACGCTCGTTTTTCAGGTTGCAAACTTTACATCTCCTTGTCCTACGAGTAATTTTGGCTAATCGATGTCTGACCCCTTCTTGAGTCTCCAGATTTTCTTTTTTAACAATCTGTTGCTCAGGCATGCTATCGTGGACTTGGTTCTGGCGAGCATATCTTTCGGCACACTTGGCCAGCTGGTACCCCAGACGTTTACGGTAGATGGCCTGGGAAAAGTGCCCCCCCGGAAACCACCCTGGTGGGTTGTCTTTGCGGGTCTCTCGTAGGACAATGAAAGAGTTGATGATGCTCAAGTTGACAAGAAACCAGAAGAGACGCCGCCAATTGGTGTCAAGAACCAGCCCGCCGAGTTGGTTGCACGTCAGCAGCTGGTTACAGATGTCCACACCACGCATGTTGTCCTGGAGCAACTTAAAGGCCTGGGGTCTTTCAATGGCGCAAAGCTCACCAATCTTAGTGGGAGATCTCCTCCACACCACGTCTGGCTGGCCTGCAACAGCATTAGTGGAGAGACATACCAGCTGCTTGTTATCTTTCCATCTGGTAGCAAGGAGTGGGGTGAGTTCATTCTGTTGGAAATCACCTGGATTGTTCAGTGGAGGTTCATCCCAAAACTCCTTGGGCAAAATTGGACTTTGGGGCAGGACGGAGCTAGAGCAGTATATACCAATGTCATACAGCTCCCGCATGAGTGGCACAGACACAAGTGAGCTGGACAAGAAAATGTGGTGATGTTTACCCTCAAAGCCCTCTATGAGTTGAGGTACAACTAATTTTCCCAAGTCTTTGTTTTTCTCCTGTTGTGTTAAAACCAGCAGTTTATGACAGTAGCCTGACTTTGAGTCACACAGTAGCCATATCCTCGGCTGGGAATTTCTACTCTTCTCCTGAGCGATTCCTTTGTCATGGCTTGGTAGAAAAGCTTGATCGACTGTCAGACACTTATTTGGCCTGTAGGCCTCCCGCATACTTGTCTGCAGGATGCTCAGCATTGGCTGAAAAAAGGACAACTTGTCAGCACTCTGGTTGTCGTTCTCCACAAGCATGCTGCTCATTCGGATGTGAGTTCTGATCTGCTTGAAGCGTTTGACTGACATGGTCCTGTAAAAGAGCTCACATATTCTGGAGCCATAGCGGCCATGGTGATGGTCCCAGGACCAGTACAACTCTGGCTCAACCTGGCCTTGAAGCCCCATGAGGATAGAGAGACCAAAGAAGCCTTTGACTTCCTCAATGGACACAGAGTTCCAGGAAGGATCCCCCTGCCCCAAAGAGCAGCAATAAGTAGCATAAGAATTGGTCTCAAAAACGATCTGCTCAAAAAGGATGTCGGGAAAAAGAAGCTGGAAGTAGTCGAGGACATCACTATTTCGGGCCATTATATGCTGTGGGCCACAACTGTCCATGAATTCTGGCACAGTTCCTTCCTCTTTGGGCACAATCCACTGCTTCATGGACAACCAGTCAGGCTGTGTCCCAACATCACTAGCTTCATCCCCTTGTGGACCCTCCACCTCCTCCTCAACCTGGCAGAACTCAATATCTGTCTCCAAACACTCTGTAGGGGAGGGGAGGGATTATAGGAACACAGAGTTAGTCTTCTCCTTGGAGTCTCTACCATCACCAATAATCCATTTTATAACACCATGCTCAATGTATATGTGGTTCTGATAGGTCAGTTAGCTTTTGAAAAAAGAAAACAATAAGCAGCTCAGAAGCAGCAGATAATTTCCCGATGGATAGTCCTTGTCGTTATTCATTTGTCATGTTTCTAACTTAACCCATTTTAGGGTTTTTTTTGTACTCCTCCTGATATTCTCCAGTTCAGGTGGTGTGCAGGTTTTGTGTAAATACTCATTTACTCATCCAGAGTGCTCTTGCAAAGGCTTGCCAGTAAGTCCTGCAAAGTCACACTAAGTACAAAAGGCCCACGTTTGTCCATTTTGACAATGGACAGCTTGAGTTCATACCCCACATGTGTGATTGCTGTGCATCACATACTGCGGGCTATTACTCAAGACTTTGCAAAAGTTTTTAAGCATATCTGTAATGTTTGAGTTTAGCTAAGTATGCATGGAAAAATTATCCTTCTTTATTGTAGGTGTCTATCAACTGGACAAATAACATTCAGCCTGTGAAAGTATATACACAGTGCTATGCAGGGTGTGTCAATCAAGCCGCAAGTTTAACAGTTTGCATATGTACAATGTTAAGATTCTCTGATGTAAGAAATCAGCTGTCAGAGAGTTTGATCCAATTACAAAGTTCTGAACGAACTGATGTAATTACCACACGCTGTTTAATTAAGCCTGTAGATATGGATAAGACAAAAAGGTGTTGCATGTGTAAATAGCAGATGTCGTACATTTTACTGAAAAAGCTATTCCGGCAGTTCTACAGCAATTTAACGGGTCTTACATTGTGAATAAAACTTGTATTATATTGATATTACAAAATCATTTTACAGATCCAGGAAAAAAAACTTTTATTTATTCCCAATAAAGTTTACACATGCATTTGGCACTTGACAAGCATTCATTAATGGACCCTGTTGTTTAGTAGATGTAATTTACAGTTATAAGTTGTACTAACAAGATTCAATGTATGTCATGATACTATTAATTTAGTTTCAAGGTATTTTTACTTTTGTGTCTACACTGTATTAGTACTATAATCATGCAATTAATGACACCTACAATAGAGTTGGATGCCTTCTAACTACAGAAGTAAGAAAGCAGAGAAAGAAAAACAAGCATGCAGTAAGACACAACATTTTCTAAAGACTCAGGAAAAACATGTATTAATGTTCTATTGAGTTGGAGTACACCCACCTTTACGAGTGAAGATGCAGTGGGAGTGATTAAAGAACTTTATGAGATGTTTGGCCATCATATTCCCCAGAGCAGTGGAGTATTCACAACCCGCACAGCTCAGCTTCACGCCGCTACAAAAGAGCAACAAATTACCTGTACCGTTTCAGATTTTGTAAAATAGAACTTAAAATCGAAAGATTAATATATTACCTTGGCGGTCCCTTTTTAGAAGCTTTTGGGACTCTTCCAGGAACGTGATTGCTGAAATAAAAAAATTCATTGCAATCAGTATATTGACATGACTGCCTGGCATACCAAACTAAACTTCAAACTCTAATTTCAAGTGGCACAGTTTTTTCATTTACAAAGGTGCAAGAGGATGTAAAGAAAGATATACGACTTGATTTACTTGATCATGTGGTTTGCATAAGCACGAGAACAGCATGTGCTGTAGAAGCAGAGTGAGCAGTGAACATAAGTAGGGTAGTGATTCGCAAAGTCTGGAATGTCAAAAGTGCACTCCACACACTTATGTCTGCCCAGTAGTGCCCTGGAGAGAGGAAGACCAAAAGTACATAATTCAAAATTACGATATTCAGTCGAAATGGTTCGATGAATCCGTTCAAATTAAACATAAGCTTACCTCTGCTCTTGGAACTTGGACAAGAAGTCAAACGTCTTGCTGACCTTTTTCTTCACAGGTCCATGTCGTTGTGATTGCTGGTCACCACTACAATTTGATGTTTGTGAAGTGCTAACACTATTCTTCTGAGAGTTAGTGGATGCTTTTGATGCCTGACCTGGTGACTTCTTCATCCCAACATATGCCCTAATGGTCACCTAGAAATAAACAGATGACATATAAAGCAATATATATTTTTACAATAGTTGAACTTGCTCTCAAACAAACAAACAAACAAACAAACAGACAGACAGACAGACAAACAAACAAACAAACATATTTTACTTTTGTCCCAGGCTGGAGTCCTTCCAATTCACAAGGCTTTCGGAAAGTCCTGTGATGATTGATTTTATGCTCAACTTTGTCTTTTGTGAACAAGAACTGGAGACGGCATTTGTTACAGTGGTAAACTGTTGATTTCTGGAGAGAACAAACAAAACAGTCACATAATGGTTCAAAATGTCTGTTGAGTCAAGCAATAATGGACATAGGAGCACATGCGCATCTTTCTTTGCAAAATATTCAAACAATGCATCCTTATAGGCCCATTCACTATTTAATTAACCATTAAGACTTTGCACAAGCAGCAAATAGTCTGCAAAGGAGATTGTGTTGAAAATATTTATACATGCAATTATTATTTCTTTTTATTATATTACAATTTATTCTCATAATTTATGCTCACCTGATGACGAATATAGTGCTGCTGGTAACTGGTGGAATGCTTGAAAACTTTGAGGCAGTACTGGCACAGAAGGTGGCGGGTATCCTCATGCCAGGTACGAAAGTGGTTAAATACATCCGAGTAGAGGGAGGAGCGGTATTCACACACCTGAAAGTGTCAAGGCATTATAGACACTGAGACACTCCTCATATTATAAAGACGGGTAATAAAAGTTCATGCAGGTCAATTTCACTTAATTTACCTGGCACACATAAGGCATCTCTCCAGGTTTGTGGGTGTTCTTCATGTGCTGCAGGAACACTGGCTCACTCTCAAAGGACCACTCACATATCTTACACTTGGCTGAACAGAAAGCATAAAAATCACTAAATTAGCTGAAAAACTGAATTTACTTCAGTTTACAGTCTGTAGCAAACCAGCAAAAAAGTCAGGCAAACAGGCACCATCTGAATACAATACGTGTTAAAGTTAAATGTGTTAACGTTAAAAATACACTTGTTGCCCCAGTCACCTCTTCAGTCTTCATGTTTGAATTTAGTCAAATATACTAGTGCACATGGCAAAAGTGTGTCTGTTGAAAACACTGTATCTGCATAGGTTCTAACCAGCATAACCAGTCTTGCAAGATCGTTTTTTTTTTTTTGTTTGTTTGTTTAAAAAAAAAAAAAAATCTGACTCCAACAGGTTGCCAACTAAGTGTGGGATGATGAACAAACTCTAAAAGCTTTATCTGTGTCTGTATGACCTGTTTCACTGTAAAAAGCTGCTATTGTTTCTTGTGCATAAGAATATTATGGAACAAGAAAATAAAAAATACACACACACACACACACACATTGCTTCCCAGAAATAATGGTTGGCAACAAGGTGGTGGGAGACACAAATGTGAAATCCAATTTTGTGAGTACATTTGTATAAATTTCAGTGATGAAAATACAACATCACAGCCCATCTACATGTTTAACTGTAGCAGACGTATACAGACTGAATGTTGTGAACATAATTAGATAATTCTGGAAAACAAACAAATACAGTTGTATCTAAACATTAATGTACACTACCAGGTCAGTGAGATTTTTTTTAAAGAAAATAATACTGTGATTGTAATAATAATAAATGTTTCTTGACCATCAAATCAGCATATTAGAATGATTTCAGAAGGATCGTGTGACACTGAAGCCTGGAGTAATGATGCTGAAAATTCAACTTTGCCATCACAGAAATAAAATACATTTTGAACATATATTACAATATGAAACAGATATTTTAAATTGTAATATTTCACAATATTACTGTTTTTTATTGTATGTTTTGATCGAATAAATGCATCCTTATTAGCATAAGTTTCCTTTTAAAAAACATTTTTTTTAAAATCATATAGAGCCCTAACTTTATTATACTGGAAAAGATCTTACTAGATGACTCGATGGAAGTGTGGACGCTCTCCAGGTGGCATTGAAGACGAAATGGTGTGGGAAAGCGGCGGAAACAGTGCTGGCAGGACGTGTGCGTGTCCATCTCCCCATTTTGCTGTTCCAACTCAACATGGTACCTCATATGGTTCATAAGCCTGCAATGAGAATAAGCATTTACTAAATGCAGCATTCTAGTATATGAAAGAAAACACCTTCTGTCCAAGTTTAGAAGAAGCACTGGGAAATATCCTAAAAATTAAACATATCATCTGCAAGTAGACAGATATATCCATAATTCTTGACTGTCCATCAACATACCTAACATTATTTTTCAGTCTCTTGTTACAGGAAAGGCATTTGAACGATAATGGTTCCTTTGAGTTGTCCATTGGTACATAGACTCGATTCCCCTCAAATGTGCCGTAGTAGAAATCATCCACCAGCATGACAAGTCTGGGCGGAGTATCTCCAGTCTTTGTCGGTGGGCTATCCAGCTTGACACTAGGCACAACAGAGAGGGTCTTAGGTGTTGTGGCTGGTGTTGTGGCTGGTGTGTTCACAGCAGTTGCTGTACTGCTTGTTTCAGGCGTCTGGACAAGTGCTGGGCAGCAGAACTAAAGGGGGAATAATAATTAATTGACAACTTTTTAGGTGACCAGACACATATATAGTATCTGCAAAAAGTATATACTTACACACATATGACTCCGTAGAGCCTCTATCATTTTGAACTGAGCTCCACAACGAGGACACAAATGAGTGATCGTTGATGGTGTTGTATGGGTAACAGGGATTGCTACAAAGAAAGAAAAGTGTTTGGAATTGATCAGCATGGCTTTACTCTAGTATGAAACTGATGCATTAACAAAGAAGAGAACAGCAAACTTACTTTGGACAACATTATGTGTCATGACAGGAACAGCAGAGGAAACAATAGGGCCGTTATTGGTTTTTTGATTGCTCATGACAACAAATGTCTGTGCTTGAGCCCCACCGGGAAGGTTAACAGATTTCACAAGGCTCATTATGTTTTGCATGTCCAAGGGTCCATTTCCTGGCTTTATTGTCACTGTAAATAGGAATAAACCCAATTTTAAAACAGATCATTGCAGTCCTGGATGCTGATTGGTCAATACAGTGTAATAAAATAAATATTACCATCTGTAATAAATACTAATTTACGTGAATTTATCTTGTAGCAGATGATGGTGCTTAATGAATTTGGGTGGTAATTTTTTTAATCAAAATTTGTCCCTAGTTTTTCAATTATTTTTTCATACCGTCACTGTTTCTTAAAAAAGCTCAAATCTTTGTCTAAAAAACAAATATAGTTTAGTTCTCAACAGGAGCAGCTTACAGATTTTAGTAGTGGTTCGTGCTGTGGAGGGCTGAGTAATGGTTGTGGAGGGCATGGTGGCCAGAGAATTGACTGCAGGTGGGGCGACCGCTGTTGTGGTACGAATAGTGAGAGTAGCAGGGATTTGCATCGTGCTGAAAGTGCTAGGCGTTTGGGCCCTGTTTGCGACCGGCGCTCCGGCCCTTATCTGAGCTGGCTGGGTAATTATTTGGGTTCCTCCAACAGCTGGTTTAAATATTTGTGTCCCAGGTGCTGAAAAGACATAAAAATGAAACATTGTTAAATCAATGAGCAAATCAAACCCTGTAAAACTAAAACTGAAGTTTAAGGCGCACTTTGACATACCTTGGACTAAAGTAATGGGTCGAACAGTCTGCCCTTGTTGGACATTCAGCACCAAACTCATTGGGGCCTGGCCGGGCTGGCCAGGATGGATATTCTGCACAGGAAGACCCTGTATCATACACAATAGGAAACATTTTGATCAACAAATTTTGAGATAACCAGAAATGAGCTGGGATCTATGAGGTGGGATGGCAGCACCTGTGTGGTAAAGTAAAACGGCTGGCTGTTGGTGGCATTGGCAATAGAAGATGTGACAGGCAGGAGAACCTGCGACAGAGCCACAGTGCCCAGCCCTCCTCCTCCTGATGTTAAAAAGACCTGCTGCCCTTGCATTGCTTTAGGAATGTCCGCCGGCACAGCAGCAGGAACCATGCGTTGAGTCACTGAAAGAATAAATAACTGAGTAAAGAAGTAGTGCAGCTAAAATGCTGTCATCAAGATAGTGGCGATGGCCCTGGTGTACCATTTTTATAGTTTATACAACTTTTGTGCTCACACATCATACAAAACACTTATATAATAATACTTTAAATGGAAAAAGAGCAGTCAAGATAGTATTTATAATTAGTTTGTGTTCAACAGAACGGAACGTGTCATACAGGTTTGGAACAACATGAGGATGAGTAAATAATGACACAATATTCCTTTAATAGGCAAAAGAACTGATAATACGGACCAGGATACTCACATGTATTTGTGATCAGCGGAACCGCGTTTGCCGTATTTACTACGGGTGGCAGGTTCTGGATCACCACAGTCTTAGGCTCAGCTGGAATATCAACCACCGTCATGGCAGGAGTGGAAGACACTAAACAACAGTGAAGAAGGACAGGTTTTAGATAGCATAATGATATTAAAATAATTGTTAAAATACAAATCTTTCTTAATTACACAAAGAATCTCTGGAATATGTGTGATCTAAACATACATTTAACTATAAATAATACAAAAAGAATATATAAAATTACACACCAGTGGGAGTACTACTTTCTGCATTTCCCTCTGAATCATCCATTGAATTTTGCTGTTGCCATGGTTCCAGCTCCTCCTCCTCACACTCCATAAACAAATCCGCGTCCATGTTTCTGAAACAAAGTGTTTATTGAGCTAAACGGTTAACGTGCTTTTACAATCTACATGAAAAAATTGCTGCCCATGGTATTTAGTGTATAAATAAATCATAAGTCGGGAAATTTTAGGGCTTCATTTTAGATTTTGACAGGTGAATGACGTCCGAAGTGAAGACCCTCACAATATTCACCGGGCTCTGACAGCATTCAGGTCCGACCAGTATCAACGTCAAGGGTGACGTTTACAAAACCGCCTCATCCTGCAAATTACATAAATAAACAAAAGAGTGAGTAAACCACATTTTGTGCTCACATATATTATATATAACAAATCTGTAATAAAATGGGTTAGATATTCAGTGTGCTGCCGTATCACTTCAGGAAAGCCTTCAATAAATTGTCTAAGTACGCGCAATGTGATTTCATCCAACTGAAAGAGGCGAAGAGAAAAGTAGTTCCTGTGCCCTTTCATCCAATGCGTGAGACTAGATGGTTTGACAGACCTAAATAAAAGCATGAGCCTTAGATGTGTATAATAACAATAAATGTGGATTAAAATCTAAAGTAGGTTGGAACGAGTGACAGCGCGATGTTTATTACAATTACTCGGTCACAAATTATGCAGCAACCACCTCGCGCGCTAAGTGCGCACTCCGCATACTGTCCCCTGCGCACATAATGAACGACGATCATCTAATGTGTGGATTAAAGCGCGAATATAACGAATATTGTCGAATTTATAAATAATACTTACCGGATTATAGTCTATATGGAAATATGTTCAATGTGATATATTGAAAGCACACAAAGCCAGCCGGTACGTCACAGACGAGACGAATAAATGCGCTAAATGGGCAGAGGTTCTGCTCTTTCTGCGGCAGCGATTGGTTGATGCGTGCAAAACGCCACTTCCTGTTTTAGATTCGGACCTCTGATTGGCTGTAATCTCTGAAATAAGGAGGAGTGGTTACTGGAACAAGAAAATGGCTTCCTTCCTTGCAACGACAACATTTTACACTATCTAACCAACTGCTGGCTTAATAGTGGCAAGCAGATAGTGTTTGGATTTTATTCAACATGTTGCTGGTGTTTTGCAGATAAACTATCAAGACCATCATAGACTGGTGTTTTCTGAACTGAATTCATGATTTTAAATTATTGATCACTTAAAACATCTCCAATATAAAAATATTGGCTATAAATATTAATTTACACTCCCCTTACAAGTAAATCACAGATAAATAGGTTAGGAAACAAAAAGCAAAAACCAGTACTTTTTAGAACCGGTTCCAACCGGTTCTAAAACTATATATTGATGAGATTCGGTTTCATTAACGGTTCTCAAACGTGCGTCCTTCCGCCAATGTGGATGGAACATCCCATTGCAGTATTTACTTCACTACTATTACAATTTACTGCAAAGTCGCTACTAAATAATTCAGCACGAAAAAAAACGAGTGGTGATGTCCGATTCAAGAACAAACGACTCTTAAGAGTCGATTCTTTTTAGTTCATCAAACAGTGCGAACAGTGTAGTCGGATGAAATGACTCTTCTGAACCGATTCTTTTTAGTGAATCAAAAACAACTCCGAAGAAGCGGTAATCTGACTGAACCAATAACTTTATTGTTTTATGTTGTACTTTATTTGAACATAAATACATTATTTCAAAATATCCACCGCAAAATGTCCCAGGTCTGTACTCTCAGCGCTGAATATTATTAAAACCACTATCTGACTAGTGACTATTCATCAGAAACTGATGCTGAGATAAACGTTTCACAACGTTTCAAATCTGCTGCTAAATGATGAGACGCGCGTAATCAGCCAGGTTACGAAACGGACAGCAGGTAGGCCACTAAGCTGTAAGACCTATATATAGCATTTTGCACAGGACACAATGTAACATTCCAGGGTTATTCTTCAATTTGTACACCTGCTACATGAGATATATGATGGACCGAGTCACATCATCTGATCGAGTGAACTATGGCATTGTCCTCGGGCTGACGTCGATCAGTAAGTTACGTGCATTATTTGACATCTTTAGAACCTTTAAGAATTAAAATAATCTCTCTCTCTCTCTCTCTCTCTCTCTCTCTCTCTCTCTCTCTGTGATAAGACATTTTGAAAGAAATAATACTTTTATTCAGCACGAGTAAATAAGGTTCAAGAGTAAAGCTATTTATAATGGTATAAGATGTTTCTGTTTCAAATAAATGCTGTTCTTTTGAACTTTTATTTATCAAAGAAAGAATCCTGAAAAAAAATGTATAGAGGTTTGCTCATAAATTTTAAGCAACACAACTGTTTAATTTTATAAGAAGAAATGTTGCATGCCAAATCAGCATATTAGAATGATGTCTGAAGGATCATGTGACACTGACGATTGGAGTAATGGCTGCTGAATATTGCTATCACAGGAATAAATTACATGTTAAAATAATATATAAATAGAAAAACAATTTTTTTAATTGTAATAATATTTCAGAATACAGAATACCATTTTTACGGTATACTTGATTAAATAAATGCAGCCTTGATGAGCATAAGAGACTTTCATTTAACACTGTGTATGTAATGCCATCTCCCATACAGGCTTTATGCTGCTGCGAAAATGGATAGCTGGTGGTGTCTGCAAAAGCTTTGCTCGTTTGGATGGAAAGACAGTTGTGATCACTGGTGCCAACACTGGGATTGGCAAGGAAACTGCAAAAGATATGGCTCGTAGAGGTATGACACATTACCTTCGTCCTCATCTATTATTCTCTTACTTCCAGTGAATAAGTATGTATAAATGCTAATGTGTGCGTATAGGGGCTCGGGTAATTATGGCCTGCCGGGACTTGACACGTGCTGAGAAAGCTGCGGAATATATTCGCCGCTCCACAGGAAATGGCAATGTAGTCATCAGACACTTAAATCTAGCCTCTCTCTATTCTGTACGAGAATTTTCCAAAGAGTTCATATCCACAGAAGAACGACTGGATATACTCATCAACAATGCAGGTGAGTAAGATTTCACAAGAATGAAGCAAGCAATACAGAGACAGATTTGAAAGGGGACCTATTATGCCCCTTTTTACATGCCCCTGTTTTCATACATGTATCTCAAAATGAGCTGCTGCTCCCCACCCTGCTTTCCAAAGCCTTTACAGCTCTTGCTTGTAATACTCTGCCAAAAACGAAAACATCTGTTTGGTTTTGATTATCATCTCTATTGCGGTTACACTCACGTGACATTGCAGTTCTTCATCATCATGAAAGTTTATTATCTGCATGCGTTTTAAAGCCATATCAGTCTAAATTTCTGATAAGGTTATCTGAGCGCACGCGTACATATCGCTGGATGTCAGACGGCACGTATTAAACTAAGTTCTTTTTTCTCATGTTATTGCGCTTAAACTGTCAAATACATTCAAGGTTATGTCAAACAAAGTTCACATAAACACAGTCGGTTATGTCTGTGAACCTAAACAGCAAGTAAAGAAAGCGCATGTGTATATTAGATTAGAATTAAAGTGAAAGCAGAGTAATATACAGTACCTACTGCTATTTATGCTGTTAATATGAATCAAACAACAAAAGAAAAACAGAAAATCATTCACTGCTCTTGACTGAATAACTTCAGTAGCTTTAATAAGAAAACATTTCTGACTTGAATGCTGCTGTTAGATGCTCTGGCGAGGAGATAAACATGGCGGACTGTGTACAGGTCACTCAGGGCGGGGTCTATGCTAATGAGGCAGAGTCCGTCAGCAATCGTGGGCATATGTGACGTCACAAATGCTAGACTCTGGCATATTCTGTGACACTGCTTATGATTTATGGGGATTAAAAAAAAAAAAAGTGTAGGTGGATTTTTACCATTATTGGGTAGTTGTGTACACTCACTGCTGACACACATTTATCTTCAAACACCATGTAAAAGTGAATTTTTGCATAATAGGTCCCCTTTAAAGTTTTTTTTCTGACAGGTGTGATGATGTGTCCAAAGTTGATCACAGAGGATGGCTTTGAGACACAGCTGGCTGTCAATCACTTGGGACATTTTCTTCTGACCAATCTACTATTAGGAGTGCTAAAGAGATCCTCCCCCAGCCGCGTAGTGAATGTGTCCAGTGTTGTACATGTTGGTGGTAATTTTCAAAAATTCACAAATTTTCACAAGTTAAGGAAAAAAACTGTAATATTGTGAAATATTTATATATCACTTATATTTCTGTTTTCTATTTTAATATATTTCATTTGCTGATTTGCTTCTTAAGGAACATTTCTTATTATTATCAATGTTGAAAAAAGTTGTGCAGATGAGTATTTTTGTGGAAAACTTTTTTAATCATGATTCTTTGATTAATAGAAAGTTAAATTGAATGCATTCTTGCTGAAAAAAAATATTTATTTCTTTACAAATTAAAATCTTTTGAACAGTGGTGTAGATGTTAAAGTAAAATACGACAATTTTGTAAAATATTTTTAGTCCGATAAATATCCTTATTTGTCACTGTTTTCATATAGGTAAGATTGAATTTGATGACCTTTTCTTTGACAAAAGGCCTTACAGTCCTCTGGCCAGCTATAAACAGAGTAAGCTGGCCAATGTGCTTTTCTCCAAAGAACTTGCACGAAGAATGAAAGGTAAGATACTACTACAGTTTTTGGTATAGCAAACAAGATTTTGTCACATACTGTTTCAATGGCCGTGTTAAATCAAGTTTGCAACCAGTTGCTTTATATATATATAAATGGATGCTTCCATAGGTACAGGAGTTTCCTCATTCTGCCTGCATCCAGGAGTGATTCGAACAGAGCTGAATCGTCATGTTCTGTTATGGTACCCGATGCTGAAGACTATACTGTCTTTGCCCAGTATGCTGCTGATGAAAACTCCCTGGCAGGGTGCACAGACCTCTATCTACTGCGCTGTCACTGAAGGCTTAGAGAGGAAGTCTGGCTGCTACTTCAGGTAAACGCAATACTCTGTCAATTGCTAAAGCATTGACCATTTTGTTCAAACACAATTTGCAAGCAAAAAAGTTTCACTCTGATATACATCACAATAGGGAAGAAAAGACAAACGCAACTTCCGTTTCATGCCGGCTTTTAAAGACTTGGCAAGACAACTAGATCAACTCAGACTGGTTTCTGTGCATCTGTGTTTTGTGCAGTGATTGTGCTGAAAAAGACCCTGCTCCAGAAGGAAAAGATGATGCAGTGGCTAGAAGGTTGTGGGAGGAAAGTGTTCTACTGGTCGGACTAAACAACCAGCACTGACGCTCTTCCTGATTGCAAGTGCTCCCCCTAGTGGTGATACCTGTGACCCAAAACTTACTAGAGCAGAACCACAGATAGGACATCAATGGCAGAGCTAGTGCCAAGGCAAATTACATGATTTGCATTGAGAGATGCATATTTGTCAGCATTGTTTTTTTTTTTCTTCTTCTTTAATTTTTGGAACAGGATTTCCAAGAAATAAAGCACAGGTGTGTGGCTGTGTTTTATTTGAAAGTGATTACATTCTTATCAATTAGAAGTGGGCCGCTTTAGAGAAAGAACAAGAAGCAAATCGTGCTCTGTTTGTTAACCATCCAACGAGTTGTGCTTTTTTTTATTAAATCTTTGTTCTCAGGATTCATTCTTGATGACATGATGGTGCCCAGCACATTTGATCAGAACAAAGTCCCGTACGATTATTTTACTTCCATAATATGGAAGTAAAATAATGTCAAATGTTTTTGAAATAAAAAGCCTGTTGAATTGCACTACTTGAAAAAAATAGGCATTGCATTAACCATGCTTGCATTTTAATGCATTGTATTTTTAGGGCTTGCATTTTTATGGGCTGAAATTCAGCATGGTTGAATATTTAAGCTGTGAATATTTCAATTAAAAACATTTCAAACACCTTTTCATTATTAAAAATTCAATAATCCATATTCACCTTTCATATTTCACTTCCAAAATATTCAAACTGTTTAAAAATACAACCAATAATATTCAACAGGCAATTTTCGGGCCATTTTATTTCGCTTTGCAAATTCGCTTCCACAAAATTCAGTGGTTCAAATTCGACAGTAAATTCAACATTCACGTCCTGGAACTGCAGGAAAAGCAATAGATTACCGAGCATACTCTCCATCTGCTGTTAGTCGACCTCACCATTAGATGGTGCAAAAGTGCGTGTTGTTGACGAAGACCAGCAAAATAAGAGCAAGTCATTCATTCATAAAACTCATTTACAGCAATGTAAGTGTATTTGTGATTATTATGACGGCGGTTTTATGTTAAATTCAGTGCCTTCACGGTTACTTTTTCTGTGTAGCACTTGCATCTTTATCTACCGTGAACAAGATTATAATGTTATTCCCCGATGCGGATGTACAGATCCAATGTTACATTTTTGAGGTTGACATATATTTATCTTGGTTGTTTAGTTAGTTGCCTTAACTTTATATTGTGGCGATGTGCTGCATGCAAGCTATTAGGGTTTCCCTCAATACTTCTCTGGACATATACATTAACGTAGATTAATGGACTACAGTGATGTAAAAGACCAAACTCGCTGTCAAGCAGATTGACTCAGAATAACGCGCAAAGCTGAGCGTTTCCCAGTGATCGACTGGCATAAAGTTGGCTTGATGTTGGACATTCGCACATTTAGGGACCGTCTCTAAAGTGTATACGACTTATACACGTTTCTAACTCCGATAGCATTTGAATAGAACGACTTACAGTCATAAAACCAACTGTAAAGTGTTCATGTAGTGTCAGGCATAATGCGCATTGCTCACCCTTTGGATTTTTGATATTTATTCAAATAAATGTAAGTTTGCTATTGAAGTTAGAAACATGTATGCCAATGTTGTATGCAACTTTAGAGACGGTCCCTAAATGTGCGAACGTCCAATGTCAAGCCAATTTTACATTTAGTCATTTAGCAGACGCTTTTATCCAAAGTGATAAACAGTTAAATTAACAATAGGACAACAATATGCAAGTGCTATGACAGTTTAAGCTAATGCAATACACGTAGGCATACTATATATAGTAGGCTATATCAGTATCACCAGTAGGCTTATATGTATATCGCCAGTATATCACGAAACGCTCAGCATGAAACTTTGCGCGTCAAGTTCATATTCTGAGTCCATGCTGACCTGTAGCCTATATAGTAGCCTACAGCCTACTTCCCCAATAAGGTGCAAGACTGATCTTTCATATCACTGTATTAGGAAACTACATTAAGCTACGTTAAGCGTTTTGTCCCAACTGAAGGGGAATCCTTGAGTATGAGGTATTGAGGGAAACCGATTATAATCCTGTTCATGGTAGAGAAAGCTGATGACATGTAGAATACACAGGTAAAGTAACAATGAAGTTATTGAATGAAACATAAACGTACAGCTTTTGTGTGTTTATCATCTTTTCCGCACATACTGACACAGATAATCATTTCCATTTTATGAATGAATGTCTTCGTCAACAACAAGCGCTTTTGCACCATCTGATGGTGAGGTTGACTAACAGCAGATGGAGAGTATGCTCGGTAATCTATTGCTTTTCCTGCAGTTCCTGGGCGTGAATGTTGAATTTACTGTCGAATTTGAACCACTGAATTTTGTGGAAGCGAATTTGCAAAGCGAAATAAAATGGCCCGAAAATTGCCTGTTGAATATCATTGGTTGTATTTTTAAACAGTTTGAATATTTTGGAAGTGAAATATGAAAGGTGAATATGGATTATTGAATTTTTAATAATGAAAAGGTGTTTGAAATGTTTTTAATTGAAATATTCACAGCTTAAATATTCAACCATGTTGAATTTCAGCCCATAAAAATGCAAGCCCTAAAAATACAATGCATTAAAATGCAAGCATGGTTAATGCAATGCCTATTTTTTTTCAAGTAGTGCAATTCAACAGGCTTTTTATTTCAAAAACATTTGACATTATTTTACTTCCATAACATACCTAATTACGTATAGATTATGTTTGTAATAATTTATATATAATTTAACCACTAGATGGCGTTAAACATGTGTTTTTGGAAACATGGCATGCTATGCATTTCCCTCTACTTGAATTATGATACAACAAGCCTGCATCCTTCCACACTGTAACACTGCAGGTCAATTGAAACTAAAGGAAAATATGGTTTGGAAAGATGCAGACCCTGGATCACATGATCACCCTGTGATGTGGTTGTAGGTTACAGTTGCAATTATGTAACAAGGACATGCACTCAAATCAATATAAAACAGCACAACTCCTATTTTTTCTCTTTATTGAATTTTGCATTCCGATATATATATAAAAATATAAAAACAGTTATTTTAAATTACAATAATATATCACAATATTATGTTTACGTTATTATGTTTTCATTGTATTTTTGATCAACTAAATGACCTCAAACCCAAAACTTTTAAATAACAATGTATGTGTAAAAAAGCTGCTGTATAAAGCCAAACAATGTGGAAATAATTGTCTGATTGAGACTGAAAAAACATTGCTGCTGAGTTCACTGCCAGCAAATAACAAATCTTCCTCTTCAATTGAGCCTCTGTCCCTGAGAAAGTTTCCTGTGTGAAATTTGCTTCCAAACAGCTGAGTCATTTTCCTGTATTCAATTCTTTGTATGCTTATTACTGAAAACAAGTGATAATAATAACGTGTGCAGTGCGGCTGACAGTGGCGCACAGAACCACTTTTGCACCTCGACAGGACAGAGATGTTTCATGTAAACATAATTAGTCCAAAAAAAAAAAGATGAATCAAGGCATGACAATGCACGACACCCTCAGTCATTTCTGAGTGCCTGGCAACAGAGAATAAAGATGAAATCCAATTAAAAACCTATTGCCGGGCCATTCAAACCATCCAACTCCCAGCGCAATTTAGCTTGTAGCATTAGCACATCATTTATGGTCGACACAGAGCATAGTTCACTAAACTCATTCCATCATATCCAGCACCATAATGCTTGTCAAGAGCTGAACCCAATCAATGAGCGCTCTTGCATCTGTGGCCCCTGTGGGCAATGCCTGGCGCCTGCTCGTCTCCACTGGCTTCATACAAGAGGAAGAGCATTAAACAGAGATGTGCTGATTCTCTTTATTATAAGAAAAGAAAAAGCAGCATTAAACTAAAACCTATTGTTCATATGAACAAAATAACTCATGTGTCACGAATCTGCATCATCTTTCAGACTTAAATATCCATAATGTGCCGATATCATCAGATGCGGATGTATTACAGCGTGTCATTCCCGCAGGTCGCACTGAGTATAATTTACATGTAACCAATATAAATTTTGTATTCAAATGTGATGTGGTCTGAGCTTATTTTTAGGGGAATTCGTTCAACGGCTCTTGTATCTGTTGCCATATTGTCTGGAAGTGTATATTTTGCCATGAATAAAAATATAAAAAAGGTAATTGTGAGTTTTTAATCATGAAATTCTGACTTTTTTCTCACAATTGCGAGTTTATATCTCAAAATTCTGAGTTTATATCTTGCAATTCTTTATACCTGCCCTTGTGAAAAATAAATATACCAAAATCCAATGATTCGTTGAATTTAATCATTTTTTTTTATGGTAAGTGGTTGCACACAATTGATTTTAGCTACATTTAAACAAATGCATTAAGTTGAACTAAAATTCAACTTAAAAAGTTCAACTTAATACATTTGTTTAAATGTAGCTAAAATCAATTGTGTGCAACCACTTACCATCATTTTTTTTATTAAATTCAATGAATAATTTTTTTCATTTTTTACTACAAATACATTTAAATATCTATGTACTTACCGTAATATGAATACCCTACAGTTGTACTTTTGGTGTAATAAATTGTTATACTTAAAGTCTTTAGTTATCCATAAGTAGTGCTGAGGTGCAACTAAAGATATAAATAAATATATCTGATTGTGCTAAAGTGGAACTATTGCAAGTATACTTTAGGTACACTTTTTCTTGCATTTAAAGACTACAGTGATCATACTATCCTTACTAATAAAGATATAAAAACACATTTTAGGCTTAATATAATTTTATTTTATTTTTTTAAGCAAGTAAGTCAAAATTCTGATGCACTTCAAGTCAAAATGGCTGTGTTCTTATAAAAGTACGTCATCGTGACAATCTCTATTTGTTTTGCCCCAGGGGTTAATGTTGTGCTCAACCCCCTATCCATTGTGCCTTGATGAGGCTTTTGGGAGGATTTGTGGGAAATGGGAGAGCCGTAGTAAAACATCATTGGAGACCAGCTGAGCTTTGAAACGATCATAAAAGCTACATCTTCCTGAGTCAGTGTGCTTGGCTCCAAGAGCTTAGGGGTCACGGCAACTGCTGACCCGTTCGCTTGACTCGACTGTTAGGGGCCCCATTAAAGTCAGCCCTTCACTAGCTCTGAGGGAATTTGATTCAGCTTAACCGTCGTGGTTTTCTGGCCAACTTAGTGCTGGAATGCAGCAGACCCAATAATAATGGTACATGAAGAGGTCTTTCATTTGAAAGAATGGACTAGTGTACAGGACTCCATTCCGGGCAAGCCAGTTTGATTTGCAGTCCCTTAGGGGTTATTGTCTCCCAGTACACACACACACACACACACACACACACACGCTACCTCTACAGCTATTTGAATCATGGGGTGCCGGCACAAAGGGAACTACTGACAGAAATAGCCTAGGGACAAGAGGGAGGCATGAAGAATATCACTCTTTTACTCACAGATTAACTGTTTTTATCTCGAGAGATAATCAGTTCAGCGAGAACTGCCATGTATAACAGTCCATTGAAACCTGAGAGCTCATCTCCCTGATCTTGGATTCGACCGCAGTAAACATACTGCAACTGTGAGGGAAGGTGGAGATGTGGAGGGGCAGTGGGCCAGGGGCGAGAACAGGTGAGGGAGAGTGAAATCTGAGGCCACCAGTTATCTTCAACAGCTGATGGGATACCGCAGTCGTTCCCAGTCTGCTTACTCAGCACGACACCCCCTACAAACACACATGTAGGGATTTTAAGTCTTGTGAGGTTACTGATGTGTTTGTACTTGTTTTGCTATAGTTGTCAGGGCCAAAATCTCTGAAAATGTCCTCACATAAACTATACCTCTTAACATTAACTATTGTGCTTTGGATAAAATGCCAAATGCATAAAACAAAGTTTAATAATTAAATATCTGTAGGTGGAGGTTCTCAATATGCAAACAAGGTTGATTGTGTGTCTGCATAATACAGTGGATATAAAAAGTCTACGGCCCTGTTAAAACAAGGTTCAGTGGCATTGCATGGTTGTAATTTTCTACATATAACATGCAAATTTGATGATTTGTTTATACGTCAAAAGCAAACAGCTGTTTCAACCGGACTTCAGACTTTTGGTTACACTTTTTTTCGATGGTCCACAGTAAAACTGCATGTCAGCTAACTATCATTAGAGTATTTGTAGACTGTTAGGGTTAGGGTTTGATTTTAGGGTTCAGCAGAGCCGGACAGTAACTGAGTACATTTACTTGAGTACAGTACTTAAGTACAATTTTGAGGGATCTGTACTTTACTCGAGTATCATTTTTGGGGAGTACTCATGACTTTACTCAAGTACATTTGAGAGGCAAATATTGTACTCTTTACTCCACTACATTTCTATCCATAACCGTGAGTACCCGTTACTTCTTCTAAAAAAAAAAAAAAAAAGGAAAAAAGAAACATCTCGGACACCCTCAATTTGTTGTTTCCCACTCAAATGTGATTGGATTTTGCAGGCTCCACTGATTGGGACAGCCTATCAGCAATCACCTTCAGCTTTCCGCCAAAGTCAACTCCATGGTCAGATTTAGATAAGAGACGAAACCATGGACGAAACAATGGATGAAGACGCAGCAGGTCCATCCTGGGAGCGATATTTTTTTTCCCAGGATGGTAGGGGAAGACTCATGAATATTCATTAGGGAAGTCATCCCTGATTGGTCTTAACCCCAGTGACGGGTAGGTTTAGGGGCGGGGTTAGGGAGGTCATAAGACCCCCAGTGACGGATAGGCTTAGGGGTGGGGTTAGGAGTAGGTCATCAGACCAATCAGGGATAACTTCCCTAATGAATATTCATGAGTCTTCTCCTACCATCCTGGGGAAAAAAATATCGCATCCCAGGAATGTGCCAACCCGTGGCCCCACCTCGCCAGACTATTTCAATTTTCTGAACAAGTTAATGATAGTGTTTGCTTTGTTTACCAATGTAAGCACTGTGGCAGTAGTAATGCAATATTTAGAAAATGTACTCTTGTACTCTTGATACTCAAGTACTTTTAAAAACAAGTACTTTAGTACTTTTACTTAAGTAGACATCTGACAGTAGTACTTTTACTTGTACTTGAGTCAAATTTAGCAAGGGGTATCTGTACTTTTACTCAAGTAATGTAGCTGTGTACTCTGTCCGCCTCTGGGGTTCAGGTTAGTAGAATAAGTTGACATGTAGTTGCAAAGTTACTTATAGTCAGAATGTCTGTTGGAGGACCATCAAATTAAATTGAGAGCAGATATTAAGCAGATAGTCTTCTAATACTCTAATAAGAGTTAGTTGACATGTAGCTGCAAAGTTACTTATAGTTAGTGGAACGTCTAAAGTGGACCATCAAAATATCCACTCTATCGACTGAATAAAAAAACAAAAACAATATGGTCAAATATTTGAAATACTACTATGGTATGCTATATATAAGCTGTTAAAACTGAAAACTTCCAGATGAGAGGGATCTTCCTCAAACGTCCTTCTTCTTGTGATGATAGGTTACACAGAACAAGAGCGTAATCATACCAAGCACCACAGCAGCTTCACACATGCCCTGAATCTGCAGTGGTCTGATGGGAGTTTAAGCTGCTCGGCGCATCAGGGCTGCTGTGTAATTAATGCTGATCTCTAACGGAAGCTTGCAGCTGCTTGGGTACAGTATCGCTGCAGACTGCTTTCTGTTATACAGATACATGGACATGCTCACAAACACCCTGTGAGTGATATAGAAACAGCTGGCTGCTTTTATGAATGCAGGTCAGTAAGCCTTGACACACATACACACAAGGTTTCATGATATCTGGGTGTTGCGCTGTTGAACTCCTTGATGAAACTAACTGATGTCCCACAACCAGCTGTCTCAGACACATGGCAAGTGTAAGGCACTGAACTCACAAGACTCAGAATACTTTAATGTTTTTGAAAGAAATAATCACTTTTACTATTCAGCTGTTTTCTGAGTTTGAGATGCACGACTTTTTAATGCTTTGAAAAATGCTTATGCTCACCAATGCTACATTTATTTAATCAAATTACAGTAAAAAAACAGTATGTTAATGTGTTAATACTTTAAAATGTATTTTATATGATGTCTCTGAGGTCAAAGCTGAATTTTCAGCATCATACTCCAGTCTTCAGTGTCACATGATCCTTCTGAAATTATTATAATATGCTGATTTGCTGCTCAAAAAAACATTTCTTATTATTATCAATGTTGAAAACAGTTGTGAAAACGGTGAAACAGTTTTTCTATAATAATTATATTTGCACTGTGACATTTTCATGATAATTAAGTACATTTTCCATTCAAATTCTCAATCTGTAATATAAAATATTTTTTAATTAAAAATATCATACCGCGAATTCTATACTTTTAGAAGATTATACTTAACAAAGGTCCTTTACAATTAAAATAATTTAATATTATTATAATATTATTACATTATTCACATTATGTTAAGGATTTTTTTTGCATTTCATCCTTTTTTGTTTTTGAGATTACTGTATGCTGACTATTGTTGTTTTGGATGAGTGATCTTCATTTATAACGGCCTGGTAACAGTGCTTTATTTTTCCCGGCATTATGATCAATACTGATGCATTTTTAATCCTATCCATTTAGACCTAATCAGCCCCACAGACATCTTTCAAATGGAACAGGAAGAAAACCTCCTGACTGTAAATTTACATTCCTTTATTGTGATAATTAGGAGACCAATCCTTACACTAATATTGTAACCAGTAACTACTATAGTAACTACCAATTTAACAATTAAAATCAGTGCTGTGGCTTTTTAGTGCTGATTGCTCAATTAGAGCTGTATTAATCATCAGTAGTTTAGACTAGCCCTAATTATGAAACTTAAGTGCAAGTTTTCCCACTGTTTAAATGAATGATACCTTAAACCATGTGGATTGTTCAGGGGAGGAATGCCATTAATTAGCCTATATAAGTTATCAGATTTATGAATTTCACCTTGTGGTCAGTAAAACATGTAAAAAAATTTGTAGACTGAGCTTATAAGACCAGAACTAGTGACCGACTAGAGCATTGCTAGCAACCATATAGCAACATGCTAACAGACTCAAAACACATTAACAACCACCCAGCTAACATGTTCTTAAAAACATTATTCATAAATAATGTTTTCGGTCTAAAGTTTTGAGAACATTATTAAAGACCAGATGACTTAGAACAAATGTTCTATTAACATTACTTGAATAATGTTTGTTCATAACTCTGAGAGAACCTTTCCAGAACGTTAGCCAAACAATGTTCCCTGTCAGCTGACACGGGCAAACATATATACTTCAGATCATCTAAAATGCCATTCAGTTTTCTTTCACCTTTTCATTGAAAAACTGAGGAAGAAAGATATAATTGCTAGGGATCTGAGGCTCTCATTAATTTATTAACATTTTAACATATTTTTTAAAAAAATAAGGATTAGTACCACATACAAATTTTCTAATTTTTTAATGATCAATCAACATAGAAATGACATTTTTCTTTTACATATTTCCTTTGTACCACACAAATGACTAAAACAGAGACTAAAAATAGTGCATTTATAATTATAAACTAAATCAAAATAATGCTTTCTCATCCATATTTTTTCCAGAATCATAAAAAAATCAATCTGAAATGTTACATTTTATGTTTCATTACAACATCAGATGTTCGCTGAAAGTCACTGTGACATTGATGCATGATCACAGGCCTTGTAATGAGTGAGAGAGAAGGCTGTATTGATCTCGAGAGCTTCGATTGCGTTATCTAACCTAATGTAGCCGGCAGACATTTTCAAGTGACCACACTGTGCTCTAAATGGAAAAACACAAAACAGTGTCTGTCTGTGATGGAGAAAGATCATATGGCACACAACAGCGCTGTGCTGCAGTGGAGCAGGTCAATATCTAAAACCCAGTGACCTGGTTTGAACTGACTGGACATGGTGGTGTCTAATATTATTGCATAACTGGCAGAGTCAAGTTATGTTTTGTGTTTGGATATACAAAACATGGCATGTTGAGTAAATGAAAATTATTTTTATTACCTTTAGCCAATTGTAAAACAGATGCCTGGCTAAATCCAGCGTTCCATGGTGGCACGTGAAGGGGTCTGTGAAGATAATCAACATCGTCTTACATTTTCATGACATTAAACGGATAGTTCACCCAAAGAAGAAAATTCTGTCTTCATTTACTCGCCCTCAAGTAGTTCCAAACCTGTATGAGCTTCTTTCTTCTGTTGAATACAAAAGAAGATATTTTGAAGAATGTTGGTAACCACTAACCAGACAGTTGATGGTAGCCATTGACTTCCATAGTATTTTTCCCTACTATGTAGGTCAATGACTATTGCCAACTGTTTGATTACCAACATTCTTCAAAATATCTTCTTTTGTGTTCAACAGAAGAAAGAAACTGGGAACTTGAAGGTGAGTAAATGATGACAAAAATTTTTTTGGGGGGTGAACTATCTGTAAATAAATGAATGATCTGAAATTGATCATAGAGTGTCTTGCTTTTTGATATTTGACTTGTTCAGAGTCTGTGTGTGTGTGTGTGTGGGGGGGGGGGCGTGGGGGTCCATGGATCTGTAAAGGTTGAAACCCCCTGCTCTAAATGCTATATTTTATTTGTGGTATATGATGGATTGGTCTAATGACAAGACGGGATCTCTAAAGGATGAGTGAGAGGACACCGCTCCCTTTTTAAAGCTTATAAATAATGTGCAATCCAATAAAAGATGCTTAAATAATGAATGAGGGCACTCAGATCACACATAAACCTCAGACCAACCTGTGATGCTAAAATACAGTCCTAAAATGACACTCAAGGATGCACTGTGGATTTTGATTTTGACTCCACATCCTCATTAAAGCCTAAAGAAAATATAATAGAAAATGCAGAGAACCATAAACCGGATGCTGATGTCATAAAATGTTGATAAACATTTTACAAAAAATAAAAAATAATGTTATGCAGAAAATGGGTTTCTAAACAAAAAAATCTGACGCCGACGTCATAAAGTTTTGATAAACCTTTTACGAGAAAGCAGTCCTTTCTAATTTTGAAATGTGCTTGTATGCAGGAAAGGTGATATTATTTCTAGAATACCACATGATCTGTCAAAGGTTCAATAATTCCTTGATAGTACGCACTGTTCGGTGATGCAAAGCATGCAGAAATCTGGATGGTTAAGAGAGAGAAGCAACACACCTGTGTGCATTTCCGCTGTTTCCTGAAACCACAACGAGACTTGGAAAATGAAACTGCAGCTATTCTTCTGTTGTTCTGAATGGCGCAGACATATTTTAAAGAAAGATAGCAGGCGGGAGAGAGTGTCACTAAAGGTCCCTGACGTTGATGTGCTTTATAATTGATAGGTCTCCAGAGTTGAATTTCACAGCTAGCATTACAAGACCCGGTTGTATCTCCTTCAGCTATTGTCAGAGCAGAAGCAATCCATCTTTTGTCCAAAACATTCTCTCTAAAAGATACTAAAAGCTTCTCTTGCACCAAAATGTAATATCTAGAACATTTCTCATTAGAAAATTGAATTAACAACAGATTGGGCTTGTTTTTGAACATTCTGATATATCTGGACTGTCCGTCGTAATGTGACACTTTACATTGCTAATGACACTTTGTCCTCAGAAGTGCTCTTTGCAGGTTTTCGTTTTACCTGGAATTAGGTATTACAGTAACGTTTCTTTTCCTGAGACTAACAGATTGTGCAAAAGGTTTTAGTTACTTAAAAACAAAATAAAATAATAGCATTTGTGGTAACACTTTAGAACAGGGATGGGCAATCAGAGTTTAGTTCCAAATCTAATCAAACACTCCTAAAATAATGTATACATATTTTATATTCAATAAAGACAAGCATCTGAAACTAACTTGACTCTTTTTTTAATGAACTTATGAGCTCTATAAACACATATCAGATGTGGTCAACCCCAGGTGTGTTCCTATTTTTTAAGTCCCCACTACAACAAACTATACAACAATTGTTCCTACTGTCACATGAACAAGCTTATTATTTTCCTCATGATTACTAGAAAGCTACAGGCAGGTTAGTTTTGATCAGGGTTGGAGTTAAACTGCAGGACAGTGGCCCTCCAGGCCCTCCAGTTGCCCATCCTTGCTTTAGAATAATGGTCCGTCATTAATAGGTAAATAACTATGCAGGAAGAGATGAGTAGCTCTACATTAACACTTCAACTTCTACTATTAAATAATGTGGAACTAATATGATCCAAATCACTAGTTGTTCCTGCAGAGTGGCTAGTTGATTAGTGATGCATTTAATGATCATGTTCATAAAAAAACAAAAACAAAAAAAAATTGTGATTAGTAATTCTTTATCACCTCAGCTACGGTATTAACTAGTAGTGAAGTGAAGCATGATTAACCAATAAGTAAGTAATCACACATTAAGGACTGAGATATTTACTGAATGAGATTACCCTCATTAAGAACTATTTGCTATGACAAATTTTGAAGAATTATCAATTAATTAATCACAACATTAATGTGTTTGAGACATAAGCAATTGACTTTTTTTATTTTATTTTTTACAATGAACATGGTCATACAATGCATCACTAGTTAGTCAAGTAGCCACTTTGCAGAAACTATAGTGATCTGGACCATATTTACATATTAGTAAATAGTAGTTAAAGTGTTAGAACTACTTATTAGTCATGCATTACTTCCTGCATAGTTACCTATTAATGACGGACAATTATTCTAAAGTGTTACCGTATTTGTTATTTTATACAGCTTGCAGGCCCAAAAGAAAATCAGCAACAACAACAAAAAAAATAGATTACAGATTACAAATTACAACTAGGTTAACATTTTTTTAAAATAAATGATTATTTTTAATTGTTTAAAATCCCACAATGAATAAAATGCTGCATAATTTTATTTCAGAATTTTCGTACACATTTTATAAACAAGGTAAAAAGAGTACCAGTGCGGTTTCAGGGCACAGAGAGCAGTAAATATGGCTGCATTATTGGCTTGATTTATGAAGTCAGCAGCGTTGTGGGTAACGTAATACAAGTAACGCAAGTTATGTAATCAGATTACTTTTTTCAAGTAACTAGTAAAGTAATGCATTACTTTTAAACTTACAACAAAATATTTGAGTTACTTTTTCACTAAAGTAACGCAACTTACTGTTTTGCCTTTTATTGACACCTCTCCAGTCCCCATGTTGAGATAAATCAGGAGTAAGTGCAGAGGCGTTGTGTGCGCTGGGTAAAACATGATGGCTATTGTAGCTCTAAATGTGAGCAGGCATCTCACTTGCACAAAAACAAGTGAGATGTTCAATATTCCTCAAAAGGAATAAAAATAGAAAAACAGTGAAATGCAAACTCAGAAGATTGTGCAAATATGTTAAATAACACATATACTGTATACTTTATTTAATCTTGTCTTAGCTGCCGAACTTCA
Source organism: Squalius cephalus (assembly GCF_949319135.1). Lineage (NCBI taxonomy): Eukaryota > Metazoa > Chordata > Actinopteri > Cypriniformes > Leuciscidae > Squalius > Squalius cephalus. Next base: position 10,489,659 of record NC_137136.1, on the reverse strand, counting down.
AAGATCCAAAATAACCATAAATAAGCTGATTCAGGCCTATATAAACCTCATATGTGACCCTGAACCACAAAACCAGTCACATGGGTCAATTTTTTGAAATTGAGATGTATGCATCACCTGAAAGCTGAATAAATAAGCTTTCCATTGATGTATGGTTTGCTATGATAGAACAATATTTGGCCGAGATACAACTATTTGAAAATCTGGAATCTGAGGCTGCAAGAAAATCGAAACATTGAGAAAATCACCCATTTAAAGTTGCCCATTTATGTACGCGATTGTGCTGCATTCCCTCACAAAAATAAATGTTTTATATATATACGGTAGGAAATTTACTAAATATCTTCATGGAACATGATCTTTAATTAATATCCTATTGATTTTTGACATAAAAGAAAAATCAATAATTTTGACCCATTCAATGTATTGTTGGCTATTGCGACTTGTGACTAGTTTTGTGATCCAGGGTCACATATTTGTTTCATATTTTTTTTATTTCTAAAGATTGTTTTTTTGTTATTAAAAACAAACAAGCCAGCCCTGCCCAAGTGAGCAAGTAACACAAAAGCAATGTAAAACATTACTTTGTAAAAAGTAACTAAGTAACACAATTAGTTACTTTTTTTTAAGGAGTAACGTATTGCAATGCATTACTTTTAAAAGTAACTTTGCCCAACACTGGAAGCCAAACACAGAAAGAATGCTCTGTGCCTCTGAAAGAGAGCATCAGCTTTTATAGCACAGTAGACTGTTATGCCCTCCCAAATCCACCTGTTTTCATTTATAATCCCAATGAAGCTGGGACATTTGCTCAAGAGTCCATTCTCCATGAGATTAGCATTGCATGACCCGCTGATGTAATGAATGGAGTGAAACAACATGCTGTTGTGGTACATTCTGGAACTAAATGTAGAAGCAGCTGCTCTTTTGTATGTAACATCACTCATATTGTTCCTTCTCTGTGCAATTTGGAATCAATTCAATCCATCAATTCAAGTGCCTGGCGGAAAAGAGAATAAGAAACGGACTTAACCCTGACCCTGGTTATGTTTTGGATAATAAAGTGCTCCTGTTTTGCGGAGCATTTTAAAGTGGTGAAATCAGATCCTCTGTGCCTGATATTTCCTGAAAATGTTAGTGGGACGACACGTCTGAGAACGGATACAGTTCCACAACTCACTCTACACTAACATTTTACTACTTGGTCACTCAAAGGTTGACGAGTAGATTCATCAGTGTGAAGGAGATGAGGTTTCACTGAATGTTTTATTGACTAGTGTAAGGTAACAATACAAACGACAGAGAGCCAACAGTGAACTGATGGGTATAGCTTTATGTTTGCTGTGGTGGCATCACATCTTCTCAAACGAATATGCAAATCAAGGAATATAATTAAAGTAAATGAATCAGTGAGTCACCTGACTTTGTATTATTTAAAAACAAATGAAGAATTAATGTAGCATCACAATTATTATTGCACTTAGTTAGGAATTTGAACAAACCCATGTTTGTTCAAAGTCTAAAAATGAATCGTCAGGCCATAACTGTTGCGGAGTGGTGTGCTTTTACTTTTCAAAGCAAAGAATGCATGTTGTCCTGTCCAGACTGAAACAACAAGATAATTAGGTTGGAACCGCTTTTATTATTGCGGCTACTTTTCTGTCGAATCAGCCCCCGTGGTATGAGGATGTGGGATGGTGTGTCTTGATTGTCTGATTGTGTCAGCACAGTTGAAACACCACTTCAAAATTTAAGGCTTTTAATTCACATTCCACATTCACTCTGGGCCGCAATAAACCTTCTAAAACCATCCCCAAAACTCATGCCTTCAAACTTAAGTATATGTTTCTGTCCTGTGCAAATGGCCAATGAGACGTGGTTAGAGTTACCAAACATTTAGCTTCATTTGGATGAATATAACGTATGAGAACAACATAATCACAGGAGAGGAGCCCATTGTCTCCTCATAAGCAACACAGCTATGCAATTATAATTCAAGCACCTGTGATTAAAGAATTAAAGGGATAGTTCACCTAAAAATGAAAATTCTGTTAGAATTTACTCACCCCCAAACCTAAAAAATACTGGGTTAAAAATAACCCAGTTTGGGTCATTTTTGGCAACCCAGCGCTGGGCTAAAAAGGGACGTACCCAGTGGGTTGTTTTGGGTTAAAAGTTTAAAGGGCTGTTTTTTATGTTTTAAAATGACTAAAAATTAACACATAGAATGACTATGTTAAAAACAAGAACAAGGGCAAACAAAGTAACAACAACGTGCACATTAAAATAAATGCAAATTAAGAATGAAAGAATGGCAAATTCACAGCTACACAGTTTATACAGTTAAATGTTTTTTTCATCAGTTCAACGAACATTGTTGAATATATAATTTCAATATAACTGTTAAGACCAGATTTGACAGATTTTGTTTGAACTCTGTCTCATGTCATTCCAGTGTCTTTAATGGTATTTTGTGCTATTTAATTGGTCTCTCGTTGCTGAGGTCAAACTGAAACATTATCTCTACTTCAAGCAGCATAGCAACATCTGGCCATTATACAGTTGGTCGCTTAGATCAATTTCTTATCAGCATCTGTCATGTGATTCCACTTAGACTACATTACTACACACTCATCCGTTTCTTCTCAAATCTGGAGACAGGTTGGATTCTTCTTCTCCTCTCTACAGATTTTTTGTTGTTGTTACTTTCTACACCAATGAAGACCATAACCATTCAATATTAGCTGTTTAAAAGACACTCCACCAATTATAAATGATGTCTGTATTGTGGCCTATACTTTGGTGGATAAACCAAGGCCAGCTGCGCCCCCATAATCTACTGTACAAACGACTGTTCATCTCCACCAAGAATATCCAGCGGAGCAATAGTGCCCATGTTGTGTCTCTTCCCAACATGACATCTGATGGTCAATACACTGCTGTCCAATAAAGATCCATATAAAAACCAGCCAATTACACAAACGTAATCTTAAAATCAATATAGATTTTAGCACTCGATGGCAAATGAGAATGCTATTCTGAAACACAAGCCTCTATAAACTATTAATGTGTTCAATCACAATATAGAGGGACAAAGTCTGAGTGTGTGTCAGAACAGAACACTTGTCTTGAACTGATCAAGTATGATCAAATAAAGTGACATTCATTTTAGGACAGAGATGTACAAAATGTCTAGTTCTTCACATGGACAATTTAGCCTGATGAGAAAAGTGACCTCAAGTCTGGCTGTTTATGTTTCCTCTTATTTTCAGCAGCAGTTGAAAGCCTTACGAGAAGCAACTGTATAAGCTGATTTCCGCTGCGGTTGCGCAAGAGCTCTGTTTAAACTGGGACAGCGGCGCTGCTTAATTCTACTTCAGTGCTGGATTAGCGTGTGTCATTACAATGATGCCACTGTAAGATTACCTGGGTTTATGAAGACCAGCATTAACTAAAAAATGGGCATTTATACTGTACACGCAAGGATTAGAAAACTACTTCACATAAAATGGCGAAATGCAGAAAGAAAGTTTATTGTGTTAAAAGCATTAGGCCTACATACTCGAAAGAAAGACAGAAAGATTGCACCATTTTGTTGTTTTCAGCCCATTCCTAGATGGATTTGCTGAAAGCCTCTTGTTTTGGCCAAGCAGAAGGATTGTGAGGTGAATACCGATCTTAAGGAATGAACTCATACAGCAATGCTGACAAAAAGGACATTCATTTACTAAATGGCAAATGACAGCATTGAGAATTCAGCACAGACTAGAGTGAATTATCTTTACACTTACAAGTCTCACCAGCCAATAAATAAGAAGAGATGAACACGGCCTGTTATACAAGCTGCCTTAGCTTCCTGTTTTGATACAGCTTTTAAATGCTCTCATTTGTGGATTTTTTATTAGGGGACTTACATAAATGTGTCAGACTCTGTTTAACAGATAAACAGCCATTCACCCGGTGTCATACGCCTGACAAACAGATGCTCATGACTGACCCATTTTGACCCCTTAAATGCCCTAAACTGTAATCCGTGATATGATAACCATGTTCTCAGCTTGACTTAAATTTTGGATCATAATATCTCAGTCATAAAAGGCTGTGTAACATGTTTGTGTATGCATTTGTGATTATATATAGAACGTTAATCCAGTTATTACCTTTTCAGGTAGCCTAATCTCTCCTGGCTTAACGACAAAAAACATTTAGCAGTGAATTCCTTACTGTTGAAGTAATGAAGAAACTAATATATAAGGATAGGGGCATTTAAGACCCAAGCCTATCAAAGCAGTATTCATATACTATTTTTAAACTCTTAAGAAGGACTATGATGGTTTTAAGACGACAGGTGGACATGTTTATATTGCTGCTGAGTTACATCACTTTATGGGAGCCTCATCCCAACACCTCACGGGTTGCTTGCCGTTGGAACTGCAAAATGTTCCTTTTAATCCGTAGGTGAAAGAATGCATCATTTACTGTATATTTTATATCAAAGGGGATTAAAGAAATTAAAAATATGAATATATAAAATCATTACATTTGTTTTTTACATATACATATTAAAATTGGATAACACTTTATTTTAAGGTGACATAGTTACACATGTACTACATGTACTTACTAAGGTAATAACATAAATAATGCATAATTACAAGCAACTAACTCTAAACCAAACCTTAACTCTTTCTCTTTAAATACATGTTAATTAATAGTACTCATTTGAGTAAGTACTATATCACCTTAAAATAATGTGTATCCTAAAACTGTAAAAACTGAAATAGAATATATCTTACCTGACCCTTAAAAAAACCTTCAGTCAATTGAAACCTAATGCAGTAAAGTTGCTTCAGTCATATTAAATCATATTTATGACTTGTAAAAGCTTTTAAAAAATTAGATTTTACCAAATTTTTTGTGTTACCCACATTTTATCATTGTATTTATAGATGACTAAATACTGCTTAAAAAAAACCCTGAAATCAGCTCTGAGGAACACTGGGGAAAAACACATTTATGACTTAACCATAAAACCATTCATTTAGATATCATGTGAAGAAAATCCTTCAAAATATAAATTGCTGCTGTGCACCAATAATTGCTCAGATTGATTTTCTTTCCTCTTAATTGACATGGTGACACCCAAGAAAGATATGGTTAGATTTTTCTCAAACCTCCGGCCTCTATCACCATGTCATCCATTTTTTTCTGTCATGTCAATTAGTTCAACAAATCCATGAGGCAAATATTGCTCCATAATAAAAAAAGTTACATTATTGACTCTGTATTTAGTACTTAGTAGGCCTATAATTATTTCTTAACACGTCATTATTGATATTTTTATAATAATAATAATAATAATAATATATAATGCTATATGCATAATATTTTAGCTAGCCTACAATAAAGGCAAATACTGTGTTACACAATGTAAAATGATAGCAAAATATTGCACATTCCTTTCAGTACAGTAAGTCCCCCTCTCTCCTTCCAGTGACATCACTGTGGTGTCCATAGGTGGAGCTGTCGAGGACAAAGAGAGGGACCACACAGCCTCAAGTTCTCCAGCTCACTCACACAACTCCACGAAAGACACACATGACGGCAGGAGATCAACCCATACGAAACGATCATGATGTTGATGCCACCATCACAGACTTATATGCTGCTCTAGAAAGCACATTTCTCAGATCTGTCTTCGTGACCACTGAGAAAAAGCCATTGGATGATAATCTGCGCGGATCTGGAGGACGCTGAATGGGAGTAAATAGACAAGAGGCGTAAGAAACAAACGGGGGAGCGACTCATTCAGCAGCGCCGTGCTTTTCTTTGAGTGGAACGTTTCGAGTCCACAGACCAGGATTTTGTTTCGTTGTACACAGCACATTGTGCACGGAAGGATCTGGATTTAGCGGAGGGAGAGTCGGAAAGCTCCGTTTTATTGAGTCATGAAGAAGAACAGTTCAACAAAGCGGGTAAGACATCGAGTCCACTCTATTGTCAGTGAGGAGCGCCGAGCCTTTGTGCACTAGTGTGAAACACTGCAGCACGAACACTTCAGTTTACTTAAACACAACGTTTAAAAACATTTTCCAACGTAGCACATGCATTATAATTATTTGATTCTGATTGTAAATTCTAAAGTCGACATGAAATTCTTCTGCACGCCCTTTTTGGAAGTTGTTGACCAGGCTTATAATAGTGAAAGGAGTAAGTTTTTTGCTTTAATTCTTCAGAATATAATATTAATATATATATTAACAAATCATCCATTCTAAAAACCTGAAAGAAAATTCCCAAGGGAAGCATGGCTTGAAAATGCTAATTCTCTTCTGGGTTTTAGATCTACAAACTGAACACTTAACATGCACTATTAATGAGTCGATTAAATTACTGTCCAAAACGACTAAAAAGCATAATAAATGGCGCCTCCAATATTTCCAGACTAGAATAGCAGGCAAAGAATGGGCATGTTTTGCTACAGTGATCATACTATCCTTACTAATAATGAGATTAAAACACATTTTAGGTTTAATATTAAGAAATGTGCATTGTGCGATGAAGAAGTCAGAATATTTTTATCAGTAAATATGTTAATGGATTTGTACTAAGTATAAAATGTATTTTAAATACATGTAGGTAATATGCTGATAGCATACAGCTGAGGAGCATTTAAACATTTTTTAGAATAAAGGCATAACCAAATTATGGATGTTATGTTTGTTTGTGCACTCTTTGAGTTTAACACAACAGACAAAAGCTTTTTCTTTTCCATTATTTTGCATGTACACAGCCTTTTAATCTTATCATACTCAGTTCAGATGGCAAGATCCCAACTCAGGCAAAATATCGAGGAAACACTGGTGTGTGTATGTGCTTGTGCTGTGTGAGAAAAGCGAGTAAGCGCCAGGAATGTGATATGATCTACATGACAAAGACAATGTCTTTAAGAAAGTATCCCCCTTGCTAGAGATTACGGCGGTCTCAAAAACTTGTGAACTGCCTTCCTAGACGGCATAATGTGCATCATAGATTTATGAAGGCCCAAAAATGCTTTGAAACAGACAATTAGACCATAACTGGGAACCTAACCATAACTGGGAACCTAAAGTCTCACTGGCATGCTTCTGTTTTCTCTCTGTAAACGCAGGGCCCTCAGGAAGCCAATCAACAGCCCGTGCAGCCTGACAAAACTGGCTGGATTCGCAAGTTCTGTGGCAAAGGAATTTTCAGGGAAATTTGGAAAAACAGATTTGTTTTACTGAAAGGAGACCAACTCTACATTTCTGAAAAAGAGGTAAGTTTTGGACAAAACCTTTTTCCTGTTCATGCTTTTCTCCACATCATCATCATTTGACTGATGAGATGCTACTTGCGTAACATTCTTACAATGATATTCAGTACTGCTTTCAGTATAGTGTGTGTGAGAAAGTGTGTAAAATGTGTTCCAGTTGCTTGGAGGCATGGACGAGTTACATGACATGCCCTCATCCTCGAAAACCATGAACAAAACTACACAACGTAAAAGAAAATATGATCCAGACTACAATATAAGGGTATACTTCCAATGCAGATAAACATGGTTTGTACTGACCACAATGTATTAAAATTCAGGAGACAAGAAGAAACCCATCACTCAATGGCACACTCATGGTACACCATGGTAATAATAATAATAAATGTTATTGTTTTCCGATTAATGATGAAAGTAGGCAGATTACATAACTTTGAGTTCATGTGTATAATGGGTCTGTGATCATTCATTTTTTTCAACTAGAGAGTCAGGCTATTCAAATGCATGCATTTAATGTTAACAAATTATTTACAAATATCTAGTGTGATCCAAGTCAAACCGCATGAGGTTTTTAGCATAACATATGCAGAGGTAAAAAATCATATTGATTGCCCTGATTATAATGATGAATGTTCTGGTGATGGTATGTTGTGACATACAGGAAGTTAACTGCCTCTAGTTCTATTAATGAAATCACATGAGTTCCTCCGGTTGCTCCTCACATGAGCTGCACAGAAATAAATAGATAGTTCAAGCCAAAAATAAAAAGTTCTGTCATCATTTGTTCATGTCTTTCGAAACCCTTGTGGCTTTCTTTCTTCATAGGAAATGAGAAGTTTAGCAGAATGAAAGTAGATGGGAACCAGGGGCTGTCAAGCTCCAAAAAGGACCATAAAAGATTATAAAATTAAAATCATTATATTTCACTGTAAGAAAAGCAGCAGTTTGAACTTTCTACACTATAAACAAACTCCTTTTGTGTTCCACGGAAGGAAAAAGTCACACAGATTTGGAAAGACATGAGGGGAAGTAAATGATAGAACTGTGATTTTTGGGTGAACTATCCTTTAATATCCTGCTCTATTCAGGTCAGGCTACATCCAATTGCAGACATTGTTCTGGAATTAGAGCTGTGATTGTGATGAAAGGCCAAGCATGACAATATAAACATGTTAACATTCAATTAGCAGACTGTCATTTCCAAGTTCCATGCAACACAGACTGTCAGCATGTGCATGTCAGCATGTTAGAGGTTTAACAAGTTCAGTAAGCATGAAGGAACAGGAAAATAAAGGCCCTTTATTCTGGAGCGAGGCTGATTTACTGCAGTGTGGGAGGACCAAGGGAAGGAAAGCAGGATTGAGGTTGAGTCATGGTCACGCAGAAGACTGTTTGCTGTGCTCAGCATCAGATCAAACAATGCCGAGGCAGCATATGGGCTGTGGCTCACAGCTCAGAGGGAGGATTGACCCTTTTAGTGCTTAACAGACTGAGGTTTCATCATGCTGTCGTCTAGATGTTTCTCTCCAGCTGTCTAGACAGACAACAGATTTTAATGATCTGATGTTGTTGTTTTTGGTATCATGTTTCCTAAAAGATAAATGCCAAAATGATTCCCATATTTATATGGTAATCTGAATATTGAGCTTGAGCTCCCCCAAAAATGAAAATTTCATTCCAAAAGCATATGACTTTTTCTTCTGCAGAACACAATAGGAGAATATTTGAAGAAATTGTAATGAATAGTTTCAATAATAATAGTTCTGTCATGGCAACTCTCGGAGTGTTTTGCATGGTAATGGATATGACATTGTTGATATGTTTGGTCTTGGTGGAATAGATCTGCTACGTTGCTGCTGTTGGTCATTGCTGCTGCGGCAGAGCAAGTACAGGACTTGCTACTGCCAATACATGCATGACGCTGCTGTGAGCAAGTAAGACATTTTGCAATTGTGCAATATCATACATGAATTACCCGTAGCAGATTTATACAGGTGGAGCTGGGGAAGGTGGAGGGTTTTTAGAAGCACACTGCAAACTGCTACAGCATATGCCAAGTATTTGAAAGTTGATCAGCGAGCTCATTGTCTACTGATACAGCAGGAACCAATCAGCTGTGCCCTCTAGACTAGAGAATGATGTGATTGCTAGCAGGTTGAGTGAAGGATATATCAGCATGCACCATCTAGAGTTTCATGATTGAACTTTGTATTTTGTCTGTGAATAGGAATTAAGACTTCAAAAGTACCAAAAAAATATCAGAAAAGGATTAATTGTAAACTATTTTTTTGTCAAAATACCACAGTTAGCTACAACAAAGTTGTGGTAACTTAATAATACTACTTTCCTCAGCAAAAAATAAATTAAACTGCCAGAAAGATTCTGAAAGTGCCCCTATTAATATAGTATAGTTTTACAGTAGTAACAGTAACTTTAGAAACTATGGTTACCATCTTACATTTAGGGTACGTTTACACAACAACATGCTTAAAACGGAGACGTTTTTTTGTTTGTTTTCCGCATACAGACAACACCTTGTCAAAACAATCCCCATTCACACGGATCCGCGAAAACGACTAAAAACGCTGTATTTTGCTGCCAGGCCATTAGATGCGATGAAACACTATAGACTGAATATGGAAAACGCATGTGCAAAACATCTTCGTTTTCACAGATTTGCGTTTTTGTTGTTTACATGGAGACTGTTTTCAAAAACGTACACTTTGAAATCCATTTTCAAAAGTTTCAGGCACCCAAAACGCTGTTGTCGTGTAAATGAACGGCCAAATGCATAAAAATTTGAAAACAGTTTTTGGGATTTTATGATGAAAATGTCAGTGATACATGCCTATGCAAAACTAGCTGCCATGCTACTAGGGAGCTGTATTGTTTTTTACTGCATTGATGTGTGGTTGCTTGGAGGTTACTTAAAGTCGCAATGAAACAAAAGTAGCGGCAGATCTTTTCTTCCATATTGTAACATATCCGAGTGAACAAACAATCAGAAAAAATATACGGCGGAACATGGTTCTTTCGAATGACTTTCTTTAAGTTAAAATGAATTAAACATTCAATTTAATTGTACTTAAAAATTCTTAAAAAAAAGGCAGCAACTTTTTTTTTTTTAACAGTGTACCAGGTATAAATTTAAGTCAAATTGCTTTGAAAAGTATAAGCACACCTCTCCTCAATAAACTGCACAATTTGAGGTATCTGCAGAGTTAGAGGTTTTGTTGAAATCCCTAAACCTAGGTATGAGAAATTGTAATAGCAAGCACCACTGGCCATTCAATGTATGGGATTCTGCTTAAATCATATTTCAGTCAGATGATAGTAGACTGAAGGGTGGCAGTAAGCTGAGAATGTGTCCTGCAAAACTCTCCCAGAACAGATGTCATGCGAGTGTTGTTTGGGGTCAGATTCCTGGGCGTCGATGTGGCAGATGTAGAGAGAGTGCACAGATACTAGGAGAGATTTGTCCCACTCACCCTGGACTGTCTTTACATTCACACACTTATCCTGGTACATTTCTCTCTCACGATTGCTTAAGACAGCCAATCAACACAAACTCTGATTTTGCAGTTTCAACAAAGCACAATTTCATGTCTCTGTAAAACTGTTTCTTCCGATTACCCTAAATGGCATCAACCAGAGCTTCAACACAAAAAATAAAAAAGATAAGAGCTGCCTGTGTCTTCTGTTTGCCCACTCAAGCCCAAATAAGGAAGTTGTGATCTTTGACATATATTGCTCTTCTGCTTTTTGGAGTCACATGTATAGATGATAGACGTGGGTATAATGGTCACAACCTGTTCTGGACTTGACACTTCCTCTTTCACAAAGTTCTTTTCCCCTTTGCTTTCCTTAAAGAAGCTACAATATGTAATTTCTTTCGCCACTTGGGGTGGCTAACCTCTTAAAATAACAAAGGCGTAGGTTGATGACGCATAAGCGGAACTATGGAACTTGTCGTCATGCTGATGGATCTAATAATGTTTATGGATGAGTGAATGCATTAATGTTTTTAACATGACTGTGGTATGAAGCAGGTCGCGATTGCTAATGAGAGACAGATATCAGCACCACACGCGAGTCCCACGGATATAAAGGAATAAGGATATTTCATTCTACGAACTACCCGCAAGTGCAGAATTACTACTCACACAGGTCAGTTTATTAGACGAATGAAGCTTGTGAGGTAACGCAGCGCTGTTTCACTTGGTCTACACTATCACACTAAACGAATGTTGAAAGTTCTAGTGTTATTTTATGTGTTAGTTTGTTGGCTGTATGAGACTAGCAGTAAGCTAGATCAGCATTAGAAAAACATACTGATCATATTCTAACATTTCATCATGTTGAGCTATATAACATTGATTTGTTTTATGTACATTTGCTCACCTGTCTAATAAAGTACATGCAAGAGCGGCATCTCTGTCAAGTCGAAGTTTGTCGCGGATGTGGAGCTCTCGGCATCTCGAAAACGATATTGATCCTCGTTTTAGTTCTCCTTTTGTCCCAAAGACTGCTTGCCATGGTCTATAATGTTTGAACAAAACAACAACAGCTTATAGTATGAGCGGAAACTAGGGATATCGCGGATATTACATCATTGACAGGCGACAATGACCAGGGACGAACCAGTATTTAAAATTGGAATTTCTCTGAAATTAAAAATCTTTGGGAAATGTTGGGATATTGTAAGTACACAACTGCAGGAAATCACACTGTGCAAGTGATTTTTAGATATTTCATTACAAAAATCTTACATATTGTACCTTTAAAAGGCGCCACTGAAACTGCATTGAAATCATAGCCCTTCCATTTAGGTGATTCATAATCAGTCTCTCCACCCTAAAAAGAAACAGATCATGTTATATTGCATTTACAGTTTGATTCAAGCACTTTACTTAATCAAGTGCTTGAATTAGTTCATGCATCCCATTTATCTAAATTCAGTTTACTTGTCATATTTGTATTGCTTTTCCTAATAAAGAGATCTGCAGATGGGCTGCATTATTCTAGCGCTGTGAATTGATGTAAATAGAAAACGTCATTAAATGACGTTTGGAACAACTTGCCTGGTTTCTTTAGGTGGATCATGCAGTGCAATAGTAAAAGTAACATGTCTGCAGATACATACGTCATCATACGTATGTAAATAATCAAGGAAAGATGTGAGAAGTTTTCCTTTTACAATTGCGGTCAGTCATAGTTCTCTAAGGTAATGGGGTGCAGTCGTTCAGCTACATTAACACAAGTGGAGTCGCAAATGAAATCGAAGGATGAATCATTTCACACGTCAGGGCCTGGCACGGCTCTGACTCACTTACTGGAAAGTGAGATCGCTGGAGGTTGTCATGCCCTGTATAGTCATCAAAGCATTTCTTCTCTGTCTGGTTTCTTTAGGTGGTTTCTTTAAGGGATCTTGGTCACATTGTGTCAGATGATTATCACTGCAATTGCAAGTTGTTCCAAAGATTTTGAATGGGTGTCAGGGAGAAATTCCTGTTGCAGGCTGGCTTTACCCTGGAATAACAGTGTGCTAAATAGCATCAGGACGTTCAAAATTAGAAGCTTGTTGGACTGAAATGATAAACTCTACAACAGTGGTTCTCAACTGATGGGTCATGACCAAGCGGCAACCTCCCTGTCTCTCTCTTGAAACCAACACGGAAGTGAATTAAACGGCAATTCATCAATTGGCCGCTTGAGGCTGGCTGCAAAAGAGAGTCAAATCTGCATCTCCCCATGTTGAAATGCCCAACTTTACAGCTGTGAGGGGGGTGAACTTTTTTATAACTCATCCGTTTAAATTATATTAAGCCTTAAATTTCTTCATAATTAAGGGTGTGTCCACTTTTGAGTGACAGGTGGATTCCCGCTGCTGTGGTCATTAGTCATCATTAGCCGTTTGTCTGCTGTTTGTTATCTGTCACGTTACCTCAACTCATTGTCTGACTGTAAAAATAAATAAATTCGGGAGTGACGCGCTGCCAAGATGGCGACGGTCGGCTACGCCCACTTTAGGCTTCACGGGTGACGTCACAGACACTACGTCCATATTTTTTTACAGTCTATGGTCATGACCCCAAAATCTGTTGTGATCAGAATAAAAACTAAATATTTAGGAAAAAATAAACACGATTGTTCAAACTTTTTCCTCATTGCGGAATTAAACTTTACGTTTCCAGTCTTTGGTGTTTCTAGCCAAATTAGCGTATTTTCCGAGCTGATAATGCAACGTTAAACCTATGAAAATGGTTTTTAAAACCACATGGCTCCATAGTGTCATGATTATACTTTTGACTTTTGTCAGTGCCTCACCCGTCAAAGTTTAATGACTGTGTAGATGACATGAAGCTGCCCAAAATTAACTACACGGAAAACAGATGGGCGCTCATATCCTACATACAGCTCCTGTTCAGGGGGTTTTGTCCTCAAAATGATAAGAATGCACATATCATTTTGTTTTTTAACTTAAGTGCTGCAAGCCATGCTCGTTTTCTCTTGCCAGTCTTTGGAATAAAATGCAAGGCATATGGCACCGTATACGGACATTCTTTTCAGATTTGCAGGTGCTCAAAACACGGACTTCCCAGGAATTTCTTCAGGTTATTGCTGTTTTTTTTGTGGCAGCCAAAAACAGCACAGTCTAACCCTGCACTCGTTTACATTTTTTAGTATGTTCAAAAACTTTCTGTTTAATTAATTAATTTGCTCTTTTTACCCCTTTTTAACAATGGGTTCCTATGGAGAACAGAACAGGACAGCATAAGAACAGAAGTTAGAATTCCATCGTATGCTCAGGAAAAAGGTGGATAATACAGAAAAATAAATAGGCTTTTTAAAGGGAGGGGGAAATGGTTCCCATATCTTTTTTTGTTCGTGTCAAAGGCCTGCCTTGCAATTTTGTTTGGTGTAATGGTGATATGAATAAATGTTAATGTTTTGTTTACTTTTGTATGTGGTACACTGTTAAAAATAAAGGCTTCAAAAGGGGTGTTTTGCATAGAAATCCATTTTTGGTTCCCCAAAGAACCATGTTTTTCTTAGTGTGAAGAACATTTGAATTATCTAAAGAACCCTTTTCCACTACAAAGAACCTTTTGTGCATTGGGAATGTTCCATGGATGTCAAAGGTTCTTCATGGAACCATCAATGCCAATAAAGAACCTTTATTTTTAAGAGCGTAAACAATTTTGGCAATTTTGTGCTGGGTCGCCACTTGTGAAGCAAAACCAGTTGAAAACAACTTTGCTAGAAGTCATAAAAAGTTTTGCAAAGTTTGTTTGCAGTTGCTGATGTCAACTTCCCCTTCTCTCACCTGACTGAGCCAACATGCTGGATTTAACCCTTTGAGATCTCTCCAGCAGCTTTTATATCATATAAAGCAGGATTGGCTGTATCATTCACATAGTTCCACTTAAACACTTTGCAATGAATTTTTCATGTGTGGGCTGATGGGACACATTGCCAGGGAGCATTCATTTCAAATTCCTCTTCAGGGTATTTGGCTTCTCTTATACACCCTCTCAGCTGCAATGTTTAGTGACCCTAATGGACGTTTATGAAAGGTAAGACCGGTTAATAAAGAAAGTAAATGGCTAAATTCAATTCAGACAGTCCTTTGAATGACATGATATATGAGATGATGACTGTTTGTCTCTGAATTGTCCACCTGCCCTCAAATCGAAACGAAAGGACACCTGAAATGCTCCATAATACAGTTTATTTGTTGAGTAACATGACTATGAATACACTTTGGAAACGATGCTGGTGAGCAAATGTTTCACATAACAAATAAACAACAAACTTTAAAAGATTTTTTCCAGGTTCGATACAAGTGCTAACTTTCTGCCATGTTGTCGATAAACAGAAAATAATTTTGACTCCTCCCTCAATCAAAAAAAGAAAACAAAAGTGATGGTAAATGCTTTTATATTGTTAAAACATTGTATTTATTCTATTCCACCTTTCTGAAATCCTGAAAAAAAGTAATACAGTTTACACAAAAATACTAAGCAAGACAATTGTTGTCAACACTGATAATAACAAGAAATATTTCTTGAGCACCAAATCAGCATATTAAGAGTGATTTCTTGAGGATCATGTGAGTTATGGGTGCTGACCCCAAACTTTTGATTGGTAGTGTATGTATATTTTTTATTTTAAAATGGACAATAATGAAATTCTATGGTCAAAGGAGAATTTTATTTTAGTTTAAAAAATGTATTATATGAGATGTAAAGTTGTTAATCATCCTTTTTTTCTTGATGTAATCAATTTCCTTCCTACATCGTTTTCATAAGATTTCTGGTTTCTCTCTGAAACATTTGTATACCTATCATGCATCAATGTAAACACGAATGTGTCAAAATGATTTTCTGTGGTATTCAACAGCACGCCACAGATGTTTGTATAGCTTACTTTTTTTTTTGAGCCCGGAACATTTCTCTAACATCACACACAACAAAAATACTGTTTACAGCTACAGCTTTAGTTACACAACAGAAAGTAGCTTGATTACAGAGAACATTTCAGACAGCCTGGCAAGACTACTACTTTTTCCTCCCTTCGTTCTGCCGATTTTCTCTAACTGTTTTTTGGTTGTTCAGGATTTCATTTTTGGCTATTCACACTCTGTGTCTCCTCTGCAAAGGGATGCATCTTTTTAAAAAGCGTAATAAATGCACACAGTATTAAATATAGATGACACTCTTTATTTACAGTTAAAATGGTCACTACATAAATTGGCTTGCTGCTGGTGCATCTGCCAGTTCCTTTTTAAAGTGGCGGTTTCAAATGCTATGAAGTCCAAATAGGGCATAAAGACATGGTGTTAGATTCATATACAATCACTCAATTAGACTCAGGAGAGATACGCCTACTCAGTTTAAAGGAGCAAAGAGCAAAACAACAAAAGTAGTATTCTAGTTCACATTCATTCAATGAATTTGACCAGTGAAGTTTTTTGTTTCTGTAGGATCTCGGATTACAGTCTTTTACTGAGCCAGATGTGTTGTCAGATATATCAGGGTCATTTTACACACAATCTTTGTGAAATAAATGTCCTTTAATGTGGTATCACACTTTTTTTTTTTTTTAAACACCAAATACATATTTTCCACCTTTCTTCTATACCTCCTTTTAATTCACTATATAGTGCATCAGAAGTCACTTCAGCAAACTGCAGAATGATCTTGAATCTAGTTGTATTTAAAAGTTTTCAATGTCCGGTATTGAGTGCAAATGTACTGTGCCCCGACTGTCCTCTCCTGGAAAAAAGGATTGGATCAGATTGCTAGTTAATTGCCGCCTTTGTACTGCTGGAACAGTAGATGTACTATTTGTACAGCCATTCCCTGTCGTGACACCCCATAGTGCACTGGGTGTGATGCCAATACTCTTAAGTACTGTACTGTAGAGCGGCTCTGTAGTACAGCACACTACCAGATGTGGCCTTGCGTGGACAGAGCTTTATTTGTCTTTAGAAGAGCACTAATGGAAATTGATTGTGACTTAATGAGATCGTTTGGCAGGTGATACCAAATCAGACCATGGTGTTCACTGTGAATCTGGGTTAAAAGGTTCTTCCACGCCTAATGATGTTTTCGAGCTACGTTTTTGACGTCTGTCCCAGTTAAAAGTCAGATTGGTCATCCAGATGTCCTTAACTTTTGTGGCTGCACCAACTAGACCGAAACACTGAGCTCAATCATTGTATACTTTTAAAATGCTGTGCCATTTTGTAAAGTGACTTAAGCTGGATTGACAATATAATCAGTGCATTTTGAGTAATGATGCACCAAAATGACACAAGTTTGAAACAAGACATCTGGACATCCTGTCCCGAAACCAAAAGTAAAATGGTCATTTTAAATTTGCCTTTGTAAGCAAATAATATGTTTGAATGATTTATGGAAAGCACACCACTGCACATACAGAGACAGTATGTCACATCAACTGTAAGCGCAACCTTTGTCAATTTATCATCCATTCATAATTATGAAATGTACTGAAACTTATATATACAGTGAGGAAAATAAGTATTTGAACACCCTGCTATTTTGCAAGTTCTCCCACTTAGAAATCATGGAGGGGTCTGAAATTGTCATCGTAGGTGCATGTCCACTGTGAGACACATAATCTAAAAAAAAAAAAACAGAAATCACAATGTATGATTTTTTAACTATTTATTTGTATGATACAGCTGCAAATAAGTATTTGAACACCTGAGAAAATCAATGTTAATATTTGGTTCAGTAGCCTTTGTTTGCAATTACAGAGGTCAAACGTTTCCTGTAGTTTTTCACCAGGTTTGCACACACTGCAGGAGGGATTTTGGCCCACTCCTTCACACAGATCTTCTCTAGATCAGTCAGGTTTCTGGGCTATCGCTGAGAAACATGGAGTTTGAGCTCCCTCCAAAGATTCTCTATTGGGTTTAGGTCTGGAGACTGGCTAGGCCACGCCAGAACCTTGATATGCTTCTTACAGAGCCACTCCTTGGTTATCCTGGCTGTGTGCTTCGGGTCATGTTGGAAGACCCAGCCTCGACCCATCTTCAATGCTCTAACTGAGGGAAGGAGGTTGTTCCCCAAAATCTCGCAATACATGGCCCCGGTCATCCTCTCCTTAATACAGTGCAGTCGCCCTGTCCCATGTGTAGAAAAACACCCCCAAAGCATGATGCTACTACCCCCATGCTTCACAGTAGGGATGGTGTTCTTGGGATGGTACTCATCATTCTTCTTCCTCCAAACACGTTTAGTGGAATTATGACCAAAAAGTTCTATTTTGGTCTCATCTGACCACATGACTTTCTCCCATGACTCCTCTGGATCTTCCAAATGGTCATTGGCAAACTTAAGACGGGCCTTGACATGTGCTGGTTTAAGCAGGGGAACCTTCCGTGCCATGCATGATTTCAAACCATGACGTCTTAGTGTATTACCAACAGTAACCTTGGAAACGGTGGTCCCAGCTCTTTTCAGGTCATTGACCAGCTCCTCCCGTGTAGTTCTGGGCTGATTTCTCACCTTTCTTAGGATCATTGAGACCCCACGAGGTGAGATCTTGCATGGAGCCCCAGTCCGAGGGAGATTGACAGTCATGTTTAGCTTCTTCCATTTTCTAATGATTGCTCCAACAGTGGACCTTTTTTCACCAAGCTGCTTGGCAATTTCCCCGTAGCCCTTTCCAGCCTTGTGGAGGTGTACAATTTTGTCTCTAGTGTCTTCGGACAGCTCTTTGGTCTTGGCCATGTTAGTAGTTGGATTCTTACTGATTGTATGGGGTGGACAGGTGTCTTTATGCAGCTAACGACCTCAAACAGGTGCATCTAATTTAGGATAATAAATGGAGTGGAGGTGGACATTTTAAAGGCAGACTAACAGGTCTTTGAGGGTCAGAATTCTAGCTGATAGACAGGTGTTCAAATACTTACTTGCAGCTGTATCATACAAATAAATAGTTAAAAAATCATATATTGTGATTTCTGGATTTCTTTATTTTAGATTATGTCTCTCACAGTGGACATGCACCTACGATGACAATTTCAGACCCCTCCATGATTTCCAAGTGGGAGAACTTGCAAAATAGCAGGGTGTTCAAATACTTATTTTCCTCACTGTATATATATATAATTAATTAACAATAATGTTTTTAGACATTACAGGAAACATTTTAAAACTACTAAAATAGTTATTATAATGATGGTTCTTCTGAAAAATAAATAAATAAATAAATAAATCACCCTTTTAATTTATTTCCGAACAAATACTTAAATATTGAGATATTTGGATCGAATATATATTTAAAGCACAATATTGACTCCAAATCTGTACTTTATCCCACAGGTCAAAGATGAGAAGAAAATCCAGGAGGTGGTGGATCTCACCGACTACGAGAGGTCTGAGGAACTTCGTAAGGCCAAAAGCAGGAGCAAAAAGAACCACAGCAAGTTCACGCTTCTGCGTTCACGGCAGCCAGGCAACACGGTCAGTCACTACAGGAAGTAGGGTTTGTCAGTAGAGGATAATAGCTAATGGGTTTAGCCCAGTCAGGGCTGGTTTATTAGTCAGTTTGCAGTCATGAAAAGCAATCATATGTTGCACATGTGATGTGTCTCTACATTCACACATATGAGCAAAAGGAGAAGAACAGAGACTAAAATAGGTGCTCTTAACTGGTTATTCAGCCATACAGAGAGTATTCAAACTGCTTCTGTAATCTATTATATGAATAGGACAATTCAAGGGTCACTCCTGTTTCTAAATGCGGTTAGAACACTGATTTTTGTTAATGCAGCCATTCAGACTCGAGTCGATGTTAGTCTAAGAAAATATTAGACAATAAATCATACTCCAGCATGTTAGTCTCCAAGCACAAACTTGGCCCGACCTCTGTAGTCATCCAATCCTGTGTAATTGGCTTTCAGTAAGAACGGCTCAGCTTATTGCTTTCACTAGCAAACCACAGGCCACCACAAATATCTTTTATCCTTTAGACCAACACAAATAGTACATCTTACCAATTGAGTTAAAGCTCCAAGTTTCTTAAAGGTGAAGTGTGTCTATCCATCCATCCATCTACCCATCCATCTATCTACCCATCTTTCTATCTACCCATCTTTCTATCTACCCATCTATCTATCTATCTATCTATCTATCTATCTATCTATCTATCTATCTATCCATCCATCCATCCATCCATCCATCCATCCATCCATCCATCCATCCATCCATCCACCCACCCATCCATCCATCCATCCATCCATCCATCCATCCATCTCTTTATATTTTAATTTAACCTCTTCTAAAATACATTTTATCAGTAAAAGGAAGTTTCCTTTTAGAAGTCTGCTTTAGTTATTGATTGTTGATTTTTTTTCTGCCAGTCTAGACTCTACAGCACATTTGCAGGGTTTCTGACAGCTAGGAGAAACAGACTGTAAGGGGTTACGTCTGACCAATCCTTTAAAATCCAGCACCGAGACAAGGGGTTAATCCCTAGGAAAAAACATGGAGGGTCTTAGGAAAATCCAGCACCCAACCTCCCAAACACACCCCTTCACACACAGAAACACACCACTACATGGTTAATAAGTCCTTCTGCCCCACATACAACAGCTGTTACATACGCAGCTCAACAGGGGAGACACCCTATTACATGACCTCATGAAAATCATCATCTTTCTGCTTTTTTCTCTCGCCTGCCTCTTTTTTTGCACCCTTGTTTCCACAAGTAAGATTCAGCACCTAATTTTAATTATTACCAAATAATTCAAAAGCCTTACAGGAACAGTATTATTTGTGCACTTTTGTAGTATATTGCACATTGCAGCATTATATTAATTATATAAAGCTAGTCATAGTTACAATTATTTAAAATGACATTTTTGCACCCTCCCTGACACCAAGCTGAATTAAGCAAGCTGTTTTTGCTGCTGTAAGCATTCACCTAGCAACCATCCAAAACACCCATGAAACCTCTTAACAACAGACTACAATATTCTGAACACCTTAAAAAAAAATAAAAAATCACATAACAATGCCTGAGCAACCAACCATCTGCAGAGCGACAGCAAGTTTTGCACTGGAAAAGTACCACCAATGTAAACAAATCTTGATCTCAATTTATGTTTTTAAAAGAAGTCTCTGTAACACTTTAATTTGATGGTTCCCCTTTAGACATTCTGTTGACTATAAGTAACGTTTATTCACTCTCATTAAAGTATTACAGTAGTAGTGTATTAGTAGACTGTCTTCTTAATATCTGCTAACACTTAATGTTCTGCTCCACCAACATACACTGACTATAAGTAACTTTGCAGGTCAACTTGTTCTACTAACCTGAACCCCTTAATCTACTCACCTTAACCCTAACAGTCTATTAATACTGAACTAAAACTCTAATGAGAGTTAGTTGACATGTAGGTGCAGTGTTACTTCTTATAGTCAACAGAATGTCTAAAGGGGATCATCAAAATAAAGTGTAACAGAAGTCTCTTATGCTCACTAAGGCTGCACTGATTTAAAATTTTTTTTTTTTTAACAGCGATGATTTCAAATGCTATGTCTTTTTTAATTGTCAAAGTGTTGTGTCAACAACAGTACAAATACGTAGCATTGGGTGCATAGCAGAGTCTTATCTACACAGCTGCAGCATCAACAGAAGGGCCGCCTGTCTGTCACGGCTCCAGCAGACTGTGTTGGGAAGACTTGCAGTGTTGTTGCCTAATATGGTGGTTTCTGCCTCACACTGTTGCTGCATCAGCTGTCTATAGACAGAGCCATATGGCTGTACCTGCTCATTTATGCTTGGCTCACTACATGTTTGTGTCCACCTAGCACAAGACTGAAGAAATTTTCACCATGTTTGTAGGCGTAAAAATGAAAAGCCAGCAGGGTTCAGGGCAACACTGGTCATACATCAAACTGTGCAGTTACTCTATAAACTGCACTGGCCTGTATGTTTGTATTTGGATAAATGATCTGCTCAAAAAAGACATGTTTTAAAGTATTTTTCACCCTCAAAATGCAGGTTCCAAATCTGGTGTTTTTGGCCGTCAGTCCAGAAGAGAAGGAGTCATGGATCAATGCTTTAAATGCAGCGATCACCAGAGCCAAGAATCGCATATTGGATGAGGTAAGCCAAACATTCTTATGTCTTTGCATATAACAGTGCTGCTTGTTTAAAAAAAATAAAAAGTTCCAAGCCATCGCCAGTATTTTTGATCATTTTCACAAAACTTTCATGGCCCCCACACTATTTTGTTGAATACATTTCTTAGCATGCAATTTAATCAAAATACTTTTATTCTAGCTTCATGTATTCTTTAATAATCAACAGTTGAATGCATGTTTCATAAAAAAAAAAAAAAGCTGAGAAAAATCACATTTTTTCAAAGACTACAGCATTCATAAACAATGCTTTTATCGTTTGTTTCTGCTTCTTTTTCGAAAGTGTTTTGAAAGAAAATCCCATCAATGGCAGGAAAAGAGTTAAGCATTTTCAACCAGAGCGAAAGTTTGTAATGCACTGACCATATGACAGCATACTTCCATTAGTTATGTTTCTTGACGTAGGATTAAGGATGTGAACTAGCCCCTAAACACAAGTAATAAATTCGTCCAACATCGTTTGTGCTACAGATATCAATGACACCTCCAATCCTGTGGTTTGTTGAAGAAAAGTGTGCTAGACTTAGCGTCCGAAATCGCCCCCTATACCCTTAAATAGGGCACTATTTGAGAGGACAGCCATTTGTAGTGGTGTCCGAAACCATAGTGGACGATACTGAGTACACTCATTCAATCCCACAATACACCGCAATAACGAGTGTACAACTGATGTATGCTCAATGGCTAGATAGTACTCATAATGCAGTGTAAGAGTCGCGCGTCGAATGAATTTCCACTTCTGATTAGAAGATGGTGCCGCAGCTGAATCATCCATCCATTTTCCAAACCACTGGTCCAATGTGGTTAGCATTATCATACAGGTATTAATTCCTTTTTAATTGATTATTAGATTGTTTAACTACGGTTTATGTTTGCTAGTTAGCATAGAGTTCAAGATAAATCTTTGCATTACTAATGGAGCTGCCAGTTTGCTACGTTTTAAATGATTATTAAGCAGCACGCTTCCGCCACACTCAGTGCATGTCCGAATTCACTCGTTTTCATTCACTCCTTCAGTGGACTAAATTAGGGGAGAAATGTAGGGAATAGTGAATGCGGGTAGGGGACGATTTCGAACACAGCATTAGTTTTTCAAGAAGTTGATTGACAATAGGGATGGGAATATCATAAAGTATGCATTCACCTAGCAACCACTCAAAACACCGTATGGCAACCACATAACAATGTGCTAATAACATTATGATCACCTTTGTAAATGCATAGCAATGCTCAGGCTAGGGCTGCACGATATTGGAAAAAAAATTAAATTTTTACATGTAATTTTACATGTAATTACATTACAATTTTTTTCCCAACGATATATATTGCGAGCCATCAATCCAGGCTAAAGTCAATAATTACCATATTTTATTCCAAAATTAGAACATATTTCTGTTAGAATTTGGTGAACGTTCTATGCAATCCAACGTGGCGGCGCTCTTAACAGATGTTTGTTTGTTCATTAGGCTATAATTCCTCAAAATAAGTAAAAAAAAAATCTTATTCTCTCTCTCTCTCTCTCTCTCTCTCTATGTTTTCGGTGCTGATGCAGTGATGCGTTCATGTAAATGGCACCTAAAAGCTGTCACAAAGAACCAGCAAAAGTAATGATTATGAATATGTAAAATATTGCAATGAGACATTTTAATTGTTTATTAATAAACAAGTGTTTTCTGTGTCGGCTACAAAGATGAAGTTGACGATACTGACTCGCGATCTTCGCAGTAGTGAACGCGCCGGAGAGAAATGCACATTTCATACGGATTACATAGTTTTATTTTATTTTGAATGGTTCTGTTTAAAAGTAGAGATTTCTGTAGATAATAGATATATTTCTATTTTTTTTTAGGTGTGCGAGGCGAGTAGGCTAGGCTACCTTATACGCTGAGTTTCGGTTCATGGATGATAGCTTAAGCTCCAGTTCAGGCGCTGGCGCCTCCGTGTCGTGATTATCTATTGTCTGCTATATTTACTTTTTATTTATTAAATCCAGGAAATTGGATAATGAAACACTGATTAAAATTAAGATACAATTAATACAAAACGAAATTCGCTTTAAAGAAAGGCTTTGTGTTTTCTGTTTGAGGTCTCTGTTAAAGTTTTAAAGCAGTCTTTTAGTGCCGCTTTCAGAGCGAGAACTGTCACGTAACATTGTTTTTTCCTCATAAATGCGAACACGAAAAAAATAAAAGACAAAAGACTTTTTAAAAAAGACAACCATCCACAACTTTATAACACTCCAGGCAAAGTACCTCTTTTTGGTCAACATCCTCCTTTTTGTAGCCGAAATAGTCCCAAATAGCTGATTTTGACTTTCTTTTTTGGTACGAAATCATAATTTTTTGCGGCGGCAAAAATCCTCTTCGTCGCCCATTTTTAGCCAGTGAATGTTGGCTGTGACTGTGAGCGGTGAGCAGCGGCACAGCGAACCAATCACTGTGCAAGCACGCGGAACGTGCATGTCACCCCAGCAACAAGCCATACAACAAACTCGTGTTTACTGTGTGCTACCGTTCTCTTAATACACCATGGGTGCAACTACCCTTCACATCGCATGTTCCGGCGATGTGACTATCGCTCATGCGCACATCGCGATGTCGATGTTAAAACAGAATATCGTTCAGCCCTAGTTCAGGCAACTACCGTCAACACCCCAGAACGGTGGTTGCAAGGACTTTTTTTACTTTGGTCAGTGAGCATTCACCTAGCAACCACCCAAAACACCCTAGCAACCAAACAGCAACCCAAATAATGCCAGGCAACCTTCCACAACACCCTAGCAGTGATTAAATATAGGCAAGCACCGCTCTATATTTTCTTCAAAAAATTAAAACAACTGAATACAGATTGTCATTCGCAGGTCCTTGGAGAAGCCACTTTAATAAAACTTTTAAATCGCAAAGTTTCCTGCCCTCTCATTCCCTGATCTTTTCACAGTTTGTTTGCTAAAGGGATTTGCTCAATTTAAAAGCGGGTCTATAATCACGCTCGACACACAGTGGGAGAAAATGAATCACTCCACCAAAAATAGACGGCAGTCACGACTTTCAGCGTTAAAGCAGCCATATCAGAGCTTATCTGCACCTTCAGCTTCCGCTAATGAACGAGATTTAATCTGGCCTAACCATGCATGCTGTCTGCTTTTTCCAGATCAACATGTCATGGGGACCAGGTCATTGCTTAGGACCATAAACATACACACAGGCAGATGAGGATGCCTAACTGTTACACAGTCAATGTTCTAGAGATTCATTTAAATAAATCAGAGAGAGCAGAGCGTGTGCTTTCCCTTTCACATGCGACTGTGGTGTGATTCATACCCTACATCTAGTTGAGTTAAACAGGCAAGGTCTCCCATACCACTCAACAGGAGAGGAAACAGACTGAGTCAGCACACGATAACAGCCGGTTATGTTGAGAGTGCTTCTGTTGAACCTTACTCATAACTAGACTGTTCTTATAGCCATTCAGTGCCAGTTTAAAATGAGAGAATGGTACTGTATCACATTGTTCTTTTTACGGTTGTCAGTCACGATACCAATATAAATCAATTAAAAGGATAGTTTACCCAAAAATGAGAATTCTGTCATTAATTACTCACCCACATCATTCCAAACCAGTTTCATCTTTGTTAATTTCGTAGTCATCATCTTCATTAATTTCATCTTCGAAACACAAATGAAGTTCTTTTTGATGAAATCTAAGTTCATAAAGAGATCGTAAAACTAATCCACATGAATCTAGCGGTTTGTCCAAATTTTCTGAAGAGACTCGTTCACTTTATATAATGAACAGATTCAATTTAGGATCAGCGAACATAAATAGAAGCTCAAACGAAACTGCTTGACGCACGAGCACAAATTTGTTTTTTGCAGAAGCTCAAACGATTGAAAATTGGACTAAACGCTCAATTGATACGGATTAGCTTTACGATCTCTTCATGAATTTAAGAAGCATCAATGTGGTAGTTGCGTATCTGTCAACGGAGTGACAGAAAAGTCTCAGATTTCATGAAAAATATCTTCATTTGTGTTCCGAAGATGATCAAAGGAACAACATGAGGGTGAGTAAAGACAGAATTTAAATTTTTGAGTGAACTATCCCTTTAAAACAACAGAAGAAAAAAACAGAACAAACAACAATAAAAAGGTCTTTTGCACTTTCTATTTTTTTACCAAGGCTGGGTATCTATTCAGTCAGTTCGATTCCAATTGACAAGCTTTCAACTCTATTTGATTTTTATGTGTTTCGATAATAATTCATTTGTGATGATTTCACTTATAATGTCAACAGGCACACATCGATTATTTGTGGTCGTGGAACTGAAAGAAGCAGGTTCCACTGCTGGATGCGTCACTCACAGTTGTTTTCTCAACATCAGACATATTCTTTTTCTGATCTGGATGGTTTGGTTTTTCTAATTTCAGTAAATCAATGCACTGCTTATCCGTTGCCAAGAACTGCTGCAAGCTGCAAGTGTGGGAAATGTGTAGGCAGGTTTAGTGCCTACTAGACAATGAGAATATGCTTTAACTAGCCACAAACATCACCATGCACAAATATATACTAGATTTTATATATTCCTGAGCTTAACTTTGCGAAACTCACCACCACAAGTAGGATAGGGTGCATGAAGCAGACACCATGCTGTTGCTAGATGAAGAAACAAGATGCTAGATGCTAAGAAATAAAGGTAATCTTCTAAACAAATATTTTGTTTCGTTGTGTACTACCCTTTCATTGTGTTCCATAAATCCTGACCAAACACACACAGTGAGATTAGACATACACTCCATTGGCCAACAAACACAAGCCATCTCAGAACACAAAGTCTTGGTTGTTAACATTTACAGCTTAAGCTTTCTCGTAAACAACAGACTTGTGTTGACATGTTTGATTCATGTTGTTATTTTTCAGTGTAACAAATTCTCAGATTATTCCCTCTAGCTTGGACAAGCATTTTGCCCAGAACTCAAACATTCATCCACTCCTCCCAAGTGGTCATGTATCATTATTTGTACATCACAAACAAATAATAAACAGACATAATTCTGCTCCTCCTGCAGGCTGGCGTGAAATATGTAGCTGCTGATAGTTTCCATGTGACTGATTTATTCAGTTGGGCTTTATTCCAGTGCTTTTTGTCTGACCCCTTTAGGTGACGGTGGAAGAGGACAGCTTGTTGGCCCATCCGACGCGTGACAGAGCTAAGATACCTCACACACGCCGTCTGCCCACCCGCGGGCACCTCATGGCTGTGGTAAGCAGTCCATTCGCTTTGAATGTCACCTCATTAAAACATGAACAGCCTGCTGGGAAAAGGCTATAATGATCCATAATAGTATGTACCTTTTTTTTCAGCGATGAAATACTTTCTACTTTATGCTATCAGTTTCTAAGACAATTTAGGGCCCAACTGTACAGATTTTTTCCTGCTTTCCAGGTCAGGCCAGTGGTTCGGATTTCTACTTGACCTGCCAACATTTTCACTAGCCCCAATACAATTTTTTTTTAGAAAATCAGACATCAATCATACATTTATTATAATAATATATATTATAAAATATATATATATATATTTTCATCAAATGTTAAACTTTCTTTGCAAAGAAAATTGGCAATAATAGCTGACAATTATACATAAATTATAATTACTTTTGCTGCAAAACAATGCATATATAGTAAAAGATCAATAATCGTTTTGTAATTTTAAACCCATTTTTAATGATCTAACCAAGACTATTGCAATACATAGTGGAATTTTTGATATATACATCATCTGTGTCAGTCAGATAGATAATTTTACATCCTTCTTGTTGAGCCCTGCTATTTAAAAAAGGTAAACTCTGAGAACATAAGCAGCGTGAAGTACTTCTTCACCTTAAAATTTTATTTCAAATGCCATAACAATGAATTAAGCGGTAAAATTTTTGCATTTAACCTACAGAAAGACTTTTGTCTAAAATCTCCCGACCCTTTTCAGGCTTCTACCACAAACTCGGATGGCATGCTGACACTTGACCTCATCCAGGAAGAAGACGTCCTTGCAGAGCAGGGTCAGGACTCTCATGAGGATACCCTCGATAAAGCCGCTTCTCAGCATACCCTAGATTCCCAGCGCTCCAACCCAGACACCTTGAAGCTCTCAACATGTAACGAGACCCCCGGAAAGTCCCAGAGTCTGCCGCGGAAAAGCGAGAGCGCCTTTGACTGGTCGGAAAACCATCGGACGCCGCAACTCCGTAAAAAAACGTCTACATCCGAGAAGAACCGCTGTGCTTCCATGGACGAGATCCTCACGCACTGCGAGACGCGGGCCCTTCCACACTGCTCGACTTCAGCGCCAGTGCAGCCCATCAGCCAGCTCCAGGACCTCATCACCCAGAAGCTGGAGAGAACTCAAGAACTGCTGACAGAGGTGCGGGCACAGGGCAAGGGGAAGGGATCGCCAGCTGGAAAGAGCTCCAGCCCAGAGGTTCAACGGATAGAGGCGGAGCGCCTTCTGGAGGAAGCAGCGTCCACTTGGGGTCAGGCTCGTGACGTACTGGAAGAAGTGAAAGAACTCAGAGCTTTATACAAGCAGCTTGACTCCGCCCCACTCAGTCCTTCACAGAACGGCAAACTAAACAGCCCTCAACAAGCAAACCACCGGAAAAGCATGATGTGAGGACACAGAAAGTCCTTTAACGGTTTAATGGCGTCGTTTTTCAATGGAATCTTCCTGTTGACTGCTTTAGTATCGCTGGAATCAAATAACATGAGCTATACGTGTATGTATGAATCGTTAAAGAGCTTCCACTCCCTAATATCAGCGTCAGAACAAAAGTATGAGAGACCGGTGGTTTTACAAAACACAAGCTGTTGCGCTATACCCTGCAGTATCATTTTTCACAGTGATGTCAACAGGGATAGTAAAACCACGGAGTCACCAAGCGGTCTCGAGACAGGGTGAAGAAGCACCAGATGGCGGTGATGTTGTTGTCATCACTAGCCCATCACAATGTGAATGTTACACTGGAGGAGCTTTGTTTCAAAATGGTCACAGACCACCAGGTCTATTTTACTCCCTGGGTCATTTTTGTACGTAATAATAATAATTCCCAGCATACTTGCTCTGCTGTTAACACAAACCATTGCTCATAATAAGATGCAATCAGGGTGCAGCCAAAGGCGATTGGCGGAAAGCTCACGGGTAGTGGAACATGTGCTGTGTCCGGCGGTGCTCTGTATCCCATCAGATGGGCTCCAATTGTGAACAAAGCCATGAACATGAACACAGATGACGTCTGGTGCCAGAGTTGCTGCGGAAAGTGGAGGAAGAAACAGCTGCCATTAAAGACGAGACTCCATGCAGTAAAGGAAACGATTAATAATAATTACACATTTGCACTATGGAGAATGCTGTAAAACGAGAGTGACACTGGCAAGCTATCTTTTCAAACCTAAGAGGCAGAACAGACAATCTACTGTAGGCAGGGAAATATGGGTCGTGTAGCTCCAAGTCTTTACACCTAAGTGGTATTTCCGAAAATGTTGGTATCTTTCAAAATCAAAAGCTGCCTTAGCGTATTTTCATAAGGGCACATGCAAACTGCATTTCAAAGACTCTGAACGCTTGTATATTCTAATTTTCAAAAAGTTCGCCAACAAGTTGCCTGCACCTCAAGAGAAGCTTTTAAAGCATGATTTTTTTTTTGCTTTGCTTTGATTTTTGTCTTTGGGGAACTATGCAAGGTTGCATGGGTGAATCTCACGAAACCAGTCAAGAACATGAACGTGTCACATTTCTCTCCAAAATTTCTTTGAAAGAAACAAGAAATTCTATTATGCTTAAAGGAAAATTAAGCTTATTTTTTGTATTGTTTCTTTATTTTTATGCCAATTAATCATCCCCCCCAATATGTGCGCATATCCCCAACCCAATTCTCATTACCGTGATGCAACAAATTGTCAAGTAAGTACGATCGAGCTTCCTTTTGCCAAATTTGAGTGCTCTATGCATGTTGACTGATCAATGTTTATATGTGAATAAAAGCCTACATTAAATCTGTTCATCATATAAAGCGATCGAGTCTCTTTAGAAGACTTGGATTTCTTTTACAATTTCTTTATGAACAATTTTAACCATCAAGAGCTTTGGGTGAATAGACTTTCAATGGAGGGACAGAAAACTTTCAGATTTCATTAAAAATATCTTACTTTGTGTTCCGAAGATGAATGAAAGTGTTGACAACATGAGGGTGTGTAATTAATGACACAATTATTATTTTTGGGTGAACTATCCCTTCAAACATCATAATGCATCCATTTATGCAGATATTTAATAATTTTATTGTTATTCAATAAAAAAAAAAGATAACATTTTGTTGGAAAATGTTCATAATTGGCATGAAGACAAAAAGTCATTAAAAAATAATGGTCTTGTATTCATTTTATTTATGCAAAATATCATTTCTTTTTTCTCTCCTAATTTTGGCTTAAAATGTGACTTGGGTTTGTTTCATGAGATTCCCCTACATATAAGCTTGAAATAATCCACCGGTATCAGGATTCACTGGCAGTGTGCAGTACGGTATTGCGTTAAACGACCAAAGGGTATGTCTTGCCAGTATAAAACACCTTGTTTTACAGTTAGTAGCTAAATAAATGTGTTTGCACAATTCTATGGGTACAGGTCAACCTGTTCTGTTACGAAGACTTGATTATAAACAGTGTTATATTTTTTTGTACATTTTATTGTAAAGTGCTTTTTTGTAGAGAAAGACTTCGAGGAGAGTTTTTGCTTTTAAAACGCTTGATTTAAAAAAAACGCTTCCCTGGAAACGCAACTCGACCGGACATTCCTCGCTTCTGGAATCTTGTCAGAAAAAAAACGAAAAAAACAACAACTGTAAATCTCCATTTCCAAAGGTAATAAAGCACAAAGCCTATGGCAGTCCTTAGCTTTTTAAAAAAGTACAGGTGAATGACTCAAAGGTTTTATTCACTACCCCTCACATTTGAAGTTCTATTCTTATCATATTATCGCCACACAGATGCCAAAGGTTTTCTGTACCTCATACATTCGTATCTCAAACAGAGCTATGTTGAGTGATCTTTTCAGGTTTAATCAGATGAGCTGGTTTTGTTTGGTCAGCTGGCTGTGTTATGATCTGATTTTTCTGACAGTGCCAGCGGAAGGTGAATCTAATTAACAGAGCATCTGTCAGGTATCTGTCAGGTCATCTGATCAGCAGGGCTCATATTAGATTACATCATAACCAATCCTGACATCTTTCCTATATCCCATAGATCCTATTGCAAAGGACAACAGAAACCCAGCCAAATTGCTCCTGTACTTTGATAGTCATACATTAAATTTCTCATTTATGACACGTTTACTTTATGTTGACATCATAAACCATGTGACTGCCTAGAGCTGATGTTTCCTTCATGCTTTTTTTGAACTATTTATGTATGCCATAACATTGTTCATCTGCTGTCTCTATTTTTCTGAACTTCTGCAGACCTTTGATAAAATGTGAATGTGAATGAAGAGGAAAACCTCTCATTTGGTTCTTGACTGTGTTATTGTGGTCAGACTTGTAATTTTGCATAGGGATGTTGAATTTGTGTAAGCTAGTGCGTCAGTGCTAGACTGCCACTGGAAAAAGGACTTATGCAATCAGAAAGGAACGGACAATCGATTTTACCTACTTCAAATGACAGACTCTGGCTATTTTAAGGTTTGAAATGCACATTTATACAGAAGAAAATCTGAATGTTTTTGGAATTTTTCAATTCCATCATCCTCATAAACACACAATCTCTCAGATGGACAATTCATTACAAGCTGCTGGTAAACAACTTAGATACTCAATTGTCTTTTCTGCTCTAGCTAATCACATTTATATGGAAAACTGTAAATCTCTGTGTACTTTATTTCACATTTCTGTAGCTAATTGTAAATGGGGGTCAGTTTGCAGTGTGAAGAGAGAGCAGAACCCTGTGGGTGTTTGTAAGCTCAGGACCGGCAAATCTCTGATGTACTTGAGACACAACCACTTGTGCAATTAAAGTGATCCTCATGTAACGTCCCTGAATTCTGAGTGTTCATATCATAACAAAATTTTGATCTAGTTTGAATTTTAATTTAGTTTTTCCAGGTTGCGTCCATTGCTGGACGGCTGAGAAGAGTCTGTTGTCATTATACAGTACGAGAGCGGCCTCTAGAGATGAAATAAAAACTATCACTGACGCCTCGTGGAGTTTGTTTTGACACATGAGACTAGTGACACGAGTAAGCAAATTGTATCATCGCTCATGTAGCCGACAGAAACATAAAACACATGCACTATACATAGGTGTCTAATTTCAATGCTGTGGCCTTTGTGTAGATATTTAAAGATGGCCATCTTTAAACATGACTTTTTGGATTTATATGAAATGGTAACACTTTACGATAAGAGTCCATTTGTAACATTAATGTTGATAAAAGTATTGTTTGTTAATTTCAACATTTACTAATACATTTTTACATTTTAAAGCTGTATTTCTTAATATTAATTAATGCACTATGAACTAACATTAATGATCAAGGTATAATTCATATATCATTTTTCATATTTTAAAAGGACAGTACATTTTCATGGTTCAGTGCCGTTTTGCAATTTTTGTAATAAAGGTCAGCACTATTTTATGTGTTATGTTTGGTTTCATTCAGTATCCAGTTTAAAAACTATTTGTTGATTAATCAGTTATCAGACCAACCTAGTTATCGGTAAAAAATCCACTATTGGTCGACCTCTAGTTTCATTTGTCATCATTAAATTAGCAAGAATTGTTCATCAGAAAGGGGCACTGTTTTCATCTTAAAAGGTATATCAGTCTATCACATTATATGCAATAAATTCACTCCAAATGCATATTTTTAATCCATAAATATATTCTCAATAGACTATTCTTGTATTCAAGCCAACCTAGAAATAACCTAAACATTTTAAATTAATGATATATTAAATTAATAATTAAATACTGTTGTCAAATGAACCATAAATATTTCATTTCAACCACAGTCAATGTGTGGTTTGCACATTTACACTGAAATAAATCAATTGGTGCAAATACACTGTACTGAGGGAGCTGTAAGAACACAACAAAACTCAGCAGGTGCTGCGTGTGCCAAACCGCATGAGGCCTGAAACGTAAGCAGTCTGACTGACAGGAGACAGGAGAAGCCACTGATTGGCTAGGAGCCAAGTAGGGTGTGTTGCCATGGCGGTATAGAAACGTTCTACCTGGTTAGGACTGTGTCAAGAGGTGTCAATGCATTCCTCACACCCCGAACAGAAATGAGAAGGTGTTACCAGGATCTTCCTAATCAGCCTGTCAGAAGCTGAAGGATGAGCCCCAGGAGTGCTTCATCTCAGACCGGGGTTATTAACTAAAACCATACATGATAAACGTTAGCTGAAAAAGCTTAGTTAACTAGTTATTTTATTTCAACTATAGTTGTCAAAACAAGATTGTTCTATTCCATTTAGTTTAATTTGATAAATAGTAAAAAAAAACTAAAACGGAAATTAAATTACAGACATTTAAAAACTAATAAAAATGACAAAACAACAACATTTCTCTTTTTTTTTTTATTAAAACCTGATTTAAACCTATAATAGTATATCTAATATTAAAATAACACTGTCTCAGACAAATATATCATGCTGTGCTGATGCAACTTGATTCCAAATTACTCCTGTTATTGGTTTGTGAAAGCAGTTTACACATCTAAAATTCAGCTTACACTAGTAGTTTTGGTATGGTAGCTAGGGCTGTCGCGGTGAAGGATTTTCCCTTGCGGTAATTATGAGTGGCTCAATAGCGCGATATGCGGTTTAACCGCATTTATTACTTTATTTTGATTTATTTTGATTTATTTGTTGCTATATAAATAAGTGTTACGATGTGGTCAGCATGCACAAAAACGAGTACATTTTCAGTAACCAATAAACCGAAACTAAACAGCGTCTCTGCGCATTGAATGCCTGTCACTCAGCGCGCAGTTGTTACGGCAACGGACTGTCTTTGAGTGAGTCATAAACCATTCATTCAACAACACGTTCAAAAACGATTCATTAAAAGATAGTAATGAAACAAGGTTAATTTTTAACTTTGAGCTCCACTTTTCAAGGCTCAGCTGACCAGCAATGAGTTGCATAGCGCTGAAGCTTCACTTAATAGAGACAAATGGCATTGATTCAATGCGTGACTCACTGAGTTTTGTTTCCCGCGACCGCGAGTTCCTCGCGCTGTGGATGCTGACCAGCGCTGTCGCTGATGTAATTCATGGTAAATACCCTTTATTTTAAACGTTAAAAGGATGACAGGACAAATATTTAACTTTCCTTGGACACGGCCTTTCACGGATATGACTTTGACCTCAAAGACAGACGCAGGTAATCGCACGCGCTCAGTCGATCTCTCTCATTCACTGTCTGTTTAGGCTTAAGTGCAAATCCACGAAGCCTCTGTACAAATCACCATGATAAAACCATGATCACCACGTCTTATTATCATTATTAACTTATTTAACATTCAATACACATGCACGAAGTTCAAAACAAGAATGGTATAGCCTTATGAAAAAAGAAAACACGTGAATATCGCGGTTGCTGCGGTTACTTGAATTCCTCTGCGGTTGGCTTGTCAGTAGCGCGGTACTGCGATATTGCGGTTATCGCGACAGCCCTAATGGTAGCTGGTTTCTAGCTGGTCTAAACTGGCCCTTAGCTGGTTATTAGTTGCTCCGATAGCTTGTTGACCATCAAATATGTTCCTTGGACCTGCTAATGACCTTCTCAGACCAGCTAGAAAACAGCTAACATGTTCTAAAACACAGCTAATCAAGCAATGCAAAAAGGCACTTTGAATCTGGCGAGAAGGGTTTCCATGGTGACTTCCATGGGAAGGGATACATTGGTGGTACCAAGCAATAATTAATCTCAAGGGTCCAGTAGGGCTGAACCCCACAGCTGTTGAGCTTGTCCATATGTTCCCATTCACTACAGGGGGCTGTTGGAGGAGGATATCAACACGCAGAAAGGAGATAATGTCAAAGTAATTTTTAACGCTTTTTTGTCCACATTAGAGGTCGTTTATTATTATATTAATTTATGAAAAATTATTTGTGACCCTACCTCTTCCTGCATCCCAATGTGCATACTAAATAGTATGTGAGATTAGAATAATTCTGTCCTAAACTAAAGGATAGTATGTTGAAAAGATAGTATGCCAAAAGTCCACTATTCTGGTGGATTTTCCAAGTGTGGATCCGTGCACACTCTAACGGCTAATATTGCTCACAACCCACTGCGCTTTGGAGGAGGTTTATGGTCAGAACTACAAACACAAATAAAAAACATGGCGGATGTGTGCAACCGACGGTTAAGTAGAGACTAGAGAGGTTAGATAACGGGGTTAGGCAAAAATATGAGGAAAGATCTCCACATGAAAGACCCACAACTGGCAGATCAACGTGCTACTTCTTTTCTCTCCAATACGGTAGGAAAACAAATTAAATTAAAAAAAATGTGGTGGAGGATGATTGGCAGGCCAGTTTACGGTGACAGGATGCACGTGACTATGCGACAGAGCATCGGTTAAAGACGCAATTTTATGACGTGATAGTATGTCCCAAAACTTGTCTGCTCTTCTACTGCACACTCAAAAGTACGTACTTTTTCTTAAAAAAAAAAAAGAAAAAAAAAAGAAGAGTACATACTTTGTTTTAGGGAATAGTATAAGTAGGCAAATTGGGACGCAGCATCTAACCCTAATTAGGTCAAGCTCCACCCATTAAGATGATGTCCAGAGAGGGGGAGCTGGATGATATTTGGCTCTGTTACAGTGAGCACCACTTGCACTAATGACCTGACGGTGGTGATGACCAGTGTTGAGGGGTAATGCATTACTTAAGTTACGTAATCAGATGACTTTTCTTTAAAGTAACGACTAAAGTAATGCATTACTTTTAAATTTACAACAATAAAACAAAATATGTTACATTTTCAAATAAGTAACGCAAGTTACTTTGTTTTCTCATTTATTGACCTCTACTGTAAAAGCGTGAATTTGCATTTCCCCCAGTCTGAGGATTATAAATTTCACTTTTGATGTCAAAGGGCCTTAGAACTTTTTTTCTTTCTGTTATTAAAAAACAAACAAGCAATCACATCCTTGGTGAGAAAAAGTAATGTAAAACATTACTTTCCATAAAAAGTCATACAATTAGTTAGTTTTTAAGGGAGTAACACATATTGTAACAAATTGCTTTTAAAAGTAACTTTCCCCAACACTGGTAGTGACATTAAGACATCATATGCTTCATGTATTTTCATACTTCCGTCTTTTTGTATATCTATGTAAAATGGAGGTTAAGATGTTATGAGGATACTTCCACATCATTAAATACATGTTTATCTTTAATAGTACAGGCCCATATGCTTTTGAGAGATGTTATAAATACATTGACTGCTTAACAGCCAGCCCTAAACATCCCTTATTATATATATATATATATATATATATATATATATATATATATATGTGATATAAAACAGGAATATTGATAGTCTGTAAATGGGAAGAGCCAGCATTCGAACTTTGACAGCCAAATCTGACAGTTTATTGGCCCTGCAATGAGTTTAGTTTAAGTTATGCCTTGTTGACAACAACTGGTTTACTATGTCAAAGTATTGTATTCATGCAAAAGCATTATTATTCATACAGATTAAGTAGCCTACTTCAAAGCCGTGCTACTTCTGAAACCAGAACAATTGCCACTTGGACAGTGATGGGTGCAAGCTACAGAGAAAAAAATATATTAGCTAAAGTCAAAAACAAGTAGGCCAGCTAGTTACTGCAACACACAACTTCATAATTGTAAAATATGGAATATTAAAAATAACCAGATGTAATTTGACCAAATTCGTGTTTTAAACATCGCCAATAAAATTAAAACCCGAAAAATAAACAACATTACCGATGCTGTGTGTGCACTGAATGATTAAGTTACCTGCTTCAATAGCACGGCATGTAGCCTACTGTTAGTGTTTTAATCATAGACAGTATATAAACGGTTTTAATTCTCTTCTGGCTGGGAAATGTTTTACCTGCAGTAGGCCTACTTCATACTGGACGTGCTTGCCGCTGTTGTAGCTTCTTTTTGGGCAATTTGTCTGAACCTGATGTCCGAAATGAATCGACTCGTAAGAATAAATCATTCTCGAATCGATTCAGATTATTTTGACAACCGGTGACTGATTCATTGAAAGCAATCGACTCGTAAGAGTGGTTCATTGGCGAATCTGGCGTAGCCTAGCTAGCTCTGCTACCGAACTGTCTACTAATTTGTAGTAGTAACATCCTGCACCTGGGTTTAGATATTTAACAACGCATTTTTCAAATATAGCTAACACTTTAGTAGTTTTGCACCGCACTTTCAAGTTTTATGACTAGCAGAAACCTACAACTATTAATTGAATCATATAATAATAATCATACTACTACTACTACTACTACTAATAATAATAATAATATTTACCAAAGCAAATACATTAAATATTTTCTTATATTGTTGTCTGATTAAAACATTTGGGGGATCTTGAGAAAACTACAGAGGGTGTTTTAGCTGTTTCTGCATGAAATTGTAGTATTTAGCGCCATCTTGTGGAAAGATTCTTCCTTGACAAGCCAACACAGACATGTTTTTAGATGGCTTTAGACACTTCAGAATTTGAATTCACCTGATTATTTTTGATTAGCACATTTGAACATTGTTTTTATAACTTGCATAACAAAATCCTGTCCTTGGGGCTAAAGAACAAAGTGTACTTACCATATGAAACCTGTTCAATCAGAATAATAGTTTTGGTTGTTTGCCATATTTAAATGTAGGCCTAATCGATCACCACCTGAAGTCGTGTTTGGCAAGGGAAAGTGGTGACTTCCAGATACTTGTCAGAACTTATTCCGTAATAATTGCTCGGATGCATCGTGATGTTGGCTAACAGGTTCACCGTGTAACTGCTCACAGCTATGAAACTTGAAAAACAAATAGGCTAGATTGCATCCAGATTAGCCTATTTGAAAATACAAACATTTGAACACATACAGTTGTATTTGGGAAAGTGACGAGGATAAAACGGGAATAAGAAAAAATCTTCTTGCATTAAAAATGTAACAAAATCCTTTTGAAAATAGAATATAAAAGAAAATTAGTAAAACAGAAATGGCCTTATTAGTGTTCATCTTTTGTGAGATTGTGAAAACAATCCTTACAAAGTAATACATAAGCCACCTGAGTAAGCCATCTTGCCTTCCCAGAATCATTTGTTTTCATTCCAATGGGTGAATCTAATGTTTGTGTTAAAACAGTAACGTTCAGTCCATAAAAGTCTGAAAGCTAATTTAAATCAAGCGAAACATGTCCAAATGAAACTGCCGATAAATGTCTAGAGCATGTCTGGATTTGTCTGTATGCGAAACTCAGTTTCATATTCTTTTAGTGGTTGCTTGCTACAAAAGCTCTTAAGACTATAACAATAAAGAACATAAAAACTAAAGCAATGGACATTATTTTAACCTTAACTCATCTATAAAGAATTTTAAAATAGGGCCTATGCTCTATACTTGAAGGGAAAATAGCAAAGAAAATAAATTAACACTTTTGGCCTGAAATGTTATGCAACTGAAAGCGAATGACCTTTGTAGCAATACTGTGCTGTTACTCAGGAGTTTTCCTGTATCTGTTTTAAGCCCTTCCCAGTCTTGTCTCCCACTCTATTTCACATCAGCACACGCTCATATATAGATAGTAAGAGACAAAGCACTCAGTTCTCCTGTCTCCTCCAGCATGTTCACACGGCTGTTCTTTCTCTGGGTGACTGGGGCTTTGCTGCTGCCCCTGAACTGGGGTAAGTAAAAAAACAACCCCCCTTAACCTGTCACAGACATTCATGCATATTATAAGATGCCATTGTGTCTATACATTTCTTCTGCACAGTAAAATGTCTTTCCCTTTGTAGCTCTTCAACTTTCTTTGTTTTTTTAATTTGCCTTAAGCCAACTTGGGTTTATTTAGCAGAAAAGTAGGCCACCGAAGAAATGTCACTATGCTTTTATGCTGTTTTACTGTTTCTCTTAGCAATTTGAGGAACAAAATGTGACAGGGTGATCTGAAAACATGTGGTTAGCCAAGAACACATTATTTATGTCAGTCATGTCTGAGAAATGTTCTGTTGTCACACTGACTGCAGGAACTAAAACTTACACTAGTCTATCCTTCGAAAGTTTGATCAAAAGTGACAGTAAATACTTTTACATTATCAAAAATGTATATAATAAATGCTGTTGCTATTTAAAGGAATAGGTCACTTCAGAATGAAAATTCTGTCATCATTTACTCACCCTCAAGTTGTTTCAAACCTGTATGAATTTCTTTCTTCTGCTGAACACAAAAGAAGATATTTTGAAGAATGTCAGTAACCAAACAGTTGATGGACCCCATTGACTTCCATAGTAGGAAAAAAAATAAATAAAATACTACGGAAGTCAATGGGGTCCATCAACCGTTAGGTTACCGACATTCTTCAAAATATCATCACCTTTCCCACAAACAAATTAAGCAGCACAACTGTTTACAATGATTACAAAAAGAAGAAATGTTTCTTGAGCACCAAATGATTTCTGAAGGATCATGTGACACTGAAGTCTGGAGTAATGATGCTGAAAATTCAGCTTTTCCATGACAGGAATAAATTACATTTAAAATATATTAAGATAGAAATCAGTCATTTTAAATGTTAATAATATTTCACAATATTACAGTTTTTACTGTATTTTTGATCAAATAAATGCAGCCTTGGTGAGCAGAAGAGGCTTTTTAAAAAACCTTACTGAAATCGTACTTACCCAAAACTTTGAACATTGCTGCATAAACAATAAATTAAATATTTTTATTTATAAGAGCAATTATATGCTACAGTTGCCACTGATGTGATAAAAAAAAATTACCGTAGATTTAGCTTGCGTTGAGGGCATCACAAACGAGCCAGCATTGGGCCTTATCTGTGGTGGGGGGGCATGACTGGCATGGTTCACATAGATGGCATTTGCTGGGAATTTCCACCGCAATATTGCGGACATTATCTTCATCCGAAAGAATTCCGAAAGAATTTGAGAAGGCTTAAACCCTGTTCTTGGAACATCCAGAATAGCACTGAAGCCAATATGCCAACAGCACTCAAGAGAGCCTAAGCATAAACACACACACACACACACACGCACGCACACAATCTTGTACATTATGAGGACATTCATTGACAATGCAATCTCTAGCCGCTTACCCTAACCTTACCCATCACAACTAAGTGCCTAACCCGAACCCTTACCCTAAACCTACTCTTAACCTAATTATAACCTTATCCCTAAAACCAAGTCTTGACCCTCAAACAGGCCTTTAAAGGGGTCTCAGAAAGTTAGGACCGGCCAAAATGTCCTCACTTTACTCTCTTTGTCCTCACTCCAATGGTCTAAAACTCAAACTGGTCCTCACAAAGATAGTTGTACAAGTACACACACACACACACACACACACACACACTTTTATGAAAGAAGTTTTGTAAATAAAATAAAATATAAAATAAAATAAATGTGAATGGTGAATTTGGAGCGACATGAGGGTGAGTAAATGATGACAGAATTCTTTCTAACTATTCCTTTAAATGATGTTATAAAGGCAGACAGTTCTTTTAAGTAAATTGCATAACCATGATTTAACCAAGAAAAAATGAAGAAACATATCCACACTGGGTTCATCTTACACTCAACAAACTATAGCCCAAGGTAGTGTGTCTCATTAACAAAAGAAAGCGAGGGAGGGAGGAAAGGACAGGGTTTTAGGGGGGAAAAATCGTTGTTTAATCTTCTTTAAGGTTAAAGCACATCTATATCATGTTTCTGCCTGTTGTAAAATGTAGGCAAAAATGAGCCTGCCAAATCGATAGATAGTTTGCCAAGGCCAGTCTCATTTGTTTTTGACAGATGTTATGAAGAGGTCTATTCTGTAAAGGCCAGTTCCATTAATGTCGCAATAACAAAACCCATTCAAGTTTGGTGGCATTTGTCCTTCCAGGAATAATGCGGTCTTTTTAAAAATGAAATTACAGACAGATTGTTCGATAGCAAAGACTGGCTTTAAAACTTGAAATTAGGGCTGTCGTTTTAAAGCATTTATTAGTTATGGAAAAGTAACGTTTCATAATAATTTAACGCACCTGCCCCAGGCCTACGTAGTTCAGCTTCTGAAAAAAATCATGAATGTTTATGTGTAATATATTTTAAGTTGAATAAAATAAAATACATTACCTTTTGTAATGTATATTTGATGCTTTTCTCATTTAACACAATAATGACTTTAACATAATTTAATTTCTCAGCCAAATCGGATCTTCGACTAATTCGATTAATTAATCAGCACGTCATGC
Source organism: Squalius cephalus (assembly GCF_949319135.1). Lineage (NCBI taxonomy): Eukaryota > Metazoa > Chordata > Actinopteri > Cypriniformes > Leuciscidae > Squalius > Squalius cephalus. The sequence continues at coordinate 10,448,158 of NC_137136.1, read as the reverse complement.
AATAAAAAAAATTAATCGCTTGACAGCCCTACTTAAAATGCATAAAGAAATACAAATTTTCTTTTTGATTGAATCATTGTGCATGGTTGAGAGTGATGGAATCCGACAAAAATGGACTTGCAATGGTATGCTTAAGAGATACATAAAATGGAAAATCATCAATAAATGAAAGAAAGAATGTTGAAATTAGAAGGACACAAGTGTTCATTAGCACAGAAAAGTCCATACAAATAGAAAGGTTCATTTGATCTTCATCTAAGGCCAAAACAGGACTAAAACAGGTTTGGATCATCTGTCTTCTGGCTGTTTTGTTATCTGACTCTCATTCTCTCAGTGAACACATCATACTTAGGAATGAATAATTGCACCACTGGAACACAAGCCCAGACAAATCATACATTTCCCATTCTTGGCAGCTGAAGTTAAAGATGATATGAAGTTAAAGATGATATTATCAACACAATGAATAATAGTTACTCAACACTCAACTAGTTTTAATTAAGAAAGTTACGATGGCAATAACATCATTCAAATTCAAAGATGTTTTTATTATTTTAAATCCATGGTTCTCTGAATACCGAATACTATGAAAATCTTACCTTAAAGCTGAATTAAGCTTTGTAAGAGAGTGTAGAATAATATAATATATAAATATAATATTTCTAAGAATATATAATTTTTATAATGACTCTAAACTTTATAATTTATCTTTGCCCCATTCAGGGTTATTATAGGCTAGTTAACTAAAACTAAAACCATAAAACACTTTAAACTGAAATAAAATATATTAAAATAACCTTAAAGCTATTTTTTCAGCTAGTTGCCAATCCAACATTTCTCATTTTCAATTAGTTTAACTTGATGTACTAAAAACACAAAAACTGACAAAAAACACACATCAAATTTACTAAAACTTTAATTAAAATGTATGAAAAATATTTTATTAATCAAAAAATAATTAAAAACTATAATAGTATCTCAATGATATAACTGCCCCCATTCAAAGGTTTATTTTGCTATAATGGCCAGTTAACTGTACATTATCCCTTACATGCTAATTGTTGTTAGCCTGGCAAGCCAGACCTACATCAAGATGTTAGGTCTGGCAACTCACCATAGACACGGCTCACTCCGAGAGGCGGGATAAACGGCTGTCTTTCAAATTCCCTCTGCACGCAATAGGACAGCGCTTCAACCAACCAGAGCGTTTTCCCAACAGCGGAGCTAGTTGATAGATTCAACTTTTGCCATATCTGGCCGGCAAAACTACGAACACATCTTAAGTGCCGTTCTGTGCTCTTTTCTCAAAGAAAAACCTAACTCCAAGTCCTCCAGAGTCGCGGACAAAGCCAATTTGAAAGACTGTTCTCCAGCAGCCGCCATTCTTTGTTTTCAAGTGGCAGGTAACCGTCGCAACTCTGTCGTCATTATGTTAAGCCCGCCCCGCCTGCTCTATACACGACGTGATTGGCCTGACCCAATTTAGGTTTTTGCAGCTAGAAAGTCAATGGAGAGTTGCTAGACTACCCTGGCTGCAAAATACATTTTGCTGCCGCTAGAGTGCGTCTAGATTTCTAGGCTATTTTGTTGTATGATTCATTCAAAAGAATCAGAAAGGCATTAGAAAGAATTAAAGCTCTTCTGATAGACATCCCAATGAAAGATACAATAATTGTGTCAAATCCTCTCAGGTACTGCATTTAGCAGTGAAGACGATGAAGACGTGACACCAACACCAGACTACGACTATAACTCTACCTTCGACTACTATATGTACAGTAAGTTACCATTATATTCCTGACTACTGGTCAGTGCATTCAGCCAACAGCAGTCCTGAAGTCTTCTGAGGTCATTTTCAATACGATCTGAGAGTGAGAGTCCACGGTGTGATTCGAGATACAAAGTATGGGATGAAAAACAACGTTGCCATGGAAGACGGCAAATATTATGAAATAGGCTATCTGACCACTCAATGCCACAATTTTGACCAATCAGAATCGAGCATTCCAGATGTATGTGTAATAAAACATTATGGATAATGTTGTTAACCAATATTTAGACGCTGTTTTAGCGAACTCACATTTGGTCTGGCTCGATTCTGGCATGTAACACTTAGTTTTCATGGTCCAGTTGTACAACTCATACAATTCCCAATGGATACAATTGTATTTTTTCCTAGAAAATGTGCAATGTTATCAAATGTTGCAAAAAATCGCAAAATATGTGTATTGCTGTAAATGTAACTGTTTTTTATGGCTTGTTTCCATTTCAGATGTCACCGAAACTATTAATTATGATATATTTGAAATTCTACCCGACACTCAAAATGAAAGAAATCAAGGGAATACGGTAAAGTGGCATACACTCTCTATTAATGTTCTCCAGGCATCACATTTCTAAAAGCCTAATTAACCACCACCTTCTTTTTTGGTACTTGTGACAATTGAAATGAATAGAACTCATTTGGCTATTGCTGTCACTGCATAAAGTGAAGGAATTAATAATTAAACAGACACATAAAAGGAAGAATGACAGGAAAGATGAGGTAGAAACTTAAGAATATCTCTTGAACATGCAACTGCTTGATGGCTTTGTTTTACCAAGAATGCTGCAGGCCAAATAGGAAATCAAAGAGTAAACTGTCTTGACTGGGAGAAAATATTCTTACTGACTCCTTAATGAACTCTTGCTGTTTTTTAGGATTCAGTGTCAGTGTATAGACACTGTGGAATATTAGTAGGATTGATGGTGCTGCAGATCTGCTAGCAAACATGAAAATGACAGTTGACTACGGACCAAAAAAAAAAAGTGAGTTGAAAAAGCCATTCACAAGGTCACTGTAAAAGTAATTCACTTCATTGGCTATTATTCATCTCTCCTTTATGAAGTTTTACAGAACATTCACAGCCTGGAGTAAGAAATGCATTGTTCATGCACAAAGTCTATATTTAGTCAAAGCTGGGATTTAGGAAATCTTTATTGATTGCTCCGTTCTTCACTGTTAGTATATCATAATAGTCTAGAGAGGCACAGCAGTGTGATAATAATTTATGATCGTGCTACATGTCAGCGTCAAAATAACATGTTTTGTTTTATATTTCAAAGATATTATGCAGCTGATGTTATCTAAGAGGAAGGACCACAACATCCTTTCACTGTCTGCACACTGTGGCATCAGTACTGACTTTTTCACTGAATTAAAGTCTGGAGCTTTGAAAAAAAAAAAAAAAAAAAATTCCTTATACTAAACATATCTGTGTGGTTGAAACTTTTATATCTAACTTGAAATGATCACATTGCATTGCATAATGTTTTGTTTTACATGATTTATTTGGTCTATGCATTATCTGAGGAGCTTTTCTAACAAATGTAACCTTTATTCTCACACTTTTGCAAAAAATGTTGAAATAAATCCTTATATGCTGGTTTGATTTACATGTCTGCAACTTCCAGCTCTAAGTGTGAACTTTATTTATATATTTGACAAATTCTTCATGAGGTACTAAAATAATAATTTAAGAACACAAATATGCAGGCTAAAATCACTGAGAACTGGATAAGAGACAGATGTTGTTATTATTTACATTTACATTTAATCATTTAGCAGACGATTTTATTCAAAGCGACTTACAAATGAGAACAATAGAAGTAATCAAACCAACAATAGGGTAATAATAAGTGCTGTGACAGCCAGCTATAGCTCAATACACGTCAAGGTTATTTTCGTAAATGAAAACTGAAACTAAGACTAAAATTATTGGTCAAAAAACATTTTTGTAAACTGAAATAAAACAGAAATTTCAACATAAATGAAAAACTAAAACTAAATGAAACTAACAACAGTTACAGAAAAACTTAGCAAAATTAGCAATGCATGCTAAATAAAGTGTCTGACTACAGTCTCATCTGTATAAAAGGTCAGAGGTAAGACATTTAGCTTTGTTTAATAATGATTACAATTTACAAAAATCACAAACATACACATCTCACATTATTATTATTGTTGTTGTTGATGTTAAATGCATTACTTTAATTACATTAAATACAGTACTCTTCTTGCTGGATCTGCTGCTTTTGACGCAGTTAACCACCAGATCCTCCTGTCAACCCTTATGACAATGGGCGTCTCAGGAACTGCGCTACAACTGTTCAAGTCTTGCCTCTCAGGTAGGTCCTTCAGGGTGTCTTGGAGGGGCGAGGTGTTCAAGTCACAACATCTAGCTACTGGGGTGCCTCAGGGCTCAGTGCTTGGACCACTTCTCTTTTCCACCTTTCTGACTGGATGAAAAACCACCTCATTCAACTCAACCTTTCAAAGAATGAAACTGATTGTGGTCTCGCGCCAACTCAACACTTCATCACAGTTCCTCCACTCAGCTAGGTCCGTCAACCATAACTCCTTCCACGAGAGCCAGGAACCTTGAGGTTGTGATTGATGATCAGTTAAACTTCACAGACCACATTTCTAGACTTGCCCGGTCCTGCAGATTTGCCTTTTACAACATTAGGAAGATCTGGTCCTTCCTATCCTATCAGAGCATGCTACACAGCTCCTTGTCTAAGCTCTTGTTCTATCCAGTCTGGACTATTGTAATGCTCTCTTGGCAGGTCTTCCAGCATGTACGGTCAAACCTCTGCAACTGATCCAGAATGCAGCCGAAGAGAGCGCACGTCACACCAATCTTCATCAATTTGCAATGGTTGCCAATAGCTGCTCACATCAAATTCAAAGCAGTGATGTTGTACCAAGGTTATTACAGTTTTGCATTTTTAAATTAGTTTTTATTTTAATATCATTTTCAAATTTCCTATAAATTTCAGTTTAGTTTTAGTTAGTTTCATTAATAGTTTTGTTAGTTTTAGTTTGGTTTTTATTTTGTGAACACATTTCTATTTAGTTTTTATATATTTAGTTTCAGTTTTAGTCATTATAGTTTGGCATAGAACACTTCCAGTTAAGGACATTTAATTTCAGCAAAGTTTAATGTATGCAGTTTACAGTTAACTCTTGTGAAAACCTCTTAATAATAAAAATAAAAATAAAATGTTTTGAGGATGAACAAAGAACCAAACAAATGCAACTAAAAAGTAAAAATTATTCATTCACACTCATTAATATTAGTATATAAGAAAAAAAAAATATGCGTATGATTATTATTATGATTATTCTTTAAGGTTATTTCTATGATTAATACTTTCAAACATTATTCTTGTATTGATCCATTTATGCTTTTTGTCTCTTACATCTTTTAAAATCACATACTCATATTCAAATGTTCTATTCAGACCAGACATTTACATTTAGCATACTTATACTCTGGCAAATGTACGTCTATTTCTGGGCTAGACATGCCATTTGTTTGTTTTTTCCGTTTTCTGCTCAGTGTGGGATCTTGTCTAATATGTGTGGTAGGCTATCTTGTTTAGTTTCACATGAGATGGTTATCTTACTTGGAATTAATGTACAGCTGTATTTGCTTAAAGTTTAGACATGATGGAATTACTTATTTGGCCATTTCTGCTTCTTAGGGCTGGTTCACACAGAAAGCGGTTTTGCTTTGAAAAAACCTATTTTAAAGGTCCCGTTCTTCGTGATCCCATGTTTCAAACATTAGTTAGTGTGTAATGTTGTTGTTAGAGTATAAATAATATCTGTAAAATTATAAAGCTCAAAGTTCAATGCCAAGCGAGATATTTTATTTAACAGAAGTTGACTACAAAAAACGGCTGGATTGGACTACACCCCTCTACTTCCTTCTTTAATGACGTCACTAGAACCGTAACCTCCGCCCACAGGAACACAGGCGTATTGATGGCGAAATGTCAACAGACGTGGTTGATGTTTATCTATAATCGGATACCGCAAAAGTTTAATTCGAAGTTGTTAGTTTGCTCTGTCCATTTCACCACGGACTGTTTTTCTAACCTGGGATAATATCAAGCAGGCTTCTCTCAGCGTTTCATACTGACCAGGGCTCTACACTTACTTTTTGAACAAGGAGCACTGGTGCGCCTAAATAAAAAAATTTAGGAGCACAGACAAATATTTGGGGGCACAGTCATTTTTGTTGTATAAGTTTATCATTATAGTTTTATTATGAATTATTCAACAATTAAATTTACAATGCTCATTGTAAGGTTAAGAACATCAGACCAAAACTTTCAAACAAAAGATTTTCATTTAATTCTATTTTATCGTCATGTAGATTTAATTTATCATTGTATGTAGGCCCTATGTATGTTTCACATTTTATCTGAAATGAAGATCATGTCTGAGTCACTTGGCCAAGCTTTGTAGCCTGGTCGCCTTGACCTCTTTCCAGCAGACAGCCAATTTTCAGCACATTTTGTAGGATCAAACAGTTCCAGGGAGGGCCCCTCTGTGCTGATCCGAATTAGTAGGGCCCTATAAAATCCGTTTTATTTTTTCCCAAATTCCGTTTTATTTTTTCCAAAATTCTGTTTTTTCCATTTTAATTTTTGCAAATTCCGTTTTTTCCGTTTCAATTTTTGTTAATTCAGTTTTTTTTTTTACCCTTTACTGTAATTTTAGTCGTAGTGTAGTGTTTTTAATGTTAATGATTAAAATGTACACAAATAAAATAGGAATGACCCTAAATTTATTGAGGTAACAAACAAAATTCTCATTTTAAGAGATGTTAAATGTGGTTTGGTTTGTTTACATCAGTGAATAGGCTAACTAACATGAACCACGAGCAATACATTTGTTACTGTATTTATTAATCTTTGTTAATCTTAGTTAACCCTAACCCTGTATTTTTAATGTTACTTCACACAGTGCATTAAGCTAACTAATGTTAACAAATACAACTTTTCATTTAAATAATGTAGGCTACTAAATGGTGAAATTAACATTAATAAAGGTTAATAAATGCTGTAGAAGTGCAGTTTATTAATAGTTAATGTTAACTGATCTAGTTAACTAGAGTTTAATAAATGGAACCTTATTGTAAAGTGTTACCGATTTTGTTATACACCGAACCGATTCAGTGTTGGACAGATCAGTTGTTTTAACCATTCATTAAAGTGAATCGGTTTAAAGGAGTCATTAGTTCGCGAATCGGACGTATCATTAGCAGACTTGTACGCGTTGTGTGATTATCCCGGCAGTTTTAGGACATCGCACAAGATTTGTCAACACAGAAAACATTTCATCATTGGATAGGTTTAGTTTAGTTTATTGAAAGTGTTTTTTATGTCAGCTGAATGGGCGGACCGCTTTTCAGAGAAGAAGGAAAGGTAAAAAAGTTTTTTTTTGTTTTTTTTTCACAATTCACACACAGCGGTAGCCTAATTCAGGAAAAAAATATCCGAATGCTCCACGTGAAACCTCGTTCTTCCGATCTTTTACCATTGTATCAATTCTCAATTGATTTAGATTAATAAGCGCGAGGGAGTGAGAGAGAGCAAGACAGTCTGAAGACGCGCGCGCGACCGGGCCTCTCTCTCTGCTCGTTCTTTCAGTAATAGAGAGCCTAAGTCCCGCCCCTCCGCTTCCGGCTCATGGAACCTTATTTCGGAAAAAATATGTATGGAAGTCAATGGCGAGAGATAACTTATCTTTTTATTCCGTCTGAACTGTGCCCTGAACTACACATATGATGTTTGTCAATTTAAAAGGTAATTATGAAGGTCAAGAAAGTCGCAGTTTGTCATAAAACAGAAGAGTAAGGTTTAGTTTTATGTGAAAATCGCTCAATGAACTACATCTCTCGTCTCGCACTATGTACGTCACAAGATCCGTTGCTCGTATGTGTGTATTCTGGCTCAAAACACTCAGGCATGACGGCGTAACGTTACGATTATAATGTAAGACTATAGAAAACATGACAGACGTTAGCTTCAGTAAAGTTAGCTTCATTCATTGAGAGAAAAGGTATGACGTCGCATGTGCGCCTTCTGGGTTTGTAGTCTTTGTAATTACGTATTTTCACAGTCTTATACCTCAGCAGTTTTACATCAAGCTGCGACTTTCTTGACTTTAAAATGTATCTTTTAAATTGACAAACATCATATGTGTAAATCAGGGCACAATTCAAACGAGATCAAAATATTTGTTGTCTCTCGCCATTGACTACCATACAATATTTTTCCGAAATAAGGTCCCATGGTGGTCGACCGGAAGGCGATTTTCCTCAGACATACGTTTTTCTCCCACACAAAAACAGAATTTTATTCCAAATATGTAAAATTCCGCGTTGACACTAGATTCCGCGTTAATTTGCCAATTCCGCGATTCCGTCCGTGATCGCGGAAATTATAGGGCCCTAAAATAGTTTGTGTGTGGGCTGTTTCTATAGAAAAATGCTGTGTCACTCGCACGAGTGCGCCCAAATATTTCTTCACGTTCGCACGCCGAAATATTTACTCGCATGTGCGAGTGAAATGGGCGCACTGTAGAGCCCTGCTGATGAAGGGGGCAATTTCAACAATATTCCAGCAAGCGGTAAGTAGTGATTTACTATGGAAGTAGCGATCAACTTCACATCGTTTCTCTTAGTAGGAAATAATCTTACTTAAACTGTGATTAATATACAGAAAGCGATCAAAGAACAATCCCTTTCCAATCGCCCAAGCTATCAATCACACAGCGCGAGTTTATCTGGACACTTGCCAAAACTCGTTATGAAATCAATGACGCTGTTACACTGCACAACGAAGCTCTTACTGTATTTATATACATCATGTTTGCATTGGTAAAATCATTAGTGAGAGTGCAGAAACTGCATTGCAATGATAAGATCTTTCACGCGATCAACAGACTGTTATCTGCTTAATGCTCATCATCACTGCAACCTTTTATGTGATGGTAATAGATCTAAATACTTAAAAAACTTCTCACGATTCGTTAATCCAGATAGCTGTAATAGTAAAAACGTATAATAGCTGTAATAGTAAAAGTTTTCCAGATAGTTCCACATGTAATGCTAGATATTTCATATGCAAGCATGTCAGCCAATCACAGCAGAGGGCGTTTACACTGAAGTCTCACAGCAGACACGCCCCTTCAAACAGAGTGTTCAAACCAGGGAATGAAATCAGGCTAGGAAATATGCCTTTTATTTCTAAATAATACAAATTTTTGATCTAAAAAACATACTACTAACATTATAAGGGCACCCCTGGAAACATTATTAAATAATAAAAATAATCCATGGAATGGGACCTTTAAAAGAAAACTCACCCAGGCCAGATCGTCACGACTGCAGTCCAACGCTGCGATCATCACCTGCTCGTAAATTATCCAAACTGAGCACAGGAGACAAACATAAAGTGACACCATATTAGTAAGTCTATTTTTCAACATGGTAGCGAAGATGACAAATGAACATCTAGCCCGCGTGAACTCCTTTCGAGCAAACTGTGACTTTCTTCTCTGTATCATTAGAAAAGACAATCTTCAGCGTCCGTCAACGACGCAGTTTGTCTTCGTATTTCATATTTCTTTAAAAATTGAAATGTTGCCGAAGCACCCAAAATAGCTTGTAATTGTGACAACTTATCCATATAATGTAACACAATGGGGCATGTTGTAGCCTACCAAATGATCAAAGTGTATTTAATGAACTGTTTTTCTTTCTTCTGGACAAAAATGGTAGAAATGTAAATAGATTTTTATTGTTAAAAAAGACCTTATATGTTTGTGCCTATAGCCTATATATAAAGAGTAGAAATAATATATTAATTGGAGTAGGCTACAGTGTCACAAATCCTAAAATTATAGAAATGTAACAAATATATATTGTACAAGAAAGAAAGAAAGAAAAAGATCGCTCTCGGATGCCCCCTGAGGCGCGTGAAATCTCTCCATTCACAACGCACGCGAGCTCATGGATGAGAGATGCGTGATTGATCTCATCATATATTCAGTGGGCTACATTCTCTCGAGACCACATGAGACCTCACGAGTAGCGATGATACTTACAGAACGCCCACCTATACCCCAATTTTGTCTTGGAGCACGCAGACGTGAGATGTTCGCGGGATAAGGATGAAATCGCCGTCAGCATCGGCGTTAAAGAGCTGGTTTTGTTCTCTGGATGCAGTTGATGTTTGAGGCGCTCGTGGACCACACACTGACTGCTATGAGGAAAGGGGATGCTTTTTTCCCGTAAGAGCTGTTATTATCAGTTTTGATCTGTGATTTAAGATGCCGAGGTTCCAGTTTTTAAACAGCACTAGTATGCCAAATCACAATTATGAATGGAGCTACGAATACTACGACGACGAAGAGCCCGTGTCTTTTGAAGGACTCAAAGCACATCGATGTAAGTCTGTTTCTCTGCAGCATTAAGTCCATTATGTGTTTGATCCTATTTTTGTCATCTTTTTGTTAACTATGAAACAAGGATCAAATGTATTCTTTGATATAAAAATGCCTTTTTAAAATGCGTATTGAATAAAATAAAAGTTTACCCAGCATACAGTAAGACATGAAAATAACGCAAATCTTATATAATCAACCATATATATACCTTTTTATATATAAAATGATATGCAGTATATATATTAGTAGCATTGTCATCTCTAAGTGCACCATTTAGTATCCTTGTTTGGTTAAAAAGATGAAAACAGGAATATATCTGTAGGTTATATATATATATATAATTACATAATTTTATGTTTATTATTATAGTTATAATTTATTATTAAATTATTTGTAGTAACATTTTTATTAATGTCCATTTAAATTTTTTTTAGGGTAATATAAGAAGGCTAGATACATTTGAATGAAACATTTTAGTATTTCAGTTGCATTTTCACATCACTCAGCTTTGTTTCTTCCTCCAGATTCCATTGTGATCGGCTTCTGGGTGGGTCTTGCAGTTTTTGTCATTTTTATGTTTTTTGTTCTGACTCTTCTGACCAAAACAGGAGCCCCACACCCCGAGTAAGTATTTTTAGACAGTAAACTGTGAAATACTAGCTTTGTGAATCAGCTGTGGCAAGGACAGAACAGAACAAAACAAAAGCAAAGGCAAAGGCAAAGGCAGTGTAAATTCCCAATGGAATCATCTCTCTCACATCTGCACCACAAGCACGATGTCCTAGACCGAGTCAGCGTTTCAGCACAGTTTTTCTGTTTCCCACTGCCTGCGCTCCGGCCACCTAGCTGCCTCATTATCCTTTGCTTCAGAGAGCTGCGTGTGTGTGAATGTGTGTGTTTGCGGCAGCCTCACTCTCATTAGCTCTCTGCTAGGTCAGTGTTTCCGATGTTGCACTCCTTTAGACCAACAAACAATCTTTTCAGAAAACTTGAATTAAACCAAAAAAGGTCTGCAACCTCGGCCAATTAGCATGAAGTCTTTATCCTATACTCAAACATTCATCCATTTTAATCCAATTTATTGTTCTAGTGGTGCAGTCTCATGTTTATTAATGTGAACAAATGCACTCATATTATGCATGCACATACACAAACAATAATTATCTATGTCGGTGTTCTGGTAGCTACCCAGAATTCATTTAAAAGCAAATTAATGTCCACTAAAGGCCTCTTTTTACACTCAAATATATTGGCCAAATAATTTTAAGGGCGTTTATTGCTTATTGCATGTAATTACACTCAGTTATAATAGTAAAGCACTATTAGTCCCCATCCTCTGGTCTAATGGAGCAGTGAGGAAGCTCAGGGGTCAGGCTGAGAGTGCGTTTAGAGTTTTAATTAAACTGCTCTATAGATGTGAGTCATCCATTGACACAGCCCGGCAGAAACCTCTTACACTCCATATCATTGAAAAGAAGAAAATGCGCTCCCGCACACACACACGGAAGATAGAATATAAGATGAAGGTACTTCACTCTTCAGAAGCACCAGTGCTCATTTCACCTCTATATTAGAAGAGGGAAATAAAGCTCTTTAAACTTTGCTGATGAAGCTTCGAGTTCAATATTCCTCTCTGAATCCCACAGGGCTGCGGAGCCGTACGAGAAAAGGATGCGTCTCACCAGCTGCGCAGAGGGTCTGGGACGCCAACGTGAGGCGGACACCCGAACGGGTCTCTCCCGCCCATTGCTCGAGGAGTCCCGGTCTCTGTTTCACTGTTATATTAATGAAGAAGAGCGAGATGGAGGAAGGGCCACGAGTGACGCTGGACGTACGGGCAGCGGCCACTCCAGAGGGCAGGTGGAAGCGGTCGGCCTTGTCGTCCAAAGCATCGGAATGGAGACCAGGGCGGAACGGGAGGCAGCGCTCCTGGCACATTTCAACATTCCCAACTTTGTGAACTCAGAACTGAGCTCCGCTCTTGGAGACGAAGATTTACTACTGGGCGATCCACCAATCATAATGGAGGAGGCCCGTCCGCGCTGTACCCATCACATAATTGACTAAACCACCGGTTTAAAGATGGTCAGATGCCTTTATTTACTCATCATGGCTCCATCACTGTCCTCAACTCAGTCTATTATCTCTAAAAGTGGAGAGTGATGCGTTTCGCTTCAAAAGTGGAGCTATTTTCTGACATCTGGGGTCTACAGTGAGAAACGGCAGCAGCGTGAAAGATGAAAAAGATTGGATGGCACGAATGGGATTTTGAGAATATGCTCTTGACAGCGGCGACAGCATGTTAAAAGAATATTGGGAAGCCTCTGGTTAGAAAGTGATATTTAAAAGAAAATACGTAGGAAGACATTCCAGCAGATTGCAGTGCCTAATTGGTTCATACTTCATTCCTATTATCAGCATTATTCAAAAAAATCTCTTGATGTGCGGTAGAAAGACGTCGATGCAACATTGTACTTGTGTAGCCTAATGACAAAATTGCAGCAATTTGGTATCGCACTGCCTGGTTCTCTGGGCTTGTCGTGTGAGCAAATGCCTGAGTAGAAAATAGTTTTAGCTGAATCAGTGGCTTTCTGCAGAATATCTGCAGTATACTTGCATCTGTAATTGTTTGAATACAGCTGCCTGAGCAATTCAATACTTAAGTTCTGTATCTCTTGTTTTATTGAACACCTATATGCCAATAAAATTCAGTGCGTAGTTTCCTGTGGTGATACTGGCTGACGCAAACAAAGGCCGCACAACGATTGAAACCTCAAATCATTCAGCCATATATAGAGGCCAGGCCAGAATATCATAAAACTTTTTTGCCAGGTTGCTACCTAGCAACCTCTCCATAGCAACCATACAGCTATGTCCTGGCAACCACTGAAAACACTCTGGAAATTGATACTTTGCAGTCACGTGATATCTGGAGGGCAACAAACGCGGTTAGTGCATCCAATCGCACAACAACTATCTGGCATGTCGTGTACACCTCAAAACACCAACTTTTGTATATTAAAACTGGCAACGTCCTGGCAAGATCCTTGATTAGTTTACTGGTTTTCGTTGCTAGAGAATGACATAGACTGTAAAAAAATAGGTTCTTGCCCGCCAGCCAGTACAACTGACGTCACGTGCAAAGTATCAATACTGTTGTAGTTTACAGTGTAGAATTATGGGATAACATACAATGTTTTAACCTTTAAAAAAATATGATTATTATTATTATTATTACAGTATCTATCATTAGCTAAGATAAAAACGAGCACTGATGAAAACTTTGCCTGAGGAATTATAAATAAAATGACTCACACAATCTACTTAGCAAAATTTACACATTCAAACTCGCAGACAAATAATTCATAATTTAGACAGCCAAGGACAGCTTTGAACAGAGATCAAATGTGACACCTTAGCAGGTTATCAGTACTTATTTTGACTCAATCACTAGACTTATGCAAAACGCCAATGCGATTACTGTATGCAAACGCCAATGATTTTGCTTTCATTAAGTACATTTCCCATTCAAATTTCTTAATACTTCATGACCTCGCTCCACAAATGTATCCTATGTACCCAATTAAATTATATTTCGTCAGGACCCTTGGTGTTTATAAACAGTTCTGCATGCTGATCAGCTCTTAATAATCATCACAATGCAGCAGCTCCATCTCCAGTCACTTTATGCAATTTATGTTCTTTAGTAGTTCATTAGCATTCAGACTGTGTCCTCTGAGGCCAGCTCTAAGGCGAGTAAGAAATCATGACGTCTACAGTATTTTATATTGTCTAAACATACTTTTAGGTTAAGCTTTTGAGATGAGCCTTTTTATAACTCTTATGTGGGTGGTGTGTCAACAAACATTTTACTGCTGTTTGTTCAGGGGTTTTGGATTCTGCTCAATGTTGTAAAAACAGCGGAGCAGCAAAACTGGACAAATATTTGTGCACATAATAATTAACTTTAATACAAAATAACATTTGGATTTGTGCTACAATTACTAATACCAAATATCTTGTATTTGATGTTACATATCCAGCATGTTCCTTGACAATAATTAAATAATCTTTACAAAAAAAAGAAAGAAAAAGTTTTGAGTGGTGCAAAGGCAGCTCAGGATCGGAGAGGCAGGTATGTGTGGGTAGTGGTGGAGGTGTGTTCGGGGATGGGGATGACTACACCCTGTCTCTGGAGTTCTCGGAGCACATCCAGTATGGAGTCCAGCTCCAGTCTGAAGGCATCCAGCTCTTTAGCCCTGCCGTGAGCGAGTCTCCTCCAGCGCTCCACCTCATCCTGCTGCTCCTGTTCCACCACCCGCCGTGTGTCTGCAATCACCTGCAACAGACCTAACATCAGTGTCCTCAATCACAATATAGGGCCTAACGGTTAGAGAGTCAGACTGGTTACCCGAAAGTTGCGGGTTTGATTCTTTGAGCAAGGCACCTAACCCCCAATCACTCCCTGGACGCCACAGCAAAATGGCTGCCTACTGTGTGTGTGTCCATGGTTTGAAATGCGTGTTCACTACTCCTAATGTGTGTGCTCTAACTTGGATGAGTTAAATTCAGAGGACAAATTCATGTCACTGTCACTATTCTATTAAACTAAGTTTAGTGCAGAGGTTGTCCTACAGCAGACTGTTGCAGAGATCCATTATGAACAAATACAGTATATATTGTACAGCAACAGAAAACAAGACGAGCGCTGATCGTTTACTCTTCGTATGTGTCAAACTGTGCAATTAAGTATACGTGTTAGCCATAGACTGTAAAAAAATATGGACGTAGTGTCTGTGACGTCACCCGTAGGTTTCTGAAGAGCATTTTTGAAGCCTAAAGTGGGCGGAGTCGGCCGTCGCCATCTTGGCCTCGCGTCACCTTGCGTCACTCTCGGATAACAGAAAATGGGCAAAGAGACGGGGCGTGTGTGGAGCTGGAGGAGCCTGGCACGCTCGCGGCTCACCGCTCGACGTGATCGAGTTAGCTCAGGGAGGTAATGCTATATGCTACTGAAAGTACCCTATGGAAAGTACCAAGTCTGCGACTGCACAGGGCCTCGCGCTAAAGTGACAGTTGATGATGTAAAGCCAATTAAAAGTTCCTGTTTTTGCCCTTTGAAATATTATTAAAAGACATGGCTACAGACTGTGTATCGTGATTCTGTACTATTCTGCTAGTTGAAAATGTATTATGCAGTAACTATTACTCTGAGAGAGTGTGTCTGACAGTGATTTATGTGCATAACAGTTACATGTCAGTCACTCTTTTTTTATAGTCTATGGTCCGTCAGTGCGGCATCGCTCGTCAAGTTCGTAGAGAGCTTATTCAGTCCATTTTAAATTCGGATTTTGGCCGCCTCTCAAATGGGTTAAACCATAGATATATTACCTATGAAGTTCAAGTAAATGCGCTAGAAATCCACGCTCATTCAACGATGTGCATTTATTGCATGGACGGAGAAAGCGCCGACACCTGCAGGATTTCACCTGACGGTACATAAGCATATTATAATCTATCTGTTCCGTGAGAGCAGAACGAACGAGCCTTTATAGACATTTTTAAATCTGAAAACTCCAAAAAGCAACGAAATTGTCAGACATCCATTAGTGCATGTTCACAGAGGAAAACAACTGAAATACAGCGCTGGTTGTTCTCTCGAACGATACTCGACGACAACGACGGAATCCTAAGCCGTGGGCTTTGTACCCAAGTATTAAATTGTATGAAATAATCCCGAAAAAAAGCACAAACACTGCAGAGGTGGCAAGTTCAGCAGCTAACATTTGCTGAGGTGAAGTGAGTAGTGACGGCTAGTAACAGCAGACAAACGGCTAGCATTGACATCAGCGGGAATCCACATGTCACTCAAAAGTGGACACACCCTTAATTATGCAGAACTTTAAATATTAATCAACTAAACGGATGAGTTATAAAAAAATTCACCCCCTCACAGTTGTTATCAAGGGCAAAATTAGCTGTATAGACCAAAGCCACAGAGAGAACCAGGCTGTAAACATGCTTTTTTCTGCTGTAAAGTTGGTAATTTTAACATGGGGGAGATACAGATTTGACTCACTTCTGCAGCCAGCCTCAAGCGGCCAGTCAATAAATTGCAGTTTAACTCACTTCCGTGTTGGTTTCAAGAGAGAGGCGGGGAGGTTGCTGCTTGGTGTTAGCACACCACCTTTCAAAAGTTTTTTTTATGTCTTTTTTTAAGTCTCACCAAGGCTGCACTTATTTGGTCAAAACTACAGTAAAATCTGTTCTAATATCTATATTATAATCTATTTGTTTACTCGTGATGGCAAAGCTGAATTTTCAGCATCATTACTCCAGTCTTCAGTGTCACATGATCCTTCAGAAATCATTCTAATATGCTGATTTAAATCTGCAAAGTTGTGCTGCTTTTTGTGGAAACCATGTTACATTTTGTTCAGGTTTCTTTGACGAATATAAAGTTCAAAATAACAGCATTTATTTGAAACAGAAATCTTTTGTAACATTTAACTTTAATGTTA
The DNA here is from genome assembly GCF_949319135.1 of Squalius cephalus. Lineage (NCBI taxonomy): Eukaryota > Metazoa > Chordata > Actinopteri > Cypriniformes > Leuciscidae > Squalius > Squalius cephalus. The sequence continues at coordinate 10,431,349 of NC_137136.1, read as the reverse complement.
CATTTGATCAATTTATTGTGTCATTGGTGAATAAAAGTATTTATTTCTTTAAAGCTCAAAACATTTGAATGGTAGATGATGTATTGTGTATGGGTGTGTTACCTGCTGAAGCTGTTTCTCACGCTGATGGTAGCGGAGCTCCATGGACTGAATCTTCTGCTCCAGACTAATGAAGTGTCTTAGTTGAGGACTGTGGGCTTCTTTGGCCTGTTTCAGCTCTTCCAGAAGCTTAGACAGCTTTTTACATACACATAACAGGAAATATGGAGAGAAAATTCTAAATCCAGTTTAAAGAAGAATGGAAATTAAATGACTGAGTAACTACCTGATTCTGCAGGGTTTCCTCTCTGATTTTAGACACAGCCAGAGCATCTTTGGTTCCCTTGAGCTCCTTTACTTGCCCCTGTAAATGCTGCACTATGATCTGAATAGAAAAGTTACATTAATTCAGAATTCAAAATACATAAAGTTCCATCCAAAGCGACTTACAATGCAAGCAAAGCATTTAATTTTCTTTACCCATGACCTCAGTGTTTCTAGTGCCAAGGAAACATTTAGTATTCAAAACATAAATAGTCAAATTCATTCATTCAAGAACCAACCTCCTGTGTGTTCACTTGATTGCGGAGTTCAGCCACTTTGGAGGAGGAATGATCAAGGGCATGGCATGCTAGAAGGCGTTCAATCTCTCTTTGATGCTCAGCCTTGACCGAGGCAAGTTGCTCAGAATTCTGCTCCTGAATCCTGAAAAAGTGATATTTTAATATTGTTACACGATACTCCATAACACTGAATCATCATGTTAACTCTTTCCCCGCCATTGACAGAATTGTCCAGCAAATCCATGTTTTCACTGTTATACGGTAGGGGGCGCAATTACGCATTTTCTGAAAGAGTACAGAATCTCCAGATCAAAACACAGGAAGAGAAGAAGCAGAAACAAGCGATAGATTTCTTATTTGAGCATCCTCGTTTCCTTGCCTCGTATCCTAAGGGGGTGGAGCTAAGACGCGAGGGAAGGAAACAAGGATACTAAAATAAGAAATGAGAAGCACCCTTGGTGTCCTCGCTCATGACTCCTCAAGAAGCTTCCTCACTCCTCATTTCTCGTGGTGCAGTTAGATAATTGAGATGTCTTTCAAGATGGCTGAGTTCGATCGGTTTCCGGGTCACAGGCTGGAGGACGGACGAGCGAAGAAACAAGGAAGCCCCAAGTGTGCCGCACAAGTCCTGAAAAGTGAAGCCAAAGCATTTTGATCGCCCTCTGGTGGCTGGCTGCAGTATAGGTCTAAAACCCCACCCTCTCCATGTAATCAAATGGGACATGAGCCAAACTAAAAAATTTAATTACAATTAAAATATTTTTTCCCAAAGCATTTAAGATCGTTCATCACACAGACCTATGTTCAAGTGTTTGTTGAACTGACAGCTGTGTTTGTGATTGAGTCTGTGGTAGCGGGAGTGTTGGCAGGACCTTGATGCCATGGCTCCACCTCAAGATCATTACTGCGCATACTCGGGCTCCGAAAGAAGTAATCAGCAATGACCGTTACTGGGATATTTTGGCTTAATTTTTCTACAGTGGAAGGAAGCGGAGTTGTCCGCTGTCCATCTATTTTTACAGGGTATGTTATGCACATGTAAAATAATGCGAACATCAAACGGCAAACGTTACCGAATGAAAGTTTGAATGAAGGTATGGGACTGTGAAACTTTGAGGGTGTTGATTGATTCGATCTACTCCATGTTTTGATCATCATTCGGAATCCGATTCGGACGTATTCTTTCACAAAAACGCTTTTTTCTCAGCTTTTTGTTCAAAATGATTTTTTTTTTTTTTTTTTATGAAACTTGCCCACATTCAAGTGTTGATAAAAAAAGAATGCATTTAGCTAGAATAAAAGGGTTTAAAATATAATTTCTCATTTCCTTTTTTTGATTGTGGGTTTGACCAAGTACACCTGGCTGCAGCCTGCAGAACAGGACGGGGTTGCACGTGTCGCTCCGCCCCATAACTACTCTTGATTGGCTCTATCGTCTTTCATAGACATACATGATAGGAAATGTGTTCGTAGTCGGTGTAGGATGAAGTATTTGTTGTTCAAATCTATATGACCTGGAAAAGCTGTACAGTTTCACAAAGCCTTCATTATAATGCACAGAAATGTCCCTGAAACTGTTTTGCTAAATTAAGCTGGTCTTTAGACTAACGCACGAACAACCCCACAACATTTAAACAAAAATGTATTTGTTGATTCTCCACAGCAGGAGGGTAAGGTCTTCAGGTACAGGAATGAAATGACTCATGAAATGTGATTACTTAATTTACCTATAGTATGAGAAAGAAAATGAAAAAGATGTATTTATAGAATGTGTTATTGGTTTTTATAAGCCATGTTGGGTGCAGCTGTATGTAAACTAAAAGACACTGTAATAGGCTAATGTGTCTGCCTTGTTAATTTAGATTTTATGAAACTTTCTTTTTCTTCACAACACTGCAAAGCATAATATCAGACATTTTCCTCCACTTCATTTCAGGAAAACATGCTGTTCCTCATTATTTTAAAGTGAAGAAATCAAGATCTTCTCCTGCGGGATGTAGGCTAATGTTGTATTGTCTGAGCATTATAGTGAAGACAACTCCGAACACATTTCCTATCATGTATGCCTGTGAAAGACGACCAAGCCAATCAGAATAAGTATGGGGCAGAGCATGTAGCCCCGCCCCTTTCTGCAGGCTGCAGCCAGGTCCTTCTTCAGTTTAACAGGCTCAAATCCTGTGTAAAGAATTATGGGACTGTTTCAAGGTTTCACTTCATGTAGATTGACTGCTGTTTTTCATCTATTGTTCAGAACATTTCAAGGGTGCTTCAAATGGTTTATAAAAACATGAACCACTCCAAAAGACTTTACCTGAGGAGCTGATTCTGTGCATGTGTGACTGCAGCCTGCAAAGAAACCTTCTCCTGGTCTCTATGTATCTCTAGTTGTTCCAATCTCATCCTCAAACTATCATTCTCCAGTTGCACCTCTGAGATGTGTGATCCCGAGAACGCTCCAGGATGGTAGTCTTTCTCATCTTGGGTAGGGGGGAAAGTCTCGGCTGCATTTTTTTTGGGCTCTTTGGCTGAACCCAAATGTCGCTTGGGCTCATCACGATCGAAGCCAGGACCCGTCAGCATGGTTTTCCTCTCCCTCTGCAGACGCTCTACAGTGCGACTCAGCTCCTGAATGGTGCGGCTCTTGGAGCTCAGCTCCTGGGTTAGTCTCTCGATGCGGGTTGCTTGTGCCGCCTCTGCATTGAGTTGATGGCGTGAGGGGCTGCGGGCAGGCTTGTCTGTTTGCGTCAAAGCTTGGGCCTGGTGGAGCTGTTCTTGCAGAGAGGCCACCTCTGCTTGGAGGGTGCTCTCTTGCTTCTGATGGGCCATCTTCACTTCCTCCAGCTCTGCCTTTAACCTCTGAGTTTGTGATTCAGACAATTCTGATGAGATGGGCTGATTGTTTTGGTTCTTCTCAGCCAAACGCTGCTCCAGATCTGTGATCTGCTGTTCATATTGGAGCTGAAAAAGAAGAGAAGAATATACATAAAAGTGCAAACATTTTTGAGCTGGCATAAAATAGCATTTAAATATATCAGTCCTTTAAGTCTAATTGCATCAGGGCTGGGTTATATCGCTTAAAAGTAAATTATATTTAACCCTTAAACAGGCAAGAGTAGAAAATAAGCAAAAAATTATTTCATGTCATTTTTGATATCATCTGGACTTAAGTAAATCATATCCAAAAGAATTTTTGAAAAATGTTATGTATTTTGGATTTTATGAGTTGTGACTCTCAGATCACATTGCCTGTTTAGGGTATAAAAAAGGGACCAAATCTATAACTGTAACTGCCATTGCATGTTTAAAACAATTATATCCTATACTTCAACTCATAATGTTGACATATTATATATCATTGGAAAGCTTACAAACTCAAGATTGAGCCTGTGAAAACCATTTTGAAATCAGACCTTGCGTTACCATAAAAATGGTAAAAAAAAAATTGGTAAAATGATAAAAATTGTTGGATTTAGGTCATGCTGACTAATTGATCACAGATAACTTGAAGCAAATCATTTGACCAGCATACTCAAGACAGACAGGCTGTATCAGTTTAACCTGTAAATTTTATAATTTGTAAAAAAAAACAAAAATTAAAGCTGCAAGCAGCGATGAAAGGGCCCTCGCACCCGTGCCATCAACACTCGGTGGCTTTAGGAAGGCAGAGCATGGTTGGGAAATGTACATTTAAGGAGGTATATATAGTAAGAGTATGTCAAAGTCAGTTACAAAATGTTTTGTATAATGGTGATAATAGCATGCTTCATGACTCAGCTAAGTGTTGCTAGCATGTTCAGTCTGTTTCTAGCATGCTTAGTACACAATAATTATGTGGTTAGTACTGCATTACGGTGTTAACCATGTCAGTTTCTGTTGCCAGTAGGTGGCGTTATGACTATAACTGAATATGAGCATGGATGTGTGTTCAGGACAGAACTCTTATCAAACATGTGAAGTTTGGTGCAAATTGGACATTGCCTTCTTGAGTAACAACAAAGTCATGTTTCATTGAATTAGCATTCTTTAGAACTTAGCTAAGCATTGTTAGCATGTTTTAACATGTTGCTAGAACGGCATCAACGTGTTAAACATGTCACTTCCTGTTGCCAGTTGGTGGCGCTATTACTATAACTGAACATTCTCATGTAGATGTGTTCAGGCCATGACTCTTATCAAAAGTGTGAAGTTTGGGGCAGATTGGACATTCCATGCCTGAGTTACAGCAAATTCCTATTTAATTGCAATAATAGCATGCTTTAGCACTTGGCTAAGAGTTTGCTAGCATGTTTTAGCATGTTTCTAGTATGTTGTTAGCATGTTTAACACTTGCTGGCACTTTTTTATATGTTATTAGGAGTCCACAACAGTGTTAAACATGTCACTTCCTGTTGCCAGCAGGTGGCGCTATGACTGTAACTGAATATAAGCATGGTCATGTGTTCAGGACAGAACGCTTATCAAAAGTGTGAAGTTTGGGGCAGATTGGACATTCCATGCCTGAGTTACAGCAAATTCATATTTAATTGCAGTAATATCATTCTTTAGCACTTAGCTAAGTGTTTGCTATTATGTTTTAGCATGTCTCTAGTATGTTGGTAGGATGTTTAGCACCTACTGGCATTTTTTTATATGTTATTAGGAGTCAAGAACAGTGTTAAACGTCACTTCCTGTTGCCAGCAGGTGGCGCTATGACTATAACTAAATATGAGCATGGACATGTGTTCAAGAGATAACTCTTATCAAACGTGTGACGTTTGGGGTAGATTGTACATTGCCTTCTTGAGTAACAACAAAGTCCTTTTTCATTGAATTAGCATGCTTTAGCACTTAGCTAAGTATTGCTAGCATGTTTTAATATGTTTCTAGCATGTTTAGAACTCAATGGCATTTTTAACATGTTGCTAGAACGGCATCAACGTGTTAAACATGTCACTTCCTGTTGCCAGTAGGTGGCGCTATTACTATAACTGAATTTGAGCATAGGCATGCGTTCAGGCCATGATTCTTATCAAACATGTGAAGTTTGGGGCAGATTGGACGTTCCATGCCTGAGTTACAGCAAATTCCTATTTAATTGCAGTAATAGCATGCTTTATCACTTAGCTAAGTGTTTGCTAGCATGTTTCTAGTATGTTGCTAACCTGTTTAGCACTTGCTGGCTCTTTTATATATGTTATTAGGAGACCACAACAGTGTTAAACATGTCACTTCCTGTTGACAGCAGGTGGCGCTATTACTATAACTGAATATTCTCATGTAGATGTGTTCAGGCCATGACTCTTATCAAACGTGTGAAGTTTGGGGCAGATTGGACATTCCATGCCTGTGTTACAGCAAATTCCTATTTAATTGCAGCAATAGCATGCTTTAGCACTTAGCTAAGTGTTTGCTAGCATGTTTTAGCATGTTTCTAGTATGTTGTTAGCATGTTTAGCACTTGCTGGCACTTTTTTTATATGTTTTTATATGTCCACAACAGTGTTTAACATGTCACTTCCTGTTGCCAGCAGGTGGCACTATGACTGTAACTGAATATGAGCATGGTCATGTGTTCAGGACAGAACGTTTATTAAAAGTGTGAAGTTTGGCGCATATTGGACATTGCCTTCTTGAGTAACAACAACATCCTGTTTCATTGAATTAGCATGCTTTACCACTTAGCTAAGTATTGCTAGCATGTTTTAACATTAGCTAGCATGTTTAGACCTCAATGGCATTTTTAACATGTTGCTAGAATGGCATCAACGTGTTAAACATGACACTTCCTGTTGCCAGTAGGTGGCGCTATTACTATAACTGAATATTATCATGTAGATGTGTTCAGGACAGAACGCTTATCAAAAGTGTGAAGTTTGGGGCAGATTGGACATTCCATGCCTGAGTTACAGCAAATTCCTATTTAATTGCAATAATAGCATGCTTTAGCACTTAGCTAAGAGTTTGCTAGCATGTTTTAGCATGCTTCTAGTATGTTGTTAGCATGTTTCGCACTTGCTGGCACTTTTTTATATGTTATTAGGAGTCCATAACAGTGTTAAACATGTCACTTCCTGTTGCCAGCAGGTGGCGCTATGACTATAACTGAATATGAGCATGGCCATGTGTTCAGGACAGAACTCTTATCAAACGTGTGAAGTTTGGGGGAGATTGGACATTCCATGCCTGAGTTACAGCAACTTCCTGTTTCATGGCGAAACATCGAAATTTGTAAGGCCGCCGAGGACCCGCCCTTCGACGAAAACTCAAGATCTTCGCAATTTAACGTCGCAAAGGCCTTAAGATTACACTCACCAAATTTGAAGATGATCAGATTAAAACTGTAGGAGGAGTTCGTTAAAGTACGAGGCCTGAAAATGGCAAAAACTGCACAAAAATCTGAGAGGAAGTTCAAAATGGCTGACTTCCTGTTGTGTTTAGGGCTATGCTCCAAGAGACTTTTTTGTAGGTATTAGGTCATTACACGTATGTACCGAATTTCGTGCACGTACGTGGAACGTTGCAGGAGGCGCACTCCGTTGAACTTTTATAGGTGGCGCTATCGAGCCATTTTGCCCCGTCCAATTCTGAAACCTATATCAGATGTAAATTTTCGCCAGTTCTGACGCGTGTGCAAAGTTTCGTGAGTTTTCGCGCATGTTTAGGCCCTCAAAAATGCAATTCAATGCGGAGAATAATAATAATAATAATAATAAACAGAGCAATTCCAAGAGGGTCCTCACACCATCGGTGCTCGGGCCCTAATAATAAACAGAGCAATTCCAAGAGGGTCCTCACACCATCGGTGCTCGGGCCCTAATAATAAACAGAGCAATTCCAAGAGGGTCCTCACACCATCGGTGCTCGGGCCCTAAATATAGCTGCGAGCAGCGATTACGGGCCCAAGCCGGTGGCACCGCAACCCCGGTGCCTTTAGTTACCTAAAGGCACCGGGTGGCGGTACCGCCGGCTTTGGCCCTCCATCGCTGCTCGCAGCTATATTTATATATATATATATATATATACACATACATACATACATACATACGTACACACAAATTCATATATATGTATATATATATATATATATATATATATATATGTATATATATATATATATATATATATATTATTGTTCAAAAGTTTGGGGTCAGTAAGATTTTTAATGTTTTTAGGAGAAGTCTCTTCTGCTCACCAAGGCTGCATTTATTGATTAAAAATACAAACAAAAACAGTAATATTGTGAAATATTATTCCAATTTAAAACAGCTGTTTTAAATTTTTAAATATTTTACATAGTAATTCATTTCTGTGATCAAAGTTGAGTTTTCAGCATCATTACTCCAGTCTTCAGTGTCACATGATCCTTCAGAAATCATACTAATATGATGATTGATGCTCAATAAATATTCATTATTATTTTCAATGTTGAAAACAGTTGTGTACAGATTTTTTTTTTTTTTCAAAATGCTTTGATGAATGTAAAGTTCAAAAGAACAGCATATATTTCAAATATATATATTTTTAACATTATAAATGTCTTTACTGTAACTGTTGATCAGTTTAACTCATCCTTCATAAATAAAAGTACTGATTTATTTTATTTATTTCCCCAAAAAATTAAATTTTAATTATTACTAACCCAAAACTTTTGAGCGGTAGTGTTTAACGTTACAAAAGCTTTAGATTTCAGATAAATGCTGTTCTTTTGAACTTTCTATTCATCAAAGACTGTACACAACTGTTTTCGACATTTAAAATAATAATGAATGTTTCTTGAGTATCAATCATCATATTAGAATTATTTCTGAAGGATCTTGTGACAGTGACGACTGGAGTAATGATGCTGAAAACTCAGCTTTAAAATATATTAAAATAGAAAGCAGCTGTTTTAAATTGGAATAATATTTTACAATATTACTGTTTTTGTTTGTATTTTTAATCAAATAAATGCAGCCTTGGTGAGCAGAAGAAACTTCTCTGTTATGTGCGCACCACAGACTGCACGCACGTCCGCTTAGAGTTCCGCCTTTTGCCTTCCGTCAATATTACGTTATTAGAAAATATTTTTTTTAGAGAATCGATTTTTTGACATTTGTAAATCGATTCAGAATCGTCCACGTCCGCATCGCGATGCATCTAAGAATAAATTTTTTCTCCCACCCCTAGATTTCATACAACAGGTTAATAAACAGTTACAATTAAGTCACTTACATTTTAGATGCAATGTTGACTGTTTTTGTTCTGTTTCAGCAGCGAAAATAGTTAAACAAAGATCACGGCAGAACCATCACGCATCACGTGTTTTCTCATAACTGAACGATTCAGCATTTTTAACGAATCGGTTGACTCAAAGATTGAATGATCAATCCATAAACATCTGTCTTAATCATGATCGACTCATTCGAACGAATCGTTTGAACGAATGAATCAATGACTCGCTTATTAAGATGGATGCCTGGCGACACCTAATGGCGGTTTGGTGTTGTTTAAAAGCATCATTCTTTCCCACATGTGTGTGATTTGTGTGTGCAACATTATCATTATTTTTCTTACACTATTATATTAGCGATTTAAAAGCACCCACTCGTGTCACACGTCGATTAACCGGTGGGAAAATATCCTCAGACACATACCTAATACATGTATATTTAAATACAATATTGGCCTACCTGGTAAAAAGTTTTATATACTATTTTGATGTCCTTTTGGACACAAGAGGGCAGTATAGCCCTATGTTTGCTTTTTTGTTGAACCAAATAGCACTAAATAGCCTGTTTTAACTTTTTCATTCTTCTTGAATTGCAAAAACAGAATAAAATGGGTTTAGTTGTGATATTTGTATTCTTTTATATAGAAATAAATGGTATATAATTACATTTTTAGAAGATTTTTAGTGTTTCCTTTTTGGACATTACTTTAATCCCTCGCCATAGCAAAACCGTTTGAGATATTTATTATCCATTCACAATTTAGCATATTTAATGTAGTTTCATCATGTTGAAAAAGTTTGGTACGAATAAAATAAATAGTTTAAGAGGAGTGGCTAAAAATTCAGAGGCTGATTTTGCAAAAAAATCCACATTCAGACCAAAATATCTGACTTCCTGATGGCCAGAGCTATTGAATGTAAATTAGAAAGTTGTCCGGCTTGATGAGAACAATATACAAACTATTTTTTCTTTACTGTAGTTAAAACTAACCCCCCCACTTTTGTCAAAAGCATGTTGAAAGTGACACACTTCCTGCTGCCAGTTGGTGGCGCTATAACTTTGACTCACAATAGCTACATCCATCTGATCGGCCTCTTACCACGAACACACTGCTGAAGTTTCATCAAGATCAGTTAATGTATGCAGAAGTTATTCCACTTCCGTGTTTCTCTTTTCTCGCCATAAATTCGATTCCTCGCCACAGCCAAACCGTTCGAGATATCAAAAATCCGTCCGCAATTTAGCATCCTCAATGTCTTGACTACATCCACACCGAGTTTGAAGGGGGCACGGTGAATTTTCTAGGAGGAGTATTTCACATTCCACAGCAAGCGTTTTCCAAACAACCCATAATAGCCGACTTCCTGTTGGGCTGGCGTAAAACTTGACCGGGGTAAAGTTGTTCGGCCCGATGAGATCTATATGTGTACCGAGTTTCATATTAATTCATGCGAGCGTGTTTGATATATGGATCAAGTTTTAGAACCCCGTTCAAGGGGGCGCTGTTGAGCCCCCCTGCCACGCCCGGGTCCCAGCTTCAGCCCGGCCCTGATGGCCGTGGGTTCTGACCTGTGTGCAAAGTTTCAAGAGTTTTTGAGCACGTTAAGGACCCCAAAAGCCCCTGAAACCTTGATTAACAATATAAAAGCAATAGTCAAATCCCCCCCTCCCCTCACACACACACAGACACAGAGAGGGAGAGAAAATTCTTCAGAAAATCCACATTCAAACCAAAATATCTCTCTTCCTGTTGGTCAGAGATGGTTCATGTAAATTAGAAAGTTGTCCGTCTTGATGAGAACAATACACATACCAAGTTTTGTTGCTGTTGATAAAACTAACACCCCCACTTATGACTAAAGGTGGCGCTACTGAGCCCCTCACCACGCCCGTTTCTGAAACTTTGCACATGTCTACTGGATAATAAATGTGATGTGTCTGTCGAGTTTCATGCAATTTCAAGTATGTTAAGAGTCTCAAAAGCATAAAAAAAGAATATTAAAGTTTGATGCGTTGCCACGGCAACAGTATCTAAGATATCAATAATCCTTTCACAGGTTTACATCTGCCGTGTGTCTACATTGTACACATAAAGTTTGAAGCAAATCTGGTAAAAATAAGACAGTGATTTCAAAGCATTTTAATAGTGATGTACTTCCTGCTGCCTGTTGGTGGCGCTATAACTTTGACTCACAATAGTCACATCTGTGCGATCGGCCTCTTACAACGAACACACTGCTGAAGTTTCATCAAGATCAGTTAATGTATGCAGAAGTTATAACACACTTCCTGTTTCATTTTTTCGCCATAAATTCGTTTCCTCGCCACGGCCAAACCGTTCGAGATATCAAAAATCCGTCCGCAATTTAGCATCCTCAATGTCTTGACTTCATGCACACTGAGTTTGGAGGCGAATCGATGAATTCCCTAGGAGGAGTACTTTAAATTCCACAGCATGCGTTTCCAAACAACCCTAAATAGCCGACTTCCTGTTGGGCTGGCGTAAAACTTAGAGCACGAAAGTTGTTCGGCCCGATGAGTTCTATATGTGTACCGAGTTTCATATTATTACATGCAAGCGTGTCTGATTTATGGACAAGTGTTCGGATCCCGTTCCAGGGGGCGCTGTCGAGCCCCCCTGCCACGCCCGGGTACCAGCTTCAGTCCGGCCCTGATGGCCGCGGGTTCTGACGTGTGTGCAAAATTTCAAGAGTTTTTGAGCATGTTAAGGACCCCAAAAGTGCCCGAAAGGTTGACAAAATAATAATAATAATAATAAATATATATATATATATATATATATATACTGTATATATATATATATATATATATATATATATATATATATATATATATATATATATATATATATATATATATATATATATATAAATATAGCTGCGAGCAGCGATTACGGGCCCAAGCCGGTGGCACCGCAACCCCGGTGCCTTTACCTAAAGGCACCGGGGTGGCGGTACCGCCGGCTTTGGCCCTTCATCGCTGCTCGCAGCTATATTTATATATATATATATATATATATATATATATATATATATATATATATATATATACAGTATATATATATATATATATATATATATACACACATATATAAATATATAAAAGACAGAAAATATTACTTGACTTACCTTATTCTGATTTTACGATACACTCAAAATATTCCACACCAAATCCTTTAAATTTAATGTAAAAATAAAAATGAAAGTAAGCAGTGTTGGGTTCACGTAACCCTCTCATTAGAATCAAAATGTTTCAACATTTGCCATGTATTTGGATGCTAAACTATTCTTTATTATAGGCTTTGTTCTTCACTCGTGTTCCAATATTGATGGAAAAAATCATCCTCTTCACATGCGCAAAAATGTGCTTGGAAACATCACAGTGGAGCGGTGCTTACTGTGAATGTACGAATTGTTCTACTGACTATTTAGAGCAGTGTAATTTTTATATGTTAGGTTGACTATTTTATTATTATATTTTATTAAGGCTATAATGATCAGGCTGCGATGTCAAGATTGCAATGCTGGAATGTGTGTGTGTGTGTGTGTATATGTGTGTTCATGTTTTTCTATCCCGGTGGGGACTTCAACCTGAATTCACACAGACTCATGGGGACTCGTGTCACAGTGGGGACCTAAATAGAGGTCCCCATGGGTAAACAAGCTTATAAATCATACAGAATGAGTTTTTTGGGATATGTAAAAATGCAGAAAGTTTTCTGTGATGGGTAGGTTTAGGGGTAGGGTTAGTGTGAGGAGATAAAATATACAGTTTGTAAAGTATAAAAACCATTAAGTCTATGGAGAGTCCCCACAAAGATAGTAAACCGTGTGTGTGTGTGTGTGTGTGTGTGTGTGCGTGTGTGTGTGTGGCGTGGGCGCGATGGAACAGTGGACACATAAAAACATACTCCGTCATTATACAGGACGACATTCAAACTGCAAAGTGTTAACTTATATTTGTGTACAGTCGCAATAAAACACAACATTGTGCTTTTGTAAAATAATTTCAAGCAATCAACCCCCGAAAGGCGCTAATTTTAAAATGAAACTAAAATGCTCATGGCTGCACGGGCATTCATAACGGTGCGCATCCACGGCGAGGAACGAGCAGAACAGAGTGAACGTTTTTCAGTTAATTCCTACTTCCATAGGAATTAATTTGAAACGCTCGCTCAACCACTATCAATGTCAGTGTGGACGAACATATTTTACTTTCGTTTTTAAGTTGGCGATTCAAAAGCCCCCAGCGGTGTCACACGTCGATTAACCGGTGGTAAAATATTCTCACCGTCACATACCTAGTATATTTTTAAGTAGATACAATAGGCCTACCTGATTTTGAACATAAGAGGGCAGTATAGCCCTATGTATGACTTGACTTTTATGGGACTAAATAGTACAATTACTATTTTTAAACTTATAAATATTTATTAAATTGAAAAAAAAAAGAATAAAATGGGTTTAGTTGTGATATTTTTATACTTTTATATAGAAATAAATGGTGTTTAATTACATTTTTAGAAGATGAGGCTTTAAGTGTTACTTTACTTTAGTCCCTCACTATAGCAAAACCGTTTGAGATGTTTAATATCCGTTCACAATTTAGCATCTTTAATGTATCTTTATCATTTTGAAAAAGTTTGGTGTGAATAAAATAAACCAGTTAGGAAGAGTAGCTAAAAACTCAGAGTCTGAAATATCCAAAAAATCCACATTCAAACCAAAATATCTGACTTCCTTTTGCTCTGAGCTAATAACTGTAAATTAGAAAGTTGTCCGGCTCGGTGAGACCAATATATATACTGATTTTTGTAACTGTTGGTAAAACTAACCCACCCACTTTTGTCAAACGCATGTTGAAAGTGACACACTTCCTGCTGCCAGTTGGTGGCGCTATAACTTTGACTCACGATAGTTACATCCATCTGATCTGCCTCTTACCACGAACACACTGCTAAAGTTTCATAAAGATCAGTTAATGTATGCAGAAGTTATAACACTTCGTCTCCTCTCTTTTCTCGCCATAAATTTGTTTCCTCGCCACGGCCAAACCGTTCGAGATATCAAAAATCCGTCCGCAATTTAGCATTCTCAATGTCTTGACTTCATGCTCACTGAGTTTGGAGGTGATTGAATGAATTCTCTAGGAGGAGTACATCACATTCCACAGCAAGCGTTTTCCAAACAACCCATAATAGCCGACTTCCTGTTGGGCTGGCGTGAAACTTGACAGAGGGAAAGTTGTTCAGCCCGATGAAATCTATATGTGTACCGAGTTTCATATTAATTCATGCAAGCGTGTTTGATATATGGACCAAGTTTTCAGACCCTGTTCAAGAGGGCGCTGTTGAGCCCCCCTGCCACGCCCGTTTCTGAAACTTTTCACATGTCTACTGGCTAATAAGTGTTATGTGTCTGTCGAGTTTCATCCAATTTCAAGCATGCTAAGAGTCTCAAACGCATCCGAAAAGAACATTAAAATTTGATGCGTTGCCACGGCAACAGTATCTAAGATATCAATAATCCTTTCACAGGTCTACATCTGCCGTGTGTTTACATTATACACATAAAGTTTGAAGCAAATCGGGTAAAAGTAAGAGGGTGACTTCAAAGCATTTTGAAAGTGACACACTTCCTGCTGCCAGTTGGTGGCGCTATAACTTTGACTCACAATAGTCACATCCATGTGATCGGCCTCTTACAACGAATACACTGCTGAAGTTTCATCAAGATCAGTTAATGTATGCAGAAGTTATAACACACTTCCTGTGTCCCATTATTCGCCATAAATTAGTTTCCTCGCCACGGCCAAACCGTTCGAGATATCAAAAATCTGTTCGCAAGAATTCATCCTCAATGTCTTGACTTTATTCTCACCGAGTTTGGTGTCGATCGGATGAAATCCCTAGGAGGAGTATTTCACATTCCATTGTATGCGTTTTCCAAACAACGTATAATAACCGACTTCCTGTTGGGCTTTTGTAAAACTTAGAGCACGAAAGTTGTTCGGCCCGATGAGATCTATATGTGTACTGAGTTTCATATTATTACACGCAAGCGTGTTTGATTTATGGACCAAGTTTTCGGACCCCATTCCAGGGGGCGCCGTCGAGCCCCCCTGCCACGCCCCGGTACCAGCTTCAGCCCGGCCCTGATGGCCGCGGGTTCTGACGTGTGTGCAAAATTTCAAGAGTTTTTGAGCATGTTAAGGGCCCCAAAAGTGTCAAAAAGGCAAAAAAAAAAATAATGAAGAAAAAAAAAAAAAATAATCCTTACGGAAACAATAGGGCCTTCGCCCTTTCAGGGCTTGGGCCCTAATAAATAATCCTACCGGAAACAATAGGGCCTTCGCCCTTTCAGGGCTTGGGCCCTAAAAAACCTCAGAATACAAAGATTGTTGCAAAAATGAATACAAAGTTAATCCCTTTTTTATACCCAAAAGTGGCAATGTGACTCAGGTGTAACATATATTTCAAAACGTGCTAAATAACAACATGAACAACATTTTTATAAATTTTCTTTTTCAGCACCTTAAGACAATGTTCATAATTAATGTTAGCAGTGTTAGTATTATTTTTTCAAAAGAAAAGTAAGTTTAATATATATTTACTTATCTCAAAATCTGAATGTCCTGCTTGGATTTAGGACAGGCTGACTAATTAATCACAACATTTTTTTTTGTGACCCCAAAAAAGACGACAAAAACTATGTTACACCCAGATCACATTGCCAGTTTTAGGGTTAATGAATAAATTACATTTATTATTTTTATATTTATTTGTTATATTTTATAAATTATATTATTATTATAATAATAAAGAGTCTTAATGACAGTCTTTAGCAAACTTAATGGACTAATAAAATATGCATTAAAACAATTGCGATTTTCACATTTCACAATATTGCTTATTTTACATTTCAAATAAATGTTTTTTTTAAAAATTATATTCATCAAGGAATCCTGAAAAAATGGAATCCTGGAATCCTGAAAAAATGTATCACAGTTTCCACAAAAAATATTAAGCAGCACAACTGTTTTCAGTATTGATAATAATATGAAATGTTTCTTGAGCAGAAAATCAGCATATAAGAGTGATTTATGACACTCAAGACAGGAGTACTGTATTTTTTATCAAATAAATGCAGTATTGGTGAGAATAAGAGGATCCTTTCAACATATTTATACATATTAAAAAAATCTTACTGACCCCGAACTTTTGAACGGTTATGTATATAAGCATATATATATAGAATTTTCAATATATCACCAAGCCTTACTTTGCTTCGGTTTCTACTTCTATTTCCATACTTCTAGTCATGAGGGCACACAGCAGGGTTTAGAAATTAGAGAAATAATGCCACTCTAAAAGCATATTAAAGGCCCTGTGCACTTAAGACTTAAAATAGAAACCTAATTTTCTTGGCAAACTTGTTTTTCTGGAAATCGATCAACCCAGCTGTGGGCTCTGGTAAATAACATACTAGGAAAAAAGAATCCCATATTAATTTAAGGACACACAGCACTTCAGTCAGTGAGTTCAGGGCCACCTAGTTCCAATAGTTCAAACTTGTTTCGCACATGGTCTCAATTTTAGATTCTATAGATTTAATGTTTAATGCTTTGACACAAAATTCTGTGTGACCTTCAGTACTAAATCTAAATCTGATATGAGTACCTTGATTCTGTGATACTGTTGTTCCATTGCTCTGAGACTGCGTTTGGCTGCTTCATCGCGGCCCTCTAGCTCCGCCTCCAGTCGATGTACACGTCTCTCCAAAAGAGCCGCTGTCTGGGAGGACTGAGGGGCAGTTGGGGGATGGATGTCCAATCCGTCAACTTCTGCACCGGCAGACGCAGCGGCCAAGATCAGGGCTGGCAGGGAGTTTGGATGCCTCCGTTTCAAGAGCTCTTCCATCTGTTTGAGCTGTGAGAGGAAATGGCAACATGAGTGAAAGATGGAACAGAATCTAAGAAGTTCTATTACTGATGCAGCCATTAATAAATATTACAAGACACTCAGGAGGCGGAAATCGAAATTCATTCATGACTTTTTTTGGCATTATTTTTGTTGCTTTATTTTTAGATAGATACAGAAACAGTGACATGAAACTATTAAGGGGTTTGTGAAATGTTGCAAGCCAAACTCAAACCTACATAAGCAACATGGCTCAAACTGAATAGAAAAAGTGTGCTAACCACTGAGCCAATTCAATACAAAGTTGTTAATTTAGTTGCAGATGCACATCAGTCAAAGAAAGAAGTTTAACATAAAGAGGAGGTCTTAAGGAGAAGGTGGTTGGAAAACCGACTACCCGGATGGTCTGCTACTCACAGACACGGTTGAATAATTCCAGCTCTTAGGAAATAGAGTGCAAAGAAGAACGTGCCCTGAATGAAATGTACCTGCAGAACAAGGCAACAAGAATATCTGGAGAGGGAGAAAGCTGTTTCTGACCTGACGTTCCAGGTCCTGGATTCTTTTAGCTTCACCCGCCCTTTCCTTTGTCTTTCTCTGTTGCTCATTGGCCCTCTTGCTGACCTCCATCTTTAGCTTTTCCACCTGCTCAGTGAGCCTTTGAGTCTCAGCCGTGGCAGCTCGGAGTCTGCATGCATCTTTGTCCAGTAGCTCCTGGTTCTCAGCATACCACTGCAGTCTTTTCTTCATCTCTGCAACCTCCTCCCGATGCTTTTCCTGGAGCATCTTTAGCTCGAAACCTTTATCACCTGCCATAAGCTTACTTCTGTCAATATGACAATTACATCACCAAAAATAGACTGCTGCCATAACACCTCCATATCTGAGGCTCTTACCTGAAGTACAGACTGCCTGAACTCTGGCAAGGTCTCGTTCTTTCCTCATCATCTCCAGATCCACATGCAGGGCTTGTTTCTCCTGTTTTAACCTGTGGATCTCATCTTGCAGTCGTTCCTCCTTTTTCTAAACAGAAAGACTTTGCATCAGAAGCGCACGAAAAATGCAGTCTAGTTAGGCAGCTGGTTTTGGAACAGATCTGTTGATATTATGTAGTTCTCTTACCTGTGCAGCTTGTACCTGACTTGTCAACTCTGCAATGCTAAAGCTTTGGTCAGCAATGCTTCTCCCTCCGACGGTTCTTTGAAAGCTGTTCATGTTCAACCGGTCCCTGGGGAATGAAAATGCTTTGCTTTTATATCAGCTGCTGCAAAGAACAGCATGAATAGTAAAAACCTGCTGTGATATGTATTATAACACTGCTAACGCACTTTTAGAGCACTGACCTGGTAAGGGCAAGCTCAGTGAGAAGTCTCTGGTTTTCCATGAACAAAGTCTCCTCGTTTTGTTTGCTTTGAGCTTGGAGTGCTTTCATTTGCAGATATAGCTTTTCATTCTCCTGTTAAAACCATCGGAAAGAAGTTTCACATACTCTGAACCTATTTGTAGCATATGAATACTAATGACCAAAATGCAAATATATTCAGCGCATGTATTACATTGAATATAGTTCCAGATAAGAATTAATTGGATTTGGTTTCTGGAAAGGCCACAAGTTCTTCTGTAATTACAGTAAATGTCAGAAGTAATTACCAACGTTTTTCTAAATTCTGAGTAGTATTAGTGTCATTTTAAATAACTGTGTTTAATTATGCACCCCATTATGCTGAAATGGTGTATAATGATCTAAAAAATGAGAGGCTACAGAGTCTTGTGTTGTATCATTCATTGACATTTGTAAGATCTCACCATAAAAAGAGATCTAGGACGAGGGATAATAAATTATAAATAAATTATAATAAATGCACGTTCATGTGAGCCATGTTTCAGAATGGCTTATTCTAATATATGCCTAAAAATGAGCAAAGTTGGAGAGACAGAGAGACTCACCTGATGGTAACCCTGAATCAGAGTCTCCTGTTCTTTCATCTCTTTCTCTATGAGCTTGAGTTTCTCTTCAGTCACAGGGTCTGAAGCTTCGCCAAAACTCCACTTTCGTCTGTTACTTGCCTCCTCGGCATGGTGTAGCTATGGAATAATAAATGTAACAGCTTAGAACCTAAGCTTGAGAAATGACAGGGAATTGTTTGCTCAGACTTTAGGCAGAGGCTGTTCAGTTTATTAAAGTAAAAAAATATTGATGCTACTAACTTAAATCAGGGTTTCTGCAGGGATCTTCAATTTAAATTTAATGCCTTTTTAATGCCATTTTTTTATTTTTAATGCCATACACGACCCATGACTAACCACGGATATTATGTATGTATGCATGTATGTATGTATGTATGTATGTATGTATGTATGTGTATATATATATATATATATATATATATATATATATATATATATATATATATATATTTTAACTTGATTAATCACACGTTTTTTCCGCAATTAAAACACTTACATTTGTTTAGGTTTATATATTTTATAATGTAATCATTTCACAGTTAATCTACAAATGAATGTAAAGACAGCAGTCTCACTGATACTAATACAGTTATTGATATCTGGATAAAAATGATTTCTCCCCCCTAATTTTAAACATTAATTATAGCCATCCAACATTACAGTGTAATTAAAAGCTATCAAGTTTTAACATTAGGCTTCAAAAAAAATATGACAACTTTTAATTTAAGTGAACTTAAACAATCCTCACATAAACCTATAATAAATGTCATATTTACCTTTGGCCTTCCTGTCTAACACATTATCAAAGAGTCTGCACAGCATAAATTATAGATTTATAGACTAATGCTTATTAACGCTACAAGAGTTCTTTAGTCAATAGCATTGAGTAATTTTCTCTGGCGCCTTTGTTCTGTGATTAACTTTACTGACAGAAAGCTTTATTGGCTGCTGTCCCTTTAAGAGCAGCTGCTGACAGAAACACGGATCTAACACGCGCCTCATTCTCTCACAACTCTTTGCGTTCATTAAAGACTTTATTTCACTAATTTAAGACTGCTCTTATTTTATGAGGATACTCACAAAACAGACATTTTGGCAAAATTGTGTGTTATTGTTCGTTGCGCGAAAGAGGACCGTTTTCTGGTGCGCAGTCTGTGCGCACGATCTGGCGCGCGTCTTTCTCTCTCTGTGTGTGTGTTACATAGACAGGACATTCGCAGGCAGCGCGTTTAAAAGCATTTACATGAATAAGAGCGGGATCATATAATGTAACGCTACCCAAGGAATGACAAAAATTAACGAATGCTGCGTTTGCGTTAAATATTTTAACGCGTTAAACTGGACAAAAATAATCTCATGCGTTAACGCGTTAAAAAACGCAAAGTGAGCTTCAACAGCGGATGTCGAGCTGATGAGGGAACGTTACTACACATAGTTAATTGCTGTCTGCCTTTTACCGTCGACCTGTGGCTGTCAGACTGCATATGAGATTTTACGCCATTGATTCCCATTGTAGCTACCCAATTTAAATACCTTTTTACAAACGCTGCAAAATCCTTCTTTATTTTGACCACCAACCATGTTCTAAATTGTTTGTCTTCCATGCACTTTCCCAGTTTTCTGGTCTAGTTGTATTCCTGTTGTTCCTGCTGTCCAAAATTACTCGCGCCACCTCCGCAACTTTGCTCCGGCCGGAGGCAATCACCAAACTGTTTCCGCGTGTTTTTAATCACACTAACGTACATATTTTGCGACGACTGACGACAGCAAATAAAAATGATTAATCATGAAGACTATTCAAATAAATTGATAATATAACATTTTCTTCAAAACCATAAAAAAAATTAATGCCTGTAGGATTACAATTTAATGCTTTTTAATGCCATTTAAGGCCTTAATTATCGCAAAATCCATTTAATGACTTTTAATGCTTTTTAATGCCCCGCGGAAACCCTGTAAATGCATTTTCAGGAGTATGTAAATAGTTATGTTTTTTTTTTATAATAGTGTAGCTTTTACATTTAAAGCTTTTCTTTTTGTGGCTTTGCTACATTGTTTTTTTTATGTAACAATTGCATAAGCCTTTCAACAGAGTGGGCAGAGATGTACTGTCTTCCTCTCAGTCAATCTAAAACAGCTTTGGTAAGTCCAAATCAATAAGCCATTTCATTTAGACAGGTTCACATGAATGGTTACAAAACAAAACAAATTTACTTGAATCAATGCATTTGTGTAGCAAATAAAATCTTTAGTTGCAGGTTAATATGGCTGTTTATCACAATGATTTCACTATGGCAGGTATTTGTGATCATTGATTTAATTGTATTTTTTCTTCATGTCAGTTAGAATGTAAGGTTCCCCTTATTCCAAATGTGGAAAAACAATTTCAAGTTGGGAACCTGGCAAAAACATTTAGTGCTGAACAAAGAGTTTGTTGTGCTCTTGGACCGTATTTGAAAAATCCAAGACAGCCAATCATGGGGCATTCACATAACACACTACAGCACTGGATAGGGCACTTAGCTCAAACAGTAGAGTGAGTTAGCAGAGCCAGGTTGTGTGAAAATGTATCTGATCATAGGAAATGTATGAACTAAGAAAATGTATCTACTGAAAATGTAAGATGCTTTCCATAAAAGCATTTGCCAAATACATAAAAATATAAATGGAAAGCCATAAAAATGGTCTTTGTACATGTGCAGTACAAAGTTTGTTTATTTTGAATTATAATTATGTAATTGGAAATTAAAGTGCATAATGATCATGCGGCCAGATTAGATCAAATAATTAAGATTAGGTGGTTATTTAACAATTTTGAAAGGTCTAATGGTGTGGTTTAATGGCTCAGGGCACCCGGTAAGGAGTGAGCTGTGAGTCATCTCCATTGCACCCTTAACTCCAGGTTGCTCCAGGTCAATTGTCCCTGGAATACATTTATGGTGCCATTGTGTATAAATCATGAAAACAAATTCAGCCTTGGTCATTTTCTATGGTAATTTGTTCAAATGTAATTAATTATTCTTCCTGTAATCTGCTGTCAATTATCAATATTTATACTTCACCAGAAGGGTCAGAGTGGATAAAAAGCTGCGTGCCCCCATGTGCCCTGTTTTATGTTCATTTACTGTTGAAAAGCTAAGATTTAAAAACGAGACTCATTATTTGCCAGAACAAAAAGCACTTCCAAACTGAATCACAGCATGGTAATGCATGATCAGATTTTTTTTCTATAAATCTTTGAGGGTATTGAAACAAATAACTAGAATAAACCTTACATAATGTACTTGTGCTAAAAGCACAAATTCATCATCACTAAGAGAGCACTGAACAGCTACTTAAACAGCATACAAGTGAAATCTATGTTCATACTGTTGGCAGAGCAGCCACTGAAATATACTGCTATAGACGTTATGATTGCATTACCAAACCATTCACCTACAAGTACAGACTGCCCTTTTTACCAAACGCACTTATACAGCATGTTAGAAAACATACAATTTAAACTTCATTCATTCTTAAGGAGAGCTGCAAGACAGCAGAAGGTTTTCTATTGATCTTTAACAAGAAGCTCCTATGTGCTTCAAGGCCGGTTAAATAGGCCATGAAAATAGATGAACTTGAGTACATTTTAAATGGATTGTTCACCCAAAAATGAAAATCCTGTCATCAATTACTCTTATGTTGTTCCAAACCCATTAGACTTTCGTTCATCTTCGAAAAAAACAAATGAAGATATTTTTTTGTGAAATCTTAGAGTAAAGTCTATTCACCCAAAGCTCTGACAGTTCAAAAGATTTTTAAAGAGTAAATATATAAATCCATCATATGAATTCACATATAAACAATGATTAGCTAACATACATAGAGCACTCAAATATGGTTAACGCAAGCTCAAACATGCTTGCTTAAAACAATGAGCTTTGCTCTTGTGCACAAAGCGAGCATGCTTGAGCTTCTGTTTACCAAATTTGAGTGCTCTATGTACATTCGCTTAGCAATGTTGTTTATATGTGAATAAAAACATAAATGAAATCTGTTCGTTATATAAAGCGATTCGTGTTTCTTGGATTGAACCGCTCAATTCATATAGATTTATTTTACGATCTCTTTATGAACGTTTTAAAGTTTTACAGCCTTTCAATGGAGGGACAGAATTCTCTCAGATTTTACTACAAATATCTTCATTTGTGTTCCGAAGATGAACGAAAGTCTTCGAAACAACACGAGGGTGAGTAATTGATGACAGAATTATCATTTTTGGGTGGACTATCCCTTTAAGTCCTCAGTCATAATTATGAAGAGGTAGAACAGACAGAACACACAAAATTACCCGCTGGTAATGTAGAGCCATGGTAAAACTATCCACCAAACAACAAAATTTCCTAATATTCTAAAATATTCTAAAAACATAATCTAAGCTTTACAACTACACAAGAGCTTACCTTGCTCTGTAACATATAGTTCTCCTGTCTGAGTGCTGCCAGCTCTTGTTTGTGCTCCTCTTGTAACTGGGTTTCCCTCAGATGGAGCTCTCTCTCTTTTTGGGCGAGCTGAAGACGGAAACGCTCCAGTGATGAGCGCTCCTGCTGAAAGGGTGTACCATCATCCATATTCTCTTGCATCACCTCACGCTGACAGAGACACAGAACAGGTGGTTAATGAGCTGGAGGATTTGATCCAATGCTCTGATTCAGTCCCAGTTAACTCACTCCTGTCACTGCTTCTGGTGTGATCCTGCTGGCTTCAACCTGATGCTGTAGAAATGTAGCAAAGGACTGCACGGATGTCACCAATTCACTGCTTAGCCTTAAACTCGTGTCTAAACCTGTAAGGGATGCAAAAAATTAAAAAAGACAGATGACCATTTATCATCAAGCAAGCAAATATGGCTGTAAATTTACAAAGAATAGTCATATTTAAAAAAAAGAAAAGATTTTGCATATTTTTAGGACCACTATTATTAGACATTTTTTTTGCATTGTGACATTATTTGCATAACAATTAAGACTATTTAAGATAATTATGTTCCCCCTAATTTCTCATTACATCACAAAACTCCATTAACTCAATAACCATCTTCTTCATTTTGGTAAATATTGATATTTGTGATTAATTGTAATCAAATTGGCTAATATATCTACATTTAATGCAATTAAAATTGCCTACTTCTATATATATTTATTGCATTAATGTAATGATCATGAGTTTTTTGCATTACAGTAGACCGTATTTAACTCATGTCAACTGTCATGAAAATGTTACAATTTCATGAAAATAATGAAAATATATCAATAAATGATAAAAAAAAAAAAAGAATGAAAATTGGCTACATTTTCTTCATGCAAAATATAATTTTGTTAATTTTTTCACACAGTTTTGGTGAGGTTAACCCAGGTACAGGTAGGTACCTTTGAATGTTTGTGTTTGACTGAGGATGGGAGTTTTTTTGGGGGTTTGGTTCTGAGCTTTTCTCTGTGTTATTGGAGACGGTGGTTTGGCAGCTTGGCCGGTTCTGCTGGTTGCAGGTCCTCTGGGTAACAGCCTGGTCTCAGGTTTTTTGGCCCTTGTTGATGGAACAGGAGTTTTTCTAGAGGACGCAGATGCAAATGCATTGGTTCTGGCAGGAACCTGAGAGAGAGAAGTTAATATTCCATCATTATCTTCATAAATTGTGACTATCATCACCATGTGAACGAAGGCGGCACGTAGTTACCCACAAAAATGATTATACCTCATTTACTTCACAGAGTACGTGTCTCTATCTTTGAAATATAATTTCTCTAAACCCCAGAAATAACAGGATCTAATTTACGGAGAAAATTCATGAGTCAAATGACTCATAATAGTCTCTGACCTGCCGTTTCTTGGGTTTAACAGGAGGAGGTTCCACAGAGGAGCTGTCCTGTTCCTGCATCAGCCGTTTGATCTCCTCAGCGATGCTCTTCTGAGTGTACTGAAGGGAGGCTGGATGTTCCTCTCCTTTAAAACTAGCTTTATTACCCCCTCCACAGCCCTCATTAGTGGAACTGAAAGGGCTGTCATCTGAAGATATCCTTAATGGACTATGATTTTTGCTGCCTCGAGGCACAGCCTCACTGTAAGACAAATACTTCTACTAAAGCTGCTGTACTGAGAATATATGACTCACGGTGTGTGAAGGCAAATAGTGAACTCACCTTATAGGCTGGAGAGAGAAGCCACGCGTGAAAACAGAGTCTGGTCCAATTGGCCGCATCAGTTCCTCAGCAGTGGGTAAATCTACGGTACATAAATGAGACCCTGGTGACAAAAATGTCACTAGGGTCGGAGTCACACTAGCCGATTTACAGTCTTAATTTTTTTTTAGAATTACAGAGATTTGGTGTGATCAGATACAAACTTCCTCAGCAATGCAAAGCCAATTATCACAGATTTTGATTGTCATCCATGGCGAATTTGAAACCAAGTTTTGTTTGTGATTCACTTAAACTTAAATAACTAACAAAATGAGCAAGAGTCACTGTGGGGATGAACTGATTCTGTCCCATAATCAGTAATTGGATGATATTATAAATCCATCCTACTGTGTCAAAAAATGAAATTAAAAACACATGGAAAACTCAAATAAACAGTTTTGTATGCTGAATAAAAGACATTTCAGACATCACAGCATTATAGTGTATATAGTATATGTCAGAGTCTGAGAAGCTCAGCAAGGCTGCATTATTTGATAAAAAATCAGACCAACAGAAGACAGCGTGGAGGGAAAAACAAACAAACAAACAAACAAACAAACAAACAAACTGCAATGTAGTGAAATATTATCACAATTTAAAATAACTGTTTTTACATTTTAAAATGTAATTTATTCCTGTGATCAAAGCTGAATTTTATCAGCCATTACTCCAGTCTTGAGAGTCACATGATCCTTCAGAAATCATTGTAATATTTGGTGATTTAGTGCTCAAGAAATATTTCATATTATTACCGGTATATCAATGTTGAAAATGCTTAATATTTTTGTGGAAACTGTGATACCTTTTGTCAGGATTCTTTGATAAAAGAAAAAAGATTCTTTGAAAAAGAGCATTTATTTTAAATAGCTTTTCTGTAATATTGTAAATGTCTCTGTCACTTTTGATCAATTAAATGCATCCTTGCAGAATAAAAGCATTAAAAAACTGTAGTAAATAGTTTATGAAGTAAGTAACATTAATAAAGGTCGTTGTACTTACAAGAAAGGAGCTCATTTAATGCACAAATGCACAGAGCTCTGATATTTGCTTGTAAAGTAAAGAGGGTAGATCTGTCATAATTTATTGCTATTTATAAAAGTCATATACATCTTAAAATAGAGGGAAACAAGAGTCAACAATTAAATATTATCTGATAAATATCCAATATTCAACTGATTTGCCAAAACGAGGCACTGCAATATATGTGACAAGGAATGAGAAAGAAATGTCAGAGACAGCTGTTTAAGTCCATCACCCCCTTCCATTCTTATTCAGTCAGGGTGACAAACCTCCAACAGAAGACAGCAAAATTTCAGTAAAAACAGTTGGTATGAGTGACATCCTCAAGCAAAATCGAGCTGTTTAGAGTCAGCTAGCAGGACTTCACCTAAAACGATGACGCAAACAAAGCGGCTGGTAAAAACCTCACGTATTTGGTTTAAAGCATAACTGGAAGCATTTGAGGGGGAAAGCTGCAAATCAAAAGGTTTAAAGCGCAGGCATGCACACAGTGACTGGCAAAAATGAGCTAGGTGCTGAGTCTGACCTGACTCCACCGTGGAGACAGGTTGGAGTGAAGAGAGAGAGAGGGGAGTCCTGCCGGCCTCGGCTCGTCCGTCCTCACACTCCCCTGCTGAGCTGTTGATCTGCCTGTACGCCTCCTGCAGCGCCTCTATCTCACTGCCTCCACTCTGACCGTATGATTGGACTGCAAAGATATGGAGGAGAGAATGTGTCACATCACCTGTTGGAAGTTTACTTAAACAATACAAGCTTTAAGAAAATAAACTGGTTCTCAAACCTGCAGGCTCCAGTGCTGTCCTCACTGCTTGTTTGGTGTCTGGACATTTTTCTTTTCCAGTTGCCAAACTGGGAACTGCAGGAGGCAATGCTCCATCCGTAGAATTTAGAGAGTCATGTAGTGACACTGGGACATAAGAAGAGCATTTCACCCCCTGATCTGAACATTTACAACATCTACACTGTAAATTGAGATGCTGTTTACCTTTGGCCAGCATCCCATGTCTTTCAGGTTTCTGGAACAAAGAGGATCAAGGAATGGTTAAAATTAGAGATTTTGCCATAAAATCCAATTATATTTATAATAAGGTGAGGTGTAGGATGTGCAAAAAACAAACAAAAAACAGCAAAGACAACATTTCGAGAAATTTTGACTCCAGATACCTAGGGACCTGCGATGCAAATTAGCATGTGCTATAATCTTCCGATTTCTTAGTTTTTCAGCCAATAATCTCTCCCTAATACGGTACATAATAATAATATTATTAGTCATCATAATAATAAATACTTCTACAAATATACACAGAAGACCAACGGCCAAGGAATTTTCATGAAATAATATATTAAATTTAGTTTTTTTTTTTTTTTACCAAACCCTATCGTATACCCCAAGAACAAATCATTTTGTGATACTTTTGCCTATTTTTTGTTAAAATCTTGATGCTGGTCGCTTTTTACTGCCATTAAATGAACAAGCGCGACCTTCATTTGTTTCTATGCATCTTCTCTACATAACTCACTACTCAATTCCCCAGTTTATAACAGGGATCAAATTATAAGCTTCAAGTGCATTAAACATTTATATTCACCTTCTCTTGAAACTCCTCGTCACTTTTCTCACTTGCCTCTTCCTCAAAATCTTCACTATATGCAGGAGATGCTGAGAGAGAAGCAATATACAAGTGTTTTATTGCTTCGGGAAGTAATAACAACAAAACACATCCATTTCAAATTCTTATTCTCTCTGCTCTGCTCTTACCAGCAGCAGCGTCTTTATTTTTCCTCTGTTCTTCTTCATTTGTTAAATCCATTTCTTCTCTCCTGAAAGGAACACAGTGAAACTAAATTTAAAGAAGGACAATAAGCAAATGCTCTTTCATAAACTGCATTCTTGGAATTCATTATGCTTTTGAGTCACATAAAGCTTTTTTCAGACACCTTTGTGGGCTGGTGGGGGTGGATGGCTCCTGTTCTTGATTCAGTCTGGAATAGTCAATGGAGGATGAGTACTCTTTCTTCAGATTAGATAAAAACCTGGAATTGTCATCCTCATCCAACAGGTCCAGCTGAAGCGCACCTGCAGTTGGTACTGTTCCAGAGACCATCACATAATTAGTAAAGAAGCACAAACAGATGATGCTGGTCAAACAAACAGAGCAGTGGTGGATGTTATGGATTCAGAGGTAGGCTGGATTGAAGGAAAATCGGTTAGACTGACCTTCAGGCTCAAGACTGTCTCTGCTAAAGATTACTAGGTCTCTATTCCTTTCATCCCCCAAGAATAGATCATTCGACTGCTCTTCATCCACCTCCTTAATGGATGGAGTCTTTCTCATTGACTTCAGGAAGGACTTTCCGGTTGACGACATCCCTATATGCCAAGCAAATATGTTGTAAGTATTAAATAAGTCATTTTACTACACCAGACCTTTTTTAAAAAGTACAATATACATATACATTAAAAGTTATTGTCTGTTTTTTACACTTAATATAAATATATATATAACACAAAGCAAACTATGTAGAACAGATTTTTCATTTCACTAGCCACTGGATAGAAGCAATTCAGGAAATATGCATGTCGGAGAACTTCAAAATAGCACATAAAAAAAGAATGTTCACCAGATCCCCTTAAAAATGGTAAAATACTTATTTTCACTAAAGGCCCATTTACATCAAGGATAATAACTATAATGATTACTATAACTTAAGTTTTAATAATCATTAAAAATTATTTGAGGAAGTGGAATTGGGAAGTCCACACCACAACTATAACGTTAACGACACGGAATGAGGAATTATATCGTTGGAATCACTCTCAGAACTATATTTTCCAGCTAACAAAGGATTAAAAACCATTGGCAGCCAATACAAATCCACCCGACTGGCTGAGCATGTAATAAGCCACAACAGCAGTGCGTGCTTGTAGTAAACAAAACGTTTTCATCCATTGGTGTGGCCGCTAATATAGTTAGCGTTCTTGGAGTGAAAAGGCCTTAAATCCACTGTTTGATGTATTGGCCCTCTGTGTGGCACATTATCATTCTGAGCTGCACATAGTCAATTAACTAGACATTAGAGAAATTACTAACTGGCACAGCACGTTCTTCAAACATGCACTATTCCAGGAAATCTGTTTACATCAAAAACTGGTGCTAACAACACTGCAACTGCAATTACATATAGCCAAAACAACAGATCTGGTCTGTTGTGTTTAATTATGCATATAATTATATATTACGGTAAAATTAGAAGGGAAAAAGGCAAAAAGATTTGCTCCCAACTAAAATCCCACCGAGAGTGTTCATTCTCAAAAACTAGATAGATATAAGGTCAATAACGGGGAGTAAATATACACAAAACATCATGTTAAAAATCAAAATAACACAATCTACTAATTCTTCACGTGTTGAAACTTTACCATCTTCTCTCTCGACTGAATCACTAGCATTGCTTTCCACAGAAAACTCATTAGAATCAGTGTGAATGGGACTCTTCTGTCCTGGTGTACTGGAGGAGTTATCAGGTGCTGGACTTGGAACACAGCAAGAGTCTTCCTCTGAGACCCTCTGTTCCTCTAAAGAGTAACTATGTTCAGGTGATGGCATCTTCTCTACTGCATCATATTCAGGACTCTTCTGATGGCTTGCGTAGTGGGATGCCCTCTGATTGGACAGCTGGCTCACCCTATCAAGAGCTATGCTATGAGGTTTAGGGGTGGGCTTAATAGGGACTACAGTGTATAAGGGCGACAGACAAAGAAGAAACACGAAAAAGTTAAACAGGTAGACACACTAAAGAGGCTAAAAAGTCATACAGTGCTTAGCTTTAGGAAAGATGATCCTTGAAGTTTAGACAACTAAACTAGATTCTTTTTTAAATTAAGGAAACAAAAACAAAAACAAAACAAGATGGATCTAGAAACTGTCTAAGTCTAACAGACATTAAAAAATATAAGGGAATAACCTAGTAATACTGTGGAATGAAGTGTGTAGTTTTGCAATGTTACAGTACTTTCAGGAAACCTGTTTGACTTTTTTTTGTGGCAATTCTCTGTTGCAGAAATTACACACTTCATTGAATACTGAGTGAGATGTACCCAGAGGGGGGCTTTCTCTCTGTCTGGATCCCACCTGAGGGTCCACAGCTTGGGACTTTTGAATTTTAGCAAAACGATGTTTAGTGTTTTTTTCTGCAAATTTGATGGACAAAGAGAAAAGCAGAATAAAAAAAAAGAGAGAGAGTACAAACAAGATGATTATGTCAAATACAAAGAGGAACAGAGACACTAGGCTACAGCTTGATGGATAAAATGTGAAATTGGACAAATTACATAATAAGGACAAATTACATAATAAGTGGTGCCTACAGTGCCGACGTTTTCATCCATTGAAATGCTGAACAGTAATAACAGTAAACGACACATCTCTGTGAACAGCACTTCAGATGTTCAAGGTACAGCGTGCAAAAAACATTCTCGGAACTATTACTATTTATCAGACACAATACTTATACACACAATGTTCTGTTATCAGTAGTAAACAACACAATTGTTGAATAGAAAACTAGACATATAGAACTTATAAATATAAAACAAAAATCTTCCATTGTTCTCACAATGAAGCTCTTTTTGATTAAAGAGACAAATTCATTACAGACATACACTGCCCGGTCAAAAAAAGTTGCTGTTTGGATTTAAATCAAATCTTTAGAGTAAATGCTTAAGAGACTATGATTGGACCATCATTGCAATACAATACAATACAATATTTATTTATAGAGCACAATTAAAAACAACCAAGGCTGACCAAAGTGCTGTACAGAACAGAAAATAAAAATAAGTAGACTTTAAGAGCAGAGCATACTGAGAAAATGGAAACTCCTTAACCGCAGAAGAGAAAGTAATTAGGCTGTCTAGATAAACAACATTAGACGAAGAATAGGCTAAATCAGGTTTAATCATAATCAAATCAAACATGCATCAGTTCATATCCAGAATGATGTCTTGAACAAAAAACACCAGTCTAGTTTTGTTTGTGTTATAATGTGCAAGCCAACAACATAAGACAACAACAACTCTAATCCGCTATCCTGTTCAATTTATTCTATTCAGAAAAATAAAAACAATTTGCTGATCAATTTGCTAAAAAAATAAATCACTCAAGTTACAGATGTGGATAGTTCAAGCAATTTAGAAACAAAGCAAGTGCAATTCATAGTTGCAATTTAGGGGATTCCTGATAACACATCTGATATAAATCTTAAATTGACTTTGCATAATTTATTTTGTCTACTGCTTTGTGCTTGCTGCCCTCAAGTGGACAAACACCTAAACTACAATATTATTGTTTAAAAACCCCAAAGACAGTTAGACTATGTTCAAACTGCAAGCAAATCAGATTTTTTCTCAAAACAGATCTTTTCAGGCAGACTGTCTGCACTATTAATTGTAAGTGACCAAATAAGATTTGTGTGTCCAACATAACCTATATGCATTGACTGATTTGGTAATGAAGTAAGCGTACCCATGAGGCTATCAAAACGGATGCAGGAAAAAAATCACCATCTCAATTTTCAAATAACTCGTCTTTATCTCTAGGTCATGTTCCAAGCTTGTTCAAGGTGGCAGTTATTAAGCCTCTCATAAAGAAATCACAATTAGATCCAAATTAATTAGCAAATTAAAGTCCCATTTCAAATCTTCCATTTACAGAATATCTAAAATACCAGAAAAAGTCATGTCCGCTCAATTGTGCTCTTTTTTGCAAAATAATGATTTGTAAGAAAAATTTCAGTCTGGATTCAGGCCCCATCATAGCACAGAAACTGTGCTTGTTAAAATTACAAATTACTTACTTCTAGCTTCTGACCAAGGCTGTATCTCAATACTAGTTTTACTGATATTAGTGCTGTGTTCGTCACTATAGATCATAAAATACTCTTAGATCGACTACAAAATTACACTGGTATTCAGGGACAGGCATTAAGGTGGTTTAGATCGTACCCTATCAGACCGCTGACATTTTGTCTATTTAAATGGAGAAAAATCGAAGATAATGTCAGTAAATAATGGAGTTCTGCAATGATCTGTTAAGCCATCTGCTATTTTCAATATATATGCTGCCACTTGGTAATATTATAAGAAAACATGGAATTAGTTTCCACTGTTATGCCGATGATACTCAGAGTCAGTTATATATTTCATCACGACCAGATGAAATCTCTAAATTATCTCTAAAATTAAGTTGACGGAATTTGTTAAAGATATAAAATATTGGATGACCTGTAATTTTCTTCTATTAAATTCAGCTAAGACTGAGGTATTACTTATTGGACCAAACACCTGTACACAGAATCTCTTAAAATACAATTTGCATCTAGAAGGATGCATTGTTACTTCATCCTCTACAGTTAAAGACCAGGGGTCTCATTTATAAAGCGTGCGTACGCACAAAACGGGTCTGGAAACGTACGTACGCCAGTTCCCACGCAAAGGTTGTGATCTATAAAAAACAAACTTGACGGGAAAATGTGCACACCTTTAAGCAAACTTTGAGCCGTGCGTACGCACATTCTGGAGACAAAGGGAATTGGCGACACCGATGGTGAGCTGGAGTTAAGTGTCTTTTTGGTCACTTTTAGACAGAAAATCTAAAGAAATTAAACATATACAGAAAGATAATACAAATATAATTTCACTCACCAAGCCTGTCACTTGAAGCAAATATCCATCCCTTCTTAAATGTCCGCGCCAGCGAGCGCGTTGGGCCGTTTAGTGAAACTGACGCAAATAACAGTTTAAATAAATAAAATAATGATTTAAACTATGTTTTACTTCTG
Source organism: Squalius cephalus (assembly GCF_949319135.1). Taxonomy (NCBI): domain Eukaryota; kingdom Metazoa; phylum Chordata; class Actinopteri; order Cypriniformes; family Leuciscidae; genus Squalius; species Squalius cephalus. The sequence goes on along the minus strand of NC_137136.1, from coordinate 10,398,575 downwards.
ATATAAACATTTAGATTAAATATGCCATTCAAATTAATGGAGTTAAACACTTAAACATGAAATCATTACTGAGAAGTTACAACATTTTTATATTCAAATTCAGTCAATAGAAATATTTGTTGTGGATGCGATGTTTTTGAACACTTTTCCTCTGGCATGCTGTGTTTTAATGTTTTAACCACAGAGATAATTTCTTATCATGATAATACAAGATTGTCTGAGAAAATAGTTTCGTGCAAATAATGCCCAAGGCCTATCTGTTTACATTAAAAATATAAATCAATTAAAAATAAAATTCGGCCAGTGGAAAAGATTGGGAAAAACTTTCTCTGAAATGTATTTTACACTATTTGATTTATGTATTCAAAAACAAGGCAAGGATAGGCAACTACTTGATTTTTATCAATGTAGCCTAATGTGTCTTGTACCGTTAAACGTTATCACGTGGATGAATAATCATATGCAAATGATATGTAGATGAGGATCTGCATAGTAAAACTAGGCGTTGTAAGCTCCATATATGGTTATTTCGGGGTGGAGACGCATGTGTGCACAATCTTCCGCTGACTGGGATTTATAAAGTGAATTCTGCGCAGGTTCTGGCGTACGAACGGTTTTATAAATCTGAATATTTTTTTGCGTACGCCTTTTTTGGCTTTCGGGCGCACGTACACTTTTAGTAAGGTTCCTACGCACAGTTTTATAAATGAGACCCCTGGGTGTTATATTAGGCTAGACAGCAACTTGACTTTCAAAAATCATATTTCATATGTTACAAAAACAGCCTTCTTCCACCTCAGAAACAATGATAAGCAACAGAACATGCTATTGTTTCTGATGGAGAAAGGTTAGTTCATGCATTCATGACCTCATGATTGGCACCTATAGTATCTAAGTCCACTAAACGAGGGAGAGCGTTTTCACATTTGGCCCCTAAACTCTGAAATAGCCTTCCTGACAATGTTTGGGGCTCAGACTCGCTCTCCCAGTTTAAAGGGGTGGTTCAGGATTTTCGACATCGGACCTCATTTTCAAGTGAGCCTGGTTGTTATTCATCAACAGTTTTCAAAAAAATTCATCCAGTCCTTACTTTTGGATAGTTCGCCTATGCTAGGCTAGCGCGAGTCAACGGTGCACGTTAGCCTGCCATTAAAAACAGTTTTACCCACTCCACAGTACACCAAAAGCAAATAAATTATAACGCCAGACTATCAATGTAAATGTCTGTTGAGAGAATAATGTAAGAAATCAAACTACCCTTTCATCACATTGCATTAGTTATAATTTGTTCCCTGTATTTATAAGCAGTCTACAGCAGCGGCGGAGTTATATTTGGTTACCTAGGAAACCGAGAGAGCCGGTCCACATAACAATCACGCAAGTGTATTACCTGCCGCAGATAATTGAGATACAAGAGTACTTTGATTTCTAACATTATTCTCTCAATAGACATTTACATCGATAGTCTGGCATTATAATTTATTTGCTTTTGGTGTACTGTGGAGTGGGTAAAACTGTTTTTAATGGCAGGCTAACGTGCTCCGTTGACTCGCGCAAGCCTAGCATAGGTGAACTATCCAAAAGTAAGGACTGGATGAATTTTTTTGAAAACTGTCTCCACTGATGAATAACAACCAGGCTCACTTGAAAATGAGGTCTGATGTCGAAAATCCTGAACCACCCCTTTAAATCTAGATTAAAGACGCATCTCTTTAGCCAAGCATTCATATAATGCATCTCATAACCTTATACTCCAGTTATATCAGAACAAATGCACATGATTATCCATGCTTCAAGTTATGAACAGCAGCTATGCTAATTATTTTCAACTTGCTTCTCTGTTTTATCTCAGGATGCCCATCCTGAGGTAACTAGAGAGTATGTCAGCTCCAGTTTGGATCCAGCCTATTATGAAGACTTCAGATGAGACTTCCCAACACCTGAGAAGAGACGGCACCAACTCCTGCCAGGACTTCAGATGATAATTTTTGGCTGGCAGTCTGAACATAGCCTAAGATATATGCACCGACACCACTTTTTCTCAAAAGTATTTACAATACACTTATTCCAAAAAGAACAGAGTACGCATCCCTGGAAATCTGGGATAAAGTGTCTTTCTGTGGATCTCAAAAACTTTCCAGGATGTGAACCATAAAACCTGTGGCTTTCAAAACCCAGAACAAAGATTATGCTAAAGCTTTAACCCAGGCTGGAGATTTCAGCCAAGCTCTCTTTTTAATTCAGGTAACACCAGCACTCACCTGTTCCCTCTTCACTGTCATCATCGTCCTGCCACCACGGCACAGACACAGAAGCCTTCTTCACTGGCCTGACAGGTGCTTTTCCCAAGCTGTCAAGGACACTAGAGTGCTTGGTGCTGGAGCCCAAATCAACAGAGTCATCAGAGACAGACTGAAAAAAAGCAGAAGTACACGTACACAACAACATAGAGTTTACATGCAACACTGGACTGCATATTATAAAATAAACATGTTTAAAATAATTGTAGATGGAGTAAGTTACAGCATGTCATATAGCAGCAAGTAACATATAAAAACATACACAAACGTAATTAAACAAACAATTGTAAGAAGTAAACAAAATATTATCAAAAGTAACGTTAACGTTACCTCTTTCATGAATTGCTCGAACTGTTGGTCCAGCTCCTCTTTAGTCAGTCTATGAGCCATGATTCACTGACAAACTGTGTGACAAACATATTAAAATTCACATCAGAATTAGGCCTATACGTTTTATATAAACGTGTTATTATAATAATAACTCCTTTAAAACATATAACGTTAAACAAAGTTCAACCTGTTAAACATTAAAAACCTAAAGAGAAAGATTCTGGGAGAGAGAATGCATTATAAACAAACAGCTCGCTAGCTCGTTTGGCATGGTAACCGAGAGAAACGGACAACTGAAGAAAACACAGAACGCAAAAGACTCACCAATACTGAATGAGATGGAATATGAATACAGTAAATCATTTAATGTTCACATTGTTTTTGAAATGATACAGTTTATCATAAAGTTTCCCGCTACAATAACCGGGGGATTACTGACAGCTTATTGGCCATCTGACGTCACATCGGTCCGGAGATTTGATTGGGCGGTTCAGTTCCGTCTAGTTGGGTTGCCATGTTGGAGAAATGCGTACTTTACTGCCTTGCTTTACCTTGAGATTCTTATATTATTTGTTTTTGTGTGTGATACATGTATCACATGATATTTGTTCAAACAACGAAAAAATGTTCGCGAAATGCACTTTTACTTATTTAAGCCTTTTTCTGATATTGTGTAGCCTATACAGCACTGACTGTGAGTGACTTAGAGGGGCAGTATTGCTCCACAGATAGTCACTCTCTTGCCTGCTCAATTTTTGCATAGGCTACACATTCTGTAGGTTACAACATTTGCAGATAACAAATAATAACAGTCTCTCTAACACCATACTGTTGCAACTGCTGCTACTGCCATCACCTGAATCTGAAATGTAACAGAATTAAGCATGTGCAGTATGAATATCTGAACCTTAAGTGAGTGAGATCATAAAAACCTTTTTTAATTTTTTTTTTTTAAAGCTCCATCCATTCCACATCATTTGCCTTGTCATTTCGGTTGCATTAGCCCCCTGATGGGTGCCTGAATGGGACAATCAGCAAATCACTACCGGGAATACAGAAATAAGAGCATCTATAGTGTGGTTCACGCTCATCTTTGTCTCCGATTTCTGCTTAATGCATTCTAATAGTGACCCTGTGTCATCAGAGCTCTATCTGACTCTGTCTGAATGAGATAAGTGAATGAGTGATTAGGATGTAAATGCTTCCCTTGTCCCTCATTTCTCATGTAAATGTGCCCCTATCGTCCACCAAACCCACCCTATACCTTAATGAAGGCAGTGTCCTCTCCCGTCGACTTGACATTGGGATGCTGGTGTACTCACTGATAGGATCCGGACAGGATCACCCTGTCCACCCCACCCTCACTGTAATTCATATTCATGTAAGGCCCTGTTAATATTTTGGTGGGGTGTGCATCTTGAAAGGGAGGGGCTCCATTACAGATAATTGGACTGACCTTCAGTTGTATTTCAGCATCATACAGTACACTGACATTGACCGTCCTTTAGCAAACTTATATATTTAAAAGCCACATGGAATGCATTTCATCAGGCTCAGCTTTTTTGGAGATTGCAATGGCTCTGAGTTTAATTTGTCAGGCAACTTCGAATAAATCCAACGGATTGATAACCAGTTCTTCAGATGCTATAGCGATATGTAGTGCTGTCCTTCCAAGGTACATGAACTTTGTCGTACTGATATATTTAAATGTTTTTATGGAGATTATTTCAACCAAAAATGATTTTGTCCAAGTGGATTCAAAGTAAAGTCAACCAAAACACTGTCTATTTTGTTGTTCAGTCATAGTGTGAATACAATAGTATTAATATAATATATTAATTTATATTTAAAAATTTTTTTTTTTTTTTGAAAAACAATAATTCATAATAAATTTCTAGTCCACTCTCCAGTCTTGAATTTAAAGAAAAGAGGGATATAAATGTAGATTCCTCTTCAAATGTGGCTCAGATAGATTGAGTAGTGGTGAAGAAAAATGAGCCTGCACATGTGAGAAGAGATGAGGCCCATTAGACACTAAGGCTGGTAGTCTCTCCAGACATAATCTCCTTCACTCGTGCTCTTCTCCTGGCCGATCAATTACTACTGCCTCCTGAAACACTTTGGCGGGGGACACTCAAGCCTGGCAGCCCGCTTCATCATCAGCTTTCTGGGCTTGTTGCCTCAGGCCCATTTCTGCCACATAGAGGAGGAGATGAAGCTGTTTATGATGGTATGAGTGGGGATTTTGGCTATTGAGACGTGTGTGTCCGCTTCTGACATGACACTGAGGCCACACACACTGTGCCACAGCCACACACACACACACACACACACACACACACACACACACACACACACACACACACACACACACACACACACACACAGGGCTTCTTCACTGTAATTCCTTTCTGAACAAACTCATTATCTATAATTGTGATTCATGACCTACGTTTTACAAAGTTTCAGGCCCTTTTGTTCAGTTTTGTAGACCTGTCATAACATCTGTTGATGAAAACCAAGTGTTTTGGGAGATATATAAATCGGTATAGAATAAATGTAAGATTATGAGGGCTGGACTGGGAGAATCTTTTAATATCCAGAGATATCTGAATTCATGTTTAAAAGCACTTACTATTGGATTTATATAAAATATTACATGTAAAATAAAAAAATGTAAGCATTAATATTTATACCAATATTAATAAAATTAATAAAACAGTACAGCACTATGACTAGAAAAACCATGTAATAAACCTAATAAAACAAAATATTTTCCAAAGAATTTTTTTTTTTTTTTTTTGACAAATTTGATTAATTTATACAAGAAACTATATAGATGCCTGTTCAGTTTTAGGACATTTTGGGGGTTCCTTCGCATGAGGATGATAATATTTAGGGGTTTGTGGCACAAATTTTTTAAAAACCCCTGCTCTCGAAAATGAAAAATTTAACACTGCATTTAAAAGTCCCAATATTAGTATGTGTAGCCTACTTGCTAGGAATCAAACCCATGACCTTGGTGTTGCTAGCGCGATGCTCTGCAAGATCATTCTTCTTAATGAATACTGTGAATTTGGACGTAGCCTACTATTGTTTTCGCATTCTGTTTTCACCTACTATATTCTAGAGAAGTATACATATCGGATGCAGGTTTACTGTAGTTTAGTCTGCCAGTGAGGGAAAATTGCACATCCACCATCTTCCAGAAGGGGGCAGGATTGCTCTGTGTATGCGTTATTAGCTGTAACATCCCTGACCACTAGAAACAGTCACACTTGGCTTCTGTTCATCTTCCTGCCCATCTCAATCTGTGGGATTTAGGTGTAATCCCCTGAGCATACAAACCTGCCCTCCAAACTCCTCCTTAACCGACCAAAGCCCATTGATCACCAAGTGCATCTGTCTTAAGACCACTACAAAGGTGTCAAAATATAACCCACTATGAGAAAACAAAACTGCACTGTTTAATATAGCTCATTATCTTCACAGAATCACTTCACCTCTCAGAGGCCCTTCACTTAAAACCCTGTCTCCAGTGAGCTATCCTGCCCTCAACGTTCACGGGCATTGGATTTTCATCTCAGTTGACTGGCTCTTCGCAGTTCACCTTCTCATGATCCCTCGGTTAAGAGTGAGATGGGCAGCGAGACGCAGAGCTGGAGGGTGGCCCTGACTCTGGGGGATGGGAGGGAGGGACTCTGCACAGTAACTCTGGAGAGGCACAGACTCACTGCTCTTCAGTGGAGAGGAGGAGAGGCACATTAATCATCCCAAGACATCTGTTCTTTCTGCTGCTTTAGAATTCTGTCAAAGCACTCCTGACTTCTCCCCTATTGCCGAACAGAAAAATGGTAAAAAGAAAAAGAAAGACGAGAACTGGTGGAAAAAGCCAAAAATTCTCATCTCTTTGTCATGGTCAGACTGAGTGAAACATTAGATTTAAGTCTAAGATCTTCACATCTCATTAAATTCCAATTCATTTTTACTTGAGTCATTGACAGGCAGCTATAGTGGGCATTTAAAGTCGGCATGAAATGCAAGTATGCGTTAGTCTTTTCTTCCCTATAGAGAGGTGCAGGGATTACACCAGATCCAGGAAGACTAATTCACCTCTGGTTTCCTTGAGACTTTCCTATGCGGTTTTTCAATGTAAGAGTAAAATAAAGTCTGTGGGAAACATAACTTCACGATACTTTAACGCTTTGTTCTACAAAATTACACACACCCATACCGAAAAAGCACATTTTGAAGCAGTTATGCACAGTTATGTTCAATTCACATTCAATTCACATTTCAATTCACATTCAATTCACATTCAATACACATTTCAAATCACATTCAATTCACATTCGATTCAATTCAATTCACATTCAATTCACATTCGATTCAATTCAATTGACATTTTAGTTCACATTCAATTCAATTCAATTGACATTTTAGTTCACATTCAATTCAATTCACATTCAATTCACACTTAATTCACATTCGATTCGATTAAATTAAATTCACAATTCAATTCAATTCACATTTCAATTCACAGTCAATTAACATTCAATTCACATTCAATTAACATTCAATTCACATTCAATTCAATTGACTTGACTTTTGACAATTCAATTCAATTCACATTTTAATTAAAATTCACATTCAATTTGATTCACATTCAATTTGATTCACATTCAATTCAATTCAATTCACATTTCAATTCACGTTCAATTCAATTCACATTTTAATTCCCATTCGATTCACATTCAATTTGATTCACATTCAATTCAATTGACATTTCAATTCACAATTGATTCACATTCGATTCACATTCAATTCACATTCGATTCAATTCAATTCAATTCACATTTGAATTCAATTCATATTTCAATTCAGTCAATTAACATTCAATTCACATTCAATTAACATTCAATTCACATTCAATTCAATTGACTTTTGACTTTTGACAAATTTTTTATTTTAATTAAAATTCACATTGTTCACATTCAATTTGATTCACATTCAATTCAATTCAAATTTCAATTCACATTCAGTTTGATTCATATTCGATTCACATTCAATTCACATTTCAATTCACATTCAATTCACATTTCAATTCACATTCAATTCACATTTCAATTCACATTCAATTCAATTCAATTCAAATTTCAATTCACATTCAATTTGATTCATATTCGATTAACATTCAATTCACATTTCAATTCACATTCAATTTGATTCACATTCAATTCAATTCACATTTCAATTCACATTCAATTCGATTCACATTTCAATTCACATTTGATTCACATTCAATTCAATTCAATTCACATTTCAATTCACATTCAATTTGATTCACATTTCAATTCACATTCGATTCACATTCAATTCAGTTCATATGTCAATTCACATTCAATTCAATTCATGTTTCAATTCACATTCAATTCACATTCAATTACATTCAATTCACATTCAATTCACATTCAATTCACATTTCAATTACATTCAATTCACATTCAATTCACATTTCAATTCACATTCAATTCACATTTCAATTCACATTCAATTCACATTCGATTCAATTCAGTTCAATTCAATTCACATTCGATTCGATTCAATTCAATTCACATTCAATTCACATTTCAATTACATTCAATTCACATTTAATTCACATTCAATTCACATTCAATTCACATTCGATTCAATTCAATTCAATTCAGTTCACATTCGATTTACATTCGATTCAATTCAATTCAATTCACATTCGATTCACATTTGATTAAATTCAATTCACATTCAATTCACATTCGATTCACATTCTATTCACATTCGATTCAAATCACATTCAATTCACATTCAATTCACATTAGATTAAATTCAATTCGCATTCAATTCACATTCAATTCACATTTCAATTCAATTCACATTTCAATTCAATTCACATTCAATTCACATTAGATTCACATTCGATTAGATTCACATTCAATTCACATTAGATTCACATTCGATTCAATTCACATTCAATTCACAATTCAATTCACATTCGATTCACATTTCACTTCAATTAAAATTTTGATTCACATTTGATTCACATTTCAATTGAATTCACATTTCAATTCACATTCAATTCACATTTCAATTTAATTCACATTCAATTCACATTCATTTTAATTCACATTCAATTCAATTCACATTCATTTTAATTCACATTCAATTCAATTCAGTTCACATTCATTTTAATTCACATTCAGTTCAATTCACATTTAATTCACATTCAAAATTCAGTTCAATTTACATTCAATTCCATTCAATTTACATTCAATTCAATTCAATTCACATTCAATTTAATTCACATTCAATTCAATTCAATTCAATTCAATTCACATTCAATTCACATTCATTTTAATTCACATTCAATTCACATTAATATGAATTCAATTCAATTCACATTCATTTTAATTCACATTCAATTCACATTCAATATAATTCTCATCTCAATTCACATTCAGCTGCCACTGACAAAAAGATAAAATATTTTTATCTTTGGTGGCACCTGCCGCTAAGAGCCATGTTAAGCGGAAGGATTTTGGGTGCCTCTGTGCCACCAGCGCTCGCGTTTTGCTGCTTTCCGCATATCTCCTATTGAAAATTAACTGGACACTCGCGACTACCGTGTTCCGCGTGAAAGGGCCTTAAGAAGCACGCAGGCAATTCGAAATTCGAGGAATTCAGAAATTATGGCGGACAATGATAGCGTTTTACGTGTACTGCTACAGTAAATTGAACATTAATCACGGCGGAATCATAGCGAGCGATATGTTCAATTGTTTTCTGGACATTTAATTGACTAGTAGTACTTCAGACATAAACCAGCACCGTTTAGACGCACATACTGAATTGCGTCTTCTCCAGTTTAAATATAGGCCTATTTATACAAATAATGCCATTGATGTCTATTCTTAACACGATGGAATACTAAGGCAATTATGCGTGTCATTTGTTCAGAGTCTGTAAAAAGTTTGCCAAAGAAATGGGCTGTGTGTGTTTTTTGACAGTTGTTTAAATTAGATCTCTTGACTAATGAAAAAGAAGACTATTGTAGGTTTGTTGTCCAATGGCCATGTATTTTAAATTGCAGAAGCACATTAGACAGTAATGAGATATAATTTACACTTAATGACATTTCAGAAAATAGATTCTGATTTCTGACTATTCAGTAGCTATATATGTCTATAAGCATAAGTGCTGCTTTGTTCATGTTCTTACATCATTCGTTTCATCCAAATATCCAAATCTTTGATTTGCAAACTATTGTAATGTCCACTCTTACTTCTGTCCCATGATTTTAATTGTCCACTCACATTTTAAAGCTTATCCAGCTCTTTAGTGAATGTGTTGCAATTCTTGAATCATGCGAGGCTTAGACAGTTTACATCCATCACATTACGTCACAATAAACAATTTTTTTTGTCCATTAGTAAGCATTGCAGTAATCTGTCACTGTTACTGTACATAGGCAGATGTTTACATTGTGCAAAAATGCCGTATAATGTTTTATTGTCAGAGGTCTTCCCCTTTTTTTTTTGATTTGCAGAAGGGAAATTGTCTTGCATTTGCATTAATAAACAGAATTAATGAATACAACCCATTAGCCCTTCTTCAGTGATTTTAATCATTTGAATTACATCAGAATTAAAGGTGAAATGTAAAAATTTTCCACCACTACATTATCAACTAAAATTGCAGAAATTATAAATGTTTTAAGAAATTTTAATGTTTCCTGATGGTTGGTCATACAGATAGTCCTGCCCAAAATTCAAACCATATATAATACACATATTATAATGTAAAGGAGTAATAAAGATTCGTAATTTTTTTTAAGCTGTTCATGTAAATACTTGTTTAAGATGCTTTCAAGAGAGAGAGAGAGCACATCTTACTGCTGATCCAGGAAAAGTTACATATATACTTGTAAGATTGTGCGAAATTGCATCGATTGTTTGTCCTTTATTAATTACCTATTATTAATTGGGTTCCTGTGTATCTTGGTCGAGTGTTTTCATCAGGAATTCTGTTCGTTAATCTGTAAGGAGTGTGAAACCATCGATGACGAGCCACCCAATTGGATCTTCTGGAGTCTCTGCAAACTTGATCTTTAAATTCTGAAACATTACGTGGTAGGACTGTTACCAACAAGGAATCTAACAGACATTGGAAAATAGTTTTGATGCTTGCTTGACTACCTTTACAATACACATACACTGATAAACGCACATACCAATATTCGTTTCAAAAAGGGGTTTTATTATATTTTATTTGAACGCCGGCTTCATTCTTTTGTGACTCTGTACAATATTATTTTCCTACTAAAGTTACATTGAAACTGTTACAGTGAATCCATCCATGCATTTGTGTCTGTACCTCTTGTATAGTTGTGTATTTACCTGTAGATGGGTTACATTTGTATTGTATTTTTCAGTGTATATATTTAAACATACAAAAATGTACATTTAAGTGCTAAGAACACCAATGAACACTATGAGATCAGGCTACATATTAAGCTGGGAAAGTAGACAACTTATTAACAAAGAAAAATTGCACAGAATGCACAGTTCACTTTTAAAGCCTATATTTATAATATAATATATGACCAAAGATAGGCAAATGTTAATCATTACAGTAAACAGTAAACCCACCCAGGTTCAAAGTCCACGCTCAACTTCATGGAGGAAGTTACTAAATTGTTTCATGGCATGTGATGGAGAGAAAGAAATTGAGAAGTGGTATAAGTATAGAAGTATAGAAGAAAAAAGAAGAAGAAGTGAAAGTTGTTTAAATAAATCTCTAATAAACTGAAAGTGCAAAAGGCATCTGTGGGGAAATAGTGGAAGCTAGTGGGGTAATATACAGTGATTTTGTAATAGAACGTCTCAGCTAAAAATGTTTTGAGAGATTATTGGGAAAACCTGCTGCGTTGAGTTCTGATGCCATCGTAAGTCATCGATGAGAGAGGTTCCTAATTGAAAAGTTCTATAAGGATTATAGTGCTCTGATATGTAGATCTCTTCGATTTTGTTCTTGTTCATGTTGAGTTTCACAATGACTCTGTCCATATTGCTCAGTTGATTATGTGGATCATAGTACTTCCTTACTTCATAGGGAAGATCCTCAGAGTGTGGGGAGTGAAGGTTTCCTATGGTGAAGTAGAAATATGTCCGTTTGTCCTTCAGTGGAGGGAGCAGGGACCCGCTGTTATGAAACTCATGGAACCCAAACTCTCCAGCCACAGGATTGCAGAGAGCCACCATGTTATTGTCAATGCAATTTTTCACATACCACTTAATTAGAGCAAGTCCGTGTCGGGGTGGTGGAGTTCCAAATCCTGTCTCCTTCAGCTCCTCTTCAGTGTTTAATGTTTCAATGGTGATGACCAAGATGGCAAACAAAAGGCTGAGATGTTTTATCATTTCTGTATGAAATTTGCAGGGAGAATTATATATTAATTTAACATCAAAACAGCTGGAAATAATGACTAAAGCCTTAGAGTCAACATTAAATCACAATTCACCTTATTTCTTAATGCACATTCCCAGCTAACAGGGAACATTCTCATAACTTTGGCTAACATTCTGGCAAGGTTCCCTCAAAGTTATTTTCTATATGATACATAGATACTGATCTGAGTAAGAGTATTGTCAACAATCCTTTTTCCCCTTTCTATTCTATCACATATTTTTTTTATCATGTTGGCATGTAAAGAATGTATTGTACCTGCTTTTCCTGTTGGTATTGTTATATATCTAGAAATGAACTTGTTTAAATTAACAGGAACAGACACTTTTAAATTCTGGAGTGTTTCTTGCATCTCATTTACTGTTTTTGGAACCTGTGCAGAGCTTTTTAAACAAAGAATAACAGCAAAAATCGTACACTCTATTAAGACGTCATTTTAATTTACCTGAATGATGCAGCAGAAGGTGGGTTTGGAATTTCTTGAGGAGGCTGTGTATATTTTGTGAGGCTAACTGCGGTCTTATAAAATCTTTTCTGTATGTGAGTATGTGGGTCCTTGGTTTGAGAGTTACGTTTTTAAGGCTTATTTTCTCGCCCTATCTAAGAGGAAGTGGTTAAATATGTGAAATCTACATGACAGATGTGTTCTGCCCTGTTGCCCGGTCTCAGTTCCGGATTATGAATTATCAAAATGCATTCATCTTAATCCTAACAGCTCTGATTCAATTCAAAACATGACAGCTGTGAAATTAAAACACAAAATGTGGTGACTGAAAAGAGAAAAAACACATTTCTTCTTCCCTAGAGAAAAGCAAATATGGCATGCGATAACTTACAGGATCTGTGCTTTGAGATTTTTTTCAAAGAATATCTGCAGGTGGAAAGTCCAGTTTCTGTTCATGTCTAAACTCCCTTTCAGGCAGTTCAGTTCACTCCTGGCTGTTTTGGAAACCCCCTCCCTGGCAGCTATTTTCTGTGTAGGTAATAGGTGTGTAAGTGCAACTCTTGAAATCTGTTTAAAAGAGTTAGATGTCCATAACTTTGTCAAGATAATATTTTAATAACATTTTTCAAATTAGCTATAAAATCGGACAACAATGGTATCATAAATTTTAGCTCAAAAACACATTTTTTTTCAAGAAGGTCCAGCTAATGTGCTTTTTATATTTTTGTTTAAGCAAACTATTCAAAAGTTGAGTGTCTTTTATATTGCAGAATGTTATTTTCAACAATATTTTGCCGTATATATTCTATGTTTATGACATAAATAGCATATTATTTTCCCTTCACTTTCACCATATTTTACCAGAAATTAATTGGTTTAGCACATGCTTGATGTGGGCAGTGACAGTTACTTTCCTGTACACATTTCATGTAAAACAGAAATGTGGCTTTTCTCTTCACTGTTCGCTCATTGCAACTCACAGTGTCATATCAAAGCTTCCCAACTTCATTACAAATTGATTATACTTTTAAATTATCCCAGCATGGCAAACAAGCCCAGCTTTTAGAGGAAGGTATGAATAAAAAAGAGACAGCAAAGAGAGAGTGAGAGAGCAGGCATTAGCATTTCATTTCTACAGATTTAACACCAAATAATATTCCATTTTGCAGCATTTATTTATTTATTTTGCCATCTTCCTGCTTACATTGATGCACGCATAAAAGCTTGCTTGGCTAATCTCCCTGGCAACGTGGCCGTTCTTGCTCTTGGGTAGTTTCTTTAATTCCTCTGGTGTATGTATACACGACTTTAGGGTCACACCGTATTAGTTCCCCCTGCCTCTGGGTGCTATAAGCCATCCAGAGCTGCACTGAGTATAAAGATCAGTTTCTTCCATTTCATGCCGGGTGTGACCTGAAGTTAACCAGCTGAGCCCTACTGAAACGACTTGCTGGAATACAAACTCTGGGGCGAATTCTCCTAAAAAAAATAATCGTTCCCACTAACAGAGTTGTTTATTTGTGTGCATTGTTTAAGTAGCCAAATTATTAATGAAATAATTGAAATAAAGTAATGATAAAAAACATTGCATGCTGTGCTTGTTGTGGATGATGCAGCAGACTACTGTGATCTAGTGTACTTTATTGCTACTGTACAGAGCATCAGTCCATCACTGCGATCAAGACAACTGAATTAGCTCTTCAAAATGCATTTAATATAACTTATTCAGAGCAGCGCCATGACAGGTATGAAAGCGAGGCTGTGAGGGATAGACTAACAGTGTTTTTAATGGCATTACCTGTCAAACGCTGTATAAAGCTCCTATGCCCTGTTTACACCTGGTATTAAGATGTGTTTTGGTCAATTGGATCACAAGTGGATGACGCTAAATACAGGTGTAAATGGGATCTAAAATGTTTTGGACTTGTCCGCTTTCGTCCACTTCCAGAGGTAGTTGAAAATGCATTGAGTTGCATTTTTTTTTTTTGCTCATGTACTCGAATGCGTTCAAACAGCCACAAAAGACTGCTTTCTCTCAGCCTATACTGGCCTAATGCGTAAACATTATGGGAAGCGTGCTAGCCATATGGTATTTAAACTTTTTTGGCTGGAGACCCAAGTTCGATTTGAAGACGAAAAACGTACTAAGCACAATGTCCTCTCACCATTCCTGATTACAACACCCATTCAATCCGCGAGTGAAGCGGCAGAGAAGGCCACAAGGTGGCTTTTGATTAAGAGGGCTGATCCGTGGACTGCTACTGGGACCAAGTCGGGGTTTGATCAACCTACTACTTTTATTCATTTTAACTAATTAATCAAGAACTGCAACAATTTTACTTTGGATATGTTATTTTTAGGCTCAAAGGTGTGGGTGTTATTGCTTCTCTATTATTTGAAACAGCTGGTTAGCCCTCAGTTAGCAGGGAATATAAAAGTTAGTTTAGATCACCATGGAGTTGAAGAGTTTGATGCAACCCTAATGAAGTGATATTAGGAAGACGTATGTTGTGCACTCAGCCATCTAATGTATTTCCAACCAGCTACGACTTCATCTGACGAACCCACTGAAGACTGAGTAGAAGCCACTTCTTGTTGCACTTTTGTGAACGTATATATATTTATATCTCTGATGAATTGACAGCCGAGTCCCACTGAGACACAATAGGAACACAAGCTGGTGGATTTTTTAGTGTCTGTCTGCATTGACTGCGGGGGCTAGAGAGGCAGTAAAAACTCTCTCATAAGCGTGTTTGACACTTCTATCGCAGTGCTGCCAAGCGCTCCAGGGTCTGCTTTATATTTTATCCCCTCACTGCAGTGTCAGCCTGCACGAGAAGGCACTTTTTAAATTGCTCTGCACACTCGATTTACACTGTGTTTCTCCCCAATGAAACGGGTCTCCATCAAACCCACAGCAGAAGCCATATGTGTAATCACTCTTACATGTAGTCACATTTAAGGAATCTGGAGTGCATCATCATATTGCATGTCTGATGTGTGCTTGCTTTTGCAGAGGGAGAGTGGTTTTAGGTGGTTCTGCTTATAATATTTATGCTACATGTCTTGTATGTATATGTAAGTGTAGGGGAGAAACTTGTTGAGTTTCAGCTTGGGTTCAGGTCAAGAAGGTCTATATTTTGTGAAGATAGATATGTTAGCAATCCCATTTATTTAGCCATTACTCTTGTCTTCAGTATCACATTATACTTCTGAAATCATTCTGATATTCTGATTTGAGTATTTTCAGGTTGTGGTCAGGTTCTATCTAATGCTGTCTTTGCTTCTGACAAACAATAGACCTGAAGGAATTTGTTTCCATACAGTGACTGTGATTTTCTAATCTGTCTGTCTAGCATGTTTATATGGATCAAAATTGGAAAAAGATAAACCAACCCAATCTCATGAGAAAACATAAGTATTTCGCCAGTTGTCGATTTCGCATGAATTTGTACAATGTGATAAGTACGAAAACGTATTTTTAGAAAAAAAAAAAGAAAAAAAAAAGCATATTTCCAACCCTAAACCAAAGCTTCGGTGGGGAGTAAGTAGATCATGTGAAAAGATACAAATGAAATTGTACAAATTTAAATGAATTAGCCACCAATTCGCCAAAGCGTAAACAAATTCCATGAGATAGTGTTTGATAATCCCAAGAAAATTTCTTGCGTGTATAAAGCCTAAAATCCTAACTAAATAAGCCATACATATATGTTCCAATTGACAATATTTTGCTAACAAATAGAAAGTGCATTATTACTGCCACTACGTGCCAATTGAGACAGGAAATATCTTCTACCTGGCAAATTAGGGGTGAGTGGTGTGGCTAATATCTTATATTATGGTATGAGTATAGTTTAATCTTAAAGAAATGGTATACATAGCCATACCACAAGTATTCCTAATTTTGCATAAAACAATCTATTTATGTAAAGTGTTGTCACTTGTGAATATCAAGTGGCTCGTAATTTCTTGTACAAACTCCCACCTATTAAGCAGCAAGAAAACAACTTTAGTGAAGTATACTCAATCTGATCTGTTTAATTGTCCTTCTATTCTCTTCTTTAGAGAATCAAAGAATAATGATCGAAAGCATCTTTGTCATACGGCAGCGCTTTTAGGGACGAAAAATATGTTTTGCAATCATTTAATTCAAATGAGGGTTCAGTTTGGCATGTTATTTCTATTCATCAAACCGTGCTTTGCAACAGGCCACGGTGCTGCCACAAAAAATCCTATCATTTGAAGAACAATCTCGTTGTCTGTGTAATCAAAGGTATACTATAATCTGTGCCATTTGGCAAATAACAATTAAAGTGAATCAAGCTGGTGAACACGAGTTAGCAAAATTAAGTCACAGCAAAAAATAGTAAATGGATGACACATGCCAATTATATTCCTTTATATGGTGGGAGTGTATCTGTCCATGTTTGTGTGTCCCTGTGCCAGCAGACCATTAATTGATAGGCTTTTAGTGTGTGTGTGTTAGTGAGAGAGGGATGTGGCGGAGTGGCAGGTTGCCAAGCATGTCGATGTGGGCAGATAAAAAACAATGGGAGAAAAATAGGGAGCGAGACCTCCCTGAGGCCAAGAGGGAGTAAGCTATAAAGAGCTAAATGAATACTAATGGAAAGATGATTGGCACAGAAGATGGGATACAAATGGAAGGGCACGAGGACAGGGCAGGGATGACGAGTGATCCCATAAAAAATGCTACAGCCCTGCCTTTGTAGAGGTCAGTGTAAAAACACTACACATTTTGACTCTGATTTGGCGGTGGGAGCTTGAATAACAAGTTGTTTTAGGATAAGAATAAACCCACCTGGAAAGATGCTACGCCGACCTGAGAACAATGTTATGAGGATTTGAATCTAGAATGTGTCTCCACAACTTTTTAAAATTAAATGCTTGGGTCAGGGCTTGATATCTAGAATTTGTATTTTTGCGAATGATGACGTCATTGTTGATATCAAGAATGAATATTTTTACTAGTCAAAAAATAATTCCTGATATCAAAAATTACCATTGTTACTGGTAAAAATCTAGGTTGCTGCTGGAAGAGGTGTTAGTGAGGCCAGCAGGGGGTGCTCACCCTGTGTGGGTCCTAACACCCCAGTATAGTGATGGGGACACAATACTGTCAAAGAGCACTGTCCTTCGGATGAGACGTTAAACTAAGGTCCTGACTCTCTGTGGTCATTACAAATCCCAGTATGTTCCTCAGAAAAAAGAGTAGGGGTGTAACCCCGGCATCCTGGCCAAATTTGTCCATTGGCCCCTGTCCATCATGGCTACCTAATCATCCCCATATACTGATTGGCTTCATCACTCCATCAATAAGCTGGTATGTGTGGAGGACGTTCTGGCGCAATATGGCTGCCGTCGCATCATGGTGGATGCTGCACATTGGTGGTGGTTGAGGAGATTCCCCCCCTTCTATGTAAAGTGCTTTGAATACCCAGAAAAGCGTTACATAAATGTAACGAATTATTATTTTCATTATTATTAATGACTGTTTGAATGCTGGGGCTTTTCCGAGCACTTTGTTTTGATGGCTTGAGTACAGCTGCATGGTATTTTAATATTTCTTAAAGAGGAAATTTATTACAGTGGATAAAGGGGTCAACCATAAGAACTCAAGTGCCCGTTCAAGTGCTATTTTTCCATTACATTTTTCCTCAAACTTCTTTTTTTTGTGATATTCATGAGCTCTTAAGTATACTTATTATGAATTGACACTAAGACTCAAAATTCGTTATGGAACTGCCCAGTTGTCTGATGAAAATGAAATCTGCTGCATTAATTAATGCCGTAGTCATCCGTCAACATGAATAAAACTGGTGAGACTTGAGGTCCGTAATAGCAAATGGTTTACAATGGTGATTTTACAGCCTTTTTATGCAAACTTGAGAAGATCAGTGAAATATTGTGGCTGGGGTCCATTCCGGCCTCATCAAACATCAAATCAAATCATCTAATGTGCCATCTTTTACTTCCAGGTCATTCCAAATCTGAGCCATTTTACAACTTGCAAATGTTTCATTCTACTGAAAATGGCTGAATCAAAGCAAACTGAACTACAAAGATGTGATGCAGTAACTGATTATTTAATTGTGGACTGTTTTGAATGGTTTAGAAGACTGTTCAAATGCTTTACCAAATCATTCTAACATTGTTAATTACATTCAGTGTTTGTGACAATAGTGGATAACACAGGATGAAATGGCCGAACTGTTGTAAATCAAACCAATCAAGTGTCAAGAAGTTTCTTTATAAACTGAGACAGATGATCTGAACTGGGATCAGGACTGCAGGTGCAGAGAGTTTGTCCTATAAAGCAACACATTTGGTTTGGTATTTATGTTATATATATAATGTAATTTCCTTATTATATAATTAGCAAAAAAATGTGTGACTTTAAGATTAAGATTTACCAACAGCTTGCGCCAGTGCAAACCCTCTTTTGGCGTTAAAAACTAAAATATGAGTGACCAAGACAGAACACCACACACAAACAGATTCCATTAACAAACAACCAGTCCTGACTGTGAAAATGAGAAATCTCGCTACAATCTCTCATGGTCAAACGTAACTTTAGAGTAAACAAACATGGCGGACGACGGGGAAGAAGAAATGGCGATAACAGTGTTTGGACTGCTTTTTACAGAAAAATTGTGAAAAAAAGAAAGAAAAAGGTTTGAATGAAGTTGTGTTATGCTTCTGTCTTCCGTCAGCTCATTTTCTGATTGGGTATCGTTTCCACAATCTACAGAGTGTGCGCGAGTTTGTTCTCGTGGTTCCCCTCACACAACAGGATTTATGATTGTAAATATTCAATATTCAATATATTTGAGATCGGTTCACTCTGAACCACAGGAAAATCTGATAAAATAATCTGTAGAACCATCAAGATAATCTGGACTTTACCTATTGTCGGATTGGGCCCAAAATTGACCCGATTATCTTGTAGTGTGTGGGTGCCTTAATGTAGTAAATTTACCAGTATTTGTGCCATGATTTAATGCCCCAAAAATGTCTTAACCCATTTTGCGCTTGAAATGGCTGTGATTGTTGCTGCTAGGAGGAGGCATCGCTGAGAATAGAGAGGAGAGAATTTTCTCCACTCTTGTTAATTTACTTGGAATGCCAGAGGAAGACGTTATCCGAACATATCGATTACCAAGCCACGTTATTTTTTAATTTGCTGCGACCCTACGCTAATTTTCGTTGCTCTCTGAAGATTGCCTTGGTCATTATGGAAATGAGCTGGCTGTGTCTGTGTTCTTTAATTTGCACATTGTCAGCAGATCAGCTGCAGAACTTTCCACTCCCATCTGCGCTTTTATGGGATTGCGGTCTCAAGCTATTTTGCACTGTTTAGTAAATCTGGCCAGAAGACATTTAAAATCCAGCACTGTCATTTTAATTATATAGCGTATTGTTGGGCATATTTAGTTAATACATTTCAATGTATGATTTTAAGGACATTTTTGCTTACTTTTGTATGATGTTGGTGTTGGGTCGCATGTTGATGTCCAATGTAAATCTGGGTCCTGAAGCAAAACTAAGTGAGAACCACTGCACTAAAATATGAGTAACTCAAAAAATTAATTTACACCGCCTCAAGTTTGACTTAAATAAAATGGCATTTCCAGAGTTTCCAGCTAAATTACAAGAGTCTATTTTAGACTCATGTCGGTGGTGAATATCAAAGGCAGATGAAAAGGAGATGAGTTCAGTTCCTCTCGTCCAATGAAATCTAGCACAGCTTAATGATCTAAGAATCCCATCAAAACTAAACGGCCACATCCATCGCCTGCTCTTTCAACACATTCCACACACTTTTTAACATTAGATTAAGCGATAGCTTTCCGAACAAAGTCTGAATTTACTGTCCAAAATGAGAAACACATTGATTTGTTCCTGTCGCTGAGCCTGGGCTTTGAGATGAATTTATTTTTGTAGAAAAGAAAACAAATGATGGTGGGGGAAAATATGAAAGTGCATGAACAAGCGACAAGATAATAAATTGTGTCTATCAACAGGGCTGAGACCACAGATGAGGGCTTCTATCTTCTGATTCAAGGTTAAATGAAGATAAGGAAAGGAAATGTGTGAATTGTGAGGGGAGGGGGTATTTTGCCGCTAGGAAAACCTATCTGGAGTATTGAACATTTGAACTTCATCTTTATCTTTTGCTTCTGGACCATTAATTACGGTTTGGACTCTGACGTCCCCTGACCTCTGGGCACAAGTGACCTTAAGTTTTAAAATGACATTTTCAGAGAGAACCAAACATGGTTATGATTGGATTAATAAAACAAAAGGAAAGTCCACTGAGGTGAGTTGCAGCTGAACCCAAGTGCAATTTACTGAAACTAAAATATGATCCAAATACAAAAGAACCAAGACTAGTTGTTACACAAACAAAGCTAAACAAGATACAATGGAAACATAAGGGCTATAGTTTTATACATAGTTATATATATATATATATATATATATATATATATATATATATATATACACTCTCAAGCGCCCACAGCTAGGCGTTTTCAGCAGAGCGCCTAGCGTTTTCAGCTGACTAAAAACGCTTTGGTGGACACACGGCCAAACACTTTCTTCTCAAAAAGGGGTAAGGATACTTAATGTATCAAATAATAAGATTAAGTTTGATACTTGCTTGTCTTGCCCATTTGAATTAAACTGTCCTGATGCAATTTGTTGAGGCTCCAGTTGATCTTTGCTGATGTTGTCTTGATGAGAGAAAGAACCAGTGGGAGTCAGAGGATCTTTGGTGAATGGAAAGACAAGGCCGCAGCCTGGCACAAGCTTGGGGGTCCTTAGAAGACTTCTAGTTCTGATCATCATCAGGATTTCAGAAAGGAACTAAGAGCCTAAAGCCCCTTTCACACAACGTGTTGATCCCGGGAAATTGCCGTAAAATTTCTCTAATGTCTAGAAACACTTCCCGGGATTGATGCCGGGATCGATCCTGGGATGGGGACCTAGTAACATTGCCGGGATCAGTTCCGGATCACGCTCTGTGTGAACAAAAGCTGTAATCAATGCCGTAAGGGGTGTGTCGTAGTGATGATGCTGAAGCTGAGATCGTTCGCCAGCTAGTGAAACGGTACGTGATGCGCTAGTTTATGATCGAATCAGAAAAAAAAATGCACAAGTGTGGTTTCAAATTGCAGCTCATAAGCAAACTTAAGATGCTGCTGAGACATTACATGTCACATCAATGTCACGTGTCTTTACGGGATGTGTGTGAACACACGCACAGATTCTGGAAAATCACTGGCAGTGTGAATGAACCAAAATCAAACGATCCCGGGACAAATCCCGGGACACATTATCCGTGAATTTTCTGGAATCTCTGTGTGTAAAGGGCTCAAGAGACTGAGAAGCTAAGAGAGTAAGAGGCGTGGTCTTGTGATCAGTGATTTTTAAAGCGTGAAGATGTCACACCCTCTGGAGGGTTGTGAGCCAATAAGAAGTTGTTCCCTTTGGAGGGAATTTCTTTACGACCTTTTGTTCAAGCAGGCCTTTGAACGTAATTTGATTGGGTGTTTAACAAAAGAATCTTCAAGATTCTTATAATACTAATGCATCACAAAGTTAGCAAAATGTAATGTAAATCAACAAATGGGGGACGAAGATTGGAGTTATAGAGACTAAACATGCTACATATATGATTTTGGTTAACCATAGTGTGCAAGTCTGAAACATTAATCCAAAAGAGTTTAAAAGAGAATGAATACATAGGCCAAACCACATAAAAGGAAAATCATGAGATGGGAAAAATAGATACATGTTTATACATTTCTCAAGTGGTTATATATATGGAATATATAGGATTAAAAGTGTTTATTTCTCCTTCTCAGCAAGAATTAAGTGAGAGTCACAACTCTCTGCAAATTCCGGTCGCAAAAAGTCTTATCAGTCTTAAAGGGGTCATGAACTGGATTGTTTTATTATTTTATAATGTTGCCTGGGGTGCCCTTATAATGTTAGTATGATTTTTACATAAAAAATTGTCATAATTTATAAATAAAAGCCATTTTTCCAAGCCTGATTTCAGCCTTAGATTTGAACGCTCCGTTTTAAGGGGCGTGTCTGCTGTGAGACTGCAGTGCAAACGCCCACTGCTGTGATTGGCTGACATGCTTGCAATGAAATAGCTAGTATTACATGAACTCTCTCGAAAACTTTTACTACGTTTTTACTATTACAGCTATCGAGATGAACAAATCGTGAAAAGTATCGTTTAAAGCATTATATTTAAATCTATTCCATCACATGAAAGGTTGCAGCATGATGAGCACTGAGCAGATGACAGACAGTCTGTTGATCGCGTGAATAAAGATCTTATCATTGCAACGCAATTTTTGCACTCTCACAAATGCTTACACCAAATCACAATGCAAACACGATGTGAGTACACAGTAAGAGCTTCGTTGTGTAGTGTAACAGTGTCATTATTTCATCACGAGTTTGGTAAGTGTCCAGATAAGCTCTCGCGGCTCGCGCTGTGCTGTTTGATTGACAGCTTGGGCGAAAGGGATCGTTCTTTGATCGCTTTCTGTAGGCTATATAATTTAATAACAGTTTAAAAAAGATTATTTTCATAATACTACGAGAAATTATGTGAAGTTGATCGTTTAGTCACTGATGCATAAACAGTATTGAACGATTTTAAGAGAAAGATATCTGAACTTGAATAATTACACCGAAATCACTGATCGCAGATCAGGCATTAGAGTACACATGGTTACTTACATGTTGCTGGCAGATCCGTCGGGAAATTGTGATTGACTGATTTAATAAAGTTTAACCATGCTGGAATCCTAAGGAAGCTTATGCAGACTGTCTTCTTCCACAAACAGGCGCTGTACAATATTTAGTAAACAGCATGTTTATTGCTTGGAAGTAGCTCGATCCGGTAAGCAATCATCATGTCGTCCTATGTTATTTAGCATGTTTGGGCGAATTGGTGGGCGGGGCTAAACAGGCCGTATTGAAGTAGGCGTTGATCTTCTTTTGTGGAGGCGGTGTTTTATCCTCTTTGACGTCATAGTTCCCCACTTTGAAAAACGAGTCGTTTGCTGAGCCTGATGTCTATAAAAGCTTTTATTGGACTAACAAGGTAGTTTTCAGTTCTGAAACTTACAGGATATTATTATAGTATGATGATCTCTTATATGTCAAAAGCTCAAGGAAACTTTGATTTCTCAGTTCATCACCCCTTTAATGTGTCCTGTAACAGGACACCAGTTTCTGCCATTGTGTTAGCTTCATTTGGGATGTTAGTTTTGGGGGAAGTTTCATAGACCTTGGGAGAGTGAGTTTGCTGGACTATTCATTAAATATAATGAATAATTTGTGTGTGTCTGATTGGTCCAGATGCTACATTAACAATAAAACAATGAACAGAACAGTAAAACAGGGAGACAACCTCAAAATGTGCAATCCTATTTATTATTTGATTATTTAAACCTGCTGTTCAAAAACATGAAAATAGATGCGCTATAGTTGGAATGGTTTTGTCTTGCATTTTAACTCTCAAAATGATGGATGTCATTTAATTTTTTTGGGAAATTAGCAGAAATAAGTTAATGCAGTCTCTTATTTACATGAGGTGAACATAAAGCTGCTTGGTTTGTATTTTTAATGTATATATTACATATTTTACAATTGTATTGCATCTCCTTTTTGTTCTTAACAGCTCCCACTTGCTGCGGTGAAGTGGTGATGAAATATTGTTCTTGTAAATACTTTCCAGAATTTCAGTAATAAAAGTCTATATCTTTAAACTGCATGCAATTACAGAGAAGTGCAACAGTTATAATACGGTGCTCGGCAATGGTCAAAAAGGATTTAAACAGTACATGGTAACATTTTATTTTGATGGTCCCTTTGAATTGATCTCTTATTGTAAACTCAGAGATGTAGCAAGCAATAGCCGTAATTTCACTGTCTAGGTTATAGACCCGATATAGTCTGGCTATGAGTAACGACTTCAAGCCAAAATAACCTTGAATTTGATTACATGTCGTTTTTGCCTAAATAACTTGCGAGATGTATGATATTCCATCACGTAAGCAAAGTAAACAGTGATTACAAGGTGTTTGGTTTAATTTCTTCACTCTATTCTTCACTCCATTCTTCATTCTTCACAGTCTATTTTTGGGCTATGGTTTAGACATCTATTAAACTTTCACTGACAGCCCAAATTCTGCCCTGTTTTTGCCTAGACATCTGGGCTGTGTTTGGATGGCTATTAGACGTATTTGAAACGCAAAATTGCTTGCTGAGTTCAGACGGCAATTAAATGACCACATGACCTTGGTGTTTGTCAAAAAACAGTAGGCAGTTTGGTTGGGGAATTTTACGTGGGTGGTGGGAGAAAAACACTGACATTCTGGATTCGGACAGCAATAAAATCACCTACTTGCCCCTGTAAATGTTGAAAATACCTTGTGTCCCCATGAGAAACAATTACTGTCCGAATAGGGCTTAAGACTATAATGAAGCATTAGCACTGGAGGTGAGAAATGGATCAGTTCAGACTTTTTGTTTGCTAACTTTGTTCTCGTTTCCCAGCCATGGCCAGTTTTGGGTCTGAGATCTTTAATCTTTGAGATTCTTCTGAGATCAACTGAATCCTTGCAAATGAACGATGCAGAAATTGTCTTTTTTTGTGTGCAAATATCAGAATGTTTATGCTCAAATATGGACAACCTTTGTTTATTATCTGCCATTAGATGCCAAATTCAATCTGATACCTGACTTTAAAAATCATAAATTCATAAATTTATTTAAAAGACATAAATTGAGAATTAGAAACACATATAAATGCAGGAACTGTCATTTTCATTATTCATTATTTTGCATGCAGAATGTGAAAATGTATAACTACAGTGGGAATTAAAACTCTTACTAATATTATAATAATACAATTCCAACAGAGCAGAAATAATAAAATTCTTCATAGAGAGAATTGTAATTGAAGCATCTTATGTAATACAGAACAAAACCCTGTTGCTAGACCTCATCCTTCGGTATATAAGGACACTAATGTTTTTGTATTTGTGCTTGAAGAATGAAAAGCAAAAATGAAAATGAAATGCCTGATGAATGAAAAGTGCTTCTCATCGCTCTAAAAGTCTCCAGTGTATTGTAGAAGTTTGCACAAAATCAATTTGGCCAATGTTCTGAGATGGTTTTGGGTGAGTAGTAGGAGAGGAGAGTTTGAGCAGTGGGTGATGGAATGACTTGTGTGGGCTAAACTTCAGATCAAGTCTGTTTATCAGGGCAACATAATGTACCATAAATTCCACTTTCCCTTTCTGGCTCTTGGATAACATTTTATTCAATTAAGTTGTGCTTCTTTCTTTTGATTAAAAGCTACTCAGCACAGTTTGACTTGTGGAGAACGGCTCTCCTTCTCTTAATGTCTATAAAGTTTGATTTGTCTCACATCCTCCTGTTAGGAGCAATGTACCCCGTGGCTTGCCAAATTGCCTGCCTGTAGACTTCATTATGGTTAGTTTAACCTCACATGACAGGATATCTCTCAGAGGTAATATAGTGAAATTAAAATCAACTTTAGTAGATGTCAACAAACTGTGAATGCAAGCTATCTCCAAGAAAGTACATTTAATAGCACTCTGTGGAGGTGTCTGATAATGTTGAAGAAATATGGTGAAGTGGTGCTGAATCTAGTCTTACCTTCTCAGACGTTTGATTTCCAGCAAAAAGGGCTCCAGATTACGACAAAAACAAATCGGGAAACGATTATTGTGATGTGTATTTTAGGTTTGTGAGACTTACAACAGTTTATTGACTTGCTGAGTTTTATTGTATAAATTAATTCTGTAATAGGGCTTATTGAAATTGGTTGACTTCTCAGATTTTTTTTTTCTTTTTTTTTTTCTTTTTCTGGAGAATAGTACTTTATAGCCTGAAAAATTGCTCAGATAATACAGATGAATACAGATTAAACGGATGTGTATGCTTGACAACACTGGACTGTTGATGCTGGAAAGAGGAAAAGATGATTTTGAGTGGATTTTGATTCATGCAAGGCAAAAGGCAAAGCAACATTTTTCATGATAATTTGAAAACTATTCGCAAGTTGGCTCCCTTCTGTGTGAGGGAAGCGAGAGCACACAAAGTCAAAGACATGAAGGAAAGTAGCGATTTTCCTTCCGCAAAGCCGCAGTACAATAATTAGTGGAAAGAATTAACGGGTGCAAGCTATATGAGAAACATTCACATTTATCATGAGGCACACCTGGTAAAATGAAACATGTTATTAAAGCTTCAATGGAATGAATGAGTAGCGGAAAAAAGTGTGCAAGAAGAATAGACTCAATGAAAGGGTGCAGATATAAGAGGCTCTGGATGTATTCCAACTCAAGAACCACAATGATACATTCAAATAGTTGCTCATTTTTAAGAAGTTAAATGGGAATGTTCTTTGCTGCGAAGTTAACAAGGCCAGGTGTTTGCAGGCTGACTTCGGGGGCAGAGGAAAAAATACCATTGGAAAATGCAATGAATGGAGCTGGAGTTTGGTGGGTATTTATGCTTGAACATTTTTAACCATCTGAGGTACCCTCAATCAGAAATGTATCCTCAGCTGATAAAGAGACAGAACTGGCATCGTGTGAGCCTGGCGCAGGTGTGCCTGTCAAACTCTCAAGCTAGCCTGCCATCTAGAGAGCACAGACTTCCAGAGCAGACAGTCTCCACAGCTTCATCCGAGGGACCCAGCAAACCCACAGAACAGCAGGCAAATAATCGAGTTCTGCTTAAGGGACAGCCAAGATATCACAGAGTCTGTCTGTCTGTCTGTCTGTCTGTCTGTCTGTCTGTCTACCTTCGTACCCACCCACCCACTCTTTTAAAGTGCCCTTATTTTGCTTTCTCAGATATAACATTTCAGTTATTGTCTCCCAAAAGAACCGATTCTGAAATGAGTTGACAGTAATTCCAGTCTTAAGGCCCATTCACACCAAGGACGATAACTATAAAAAAATCATTCTAAATATAAAAGAATAGCACCACACAATAGTCCACACCACATCTATAACGATAACGGCATACAAAAACTATATCATTGGAATCATTTATAGAATTTTTTTTTTCAGCTGATGAATTATAAAAACATTGACAGCCAATCAGAATCCTTTCTGCTTGAAAGCCACACTATGTAATTTTTCGCCACTAGAGGTCGATTATTCAAAACAAAGGCGTAGCTTGATGACGCCTTGATTTCGCAGAATCTTGGGAGTTGTTGTCTTCACCTCTGCAGCCGGTGGAGAATACGATGGGACAGAAATCATATTCATGGATGAATGTATTAAAGATTTATTAATGTTACAAAAGCCGTTGGAGTGGAACGAGGCCGCTGGAGCGATTGCTAATGAGAGACAAGCACGACACAAAGCTTGAGAGCTGCAGTGGAGCTTTTATTATGCATGCTTCCGGTCATGAGTATGTGGGGTAACGCAGCACTGTTTTGTCATATTAGATACATTTGAGTGTGTTGAAAGTTGCTACTCTGTGCATTCCCAAGGCGGCTACTATATGAGTCACCTGTAGCACACACTGCATTGAGCTAGATCGATATTAGGCATGGTAAAACATGGTACTTGCGGTAAATCAAGAAAACGAGATTTAAAGGATTAGTTCACTTCAGAATTAAATTTCCTGATAATTTCCTCACCCCCACGTCATCCAAGATATTCATGTCTTTCTTTCTTCAGGTGAAAATATATTTTTTTTGTGGATGTTTCTGTGAACTCTGTGCGTTTATCAACGGGTTGAAGGTCCAAATTGCAGTTTTAATGCAGCTTCAAAGGGCTCTAAAGTATCCCAGCCAAGGAATAAAGGTCTTATCTAGCAAAAACTTTTTATGTTGTGTTTTGGTGTATTTTGTGGTTCTTTTGTCAGTCGCTGTATAGGAGAAAATGCCTTTTGCATCTCATGGCAAACAAACTAAATATTACAAAATGGTTAAACGATAGAAGAAAAGTTATTCATTTTAAGGTTTGAAAGTGTAGTCTTGTTTAACATCAAGTAAAACTAGTTGCAGCAGAAGTCATGAACAGAGCGAAATGTTATTATTTCTTATTAAGTAAATGTGACTGAAAACATGTCAATTGACAATTGAACACAATAGAGTAAAAACATTAATGCCACGATTTTAATATTCATAAATCGTAATACATACAAATTTATATGAGGGTAACAGTGAAGGAGCTGCAGGCTTCACAAGTCTTCTTGTCTTGTATCAGCTGCTTTGTGGGTCCAATATTGCTCTGTGTTATGAAGTAATCTGTTCATAATTTTTGTTTTTGATGAGCGGTGTCTTAACGGTTTCACAGTGTAACTTTGTTAAATGGTGAGACTGATTTAGATGGACAATAAAACCTCTCCCTTACCATATGTAATATACAAGTACACATGAAAACTGGAGCCGAGAGCTAGAATAGAATCTCCAAGGATTTATCGATCCATCCATGACAGACAATCAAGACAGATATTGTTCAGTATGTATTTAGTGATATACCGAAACACCATTAAGCAGGTTTAAGTTGTGATGAGCCAACAGCAACTGTCAGCATTAGTTTTTCTGAAATTGCCTTTTCAGACTTATCACTTGATGCGATCGATGAGCTGAATAAGAGGAGATTAATTGGCTTTTCTATGCACTAAGAAACTTAAGTAACCTCACTTATTCACAGTCATCACAGCAGGGCTGTTGGCAGTGATGGCCATTATAAATGTGTTTGTGCTGAAAGTGGACCACCGGGATGCACCACTTATCAGTCACAATTAGGAGAGAATGGAGATCTAAGACAATTTAGTGGGAGGTTTTTTGTTTTCCATTTTAAACTTTCTTTGTTCTTAAATTGGTCCATATACGTAAACTTAAAAAAAACAAAAACATTAATTTATATAAATATAAATAAAATAATGATCATAATCATATAATTTTTACTACCTGCTAGTAGGTTAAAATTAGATTTTTAATCCTCAATTCTTTTTATGTGGTCTTAGACTTTTGGACCCCTCGGTAAGTATATGGGTGTACAATGTGAGACTGTGCTGTGAAACTCTTTTATAAAGAGCAGCTTCATTCAATTATTTTTCACAAGCTATAAGGTCCACATTTCAACGATGGCAAATTTCTTCTCATGGCGGATTCCCCTCCACGAACGGCGAATCATTTGAATAAAACTTCCATCTGAGCTCTCCATGAAGGCCATCATCAGTTTGAATGCAAGCAGGATGCAGTGATGTCACAGTAATGATAGATTTGCTATGTTTCTATGGTGCTTTGGAGAGGGAAGGAAGCTGTTTTTGTCGCAGGTCCTGGCTGTTCTGTTGGTTTATCACTTGCGGTCATACCAATCTGCTTATTAATAAGAAAAGAAGCACACTTAACAAGTGCAATCAGTGCGCATGGGCGGAGCTGAATGGTTGTAAGTAGTGGGTCAAGTCTCTTTTAAAGACCTCTGAATCATCCGGTAATTATTTAATCTCCTTCCTCATACATCTCTGACATCTCAAAACCTCTAAGAAATATGACCTAAAATTAGTAAAATTAATCAACAGCCTGGCCACTTATCAAGGAGGCTGTGTAGGGTCGCAAACATGCAGTAATGGGTGCAAAGATAAGCTAAATGGCTAGTTTCTGTTAAGCAAAACATTGTAAAAAGGCCCTTTCGATTTTTTGTCCCCTAAAACCAACACTGGATAAAACACTTTCCTAAACACTTGTGTGTTAAAATTGTTAAAATTCAAGAAGTCATCATCATTGTCACAGTAGTCCACTGAAGGCGAGTTTGAAGAACCCATGTGCAGTTTATTTAGATCCCAACATGAACAAAATACAAAGTAAACAATGACTGAAGTTGACGTTACCAACAGCAGTAACAGGGAACAATACTACATACTACATAAGAGACCAATCAAACATGAGGGCTATATATACACACAAGACTAATGACCAAACAAGAAACACCTGAACACAATGAAACAATGAACCAATGAAGACAAGACATATGAACAGAGGAAGCACATGACAGGGTCACATGATGGGATGGGACAAATCACATGACAAACCAGGAACATGACAATGGGGAAATTTCAAAATCAGAGACATGAAAACATGGACATTAATACAAAACCCAAAACCAAACGTGACAGATATCCAAACTTTTTTTTTTTAAATGTTTAAATTTTATATTGCTATTTTTGTAACACTTTAGTTTGGGGACCAATTCTCACTATTAACTGCTTATTAGCTTGCATATTACTAGTATATTGGCTGTTTATCATACTTAAAACACATATTAATGCCTTATTCTGCATGACCATATTCGACATCCCTTAATCTTAAACATAATCACTATAATAACTACCTTACTCATTTATAATAAGCAGTAAATTAGGAATTCATGGCAAAAACCAATAGTGTATATGTGTTCCCCAAACTAAAATTTGACCACTATTTTTAATTATAATTATCTTGCTTATTAATAAATGTTGGTGTCAGGGTGGTTTGCTCTAATCCTCATTTACCTCATAGTATGATTTTTATTGGAAACCAAATTTCTTTTAGATAACACACATTTTCCTATTTTTAGCCCTGTTGTACACCATTGGACAACAGTTTTGGACATGAAGTCCAACATAGCATTGTCAAGAACTGAAAGAGGACAGATGGCTCAGTTCGTTGGACTGGTGCCAACCAATTGAACAACATACAGCTTTTGTACATACAGAGACGGATACTGTCTACACTATTTTAGAGGTCCAAATGGTGATGCAAAAGCAAACGATGTTGTTGGGACTGACAAGTGATCAGAAATCCATTTCTCTGATCTTGAAAAAAAACAAAAAAAAACATACATGTCATTGTTTTGTCAAAGAATCTCTTTTTTTTTATTGTGCTTTGACAGATAGGAGGCACAAATGTTGTGCAAGTCTCTGTTGCTCCAGACATGCTGACAGGATAAAACTTTGGGATTTTGAATTTTGTCATGTTGACTATCGGGACTTTCAATGCTTTAAGCAACTGGAAAGAAAAAGAGGGTCTGTCTGAACAAACCATTTGATAGATTCACAGGAGTAATGGAAAAATGTTTTCTCTTACAGATGCTGTTCTCTGTGGAGATTTATTGTTTATTATTTGTTTGTATGTAATACGCTTTTGCTTAACCCTCCTGTTAATATTTTTATTGCCATTTGCCACATTTGGTTTCTGTTTGTTCCTGATCCACCTGCCACAGTAATGTCATCAGCTTCCATTTGGAAAGAAGCGTCTGCCAAGAGAATAAATGCACATAAATATGAATATTTACCAGCAGGGAGTGTCCCATTAAGAGACCCTGCTGTCTGTCTGTCAGTGGAACTGATTTCCAGATCACTCGGTGTGGTGGATGGTATAGCTTCGTCTTTCATTCGAATCTCTTTTAAGGACTAATCATTCTCCTTTTTAATTTATATTTGAGGCGAGTGTAGTCATCAATCACAGCAGCCTCCTCATTCTCAGAGCCATTTTCAGCTTTTGAGGAAAGGCACAAGATATTCACAGCTGACTGGCCAAGCCAAATATGCACTGTCTCAACTGACAATGACAAATGCAGACGATACAGAACTATTCCTGATCAAAGCTATCATAGGATTTGAAAGTGACAACAAAGATGCAGTTGTTTCATATATATATATATATATATATATGAAACAACTTTGTATATATATATATATATATATATATATATATATATATACACACATGGGTATATGGGTATTTGTAAGAAAAATATCCATATTTAAAACTTCATAAACCATAATTACTGGCTTCCAGCAATCGAGATTAATTGTTGCCCCGCTTCGCTTCAGAAGGCATTTTTTAACACACTGGAGTCGTATGGATTACTTTTACAATGGACGAAGCTTCAAAGACCCTGACACTATTCAGTCCCATTATAAAGCAGGGACGAGCCAGAATATTATTTAATATAACTCTGATTGTGTTTGGCTGAAAGAAGAAAGTCATATACACCTAGGATGGCTTGAGGGTGAGTAAATTATGGGATCATTTTCATTTTTGGGTCAACTATTTCTTTAAGTATGTAGGCCAAAGACGTTATTACAACCTTTTCGTGACTTTTACAAGCCGGGTTGTACCTTTAAAATCTTTTGGGTTAAATGGCAAATCTTCCACTGGGTAAAGTGCTGCCAATAGTGACGATCACCCATGCAAATAGACTAAATGCATCCTTAATATGTAAAAGAGTTAGACCTTCCTGGGCAATGTTGCTTGATCTCATTTGCCTCAGAGCAAATTAAATGACAAGCCTGTTTTAATCCTGAAATAACCTCTCTAATCCTCCTTCAGTGGTCCACTGAATCCAGCCAACAAATCTTGAAATCAAATCAAAGTGGTCTCTGTTGGGACCTCTGGGGTACTGCTGTGCCTTGCTCCTTTGATAGGCAATTAGGTATAATGTTATGATTGTAAGGTTGAGAAAAATAATACCTGTGTATTAGGTGTGTGAAAAAAGATACAATCTCGCACCATTGTATTTCACAGTTGAAATGGCCTTTAAAAATTACTCGCGTGTTGTGATTTGTTTTCCTGTTCTCCCCCCCATTATGAGTAACTTAGATGCTTGAAGGAACGTCAACATTTATTTGCAAGATGACACGTTAGCCATCAAAATCGTACTGACATGAGTGTAAAGAGCCTGAGACCAAATGAAGAAAAATGGCAGAGACTTTAAAAGAGGAGGAGAGGAATGGGAACGGTACTGCGGGGGAGTGAAGGTATCGGAGAGACCGTGGGGATGTCAAAATGCTCTTATTTGTAGTATCAGATGTGAATAATAGTTGGAGGCTGACATGAATCAAGAGAAATGTGCGCGTGTGTGTGACAACTAAAGTAACAGTGAGAGAGAGAGAGAGAGAGAGAGAGAGAGAGAGAGAGAGAGAGAGAGAGAGAGAGAGAGAGAGAGAGAGAGAGAGAGAGAGAGAGAGAGAACTGATTCAGGTGAGAGAGATTCAACACCTGCTGAATACTGGTTGAAGAACATTTTTTACACATAATGTTATAATTCACTGTAATAATACAGTGAAGCTTTCTTATTTGACTTAGCCTACTTTTACAACAGTTGGCTGAGCGGAGTCTTGATAAACAGTTAAACAGCACCAGTGTTAACTTGATGTTATTTTGATTGTTTTTATTAATATTTGAAATTAGTAATATTAGTAACTAGGAACTATTATTATATTTTCCACATTTCAGATTTATTTCTGTTAACAAAAATGCCTTTAATACTAGTTTAAGTTAACAACGATAACCTTAAAAAACACGTGGACTTTCCACAGTTTTATCAATCAACTTATCTACGTTTGTGTTTTCCAGACCAGATTATTAAGTGACGTGGAATGGAGGCAGAGTTTGTCGTTTATATATTTAACGTGAATTCAAAGCTATTGTTTTTACTTAACGATGAAGGCCTGTTTGTTGATTTAATAATTGAGTGTAAAGCTCAATTATCAATATTCTGTGTATTGCAGTGGAGAAAGACTTTCAATTTTAATTGTATGTTTGTTCAAAGTGATTTATTTTAAATTTATTTAAGTGAATTAATAGATTGTTCCACTGAAGTACCTAATGATGTTAGGTCTCATATCTGCACAATGCATATTGCTTTCTAATTTTTTTGTATTTATACATTTTGACTATAGGATGAATATAGCCAGTACCGATAATTCTTTATATTTGAAAGCCGATAACTGATATATTGGCAGATAAATCTAAATCTAAATGTTTATATACTTTTTGGGAGCCTGATCACAAAAACAAAAGCCATGTCCCAAGCACACAATTATAATGTTCTCATTGTAATTTTATGTAGCCTCTATGACAGACTTGCACTGCACATTGTGCTTAATTGTATTTTCCTTTTTCAAAGTAATTCCAATCATATTTCAAGCAATTCAAAACCACCATGGCGACCAGTGCACACCTGAAGTGTCTCCGCTGAAGGAAATAATCCATTATTTATCGTCTTTAATATATTGGCCAAATTTTCTTATCAGGCGATAACAACACGGTTGCCGATATATCGAGCATCCCTAATTTTTATTAATTAAAACCCTTGTCGACATATTACCTATAGTGAAAGAAGTTTTGGTGGGACAGATTAAAGGGTTTGTTCCTTTTTTTAAAATATACTGTGGCCACAAATTAAGAATTTTAGTTCAGTCATGGCCACATAGTACTTATTTGTGGCCATGATATAACTAAATTAAAATGCATTTCATGTCATGTGCATGGGGCCACTGAAATGAGAGAATGAATTAGTACATTGTGTCCACAGTTTAACTAAAATGAGGAAACAAATAAACAAATAAAACCTGGTCATGAATAAATTGTGGCCAAGAAATCTCTTGTTTCTCTCGCCATGTGTGGTTCTCCATATTTCATCATGAGCTATGATATTTGCTACATGCTTGTCAGGTCACAGGTTGTTTTAGAGGGAGGGACATTCTCATTGTAGAGAGCATCAATATTTGATCTGTGTTTAATAAATATTAAAGAGACTGTACATTTGTGCATATACTTAAAGGCCCACTGAAGTACCTTGAAATGCACAGCATTATTCAATGTGTTGATGTAATTCCTACTGAAACAAGACAGGTTGGGACATATCGAACAGTTCCTCCCCTTTTTTAAAATAGCCAATAGTGTTTAGTTTATTACAGCTCGGCCAGAGCTGTTGAGCTTGGTAAAGCTGCAGTTTCCTCCTAATCTCCTCCACATCGCTTTAAAATATAGCATTCTGTGCAGAATTCAAATGGATCTGACACGTTTTCTGCTATGTGCCGTGTTGCACATATCCGCTCTGTGCTATCGTGTCTCTCGACCAAAACAGCCTGTGTGTGTGTGTGTGTGTGTGTGTGTGTGTGTGTGTGTGTGACACTAACGTGAAACCAGATTTCTTTGGAAAGCATATTTACACTGTCTGAATCATTCCCTATCCCCTATATAGTGCACTATGTGCCATTCACCAAGTATAAAATAGTAATTGTGTGAACAAGTCACCGATTTTAGAAGCAGCTTCAGCTTCTATTTATAATGTAGGGGATGGGATGCTTCAGATTCTAGAGAGCATTTGATTGGACAGAAAATCTAATGAGAAGCTAAAGTGCAGAGTGATATCATCAAAACCATTGATCTATATTGGCAAAAGTGAGAGACTGTAAGTTGTGAATGCTTATATCTTCTAAATGCGAATTTTGTCATTGTTTTGGAGCACACTAGCTTAGATAACAGTAAAGCTAACAGACTATTTATACTAAAAGCCAAGAACTTTAAAATAAATTGTCAATGTTTAGGAGTATAGCATAAATGACCTTAAAGCTAACACTCAAGGACTATAAATAAACATTGATGTAACATGCATTTTAATTTGAGCAATCCTGAGAACTAAATATATGTAAATGCATTCTTGCTACACAGTAAAACTTCAACAGACTCTCCCCTGAGATTGAATAGATTGCAGAGAGGTCATGATGAACACCGCCACGCGTGAAATAAACAAAAACCAGATCAGCTCAAAATGACTTTTTTTTCTCGTACCACTGCCCTTCTGTTCATAACCGTTCAACTCGTCTGCATGTACTGTTACTTTCATGCTTGTGAATTCTGCGGCATCCTAGAGCCTCCAGCAGCTTGTCTGACTCCTCTGAAGTGTGAACAACCGCTTTTGAAAGATGAGGCATGAATTTCCGCCATGGAAAGGGCCACAGACCGCTGGATTATGATAGCTGTGGGCCTGCTTTACCACACTTTGTTACTGCAAAAAACAAACTCTGAGGCCTTCAGCAAGAGAAAGAGAGAGCAGAAAACACACAAACCAAGTGCTCCGAGGGGAGAACTTTGTGTTTTACTTCATATATTTAAAAAAAAGGCTAAATAGGATAAAATCCCAATTTTTTATTTATTTATATTAGGTTAATAAATCAACCAGAAATTGAAATCCAGCCCAGTGATAAATATATAACTCCTTTGTGTTCAACTGCAAAATGTTGCGAGAATTTAGAGCGACACGTTGGAAAGTAGATGGTGACACAAGGTTTAACTCGATTGGACGGACTTTAGACATGTAAATAGATGAATTGTGCCACTGCAGTTCAGAAAACCTCTTGTTACCTAATTATCAAAGATTTTAAGTTGCATTTTAAATCCACTCAGCTCAAAATGTGGCACGTTTGAATTCGATGTGGAACGCACCTGAGCGTGGATGATCAGAAAACTTGTGTTCAACCTTGAGCTTGGGCTATATAAATGTGCAGCATTTTTGTTCTTTTCTACACTCATTTTTTCAATTGTTTATCTTTCCAATAAATGATGTCTGAGATTTCCAGACAGGCAAGGACACAGCATCTACAATTCATTGACGGAGATGAGAAGTAGGCACACACTGCTTTATTGTTAAAGATATGCACTGCTAAGAGAGTTAAAATGGTAAATATAGAGATAAGTATATACACTCACCTAAAGGATTATTAGGAACACCTGTTCAATTTCTCATTAATGCAATTATCTAATCAACCAATCACATGGCAGTTGCTTCAATGCATTTAGGGGTGTGGTCCTGGTCAAGACAATCTCCTGAACTCCAAACTGAATGTCAAAATGGGAAAGAAAGGTGATTTAAGCAATTTTGAGCATGGCATGGTTGTTGGTGCCAGACAGGCCGGTCTGAGTATTTCACAATCTGCTCAGTTACTGGGATTTTCACGCACAACCATTTCTAGGGTTTACAAAGAATGGTGTGAAAAGGGAAAAACATCCAGTATGCGGCAGTCCTGTGGGCGAAAATGCCTTGTTGATGCTAGAGGTCAGAGGAGAATGGGCCGACTGATTCAAGCTGATAGAAGAGCAACTTTGACTGAAATAACCACTCGTTACAACCGAGGTATGCAGCAAAGCATTTGTGAAGCCACAACACGCACAACCTTGAGGCGGATGGGCTACAATAGCAGAAGACTCCACCGGGTACCACTCATCTCCACTACAAATAGGAAAAAGAGGCTACAATTTGCACGAGCTCACCAAAATTGGACAGTTGAAGACTGGAAAAATGTTGCCTGGTCTGATGAGTCTCGATTTCTGTTGAGACATTCAAATGGTAGAGTCAGAATTTGGCGTAAACAGAATGAGAACATGGATCCATCATGCCTTTTTACCACTGTGCAGGCTGGTGGTGGTGGTGTAATGGTGTGGGGGATGTTTTCTTGGCACACTTTAGGCCCCTTAGTGCCAATTGGGCATCGTTTAAATGCCACGGCCTACCTGAGCATTGTTTCTGACCATGTCCATCCCTTTATGACCACCATGTACCCATCCTCTGATGGCTACTTCCAGCAGGATAATGCACCATGTCACAAAGCTCGAATCATTTAAAATTGGTTTCTTGAACATGACAATGAGTTCACTGTACTAAAATGGCCCCCACAGTCACCAGATCTCAACCCAATAGAGCATCTTTGGGATGTGATGGAACGGGAGCTTCGTGCCCTGGATGTGCATCCCACAAATCTCCATCAACTGCAAGATGCTATCCTATCAATATGGGCCAACATTTCTAAAGAATGCTTTCAGCACCTTGTTGAATCAATGCCACGTAGAATTAAGGCAGTTTTGAAGGCGAAAGGGGGTCAAACACAGTATTAGTATGGTGTTCCTAATAATCCTTTAGGTGAGTGTATATATATATATACAGTATATATGTAAATTTATGTAATTTAAAAAATATATATTTATCATAAGTGTCAGTAAAGATATTTATAGTGTTACAAAAGATCTATTATAAATGCTGTTCTTTTGAACTTTTGATTTATCAAAGGATCCTGAAAAAAATATATCAAGGTTTGCACAAAAATATTAATCAGCACAACTGTTTTCAATATTGAAGATGAATGGTTCTTAAGCACAAAAGCAGCATATTAGAATGAGCATGTGACTGTCACGGATGGGTGGCTGTAATCAAGCGCCAGACGACGGAGACGATAAAGAAGACTTTAATCTAAGGATTCTCATGAAAACGTACAACCACAAATCACAGAACTACAAATACTACAAGACAAGGAACAGACAGAAACAGAGGGTTTAAATACATATCAAACAAGAGGAACTAACGAGACTAATTAACACAACACACCTGAAACGAGGAACCTAATTAATTAGCAACCAAGGAGACAAACAGGTAGGGAACAGAGGAGAACTGATAAACAGACTAGAAGTTTAAAAACTCAGACATGAACAGAGAAACATATCAGAAACAAACATAACCCTGACAGTGACACTCAATAAATAAATTTAATTTAATAATATGAATATATATGTTGTTGTTGATCAATTACATTTCCTTCATGATCCAGTCCAGTTTTGGCAAACACACACATTGGAAATGGCTGCCTTCTGATTTACATGCATATGTAGATTACTGTTTCAGATAATCACTGTCCCCTGTTTTACTCCCAGCATCACAGAGCTAGTCGAATCCGTCCAGAGTCATTCCTTCCTTTCACTCTCGATCAATGCCTCAAGGAGGAGGATTTGTTTTATTCTGCACAGAAAACCCCTTATCTGATCTGCTCACTATGCACTCTGTTTAAGACTCACTCTGAGCTGCTGTTATTTTAAGGGGAACCCTCCAAGATTTTCTCCCTGTGGTTGGTGTTGTGGTGTGATGTAGCCTAAAAACATTTCTCTGCTTTTGACATCAGAATGCAAACAAACCGCTAGAACGATGGTACAAGCATTTAATTACAGAGTGAAATCAAGGTAATGGGAACAAATCTTTGTGCGTTTCGGTTATGAAGTGGGCAGTGAAACATGGTTCTAAAATGACACCTTGCTGTGAATTTTGTGCTTTTTTTAATACGATTGTTGTTCTCATAGTTTAAACCGTAGAGCATGGCACTGGCAATGCTAGCAACATGGTTTTGATAGGGTGCTACAGGGATGAACCTGGAAAAGAGTTAGCATTTTAACCCTTCCCTTTCCATTGTCCTGAAGTCAATGTTTTTTTTTTAATAGGTCTTTGGTTGTAACGATTAGGTCTTAATGAGTCTTTATAAATATATTTATAGAAGGTTTAACTGTTTTAATTTGGCAAGAGTCCTAAGAAACGTATCATTTGGATTTATTTTAAATGCAGAAAACATAATCCTTCAATATTTGGAGGATAAGTGGGGGTAAAACATTCACTAGATAACATCATTGAGCACCTGTAAAGGCCTAATGGATCATATTATGCTCTGTCACCTGCTATTGCATCAAGTTGTTTCAATGCGACCAAGTACTGTGGGCGTTACAATTAATGTGCACTCACGGTGAATGAATACTCAAATGATTCTCACTTCTTCGCTCTATCATTGTTATTATATTGATTTTTAAAAAGTAATAATGCAAATTTCTTTTTAAACGTTCACTCTCACTGGCTTTTCTCTAATTGAAATTCAATAATCTAAGATATGAACCTTACAAAAAAACAAAGAAAAGAGAAAACAAACCAGAAAAGATTGGTTGCTTTAGAAGAGATTTATCAAAGCTCGATAATGATTGCAGCATTACAGTAAATCAATAAACCTGACGCGACTCCCGCTCAACAAAACAAATGTGTTTGTCCTTACTTAAGAATGCTTAAGTCTGTCAGCAGCATGGGCTTCAGTGAGAGTAGCTGTGTTTTTCTTCTTCTCTTTCTGCTTTAGGCTTTCCGTCCTGTTTCGATTATACAGATTATAGAGAGAAAAAAAGAGGCCAGGAGATGAGGGCTCTGGAGATGAGTTCTTCACTCCACAATTCAGCTGGTCACGTCGATTAAGATGTGAACTTTTAGAGTTCCAGCAGTTCACATTCAGCTCAGGGGGCCTTATCTGAAATTAAAAAAACCCTCCCTTTTCCTTTCGCTTTGAAGTTTCGCCGAGCCACTCAAACAGTTTCAGTCAGAGGATTGGAAAGCTGAATGAAGACTTTGATTTCTGGAGCTGGTTTTGGTCGTCGCTTTGAGTTATGCACCGGATAATCTGATGGAGAGAAACGCGCGTTTCACCGTTGCTTTAGGAGTACAACCTCTTTATTACTGTCCACAGCCTCGGCTATTGGTGGAATTAATAGCCAGATTAGCCACATGCTAGTTAAAAGAGGTTACTGTAGTTCAGATGTCAGCGTTGTATCTTAGTCGAGAAGCTGGATCTTAGTCAAGAAAGTGAACCGTTGCTCTTCTTGGAAATGTTATCAATTATTGACCAAAGTGCATATATATGTAACGACGGCTTGTATCCAGGGTCCAAAATTAACAACTTCTTTTTTTTTGCTTCACCTACCAATGGTGAGTAAACTGACAAAATGTAATATTTCTTACCTGCCATGAAACTGTATTTGACAGATTTTTAAAAAATGTAATTATATATATATATATATATATATATATATATATATATATATATATATATTTTTTTTTTTTTTTTTAATATAGGTGGAATTAGATTTGATATTTCATGGCATTTTGGTTTGACCCGACCTCCATCTTCCAGAGAAACTGATCTGTCCTAAGCTCCAACTGCATAGAAACGTTTTTATTTACTCACCGAAGCCAGTTTTTGCTTACATTTGGTTCTTGGCATGTGTAATTTTACAGATCAGAAGTTCCTTCATCCTTAAAGGTAAAATAGATTTATTCAAGAAGATGAATTGCTCTAAACACAAAACACATCCATTAACCAGCTGCCAATAACTAGTCTCAGATGACAGAGGACTCAGATGACTCACAAACTGCCAATGGACAGTTTACAGGTAGTCTGTTGCATATTGCTAAAAGTGCAAAAGTGTCACTGATTAATGATAGTTGTACCATTGATTTTAGATTCACCTACCCCTAAATGTAAAAAATAAATAAATAAAATAAGTGTGTGGCTAATCTTATTATATCCTTCAACCTCTTATTATAATCGTATTATATCCTAACCTCTTGAACATCTTGATTTTCATCAGTCCAAGGCAAAAAGTGTATCTCTCTCTCTGTGTGTGTGTGTGTGTGTGCATCAGTCTGTCCATCTATACATAAACCATCAAACTACTTCAACTTTACAATTAAGTCTTTTTAAGCCAAAATTCAAAGTTTGACTTGTTAAAATTGGTTGAAATTTAGTAAAAAATAAATAAATTGATTAATCTATCTATAGGCTATAAATGTATAAAACTTCAAAGATTTTTAAAACTAATGTAACTTTGTCAAGCCATTATTCAAAGTTTGTCTTGACAAGTTTGCTTTTTTATTAAAACTTTACAACTATTAATTTTTATTTCCCCACCATTGACGATAGGGGCAGCTATTACACATCTTCTGAAAGAGTACAGAATCTCCGGATCAAAACACAGGCAAAGAACTAAGAAAAAGCAGAAACAATAACGTGATCATGAAACATTAAACAGTAGGCCTATATAAATAAAAACTGCCCAACGTTACCGAATGAAATGCCGTCCCAGGACGAGGTATAGGACTTTGAAGCTTTGGGGGTGTTGAGGGAAGTGATCTTCTCCATCTATGTTTTGATTATCGTTCTGAATCCGATCAAGATGTAATCTGTGACAAAAACATGATTTTCTATGCTTTTTGTTCAAAATGTTGCTTTTTTAATGAAGCAAAGTTTTTATTTAAACAATGTATGAAGCTTGAATAAAATGTTTTTTGTTTGTTTTGTTTAAAAGAAGAGGCCCTGTTCTTTCTTTTGATATATTGCATGTTCAGATACTCAATAACAAAATATTCTGGGGGCCATGACATTTTTGTGAAAATGATCAAAAATGCTGGCGGTGGCTTGCAACTTTTTTTTTTTAAATGTTGATTTTTTAGGGGAAAGAGTTAAGATGCATATATGCATTCTGTTTGCTTTGGCCATTCAAATTTAGTAACTGAATCGAAATTTAAAAAGCATTCTCAATTCAATTCAATTCACTCTCCCCTTGATGGTCTCTTTTCACATTGCACTTTTGGGTTGAAACCACGTACGTCTGCACCAAC
The DNA here is from genome assembly GCF_949319135.1 of Squalius cephalus. Taxonomy (NCBI): domain Eukaryota; kingdom Metazoa; phylum Chordata; class Actinopteri; order Cypriniformes; family Leuciscidae; genus Squalius; species Squalius cephalus. The sequence continues at coordinate 10,355,871 of NC_137136.1, read as the reverse complement.
TTGAGTGCCACCATGAGTACAACCTGAATCCCTATGCAGGGATTCAGTCTTATACAGCAGGGAGTAGGAGATCAACACACAGACAGCAACATTGCCTCTATCATAGCAGTATCACAGGCCTTGGCAGAACACCAGGTAGAGAAAACGTACCCGAGTGTGTGAATGCTCAGGAAACAGTTTCTTTCCCAAATTTATATTTTCTATTTCAACACCTCTTTCAAAGATACCAATCCGTGTGGGATGGTGCGAGATGCTATTTGAGAAATAGGAGAGAGAAATTGGACAGATTGGTTTAAGTAGATCTGCCACAGCCTGGGGGACGAAAAAAACACCAGGCAATTGGTAGCCTATGGAACCCATGCAAGATGGCGCTAGATTTTTGGCCGGTGTTTATAAGTAGTACAGTGCATTTGATTTGTTGGGGGCTAGACTATTGGAAAGCAATGTTCACATCTCAAGGACATGGAGCTTGCTAATTACAATTAACCACCTCATTTGGCACCATCCAATGAGAATATGGTGACATCAAACCACCCTCCCAGACAACAGGAGGCACTGGTCTCTGAATAGCTGATGTCTCTGTGTTCAAAGGGGAGTGTGTTTGGATTGAGGATGTCTATTGGGACCTCCTCTAATTATGGGCAGGCTGCCCTTAATCGGTGGTGGTATGCTGGCTGTCCTTGCTTTGATAGCTTGGCTGGTTGAAATCTCGGTATACAGGGCCAAATCCAAATGTCCAGCTGTGCTTATAAGAGGATATTAGCATTAGCAAGTAGCTTATGTTCTTTGGGGATGTCTGTTGCATTTCATGCTCTGTGTTTTGGATCACTACAGGTGTGTACAATGATGGACACAGCACCTGTCAACCACATGGCTTGAGATAATTACATATGACATATCAGTCACACATGATATGACCTGAATAAAAATGCATTTGCTAAGAGTGTGCAGAAGGTAGACAGCGATTAAAGCATGTCATTAGGAGGGTTGTCTCAAACTACCTTCACAATGCATCTCCAAATGCATCCAAAGATGTCATGAAGTTGTTCAGAGTCTTTCAGCTGGATTTATTACCTTGGTCATGAGCATAAGTGTGTCTACGATAAATAAAAGGAAAAACATTTTATAAAATATAGTTGTGCCTAGAATTGTTAAACTCTTGAATTTGTATTCATGTTGATTTCAAATGGTTTTGAAAAATGTTTGTACCATTTTCAAATACATTTGAAGTTAAACGACTCAGAATGTCAATTTTAGCACAATTACTATTATAATATATATATATTTTTTATATTACTAACTTTAACTAGTAATTTACTTACTTACTTTAATATAATTGTATATTAAATATACAATATAACTTACTTTAATATAATATTTGTATTTTTACACAAAATCGGTAACATTATTTATTAAAAGCAAGTATACATTTAATGGGGAATTATTTTTATAAATATAATGAACTTCAGTGCAAATATTACGTTTTTTGGAAGTTTCACCACATGACACAACTTTAACTATCATTCCCTTGTCATACATGGACAAATTATGACATTTTTTAAAGAGATTTATTGCTCATGGCAGCATTATGCAGGTCTGCAAGGCTGCTCTTTATTATCTAATTTCCTGTTCTATACTTTTTTTCTGCAAGTTTTTTCAAAGAAATAATAAAAGAACATTGTCAAACTAATTAACTACTCTTTTCCTCAACATGATATCGGTAAAGCTGACTTTAAAATTAAAAACATGCCCATCATAGAAGGAATATTTTTAAGTCATTATATTTAAAAATTGCATTTTTAATCTATTTTTCTTATACCGTACATTAATAGGTAGGACAGAAAAATAAGCATCACGTCATTGGCCCACCTCTCACTTCCATAGACGTCTGAATGCTGAGAGCACGGCAGGATGTTGTCTTCGGCTCCGTCAGTGATGATAACAGGCAGAATGAGATCCGATGAATATTAATAAACGTCTGCAGCCCATACCTAATGCCAATTCCAAACCGAAGCATCATGGGGAAGTGCGAGTGCTCCAAAGCAGATGGAGACACTGTCTGTTTGTACGGCAGATTTCATGAAAAAAGGGAGACACAAACAGTTCTCGTTTGCCAGGCACTGAATGCAGCCAGAGGCCTTACATTGGTCGAGACTATCAGAACTCTACGGACCAACAAGTCATTAAAGAAAGAGAGTGTAGGTACTCTGCATTAAGGAAGTGTGGGAGGGGAGAGCATCTAGAAAGTAGGAGTCTTAACCCTCTAATCAGAGCCTGAGTCAGACGCACACACTCGCTCATGTTTATCGGACATGCCGTGAGCAGGCTTGGGCCCCCTGGACATGTAGATATGCTCAGGTAATTAAAGGAGCGGGGGGCCGCAGGCTCCGACTCAGCCTTCATTAACATTCTCTCATACCGTCCTCCAATCTCAGAGCCTCTCCAGCCAGAACAATCAATCCCTAATCACTCCTCCCTCCCTCTGCCCGCCAGCCAGACAACTCAATCCATGCTAAGATATGCTAATGGCATTCCCAGCGATGATTACACTGTGCAGTCAACATAGATTTTCAGTGACCTCACAAAATGATCTATCTTCAAAAGCAAAGCTAAAAGATACCATGGTCTCTCTACTATGCAGTCAGATCCAAACTGTGTTATTGCTTGTTAAGTAGTCACTTCTCAGACTGTTTTATGCAAAGCAAATTACAGTACCCTTAAAGGAGAACTCCGGTCAATTTTAACATTGAGCTCATTTTTTTGTACATTTGGAGTGCTGTCAACAGAGAACAACGACAAAAATCGGTGTTGCCTACACCGTGTTATCCTCTTTTTAAAATTTGCACCCTGTTGACTTCAATGGGGCAAGTTTTAAACCTGCTTTTAGCCTCTTAACATCCTTGATGTGTCATTACAAGTGCACAGGTCATGTGAGTGATTCCTTCGAAGTGAACGCGGGTCAATCTGACTGCAGTAGATGTGAAAGATATTAATAAAAATGATGTTTATTCAGCCAGCGCACATACCTGTATTTACATCCTGTTTTCGGTCGAAGTCCATAGTAATCGATTGTCGAGTTCACGCGCATGATCATAGGTACTAAACCAATGCGCGTGAACTCGACAATCGATTACTATGGACTATGGAACAATCTTTCTAGAGCAAAATGAGGTTAAGAGTCTTGTTTAAAAGTGCAGTTGTGATGGATCTTGTAGGAATCAAACCAGCAACCTTCTGGTTTCCATTGAGGAGCTTTAACCATGCTACTGTACTTCAGGTCTGATTCACTCTTTCTGGCTCCTTTATTGACGGTCTAAAATAATGTTTCATTCTTCTCGACATATTGATCATAAAAAAGTTGTGAGTTACTTTTATTGAAGGGATAGATCACCACAAAATGAAAATTCTGATGTTGTTCCAAAACTGTATGACTTTCTTTCTTCTGTGGAACACACACAAAAAAAAAAAAAACAAAAAAAAAAAAAGATCTTTTGAAAAATGCTGTTTTAGGGGGCTCATACAATAGAGGCCATCTTTTTTCACAAAATATTTTTTTTTGTTTGAACTATCCCTTTAAGCGTTAGACTTGTAGATTTGTTTTTTAATAAATACTATGATAGAGAGAGTTAGAGAAGAAAAGAGATGTCCACCCGCTCCAACTTTCAGCTTCCTCTCACCAATAGATGGCACTGTGCCGCCAATATTGTCAGCTCAGAAAGGCTGTAGAGAGCGGAGGAGCCCATTTAATGAAATGTCAAGACATAGTAGTATCTCAGTATGTTGTTTGAAATACACAATGAGCCTCAGCAAAGCAGTTCTCTAAGAAAACCTGTGTTTTTGTCTCTTTTTTTGCAAGCAGGAAGTTGGAGTAATCCAGTCTTTAATACATTGTGTGCTTGAATGAACTAAACTCTCTCTTTTGTCATTCAAAGCATTTTAAATAAAGACGTGGTTCAACAAGGTTCCTTTCCTGGGTTTGATGGCAAGGATTCAACTTCATTCTGAGGGTGACTTCCTGCCTGTTTGCGCTTTGACAGTATGAATGTAGCCTACGTAAGTTTGACTTGACTAGCTCATTAGCGCTAGGCTTTAGTCTCCTTGTGGGAAAGAGGTCACTGCTAAATTGCCCTGACTGCCATTCAGTGTCTCTCATGCTTTTCACATTCTCTCTCATGCACTCTTAATGGCTAATCAACAACGTCGCTGAATGATCCTGTTCTGTTTTAGTGTTCAAGTTATGCATTGACAAATATGTGCGTTTTGGAGAGAGGGAGTTTGTGTTGCTGTGCTGTGCAAATACGTGGTTCTGTAAGTAAATAACTCTATTCAATTTCTCCATGGTTAATGATTCTGTATAAACCTTTCAAGACAGACCAACAGAGTTTATTAATCAATGGTATAAGCAATATATATATATATATATACATAATAGAAAACAGTTATTTTAAATTGTAACAATATTAGTTTTTTTTACTGTATTTTTGAACAGTATAGCAAAATATTATTTTTGTTTGGAATACGTGATTCATTTTGATGCTGGTTTGTTTAGTTCATTGCATAGAACTTTGTAATAGAATTTTTTATATTTTACATAACTATGGAGAAAAAGATTGAAAGCAATACTTCCAAAACCAAGACTATCAAATAGGTGGGCGGGTACGCTCTATTATACTTAATAATGTGTTATATTTCAGCATACATCACACATTTGGTATAGCTGAATCACAAGCAGCTCAATGTTTTTTTCCATTTAGTTCGACACCTGCGAGTGGCTTTATTAGTTGTCTGATTGTAAGGATTTGCTGGCATTTAACCTCACACACACAGAAGATATGGTCAGCAATTTCAGTGGTTTGTCTCCTTGCCCTTTCTTTAAAGGACAAACATTGCACCAAGATTGACCCTCAGTGATGTCCCCGTCACTAGCCACCATGACCACACACATTTCATATCCTGGCAAAACCCTACTATTGACTATTGAATTGTTCTTATGCTAATCTAATTATAACTATACATACTACAGACAACATTTGCCATTTTGCATGATATATAAGAAATTATTTAGTCTCTTTATGGTGTTTGCCATAAGATAGGTCCTCACAAAGTAGGTATGGGAGGGTCTTTATGGGATATTTGGTCACTATTCAGTTCCCACAAGGACAGAACCAAATGTACAGTGGCCTGAACTTGAATAAGTCAAGCACAATCCCAGACCTTTATCTCTCTCCATCATGATTCCCTCTTATATCTCTATCCAAACAGACAGGCGCCTCCTATTATCATTGGTCCACTGCTGCTCCAGTGTGTATTTAATGTCTGCTCAACTATACCCTCGACCGCATTTTCACTCATATTTCATGAGCACATTACTCAAGCTTCTGCCTTATTCGACATCCGGAAGCACCACTCATTCGGTTAATGAACCATGCAATCAATTCCCACAAAAGAGGAGGGAGAGCCAAGTAAAAAGATATGGTCACTGATAGTATCTGTGACCATTTTGGTCCAAGACTTCCTGTATCACCCCTGCAAATGATGCTTTGGTGGGTCACAAACCTTTCTGAGAAATGCTGGGATCAATGCTGAGGCCATTGTGTTTGTTATGTGAGCTTCACACCTAATCCCGGAGGACATAAGAGCCACCCATTGTCTCAGGAGCTTCGTCGGTACTCTCTGGATAACAGCGATATCACTCACTCACAGTGTTGGACTCATGACCCCGGGTCAGCAGCCTGTATGTGTGTGTACACATATCTCTGTCCGTGCCCATTTCTGTCAGATTGTGCTGTAGGATATCGCATATGTTTCTGTATCTCACTGCCTGTTGGACATAACTTGATGAATGTTCAACATCATATGTCGCACAACGATGTAATCACTCCGAGCTTGGTTCACATTTCTAACACTAATCCCACAACTGATTTAGATAAATGATAACAGTCTGTCATACCTTTGGGCACCGTGTTCCTCAGACACTCTCTGCGACGGTCGGTTTACTTTTTGCCCTTGGCGCTTAAGTGCGTTTCCCATTGTGTGCGTGTGTGTTGGTGGAATGAGTGTGTGTGCTATATGCATGCATGATTTATTCAGCAGATATGCAGCTGCTTTGGCCCCACTGCTTTTTAATAGGTAGATTGAAACCAATAAAGAAATGCAGACACTGCAAGCCAGTTTCGAGGCAGTTAAAAGCAGAGTCAATAAAAATGATGAGCTTTTGCAGAGAGGGAGTGGCCCCGTAAATGCCTCACCTTCTTCTTCTTCCGCATTGATTTTTATTTGTGCTGGATGCACCTGATTAATCGGCAGCGGTCCCTTAGTGGTTGCGGCTGCGGACGGCAGTGCAAAAGGTCCCCAAAGGGCTGCCGCTCATTCAAGCAAAATCGTCATGTGCTGTCTGGACAAGTGAGAGATGCTATCAGGTACGACTAAATGGGTTTGATATGAACCGTGTAGAGTTGAGAGGTCAGGACCGAAGCACTAACAATCCCATCATCCATTTATCTAGACCGAGTTTTTTTTTAAAACTGGGCTCCTAGGAGTTCTAGAGGGAAATTTTGGGGGTTGTTCTATCGTTAAACGTTTAATTCATATCTTAACACATTTATCAATTGATATATTATTTTTGGTAACACTTTATTTAGTACTAAGTAACTTGGCAACTACATATCAACTAACTCTCATTAGAGTATTATTAGTACACTATGATAGTCCACCAACAGTTCTACTAACCCTAACCTCAAACTCTAATACTCTCATGAGAGTTAGTTGACATGTATTTGTAAAGATACTTATAGAATGTCTAAAGAGGACTGTGAAAATAAAGTGTAACCTATTATTTTCTAAAGACTAGTTTGAAATTGTAAGATTAATTAGTCTTTTTATTTTATTTCTGTCCCTAGTTTTAACAGAAATAAATAAAACCCATATGGTTTATATCTCTTTCACATCTCACTTTCACTGCTGTGAACATATGTTCGTATTTGTTGCCAATATCTGTGAACATTAGTCTTTTTTATTTACTGGTATTGGACAATATTGGATATTTAATCTTGCATGCTAAGTTCCCCTATTTTTAAATTTAGATTAGACTCTGCCATCATCTAAAGTTTACTAAAGTTAATTTAATAACACTGTTAAATGTAATCTTATAGCAAATCTCAAAGTAATTATCCATTTTTCCTATTGTAATTTTTTTGTGATGCCTAAATTCACTTGTAGCATAATAGATTATAAAATAATAGATTGTATTTTTTAGTGCTTAAAAGTATTTTTTATTTATTTAATGAAAATAAATAGTAAAGAATTTTAATATCAGCCTTTTTTCAGTTACGCGTATCAGCCAGAATTTTAATATTGTTGCCTTCCTGTTGGAAACATGTTGTCTTTATAATTTATAATATAATAACACATTTCATTCTTAAATAGAAGGGAATCATGTATTTGGGGGGTGCAAACGCTGAAAATAGGAAGTCACCGCTAAGGGCTTAAGTCACGGTTTCAGCAGGGAAGATTGTAAATCTAAAGTGAAAATAACAACAATGGACTCTGGAGTGCTGCTGGCTTCCTGGGGAGAAAATGCCTTTGTATTAGTGGCAAAAATGAAAGAAACAAACAAATTACCACCGATGGGTGCTGGTAATCAAGAACAACAAATGGCTGAAATTAGCTACCCTCCACTCATCTTTGTCTAAAGATCTCTATTGTGCAGCAAACGTTGGTTGTATGGCCAGCAAATTTAGTTGCATGCTTTAAAGAGATTCGACATTCAGAGGTTGCGACCCTGCTGGTTTCTCTCACAAAGCATGCATGCACACAAAACACAAACACGCACGTAGAAACTGTGGAGTGATTTATCTTTTGTGTTCATAAATGAATGGGTAGCTTTTATGTTTTCAGTGTTTTCTCCCTCGTTCTTTTAATGACCAGTGTTAAAGTAGCCACATTTATTGACTGCTCCTGAAACCTCCGTGCGCGAAACGACCACTGTTAACAAGAATGTGGGGAGAGACAGGCTTTTAGATAAAAATGTGCGGGATAAAGGGAAATTGTCTCTTGCTTTCTCTCTCTCTCGCTCTCCCCCTGTGCACCACACAACTCTGGCATCAGATCAGACACCATGTTCTTTTGGTAGATAAAGGGAAGCTCTTACCATTGTAGAAAACACACAATCTTTTGTGACTGGCAACACCCATATGGATGATTACAGATATCTCCTCTACAAAGCCACTCTGCTGCCAAAGATCACAAAAATGTTGCACATCACAATCATTCTTGGTGTGACTTATAAAAAAAACCCAGGGTCATTTGAATGAAAGCAATAACACAGATTGCTTAAATAGTAATTAAATCATCACTCCACTCATGAAACCATCAATTCTGCAAAGTACAGTAGCTATACTGTACTTAACATAACTGTGGTGTTTGTGCGTGATACGGCCATAGTGACCTCAAAAACAAAACATGACTTATCATCATGTTTACAGCAATATAACTGGTTTTTAAGAAGCAATCTATAATATTTGTCACAAAAAGAAAATAGAGACAACAATTAAGGGGTATTTGAATGAAAAATATGCTGTGCAATATGGAAAAAATAATCACATTGCAATAATTTTAATGGATATTGCGTTTGCAATTTGTTTTCCCTTATACACACATGCTACATTCAAGTTTGTGTGTCAGGGAACAAGAACAAGCTTGCGAAACCTCAAAATGACTGTACTCAAACCTGAGTTGGTTACATTACAAAGTAAATGTCTTTAGATAAATCCATTTGCATGAATGGAATCAAAGTATATGTTCTAGCAGTTCAAACATTCCCTAGAGATTGAATCCATGGCCTTGTTAACACAGTCTCACCCCAAAATGTCACATACTGACGCGTCTTGACCATACGGCAACATACGACGAAAAGGGTACCCCTAAAACGTCCATATGTGACGTTTTGGGTTATGGGTAGGTTTAGGTATGCGTTAGGGTACCGCTAAGAGGCGCTGCTGGTGCGCTTATGTCTTCGTCTCATATGGACGTTTTAGGGGTACCCTTTTCGTCGTATGTTGCCGTATGGTCAAGACGCGTCAGTATGTGACGTTTTGGGGTGAGACCGGGCTGGCCTTGTTGTTACTAGCAATGTGCTACTGTTTGCGCTACAGGAAAGCTTTTATACGTCAGGCCATGTCGCCAGTGCTTAATAGACTATTTTGCATGAACCAACACCATTCCTGCCAAGATACTGTAATTGCAGACCCTTTTACGGGGACATTCAGCCCTCTGTGAATCTGTGATTATTTGTTCAATTTCTTTACTGAAAACTTTTGGAACATAGAACAAGCAGTCCCTGGTAATATTAATGCATTACAGTGAATGGTTTTAAAGGACATCTTATACAAATAAACAATTTTGGTACTATGTTGAGCTGCAATTTGATGTCAATTGCAAAATCCTATAGTCCTGAAGTAAACCAGTTGAGAACCAACGTTGTTGAGGACTTACCTTGAATTCCTAGAATCTTTTTACTTAGAGTCATTGTTAAAGTAAAACCCTTATAAATATTCATGAGAAAAAAACTAGTCAAAGTAAGCCTAATTTCCAGAAGGGGCTCTGAGAAGCCGCTCGCCGTGGACAGAATGGGTTTCTTCACGGCTGATATCGTGTACGAAGGAGACAGGAAGCAGATGCTGTGATTATCGCTCATGCTCGATGCTCGAGTTTGGCCGTGGGCATTTCAATTTCCAGAGTGATGAGTGGCTGTTTTTGCTCCTGCCTCATTCAGAGGGCACAAACAGAGGAGCATTTGAATATTTCATTCCCCCCCACCCACCCCACGATGGCACGCCACATCACTCTGTGCCCACCGCGGGTGCGTCACTTCATATTACACTTTCATTCCTCTGTCTTCCTTACTTCCTCCGTATTCATACATTTATGATCCTTTAATTTCCGCATTACTCAAAAATGAAGGCACTAGAGGTTAATGTACTCCCTCTGTACACCAACACTGTAGTGGAGGTCCAATAAGATGTCTTTGTTTGGATCATTAAATGTTTAAGAAGGTGCACTGTGTTTCAGTTGCTGTTGAAACTTGAAGCTGGAGCGCTCTGACAAAGTCATGCACAGAAGCTGTAGTGATTGTTTTAGCGCAGGTTGGCCTGTTCTATTAGTGGATGGATGGTGTTGTGGAGGGCGTCCTTGCTTTTGTGTGCGAAAGACAGACCCTAATCCAAGCAAGCATCTTCCATGTGCAGGCATAATCAGAGTGCTGTGGGTGGACAAGGAGAAATTACTGAGGTAGCCACTCTACGAGGCTCTTTTAGCTCATAAGATTGTATTTGTATACATTTATGCGGGAATGAGAGAGGGGGCGAGAATTACTGAGTAGAAGGGACATACAATGTAGACAATGTAAACTGAAGAGAAATTAGGAATGGAATCTGTAAAATTGTTTTTTAAAATTCCCTTTATTTTAAGTGTCAAAACACGCACGCACAAAAACAAAATGATCACAAATCACTGCTTTTCTCCTGTTATTATTTTATATTGGTGAACTACTGTATTCCTTTAAATAAATAAAAAGCTACAAGGAGACTGTGGTGACAAGAGTGGAAGTAAAGCCTATTGAATTGTTTTTGGCCCCAGTGTATGATGCATTGTTCCTGTAAATATATGAATGAATTGAACAAAATATTGATCATATGACATCATATAACAATAGAAAACATGAAATGGTTACATTGCAACATTCTGCTGTATTTCAGTCTTTTTGTGCCATTTATCGGTGACAATGTGACTGATGTTGTCCTGTCTTAGTTAAAATCAGGAATGGATTTCATTCGCCCAATGCTAAAAATGCAGGTTAGAGAAGCTGTGTGCAAATATGAAAAGTAAAATTTCCATGGCCATAGTTAGATCTATGACTGGTTGAGAGATATGTTGTTGTAGAAACAACAAATTATGTTGATCAAAGAGCATGTCATACTTGTGTAAATCAAGTTGTGCATGCATTCACAAAGATGAGTTAAGATGTGGGAGGGGCTTTCCTACCTTGTCTTTCTTACATACTTCTCCTGAAGCAGTGACGTAACGAGCCAACACCAGGCCCTTATGCAGGATTATCAAGGCGGGCGAGATGACTGACAAAATCAGGAGTAGCCTATGCGCACCACAACACAATGCTAAAACACTGCTGGTGACGGCGCACCATAACACATTGTTACTCACTGATATGACTACACACACATAGGCCTAGGTCCAAATACATAAAAAAAGATGCTCACATTATACATAATTTTCCAGGCATTCCTCTGTGCGAAGCTGTTGATTAAACATGAATGCATGTTCACTTACCATATCCGGGATTCGACCCGGGGATTCCCCAGTCCCAATTCGAAACAAATTACACCAAAAACCATCATTGTTCGTTTCAAACATGTATTTAATGATCAGTAAAATATGTAGTTGTCATTATTTATTCAAATAAATTCACAATAAAGTAACATGCGATCAGACTAGTAAAATGCGATAGGGGGCCCCGGCTGTCAATCAATATCTTACAGTCACGCGGGCCCCTTATTGGTCCGGGCCCATAAGCAATCGCGTACTCTGCTTACCGATAGTTGCGCCTGTGTCCTGAAGTAAAACTGTGGATTTCAAGGGGACCAAAGCTCTCTAACTTGCAATTAACATCTCCCCAGTGCTGGCTGTCTATCTGTCTCTCTCTCTCTTGCCAGCTGTCTGTCTGAAGCTGGTCTGCAGTGGGCAGCGTCAGGTTGTGTTGAGGAATAGACTCAATGATGAGATGAGATCCGTTCCAGTGGGGTGGGGTTGAACCCCTCGCAGCATGGAGCACATAGCTAATCAAGAAACACGTTCTGACACAACAGTAACAATTAACCCTCATTACGGGCAATACACTCCTCTCATCTAATCAGACACACATGCATTGATACAGATGTGTTGCACACACACACAAACAGGCACAGTTGGTGGTATGGGTGAATTTGATAGGATCTTTGATGATGTTGTTGACTTTGATGCGGTTGTAATTTGATACAAAATTTGATAAAAAATAGAGAAAAAACAAGAATATTCTGAAATATTATTACAATTGAAAATAATTGTGTTCTATTTTAATGTATTTTAAAGGGGATTTTAATGCATATTTTACATTATTGCAGTACCTCTCTTCCAAGTTTGTCTCAAACGCACTGTTTAGTTCCTAATGAAGCCCCTCCGTCCGAAATACGAAATGTGCTCGGATTGGTTAGTTGGGCCAGTGTGTTGTGATTGGCGAACCGCTTAGAGTGTGTTCCGGAAATGTTACGCCTTTTACCATAACCATGAGTTTCATCTGCTCAGGTATAAATTAACGACACTGTCAATTTTGACATATCGTGCAGAACCTTTGGAAGCACGGATTTTACAGATTTTAAGTTCCTAAAGATCGGTGAACAGTCTTACAAAAGTGAGAGCCCCGTAGCTAAACACTTCATTAACACTGTAATGTTAGCTAGCAGGCTAGTGGAGCTACAAATAATCAAACATACTTACAGGCTGTGATCCATAAACAACTGATTGTCCTGACAAAGTAGGAATTGCTCCATCTTTCAGGAGAAGCTTTTGTGCGTATCCGGCATTGTACTCTTACTGTAGGTTCTGGAAGCTGTCCTCCGTAAAATGTGCAGCACACAGATAAACGCTGGGGTTATAATGTTCAGGAACAGCGTTAAAATCTATATACTGTATTTTTAAAATTCATCCGCCTTTGGAACGCCAAACAAAGGGGTTTTGGAATCGGGGTGGAAATCGACATGGCAACAACACGCTACTAAAGCAGGTCTTCTTCTTCGTCTTCTCTAGTGCAGCTCAACCATGCCTCGCTCCCTTTTTTGCGTATTCCGTAGGCGGGGATTATTTAAATAAGTGACATTGGCTATGTTTACATGCACAACTTTTGTTTCAATCGGACAGAATTCATCCCGACTGATGAATCTGAATGTTTACATGAACGCTAAATATGTGATCGGGTTGATGTGCGCGTTTATTTGTCACAAGATTCAAATCGTAATATATTTTTTGACATTCGCACAGTGCACGAATGAGTTTCCCGATATTTGCGCATAAAAACCATTCTCCTACATTGGTTCTTTATTTGTTTTAAACAGCAGACTTAATATTTATCCATTTCTGGTCATAATTTGGAGACAATGATATGAACCGTTGTGCCATGCTGTATTTATCACGCAGTAGGAAAAAGCCCCTCCACACGTGCCCATAACCTGTGGATGAGAATTCTAAACAAGGACTGGTGGGATGTTGTCCTGCTCCACTTCACAGACGCAGTGAAATGAGAATTTTAGAATGAAGGGACACTCAGTTATATGACACTTTATTCAATAGGAAGAACAGCTCGTTCCGCACGTCATTATGCTATTTCAACGTCATTGCACTTGCGCAGTCCTTTCAGTTTCGGTTTTCAATCCGATCAAGTGTTTACATATCCTCTCGATCGGATTAGAAAATGAATAAACCACCCTTTCAATCCGATCGAAATTTCATTCTGATCGAGCTCATTGAGCCGTCAATCCGATTACTAACAGATTATTTGGTTGCATGTAAACGTAGCCATTGTGACTTTACAAGATCTGGAAAAAGCATGTTGTAGTCCCAACGAGCTGTTTTGTTGTGGTTCTTGAAAACCTCTAAGAACATTTTTTTTTAAATGCAGTTCATGACCTCATTAACTAAAACCCAAGAATGAATTAGTATAACATGGCTATGATTTAACCAAAACTAGGTAACAAATGAATACATTACAAATTAATATAACACTTATTAACAATCCAGTTCTCACTATTAAAGTTGCTTATTAGCATGCATAAGTGTGACCAAGTGTGACCAAAAATGTTATTTATATAACTGAGTGGAAAACATAGAAAACACTTTTACATGAACCAAATTAATCAATTGACAGGAATGAGTCAAACTTCCCAGTGCTATTGTTAATAAATGTACTTTTGTCAGTACTTTTATTTAGTCACTTTCGAACATTTCTCTATGTGTGAGCAACGGTTTGTGTGTTTTGGAGGAGGAAGTTATTTGGAAGTGGGTTACTGTAGCATGCCAAGAAGCACCATTAAATTTTCATGGAGGTTCAATCATGCTGAGATCCGAAGTCATTACGGCTTGTTTTTAATTTCGTTACACCTATAAAAACTTTATGACGAAAAATAGAATAAGATACAATAACTTTTACACAGAGTGGTCTGGGTTTGCCAGCCGAGAGAGGTCAAAGATGTTATGTGCTCTGTTGAATAAATATTTCATCAGATTTTACCCTGCGTCACTTGGGGTAACATCAAAAGTGCATTTACACTCCATATATAACAAGTCTTCTACGTATTATCATCTGTTCTGATATCTGAATTCAGCTGTGGTGTGTCTGTAGGAGCAGAGGATGATATATTGTGAGCTGTAATTGGCACTTCAGTCAATGAAAGATTTAGAGCGGTAGCCAAATGGACATGGGTATTAAGAGGTGGGCTGGAAAAAGTCCTCAAGCAACCCACTTTTGATTAGCATTTGAATGATGCGTGGCGAGCTGGTGTGAACCTGTTAGCAGTGATATGCCATCAGCCTTACCTCAATAGGAGGGCCCATTTGTGGTGAATGAAGCCCATCTGCTGCCCAGGCCTGTTTGGAAACCTCTGCTTTTGTGGAGCGGCGCAGGCACTTAGCACACAGAATATGGCTAATTGAATTCCTCCACAGTCTCAATTAGAAGGAAGAGTAATTAAAACAGATGTCTGTGTTTGTGTCTGTGCATGTGTGGCGGGAACAACATTAATTCTCAAGGTGAGAGCCACAAATGGCTCAAAATATATCTCAGTAGAAGATAGAGATGATCCATATTTTCCTATTTCCCATTCCTCCTACATCTTTCAGATGTTTTCTATCCATGCATGCACTGCACACACAGGTACCGATGGACTCCAGATGTGCATGTTATTCTCAGGTGGGTTCTAGGGACACTTATCTTGTGACCCCCTGACCTCTGTATGTCACAGAGCCATTAGCTTTCACATCAGCCCTTCTGTTATGGGGCGGCAAATGTCATGCATGCATAAGGAGCCAGAAAAACAACTGGCAGGAGGTGGAATGGACTAGTCCAAACAGACTCAGATTCATTTTAGCTACTTGTGCTCCCTTTTTGCCATCTGGGCCTTGTGCCCTGGTTTCTCTGATGGCCAAATGAGTATACAAGAAGTTTGGGAAAGATAGATAAGAGATGCATAAAGTGGAATGCATAATAAAGATTTGGGAATCTGACCCACTAAACTTACTGATTAGTGGTGTGAGAAATGTCCTAAACAAGAACAACAAAACCAGTTGAGGGAACAATTTGTCCTTATTTACTGATCTTTATGTTGTTTCAAATCTGTATGACTTTCTTTGTTAAAGAAAGCTATAAAATAGATGCAGGAGAAGCAAATAACCATAAAGGTGTCATGTTTTAAAAGTTAAATATATATATAGTACAGTATAATACAGTATATAGTACAGTACCAGTATAAAGTAATTAAACAAATTTTTTTTTTTTTTTAATAAATATCTTATGCTCACCAAGGCTGCATTTATTTGATCAAAAATACAGTACAACCTATAGGGCCCTATCTTGCACCCAGCTCAATTGACTTTGTACACCGACGCATGTATTATTCCTATTTTGCACCTAACGCACAGCAGACTTTTCCCTCGACAGATGCACGTCGGTAAATTAGGGAATGAACTTGCACTCCCGGGGGCGGTTCAGCGAAAAGGGGAGGCGTGTTCCAGTGCAAACGTTCCCTGGTGCTATTTTGCAGTTCCAGAAAACAATTCCAAGTCAGTGGCGTGTTTTCAGTGGCGCGTTCATATGGTATTTTAAGGGCGCATGCTTGGCCATAATGTAGCGTGTGCACAACGCACATACACTTTGCTTCTCTCATCTACACACAGACGCAGCAGTTGCCATTTTTGCAAACCATACATAATTACAAGGAAAAATATTCCACATGAGGGAAATCATTGTGGTGTCCATGAAGATGTGAAAAAAATAGGCATAAATCTAGCTTACACATTTACACAAATTATCATACGCCTGTTTAACCGAAGCTAATTTGGGTGGGTTTCTCCCATCCCCATACAATGTCACTTCTCTGTCTTTTACGGCCCTGACGAGAACATCAGTCTCCTCGGCTGTGAACCGCTCCTGGCGTGCGCCTGGCAAATCCGCCGTTATAATAGCAATCCGCCATGGAACAAGCGCGCCTGCTCTTAAAGGGAATGTGAGATGATGCTCTGATTTGTTTATTTCATGTTATGCCCAAACCACACCTATGAGTAATGAAGCTACTTCAGACCAACCCATTTTAGATTTGCGTCGGGCGCAATAGTCATTTATCCCGCCGGTATAATAGCAACAGCGCCCGAGATCCGCCCACAAAGTTACTTGCGTTTCGCGTTTGATACTTGCGTTTCAGAGTGTTAAAATAGGGCCCATAGTGTTATGAAATATTATTACAATTTAAAATAACTCTTCCCCATTATATATATATATATTAGTGGTGGGCCGTTATCGGCGTTAACGTGCTGCGTTAACGCGAGACTCTTATCGCGCGATAAAAAAAATATCGCCGTTAATCTATTCTCAAAGTTGGGTTGGTAACTACTCTATACTACACAAGCTATGATGACGCAATCTATCCGCGACCGCGAGGTACACCCGGCTGCAACGCATCATATTCATCGTCATCTTAAGTAAACACGGCTGAAAGTGAAAGCTGGTGAAAAAGATCCGTGCAACATCCATTATTTGGACTTGTTTCGGATTTAAGCCGTCCGACGAGCAGCAGCAAACTATAGACAGAGTGTGTGGGGTCACAGTTCGGTAAGTTAACACACGACTAATCCGTTCTACCACCTCAAATTCAAAACGAAACATGATATCACTGAATACCAGCGCGCGCGTATTATTCCCAATATATATTAGTGGTGTAGCACATAATCTCTGTCTGTGCCTGATTTTAAGAATCGTTGTTGTGTTTCTTTTTAACTGAAAAGACATCAGTTAGACAATATTCTAATTTTAAATTTGGGGTTTCATAAGCTCCAAGCCATAATAAACATTACTTAAGTCTCTGCAGCTTAGTGTACTTACATTTTATTTATCTGCAAAATTATGTTGTATACTTACAGTTTTGCACAATATATGTTCTCAAAACTACATACACCCTTTAAAAAAAACAAAAAACATTTAGCAGTTGTTTAGCAGGGTCTGTGTAACCTGTTCTGAAATGGTTTTATTATAATATATATCGTTATCGCAAGAGGCTGCAATGTATATCACAATATGGATTTTAGGCCATATCGCCCATCCCTAATGATAGCCTATAGTAGTTGATAATAACATAGGCCTACCTAATGTTGCCTACGGACGGTAACAGTACAGTAGTAACCTTTTAAAGTCTATGAGTAGAACAGCTTTCTCAAGCAGTTTGTGATGCTTTTGGAAACAGGAGATGAGCCCCTGGTCTAATGCGCCACCTGGCTTGAGAAACCCGTTCTCAAAGACTTACTTTTATAGTCATTATTTGGGTAGCACACATATTCTGAATGCCTTCGTCAGAATTCAAATGAGCCATTTTAATCTAGATTAATCTAGATTAATTTCAAAATTAATCTAGATTAATCTAGATTAAAAAAATTAATCTATGCCCACCTCTAATATATATATATATATATATATATATATATATATATATAAAACAAATCTTACTGACCCCAAGCGTGTGTATATTGTGTTCTTCTTTATCATTTTATTATTTATTTTATATGTATATGATGCTAGTTTTATAACTGAAGCTCCAGACCATTAAATTCTTGAAGTATTCTTTGGTTTGGAAGGAGTCAGTAGCTGTATTTTGTCGCAGCAAGCCTTATTCAAAGGTTTAACCAAAGCTTGAATGCACATAGTGTTACGCTGCATCCCATGTGACGTTTTATTTTTGCTCTTGTGCAGCTGTTCCTTTTTAGCTCTTTGTTTTAGGGTGGTAACCTCTACCAGTGGGCACCGGTCTTGGCTGTCAAATCTGGTTAATTAACACAGTAGATGAGACAATTAAATCAATATGTGAGTGGCAGAAACAATTTTACTCCATGATTGAATATCAGAGGGGATGAATACAGCCCAGAGAATTTCTGTTTAATTGTGTTGGCTTAATTAATTTTCTTCTTTTTTTCAATCAATCAAGCATAGTAAGCGAGAGTGCAAGCAATGCCAAAACGGCCAGTTCTAAATGTGGAGAAGATTTTCATCTCTTAAATGCTTCTAATGTCTTTTCAAATCTGTGAGATGGACAACTCTCGCCATGATATAATTTCATCCTGTCTTCTCGTGGCTGTTGTGTAGCTAATACCTCATTGGCATTGTCTGAAATCCTATGCCTGTAGTGGATAAAAGACTATAGAAGCCAACGTTTCTGACAAAAGAGGATGAGGAAGATGTGCAGTAGGCCCCTAGTCATGCTTTTATCGCTCGTGATGGTTTGAGAATTACCAGACTTGGCTGCCTGAAATGTCCTCTGGCAATTTCTCAATGGGATGGACGTCAATGTCATTGCCTCAAAGCACTATTCTCTCGGTCGGGCCCTGAACTTTTTTAGAGCGATTATATGCTGTGCTTTGTTGAATCGGTCCACTGATGTTCTGCCTAGCATTTCTCCTGCTCTGATTAAATGTGCAAAATTTGGGAGGAACGCTTAGGCCTAAGCCATGAAAAGAATCTCATTTCCACAGGCTGTTTGTTGAAGTCAAATTTGTGTGTGCGCGCGTGTCTGAGGACATTGGTGGTGTGTACGTGTGTGTATGTGGCATTGTTTATTGACTTGTGTGGATTGTATTTGTGATTTTTAGTTCTTTGAAGTGTTAATCAGGTCTAGTCCCTCTTAAGGGAACATCCGGGTTCAAAGGGAATTAAATCCCCTTTCCGTCTATGCGTTTGTGTGTGTTTGTGAATACTTCATAAATGACTGTGATTTTACTGTGTTCTGTAGCACAGATGGGCCTGTTGTCACGGAATTAACGTTGCTGGTTCAACTGTTGGATGAAACGCTCAAGGAATAAATTGATCAGCATTCCCACCTCAATTTGTGTTTAATTAGTGTAATTTATTTTTTTACTTGTATTTTTCAAATTTAGCATGCACAATGATTGAAAAAATGCACAAAAATATGCATTTTATGTTCAGTATGTAAATGTATTTAATCCTGCTTTTTGGTAATATCTCTTCAATTTAATGAATTACAAAATAAATTAAATTTATCTTTATTTTAAGTTTGTGGGTTGTCTCAGCAAACATTAATATGCAATAAATTGTGATTATTTAAAGGTAGGGGAGGTAGGAATTGTCTAAAAAACTTCTTTTCCAAATTTGTTTAAACTTTATTTATATCAATACATAATGAAAATGTAAGTACTCTGAAAAAGAGAGTATAAAAATCGAGTGTCTGTAGACCTCTCACGACTGTTTTAAAGACAGCTCATTATTTCCATTCACTCCACCCCCTCCCTTCTGGGCTCCTTCCAAAGCCACGCCCCCAAAACACATGAATGCGCGACTCCGACCGCTGAGCTGGAAGAAGCATTATTTACCTGAGACGAGCGGAGAGGAAGGAGCACAGTGCATGTAGTGACATCATGTCAGAATCACATGTAATAAAAAAATCTAACTTTATCATTATGAATATAAACAAATAAGATGTATTTTAGTACTCACTATCAAGCTAGCATATTGATATTGGTAAAGTTTAAAATATTTTTTTTTTTGATTCGCTAACGAGCTAGTTATATCTATAAGGCAAAGCTAAAAACAGGTTGCATTGATACACGTTTTTCCATTACCATCAGTTACACTGTGATGAAGATGAATTTCGTGTAAGATTCATAACATATATGGTGTTGTTCTGCATGTAAGAGTTTCCATGATGAAAGCATTGTTGACTCTGATGAGGACTAACGTTACACTCCGGTGACAAGTACCGCATCCTCAGCTCGAGGACAGGTCCGGGGTCGAGGGCGAAGCAGATTAGGCCGTGCAACTAGGGTCCGAGGAAGTAGAGGCCGAGGACGGGGTGGTCGAAGTGCAGGGCAAGGAGCACTTCTTGGACAAGAGGACCTGCGTCGAGTTTTGCATCTCCTATTCCTAGGTTCTGTGCCTCTTGAATTCCTCAAATCAAACGGGTGCGCGCAAGTGGGCAGATCCTGTGTGGCAAAAGGGTGGTTGCCATGGTTGCGAGAGAGTGACAGTCGCCTAAGCCAATCCTTTGTTTCGTCCCGAATGGAAATAATGAACTGTGTTTAATGCAGATTAAACGGTCTAGAGTCACTCGATTTTTATACTCTTTTTGTTCAGAGTACTTACATTTTAATTATGTATTGATATATATAGAAAGTTTAAACAAATTTGGAAAAAAGTTTATAAAATTCCTACCTACCCTACCTTTAATTGGCATATCATGTCATTTTAAACTTCATCCCACAACAGTGATCGCCACAGGAAGCAAATGCCCAAGTGTTAAAGCTGAGATTGCAGTTTGTTGTCAGAACAACATTTTACCAGAAACATGTGGTTCAGGATTAACACTCATATATTTTCTTGTCAACAATACGATGTGGCCAATGCTGTAGTCATGTAAAAGTGTTCAGTTCACTTACTTAATTTTTTCAATTAAGCATGAAGTTTATTTACTTAATAATTTTAAGGCAACAGGTTTCCTCAATTTTTTTTAAGTTAAGTCAACTGATCACTTGACAACTGAGACATGACAGAATGAGTGGACTTCTATTCGGTGAATTCTCTCAAAATTCTCTCGTTGTCTACATGAGGCGCAATTCAAACTAAATGATCATATAAAGTTTTCCAGTTTGAGACAAAATACATTTCTTTATCTAGCTCAAGAAATAGGATGCAATACATTATTTTAAAGAGATTTGAGTCAAATATGCTAAAAAAAGTCTGATTTATGCTATTTATCTGAACAATGGCAGGTCTGCCCACAAACCTGAAGCATTCAAACTACTGAAGAGAATGAAATAGATCTAATATTTCTCATTTGATTTAATGATGGTAATTAAAATAAAAAACTGAGCTCGCACTTATAAAGATGTGATTCATCAGTTTCAGTGACCCGGACCTCGAACATTAACGCTGACCTTTTAAGTGAGAGACATCAACACCTTTTTATGATCTCGACTCTGTCAAGTGGATGGAGTCAGAACAGGATCCCACAAAGCTCCCTTTGCATATTCATGAATGCACAGATTTATCACTCTGTATAAACATGGCACTGTTCCAGAAAAATAAACATGCCAGTGTGTGCGTATTTGTGTGCATGCAAATTTCTTTGGTGTGTTGCAGTTCCACACATGGACAGTTTTCAGAACATTGGAAGACAGACTTCCCATCTCTGATGAGTTCACTGCTAGTCCTCGCTAAGGAGAGCAAGAGGCGCAAGACAAGGTGACCTTTTTCATTCTTCCCCAGAGCACACACACTTTTCCAGATCTTGCCTCACTGTGTTGGCTGTGCTCATTATAGAAGCAATGTACCACTCGCACCTGACAGTACACAGACGCAACGGACATTAACATGTATCCCAGCGATTGCTTCTCTAAAAGCTAAATGTCCTCAAAGCTTTGGTCAGGGGTGTGTCAATGGTTACATTTACGGCATGTAAATCCCTTATACTGCGATTAAAGTAGTTCTGCAAGTTGGAGCTCATAGAATACTATGATTATGTTAATGTGATTATGCTTAGTAACCATAATTGGTATATGTGGACTACTGCTGTTTTAATTGTTCTTTAAAGGCTTGTATGTGCTATTTAATTATGCATGCATGTATAATCCCATTTCCTCCACTTTTCACACAGTGGAGCATATTGCATAGCCCTATGTGACTGCACCGTTCTTGAATATTTGTTTTTTTTTTACTGTTGGTTGATTGATTGTACATTTGATTGTAAAGCAAACCGGAGCTTTTGGAAAGGCACTATATAAATAATAAATATTTAATGCAAAATAATATTAAAAAATAAATATAAAATATAAAAAAATAAAAAAATAATTATTATAATAATAAACTTATTGTCAATAAAAAAAACATTGAGGGTAACAAACATTGCAGACATAAAACTATTACTTTTTTTATTATCATTATTGGCAATATAAACCATTGGAGGTGACAAACATTGTGGCCATAAAACATATAATTAATAATTATAATACTAAAACTTAAAATTATACTGTGTGCAAGACAGTCTCAGCAAACAGGTGCCGTAGTACAAAGGAAAAAAATAAGGGGGGAAACAGAGAGAGATAGAGAGAGAGAGAGAGAGAGAGAGAGAGAGAGAGAGAGAGAGAGAGAGAGAGAGAGAGAGAGAGAGAGAGAGAGAGAGAGAGAGAGAGAGAGAGAGAGAGAGAGAGAGAGAGAGAGAGAGAGAGAGAGAGAGAGAGAGAGAGAGAGAGAGAGAGAGAGAGAGAGAGAGAGAGAGAGAATAGGACAGCTACAATGTTGATGATCATTAGGGAGTGCCATTCACAATAGGAATTTTGATACCTCTCTCCATCCAGGCCAGAGGTAATGGCTCTGAAATTGCATGGCAACAGCCATGATTACAGTAGAAAACTGCCGCCCCTGCCAAACACACAAACAATTCTCCTTTTAGAAAAAAAAAAAAAAAAAAAAAAAAATCCTAATACTGTCTCTTTTTTTTTTCAGGAGCAGTAAACTCTTTGGCAATGAAACACTATCAACAGCAGAAGAGCTCTCATATGAATTAATAACATTGTGCTGACGTGGACCTCGACCATCAAATGAGACGACCTCCTCATAAATGACCAGTTAAACCAAACACTACCATTATGCCATATGTGTGTTCCATAAAGAAGCTAAACACCTCACTGGGGAACTAAAGTACACTTGCCAGAGTCCGTTCCCTTTTTGGCTGTAAAACATTTTCAAGGTGAGTCCATTCTGCTCGTCCATATGCAACGTTGGCAATTATACCTCTTCCATGCTGTTAATGTCTCACCAAGGTCTCGTAGAGGCAGCAGTTGGTAATGCGGAGCAGCTCGGCTGCTTGGTCATGTCCTGCACGTTAAACAGCACGACGCTGGCATCAGCTAAACTCAAGGCGACAGCTCATGCGGCGGTTTCGTCAATGCAGACAAAAGCCTTACTCCACTGATCTCAGATCTGATGGTAGCACGTCGTGAGCGTTCGCTCCAGAAGCGACATGCGACGCTGACCCCAGAGCTCCTAGAATCCTTTCCACTCTCCCTTCAGCTTCCATTCCGTGATCCGCCCGTCTTCCCGCTAGATATTAACTACGCCACTGGCTTCACGGGAGGGAGAGAAAGGGCTCAAACCCCATTAGATCCCGTTAAATTCATTTTCGTTTGACCACACATCGAGTGCCTCCCTTCAGGCAGTCACAGTTCTCTTTCTGCATATCTAATCAGCGGTCTTGAGCCCCGTGCCTTGGCCTCGGCCCCCGTCCGCTGCAAACACGCGACTCGCTAATGACGCTCCATTACGGGGCACAACCTCAACCATGCGGGCGCTACAATCTGCCTGACATTGCCATAAATCAACCCAAATGCCCCGCTCCATGGCATAGATTTTTGCACATTATATTCTCAGCCCATCTCTGTAATATCACTCCCCTGATACTTTCCTCCATAATGAACCAATATGCGGTTATTGTGAAATCCTCTTCTAAGAAAATTATCTGGCTTACCTAATTTATTACTGTATTACATCAACAACATAAAGTTTATCAGCCACTAGGTACTTGTAGAGTCAATTCTATGGCACATGCATCCTTGGGGTCTGCGTTTTTGAGAATATCGCTGCTTCATATACATCAGTGCTTCATCTCAGTGGCTGTGCGGTGGCCAGGTGGTCAGTTAATGTTCTGTAGGGAGTTGGCTACATGAATAAGTTGTGCCAATTGATCGCCCCCAAATTGGCTTCAGCAAAAGCCATGTCAGTCTTTAGAATAAATCCCAATTAGATCTTGATGGCGCTTGTCCGACCCACTGATCGACTCTTTATTGCACTCTGGCCTGACATAATATCAATCTAATCCGGGGATATGAGAATTTATAT
Source organism: Squalius cephalus (assembly GCF_949319135.1). Lineage (NCBI taxonomy): Eukaryota > Metazoa > Chordata > Actinopteri > Cypriniformes > Leuciscidae > Squalius > Squalius cephalus. Next base: position 10,331,666 of record NC_137136.1, on the reverse strand, counting down.
CAGATTGAGGTCGTAAATGTAAATTTGGTGCCTCATTCAATTAGGGGAGCCCTTATTCAGACCTCACTGCTCAGGGAGTCAATAAGTTTGGAAGGTGCCAAAGCTATAAGCTGATTTACTGCCACTCTAGTTCTGCTATTTGAATTGATAATCTATTGTTTAGTTGTGGCAAAGAAAAGCAAAACAAATAAAAAAATAAATATTCTCAGTAATGCTTGATCTGAGAAATCAGTTTTCTTGAAGCACCTTATCAAACTTCAAAGTAAAATTCACTAATGATTTAAATGGACTGCCTGTGCTTACCTTCAGGCAGCGTGGTCTTACCCAAAATTCTGTGACCAATTTGTGCTACTGAGTGGTAGTTTGATGCATCCTGCTTTAAGTGTAGAGATAAATAGAAGATTGCTTGAGTTTTGACTAACAAAAAAAAAAAAAAAAAAAAAAAAAAAAAAAAAAAAAAAAAAAAAAAAAATCGAAACAGCCTTCCAAGTTCCTCCTAATTTCCACCCTGGCCTGATCGACCCTTTCTCATTTCTAATTTGTCAGTGTGATTCAACAAAAGATCAAGTATTGACATTAAAAGGTCATCTCACCTGGCTGGAGTTTGTTTGACAGGGAAAGTTGTCTTGGGTTGGATATGCTATATGTCAGTTTCTGAATTAGGCACGTCAACCGTAGAATCAAACTGTTTACCTGCTTAAAGCACTTCAACAGAGGTCAAACAACCTCAAACTTTTAACAGACATACACAATTAAAGGAATTCATCCAAAGGAGTTCATGTTGTTCGGATGACTTTCTTTCTTCCATGACACATTTACAAGGAAATTCATACAGGGTTGGAACAGCTTTAGGATAAATAATGACAAATTTAATTTTTGGGTGAACTGTTCCTTTAAGATTAGTTTTTAATTTATTTTTATTTTATGACCTTGGCGTTGATATTGAATATCACAAGTCATGGGCTCAAACTAGAAAAAACAACATTGTTTTAAACAGAAAATGTAACAAAAAGGTGCTATGATTTCAAGGGGCAAACTAATTGAGGTATTCCAAATATAACCATAATAGTGAAGTCAAGAATTTCTTCAAAACTCCTGAACCATAGAGAGTGTAGAAAAGCTCAACTCCATTGTGAACCAAAGTGGAGATTTGAGCAGAGGAGGTACGACACTGAACCTTTAAGAAACCACATCTTACAGTGAGTGGCTTTTCCTGGATTTATACTTTCTCTCTCCTTTTTCTCTCTCTCCTTCTGATTTCTACATCCTGAGGTTGAGCAACACCCAGAGTGATTTCCACAGAATACTGCCTTCTGCAGGAAGACTGCATAAATACCATTGTGAAGACTGCAAAACACCCTTTATATACTGTAAATGGTGAGTTGAACACAATGAAGATAGTTGAATGGAACTTAGCTGATGAATAACAGTATTGTCCTTCACGGGTAGAGAACGGAACGAGGCTGATGGCAGACGTGGATGAGAGTCACTGACGATGATAGCAGGATCGGAAGACAAGGATGGCAGATAAGTGGAACAGATAAGGATCGAGATAGAGTCTGTATGTCCATGGAAAGACGAGATCAGACAATGAAGAGTGGTGCAAGTGAATGTATATAGTGAACAGGTGACTAGGTACAGGTGTGGTGATTAGTAATCAGGGGAGAGTGAACGAGTGGGTGGAGTCTGTAGATCTGGTGGAGCCGTGACATACAAATAGTGTTGAAATATTTTATCTATTCTATAGAAAACAATTATAGAATTAGTTACAATAAAAAGACAGATGTATTTTAAGGCCTTATGGTCTACAGTATGTGACTGTGACTACAAAGGTCAAGATGAGAAGTTTGTGCAGCCACTGAGCAGTCAGGGATCATAATCATAAGTCATAATCAGGGATTTTCTGGTAAACACCAGATGATGTGAAAAAAGAAGACATTGTTAAAAGGTGTTATGTAGGTTTCTTGCCTCTGGGAAGAGTTGATTGGCCTTGGAGAATGTTACATTTTGCCTATGAGAAAGAGTTGACCATCAATTGGCAAAATGCCACAATTTTCTGTTTTATTTATTTATTTTTTGTGATGGTTGTTCATGAATCCTTTGTTTGTCCTGAACAGTTAAACTGCCCAATGTTCTTCAATGTTGTACAAATTCTTTGGTTTTCCAGCATCTTTAGCATATTTTAACCCTTTTCAGCAGTGGCTGTATTATTTTGATATCCATCTTTTCACACTGAGGACAAAAACTTTTTTAATTTGAAGATCAAGGTAAATTGTACTTATTTTTTTTCTTCTGGGAAACATTAATTACAGTAATTGTCTTCTGTAGCGTCTGAAGGGCAGTACTAAAAAAAAAAAAAATTTTTGATCTTAAAAAATATATTTTTTTTACATATCTTCATCCTGTTCAGAAGTTTTCACCCCTTGGCTTTTAATACATTGTGTTTACATGACACAGTATTAAGAATCAGGTTGATGAGGTTCAGAATTATAGACCAATTTCTTTACTTTGGATCTACAGTATTTTGGAAAAGTTGGTAGCTGAACAACTTATCAACTATCCAAACAAAATTATCTTCTAAGATCATATTTAGAATCTCGAGATCAGTGTGTTAAAATAAACAATTCAATATCATCTTTACGAAACAATGAGATGGGTCTCCCTCAAGGATCAATATTACGTCAACTGTTATTTTCCTTATATGTCAGTGATTTACAAAATTGTTGTAAGGAAAACGTCTCAGGTTACGACTGTAACCCTTGTTCCCTGAGAAGGGAACGAGACACTGCATCGATACAACACTATGGGGAACGCCCCTTAGCGTAACGCGTCTGAAGTATAAATGAAACCAATCCAATCCTATTGGCATTGCATGATGATGTTATGTGTGACAGCATACGCGGAAGGTACAAAGGGATACCGGCACACAACAGAGTTAGCTTCGTGATGAAGCAAGTCACTCCCAGGAAGGGGAAGGCGTGGCGGAGGGACGCAGTGTCTTGTTCCCTTCTCAGGGAACAAGGGTTACAGTCGTAACTCGAGACGTTCCCTTTCGAGGGAACTCGAACTGCGTCGATACGACACTATGCCACAACGAGCCCTGCCTGTCCCAGTGTGAAGCTGTCTCAGGCACAACCAGGCGCAACCCTCTGCACCTGATAGGCCAGGGAAATAGCCTGAACAATCCAGTTGCTGATGGTCTGTTTAGAGGCGGGGAGTCCCTTCTTGGGTGTCCCGAAACACACCAGCAACTGGTCCGCCTTCCTCCACTGAGAAGACCTCTGAACGTAGATATTAAGTGCTCTGACAGGGCAGAGCAAATTAAATCTCCCATCTTCCGCCATCACATGAGATGGGTGATGAAATGCCTGCAGAACCATCAACCTCGCCATATTAGACCGCACCTTAGGGACATAGCCCGTCTGGTGTGCAAGATGGCCTTAATTCTCCCAGGAGCAAACTCTAGGCACTTCGGACGCCTGGAGATCTCCTACCCTCTTAAGAGAGGTAATGGCAAGGAGAATGACCACCTTAAGTGACAGGTTCTTGGCCTCAGCCGACTCCAGAGGTTCGAAGGGGGCCTCAGCCAGCCCTTCGAGAACCACTGCCAGGTCCCATGTGGGGACTCTGGTCCATGCCGCGCTCTATACACCAAGTGGTGAAAACATTCCACTTTAGGCCGTACAGCTTCCTAGTGGATGGAGCTCTGGAACTGAGAATGATCTCAACTGCTCCTGTTGACAGGCCAGCCTCTAGGTACTCTGCCCCCTCAGGGGCCAGACCCATAGCTTCCACAGCTCTGGGCGAGGATGAAATATCAAGCCCTCTGCCTGCGACAGCAGGTCCCTCCTGATGGGGATCTCCCATGGGGGGCCTGCCAGGAGTGAAATCATGTCTGAGAACCATACTCGGGCCGGCCACAACGGGGCTACTAGAAAGACTGACTCCGTCGCGACGGACCCTCTCCAGAACTCCCAGAGGCAGAGCGATTGGGGGAAATGCGGTTATTGCCTCGGCCACATCTGCACCATGGCATTCAACCCCAACGGGGCTGGATGTGTGAGGGAGAACCACAGTCTACATTCCCCGGGCCTCAGCCCCTGCCTTGACAGGATGTCTGCTCCCCGATTCTGGTCCCCTGGGACATACATTGCCCTGAGAGACAATATTTTCCCCTGGGACCATAGGAGGATCTGATGCGCCAGTCTGGATAGAGGGCGTGACCTCAGACCCCCTGGTGGTTTAAATAGGACACCACTGACGTATTGTCTGTTCTCACAAGAACATGGTGACCTTTGAGGTCTGGGAGGAAGCTCCTCAGAGCCCGGAAGACTGCCAACATCTCCAGGCAGTTTATGTGCCAAGAAGAATGCTGGTCCTGCCACAGACCTCTTGTAAAGCGGCCGTCCATGACTGCGCCCCAGTCCGTGAGGGATGCGTCTGTCGAAACGGCTACCCGGCGACATGGCGCTCCCAACACAGGACCTTAAGACAGAAACCAAGGTTTCTTCCACATTGATAGGGAACGAAAGCATCTGCGCGCAACCCTTATCATGCGGAACGGATTTCCCCTCGGGGAAAACCCCTTGAAAGGAATCACGTTGGATGCTGCTGCCATGAGCCCTAACACTCTCTGGAAATGTTTCTCTGTGATGGCTTGGCCTAGCTTTATCCTGGTCACCGTGGCCAGGATGGACTCGATAAGTGCAGGAGTACCACGCCACCCCCAGGAACGTAGTCCGCTGGGTGGGTGTCAAACGCTCTTTTTCATGTTGAGTCTCGACGACCACACTGACAGCGTCGCTGAACAGACCAGTAGGCGAAAAGGGGGCATCAAGGAGGAAGGCCCTGTCCTTCTCCTTGATACACGACAGATTAAGCCACCGATGCCTCTCCATGGTTACCAGTGCTGCCATGGAGCGGCCAATGGCACGGGCCGTCTCCTTGGTAACTCATTGGGACCCGAACCGCGGGGAGCGTGAGCCTGGCCGGCTTCATCAAATATAGCCAAGCAGGAGTGCAGCAGTCTGATCGGGAGTGCTTCACAGTGGCCGCAAGCAGCCCCCTCAAGGGCTGCCTGGGTGTGCTGCGCTCCCAAACAATACACACATGTATTTTTACAATATCATACATGTATCTTGTGTGTGTCCCCACCCATGATAAAGCGAGGGCAGGGATGCACACACTTTCTGAATTGCTCGCTTGCCATTTCCATACTGATTATATATACAGTGCTATGCATAAGTTTAGACACCCATGCATGCATCCTATGCATCCTGATAAAGTTCCCTTGGCCTTTGGAATTAAAATAGCCCTACATCATCACATAGCCTTCACCATACCTAGAGATTGGCATGGTTTTATTTCAGTTAGCCAAATAGCTGGTTTGATTTGCATTGAGAGATGATCTTATGGAAAGTACTCCATGCCAATCTCTAGGTATGGTGAAGGCTATGTGATGATGTAGGGCTATTTTAATTCCAAAGGCCAAGGGAACTTTATCAGGATGCATAGTATCCTGGATCCATGAAGTAACTGGCCTTTAAAAATAAAAATCTGCCTGCCTCTATGGGAATTTAACATAGAGGTGTCCAAACTTATGCACCCTGTATTTTGAGGAAGAACATTTATTTATTTACGATACATTATTCATTCACAAAGAAAATTGGTGTTCTTAAAGGTTGGATTTTTCTTAATTTTTTTAATTAAGGCATTAAGTTCAATTTCCAAAAGATGATTTTTTATTCCTCTTTTTAGTCAACTTTAGCATGGGTGTCTAAACTTATGCATAGCACTGTATATTATATATATATATATATCACATACAACACCAAATAGACAGTTCACACAACAGAGAGCGCTTGCTGAAGAGCGAAAGCTAACGCTGTTGTGTGCCGATATCCCTTTGTACCTTCCACGTATGCCGTCACACGTTACGTCATCACGCAATGCCAATAGGATTGGATTAGTTTCATTCATACTTCAGACGCGTTACGCTAAGGGGCGTTCCCCATAGTGTCGTAAAGCAAACGTTTGACCTTGAATTGTTCAAAAACTGTCTCATGTGTTTTTTAATTAGAAAAAAGGAAATGAATGGTTTTATAATTAAGATCAATCAAAAGGTAATAGAGACAGTTGATGATTTTAAATATTTAGGTGTTATTTTAGATTCTCAATTGAAATTTGATGTGCATGTAAAGAGGCTTAGTAGAACAATCAGAACAAACCTTAAAGCTACACTGTGTGATATTTTCCCCCATCTAGCGGTGAAATTGTATATGACTACCCAGTGAATATTAGTTTCTGTTCCTTTCAATTCCGAGGGTGTTTTAACTCCTACGGTGGCCGTATTATTCCAAGATTAACATGGCTTCCAGTTTGAATTTGCAAAAATTGCGCCTTTAAAACTATTCATCACCTGTGATCCGTTGCAGCACAGATTTATGTTACAAGGTAAACAATACTTTTTCACCATTGACGCGAGGAAAAGTAACGCAAGTTATACTAGAGGTCGTTCTGGCGTTATGCACAACCATGCTATGGTTAGACAAGCAACTATAAAACTTTGAATTTACACAAATAGGCTGAATTACCTGTCGAGAAGAAAGCAGGCAACTTCAGCGTCCGTTTTAAAATCTTTGATCCTCATGAGCTCTTTCCATCTGGGAAAAGTTACTCCAGTATTGACTTTGGTCTTGATGATTTGCCTGTCGCATTGACGTTTTAATTCTGTTTCGCTTCCTTGGCGACTCTGCTACATGTCCTCGAAAATAGGCGTGATCCTCCATCTTCAGCAATCTTTCAAATCTGCCGGCAGTCGCGAGTAATCTCCCCCTCGCATTCGTCACGGTGTCACTGAGTGTAAAACGCGAAAGGCGAATTTCCAGGTATGTCCCTCTTTGGCAAATGTATTTTCAAGATGGAGGCGCAACATGGCTGCCGCCATTCGAGCGACTCGCTCGTATGTATTATAAATGGCAGATTTTACGCTTACGAGAATACTTTATTAGTTGGTGGAATTAATTACACATGAATGAGCACATATACTTTTGATAGAACAAAGTGTTTTTTGCTAAGAATCAACTTAAAAAGTTACACAGTGTAGCTTTAATTGTTTTTATATGATTAGACCGTATATATCCCTAAAAGCAGCTAAGTTACATGCATGCAATGGTCTTCTCACATTTATCTTATTGACTCAGTGTGACTGTCTGGAGTTTTGGAGTCTGACTGTTTGGAGGTTTCTCAACTGACCATGAACCTGTTAGATCTCTATATAAACAAACACTAAACATTTTGGACAAGAAACCAATTAGATGGCATCATTGTAATATTTTACAAAAATATAGTTTGCCTAATTTTGGAAAATGTTATAAATTTGTCTCTCATTAAAATGGTTTTTAAATGTGTAAATAATCTTGCTCCATATATCATATGCCAATTAATATCAAAACAGAGAGGGGATCACTATAAGAGGTGCAACTAATCAGAATTGCGCAGTACCGCAGAAAAAAAAAACTAAATTTGCACAATCCACATTTTCAGTTCAAGGTTCAAGGTACATTTTTGGGGTGAGACTGTGTTACATTTTCAGTTCAACAGACCAGTTGAATTGAAAATGCAAACGGATTTCAAAGAAATCTAAAAAAGGGGTTCAAACAAAAGCATGCACACTTCTCCTGCAGGTTTGTGAACACTGATGGTCGTACACAGTCTTTTTGTGTGATTATTGTTTTATTGTTGGTAAAAAAGCCTAACCAGGGACTGGGGCTGCAAATAAGCCTTTGGCTAGAAGCTTGCATGTGAAGCGTCGGCTGCTTGAAATTGTAGCAATGTTTCTACATTGTCCCTGTTAAATAAACTAATAAATAAATAAACATATTTGTAAAAATGTTTATATCATACTTTAGAAAATCAGCATTTTTTTTTTGTCTTGTGGATTAAATGTGAACATATTTTATGTAAAATATCTAATTCAGGACACTACTGATTTAATATATAATATATAAATAACATGAATTATATACATACATTATATATATATATATATATATATATATATATATATATATATATATATATATATATATATATATATATATATATATATATATATATATATATATATAAAGGATAATCCATGGCTAACTGTGCATCAAATGTGGAGGCAAATAACAGATCTATAAGCAGATCTAGCCCGCCAAGACCAAATACATGAACATTGTTATATCCATTAACATGCTAAAACTATATAATGTAAAAAGATTGTACAAATATATAATTATGACCGCCGCTAGCGTAGCTAGCGAAAGCGGTCATATAGGGATTGTCAAAGTTTTTTTTTTTTTTTTTTTCCGTCACCTTACTGAATTTTTCGTCAACGATACCAGGGACACCGAAGCACCGGGGAACATGAAATTTTGTGGGCATGTAGCCCCACTAGACTTCTAAGGAAAAATTTCGTTTGGTCCCCGGGGGCCACTCCCCCCCGCGCTGGGCCCCCCCAAACCCAAAAAAATGCAGTTTTTCCTAAATAACTACCTGAACCGTGGCACCGAGGATGAAGAAATTGTTATGGTATGTTGGTCTACTAGACTTTTACGGAAAAATTTCGTTTGGTCCCCGGGGGCCACTCCCCCCCGCGCGCTGGGGCCCCCGTAAATTTTTCGTCAACGATACCAGGGACACCGAAGCACCGGGGAACATGAAATTTGGTGGGCATGTAGCCCCACTAGACTTCTAAGGAAAAATTTCGTTTGGTCCCTGGGGGCCACTCCCCCCCCGCGCTGGGCCCCCCCAAACCCAAAAAAATGCAGTTTTTCCTAAATAACTACCTGAACCGTGGCACCGAGGATGAAGAAATTTTTATGGTATGTTGGTCTACTAGACTTTTACGGAAAAATTTCGTTTGGTCCCCGGTGGCCACTCCCCCAGCCGCTCTGGGGCCCCCGTAAATTTTTCGTCAACGATACCAGGGACACCGAAGCACCGGGGAACATGAAATTTGGTGGGCATGTAGCCCCACTAGACTTCTAAGGAAAAATTTCGTTTGGTCCCCGGGGGCCACTCCCCCCCCGCGCTGGGCCCCCCCAAACCCCAAAAAATGCAGTTTTTCCTAAATAACTACCTGAACCGTGGCACCGAGGATGAAGAAATTTTTATGGTATGTTGGTCTACTAGACTTTTACGGAAAAATTTCATTTGGTCCCCGGGGGCCACTTCCCCCCCCGCGCTGGGGCCCCCGTAAATTTTTCGTCAACGATACCAGGGACACCGGGGAACATGAAATTTGGTGGGCATGTAGCCCCACTAGACTTCTACGGAAAAATTTCGTTTGGTCCCCGGGGGCCACTCCCCCCCCGCGCTGGGCCCCCCCAAACCCAAAAAAAATGCAGTTTTTCCTAAATAACTACCTGAACCGTGGCACCGAGGATGAAGAAATTTTTATGGTATGTTGCTCTTAAGGGCCCACATCAACCTAGCCCATAATCACTCATTTGTGATTTGCGCCCCTCCCATAAAAAATGAAAATGCAATATTATTCTGCTTTAATCGCCCCTATCTTCAGTGGAGATGTTCAGAACTGCACCATATTTCATGTGTATGATTAACTTGACATCCTCTGGGGGTATCCTCTGCTAAGTTTCGTAGAATTTCATCCATGGGGGGGGGTATAAAATAAATTCATTTATGTGCACATTTAGTGACTGTACACTCATCGGCCTGTAGATGGTGCTGTTGAGCGAAGGGTTGCTGGTTTAGGATGATACTGTCACACACACACATGCAGGAATACAAACAAACGCAATCATGCACACACACTGACATCCACACGCACAGACACACACCCATACACACATACAAATCCACATGCACAGACACACACACACAAACACACACGCGCACACATGTACACACACATACATACACACACAGACACACACACACACACACACACACACACAGACACACACACACAAAAACACACACACACACACACACACACACACACACACACACACACACACACACACACACACACACACACACACACACATGTGCATACTACTACTTTTTTTAGGTATATACATAAACACGCAATACAGCCAAATTACTCCACGTCATTTATTTTTGTGGAAAGCCAGTGCAGGCCTGAGCGGCGGTCATATTTTGTACCGCGATGCGGTACATCTAGTTTAAATAAATTGCACAAATAAGAAAGTCTAGTAAAAGAGTAAATGTCTAGGGTTAAATCCCAGATGACACTTCACAGTGTTTTTTACTAACTTTATTGACTTTATTAAGTGTATTTTCTTTTTATCTCTAAGATTACTTTCTCAGACTCATCAACAGTCTGATAGAAGTAGAATTGGAAACGGGTAGACCTAAAAACCTTTTTTCTAGTGGTAAGTTTCAAACTAATGAATAATGGAAAAAAACTATTAGGTTTTATAATTGGCCCATTTCTATACACCTCTCTTGCCTACCAAATATAAATATTTTATTTTATTCATAACATTTTTAAACCATTCCTCTTCTTAAGACACTTAACACTTAAAGTTGTTGAGCCAATAATTCTGTTCCTGAGATATGTTATATCCAGGATAAGATGTGACATCCACGAACTGAAGTGCTGAAGAAAAAAAAAAAAAATAAAAGCGCTCGGGGAGGCACGTGGCAACTCAGCATGCTGGGTGATTATTCCTTCAGGCAGCCCTCAACTCATTACGGTGTGCAGTAATAGAGAAAACGGAGAAGTGTGCAGCAAGATTTACAAGATAATGGGTGAGTGCTGCATTTTCAGTATGCTTCTCTGTGATTAAATCAGAGGCTCGATAAATATTTACATTCATCTAAAATGAGATTAGTCCTCATCAAGATGGCTGGCTGTCCAGCTCGCCAGCCGAAGACAACAACGCCTTCGAATTTCTGATGAGATGCGTCAGTGTGAGTTGTCTCTTGTGCTGTTAGACCCACTTTAAAACCCAATCTTCCCAGAATAAGAGATTGCCCTCACAGACATTATACGTGTAAAGGTCACCTAGGGGTTGGTGATTGTTAGCGAAGTCAAATTTGGAAATGGAAAAAGCCACCACAGAATAAAATTAAGCTTAATAGACTACATTTTTTTGGTCTAGTTAGTTTGAATTTCTGTAGGTCTGTATCCTATTTATCCTTCATTGATGACATAATCAGAGTTGGCATGTTAAACTGCTTGTTTTTACCTAGGAGAAAACTGCTCATTAATAAAGTTGATATACTGCACTGACAGTCCAATATTTGGAAAAATGACTGAAAAAAAAAGATTGCAAACACTTATCTTCCCTGCCTACTAACAACGGGCAACACAAGTGGGCAAGGAAACAGATATCTAAAAACAATTTTTTAAAAATCCTTTAGCAAACTTTGTTTTGTCTCAGATCTACTAGAACAAAGATTTTCCTCCACCTATGAGTCTCTTTGGTGTAACCAAATTACATTCACATTTAAAGCTTTTCGCTCAAATAGCAGAACAAAGATTGAGTGAGAGAGTGACTGATATAGGGACTTGTATTTATCGGCTAAATCGCTCCTGGCAGATCATCGATTAGGAACAGAGGTTTGTAGATCAAAATGGGTTTTCAGGGGAAACTCACTCACAAACACACACTCAACTGTGCCGGATTGGTTGGTGAAGCAAGGAAAGCTTTTGAAAGATGTTTGAGTTTTCCATAAAAAGATCATAAAGCCATATCTGATGAATAAATATGAGGTTGGGGGAGCTATAGCTGGGTCATTGTGGTGTTACTGCTTCAAGTTCATTTGTGATTATTTTTCAGGATTGAAATCTTCCTCTCTCTCTTTCTTTCTCTCACCCACTACTTTCTTTAGCTTAAATGATCTACCCTTCTTCCTATCCTCCAAAAATGTCACACAAAGCCACGTAATGAGTGTGATTGCACTTATTCCTGGCTTCTTCTGTCCCATTTTTGAAAAAGTGCAAAGTAGGATCTTCATAGTTGCTGAGGTGGATGTGGAGGACAGCTCTCTAATTTAGACTTAATTCTTCACCTCTCCATACACTTTGACCTTAATCGATCCGCATTTTTCATAGTTTGTGGCTTTAGGTTATTAAAATGTAATTGAAGGCCTGGTGGTAAAAGAATTATATTGCTTAAGGTGCAAAGACAAAAATACATGTTCATTCTGACCTCTTATTTGTTTTGTCCTATGTATCCATCTCTTTCTCCAGAATACAGCCAATGAAGCTTGAAATACCTAAAGCAGGGTATCTGTTAGCATTCCCATTCACCTCAAAGGCAATTGCTCGACTGGAACATGATCTCTGGACGGAACCCATGCAGTAATTTATTTTTTTATTTTTTAAATATTAAATTATATTTATATTTTAATTTTAAAGTTATTTATATCTTTTGCTGTAGTGTGTCAGTAGGAAATATCAGTTTACCTGTACATCTCAAAACATTCCTTTTGCCATTAATTGTAATAATCCAGCAAGATTTTTATGCACAAGGAGTCTGCAGGAAGGTTTCTTCAAGTGTCTTGGAGACGTTGCTGCAGTTCTTCTGGATTTAGTCTGTCTCAGTTTTTCTGTTTCTTCATGTAATCCCAGACAGACTCGACAATGGTGAGATCAGATCTCCGTGTGGATCATAGCAGCTGTTGTCAGACTCCTTGTGCATACAAAAAACTCACTGGATTATTAAAATTAATTGCAAAATGAATGTTTGGAAATGCAAACTGATATTCCATACTGACACACAACAACAACAACAAAAAAAAATAAAAAAAAATAACTGGTTTAAAACCATTTTTTGGGGGTGAAAATACTAACATGCCTAAGAAGACTTTTGCACAATATATTTGGCCATAGCAAAAAAAGAAACATCCTCCCACTTTTAATTGCCTTCCCCCCCAGCAAATTTCTTATGATGTGTAAATATTTGTATGAACATAAAAAGATTGAATGAACAAAATATAAACTGAACAAATTTCAAAGACTTTCGACTTACAGAACTGGAATAACGAGTCCCTGAACAAAGGGACTATATCAATATCTATATTGACTATAAGTCAATATCAAAAATCTCAGTGAGTATCTTGTGTGGCCAGCAGCTGTTTTAAGTACAGTGCATCTCATTCTCATGGACTGCAGCGAATTTGTCAGTTCTTGCTGTGAGATGTTACTCCACTCTTCCAACAATGCACATGGTTGGACGTGGTTTGGCACTGCAAAGACAATCAGCTGTCCCTCCTGTCTTAGGCGTCTTACATACCGACATTGCAGTTTATTGCTCTGGCCACATCTGCAGTCCTCATGCCTCCCTACAGCAGGACTATGGCATTTTCACGCAGGTGAGGAGGACCCAGGGCATCTTTCTCCTGGTGTTTTTAGTCAATAGAAAGTTCTCTTTAGTGTCCTAATTTATTGTAACTGTGACTTTAATTGTCTACAGCCTGTAAATTGTAAGTCTCATGGACTGTTCAACAAATCTTTTCTTTGAATTAGGTATCGATGATAATATCTTTGAATTAGTTTATCTATGGAGAAACATGCTTTTTTGCAGCCAAATGGTGTAGTTATGACATCGACCAGCAGGGACTAACTGGGCCATGCTAACCAGTCTAACCTTGACCCACACCAACCTACATAAGCAATTCAAATATCCATCGTGGAGTGACAAGGTCCCTTCCTATAATGAACTATTTTATTGTTTCTCTCACCTTTTTTCCTTGCTCTAGATTCTCACATAAAATGGCACAGGTACAGAAAACAAAGTGTTTTTGTAGCCGTAACCTGGTGTGACATTTATGTGCGCCATTGTAAACCCCATGAGTAAGTGTGCTTTTCTTAATAGCCATTTTACTCTCTAAATGACATGTTCCAGTTTTTTCCTGCTCTTGAACCTTTAACTCTGTCTGTGCAAATCCAATCAATACCTTATTATTAAGGTAACGGGCGAGGGCAGGCAATGAGCTACTTTAGCGTGCTTGTAATTTTTTTTCCTCAGCTCCTGTGAACGGCTTGTTTAGTGCGACAGGGAGATAATAACATTAATGTATCATTGAGCATAGATTTCTGTGGTGCTTCATTGTGCCGCATCCATTGACAGCTCATCAAAAATCAGCTCCTGGGAGGAGAGCCTGGACTTAAATCCATGTTGCTCGGTATGACGGCTCAAACTTTATTGTCTAACGATGACCTCTAGGTCCTGGCCATAAAGCAAAAATCCATATGGTGTTGACGCATATACAGTTTCATTAAATTGGAATTATTGATCAGAGTTTGCTGTTGTTGCCTAATACTCAGTGACGCTTACTGGACCGTAGCTGCTGTGACCAAGGTTGCTTCATAACAGTTTTATCAACACAGCAGGAAAAGAAAAATTACTTTGGTAATGAAGCATTTTCTTTGCAATCATAAAATGGGAAAAGAATATGTATATGTTATGGAACAGAGACTTAAGACAAAATGATACTGGTAAGAAACAGGTTTACTGAAACAAGTAGCGGTGAGCACCAGTGGGTGACGATAATGGAGAATGTCTTTGAATAATGATGGTGAGATATACTGACAGTCTGTGGTTCTTTTGCAGATGATGAAGGAGGTCGCAGATGCTGTGGTGAGAGATTGCTGGAGTACACACAGTGGAACTAAGAGAGGCAAGTAGCTGAGTGATGACAGAAACCAGGAAGACGATGGATACTTTGGAGAAACAGGACGGTAGACAATCACACTAAACATCAATCGCAGGAAGGTAAGAGTAAAAGGGAAGTGAGTCCTTACTCAAACGAGACCAGACAATGTGGCTGTGTTAGGTGAGTGCTTTTGTGCTGATGATCAGATGACGTGCAGGTGAGGGTGATTAGTACTCAGGGGACAGCGATATCTGTGATTCTGTGGTGGTGGAGCCTGGCTGATCCCTGACAGTAACCCCCCCCTCCACGGCCTGCTCCTGAGGGCCATGGACCCTGATGTCGTGGAGGCCGGCCTCTTCCATGGGGTGCTGGACGATCTGGGTGAGTCTCATGGAATGTGGTAAGGAGGGTCGGATCTAGGATATTTTCCCAAGGTGTCCATGAACGTTCCTCTGGTCTGTAGCCCTCCCAGTCCACCAGGTACTCCAGACTGACACCACAGCGTCGACAGTCCGAGATCTCATAGACGGTGTAGACCGTTCCATCCTCCAGTATTAATGGAAAAGGGGGGATTCCTCTCTCAGGCCAGGCTCTGTGGAGGGAACAGAAACAGGTTAGTGATAGGGCTTGAGGAGTGACACATGAAAGGTAGAGTGAATCCTGTAGTGTGAGGGTAACTGCAGCTGGTAGGTGACTGGGTTGATCTGTCGGGTGATGGTAAAGGGGCCAACGAATCTGGGACTCAGCTTCTTGCAGGGCAGCCGCAGCTTGATGTCCCATGTGGAAAGCCAGACCTTCTGACCTGGCTGGAGGGTAGGTGGTTTCGCTCTCCAAATGTGTCTGCCTGGGTCTTTTGTCTGCGCACTGCCCCTTGAGGGTGATGATGTGCGTCATCCCAGTCCCTCTCACTTTCTCGGAACCAATAGTCGACGGAGGGGACGTCAGAGGGTTCCCCGGACCACTGGAACAGTGGAGGTTGGTAACAGAGCATGCACTGGAAGGGAGTGAGTCCAGTGGCAAGCTGACGGAGGGAGTTCTGCGCGTACTCGGCCCAGCCTAGGAATTGGTTCCAAGAGTTCTGCTGGCCATGGCAGAAGGTTCTCAGAAAGCACCCACTCCGTTTGCCTGTTCGTCTTTGGATGGTATCCGGATGAGAGCCTGACGGTCACACCTATGAGTCTGAAGAAAGTCCTCCATGGCCTTCTGTTCTGTGAGTGATAAGGGATAGATCTTACGGTGGGGCACTGGCTCATCCGGAAGGAGATCGATGGCGCAGTCCCATGGCCGGTGTGGTGGCAACGACGATACCCGTTTGGGGCAAAAAACATCACTGAAGGGGGCGTAGCAGGCTGGAATCTCGATGGACTGTTGTTCCACAGGGCTCTCGATGGAGGTTGAATGGACCGGTAGAGGAATCACAGGTTGAGGCAGATGTGGAAAACAGCCCAGGAAACAGCTATTGCCCCGCTTCAGGACTTCTCCCGTGGTCCAGGAGAAATCTGGATCATGTTGCACTAGCCACGGGTGCCCTAGAATTATACCAGCGGTGGAATTCTCCAGAACCAGGAAGGAGATAGATTCTGTGTGTAACTGTCCCACTTGCAACTGGATAGTTCCACGGTCAAACACACATTGTTCTTGTTGTGAGGTTTGCCGATTATCGAGTGAACTTGATAATGGACCTTGTTGGACCTCTTCTGGAGGTTGTGCTGGCATCGGAGATGAAGTTACCGGCTGACCCAGAGTCGAGGAGGGCGTGTACTGGAAGAGAGACATGTGAGGCAGTAAGGATGACTTCAGTAGTAAGCAGTTTCATATTTAATGATGAGGAATGTGGTCGTGGTGGAAGGATGGGACAGGCAGAAATGATGTGTCCACCATCGCCACAGTACAGACATAGACCCTGGGTCAGCCTCCTCTGCCGCTCAGTATAAGAAAGACAAGTGTTATCCAGTTGCATAGGGACTGGTTCTGGAGAGCTGGTAAACTCAGGCTGGCGATGCAGAGAAGGTGAAGGCTGGCCCTGTAGGTCTTCCAAGCAGGGCTGCATACGACGATTGGTTCGGATGGCGAGATGAATGAACCGTTCGAGACCAATGGCATCGTCATATGCAGCGAGATGCAGTCAAGGATTTAATCCCTGCCGATAGGTGGTGAGGAGCGAGTGCTTGTACCACCCACTGGCCGCTGCGAGGGTCCGGAACTTGAGGGTATAATCAGAAACGGGATCTTTATCTTGATTGAGATGATAGAACTGCTCACCCACAGAGAAAATCACCATCAGGAATCCCGAAGACATCGCAGAAGTGAGAGATAAAGTTGCTCAGTGTTTGCGTAACGGTCGTATTCTGATTCCAGATGGTTTGGGCCCAGTGGAGCACTCGCCCCGTCAGCAGGGAAATGATGAAGGCTACCTTTGCTCGTTCGGAGGGGAAACGAGGCGACTGCATCTCCAGGGCCAGTGAACACTGTAGCAGAAATCCATCGCAATCCTCCACCAAGCCAGAGTAGGGCGCTGGATTGGCCACGGGACTAGAGGCCACTGGTGGTGAAGAAGAAGTGGTGACGGGTGATGCGGAAGTGGTAGAGGAAAGTGCACGCTTGAGGGCATCCACAACCTCCTGGAAAGGATCCGGGGAACTCATTCTCATGCTGTGTTGGTCAGGTCTTCTGTTATGGAATAGAGACTCAAGACAAAATGATACTGGTAAGAAACAGGTTTATTGAAACAAGTAGCGGTGAGCACCAGTGGGTGACGATAATGGAGAATGTCTTTGTATAATGATGGTGAGATATACTGACAGTCTGTGGTTCTTTTGCAGATGATGGAGGTCATGGATGCTGTGGTGAGGGATCGCTGGAGTACACACAGTGGAATGGAGTGAGGCAAGTAGCTGAGTGATGACAGGAACCAGGAAGACGATGGAGACTAAGGAGAAACAGGACGGTAGATGATCACACTAAACATCAATCATAGGAAGGTAAGAGTGGCAGGGAAGTGAGTCCTTACTCAAACGAGACCAGACAATGTGACTGTGTGAGATGAGTGCTTTTGTGCTGACTGTGCTGATGATCAGATGACGTGCAGGTGTGGGTGATTAGTACTCAGGTGATAGCGATCTCTGTGATTATGTGGTGGTGGGGCCTGGCTGTTCCCTGACAGTATAGTGTTGGTGGTCTTCATCGCAGAAATAGTTTTTAACGCAAAGACAAAACAATTGTGTATTTGCTAGGGGTGTAACGAATACCCTCATGTCACGATTCAATACATATCACGATACTGAACTCACAATACAATATTATTGCGATACTCTAAGACATGGTAAAAGGTTAACAAAAAATGAACTGTTGATTAAAATGCTAAATTTGATATTATATTGTGGGTGTAAATGAATAGGCTTGGACTTGGTGCTTGTAACCCAATGCACAGGACAATGGTGACACCAGAATAAAAAATATTCATGATTCTGAAGCTGAAAACAGAATTATTTCAGACGAACATGCTTGCACTCTTTCACTGACTAGATATATTTAAAATAATGTTGGTCACTTTTTACTGATAACATAAGACATTTGGCAGGACCCACAAATATTCCCCCATTGCATTATTATGTATATTATAGTAGTTTAATGTAGTACTGACACTAAAACTCTGTAAACTTTTTTTCAATCACAGTGATTTTCATTTTGGGTAAACTATCCACAATACATATTGTCACTATCCACAATACATATTGTTGCATTTTTGTATTGCGATATATTGTGAAACGATATATTACACCCCTAGTATTTGCATAGAGCAGTTGGCATTTTAGTATCCAGTGAATCTAATGATTCTAATGATTACTGCAGCAGCGATCAAATGCCAAAGAAGAGTATTATAACCACTGATTGTTATTATTAATTTTATTCAATAGGCATATGAATAGAAATGCAGCCAGATTAAGTTTTATTTGTTACTATTTTGTTCATTTTAATTTTACTACTTTGTTACTTTTTCCTCTACTGTAGAACCCATTCTTCCCAACCCTGCTCCTCAGAATAAGGCCACTATTGCATGACACAGCAGTGCAGATTACATCTTGATTGGCCTAAAGATGAGAACACTTCCTGTCTCAGCAGGAAGTAGGCTCTCCACTGAGACCCAGCGGTGCTCTCATGTGACTGTTCATCCGTGCCATTGCCCCCGACCTGGCTGTGCTGATTAATCTCCTGCCGTCAGATCCCTCAGTATAAATGAGTGGTGCTTCTTTTGTCTTTCGATTGTGGAAGATGATATAGGGAATTCATAGACTAGAAGCAAGCATCACTTGTGCCACAGAGCATGTAACAGTTTGGAGTTTGCTAGATCTTCTGAAATGTTTTGTTGGATAGTTGTATTGGCACACTCTCAGAAAGAAAATTGTAAACATTGTACCTTTAGGGGCACAAGTACAATGGCTTGTCACTGGGGCCTTTTTTGTGACCTTTTTTTTTTGGTACCCCTAAAAGGTGCATCTTAGAGTAGCAATACGTAACTTAAGGTACTACTATGAACCTTTAAGGGGTAAATAAGGTACAAGATGTTCTTCTAAGGTGTGTGTGTGTGTACAGGTTTATATAACATTGTGGGGACCAAATGTCCCCACAAGGATAGTAAAACCTGACATCACTTACATTGTGGGGACCAGCCAGGGGACCGCCAGCAGGGGACCCCACGAGGGAAATGGGTTAATAAACATACTAAATTATATTTTTCTGAAAATGTAAAAATGATGGGTAGGTTTAGGGGCATAGGGTTAGGGAATAGAAAATACAGTTTGTACAGTATAAAAATCATTGCGCCTATGGAGAGTCCCCACAAAGATAGTGAACCAGATTGTGTGTGTGTGTGTGTGTGTGTGTGTGTGTGTGTGTGCGCGAATGTGAGCACGCATTAGGAAAGTGGAACACTTGAAGTGCTCTTGAGTCTCAGTGGTGGATGTAGTGGTGGATGCAGCAAAGGGAGATGGAGGCTGTTATGAGTGGATGGTAATCAGTGAAATTATTAGATAAAGCTGCTCCCAGAAGATGATGTTGGGGATTTTAAGGGACACATACAAACATGAGGTCAAATGTGTTTTTCTGGGTATACATTTGTTGCAGATTTTTAGCTATGTACTTAACAGTTTTAGCAGTTTCATTTAGTATTATTTATATACTAGTATATTATTTGTATTTGTTATTATTTGTAATGTTGAATTAGCTTTTATTTTTATAGTTTATAATTAGCTTTTATTTTATTTCAGTTTTCATTTTAATCGTAGTAGTCTTTAGTAATTTTATTTATTTATTTAGCTTTAAAAAAACAAAACTTTTTTTTTTCTTTTTCTTGTTTGAGTCTGATTTGTCCATTCAGGGGGTGTCTGGCATTTGAGTTTTGTTTGTTTTATTTTATTGCAGCCAACTTCAGTGAATCAATTAATCAAAAAAAAAAAAAAAAAAAAAAAAAAAAAAAAAAATTCTAATGAGCAGGCTGTTTTAAATGGGGAAGCTTTTTTTTATGCCTCCATTGACGCCCTCTTTATGGCTCTTGGTGTAGAATTCAGCCTCAAATGGACTACTTCCCCATTCGCATAAAAAAATCTTCATGATGAAGAAAAAACTTTATTTGTTTTGGAAAAGTCATAAAAGTGACAACAGTTATTCACAATTCACAGCTCTCCATGTAGAGATTCCATTTGATTTTGTTTGGCAAAAGCAACCTGATTTCTTATTTCCTCTCTATCTGCTGAGCTGGTCATTTCTCAGCATGAATCCATCACTAAAGGCAGCTGGAAAAGGCTGTGCCAGCTGCTGGCCACAGCGCCAAAAACACAGTTACTGCCCCAGAAAGGGCAGAACTGCACAAAATGACAGATATAGAAAAAACAAAGAGGAAGGTATTAATGGAAAAATATTTCTGAGTTTGATAGGGCTAGTGCAATATTTGTAAGTACAGGCTCACAAAATTTTGTTAC
The DNA here is from genome assembly GCF_949319135.1 of Squalius cephalus. Classification (NCBI taxonomy): domain Eukaryota; kingdom Metazoa; phylum Chordata; class Actinopteri; order Cypriniformes; family Leuciscidae; genus Squalius; species Squalius cephalus. The sequence goes on along the minus strand of NC_137136.1, from coordinate 10,311,048 downwards.
ATTCTCTGGTCCCATTTTTTGCTTTAACGGATCAAAGAATAGCTGAAATTTATTTTGACCAACCTGCATTGTATTACCTCCCTTCACATTCAGGACCATTTTTTTTTTCTGATTAACTGGAGTCCTTCAACTGGGACCTCAATAATAGTCTGTCTCTTTCTTCTGAGACGAAGCCACCAGGTGCAGCTAATTGACAGTGCTCCTTATAATGATGTGTGTGGGTATTCTTTGAAGATAATCTGCACAACCATATTCTCATATTTGTGTAGAAAAATGTGTGAGTGCACTATTGAAAAAAAAAAGAAGAAATGTCTGGGTACATAAGTGTTTGGGAATTAATTATTTCAGTAATGTTTCTCTCTCAACCCTCAAAGCGTGATGAGACTCTATTGTGACTCAAAGAAATAAAAATCCATGTTCATGAAGAGGTTCCGCCTTGGTTAGAAGCTCGTAAGGGCAGTTCTGCCGCTGTCATGGGGTCATTTACAGCAGCTTAATTAGGATAAGTGAGTAATCTCGCTAATTCACCTTTATTTACCCCAAGCGTGGGAACAGACAAGGGCATACAAGGCCATTTAATCCTCCAGAGAGGGATGGTGCCTTTCTTACAGATTATACACTGGGCATGCAGCAATGTCACCTCTTGCTTTAAATAAAAGGTGATTTTCTGGTAAATTAAAAGAGTCACAAAGGTTCGAGAGCAGCGGCTTTAGATAAATATGCTAATTTGAATAAACTACAAGATCTGAAGATTCTGCCTTTAAATAGATAAATGTGAAAACATTTGAGCTGTGTGTGTGTGTGTGTGTTTTAAATATTGATTGTGACAATGATAAATAGTCAACATATCAAGCTGGATAAAACATTCTGATCTTTTTAAAGGGATTTATTATCAGGTCTTTATTATCAGGTGGGAGCACAATATGTTTGAAACAGATTCTCAGCTATCCTGGGAATGCAAAACATGGTATAATCAATGCTTACGGTTAAACTTAAGAAAAATTATCCCCACTGAATAAACAGTTTGAATCACAAGTTTTAGAATTTGGATGTTTTAAAAGAACAGTGCGATACATATTACATACAAATATGAATATAATGCTATTAAATGTAATATTATATCATAGTTTATCATATTGTATTAAATCATAAATCTTCATGAAATCATATATTATATTTTATTGATTTTATACATTTCTCATAATATAATTTGAAATAAAAGTATATTACATTATATCATATCATATTATGTTATGTTGTTCTATTCTATTCTATTCTATTCTATTCTATTCTATTCTATTCTATTCTATTCTATTCTATTCTATTCTATTAGGCTTAAATGTGAAAATATTTCATGTGTATTATTTGATCATGCAATAACTTGTATATTGTGGCACTATACGGCAATATTAAAATCTGTGGTTAATTGTTTTGACCATATTGAAATTAGTTTAGAAATGTAAACAATTGAAAAAGGTCATCAACATTTCAGGAAATTAATAGGCATATAGTCAATGTTCTTTATTATTTTTTATAAAACTTGTGTTGGACTAACGAAATGTGTGATCATGTTGACCAACTTTGAATCTAATTCCATAATTCCTCTTTCGGTGATTCTGAAACTCATGGATTGAAAAGTTTTTTAAACTTTTTGTCCATCTTTGAACATGTGGCCTAAGAAACATCCACAAAAAAGAGCCCCATGGACTTGAAGGCTGAATGGTGGTATTGTGTCTCTGTGTATGTGAAGTGAAAAAAGGGGACTGAGAATAGGCAAACACATTTACAGTGTCGGGCTCCATTCAATGAAGGTAGAACAGAGGTTGACTAATGGCTCGTTTCCACTGAGCAGTACGGTACGGTACGGTACAGTACGGTACGGTTCGGGTCTGTTAACCATGATCTGGCTAGCGTTTCCACTGCCAACAGTACCCTTACTTGATAGGCGTGGTGTTTCGGTCGACGTCATTTTCGCGCGAAGAAGAACATAGTAAACTACAATGGATGACATACAGCAGATCTTGTTCTTGCTCCTCGACATGTTTGTCACAAGAAGACAAGCGCCGACATTAGGCTTTTCTCAATATCAAGTACACAAAGTTTGTACTTGCCATGTGCGACTCCTACATGCAAATGGTACAGCGCGTTCTTAAAAGCGTCACTCAGCTACTCCGGTTATCTCTGTTACTCTGTATGTACATTTTAAGCAACAATAAAACGAAATATGTTATAAAACACCACTCTGCCTCTTTTCGTTTTCATTTAAATAAATTAAACATTATAGGGACACAAATGTGGTTCATGCAACGCATATTGATTATTCACTGCACGTTATACGTTATTCTATTTATAACAAAACGAAATTTAAAACACAACCCTAACGTTACCTCTTTTCGTTTAAAAAAAAAAAAAAATTACACATATTCCAGGCAATATATGCATTTGTACAAATGTTGCAATAAATATCAGTGATAATCTTGTAATAAAAAAATGACAAGAAACCATATTTCTTTTTGTAAAATTTCAGTTTTATCAATAATAGCCAATATAAAAGTTTAAGTAAAAGGTACAAGAAGCTATACAATAAGAAATAAAGCAAACAATTCAGTCAAATATCCAAATGCAGCGCTCTAGTCTAACATTACAACAGTAAAGTTAAATACAAATAGCCTATAATATGAAACTAAACTTAGCCCTCAGCCAAAACGATTGACAGGGAACGAATTATATATTCACGAGACCAAAGATCGCCCGTTAGGTCTACACAAGACAAATTATATCTCATGTTTAACCACTACCGTCGGAGTCAGCGGCGAACGTCAGAAGAACTATCCGAGGAAAGGCTCATCCAGCCGGGAAACATGAGCGCCGAGCGCCCGCTGATCGCATGGATCTCACAACCGGGGGGAAAAATCATCTTTATAAATAAACCACAGATTTGAGCTTTAAACAACTACATTCTCGCCTGAAAAACTCTTAAAATTACATTTCGTGACACAGTAACAGTAGTATTATATTAAACTGTATTAAAAAATGGGCTTCTTATGCTGTCATTCCCCTTGTAGCACGCGCAAGTGACGATTCTCTGTCAACCAATCAACGTCCTGCAGTGAGTCTAGCTCCACCTTTTAGTACCGTACCACTGTGCTAGGTACCCCAATGGAAGGGTACCTAAAAAGTGGTACGGTACGGTTCGGCATTTTGGTAACATTCACAACTTTTGATAGTGGAAACGCAAATAAATGCGTACCGTTCCGTACCGTACCGTACCGTACCGCTCAGTGGAAACGAGCCATGAGTGTCAACGCCACTGAAGGACATTTAAAAGTCATCGCCCGAGTCCCCTCTACTCCTCAACCTCTGCCTGATGGGACTTAAGAAGTCATTTCAGAGTGCAATTCATGTTTGATGACTTTATTGATTTTCCTATTCCATCTCCCTTCCTGCCCCCTTCCTCCCAGCAAGGGTCTCTGCAGAGTGAAATGTACCTACATTCACAGCTTGCTGAAGCTTCAGTTCGCTGCCCCTAAATTACGGCCTCTGTGCTGAGAAAGACACGAGATGCGAAGGGGAAAAAATAAAGATGCAATTAACCTGAGCAAGAGCTTGCGGTACGAGAAGAGGACATTCTTGCACTGATGTCACTGCTTCCCACATGCTTTTCTTTGTGATTGATAGAGGACACACTTTTGTATCGCCAGGTGTTTTAGCAGGCTTTGCGTGAGGGGGCCGGGGGCTGATGAACTGACAATCTCTGACATAAGCATATGACAGCAACACACGCTTCCCTTCCCGTGACAGTCCTGTGATCGCTTACGGATTTCCAACTGAGGGTGAGGTATTATAACCTTGTCTGTTGGCCCAATTGTCAGCTTGTAGTCACTGATGACAGTGATTGCACCCTCTCATCTTTCTTCTAAAGGGATGAGCCATTACATGCAATTTTTTATGGATGACAGCTAAAGAGGGCCCTGTTATGCATACCTATTCACACACTTACACACGCACACCGCATTTCCAACAGCTCCCGTTCATGTTCAATTAAACCCATAAGAGGCCATTCAGTGCAATGAGGCGGTGAGTCAGCCCTCCCACCGCCAATGTGTGCAGATCCAGCATAAGGAAAAAGACACAAAGTAGGCGGACGAGACCACTGACCCTGGAGGGAGGCAAGCGAATCTGTTAGTGCCTTGCACTTCTGCTCAAATAAGCTTCATTTTCCATCATTCATGATGTAGGAACGAAATTATTGATCTTCTGCCATCTAAACGTAATGGTGGCCAAGTGCCCGATTGCTGTGCAGGTCATTTTGAGAGGTGTGAAATAATATAATATTTACCGTGTAGACATACGAGAAGGAGCATTGCGATCATGAATATGTTTTATTAATGTGACAGATGTGGAACAACAGGTGGCCCACCATGACTGATTCGGCTCTGAGTGTAACTTCCTCTGCCTTTCACAGCTCTAGATAGGCTTTGGACCATGATGTTCTTGCAGTACCATCAACGAATCAGTATTGGCAAGTATGCCAACATGGCACACACAGCCAAACGTCTATCATACAAGCAAAGATGACATTTATAATCATGTTCTTCTGGCGGGTCCTGCGCCAGTAGAGCAGCTGCCATTGAAATAAAAGGGAATGTTAATGGATTTATTCATATGTTATATGCCTCCTTGGTCTGTTAGAAATGGGTATGTTAAAACACCTGTTCAACACACCTGGTCTTTTTGTTCTGTAGACCACCAGGCTCATCATATTCTAGCTGGCTCTCTTCAAATAGTAGAGCTGTTGACTTCATGTCACCAGGTAAGTGAGTACACTGTTGGCTGACATGAGTTATGCATTTAAAATTGGGTTCAAATGATTGTGCACACCTGGCCACTGTGGTAAATCATGCCAAATTCTTTCTCATTTAGAAATTATCTTAAGCGTTTAAAGTGGCAGGACAGAGAAAAATTTGTCAAGAGGCTGCCTAAGTGGTCTGATTGGGCTGGGTTAGAATACTCATAAATTCTGAATCCATTCTTCAGCTGCATGATATGGCACAAAGTGAGGAACAGAATTTTCGTAAGGCAAAAATAAATATGATTGAGCTCCAGTACTGAGAATAGACAAGTAGTTGTGGGGGCAAACCTTGGGTTCTTTAGTCCAGCTCAAGGGGTCAATATATGGTTGGTTAGCATGGTTCCATTTGGCTGCAAAATGTTTATGGACATTTATTTATGGACATTCAAATGTATAATGTATACTGATGACTTTTTTAAATATAGATTTTGTAGAAGTAGTAGTAGTAGTAGTTTTACCAGGGACCAAATTTTTATCTCTCTATTCTCCAAGTGTGAAATGGACCATTTCCAGAACTGAGATGTCAGATTTCAAATCACATACTACCAGGGGAATAACATCAGACATTTTGTTTCAGATGAATGATAATACTAACGAATTGCTTCTCTAGGTATTATAGGATCTCCAAGTATTTCAGACCGCCTTGGGCTGATGTTAACAGGGTCACTGTGACTATATGCAATACCTCCATTATACAATAAAAGAGGTAGAAACTTCCTGAATTATCTCTACAGTAAACACTCATGTCACTTGACATTACGAACCGAATACCCTGACGTGCTCTCTGTTCTACAGAAGGTTTTCCTTATGGTGACTGACCTTTCGGAAGTTAGGGCTTCCGTCTCTTGGTTTCCCTAAGGACAAAAACAAGGTTATTGCCGCTTTAATATCTCTCTCTCTCTCCCTCTCTCTCACACCCTCCCTTGCAGTTTTCTTTCTCACTTTCTTACTCTTTCTGTCTCATTACGGTATCTCATTCTTCCTCACAGGGTGATGGGTCTTGTCACACAGTCCGTGTTTGCTGAGGACAAAATGAAGAGAAATACGCACAACTGAGACTAAGAACACACTGTTCCTCCTCTCGTTTCTCTCCAATGGAGAATTTCATTATTCTATGTCCATTCTCCCAGTTCCGTCAGGAATATAGATCTTTATCAGGCAGGAAATGGTTTTGGGTGGGTGGGGTGTATTTATAGTTGGTGCTGGGTGAATGTTTTCCTCTGAGGAAATGCAGGACGTGGAACTGTGATATCACCTGAGCTGACACCGATTCTTATCGGATCGTCTCTCGTTGGCTCTCTCTTACTTTCGATCTGGCTCTGAGGAGTGTCAAAAGAGAGGATGGACAGTCTTTGGATTCCAGACTTCAGCTTCAATTAAGTGAACTAGATCAAAAAATTATTCACCAATTAAATTCATTCACTATTATTTTTGTATAGAATTACATTGAATAATTAATATATATATATATATATATATATATATATATATATATATATATATTGTACACATATTATACACTATATATATTGATTTTCTAGCTTTATTGCTGGTATTTAGTGTAAGTTGATTTTTAAACAGGTTAAAAATATTGAATGTTGCACCCTCCCATTTAAATGTCTACAATCTAAGCTACTAGCAAACACTAAAAATGAAGCAAACTACTTTTTAAAGTGTAATATGACTGTAGTTTTACAATAAATTATTAGTAGAGCATGAAGTATAGAGAAATGGAGAATTTGTAACCGCAAGATGTTCAGTCACAGACAGAACAAAAGCTTTTCCCTTTTTTTTTTGTGTGCTAAATTTGTCTTTCTGAGCAAATAGCCCATGCACAGTTACATGGAATCAGCCTGTGCCAATATCTATTTGTCTCTATCCGGTGGACCATAGAGGATCAAGAGGATTCACTGCACACAAGCACATGCAGTTCCTGACAGCTGACGACTAGTGGCACTGTATTATCAGCCAAAAGCCTCGGGTAAGCCAACCTGTGTGCAGATAGACAACAAACACTAAACATGCTCACACATAAACGCACACACAAAGAGCACACTAAATGTTTAGTATGCAGGTGCGCAAACTCACAGCCACAAATATACACTGATAAACCAGTCCGATTCAATATACGGAAACATGCAAGATGTTCCTTCTCAAATAGAGGCAGTATTAGAGCCACAGAGACAGGCGGGAGAGATTTCAGGGACTGGGTTTATAATGCGGGACAGTGGGCTCACTGTGAAGGCAAGATCCGCAGGAGGTTATTTGTCTTCTGTTAACCCCTTACACTCCGGGACAGCTGCTCCTAATCCTGCGTCTCGCTGAGAAATAAGATCTTAAAATGTTTGAATAATCAAATTGACCTTGAAATCTGCTGATGCGCTGAGAACGACTCAGTGAGAGAACGGCGTATAAACACGCATAATCACGGGACCAACGCTTGCGAACTGTGAAACGTCAATCAGGAAGTGGCTGAGTTTTTGAAACTTGTTTGAATGCATGAATGAAAATGGGTCTTTATAATTGGTTCTGATTATGCATTTTCTCACAGGGTTGGGTGTGTGTGTGTGTGCGCATGACAGAAAGGTGAAAGAGCTTATAAACGTCACATTTGATAAGATTATTGGCGTATTATTCATTCCTTTATGCATCTAATAGACTTAGGAGTCTAGTATGTGCACTTACAGCATATAAAGTGGGCCAGATATAAATATATGGTATCAAAAAGTATTGTGTTGGCTTAAGAATGTTATTTCTTGCTGCTGTTAATAATCTTTTTTACACTTAAAATAGCATGCACAAATTGCAGGAGTTCAGCTAGATTTGTGGGCATGTTTGCACTGGATTTGTTCATTTCATTTCAGTGCATGAGATGTGATAAAGTTAATTTACACTTAAAATATGCTTCCGAAACACGTTTCTGACAATTTAGAATGGTGGAATGGTGAAATACTGAATGAATGTTCAGTGCATGAGATGTGATAAAGTTAATTTACACTTAAAATATGCTTCCGAAACACGTTTCTGACAATTTAGAATGGTGGAATGGTGAAATACTGAATGAATGTAACCTTTTCCCCATGTGCCACCACAGAATCAAATCAGCCTTAGCCTTCCAAAAGGCCTCAGTGTTCAGTTTTTCTCCCTAGGGGCTGCGTGTGTATCATCTTCAAACAAACGGTTCACCTTTGTAAAAACACTGCGGCCTGCCTGCGGCCCCAAATCCTATTAAATCCTCCTCTCTCTTTCTCCAGCAAGCTGACAGGAGTGTGTGAATATGGAGGGAGTAGGAGTGGCAGCTGCATTCAACTCTTCCCTGAAGCGCTGCACATTTCTGGAAAGTGTAGGGTGTGGAGTCGAGGGAGGGGGGCAGTTATGTTTGGCGGAGACAATTAGCATAATCCTACCGAGCAGAGACCGTCGTGTCTGTTGTTTTCGTTGGTCTGGCTTATTCGGAGGCACAGGTAAATATTGGAGGTGATTGGTATTCAGAAATAGTTTAACAGTTAAAGAAGGTCAAATAGTTTAAACTGGTGTGGAAATAAGAATTTTGTTGATGTTTGTTATATTTAACTATGCATACCTATTCCCCAAAAAATGTATCTGTGGTCAAAGAAAACCTTTCTATTCTTGAGTTGAGAGTGAAGTTTTATTAGCGATACCCCGGTTAAGTGTGGTCAGATTTAGGAGGCAAATGGTTGGGTGTGGGGCCTTAAGGGAGTCATTGAGCACTACACTGAGTGTAAAGAACTCTTTATTAAACTCACTGCTGAAACGGTTTTATTCAGAGATGAGAATCGATATTTCATCTCTTCAAAAGGCTTTAAACTGGTAAATAATTCAAAATACATAAGGCGTGGAGAGGCAACCTACCAGAAATTAACAAAATATTTACCGAGGAGATTGTTTTTAAATGCATGACCTGTGCTGTTGTGTACAGTCATTAAAGCTCAGATAAAGGCTCAGAATTATCAATCTATTTTTTAGAGAGACTTGAATGAAAATGTGGCATTCTTCGTGTCAGACTAGGATTTTTGTTTTAAGATGGGCGGGGGAAAAAAGTCTGTTTCTGAAATCAATGATGTTGTACATTAATGCATGTTTTTAAATGTCAGCTGTGAGTCATGTCAAGAGAAACTTCACAGAGCTATTCATGAGCTGAGATTGGTTTCAATTATCAGCAAGTGAATGAAAAACTCCCTCATGAGGAACACAAACTATTATCTGCTTCAATTATCAGGAGGCAGAGAACATTTTGGCAAATTATACTTTTTCAGTGGAACCATGTTTATTCAAATTTTGTGTTTATTCGCTGTCTTCGTACCTTGTGACAACAGGTGAGCCCCATTTTTTTCCACAACGAGCATCCCAGCGGTTTTCAGCAGAGGTTTTTTTTTCCTTCTTTTTCTTCAGTGCTGTACGGTATCTTGATCGTGTGTATTGTTTTTTGGTTGAAGGAGTCAGTTAGACCTCTGAGAGGGGTGAGTGAGTTACTGTTTGAGCTGCTGTGTGTTGATGGAGTGCCGTAATTTGTATGCCTCTTTTCACAGCTCTTTTATTGCCATTGATTTTTGGTTGTCCCCTCTGCCAGTCCTCAAGGGAGATGTGGCAACAGAAAAAATGTCTGTTTCCCAGTAAACAAAGGATTTTCTCTGTCCAAAGAGAGAAGCAAAGAAAAACTAGGACTATGACATAACAGTGATACCTCAATGTAAAACCACAATTAGTGAGTGTTTAAGGTCATTGTTTATCCAAAAAAAATACAATTCTGCCATCATTTACTTACCCTTGTGTCACTCCAAACCAGTATTACTTTGTCTTTTGTAGACCACAAAATGAGAAAATTTGATGCTCTTTTCCATGCAATTACAATTTATGGCCACTGCAACTTTCAAGCATCAAAAAGGGTACAAAAATGATCCATACGATCCAATCTCTACATTCCAAGTTATCTGAAACTATATGATTGTTTTGTTTAAGGAAAAAGACAAATTTGTTATTTACTGATAATTTTCCCCTTCACTAAGCTGTTAACCACAGTGATTGGATAAGTGAGTATTTTGGTGACTTGGCAAATCTGAGCTGTGTTCTCTTCTGAAACTGAAAAGACGTGAGATTACTGGAATCTGGAGAAAAATGTATGAAACAGTCTAAAAAAAATTCTCCACTTACTCACCATTGAATCTCACTGCTGTAACATGAATGCTCTGTTTTGGTTTAGTTCTAGTTCCTGTACCTGTTTCTTTTGTTCTAATTTTACCGCCACTAGTTTGTTTCTATGGTTACTGATGAGTCAAACACCTGCTTCTGTCTCTGTTAATCAGTGTTTTGCGTGGTTATGTTATACTCCTGCAATCTCCTGAGTGTTTATTTTGGATTTATTAAAGACTATTTTTGTTCTTATTCCTTCGTTGTGCGCTTACTCATACAGCCACTGTTTGTGATAGAATACAGAACCCTCAAATTGAGTAAAGAAAAAAAAAAGACAGACTTATTGGCAGTACAGCTGCTCTGTTCTTTATACTTTTTACAACTGGTGTGCCACACAAACTTTCAAGACCGTTCTCTGCACGTTCTCCTATTCCGAAATCAGCCAGTTCCGCTGCCCCATCTCCGCTGGTTCCCTCCAGCTCCGCCTAGATTCTCATTCCCACCGGCTCCGCCTCAGTCCTCTTGTACCCTGGCTCCACCTCAGACGATCATCATTGCGGCTCTGCCTTGGCCTCCTTAGCCATCTGTGTTGGTGCATAATGTATGCTCTGATTTGTTTAGGTCTAGTTCCTGTACCTGTTTCCTTTCCTGCCACTGGTTTGTTTCTATGGTTACTGATGAGTTACACACCTGTTTCTTTTAATTAGCTTCCCATGTGTATTTAAGTCCTCAGTTTCCTGTTTCATTTATCCGTATCATCAGTGTTTTGCGTTTCGTTATTCTCCTGCAATCTGCTGAGTGTTTATTTTATATTTATTAAAGACTGTTTTTGTTCTTACTCCTTAGTCATGAATTTACTAATACAGCTACCGTTTGTGACAGCTCCTTTATATGAAGTGACTGTCAACTGGTTTTGCTTCAACTGGTTTAGCTAAAACCGCCATAAAATTATCATGGACTACATTCCAGGTCTTCTAAAGCTATACAACTGTTTTATGTGCAAACGTAATTGGTCTGAATGGTTTCGATTTTGTGAACGGGGTCAAATGATTCATTCAAAAGATCTGACTTAAAAAATACCTATGGGGCTTTTGCATATTTTTTTTAAGTTTGAAAGCTTTAGTCCTTGTTTATTGTATAACTGCATGGAAAAGAATACTGGTTTGGATCAACATGAGGTTAAGTGACAATTTTCATTTTTGGGTGACCAATCCCTTTTATGTGTTGACCAAGGCAGCTAGTTGCACTGGTTTGCAAGTGATGACAGCATGACTCTATTTAAAAGTTTATGGGCAGATAACATACCAAACTTTACAACAATAAAAGCTCATCATATCTCAAAGTTCCACGGTTTGTGAGAAGCCTTCTCCATCTGAAGAGTGTATCTGATTTATAGCAACACATTCGAGACCGCTTGTGTCTTCAGAGGGATAAGAGCTTAATTAACTTCATATCTGTCTTTGCTTATTGTCACCGCCATGCTTTTGCTCCTTGATACACACAATAATTTGGCGTTATATGTGAGCCAACCTGCCAATGCAGCAAGTATGGAAAAAAACACATCAGCACTGTAGAGATTCTGTGGATGGGATGCCACCACCTCTTCCCGCACTTCTTTAAGAGGATCAATCCAGATTTTGTATCTTAATGTGATTAACGCTTATTTCTTCTACAGGACGTTAGTCAGCACGCAGACCTGCTTCTGGGAAAGGCATAAAAATGTGAACTGTCAGCGCTTCCCCGGGGACGGAGATATAGAGAGAATGAGAAAAAAGAGGGCAAGGGGGCAGAGCGGGAGCTAAAACTTCGGCTACATCAAACAGGGCAATGCTGAAGGGACACTCACAGCCCATCAATCAGGTTATATTGCTTCGGCCTCACGGAAGACGCAGTCCCTCCACGCCTCAGCTCTCTACGCTCAACGCACCGCTCATTGTTCAGCCAGAGAGAGGGAGAGCGCACGAGCGAGAATCACTGTAATTAAAGCAGACTGGGTTTTAATTAAATCTTGTGTTGGTTAATTAGGAAAATTATCTTTAAAGCAAATTCCATCTTTACAGATGTTCTCACTGTGCCTTGGCGGAGACGGCGAGTGAGTTAAGAGGTGGGGGGTGCGTAGAGAGGCTTGATCTAAAGGCTGGTCATCTATTGCTCAAATGTAATTTCTGCCTATTGTCCAGCATCGTGGATTTCATTACGCTGAATTGAAAGTGTAATGCAATAAGAGACTGGCTGTTTCTCAGGTCTCTGCTTTCCTGAGCCCTGGGGAGGATGAGGGGGGGTCACTAATCTCATTGATTGACATACTTGGTCAAAGCCTCCGGCCGAACTTCTCACACACGTTACCAGATCGTATTTTTCCAGTGACCTTCAAATAGATTTTGTTTAATCACATTTTGTGACTTTTTGAGAAAAGTAGTATATTCATATGAGCCAGGTCATAAAACTTGTACAAGAAAAACAACTCATTCAAAATGAGTTCACAAATTGAGGGCTCTTTAATGTCTCAATTGCTGCTCCTAGACAAGTGTTTTTCAACTGGAGGGTCACAACTCAAACGTTTATAATCAAATCTTAGGATTAATTAAACAGGCTTACTTTTTACAAGTAATTATTGTTGTTGATGATGTAAAAGTTTTTTTTTGTTTGTTTTTTTGGTGCAAATTCATTACTTGGTAGAAGTAAGCCAAACTATGCAGATGCCAACACGAACAGGTCGGGTGGACAGGTGATCTTCAACAAAACAAAGGTAAATGTAAGGTAAAAGAAAATACAACAGACAAAATTATGAGTTTGGTATTGTGTTGTGTGGCTGCTTCTGGTTCCAAAATCTGTATCCTCAAGCAAAACCAGTTGAGAACCACTTTGTAGAAAGCTATTCAATTGAGAGCAAATGGAGATTTGCAAATGAAGAAAACGTCTTTTTCAGTTTCAAAATAGGTCACTTCTAAGATTTGCTAAGGGCGTTTTCACACCTGAAAGTCTGCACCAAGGTCGAACCAAAGGTCATGTTTTGATACATTGTATACAATTGGTTAGTTTTGGTTTGGTTTCACATTGCAATTATGCGAGCGCACTAAAGGACTTTACATTACGTACTTGCGGCCTGTCGTCATTATCTATATGGGCTGCATCTTGACATTGATTGGTTTGTAAACGGACGTGCGTCTGACATCAGCGTGTTGTCAAGTCGGCGGGTAACTTTGACAAGAATGAATGAACAGACGCATATCGTTGCCACTATACTTTTATTATTATGGCATTACTCCCTGCAGCACCAACTATACTCGAGGCTAGTTCAAATTCGCAAAATGAACGTCCTCTTTGTGCAAACATTTTATCGTCGCCGGCAGGACGCAGGAAAAATGTGTGTGTGTGTGTGTGTGTGTGCACGCGTTTGAATCAGCTGGAAGAAACGCGGTGGGCAGGACTGACAGATTTGCACATAAATAATCTTCTTCAGTTGTTTAGGCTACGCGGGAACCACCGGAACTTCCTGTAAATGGTCTGAAAGTCCAAACCATACAGAAAATGCTTTCACACTAGAAACGAACCAAACTTTTGCTCAGTTTGATCCGGACCGAGACTACCTCTTTTCGTAGGACCAAATTTCGTCTGTTTGGTCCGGACCGTGGTTGGTTTGGTTTGGTCCAGAACTCCAGTTGGTCTCCTCCAGTTGAGCAAGCTCTACTGTCTGTCCGAAAGTCTTTGTCGAAAATACAAACCACAAAAGTGGCGAAAAACCTCAAGACATGAAGAAAGAGCTCTGTAAGCATACAAGTAGAGTCAATAAAGACTTGTGAGTAGGGGGATGAGTTGGAGAGATGTGTACGTTTTAAATGTGGGTGAATGACACGTGGACTAGTCCATCTTTGTTCTTCACCTCCTCCACTGTGAAAAGCCATTACATAAACAGCCCACTTCTTTCCCACTTTGCATAGTTCACCATCTTGACACAAGAGCACTGCAGAGCCTTTAACCACATCCACAGCATCTGCAGGGAGAGTCTGTCTGTATCTCCCATCTAATCTGTTTTCATGTACCGCTAAAGCTCACTTTATGGACATGTCTCTTTAGAGGGTGACAGTTAAATTACTGCATCTGTTAATGGCTCATTTCTTCTGATTTATATGTTGCCGGGGGAAAGAGTGTATCCAGGCAACCACAAAGCCTAGCAACAAAAGGTCAAAGCAGATACAAAAGAGTGACTCACTCATAAAAAAACTGCAGCATCAATATTGTTGCTGAGACAATGAGTGGAGAAGAAAACGTTTTAAGAAAGAGGGAGGGCCATGCACTGACAAAAGAAATTCCTTGCGTTTCAAGCGCTAATCGACAATTTGATAAGTAAGGTATATGGTTAACAAAATACATCATTAGCTCTCCACAAAGTGAATATACCCCACACATCCCTTATGTTAATTGAATAAAAGAAACAGAATATCGCATTAAGAGATTAAAGTCAATGTGGCAAGCAGGGTGGGGCCGAGAGCCGTGGAAACGGAGCGAGATCGGTGGCGCGAGTGCTAATGAGTCTCAAGTCCCACTGTGGAGCTCCGGAAAGATAAAAAGGAGTGACGACAGTGCAAGACAAGGACCTGTGCCCGGTTGCATAAAGCACCTTAAGTGTAATTTTCCCTTAAGTTCGCCCTTATGTTTCCCTTAAACCTAAGGGTGTTGCAGAAAAAAACCCTTAAGTGTTACTTTAGGGTTTCTTTAAGTGAAACGTCATTAACACTTAGAATTTCCCTTAAATGCTGTTTTTCACTTAAATAATCCCTTAAAAAGTGTTAAGTGTTGCATAAAACCCCTTAACGGTAATTTCCCTAAGTATAACTTAAGGTTTGGAAATCGTAACCTTAAGAGTAACGCGGACAAAAATAAGACGACATGGCTGAATTTATGGAACCAGCTGAAGATCATTATGTGCCAAGAATAATTTTTAGGGATAGGGAGAACCCTTTGGACCATTTTAGCGATGAAAAATTGTTGCAAGAATACCGATTTGATCGACGCGCAATATTTGCGCAATACATCGATGACAAACTAGAGAGCGACCTTGACCATGTCACACATCGCAACCACTCTTTACCTGCGGTGTTACAACTGCTTATAGCACTGCGTTTTTTTGCAACTGGGAGTTTTCAGTAGTGGGATATGTTTTACATGTGCATAAATCGGCAACCATTCAATAAATGTAGGCTACAATTAGTGTGTGTATCGGATTTTCAGGTGACATTCTCAATTCATTCAGTTAACGGACGCTCTGAGGTAAAGTGTTCAGACTGCAGACTTATAGCAACGATTATATTTAATTGTACAGTACAGTCATAACATAACATAACGTACAGACATTATCTTAATTCCATAATGTCCTTAAACATAACAATATTGCTGGCCATACACTGAGAAAGTGCGCGTCCGGTGTGTGATACAGTTGTCCTAGACGCGATGCGGCGTGTTAGTGTTTTGCGTATCTATGGCAACAACAGACTTTTATAACGTGAATCCAGGATCGCTGTCGTGAAACACTTAAATGTCTCCCTTACCGAAGAGAACCGTTTAAGAGATTATATGCAACACCCTTAAGTTATTCTCTTAGGTAAGGGGAAATCGCCCCTTAAGTATCACACTTAAGGGAAAAACTTAAGGTGCTTTATGCAACCGGGCACAGGCCTGGAGTTAACGGTGCTTTTGTTTATGTTTGTGCAGCAGTCATCCGTGAGGGGCTACACCTTTACTTTCAATTTGTTGTTTGTTTCATTTTTAATTAAAGTTTGGTGAATGTTTGCCGGTCCCGCATCCTTCTTCCCTGAGCCTTTAAACCTTGTTACAGTCAAACTATCAAACAAACGGGCATTTGGAATGAGTCAAAGGTCAGAATGTGTCTTGTGTTTCGAAGGATGTTTCTACAGTAGCAATGCAAACAAAACTGACATGACCTAATCGCACCTTCATCCATCCTTTTTGAACCAAATGTCTTACACTCACTCCCCACTTTTCATATTCCTTGCAAGACTTGGAATAATTGCTGTCAAATCAATTAGCTTGGCATGTCTGACCTTTGTTTAGTTGTGTACTATTAGCAGGTATTGGTGTAGATTGATTCGAACAAATCATTTAGACAGACTTTGTGAATTATTTTAAAATATCTGGTCAGAAAACGATATCAAATTGCTTTATGTTCTTTTCTTTTGTACATTGTAACTCACTGCAAAGGGGATGCTCTAATTTTCTATATAAAATAACTCATGTCAGTAAGATTTTTTTTAATGTTTTTTTTGTGTGTGTGTGTCTCATATGCTCACCAAGGCTGCATTTATTTGATCAAAAAACAGTAAAAACAATAATATTGCGAATTACGAATTATTATTAATAACTTTCCTATTTTAGACAGATAACCTCAAAAAATCTGGTGAATAGACTCAAAAACATTCAAACAAATGTGTTATTAAACATGTGGTACTTCATTCATGTTTCATTTGACACAGCATTTGTCCGTAACACAGTTGACAAAATAATGAATCAAATGTTAATTTTCATTAACATATTTAAAAAGTCATTAGAGCTTAAGCTTGCCAAATAATTAATTTAGCACATTAAGGGCAAATATTATTCAACCACCTAGTTTATTGATCAAAAAAGAATATAGATTTCCTGAGTTTTTGGCTGACATGAAATGTACCCCTAAATATAGAATGACCCGGGTGCGAAAAAAAAAAAAAAAAAAAACGCACTGCAAACGGAGTATGTGAAACGGGCGTAAGGTTCCATAAATTATGCCAGCTCCACTGTACATGTGAAACTCCTTCTTGACTAAAGTGACTAACTCGCACTTTCTTGAAAGTTACGGCACAACAAATTATTTTCCCATTACTGCCACCCACAGGACAAATTGCACCCAAAATTGTTTGGTGTGATTATATGATTCCAAATTTAGGGGGGCCAGAGGGGGGGCCAAGCTTGTTGACCCCCCCCCCCCCCCCCCCGCCACCCCGCCATCCCGCCACCCCCAGCCCCCCTCGCCCCCCTCGCCACCCCCAGAGAAGCCTATGGAGGAGTGAGACAGCTCTCAGATTTAATCAAAAATATCTTAATTTGTGTTCCGAAGATGAACGAAAGACTTACGGGGTTGGAACAACATGAGGGTGAGTAATTACTGACAGAATTTTCATTTTTGGGTGAACTAACCCTTTAATACATAATATTCGCTGCTGGTGATAGATGATAACCTCTCTGATTTCAGCTGTTTTTATTCAATATCCACTTTAGCCTGCTGTGTCAAAAACAGAGATTCTAATGGAGTAATGACAGACCAAATCAAAGCAACATGCAGAGTCAAACAGAAGTGCAAGTCATGGAATGATTGGAATTGATTGCTGATGAATAAAGAATTACAAACAATCCAATATGCCCACGAAAAAAAAACGAAAAAAAAAAAAAAACATGAACATATCGAATTCCACTCTGCTTCATGACCACCAACACCTGCTGTAAGAACTGTATTAAAACTAATGCTCATCGCAAGCTAAATGTCAGAGAGAATACTTGGTCGAGTGTTTGGAGACTTGAATTGATTGATTTTTGTTTTTCTTCATCTCACCATTCAAAGCCTAACTGCAGAGAGCATATGCAGCCTATTGGTGTCTGGCAGGCCCTTCCAGCATGTTCCCCTCTGAAAGACCCTGGTCAGGTATAAGAATTCGGATCAGTGGGTGATCAGCCCTCTGTGTTCCATGGGATGGGGGGTTTCTTTGTTCACCATAGCACATCTGAAATACCAATAGGTCTTCAGCCAACTGACGAAGGATAGATTTTTTTGAGAGATACCCTGCTGTCCTTATGAAAGATGCTCGACCATTTTTGCAAGTATAAAAGAACCGCTCGCTCTGACAAGACGAATGCTGGAGACCTTTAGCGAAGCATGTTTCCACTGTCTCAGATACACCCCTGAGTGCCTTTTCACAGCAGAACCAGGCCATCCCTATATGAGCACAGCTATTTAATGTGTTTCTATTTACAGATTTGTTTTTGGCAAAGCCAACTGTTTAAGAGGATGGAATATTCACTGTTGGAATACAAATGTTTCTCTCAGGCCTGGACTTTAGAGTTGCTGAGTGATACGGAACAGTGATTTTAAGGAGAAAATAATGTTGTCCACCATTCTACCATCTAAATTTCATTAGTTGATAACAGTCAATTGTTATCAATTGTTGACAACAGTTTGTTTTTTTAAAAATCAACTATTAAATAAATATAAGAATTTGTAGCCTTCAAATAATTTAATTAAGTAGGTTAAACATTGCTCAATAAGGTCAAGTGAAAATGTTTACATATAGAAACAGGAAAGACATAGTAGGTCTATTAGTTTGCACTGATTGATTTTTTAAACCCTGTCTGTTGCTTTGATTATCACTGTCAACCTTTATATGATCCATTTTTATGATACTTTGGTGTGCTATTTAGTAAATTGAGCTTGACAGCCCTTTTAACTTTTATATTCATTCAAATAGTTTGATTGAAATCTTCCACTGAGGATGCGTAGTTTATAAAATATACACTGATTAAAAGCTAAATCACTCAATTACACAATTTTACAGCATTTTTATGCTTATCACATAACTGTGGTTTAGGGTGTTTAAAACTGAAGTTTGGGTCTCTCATTCTTCACCTGTTAACCACCAATCAATCATTATAATACACATGCATATGGATATGTTAATACATACACTGCAAATATTTCAGTCAGTCAGGGTAATCATAACAAAGTAAAGTTTTTGTTTCATTTAATTTCTGGTCTAGACTTAACCTTTTTCATAATATCGCTACATCTTCAGAAGTGTAATATATAGTATGCTAACCTTTAAGATAAATTCTGCCATTTCCACTGCACACAAATACCAGTTTTCTGTACATTCAAAATGACCTTTGGAATAAATGGCATACCGAGCTATATGGTAATATTCACGTTTTCTTCAAATGCAAGTTCCTTTTGTTTTCTTAAAATATGAGTTTAAAAGATGAGTATAGTAAATCTGATAATGCCTATACTCTTTTCATATGCACTAAAACAGCCAGACTGCATTCAATCTGAACCATTGAATTTACATATATGAATGCTGTAACATTTTCATTACTAAATGCCACCAATTAGATTTATTCAGTTAATTGTCAAGTATTGAGCCTAAGAAAAATGAGATGGTAGAGGCACATCTGATTATCATTGATTTTGGTCTTGCTGACTGTTGTATGTCCCATCACTTCACTACAGTATGATGCTTATCCTATAATTTGAATCTCTGAAAGACAACTTTAGTATTGTTGTGTCAGACTTAAACTAGAGAGGCAGAGAGTTCCCTAGAATAAGATTAATTCATGAGTGTTGCAATCCATTTAGCCATTTGTATTGTTTCGTTTGCAGATGAAAGGCAGTGCCATTCAATTGATTCATGAGTTCTCTACACTTTAGACTGATTTTTCCTCACAGTATCATTTATTGCTCATTTATGTTCCTGGTGTGGCTTCAGAGATCACAAAGAAAGATAGTCACTAGGTAACAGCATGACCCAAAAGAACAAGATTATTCCACATCTTCGATGAGTCCGCTCATGCGTTCAGCGCCACTTTGCTGTGTTTCTATGTAGCGTAAGAATTGGTCAAGACTGGGAACTACAGCAAGTCAAGCACATAATAACATAACATTCATTATTCATACAATTTCCGCTTAAAGAAGGACAGCCATCTCTGTGGACTACTGTGGGAAAAGTGTCTGTGCATTCCTTTTCCTGACCTGATGCAAGCTCCATTTACCTCTTCAATAAATCTCATGCAACACAGCCATCTTGAGAGGCAGGCGGTTTATTAAATCCAGCGTGATTATTCCAAAATACTGCAGGAAACTAAAGTCATATAATGTTGACTTCTGAGGACAGAGAGTCCTTGACTTTTCTTTGATGACGGTGCTGCTATTTAATAAAGAGATATTGTTTCACCATACCCAATGTCCCATGGAAGAGCTGAACGTTGTTTAATTTCTCTTGACACAAACAGATGCTCTTCTCAACCTTTTAATCTCTTGATAATTTGTGGGGAGCAACAAAGTGAAGAGGCTGTCTGAATAACTTTGCACATATTTTCAGTGTCTTTGACTCAACAGCAACATTGGGTTGCATTACACTGGAAATGTTGAGAAAAAATAATATTTTTAGATGGTGGGTCATACAGATCTGTGACCTATACAACAATTTATTATATATATATAATTATATATATATAGTCAAATATGCATACACACTCATTATACTGTATAGTATATATGCACATTTGACTATTTATTTATTTAGCACTTTTGGCATTTCATTACATTTTAACCACAGTATAACTGATTAGTACAGTACAATTTAAACAATTAGGCTACGAAAAACTGTTGATTTAATAGCTTTGAAAAAAATGGAAACCAAGTCTTGTTTACAATATGTGGTAGTTTCAGTGATTGCCATTAAATAATGCTTATAAAAATGGATGAATGCTCAAATGACCTCAAACTATTTTTTTTAAATGATTTTTTTTTTATCATTGCACACATTATCCGTATAGATCAGGAGTGACAAACAGGTGTTCCTACTTGTGTTTTAAAAATGTTTGCACCATATTTAGAAGTGATTATTTTGTTCAGCCTTCTTACATTAACAGGGTTAAAACTTTTCAGGTAGTTCTTTCAATTCTCGGCACGTGCAGAGTTTCCTGCATGCATCCAGGCATTGTAAGGTTTAATTGGGAATTTTATGTCTCCAGCAGGTGATTTCAGGCATATTATTTCCTTCTTGCTGACACCTGCTGCCCACCAAGGTCATCCTCACAGGAAGCAGACACACAGGGAGAAACAACAGCAAATTCCAATTAACCTAAATAATGCCTTTTATATTATATGTTGTAGGTGTTTCGAAAATAGTTCATTAGAACAAGAAATGATCAAATTTAGGCAACACACAACAGCATTTACATATGTAAACTTTTCTTTTGCAAAATGATATGTATTTGCAGCTCTGAATGTGAGATTTCTCTGTGCATGTTGGAAGAGATTTCTTTGCTGACCTTTCCAGCTCGCTCAAAGCCTCGCTTGATCAAAATGCCCTTCAACAGTTTCCTGGGCGCTGGAGCTAATTGAATCTAAAAGACTACAAGTGAACCCGAGGCCGTGGTAATGAGAGCCGCTCAGACTGAGCACAAAGGCTCAAGAGAAACTATAGTGGCCAATCTCTTGGTCCGCCTCCTTCCAAAGGAGAGAGAAAAGGGCAGTGGTTTGCTCTCTCTGATCACCAGCAAGCATTTCAAAGGGCATTCTGAGTCACCCTGACCTAAAACACGGCACTGATATTCTCCAGGAATTTATGCACTGACAAGGCTGAAAGGTTAGACTGACATCACATGCCAGCCTTGCACAAGAGGCCCTAGTAGTGAATATTTTTGCAATTCCTCACACAGTGACGCCTGACCTTGTAAAATGCTGCAGCATTTGTTATTATTGTAGCCATACCAAGGAAAATGACGACCTTAACCTCTGTCTCTGACTGTCGTCTCTTATAATCCTGCATAATTGAGCGGAATATGTACTGTGTATACAGTATTTTTATTGCGATAGAATCATGTAAAACATTTACTAAAAGATACAAACAAATAATTGTTTATTTTGCTCCAGTTCATCTTTCATAACTAATATATCAGCTTCTCTGATGCAATAGTATTGCAGGCTAACTGAATTTAATGATTCCATTCTGGCTCTAATTCATCTGAATGATTCTTCATCAGCTTGTGGTACTTTAAGGAATAAATATTTGAAAAAAAGAAATGCAATTTCATTGCCAAAACACAATTTCAATAATAAATTCATTTAAAACAATGTACACAGTGTGTTTACATTTCAAAATCTGTTTAGCGGCGACAAATGCAATCCAATAATTGGCCTTAACTTATACAAGTTACAACAATACTAAAACAAAAAATAATTTAGTACTATATTTCATTAATTTTATTTTTTGATGAACTAAAAAGAACCGCTTATAAGAGTCATTTGTTTGGGTTTAACACTTAGAACAGTTAACAGAAGCAATCGTCATTCCAGTTCTGAATAAGAAGCCTACTGAGTGTGCAAAATAAGTTCTCTGAGAAATGCCGGTTCTCTGAGAAATGCCGGTTTTCATGTGTTTCATATTTTCAAATATATATATTTTTATGTGCAAAACCTTTTAGTGCATCTTTACAGATTATTTGGTAGCATTATTTGGAAATATACACATGACTGACTTCTGTAATTATGTAAATGCTGAGTAAAGATCTCCAAATGATGCTTGCCTGGATAATCAAAATACATTCACACATTCTCAAGGTTCATTTTAAATCAACATCTGTTAAAATGAGTCAGAACTACAAGGCAGAATGTACTGACCTTGGCAACAACCTCTACACAGGTGCCGTATAAACTGTGAAAGTAACAAGTCAGGCTTTACACACACCTGCTCTGCTCATAACTTGCGAGCAGGGCAAGGCAGTTTGGTCTCAGTCATTGATAATGGAAAGAGCTCCTCCAGGGCAGAGACGCCCCTAGAACACTTGGCCACGATAGACTGAGGTCTGGTGATTAAAATCACATCAGTACCATGGAAACAGGGAGCTATATTGCTCCCCCTGGCCAAATTACTACACCATTTTAGGCTGTATTTTACACCAGACAATGCTATGCAGATTTTAGTGAGGGCAATTAAGGCCTGATATGTGCCCATATGTAGGCAAGCTGAAACCAATAAAGGGAATACAAGTGACTTAGTGTTTTGTGCATAAAAGTCACCTCACAAACTTTCAAGAATTGAGATACATCCCTGCCCCATCATAAATTAATTTAGGAGTGCAGCTCTTCAGTTATTAAGGATATTTTTACATAGCATGCCTCTGTGCTTATTTAGAGGAAGCAGTAATCTTTTCTCAAAACAAAATATAAAAATACCTGAAATTACTTTTTCAATGATACATATATTTATCCTTTTATTTTATATCAATGATTAGATTAGAAAATGTATATCATATATTATTTTATATTACATGTATACCGCAAATTAAAATAGAATATATATATATATATATTCTATTTTAATTTGCAGTAATAATAATAATAATAATTTGTTACATTTATATAGTGCTTTTTCTGAGACCTCAAAGCGCTTTACATAGATGGGGGAATCTCCTCAACCACCACCAATGTGCAGCATCCACTTGGATGATGCGACGGCAGCCATATTGCACCAGAACGCCCACCACACACCAGCTTACTGGTGGAGAGGAGACAGTGATGAAGCCAATCAGTATATGGGGATGATTAGGAGGCCATGATGGACAGAGGCCAAGGGGCAAATTTGGCCAGGATGCCGGGGTTACACCCCTACTCTTTTTCGAAGGACATCCTGGGATTTTTAATGACCACAGAGAGTCAGGACCTCGGTTTAACGTATACAAATTATTACTTTTATATGTAATATTAAAATACATTTTCATATATATATATATATATAACTAGAAAAAATAAATTAATGACTACATTTTTATATATGTGAGCCTTATGTGTAGAAATATAGAGGGTGTCCATTACTGGCCAAGTGTGTGAGCGAGAGCTAACAGTGTGATCTCTTGCAGAGAAGTCTCTTCCTGAAACTAAACATGCATTCTTACCACTGGTGGTGCTATTGAGCTAAAAATGTTGTTCAGTTTTCACAGAGCATTTATCATGGTCAGTGCCCAAAAACATGGCAAACAGGTTTACTGGTATTAAAAGTATTACTTTCAATTAGCAGTTTTTATTCAATCTCTACTTAGTTCTTAAACTTAAAACTTCAGGATGATTTCCACCTACTGTGGTTTTTGAGAAACACATTTGCATTAGTCATATAATGATAGGACAACACTTTTAAGATGTTTAATGTTTAAAAATGTACTCAATAGAAGAGACAACAAACAGAAGTGCAAAAAAAAAAAAAAAAAAAAAAAAAAAATCTAGCCCCCAAACTATGACTGCTGTACTTTAATGGAACACAAAAGGTGACATTTTTGGAGAATGCATTTCGTTGCTCTTTTCCATGCAATTACAAAGAATGGAGACGGAAGCTTTCAAGCATCAAAAAGGATACAAAAGAACCATCAAAAGCACTTTTTTGTGTGTTCTTCTATGAAAGAAAGAAAGTCATACGGGTTTGGAATGACATGAGGATGAGTAAATGATGACAAGAATGATAATTCCCAGTGATCTATTTCTTTAATATTCAATACCTGTCGGTCTGACAAGCCTAGTCAAGACGACAGAACAGCAATAATCACAGATAGTATTATATCACGCTTCATGCAGAAAACATCCCAGTGTTTACTTGAACAGTTAATGAAGCCTCCATGAGCAACAAGATCTCGAGGTTAAAATAAAATTAAAAATGAATGACAGCATTCAATCTCCAACTGTATTAATAATAAAGCGAAGCAAAATCCAATTTTCTTTGTGTGTTGACTTTATTCTGTTTCTGTCAGCTTTGTCCCTCTCATTATTGTCTTGTGATTTCAGTGGCAGCCTCTATGACACGCATGGTCTACTCTGTTTGTGTACATTTTCATATGAAGTGGATGAGTTCCGAGTCGCACTTTGTCTTGCTCAATAATTGTAACGAATTATTCCTGTGATGAGTTTGTGCAAATCGGCTCTTCTGGTTATGCCAGGTCTCAATTCACATTTTTAATGTAATGATGACAGTGAATATAATAACATCTAAGTGCTCTTGGCTTGCGAGATGTTGTCATAAAGCTCTTTGATAAAGCTCTGCTTTCAAAAGATAATAATAATAATAATAATAATAATAATAATAATAATAATAATAATAATACTAAATAGTATATTGATTAGTTTGCAATGTGATCAAACATCCAAAAACAGGAAAATAAAAGCATAGAATACTTGTCTTATTGTACCTTTGGGATCTTTGAAGCCTTTGTAAATGAATCCAGTAAGGGGGATGAAAGCTACAGAAAGGTCAATAAAAAGGTTACAGTGCTTTGGTAGATCTAAGCAATCAGGCCAGTTTTGATCAGACCCTTTTGATTGAGACTGAACTTTGCTGCTCTCTGCTGCAGCGTCCAGTTTATAGTGTTAACTACGCAGCGGACGCCCCAGAAGGCAGTCTCTCTCCGGGGACTCTCTCTGGTGTGCGCTGGGGAGAAAACCGAAGGTTTCGAGTTAACCAGCATCATTAGATACTGTGACAGCCTTTATAAATCTTTTATCCCGTTCTTTGGGAGTGCTTTGATACTTCACGACAAATTGACTTTGGGGAAGGAGTCAGATAGTATTGAAGACTTTTACTGCAGAGTCAGGCAAATAATCCCTAAAATATCCTGCAACCCAAAAAGAGCTCACAGAGGAGATTGACAGATTTATCTTGCCCCAAACATTTCTCTCTGTCACTGCTTTTCATTCCCATGGATGTACTCAAAAACAGTTTGATAAATACTTCTGCTCCTGTTCACTTACACCAATTAGTAAGTCAAAAATACCACGTTCTGGGGACTTCCGGTTAAAGGGCTAATGGAGTAGACATGTTGTCTCTTGCTCCCGTACCTTTCAGTTTAACCCAACATTTTAAGCCCATTTGATTGTTTTAGTTTCAAAACAAACAAATCTACCACGCACGCTATAATTCTGTCTCATGACTTCTAAATCGGCTAAGCAGAGCAAAAAAGAAACGAAAACGGACTCTGTAGATGATGCTGCTAGCAAGCTTAACATGGCGGCGATGGCCAGGCTTCTGGAGTCAACCAGCCGGCGGGGTTAATATTGCTGTTCTCAGTTTTCTAGCGGTTAAATTGATGCAAGTTGCAGGAACTGTTTCAAATGTTTCCTTTTTGTATTGAAGCCAATTTTTTTTCTTCTTTTTTCTCCTCTTTCGGTCACACCAGAGAGTCGGAAATCATAATAGTTCTTCTAACCGCTCAATAGGTCTAACTAATGGTAACGTACTTGGTTCCCTTAGAGATAAGGGAACGAGTACTGCATTGCAAACGCTATGGGAAAACTCCTTTTCTCAAGAATATTGAAGCCTTTATTTTAAAACGCATTGCAGCTGCACAGCGAGAGCATCATAGCTCGTCTGAGCGAGCTGATTGGCTGTGCTGCGGCAACTGCACAAACCTATGGCGAGTCAGTAGAGGCCTGCGGTCCAATCGGAGCACTTGGCACCTTGCCAGCCTCGAGCGCGCCAATATGGGTGTGGCTGAAGGATATAAATTCAGAGAAAACTCGCCATATGACAGGTTTAAATCGACTGAAGCGAAGTACCTGATATGAGCGAAATAGCACGGCAGGGCAACGCAGTACTCGTTCCCTTATCTCTAAGGGAACCGAGGTTACATAAGTAACCAAGTACGTTCCCTTACGAGAACATTCTCTCGTACTGCGTTGCAAACGCTATGGGAACCCATTTTAAAACGCCGTGATATTCGCCGGTGGCTACTCTGAAGGTGTCCGGGGAGCCCCGGGACTATAACAGAGTAGTATAGTCTAAATCATTATAGACCAGAGTGTCGGGCCTTAGAATGATATATACCACACATAGAGAGTGCAAGGCCACCGCAGGATGGGTCTGGGTCATACATGGGCCTGGGTCGGAAGAGCCAGGGCCTCTAGATGGAGAGAACTCGTGCCTGCAGGTCGGGAACCTCTAGGTTATAGAATCTTGCAAATGTGGATGGAGCAGACCAGCTGGCCGCTGCACAAATGTCTTCAATGGGAACTCCACTGGACCATGTCCAAGAGGAAGCCATACCTCTTGTGGAGTGGGCTCTTACACCTATGGGACATGGAAGACCCATAGAGGTGTAGGCCAGAGAGATGGCATCCACTATCCATCTCGAGAGTGTGAGTTTCGTGACCGGCAGCCCTTTGGTGCGGCCCCTGAAACAGATAAAGAGCTGTTCTGACTATCTGAACGAGGCAGAACACTCCAGATATATTCTCAGGGCTCTGACGGGGCAGAGCGTGTGAGCGTCACTATCTTCCTCCAATGCGGGAAGATCCGATAGGGAGATAACCTGGGCTCTGAACGGAGTTGAGAGCACCTTTGGTACATAACCGTGTCTTGGTTTAAGGATGACTTTAGAGTCATTGGGCCCGAACTCAAGACGGGAAGCGCTCGTGGAGAGTGCTTGCAAGTCCCCACCCCTTTTAACTGACACTAGTGCTAACAGCAGAGCGGTTTTAAGAGAGAGGGATTTCAGATCAGCCGACTGGAGTGGTTCGAAGGGAGGTCCCTTAACCCTCTGGGGACCAAGGTGTTTTTGGGGCCCTTGAGATGTTCTGACATGCCTTGACATTTGTGCTTTTTTCAGTTATTTATAAACATGTTAATGACAAAGGTGTAAATTCACTATATATAGCACAAACAGGGCTACCATAATATGCGAGCAACTTGTATGTAGATGTTTGTATTTTTAAGAGAATAATGTTTATGCGTGGTTATTGGAAAAAATAAAAATGAAAGTTGCTGAATTAAGACCACAAAACACATATTAAATATGTGTCCACAAGACTTTTGACCAATGGATGTGGTCCCTTTGAGTTCTAGCTTCAAAATTATATGAAAATAGTCTTGCTTTATCGTTCACAAAAAAAAAATACATTGATTTAAATGGTGTAAAACAGGTTTTGCTTGGAAAGCCAATATGCGAGGGGGAGGAGTAGTTTACACCCACTCTGCATAATGACTCTGCCTAATGAGCCATTCTTTCAGGTGTGACACTGACTGAGCCACAATGCAAGGACAAAGGATGTATTTAGAAGAAGACTTATATTGACCATTTAAGATTTTGCTTACATCTCTCTTGTAAATATGTTTTGCTATTTTATTAAAAATGTTACAATTACAACAATAATTACAATTTCAACAATATTTCAAGTGTACTCTTTCTTTGTAAAAAAGAAAAAGAAAAAAGATTATAGGCCTACATTTTATCATATGTATTCATTAGTTTGAATATAGCCAACATTGGAACATCTAACATCTTAGTCTATGACTTTATTTTTGACAAATATATATATATATATATATATATATATATATATATATATATATATATATATATATAACGTTAGATATGAGCAGAAATTGCTAAACAAAAGCTTATTTTATGTGGCAGTATATTTTACAGTAGCCTAAAAACTGTACCCAAATCTAGTCAACAAGTGACTGACTGTAACGTTGTTTTTATGAAATATTAGGGCATATAAATGCTAATTTGCAGTTTAATACGTTGCTTATACAAATACATTTTATTTCAACATATTCCAGTCGATTTTTACTCATCTCAGTAGGCTATAGCAAAGCAGTTTATTCTTTCACACACAGACGCGCGATTTATATTTAGGCTAAACAGTCTTTACAAATATGTACCCTTCATTCATCTCACAGAAAGGCGAGTCATATTATAGAAATGCGATTCATCTTTTTGCGGTTTGCATAGGCCTACACTAACGTTATTCCATAACGTTATTCCACACTTGAGAAAAGAAAACAGCCTACCTCACTCCTCAGCGGGATCTGCTCCTCATATCAGGATATATTGTTCCTCATATCAGCACTGTTCTGAGGAATCTTTTCTCCATAAGGTAGGCTATATTATGCCTCACTCGATCGCGACGCGCTTTGTTTACAGCTGATGTGGGCGTTTCACAGATCTTCAATAGTTCTCAGAATTTGCGTTTGAATAGCACGCGCTCTCCGGGGAGTGGTCACATTACTGTGAATTAGCTCGTAATGAGCTCGACTGGAGTCGCTCTCTTTTTATACAGATTACAGAAGATGAGAATATTTGTTTTTTATATAAGTTACTTCATTTAACAGATGCGATCTCAAGCTTTATGCCCGTGGGTCTGTTTGCCTGTTTGACTGAATTTTCGCGGAGTTATAGATCATTTTCGAACGCGTTTCAAATGGGAGTTTACTGACAGTGAGAAGGCAGAAATCGCATCATGTTAATTTTTCTTTATTTATCAAAAAGCAAAACACTTTATTTTTATTGTGAGTATACAGAAAAAACCAGAGGGAACGCATAAAGGGGGAGGCTGGGCCATTCGTGGGCCAGCACATCCCTGCTCTTTGAAAAGAAGATTGGGCAGTGAGAGTTGTCTTCTGAGGCGAAGAGGTCTACCTCTGCCTTGCCGAAGACTTTCCACAGCAATAGGACTGACCGGGGGTGGAGAGACCATTCCTCTGGGGGAACGTTGCCGAGAGATAGCATGTCTGCACCTATGTTCATCGTGTCCGGCAAGTGAGCCGCCCTGAGTGAGCGCAGGTTGGCGTGAGCCCATAACAGTAGCTGTTCGGCTATGGTGAACAGATTGAGAGACCTGAGACCGCCCTGGCGATTTATGTAGGAGACCACCGCCATGTTGTCCATACGGACCAGGACGGGGTGTCCCGCCAGATGTGGGAGGAAGGTTTTTAGGGCTAGAAAACTGCTCTCATCTCGAGGCAGTTGATGTGTAGGCATTTCTCCGAGCTCGACCAGAGGCCGGAGGAAGGCATGCCCTCGTACAGGGATCCCCAACTGAAGTTGGAAGCGTCGATTGAGATAACCCTCATCTCTGAAACCAGACCCATGCTCACACCCTGCTGGTACCAGCTGGTGTCCTTCCAGGGGTCCAGGGCTCTGGTACAGCGCTGGTCTACCCTGATGCTTACGAGGCCCGAGCACCACGCATGGGCTGGAACTTGAGGCATTAGCCACAGCTGAAGGGGGCGCATACGCAGTAGGCCTAGTTGGAGTACTGAAGATGCCGAAGCCATAAGGCCTAAGACCCTTTGAAACGTTCGGAGGGGCACACTGGAGCCCTCCTTGAACGACGCGGCGAGCCGCTGGATTGATAGAGCTCGGTCCGGCGTGGGCCATGCTCTCATATGAACGAAGTCGAAAACTGTTCCCAGGAACGTGATCCGTTGACTGGGGGACAGCATACTCTTGGAAAAGTTTACCCTGAGCCCGAGGCGTTCTAGATAGCCGAGGAGCCAGGCTTTGTGAGTATGGGACTCTGCCTATGACTGAGTCAATATGAGCCAGTCGTCGAGGTAGTTCAGGATACGCATTCCCCGCTGTCTCAAGGGGGAGAGAGCCGCATCCATGCACTTTGTGAATGTACGAGGCGCTAGAGCCAGTCCAAATGTTTGGACTGTGTATTGATATGTCTGCCCCTCGAAGGCGAATCTCAAGAATGACCTGTGATGGGGGTTCACTTGGATGTGAAAGTAAGCATCTTTTAGATCTACTGAGAAGAACCAGTCTCCTGGGCGAATCTGCGCCAGGATGTGTCTGGTCGTAAGCATCCTGAATGGCCGTACCATGAGGTCTAAAATGGGTCTCAGGGCGCCGCCTTTCTTCAGAACGAGAAAATAACGGCTGTAAAAGCCCAACTCGCTTTGTGATGCGGGAACTATCTCGATAGCCCCTTTTGCTAGCAGACTCGACAGTTCGGAGCGGGGGACATGAGCCATTGTGCTCCTTACCGAGGTGTAAATTATAGCGAAAAAGCGCGGAGGTCTGCGGGCGAATTGAAGCGAGTAACCGTGCATTACAATATTCATCACCCAATCTGACACTTTGGGAATGGCCTGCCAAGCCAGAGCCCGATAAGCCAGAGGCTGGATCACGTCTGAAGGCGGGGCGCCCAGACTCGGGGCCCGACCTGACAGAGGTTTATGTGAGGAATTTTGCTCGATTTGTGCTCTGTGTGGGTCGCTGTTAAAACAGCTTTTGGGTGCAGGCGTACGTGACAATTGACGGGCCCATGTTCTGCATTTAACACAACTCCAGCCGCCTGAACTGAAGAGGGGGCTGTGAGAGGCACTCGAGTGATCTTCGGGGGTGGTCCGGCCGTGGCGGGACATAGACCCCTCTTTCCGCCGGCTAGGATGGCTTCTTAGGCTCATGGTCCAGCGCGGCCAATCCTCACCCTCAGATGCTGCCACAGAAACAGCGTCATCCAGTTCCTCAGCATATCCGCTTCAAGAGAGGGGCGTTGGTCGCTCTTCGCGAACAGAACAGGAGAGGTGTCAGATCCTGGTGTGGGCGAGGCACGCAGGGAGGGACCCGGTGTGCACGCGCTCAGATCACCACGCTCTTGGATCCTCTGCTCGTGCCGCTTCTGCCTTCGGGGCTCGATGGGCGCTGGAGACGGAAGGTGGGCGGGCTCGCTCTCTGACGTAGCAAGAGCGAGCCTGGATCGGAGCACTGAATCAGGCATACTGTCACAGGAAAGGCAGCCGCCTTTAGTGAGCTGCTGTC
The DNA here is from genome assembly GCF_949319135.1 of Squalius cephalus. Lineage (NCBI taxonomy): Eukaryota > Metazoa > Chordata > Actinopteri > Cypriniformes > Leuciscidae > Squalius > Squalius cephalus. The sequence goes on along the minus strand of NC_137136.1, from coordinate 10,279,688 downwards.
TGTCAGACACATGAAGGGGATTCCCACAGGATTCGCAGACGGGGAGCGGCATTTGAATCAACGCGCTCTGCTCTTTTAGAAATGGAAGCGTTTATAAAGGATATCGCCGGATGCCACAGGGAAACATTCAGCTGGGCGAGGAAATGCCAAGGCGCTGAAGCTGTTCCGCTGAAGGGCTGTTCGACGGCAAGAGAAGGCTTCTTATCCAGAGAAGTCAGCGACAAGGTGAGTCTCAAAGCTGAAGGAGATTAAATCTGTCATATGGTGAGTTTTCTCTGAATTTATACCCTTCAGCCATGACCATATTGGCGCGCTTGAGGCTGGCAAGGTGCCAAGCGCTCTGATTGGACCGCAGGCCTCTGCTGACTCGCCATAGGTTCGTGCAGTTGCCGCAGCACAGCCAATCAGCTCGCTCAGACGAGCTATGATGCTCTCGCTGTGCAGCTGCAATGCGTTTTAACATAAAGGCTTCAATATTTTCGAGAAAAGGAGTTTTCCCATAGCGTTCGCAACGCAGTACGAGAGAACGTTCTCATAAGGGAACTGTCTGTTTGGCGTTTTGGCTGAAGACATGCATATTGTATTGATTACTCCATTAATTTACTGTATTTATGTATGCATGTCTGAATATACAGAAAAGAATTTGGTCTCCCTTTACTTTTCTTTTTTTTTTTTTGTTCTTTTTCCTCTCCTATATTTGGATCCAGAATGCTTTCTGCCAGTTCAATGCTATCCTGTTTCGTTAACCTCTCAGAATGGTTAATACCATCATGTTAGGGGACGGGAACCTGCGCCTAGTGTCCTGGAACACCAAGGGGATGAACAGTACCATCAAAGCTAGTAAGATTTTAGCGCATTTACGGGATCTTAAGGCAGATATTATGTTTCTACAAGAAACTCACCTGCGAACGGTAGATTACTATATCAAGAGATCATGGATGGGTCACCTGTTTCATTCTAAATTCTCTCAGAGAGCTTGCGGGGCTGCTATCATTATTCATAAAAGAGTTATGTTTGAACACACTGAGACTATTATAGATCCAAATGGCTGTTTTGTTATGGTCTCGGGCAAGCTCCGTAACACACCAGTAATTTTAGCTTCCATATACGCCCCCAATGACAATGATGAGTTTTTCGTTAAGTTTTTTTCAAGCTTTTACCCAAAGTAGATGAACATCATATAATTATCGGAGGGGATTTTAACTTGGTTCAAGATGTATCCATGGACAGGTCTTCCTCTAAACAGTCTACTCTAACAAAATCAGCCAACGTGGTGCTAAACAACGCCTCTCAACGCCTCTCAACTTGGACTCTGACCCTTGGAGATTTAAAAACCCTCAAGGCAAGGCTTTTTCATTCTTTTCTCATGTTCATCATACATTTTCTAGAATTGATTTATTTTTGGTAGATAATAACTTGTTACACTCTATTACCACGTGCACTTATCACACATTAGTGGTCTCTGATTATGCCCCAGTATCTATTGACGTAACTTTGCCACCTAACAGATCGTCGCCCCCACCCTGGAGATTCAACTCCTCCAGACTATCAGATAGCGCATTCAAAGATTTCCTTTCCTCGCAGATTAATTTTTACTTCGAACTCAATCAGACTCCAGACATTAGCAGTCACACCTTATGGGAGGCTTTCAAAGCATTAATTTGTGGCCAGGTAATTTCATATTCCTCACAAGTGAGGAAAGCCAAAAAACTTAGACTATCTACAATAGCTGAGGAACTGTCTTAAGTCAGATGTCTCTTATGCCTCTTCCCCTTCGCCTGTCCTCTATGCTAAAAGGGTTAAATTACATTCAGAATTCAACCTACAGTTGACAGATCTAACAGAGAGACAGCTTAGGCAATGTAGACAGCATTTTTTTGAGCATGGAGACAAGGCTGGTAAGCTCTTGGCCTACCAGGCTCGATCAGCTAGCACTTCATGATGGATTTCTGGTATCAGATCCCCAACAGATGAATTAGTAATGGAACCGGCTGAAATTAACCTGGATTTCTCAGACTATTATGCTAGACTGTACACTTCAAAACCCCCTCCCAATAATACTACAAATTTAGATCTTCTCAACTCGCTTGAATATCCCACAATTGATGAAAACACTGCTAAGAATCTAGGCGAGCCAATCACAGAATCAGAGATACAGGTAGCAATTAATTCTATGAAACCGGGAAAATCTCCTGGCCCTGATGGGTTTACTGTTGAGTTTTATAAAGCTTTTGCTCCCCTTTTAGTTCCTACTTTAGCAAAGCTTTTCAATGACTCCTTTAAGGCGGGCTGCTTTCCTCCTACTTTTTCCGAGACCTCTATATCTTTGCTCTTTAAAAAGAATAAAGATCATATGTCTTGGTATAGACCAATATCACTTCTGAAGGTAGATTTAAAAATTCTGGTTAAAGTTTTATGTTTTCGCCTTGAACGTGTATTACCATGTTTAATTTTCCATGACCAGACAGGCTTCACCCCAGGAAGACACTCTTTTTTTAACACTAGAAGGCTTCTCAACATTCTCTCTTCCCACCGATCTGACTTCCTACCCAAAATTATTGTGTCTCTGGATGCTGAGAAGGCCTTCGACAGGGTGGAATGGGGTTACTTTAAAGTTTGGGTTTGATTCTAATTGTATCTCCTGGATCCGGCTTCTTTACTCCTCCCCTATGGCATCTGTACATACTAATGGCATACGATCACCCTATTTCTCGCTTCAGCGTGGGACACGACAGGGATGCCCCCTTTCTCCCCCTTTCACAAGCTCTCTCTTTATGCTGACAACCTTTTATTATATGTCTCAAACCCAGCAGCCTCTCTACCCCCAGTTTTGGATATCCTAGACAAATTTAGTTAACTATCTGGCTACAAGATAAATTTATAAATTCATAAAAAGTGAAGCTAAAAAACTTCCACGATCACTCTTACCCTTCAAGATTAATCCTGATGGTTTCAGATACCTGGGGGTCTTCTTTACGAATTCATATAATAATCTATTTGCAAAAAAATGTCAACTCCTTGTGGAAAAATCCAAACTAGATATGTGTAGGTGGGCCTCTCTCCCTTTATCCCTTGTAGGTCGCATTAACTTGGTTAAAATGGTTATTCTGCCCAAATTTATGTACCTCTTTTAACACTTACCTATTTGTATTAGTAAATCTTTCTTTACTGACTTCGACAGTCTTTTGCGTTCATTTCTATGGGGGAATAAACCCGCTCGCCTTCAGAAATCAATTCTGCAACTTCCTAAAGCTAAAGGAGGCCTTGCACTTCCCAACTTTCAGCAGTATTACTGGGCCTGTAACATCAACAAGCTTCTTTTTTGGAAGATATCTACTCTGACAGTCCACCCTGGGTACATACGGAAACTAGGGCTGAACGATTAATCGCACTTTACATGTAATCGCACTTAAATCGAGATGGCTTATCGCGATTTTAAAATCGCAAAGGCTGCGATTATTTTTTATGCGCAGCTTGTCATTGATGTACGGCTCTGTAAACGCTGCTCCATCTGAAAGCACTGTGAGTTTGAGTCACTTATAACGTGCATTTGAAAAAACAACACGCGTCAAACATCTTTCCAAAACATGAGAAGCATTTATGAACCTCTTGTCCAACAACAGACAACATTTAATAACATGCATTTACTCCAAACTCACTTCATAATGACAGTTGAGCATCCTTCAGTGAGATGATGAGCCTTCTTACACAGAATAAGGCAGTCGTGTATTTATGTCATGTTTAATCAAAGCGTTTCAATCTTCTGTTTATTCAGCTACAGCAATAGGGATTTCCTGGAATGATGTGCATTATTGTACTTCTGCAGCGGGGCATATTTATCGTGTTTGCATGAGAGCGCCCTCTGGCATTCAAATGGGGCAGTATTTACTACCAATCAGCCGCACTCCACTGACAAGCTGCGCATTAAATTATCGCAGCCTTTGCCAAATTGCGTGCGGTTTTATTGCGATTAATCGTTCAGCCCTAACGGAAATGTCATCAATGAAAAGCACTCTCTATTCGGTTGTCTGTTCTCAGCTTCCCTTAGTTGTAAACTGAGTTTCAGATAATCCAGTAGTCACTAGCTCCCTTAAAATGTGGGTCCAATTTAGGAAACATTATGGTTTACATAGAAGCTCCACTTACCGGTATATGCTCATCCTCAATGCCAACCACAGGCATTTAATCTCAGTCATTTATAATTTAATAAATTCTATTAATCCAGACCTTAATGACACTCTCAAAGATACCTGGGAGCAAGACCTCTGTGTTACTATTACAGAGGATCTATGGCATAACATCATGAAACAGGTACATACCTATTCCATATGTGCCAGTCATGACTTGATACAATGTAAAATACTATTCCGAGCGCACTTAACCAAGAGTGCTGCCTGCAACTGTTGTAAGCATTCACCTGCCAACTATCTACACATGTTTTGGACTTGCCCGCACCTGGTAACCTTTTGGTTTTATGTATTTCAGACGCTTAAAAAAGCTCTCAACACTAATATTGACCCTGATCCAATTATAGCCCTATTTGGGGTCTCCCCTATGCCTGATTTGGTTGCCCGAGATTGTAAAGTCATTGCTTTTACTACAATCTTGGCCAGACTACAACACATGACAGGTGGATACAGGACATTTTCTACTGTATTGGACTTGAAAAGTTAAGATTCTCACTCTCTGGTTCACTTAAATCCTTTTACAAGACTTGGGATCCATTTTTAAATTACATTACCTTGTGCACCTGTAACTGGCAATGGTACATCATTTTGCTTATTAGAAGGATCTTTGTAGGGGGAATTCAATTATTATTATTTTTTATATTTTTTTCAATTCATATTTATGTTGTTTCCTTGTCCCATTTTTTTTAAGCTATTGGGGTCATGTAAGGGTTTAATAATGGACAATATCTTACTGTCTACTGTTTATGATGTCTTATTCTGTACTGTCACTGAAAACCAATAAAAAGATTTTGAGTAAAAATACCAAGTTCTGTCATGAAACTCTAGATGGCCAGGCTGATAGTTCCTTCACTCAATTGGTAGCGATCACATCATTATCTACATAGCACAGCTGATTGGTTGCTGTTGGACCAGCTGCCAATGAGCGGCAGCTCAACATTCAAATACTGGTAATGTTGCTGTTAGCAGTCTGCAGTGCACTTTCAGAGAACCTCCACCTTAGCTCCACCTGAATAGATCTACCATGGGGGTTATTTCATACATGCTGTATGTGCAGAAGCAGCAGCATATCTGTGAATGTATTGGCAGTAGCAAGTTTCAGTACTGGCTCTGCAGCAGCAGCAGCGTAGCAGATCTATTCCGCCAAGATCAAATACATTAGCATTGTCATATTAACATGCCAATCTCTTAGAGAGTTACAAAACTTCGAAAAATTCCACAAATATGACTCAACGTGAAGATGCACTAGGCTGTTTGCTATTAAAACTATATCACAACTTTAAAAGCTCAAATATAGCCCTTTTGTAATTAATTTCTGTTCTATGCCATACTAAGACACGTGTTCTTTTCTTGTTACTCTCTTCTGCTTCTTTTCCCACATAATACACTGCATTTTAGTACTATAATCAACACATTCATCTTCATTCACATCCTAAACAAAAGCAAATGCAAGACAGAAGCTTTTTAAATGGTAAATGATGCTTGTCCTTCTGCATATTGATGTTCATTTCTTTTAATGTTTGTAAAAGGCAAAGATCTGTCCCTTCTACTCAAAACAGAGTGCTTGAGACAGACCAAACCATTTAATGTATACACTACCCTTTTTTAAAGCACCTCATTTAATGTACTTAAGGTGCACCACTCATTTTATTAAATTGTATGGATGCTGGTTTTGAGGGTTTTTTATTGATTTGACTGTATAGGTTACCACAGCAATTGAGCACTATTCAGTGTATTTTGTTTGATGTTAGAATTTTTTTATATGTACTTTTGATCATGCAAATTGTATGACATCATTTGCTCTGCCTTAGGACAACCAATGTGGATGTTTCCATGTATTTTTGCTGGATATGTAATGACTAAGGGGCTAGTTTGAGCATGTTCTTATGTTGGGCTTGGCAACAGACTGTGCTTAACCAGAAATAAAGAACTAGAAATGCCACTGAGAAAAACAGCATTAAGAATTATTAGAATAAGAAATATTGGTTCATACTGTGTTCTTTTCAATTCTTTCGTCAAATTAAAAAATACACAGCAAAGTGGAATAAAACACACACTTCTGAGTCACTGAATTATTAATGTTTTTCTCTTTTTAAGTGCTGAAAGACTAAATGCACCCACTTTTTTCCCCTTATCTTTCTTTTTTAGGTGTTTCCTAACTTAAAAGTGCATTAAGTCACTCCACTCTGCTCTCTCCAGGTATCTAGGGAAGAGACGAGCAGTTTAATTGCTACAACATGATTTATTTGACAGAGCCTGAGGCAGTTACAATGTCCTATCCTCCTCATGCAGCACTGCAGAAATGCCAACGCCAACAGTTCGCTTGAAAAAGTGAAACAGATGAGGAAAAACTCCTCAAGAAGGGTGAAAAAAGAAACAATTTAGCCTAATAAAAAAACAATAACAATTACTTAGATTAACGAAGGCCTATGGAGCATTACATAAACTTGTTTTCTTTTTGAAGAGATAAGGAAATATCTGGTTGAGGGAATACTTGTGCAAAAATGAAAATTATGTTATTATCTACACATCCTCTTGATGTTCTAAACTGTTGTTAACCCTTATGCACTATTCATTTTAATGTACACTCAGGATGTTGGGGTCGACTTTATAACATAATAATGTAATAAAAAATAAAAATAAAAAAATAATAAAAAATGTAATATCACTCACTTTATTAATGTTTTTACTCTTCATTTGTGCAGTGTTGGGGGAATTTAAAAATTGTAATAAAAAAAAATAAAATAATTAAAATAGGTTTTTATAATGAATGATTCAATGAATGAATGATTCAATGACTAACTCATGTTTCGTTCCTGAATGAATCAGCATTTTTGAACTAATAGAATGAGCGAATGACTCGCATAAAGGCAGTCATTTGCCGATTCAGGCATTTTGATGTAACATGCGGTAAGAGTCTGAAAGATCTTCACCACGAATCCTGTGAAAAGTCCCAGTGCTGTCGGACATAATGTTATAAAAAAAAAGAAAAAAAAATTCATTTAACCATATTATTATTTACAAAATTCAGAAAGATTTTTTTTTCTTCTCCAAACTAACTACAGATTGTTTAATAGCCCTATAATAGCCCTTGAGGACAGTCTACTGTAATATACTGTAACACAGAGGGAGGGCTAGGCAAGCTTAAGCCTGGTGTAAAGCAGTGAAGCAGAGTATAAGAAAGGAATGTGGGGTGACCTCAGTGTGGGTTGTGTGGAAAGCCTGACTAAGCGGCATTCACAGCCACATTATTTCAGATGCTGAGCACCATGATGATGGGGCACATATGTGAACACCTCTCACGTATGGAAATGTTCTGAAGAGGAGACTGCTGAGGGTACTAAAGAATGCCTAACCTCTTATTGCCATTGTGACTCACAGGCTATACTGAAAACTGAACCAATGCAAAACAGCTCTTATATGATGGAGAATAAAGAATGATCCAGAGAGACTTGTGGGTCGGTGCAGTAATTTGACTCTGTGACTAAACCATCATGGTTGCCATGGTGAAATACAAGTTTCAGTTCTCATGCTCCGTCCAAATTTGCCTACTTATACTATGCCCTAAATGTATGTAGCCTACTGTGAAGAAAAAGTACATACTTTTGAGTGTGTAGCAGAATAGTAGGCAAGCTTTGGGATATACTAATTCGTCATAATTGCGTCTTTAACAGACTGCTCTGTCACTTAGTTACATGCATCCTGTCACCGTTTAAACTGCCCTGTCAATCATCTTGATCAATTTAATTTAATTTCCTACCGTATCAGAGAGAAATGTAGTAGTACGTTGATCTGCCAGGCTGCGTTTAAGTCAATTTTTTTTTGCCCTTCCCTCGCTAACTTCCCTTTGCGAGTCCGTCTCGTTAACTCGGATGTACGTCATTGTACGTCGTTGCACGAGTGCCCACTACTGGTGGAACCCTTGAAATGTGTTTTAAGGAAACACACTAAACCCTTGATCACTTGTAATCTGCTATGGAGCAGATTTATTATTTACAGGTTTTTCCCCCCTAGTTTTATGCACCAGATAGCACACATACACCTGCAAGATGTTTTTTAAAGAGTGCTTTATCTGGAAAGCATCTGCTGTGTACAAACATCTGAGAGACGTCTTTAAGATGTCAGTTTTACATACATTCTAAATCAAAAACATCTTAAAGACATTTTCTAAATGTCTATTTAACGTCTGACAGGAAACGTCCAAGAGATGTATTGCAGATGAGCAAACACTCTAAAAAATAGCCTACATCTTCCAGATGTAAACACGGACATCAATTAGACGTCTCTGAGATGTACGTGATTTAATATGTGCTTATATTTAATTTTTTAGTAGCCCGAGCATACATACATGCCTATAGGCTATTAAAAAATTGTATATAAAAAAATATTAAATATAACAAAATACACAAACAAAAATGATAATACAATAAACTATAACTGTGTTAAAAAACAGCCAGCTTAAGGTAGCTACAACAAGTATTAAATGTGGTTAAATTGCCAATATCATACACTAGAGATGTGTGGGGCGGGGGTAAATTAAGCGTGTTCTGCTGTGACGTCATAATCATGTTGCATTGTGGTCTATGGATCTGCCTGAAGTGTAAATGTTGAGTGGATTCAGGCTGCGTTCCTTTTCAAATTTTTATGCCTTTCACTCACTAACTTCCCTCCGTCTCGTGGACTCGGACGTACATCATTGCTTACGTTGTGCAAGTGCAAACTACTGGTGGAACATAAGGTTTAAATGGAACGCACTAAGCCCTTGATCACTTCAATTCACTATGGATTCACTGAATTGTTCTTTGTTTAAATTATTTCAAAGTTACTGTTGGATTTAATGTTATTACCGTGACAAACTATACATCATAAAAAAAAAAGCTATTCATAAATATATTTTTTTTTTATACAAATTAATTAACTAATAGAATGATTAATTAATTATTAATTAATTAACAATGATAAATTTGGACTTTACAATAAACTGTCAAGTGTCTGCTTTCAAATGAGACCATACTTCTGCTTTTAGTGCAAAGGGTTCATGAACTGTGTCTGTTTTAGATTGGGTATACCATTTCTGGGGATGTATATAAGCTGTTGGAGAAAATATGTACAATCATAAAACTTTGACTGTGAACATAATTTAGCTACAAGAAATATGCGATTAAATCTCACCATAATTAAAATATTACACACTGTTATGCGATTCATTCTCAAAATAATTAATATCATACAATACAGTTAAAGTCCAACTGAAATCAAAATTTACCCTATTTACTTTGTTAGCGTATATTACTAGTCTTGTGGTGAACAATTAATCCGTGCAAGTTAATACACAGAAAAAAATTGTTTGCCGTCGTAATCTTTAATCAAAGTCTGAAAAGTTACTTCCAGTCTGGAATGGCGTTCCTTCTCTGATGACGTAGGTTTGACGGCTTGGGTTGGGAAACGCTTAACCACTCCCCTCAAACCGTTAGTCTGCTATGAGCAAGAGATGGAGAGGAGGAGCGCTAGAGTAAAACCCTGCCCTCTGTTCAATATTCCCTTTCACTGGGAAATACGTCACAACACTGGAGAAAAGTCGTTTGCAACTTCCGGTTCACGCGGACTTTAAGCACGGTCTGCTGTGACGTCATATAATCAAGTTGAATTGTGGGATATAATGCTGCTTGAAGTGTACATCAGAGTAGACTCGCTCCCTCTGTCAAAATCGAGGGGACGAAGGCCTATCCTCATAAACTTCCCTCACCCTCTTGACAAAGTGGAACTCACAGGGATTCCCCCGAGGCGAAGTGCTTATAGGGAAGTTTGCGAGTGCATGTCTAAAAGTGAAGTGGAACACACTCTCGCTCCCTCTGTCAAAATCGAGGGCTCGAGGATCTGTCCAAATAAACTTCCCTTGTCCACTTGACGAAGTTGTACGCTGAAAAATTTTAAGAAAAATGATGATAATAATAATAAATAAATAAATATTATATGATTTAGAATTTTTATATTGTTTTATTTTATTTTGGGATAATTAAATACATTTCTATCGATAATACTTTCATCTATCTATATTAATATATACAACAATATGAATATATATATATATATATATATATATATATATATATATATATATATATATATATATATATATATATATATTCATATTGTTGTATATATTAATGTTATTATATATATATATATATATATATATATATATATATATATATTTTATTTTTTTTTATAAAATAAGTATCTTAGGAAGTAGCCTAGTTACCTTTCTTTGGAACAGGACATTGTGAGTACACCTATAATGCTCTACAATGCTGAAAAGTCTTTCTTTTCAGGTGGGCTGAATAAGAAATGATTGATCCTACTAAGATGGTTGCAGACAATAGACTTGATCAATACGCCTCTTCATTGGTCTGGCAGGGGTTCTTCACAGAGAATCGAACTCTCAGTGCATTTGTCTTCCTTCTTCAGCCATGGCATTTCCCTCTCACCTGTCATAGACTGTCTCTAATCAATTGGGCTGCATGCCTGTCAGTTCTGTTCACTTGCATTCATGTCTATAGCTATAAACAATAATAAACACATAGTCTGAGACGCAGACTTCATATAATTATGCTCAAGTCACAGAATCCAGAGATATTTTTTGTCATACTTGTTGCTGCAACAGAATGCTGCTGTGGCGTATAATTGTCCGGACGCTATGTTCCAACAAGAATATTTTTCTTCTGGCACCATTCTGCAAGAAGTCCTAGTGAAATATACAGTGTCGTACAAGGAGAGGTTATTTTCTGAGTAGTGCTGATAGGTCAATAGCACTCACAGACCCATTTGCATTTAACGCTGAACACCATGACCTTAAGCGAAGTCTGAGAGGCAGAAGACCATGCCGGAATGACATTATCACCGAGTCTGAATAAGAGATGAAAGAAAGAAAACGATTTCCCTCTATGGACCAACATGCAGTCTGTACAGAACATAGACTGTAAAAAATCTGGACATAGTGTCCGTGACGTCACCCATAGGTTTCTGAAGAAAATTTTTGAAGCCCAAAGTGGGTGGAGCCGGCCGTCGATTTTGTGAGATTCGCCAACTCGCATCAAAACAACAGGTGTGAAATGAGATATGGGAAATTTTAACCTTCCTCAATCTCTTAATTTAGGGGTATTTTTTTACTTAAATTTGACAAGCAAATAAATTCTGTGGTCAAATCATGCTTTTTTAATTTGAGACTTTTAGCGAAGTCGAAGCCTTTGCTTTCTTTCAGAGACCTAGAGACAGTATTCATGCTAGTATTTTTTCACGTCTGGACTACTGTAACACTCTCAGAGGTGTAAAGTTCAGATTCAGAAAGTAAAAGTCCTCCTCAGTATATTGTTCCAATCACCTGGATTTGCTAATTAGCACAGTTTTCAGCCAGGAGATTGAACTAATTAGTGAAATCAGCTGTCTGAGTTCATGGGTGGAATAAACATATGGCAGGACTTTTACTTTCTGACCCCTGGACTTTACACCTCTGAACACTCTCTATACGGGAGTTAGCCAGAAAGCCCTTGCCCGTCTACAGTTCAAAATGCGGCTGCGAGATTGCTGACAGGCACTCGAAAGCGTGATCATATTAATCTCTCAAATGGCTGCCGGTCCATTTCTGGATCGAATTTAAACATTTATTGTTTGTCTTTAAGTCTTTGAACGGGTTGGCACCAAAATACCTGGAGACATTAGTGAACTGGCACTCCTCTGTGAGGCCCCTAAGATCCTCTGATCAGTTTCTCTTTGTGGTTCCCAGATCCAGATTAAAACTTAAGGGGGATCGTGCTTTTTCAGTTGCCGCCCCCAAACTTTGGAATTCATTGCCTTTTTGTGTTATCTGCTCAGATCATTTCCAGTTTTAAATCTTTGCTAAAAGCTCATTTATTAACTACGGCTTTCAATTACCTGGGTTATTAATTCTTAGGTGTGTGGTTGTTTTATATGTTGTTTCCTTGTCGTATGTTTGTTTTTATTATTATTATTATTTATTATTATTATTATTATTATTATTATTGATGTACAGCACTTTGGGCAACCTTGGTTGTATTGAAATGTGCTTTATAAAAATAAAATAATAATTTAAAAAAATGTGCAGGATACACCCATAAAAAGAGAGAGAGAGATAAAAAAAAAAACCCAAGGCAGCTGGGTCATTTACAAGATTTACTCTAAGTAAGGGGATTTCAAAGATTGACTATGTGTCCAATACACAGAATTCAGCTGGCAGTAATGTGTCCTCTTTGTTTGCGAGAGAGACTCTATGTACTGAGCAGTAGAAACACTTTTCCCCTGCCATTTTCCCCCTGCATGGTTTCTTCAACACTTTGTCGATATAATTATTCCATTTATTCGGTCCATTCTAGTCTGAGATCCCTCATCACATACTCTGAAAAAGAATCTCCTAGTAAGGACCTGAATTACAATGCAATTGATTTTAAAGACAAACTCACTTTGACATAATGGAGAAAATCTGTTTATCACCAGCTTGCAAAGGTTCATGACATATTCTGATGTGTGTGCAAATATAGAAACCATGCTAAATTGGGTAACACTTTATTTTGATGGTCCCCTTTGAACATTCTGTAAGTGACTATACATGACTATAAGTAACTTTGCAATTACATGTCAACTAACTCTCATTGGAGTATTAGTAGACTAATATCTGCCAACTCTTTATTGTAATGGTCCTCCAACAGACATTCTGTAGTCAATAAGTAACTTTGCAACTACATGTCAACTTATTTAACCCTAACCCTACCAGTCTACTAATACTCTAATGAGAGTTAGTAGACATGTAGGTGCAAAGTTACTTATAGTTAACAGAATGTGTTAAAGGGACCATCAAAATAAAGTGAAATCCTAAATGATCAGTTAAAACCATCAGGGCTCAATATGGTGATACAAAGTTATGCTTCTTTCCTACTCCAAAATGCCTCTGTAACCCAAAATTCTATCCATTATTCACTCTCAGAAAAAAAGGTACGAAAGCTGTCACTGGGGCTGTACCGTTTTAAAAGGTACATTTTTGTACCTAAAGGGTGCATATTGGTACCTTAATAGTACATATTAGTACCTAAAAGGGACAAATTAGTACCTAAAAGGAACAAATTAGTACCTAAAAGGAACAAAAGTGTACCTTTTGAAAAGGTACAGCCCCAGTGACAGCTTTCGTACCTTTTTTTAGTGTTCACCCTCATGTTGTTTCAAACCCAAAAAATTCTAGCTACTCTTCTCAGTATAATGAAAGTGATTGAGAATCTGTGCTGTCAGCGCCAAGCTCCATAACCTACTATAAAATCATCACAGAACTATTCTACATGTCATCTGAAGCCACATGATCGCTTTGTGTGATAAATAGATCAAATTTAAGTTACTCACTGGAAACTTTGTAATTGATTAATTTTTTGGTGAACCATTCCTTTAAGGATTCTGGCTGCCAAGATGAAGGTTGCAGGTTCAAAGCTTTGTAAGGCTGAGATTTGCAAAGATCCCAGCAGCGTGCCTCTGCTGCTTTGCATGCTTTGAATAAAAATATGTAAATAAAGAATTATTGTCTCAGCTATACAACTTGAGTGTATGGTCAATTTCTCTCTATTTTCTTTGTCTTATACATTTCTCCACAAAAGTTGATCAAGATAACGTAATGCAAGAGCAGCGTCAGTCTACTGTTATTCTTGGAAATAACGTGATTTCCTGAACAGTAGCCATCTGTTGAGTGGGAGGTGCTGCGGCGATTAAACAGCTTTAATGACTGAGCTGTAGAAAACACCTAGCTGCAATGCCACTCACTAACAACAGCTTTACGCAAGAACATCCGTTCCATCCCCATGACTGTCATTCACCCTCAGTGTCAGCTGAAGACCTTCCTCTGATGAAGAGCATGCCAAAGCATACTTATCTTTCAGCAGCGCTGTCAAAACACCGTTCTTATAGCCCACCAGACAACTCTGAGAGTAAGGAAGAAATAAAGTGAACTATAGTGGGAAGTGTTTTGCATTCTTTGAGTTGATGGGTATACAGATAATGGTTATACAATGAGCCGTTGATGTGAAATTTTGCCCATTTTGAGCTAGATAAAATCATTCAGGAGTGTGATCCCAGCAGGGAGGATTAAAGCACAGAGGTAGCGCTGAGGACAGATGATTTCTGCATGGGGGGTTTTGAGTCTTTGCAAAAAAAATCTTTTGTGTTTTGCAGTGATAATTTGCCAAGGGAATCAAAAAGTCAGATTTAGCATATAAATGATTTATGCAAATAAATTGTATTACAGTGAGTTAAAAATTAATGATGTAATTTGATCATATAAAAATAATTAATTATATAATATCAATTATATATGACTTTAGCTTAATAATTAATGATAAAATGATATATAACTTTATCATAATAACAATTATGCATAATGAATTATATATCAGTTTATCTTTTATTAAGTACAAATAAAATGCTTTAATTTTATAAGTCCTCTTATTTTGGGGTTAGTATGGGGGAACAAATACTATGGAAGTAAATGGGGCCCATCAACTGTTTGGTTACCGACGATATTCTTCAAAATATCTTCTTTTGTGTTCAGCAGAAGAAAGAGATCCATACAGGTTTGGAACAACTTGAGGGTGAGTAAATGACGACAGAATTTTCATTTTTTGGGTGAACTATCCCTTTAAGGAAGAAGAAGGAAAGAACAAAATTGAGGATGAAGGTAGAATAATAAAAAGGACTTTTACAGAGAGCAAAGAGTGAGCCATGCCAATAAAACATCCCAACACTGCCTCAATATAGCCTAAATACAGAAGCAGTGCATCTCCCAGCCTGATATTTTCATTGAAAGGCCCTTTTAAGCCTGTCTCATGTGAGGTGGAAAGTACAAGGAATCTGACAGAACACAATAAAAATAGTACCATTTTCTGTAGGTAAAGCAAATATATCTTCCCTTGTTATTCCCCAAACTGTTATAACATTGCTTTACGTCACTTCTCTGCTAGATTGCCACCCTCTATCAATGCATTTAAAATGCAATTAAAATGTCTGTTGTGATCTGATAAATGTCTTTATCTGACTCGGCAAGGATAAATCTTTAATGCGTACAGTGATGACAGTAATTTTATGTACACCCAAAAGAGAAAAGCATGCAAACTAATTTGTTAAAGCCTTCTAGAATGCATTGGTGAAGCCTTCTAGATAGACTGTAATTTTTGTATAATAAGAAGGTATCATTACAAATACTTTATCTTGGGTTTTTATATCCATAGACAAGTAATTTGATTTGCTAAAAATATATAATTGGTGTGACAATCTGTTTGACTCTTACCAAAAGAATGGTGCAGGTATGACGTCAGAACCCGGAAGTCTAATTCGCTGCTGGTTCCATCGAGATTTTCCGATGGTGTTTTATAATGTTTTTTTTTTTTTTATAATGTTTTCAATACTTTGAAGTTTTGTTCTACAACATACACTGCAGTGCACACACTCACACACCAAGTTGTCTTATCTAGTTACATATTAAAAATGTACATTTTCAAAAAGTGGACATAACTGCTTCAAAATTCGTGTTTTCGGTATGGGTGTGTGTACTTAGGTTGTAGAACAAAACGTCAAAGTATATAGTTTGCCACAGGCTTTACACATAAATCGAAAAACCCTAATATTAAACCCAAAGGAAAATCTCGAAGGAACCAATGGCGAATTAGTCTTCTGGGTTCTGATGTCATACCTGCACCACTCTTTTTTTGTAGTTCCGTTTGCAATATTGAACATCAAGAAACGATGACCCCTTTTTTTAGCTGTTGTAACATTATCAATAGTTTCCTCACCCTGAACTTAATTGCTGAGATGAAAAGTTCTATATTCATTAAAATTAATGTCAGTTCCAGTCAATTCAGTTCCAATCATTAAGATTTATAGCAGTCTATAGAAATTATTAACCATTAAATAGGCTACATAAAGTGTGTGCAAATGCAATTTACTTCCTGTCGCTTGTGCTTTAAAAACTGGTGTATGGTGTTCTTGTTCCAAAAAAAGTAGTAATTATGATAAAAATGAACTCAATTAGCCACTCACCTAAAACTACCCTTTGATGGTTACTCTTCAGGTAAAAACGTTCTCCCCAAGCCCTTGGGGCATCATAAATATGTTTGAAACTATAAATAATAATATTGTATGAATACATAATCATTTCTGTGTCATATTCCAGATTTAAATATCTTTTCTAAAACGCAACAGATGGTAATTTGCCTTACATCTATGTGTGTTGAATGCTATAAGCGGACATGCTGGCGGTTGAATAATTGCCCTTTGGACAGGATATTGTGTTTTACAGGAAATGAAAAACTCAGAACAAAAGATGAAAAATGTACCCCCAAAGATTACGTTTCAGCCCTCATATTTTTTAAAACAACGCCCACGTCCATTTCTAAAAGCAATAAGGATGACCCTTGTTCCCCATGCAAACCTTTCACAGACATGATGCGTTGCTGATTATTGGCCACATTTCCGCTCTGTAATGGAATATCGTCATATCTTTATGAAGTCCCTTTTAAGTTGGCTCCCTTTCTCCAGGTAGAAATTGGGCTTTGACGGAAACTAAATGTACGGGGAATAGGCTGGCTCTGTTGCTCCTCATTACCGCCAGAGCCTGGCTGTTCTAGCCCGACCGCAGCCCTGTGACTCATTTCTACAGTGAGTGAAAGCCACCTCTCCACTCTCCTTCATTAGCATGAAAGCTTTTCTGGCAGATCGCGCGCTCTGAAGAGATCCCTCGCAACGGCATCCATTTGTCCCTTTAGTGACGGCATTATTCGAACACCTCGGGAAGGTAGAGACGTCATTATTAATAATTGACTGCTCATGCAGTGCATTTTATTTTGATTTTGTGGAGTTAGTGTAAGCTGATCAAGAATGTTGCCTCGGTAGGAGAGTGCCACTTGTGCTTCGTATATTGCATTTTTTAATGCACACTGAATTTTCATAGCTAGAGCTCTGGTAATACCCTAGATCTATGTTGTGAGACTCTAATGAACGAATCATGTCTCACTCAGGCTCATATGGCAAGGTGTAAGAAAAAGGGTATATATCTAAGATGAAAGCTGACCATAAAACACTAAACAACTCATAAACTCGTAAACAATCAAAGCAATTTCAAGTCTCAAACGTAGGCCTATGTTTGACAGCAATAGGCTACATGCAGTAGCCTACAAAACAATAATATCTATTTAGACTGAGATAATCTTATTTAAATTTATTATTAACTGATTAACAAACACAACATACAGAATATTAAAGTCAAAGTAAAACCTTTTTTCTAACATTTTATATTAAAGTCCAACTGAAATCAAAATTGACCCTATTTACTTTGTTAGCGCATATTACTAGTCTTGTGGTGAAAAATTAATTTAGGAGTAAATTAGGAGTAAAACCCTGCCCTCTGTTCAATATTCCTTTTCACTGGGAAATACGTCACAACACTGGAGAAAAAGTCGTTTGCAACTTCCGGTTCACGTGGACTTTAAAATCATCATGAAATCAAAATTGACCCTATTTACTTTGTTGGCGCAAATTACTAGTCTTATGGTGAACAATGAATCTGTGCAAGTTAATACACAGGGAAAAAAAATAGTTTGGACATGTCTCTACCTACTATCACGATCTGTTGTGTTTTCTGTTTCATTTCAAGGACTTTTAGTTTGTCATTCATCATTTCCTGTGTTTGCAAACTCAAAATGTGACAATACTATTATTTCAGGTAGATTTTTGAAGGGCGTTGCTGAGTTTGAAATCGAACATCCCTACTTTAAAGTATGCGAAAAACAGTGCACCAAAAGAGTATGTCAAAATACATACTGTAGTATTCGAAAAACAGTATAGGCAGAAAGTCCCCAGATGACCTATTACATCTGGTCTGACCGAGATCCGGAAGTGCGCATTCGATGGACACTTTACCATCCCATGAGGCCACGAGAGAGGATTTATGAATGACAGTGAAGTGACGCAACTGACACTGGTAGGTCAATTGATAACAACATGGCGGATGTAGTACATCTATGACAATGATAATCTCTGGTGCAGATTATGTGCTTTATTTAATGTAAAAATAATTGAATGTGAGTCTGAATATAATTTTTCGTGAAAGCTACAGAGCCCCTAAAGGGACATGGTGGTGGAAGAAATATGGGATGGGAGGAAAAATATTTTTCAAAGCTTTTCCGTTCTCTCGCAAAACTTTTGCATTCCCCCAAAACACTTTGCGGTCTCTCCAGCGCTATCTCACGACCAATTCATACGTATTCGTACGACTGAGTACGAGGTGACTAATTCGTACGAATTCGTACAACCTGACTTGTCTAAACCCCAGTGATGGGTAGGGCGGGGTCACCAGGGGTAGGTGATTCGTACTAATTCATACGAATTGGGCAACATGTAAAATATGTACGATTTAGCAAAAATCGTACGAATTCGTATGAGTGAAGTCGTATCAATTAGCCACGTCGTAAAATACGTATGAATTGCCGTGAGATCGGGTTGGTCTCTCACAAAAATAAATATATATGCCTCCACTCGTGCTGATTGGGTTGATTATCTGAACATGCTCTTCCTGAACTTTGTTAATAAAGCATAATTTAGTTCATGTGTAATGCCCTCAGTTTCATTTGCTCATTGTCTGGATTACTCTCTTTTTTTTAAGTACGCTGCAAACCTCATCTCATCTTCATCCCCAGCCCAGCCGTGACACCTACATTTTTGCAAAACTCCAAAAATATACCTATACATACAACTCACTGCAGTTTGATAACTTGTGATAGCAGGGGTAGATTATCATTAGTGGGTGAAACATGCAAATCAAATATTTTTATTTCTTTCATTTCTCGAGGGACTAAAATAATAAGACACTTTTCTTCTAAAATATAAATATTTAAAAGTATAATTTTCCATTTTAGATGCTCATGTCTCAGCTATTGTACCTTGAAAAGGTGACTGATGTTTGACTAATACCGCTATGCACACTAAGAATTGTTGTTCATTTATTTTTAATAGCTTTTCCAATCATGCAAGCAACAATATTCATTAGAAGTTATTGCTGATGCAATTGGACATCATGTTGAAATTTATGTTTATTGTTGAAGTTTATGCTGAAGGTGATTTTACCATCTTAGATCTGTTTTTTTCTTTGCTGCTGTACAACCAACACTAATAACCGATCCATACATGGACAGTTAAAGGACCGCAAGATACTGGCTTCATCCAAAAGCGCATACTTCCCTAATATACAGTAGACGAAAAAAAAAAGTTTGTGACAAAAAAAGTATGTCCGAATTCACAAAAGAGTTGACAAAAAGTACCTGGATGACCTATTACTTCAGACACAACTGACACTGGTTGGTCAAAGGAGAATGACAAAATGGCAAATGTACAGTATTACGTCTGAATGACACACACATACTATATAGAACATACTTTTAGCAGTCACAAAGTAATTACTTATTCAAATATACTTATTTCTTACTTAACACTATACACAGTCGGCTTGAAACAGTTTCTCGAACAAGAAAAATCGTTGGGTGGGGCTTGGATTTGTCCATCGGAAACTGATTGGATCATTGTGGTTTGCTATTGCTGTGATGTCATTTGAGTGACAGGTTGTCCCGCCTTCGTGCCGAAAACACGTCATCAGAAAAGAGAAGTCGCTGATTTCAATACGTAATTCTTCACTTAGGCTTTTTTATTGCAGCTGTATGTGTCAAGTATGAATAAGTCTGCAGAGTTGCGTGCGAGTCTTTGTATCCCCATCTGTCAATGAACGTGCATGAATGAATGTGAGCGCGTGTTTTCTGAGGAAGGTGTTAAAAATAGGGAAACATTAATCACTGACAGAAGCAGAAACAGATCAGTTTGGATGGGCCGTGGCCGGGCGTCTCTGGCAGACCTCAGTGTCTGAGAGTGAGACTGACAGGTTTTAAATCAGGGCCTGTCAGTGGTTGTCACAGCAGATGGATTCGAGACAGATTTACCACCAGGGTGGACCAGGAGGCTGCAGGGAGGTCAGTAAGCACAGACCAAAAACGCTGAGTGGGACAGAGGGAGAAATCCCAAGGGTGAAATTCTTAAAAATTGCTTTTGAAAGATCTAATTTTTTTTCTCCCATTGGAAAGCATTTGGAGCAGAC
This sequence comes from Squalius cephalus, assembly GCF_949319135.1. Lineage (NCBI taxonomy): Eukaryota > Metazoa > Chordata > Actinopteri > Cypriniformes > Leuciscidae > Squalius > Squalius cephalus. The sequence goes on along the minus strand of NC_137136.1, from coordinate 10,259,318 downwards.
TCTTAAACAAACAAGAATCAATGAGCGTCCAAATCCCCTCTAACCAGCAAATGGATGTGTGATGCAGTTCTCGTCTTCAATAGGTCAAATAGCTGAATTTCCTCTCATAAACATGATCATACTACACTGTAAAATATAAGATTATTGGAGTATGTTTCATAAGAAAATATTATTTTAGTCTTTCGACTTCAAATTTTTACATTCAATTCAACGTTTGCCATTTCTTTGTAGTTTTTTTGTGAAATTTACATGCAATTTCTGAGTTAAAGTTGTTTAAGAGTAAATCCTACACCTACATTACCTAAAATCCTACAGCTGATTTTAAATTTTTCATTTTGTAAAATAAATAGGCTATTTATGGTGTTGACGCCTGAAGTATCGCAAAACTTTTTCCACTTTGAAAGGGAACATCTTTGGTTCCCTGAGAAGGGAAAAAATACATTTATTTTACAAAATGAAAAAATTAGTCAGCCAAAGTATTATTTGGTAACAAGCCATTCTATTGAGCTATTCTATTTTTAACGGGAATGAAAGTGAGGCTGTGAGGGATAGACATATACATCTCTTCAGTGGTGTGCACTGTTTTTAATGTGTTTTTGGATTGTGCTGGTGAAGAAACTGCAAAAATATCTTTCCAAGAGATTTCAGTAGACAAAAAAAAAAAAAAAAACACCAGACACATGAGCTGTGGGAAATTATAAGTGATCTAGGAGCTTCATACAGCTTTTTACAGCTGATGCCATTGAAAACACAGCAAGTCTATTCCTTCTCCAGCTTCCTGCTTTCAAACTCTCGAAACAAATTAATTAAAATATCAGCAGTAGAAACTGCTAAAGAGCTGCATATAAATAGAGGAAGATGAAGCTGCAAGTCAATTTTGATACCTTCAGACAGCACCTATCTATTTTTAATAATGCAATTAGATCTGGCTGGTACGCTCATTTCACTAAATTGGTCTCTGAGAACCAGAACACCCCAAGGGTGCTATTCTGGACTATTGACAGGCTTCTAAACGCCTCTCTTAGAAGTCATCCTGACACAATCCCAGGCTTTAAATGTGATAAGTTGGCAATGTTCCATAGAAAAGTATCAACTGTTAGGTTGGATATAAACAGAGCATTTGAAAATAGTACATTTGAGACTTTTATTACATCATTTACCATTGCAAGAATCTAATTTAGTTTTTAATGTTGTTTAGGAAAGTGATTTAGTTTGGTCGTTTGAACATAAGCTCCTCATCAGGTTCAAACCAAATACCAAATCTTGCCTTAAAGCTGTTTAGTGCAGTAATTGCCTTCATTGTATAAATGTTGCTTGATGTTGGTCAAGTCCAGGACAATTTTTTGATATTGGTAAGAATTTTTCATGTTTTTGAAAGAAGTCTGTTATTATGCTCACCAAGGCTGCATTCATTTGAAGAAAAATAGATAGTAATATTGTGAGATATTATTACAATTTAAGTAACTGTTTTCTATTTGAATATATTTTAAAATGTAATTAATTCCTGTGATGGCAAAGCTGGATTTTCAGCATCATTACTCCAGTCTTCAGTGTCACATGATCCTTCAGAAATCATTCTAATATACTGATTTAGTGCTCAAGAAACATCTTATTTTCAATGTCGAAAACAGTTGTGCTTATTCATATTTTTGTGGAAACCGTGATCAGAACAGCATTTATTTGAAATCATTTGTAAATTATACATTTATTTACTGTCACTTTTGATCAATTTAATGCATCCTTGAATAAAATGAATAAAAGTATAATTTCTTATATTAAAAATATAAATAAATAAATAAATAAATAAATAAATAACTGACCCCAAACTTTTGAACGGCAGTGTACGTATACTTTTTTTCAGACTTTTTATAATGTTAATTATTAGACTTAAACTTATATTGTTATTTATTGATTTTTTTTTCAAATCCCTTTTGGTGTTTTTATTGAAAGGTGCAATAGAAATTTGCATAGATTTATTGACGGAGCTGCATCAGATGAGAACTAATGAGAATGACAGCAGCGAGTGCTTTCCAAGCAATGTTGTCAATTTTACCTGATGAACAAACACATATGGAGCAAAATTGCATTGCTGAAATACTGAGAGTGGTGATTTCCATATAATTCATTCCAGATTACATTTAATTAGGCCTCTTCTGACATCCCTGGAACACGTCCCTGGAATACACACATACACCTTGTAAAGCCTCAAAGAAAGTAATTAGTCTATTTAGATGTTATATTATGACTTAATGTTACTATGTGCTGAGATTTTTTTTTTTTTTTTTTTTTTTACAATTAATGGTCTGCAGCAAACTGCAAAATATTTTTTTGATTCAGTATGTTTATACACACAACCTGATTTCACCAAGTGCAACATTCCAATCAATTAATCAGATTTTTTATATCAAGTTTATATCAAGATTAGGCTTACAACAAGGGTTAGTCTCACCTATCATTTCCCTCTAATTTTAGGGATAAGCTATGGGTAAGGTTAGGTTTAGGGGTAGGGATATGGTTATGATTACATTTTCAGACAGGAATGTTTTTCCAGGATCAACAAAATACGCTGACCCAGGAACGCTCTAACTCAGCAAAATCTTGACACAGTGGGACTATACGAGGAATGTTGTCCTGCGGTGTGACATCTAAAACTATTTTATAAATGTATATTTTATAATTATAAGGCAAGTGCCTTTCATATTAATAACTGATATGGGTTTTTAAAAAATTGCCTGCCTGACTGTAGGACTGTTTAAAATAAGCTAGTGCAAAAAGTCAACCCAAATAAAGCAATGTTGCAGAAAACACTATACAGAGCACCAGAGTAAAATAATGGCAAATCTGCCGGTTAGAAATGCAGAAAAATGTCTGTCTGACTGACAGATGGATGGGTGATAAGCTGTAGTCTATTGTCAGACTTTCCAAATTGCTTCACTCCCTGCTTTTTTAAAAATGAATCCAGTCTATACATTTAGTTTGTATACATTTGAATTATAATATTTTTAATGCTGTTGGCCTATTGGATGTTTATGATAAATGTCATGGAAGCTGCAGAATTGACTAGTTTGCATGGCTGACATTTACACACACACACACACAAAAAAAAACTAAAAGATTCAAAGTATCCACCAGGCACTTCCAACTATATAACCTGAAGCTTACTTACATATAGTGCAACTCATTAGTGCTTATTTAATAAGATGGTGGAATCAAAACATTCCATAAGGTTCTGTTCAAATCAGAGGTCAAATTATCACAGCATTTGTCGGAACACACTTTCTTATGTCCCTATGAGATAAACATCCAGCAGTTTGTTCGGTCTCATCTTAACACGCTTCGTTAGCTCAGGGTGTTTAATTAGAATATGTTCTCCAGTCACCCAGCTCTTTGTAGCGTATATCTCACCAAGCTTTCCAGCTGCACAGGTTATTAAAGGTCCTTTTTTTATAGCATACACTTCTAAAAGATCTATTTAGCAGTACTGTAACTGAGCATTAAGCTTCGTGGACTTGTGTATTGGTTTAAACAGCCTGAACTTGTCATGATTAGCGCTCAAGTACATGGGAAACTTTGAAAACAGATGTCCTTATGCATTAGTGAACTGAATATAAAAAATTAACACACACTATGAGACAAAGCCAGTGGGGTTATGTTCATTTAATTATTACTTTGATGTTCCTCTGCTGTGATTTCTCCTCTCAGCTGTGTCTATGTACAGTATGTCTTTGGTTTGTTGTTTAATTTTGTTTACACGAATCATATATACAGTATACATGGAGCTTGTCTTTAAAAATAACTCTTCGTGTTCACAATTGAAATCTTACGAAACCTTGATTTTGTAATACTGAAATTTTGATAAAACTGCCTAGTGTTTGTCAAATGTTATTTTTATTATACTATTATTATACTATTTATCAGATTTTGCTTTTACCTCTACTACTGCAACCTATAACCGTTATAATATTTTCTCTCCTTCTTGTCACTTTCCTCTGTGTTATTATTTATTTACAATTTATTTCATATATAATTCATAAATATTATTTGTTGTTGTAGCAGTGGATCTATTAAAGGGCATTTTATAGATCTATTTACTATAACATTACTCTTTCCATTTTTATTGCAACCAGTGATGTATTAAAAAAAGTGTTGAGCAACTAATGCTGACATAATTAGGTTCAGGACACTGGCTGCTCTGTGCTGACATGAAATTAATGTCCTTCATTTCCAGAACGGCCACAGTTTCCCTCCCACCAGATTCCCATGACTCCAATCCTAATGCATTCTTTTAATCGAATAATAACACACATTTATCATCATCAGCATTTGCAATTAGTTAAATCTTTATCAGTGGATTTATGGGCTCCTGATTTGAAAATGCATTGCAGTGTTGTTTCAGGATTATATATTATTGTATAATTTTTTTTAATTAGCAACATTTTTTTTTATATTTGTAGTTTAAATATATATATATATATATATCTCCTTCATCTGTCTTTCTATGTAACAGTCTGTCCATCTATCTGTCGATCTATCTATCTATCTGACTTTTTATCATCTGTCTATCCATCCATCCATCCATCCGTCTTTCCGTCCATCCCTCCATCTGTCTGTCTCTCTATATAACTGTCTGTCCATCTATCTTTCTATCAGTCTATAATACTGTCTCTGTCTGTCTGTCTGTCTATCTATCTATCTATCTATCTATCTATCTATCTATCTATCTATCTATCTATCTATCTATCTCTGACTTTATATCATCTATCTATCTATATTACTGTCTATCCATCCATCCATCCATCTGTCTGTCTTTCCGTCCGTCCCTCCATCTGTCTGTCTCTCTATATAACTGTCTGTCCATCTATCTTTCTATCAGTCTATATTACTGTCTCTGTCTGTCTTTCCGTCTGTCCCTACATCTGTCGGTCTCTCTAACTGTCTGTCCATCTATCTTTCTATCAGTCTATAATACTGTCTCTGTCTGTCTATCTGTCTATCTATCTATCTATCTATCTATCTATCTATCTATCTATCTATCTATCTATCTATCTATCTATCTATCTATCTATCTATCTATCTATCTATCACTGACTTTATATCATCTATCTATATTACTGTCTATCCATCCATCCATCCATCCATCTGTCTGTCTTTCCGTCCGTCCCTCCATCTGTCTGTCTCTCTATATAACTGTCTGTCCATCTATCTTTCTATCAGTCTATATTACTGTCTCTATCTTTCTGTCGTCCCTCCATCTATCGGTCTCTCTCTCTCTCTCTATCTCTCTATCTCTCTATCTCTCTATCTCTCTATCTATCTATCTATCTATCTATCTATCTATCTATCTATCTATCTATCTATCACACAGCAGCCAGGGCAAATTCAACAAGTTTTGCAACATCAATATGACATATTTCCCTTTATTATATAGATATACTTTTTTATTAGAAATATGACACATTCATTTTGTGCTCTGAAAACTGTACAATAACAAAGAAACCCCAGTGAAATTAAAAAAGGAAGTGTGGAAAGGCAGGGAGTTCATGGAGAATTCAGGCAAGTACGTATCATCTGGAGTGACAGTCAGTGATATCGAAATACACACTGTTACATGATGTTACAGAACACTCATATAGTCCAGTAACCCGATGAGAGTTGGGTGGGGGATCTCAGAATCGCAATGATATCTATAATAATGATAACAATAGTCCCCAAGCACAGTAAGAAAGATATTTATAGGCTAAAATTCATTTTGTAGAACTCTTCTGGAAATAATTACAATGCTGTACAACAGGACTCTGAGGAGTGAGTCTTGTGCTTGCTCTGTGTGCGAACACATCTAGCCAGAGAATAACACCCCTCTGCAGTTTCATATATAAGACTATTTATAATATATATTTATATATTCGTATTCATCTCCGTTTTCTCTTTCAAACTTGATTCTGCACATATTCTGAGACACAGGAGTTTGTTTCAGGTCTCTCAGCTCCAGTGATTCTGATGAAAACATCAAGCGAATGAAAACGTGAACCCACCAACTGGACTTCGACCTGCTTCCAAACTGAATCCCACGCCGATGTCACTTCGCCATTGACCGACTTCCGAAGGATCCGCAGGTGGATGCGGTGCATGGGACAGCACAGTGGCTAAGTTGTGGCTGTACTGGCTCAGGAGGGCGTTCGAGACAGATTAACAGTCATATGCAGATGGCTTTGGGCAATCACGTCACCTCTTGTGCCCCAAGCGTACGCATGTGTCACACTGATCAACAACGATGATGATAATACTAAGAATAGTCAAGAATTTGATTTTGAATGACGTGTAGCACACCTGATTCCTGTCGGGCAGTTGTAGCGCTACGTCTCTCTCTCTTTCATAACGCTCTCAAATGTGACATGAACACTAATATGTATCCAGAGGTGTAAGAAATTGAAGGCCACTCACTAAGGCTCATCTGCTCTTAGCCTGAATTCCAGCCCTTCCTTTTAGTCAGTCATTCCCAATGTTCCCATGGTAACATCCCGGGTCACTACTTAACTTGCCCAGTTCAGCCGTTCTTGGTAGCGCCAGCTCATTACCATAGCAACAGACTCAGACCTGGATTTTCTAAAGTGTTATGATTCGCTTTGACATTGAGGAAAAGGCCATTCCAGGATTACAAAAAAAAAAAAAAAAAAAAAAACACAAATAAAAATTGCACAGCCATGTTGCTTTCACTCTCTTTCAGTGTCTTTCTTGCATACTTTTTTTGCCTGCACTCTCGCTCAATTATCTTCCCCTCTCCTTATCCCTGTTTCCCTGCGAGTAGAGTTTGTTCTGTTTCTCTGTATGTTATGTTGGTCTTTCAGACCTCCGTCTGCAGGTCCATGATCTCTTGGCCCACCAGAGGGATGGTGGCACTGGCTTTCTCCCACTCCACCGCTTGCATCTCCAGGGGAGAGGCCTGTAGGGGCTCCAGCTCTTTACGCACCCATGATGGTGGGGAGTGGGTCTTCCTGATGCCCTCCCACACCCGCTTACTGGGGGTCTGCTGCTTGTCCTACATTATCAAACATAAAAAAAAAAAAAATTTGACATTTATGTGAAATGTCAAGAACTGTTTGGGCTATACTTCAGCGTTAAAAAACAAAAACACAAAACCAAAAATGGATTATATATTCAATGCAGGATATTAATATTATTGTTAGGGCAATTATTATTATTATTGTATTTAATATACATTTAGTTGAATACAGGAAATGAATATTGTTAGGACAAGTATTATTATTATTTTATTTAATATTTATTTAATGGAATACAGAAAATTAATATTATTGTTAGGACAATTATTATTATTGTATTTAATATACATTTAATTGCATACAGGCAATTAATAAATTATCAATATTATTTAATTTAATTAATATTACTTTAAGGGAAAACAAAATGAACATTATTATTTAGTAAAATGATTTAATATTATTTGTAATAAATTTTAATTCATTGTTATATATTATATTTAGGGATGTCAAATCTATTAATCGTGATTAATTGTATCTAACATAAAAGTTTATTAATATGTGTGTGTGTGTATATATATATATATATATATATATATATATATATATATATATATATATATATATATATATATACACAGTACAAACTTTTATGTTAGATGTGATTTATCAAATTTTGACAGCACTAATTATATTATATTATATTATATTAATTGTCAAGAAATTAATGTCATTTAACTTGAATTCTGCTAAATGCAAAGTACAATTTATCTTTCCTTTTGATTTTGGGAAGAAACTACTTATTTTTTCCACAAGATCCCATTAACGACAAATACATTGAGACACGTAAGACATTGAGTGATTAATGTAAATTCGTACACTAAGGTTGGTTTTATCGCTGCCTCCTGACGACACACTCCATCTCTTCCCAGGCTTCCCATCCACTGGGGGAGAATCTCTGTCCTTCTCTGCATGCTGCAGTTTCCTGTTTAAATCCTGGAACATGTCCTGGTGGCGCTTCCGTGTATGCATGATCTTCTGCAAGACAAAACCGGACTTAGAACCACTGCAGTGATGAATGAATCTGCACCACGCAAGACTGCTGTCATTTGTGGAAAGATTTACATTACACTGACCTCAAAGTCCAGCTCTGCATAGCGTGATTTTCGTCTCTAAAGGACAAATAAGAATAAAGGTTGTTATTGTGTGTCCTTCCAGAGTGGTCTTGGGGAAAAACAGCAAATGGGTCATTCTCAAAAAACAGTGATAAACATGTCCTTAGACATTTAAGTCATTAAAAAGATTTCAGATATTTAAAAACAAATACTTTATAAAAGACATCATTAACATCATAACAAAATATTACAATACATAAATGTATTGTATTTTTCTATTTTAAACATTAGTGCATGAAGCAAAACAATTTTTAAAAATAAAATACAATTAACATTTAAATTCAATTAATATAAAATCAATTTTAATATAATATAATGTAATATAATATATTTAAGTTTAAACAGAGCAAAAAAAAGCAAAAAAAAAGTTAATATAAAATGCTTAATCAAATTAACTTATTTAAATTAACATTTAATGCAACTAACATACAATTTTTTAATAATATAAATGATTAATTTAGTTATTAGTTAAGCTATTATTCTGATTTAAAAAAAAAAAAAAAAGTTTACAAAAAAATGAATATAGGAAAAACTGAACTTCAAATGTTCAACATTTTATAATATTTTGTACGTCAGAAAGTCAATACTGTTTGAGAATGACCCAAATGCAATAAGTAGGGGGGAAAAATGAGTGTAAAATTTTGGCACTTAGGGCAGACTTTGAGAAAGCATTGTGTCGCTTGTATATTGCATGTTTCCGCCGAGCTCCTGGCAAGAGTGTGCAGTAAACAGCTTGTGACCGAATGGCCTTTCTTTAGCCTGTCGGAGAGCGTCTGAGGGCAGTCTGACATTCTGCCTGTGCTGTGCGTGGCTGCAGCTGTGTGCCCGCAATGCATTCTGGGAGCATGTTTGGCCTGAGGTGAGGAGGAATCCATGCTTGTCATCTGCTCCCTTTTAAAGCATGAGCAAAATCTGACCTTTGCAGAGACTTTCTTTTCTAAGCGGGATAATTGCAAATGCAAAGAGGCATAATTTATGTAGCCTTCTTTCATTTCTTCCTTTTTAAAACGGCAGGTCTTTCATTCCATTAAGCGTTCCAATGCAGTTTTCATTGAAACCGAGTGCGTGTGCATTGGCTGATGTCAGTTGAAATGTAATTCTGAGCCACGTAATGACAGACACTCTCCACAAACATGCTTTTTTTCACTCCGCACATAAATTAGGACACTTGCTCCCTTGTGGCAGATATGATAAACATTGATGTGAATTCACAGCATCATAGGCAGATAGGTCTACAACACATTCCTCTGAACCAAAAACCAAAGTGTCCATCAGTTTTCAGTAATAATCACGGCTGAGAAAAGAAAGTGTATAAGATGAAGATGAAAAGATGTCTTGATTTAGGACCGCGAAAACAGCATCCACAGAGTTGTAAGACGCACGCAGATTTGTGCTGTTAGCCATCAAATGTTAATGTCACTGGGATTCTGAATCATTTAAGCTGTCAATCTTTCCATACAAACTGTGAAGAGTGTTTTCATTATTTAGACAAAATTAAGTCAAACATGCTCGTCTACAATGAGGAAACAGGTACAGGATATCTATCAGACCGTCTCTATGCAAAATAATCACATTTTTCTAGAAAATTTACCAGACTGAGTATGTGCAAAGTGTGCTTGAGAAAATATTGGTGGTCCAGTGTTTCTATAAAAAAAAAAACTTATAATACATAAATATAAAATATTACTACCAATCCTACTAATTCTAACTAACTAATCAGCTGCAGGGCTCATGAATATTAAGCATGTTGTCTGAAATCAAAACATGGACGTAATAGGTGAGAGCAAGCCAATGAGATTGCAGCTTGCGCATTAGTTCCGCCCACTACCAAAGGATCTGGCAGTGACTTCTGCTTCAGTCATTTCAAACAACCTCAGTCACTTTGACAAGAAAAAAACAAGAAAGAATCCCATTGACATGCAGCACGTCAATTCTACATGGTGTGTAAGACTCTCTTGCTTTCTCTCTCTTTGAGTGCATGTGAGAAAAAAAACATTCTTAGCAAAGCGACAGAGAGTAGGCGCCCATGCACTAGAGTTTACAGTTCATCACAATACGCTGCGCATACATTTATATTCATAACAATAGGAATAGTTTGCTGTAAAGATGGCAAGAAAAAAACTCAAACACTCAGTCAGAGTGTTAAGTGTAGGAGAGAGAACATATATCTGTGCTACATTTATAGTTTAATGTTGAACAACCCTTTTATTTGGTATACCACTTGTTACACAAGCACTGGCTGAGTGAGACCCTCTCTGGCTCAGCAGCGCTAATCATACCTGATCATATGTTAGACCAGCCTATAGTGAACACAACTCTGATCTTTGGTTTTAGAAGGTAGCCAATAAAGTATTTTCAAGTCAGAGGGCTCAAGTCCAAGTCAAGTCGCAAGTCATTGTTGTCAAAGTCTAAGTCGAGTCGCAAGTCTTCTTTGATTGTGTCAAGTTGAGTCGCAAGTCAAGTCCAAGTCATGCAACTCGAGTCCACATTTTTGAACGATACCCAACTCTATACGCGAGTGATTTCCTTGTAATGTAGAGGGTTGCATTGTTTGATCTCATGATTATCGTTGTTTCTTACCTCCAAAGAGCTCATAGACAGTGTGGAGATGGTCTCGCTCTTAGACATCATGCCGGAGTTCCCAGAGTCCCCTTGCTCACAACTGTTTATCATCTGGGATTCGCTGGAGATGTTCTGCACTGTCTGCCCCGGGGAGTCCCTCTCTGAGCAGGAAATGCTGACTCTGTCGGTGGGCAAGCTCTTTAGCCCGAAGCCTGGCACGGGATCGGTGCCAGCAGGGTTGGCCAGGTGGATGAGCCTGGTCTGGGGTAACTGTTCGATGCCGATGTTGTACTTGGTGGCTTGGTCCTCTTTGCCACCCTTCGAGGGCCTAAGGGTGTTGTTGTTGTTGGGCAAGAGCACGTAACCCTGGCCCGACCCTCCTCCTCCGCCGCCTTCAAGACCGCTGCTGTCTCCCGGAGCTCCGTCCAGCTGCTTGAAGAGCTCGCCGTCACAGATGTAAATAGATTTGGCTCCGGGTAGTTCGGTGCTGACCCCCGCAATGCCGCCTTTGTCGCGGCGCATGGTGAGTGTGTGGCTGGCGTAATCGGCAACGTTTTGCAGGTGGACCTTTGCCATGCTGGCAGGAAGGGTGTTGAAGTTGGAGCCTTTCTGTACCGTGATCTGCTGTGAAGCTACCTTCTCCTCACCTTGTTGGGAGGAACGCTTAAGGGTGCCTGCAAATCAGAGAGAAAAAGCCTTAGTAAGTGAAAAGGGATCATTCTGATTTGATAGCAGTGCTACATTTTACTGCCCTTTTAGCAGCTTAAATCATCATTTCTTCAAGTTAACAAGATTTTTTATTTGTTTTGGCAATGATGGTCATGAAGACCTTTGAGTTTCTGTAGGTATTTCACATATCATGAGTGTCACATGTGCTTAAGTATATGTGTAGTAGTTGAAACTACATCACGCATTCACAACAAGAAGATTCCATATTTCAGATTCCATTTGAATAATCACTGATGCTAGTCCATATTACATTTTACAGGCCTACTTTTGATTTATTAATTCAAAATTTGACAATCGCATACTTTCCTACTACATAGTAGGCGAAAAACAGTATGTGACAAAAGAAGTATGCCAAATTCACAGTTCTCATAAAAGAGTAGGTAAAAAGCACCCGGATGACCTACTACTTCTGTCAAGATTCTGAAGTGCACATACAATGGACACTTTACTATCCCATGAGGCCACGGGAGAGGATTTGTGAATGGAAGTGAAGCGACGCAGCTGATGCAGGTCGGTCACATGATAATGACAACATGGTGCATGTAATACGTCCGGATTACATTCATACTACACACATTCATACTATATAGAACGTACCTTTTTAGCAGTCACGGTTACTTATTTAAAGTGCCCCTATTATTGATTTTTGAAAATTACCTTTCATGTAGTGTGTAATGAAAACATCCTGCAAAGTTTTAAATCTGAAAGTGCACCACATATAAAGTTATTGTCTTTCAAATGTATGAGTCGACTCTGAGTTAATGAAATTAATCGTTTTTCAAACAAGCCTTTAGCTGTTCATTGTGACGTCAAGATGAAACATTAGCATATTGCCCGCCTACTTACTGTGCGCAGACTCCAGGGAAAACTTGAACCTCAAACACTGCAGCTGATTCCTGTGGATGCTGGACAGCATCATGTCGAGAAGACGCTGTGCTGTACAATGTGAAGGTAAAGCCAGTTTTTTTTTTCACTGCCCAAGGACGAGCATGTGAAGAATCAGTGGTTAAAATTCATCTTTACCACGATATCACAGCAGTATAATCCTAAACTTTTGCTGTGTTCCCTTTATTTTACTGACGACTGCTTCTCAAATCTTGGAGTTCAATGCAGGATTTGCAAACCGCTTGCTATTGAAAGATGGTGTTCAAAATACTTAGTTTTGAGTTTTATATTGTGTTGGTCTTCTGCTAACTGGCTAACTAACGTTATCACTGTCTTACTGAAATACTTCTGCTAATCAGTTGTGGGCCACTATTAACGTTACCTAAAACTGTGTCGTTCTCACGACTTTGAAGAAACGATTAAGCATGGAGCAAGATTTGTTTTACCAACATTTATGTTACATCAGTCATTCACGCTAGAGCTTGGCTAATGTATGTACTGTTATTGATACAGTTTCCCCATGTTCACCACAATAAATTAGAAAAATACTCGGTAAATAAATAAGTACAAGTAAAATAATCGAATTGTTGATGGACATGCACTTGTTAATGCTGATGGTGAGGAATTACAGTTGCGACATCTCTGTACCTCAAACTGAGTCGCGCATCACTGAGAACCGTCCTGCTCGAGTCGTCCTTGCGATGGAGGTGCGGGTTGAATAACTAGTTCTTCAAATGTTTCATCATCACACTCGCGGTCGGGTTGATATGGTAAAATCAACGTCATTGTTCGTTACTGTGTTTAGTTTACAGTGTAGGAAGCCTCAGGACCATTTTTTTACAGTCTATGCTCAGTACACACAGAGCTGACATTGTTATGGTAATGGGCGTTTTTGTTTTCGACAAACGCGCTGTACACGGTAGACCAATCACAGCAGACTGAGCTGCCTGGCCAATCAGAGCAAAGTAGCTCTTGGAAAGGAGGGATTTAGAGAGATTGATTCATCTGACAAGTCGTTTGAGAATCATTGAAAATGTGGTGATGTGCAAATGTATATTATGAAAAAATGAAAGAGTTTTTTTACCTTTGATGCATGTAAACCTGTTGTAGGAGACTCCAAAACAACATTAGGAAACTTTAAAATAGCATAATAGGGGCACTTTAAAAGAAGTACCTACTCAAGAGAGTATGCAATTTCGGATGCAGCCTATGCAAATTTTCAGGTAATCATTGGCTACCTTACAAAAGGTCTACGGAAAACAGGAGCAAGCAAAGTTACTACTGTTTGAACTTTGAGGGTCTTGTATGTATAATTTTTGGTTTGTATAATAATGTGGCCAAAACTTTAGCTTCAGCCAGTCATGTGAAAGGGTCTTTTGAGTAACCAAGTGAAGGGGGGCTGATGGAAGGCTTAATTTTTACTCATTCACACTTCAAAAAAGCAAAAAATATCACATCACACATCTCTATTTCTAGATGCTAGTTTGATGTGTCGTCTTGACAAATAATCAGAATCCCATTTCCGATAGATATCAGAGAAGAAAGCTGCTATCTGATAATGAAATGTCGGGAGGGACTTAATTAGGACAGGCCGGCAGATCTGAGGCACGGCAAGGGAACAGACAAGTCTATTTATCTGCATTTTGCTGCTTGCCAGCAATCAGATCGTGTTCTGAATCTCCTTGTAGAAAAAGCATTATGGGGCCTGTAAAATAGCACTTGTCTTGTATAAACAGCCGGCTGCACCTCTCAGATGGACATCACAGCAAATTTAAATGACCAGAGAGTGTGTTGAGGGACTCACCTGATCGGCAAGCAATGTCTACATCCTTTTCAAAGTCAGTCTGGAGAAAACAGAGAGAATGAGAGTTTTAATTCCCAATTTTATGTTTTATGTGTAAAGGAAATACAGAAATGTAGTCGCAAGTCACCATCAGCTGAGCATGGCCGTTCTGGAAAGATCCACCAGAGTCACCGTTTCCATCTTCTTGACGATCAACAACGCGACACTTTACTGCCTCTTGGACCTAATCGATTGTAAAAATCGTGTCTAAGTATTTTAATTTGCATCTAAAATTAGAAGTCTGCCTTTAAATTTGAAAACCGATTCAGGTATGGGACAAGGTTCACGCACCTCTCTGCGTAGGATGCAATGCACCATCACGATAACGAAGCCCTCGAGAGAGTCAAAGACAGCAAAAAGAATCTGAAACAAGGCTGAGCGGCGGTCGGTGATGGCCAGGACCGCCGACATCCAAGTGAGAGCCAGCAGTGGAAGCACAACACAGGAGCTCCACAGCGACGCCCTACAGGACAGGAGCAGAATTACAGTGAGTAAAGGTTTATATCACCATTGGCATACAAAAAAGACAAAGAGGGCAAAACTAAAGGATAAGTCACTCTTTTAGTTGATATTTAGAAATTTCTTAAAAAACTAATTAATACTTATAAAGCATATTATTGATTTCGTGGATATCTGATGAGTGTTTTAAAAGACGTGTCTGGTGTTGCAGTAAAAAGCATTAATATATGACTACACAGATCGATACAGTGCTCAATATGAGCTAGAGTTGCCCTTTTTGTTGATTATACTCTAAGCAATATCAATATTCTCAAAACATGGTTCAATCACAGTTCAAAACATATGTGAACAGGTGCAACAGGTAAAAATAAGCCAAAAGAAGCAATAAAAAGGAGCAATGGACGATGAAAAAGAGGAAGACAAATGAGAGGGTGATAGATGAAGGAATGTAGACACATCAGTGGTCTTTAGAGACAAACTCTCCCCTGATCATGGATTTGGAGGAAAGGGCCAGCATGCTCAGCAAGTCCTACTTCTCACTATTTTTACTATTTTATTCCTCCCTTTTATTTTACAAATGTATTCTTGATCTGTTTCAGTCTACTGCATTTGTATCTTTTAAACTCACCAACAAACACACTGCCAATCACACACACATCAAAGAATGCTCACACTCTCTTAAAAATAAAGGTTCTTTATTGGCATCGATGGTTCCTTGAAGAACCTTCAACGTCCATTGAACCTTTCAATTCCACAAAAGTTTCTTTATAGTGGAAAAAGGTTCTTTGGATTTTTAAAATGTTCTTCACACTTCAAAACACGGTTCTTTTCAGAACTTGTTCAGTGGCTACACTAGAACACTGGTGTGGGAAATAATCACAATTCATTCATTTCATTGATATACATTAAGGTTTTAATATATAGTTATATTATGAACAGAAAAGCAGATTCCATAAGGATGTACATAATCATCTTTATGAAGTACTTTTCCCTACAAAGCTTTCACCTGACATCCTTTTCACAAGCACTGCTAAACACAAACGTAGTCAACCCCGGGCATCTATACACATATATCAACACACGCATAATGCGGTAAAACATCATCGACCTTTCACCCTGGCAATTCACCGTATTGCAGGTTGCATCATTTTAACCTCTGTTATTGTTTCTTAGCTGCCGCCACATACAAAAACATCCTACAGATTCTCATGTACATTAACAAATGGCTGGTCAACTTGATCTCATATTATAGAGTAAAACACACAGCCAGCAGAAAGCTAATGACAGAAACCAGACCAACATGGCTCATTTCAGTCTCGCAGTCAAAAAAGCCATTCTTGGCATGGCTGCTATTATTAGCCCTTTAAAAAAAAAGTCCCATGGCAACCATTGCTTCCATCAAAATACCACAGAGTCCAACCAAAATACCATTCGGTTAGTGTTACTGCGAAAACTGATAACTTGGCCACCATTTAGACCAAAAAGAAATGAAAAAATATAATGACAGAAAGATGCAGAAAGATTCCTGTACTGTTTGAAGAATAGTGGTTGACCAGTTTGAGGTTTTCAATATCCTATATCTACAGTATATGCGATATAGGTTAATTTGTTCGAATTATAACAACTGAGATGTATATAAATATGCTGAAATGTGTTTAATTTGAGCTCATCTGTGAAATTTTTATGTTTTATCAGAATGTTTTTTGTGTTTTATTTCATTTTTTTGAATTAGCTTTTATTTAATAGTTTCAGTTAATAATTTTGTTGTGCTTTTGTCATTTATATTTTTTTATGTTTCTGTTTAGCTTTATTTTATATTATTTTATTTCAGTTTTAATTTAAGTAATTTTAGTACTTCAACATATTTATTTTATTTAGTTGCCAAGGCAACATTAATAAAGCTTTTTATTTCCAAAAACAATTTTTAAAACTTTTAGTTAACAATAACAACACTGAATATTACTCAAAATGTATTAAAATATCTGAAAGTGCCAACGCATATGTCAGCCGCCTAAGCAGGCATGGCAGATTTCTCAAAATGACCAAATACTGGCAAATTGACCAATTTTAAAGCTGGATGATATATTGATCTATCGCTTATTCAAAAATTGGTAAAGCATTATGCTAGCAACACCAAGGCGATAGGTTTGAACCCAGGGTTTTGAACATACTGAATGCACTGAAAATCGTTTTGGATGAAAGCGCCTGCCAAATGCATGAACTAATTTATTATAACTAAACCTATGCTACTTTGACAGAAATTATGGTTACCATGGTACCATCTTGAGCAAGGAACTGTCTGGTCAACTGCACACTACAAACACACTTGCACACTCACACACACATACACAACAAGGCTTCAAGATGGGCTCCTATTGCAATCTGCATGATTTAGCAGTGCAACAGCATAAAAGCTCCGTCTCTGTTTATCGCTTCTGACATAACAGCTAAGGAGCAATAGCAGGGTGAGGGAAATGAATGGGGGAGAAAACCAGAAAAGGAAATAAAGAGGGGTGAGGTAAGAAATATGCAGAAAAAAAAGAAAAATAGAACCGAAGGCAGAGCATCAAAGAGTTGGTAAATAATTAGCGGGACTAACATGGCGTTACTGGTAGCTGTGGTGGAAACGTCAGCCGACGAGATAACTCCGCACTTGGCACATTTGAGCGTCATATTGTACAGTGGCACTGTCATCTGACTGCAAAGTCAAATCAACACACTGAAATACACATGTACGCTGATATATAACCACACACACGCTCTCGCACACACACACAAACACAGAGACACATACACCTACATACATGTTGATACACAGACCTAGCGGACACAGAATCCCCTTCAAGCTCCCACTCAAGGCAGATCTCTGTCAAGGCTTTGGGAAGAGTGCAGGAATGATGGAAAAGATGCTGTCACGATAGTTTTATTTCTAAATAGGCCTGATTGAACATGTGGGACAAAGAGCTAGCAAGTAAAAAAACAAATCAACTCTATATGTCATGCATGTATGTATGGATTACCATCACTTTTTTCCACTGACAGTCTACGTAAAATATTTCATGATAGGATTTTGATTCTGTCATATCAATGACATCAAAATCTTCTTTTGCATTAGTATGCCATACGGAATTTGCTTGATTTAGGCTGCGAGCAGTTTATCCGTCCCACACTGCATCTGTCTTTGGTCGCTGGAGAGAGACATGGGAACTCGAAAAAGCTGGCTGAAAAACATACACACAAACATTCATGCGTGTTGACAGCCGGAGATCGTGCATTCACAGACGCGAGCTAAATCACGGTCATTTTAGGAGACACATTATAGTCATCCACAGCCATAACTGCCAATATCCTGCATGCACGAACTCTGCATTATATCTATGTGTGGCTTGTTTCTTTTATTATTATGAAATAAACTGCAGTATACATTATTTAAGTCTGCAATGCCACTGTTGAGACAGAGACTATTTACTTTTATCCTAAAATATGCTTCTCAAATGCATTTTAATATTTGCAGACAGCTTATGAAATGTGAGCATTGTCCAACATTAGCATTGTCCAACATTTTCCAAAAACACACTACTGTTAAAAATGTTGGGGTCGGTAAGATTTTTAAAAAATGTTTTTGAAAGAAATCTCTTATACTCACCAAGGATGCATTTATTTGATAAAAAATACAGTAAAAACAGTAATATTGTGAAATGTTATTACAATTTAAAATAACAGTTTTTTTTTTATTCAAATATATTTTAAATTGTAATTTATTCCTGTGATGGCAAAGGTGAATTTTCATCAGCCATTACAAGCCACATGAACATTTCTTATTACGTCACAATTGCGCAGCTCAATATTTTTGTGGAAACTGTAATTATTTTTTATTTTTTTTCAGGATTCTTTGATGAATGGAAAGTTCAAAAGAACCGAAATCAAAAAGAAATATTATGTAACAAAAAATGTCTTTACTGGTCAATTTTGATCAATTTAATGTTTCTTTGCTAATTAGAAGTATTTATTTATTTAAAAAAAAATCTTACTGACTCCAAACTTTTGAACGGTAATGCATGTAATAAAACTGTTAAAAATAGCCACCTCCAAAAAACTAAAATAAAGATAAAGCCAAGATAAAGCATGGCTGCCCAAACGTATAGGAAGTTGATTCTGCTACTGGCAGACATATAGATTAAACCCTGAATAATATAAGAAATTCAATTCCAAGCAAAAGGCCAATGCCACCAATAAAACCTCAATAGAGGCAGTGATATTAAAAAGCAATCAGCATTTTTTTTAATATAAGACATCTTTCTAGTCCTCATGGAGGAACTTCAAAGACCTAGCTCACATGATCCTATATCAAACATTACAACGACGTTCTCATTTTTTTTACCCTCCATT
Source organism: Squalius cephalus (assembly GCF_949319135.1). NCBI lineage: Eukaryota > Metazoa > Chordata > Actinopteri > Cypriniformes > Leuciscidae > Squalius > Squalius cephalus. The sequence continues at coordinate 10,240,281 of NC_137136.1, read as the reverse complement.
TTTGAAACAGTTCATCTTTTGTTTTGTCTTGCCACAGGTAGTAAATGAATGTGAAAGCTCTTGATGTGGACCACAGCAATTTATCAAAATGCCCTTTGTTATTCTAAAACTGAAGAAAATGACATAATTTACAGGTGTACAGAGACTACCCAAAATGCTGCGGCTGCACTACGCATGATTAACAGTTGTGCTTATTAGTTAGGCTAATGAAAAATGTTTTGTTTAAGAACAAGGGTGAGGGAGGGAGAGAAAAGTGATAAAAATCCTCCCTCTAAATGTGATTCACCCTTCCCATCTATCAGCACCAAACAACGGCAGCCAGCCTTGAGTTTATCTATTTCCGCAGAGAATGCAATGCGGCTAGAAAATACTCAAACAAACATGTTGATAAGAGTTTCGGAATTGCAAAAATATTTCCCATTATTACTTAGACACAAACAGAACTCTGACTTTCCAAAAAAAAATCCAATCCGATCCAAAATGTCCAAACAATGAAATCCACATACTTTCTCATACAAGCCTACATTTGCACACTCCCAAACACACACACACACACACACACACACAAACAAACTAATTTATGGATCCAAACTGAACCTACAGCTATTCTAAATCTAAATGTCTAATCTAAAGCACTTTTAATCTAACCAGCATGCTTCCATCAGAATTAATAAGAAAGGGTTGAGTCCTAAAAGATTGCATCAGGCAAATGTAAGCGCTAAATTGTGGGATAGGCTAAATTAGAGGATGGGCGGACCTGCATCTCAGCCAATCGGTGGCGGGTGGGCGGGGCAGAGAGGAGAGCCCTGAGTGTGAGCGAGGGGATGCTGTGGTAACTCTGATACAATGTCTCAAACAGCACAAAAACAAACACAATCAAGCAGAGAGATCATAGCAGAGGCAAACACAATGTAAATGAAATGAAATAATCATAATAACAATCTAAAAACACAAAGCAAAGAGAAGGAACAAGAGAAAGAAAACGCTCGGATGCAAAAATGATGCCAGTAAGGGCACGCGTCAGCCTGCAGGCAGTGGAGCACAGCCCAGAAAAGGAAACACAGACAGTCAATCATGAGTCATAGCATGAGTAATATTCATCTTCTCTGTAATAAATCGCAGGACACATTTCTGCTGTAAAGCCTGATTGGTAAAAGACATGTGAATCTTGGAAGATTAACAAATCCAGTGTGTAATTGATGGTCAATGGCACGGAGATGGACAGCGTAGGATTGAGAAACCCTTATAATGAGGTCTATAATAACAATTCTCAGTTCATACTTCAGCTTCAATGGCATTTAACTCGCACGACTGAAAACTTGTTCAAATCAATGGATATAAATTGAGAAATTCACTCAGCTTGAGTGCTATCGATCAGACGCATGAAGCTGACGCCTTATGTGAGATTTCCTTTGCCGGCTCCTTTGCGACTGCCCCTCAAATAAACATTTCACACACAGAAACATGACATTGAATCAAGATGCACAGCAACACCTAAAAATCAAGAGAAGCTGGAGAAATGATTAAGCGACACATGGCAAATCACCAACGGAAATGTAAAAGAAATGCAATGAGTGAGCAAAGGTGTCATCTTGCTTTTGACAGCACCTATAACCAGTCCATATCAATCTCTTCCCCTCTGAAGGACAAAAAATTTCAAAGCATAAACATTTCAAGTTTGTTTGCTAATTTATATGTAAAACAAGAAGAAAAAAACGATTTGGAAATGGGGTAAGAAAAACTCAATTCAACATATATTACAGAAAAAGATCATATAAGTAAATCTACTGATATTATGTGATATTATTTTAGCGGAAAACAAGACAAAATAATTTGATTTGATGATACATTTGGTAATATGTGTCCTGTTGGAGGAGGGAGAGATGTTATGAAAGGTCTGGCCAATGAATGTCTTTCCCAGAGCTGGTTAGAGGTCAGCCAATGAGATGAATGAATACTGTGAGGCATACCCGGCCCTCTCCTTGAGTTTCATATCAGTTATGCCATCTTTGGACACCAGTTTGTTAAAAACCAGAATCCCGATTACCATGTTAACCTGGTGAAGAGAGAGGAAAAAGGTGAACACATCACAAATACAGCCACACAACAGATACACGGTTCTAGTGACTTCTCCTGTGTGCTGGTTTTTATCTGGTTTAGGAGGATTCTGTAAAGCCTCCTTTACTTAATGGTTTTGTTGTATTTTAATAAGAAAATCTTTTAGAGTAATGTTTTAAAGTCCCCCTGTGGTAAAAATCAAGCTTTTAATGTTGAATATATGTCTATGTGGTGTTTTTAATATGCTTTAAGACAAACCATGTACAAATTCAGAAGTCAACACCATTGCGAAGTATTTTCTCTTTAAAACTGCAAAGACAGTCTCAAAAACGCCACAAACTACCTTGTAACCAATCACGTCAACGTGTGATCGACAACGAGTGGAGCTCTGAGCTGGTGTGAGTGAGTGGAGGCGGGGCTAATTTGCATATTCATAGAACCACGTATACTAAATGAGGCAAGTGTGTAGAGTTACATTCAAGCTATTTTAAGGCATGACGAATTTTTGTCATTTTGGTGATCAACGATTAGTTTTAAGGGATAAAATTCCTGACTACAGGGGGACTATAACGGTACTGTAAATTTGCCTTTAATTTATGACTATTGCACTGTATCTCATATACTAGTTGCTTACTGCTAACGTGTCCAGACAAACCTAATGAAGTCAAAAATATCAATAATAGTTCTGATAATACTAATATTTTAGCAGTCAATTTCCAATTTTATGATTTTGGATACCGATATTTCACACCACAGCAAATACTAATATGCTACTAAATTTACACCTTCATTTTTCAACTGGAATATTAATATACAATTTAAAAAATGTACAGAATCCTCTGAAACAAGGTTGAAAAATGCTTTGGTTCTACACAGAAAAACTGCACTAGAATGACGTTTCAAAAATTCCACACTCAACCATATCAGTGTCTGACTAAATAAAATCTGTTGTCCAATAAAAGAGATACTGCTGTAATCCATGTTAATATTGTGTAAGCCCAGATCAGGTTTAATTAATCTGCAGTGGCTATATGACCACACTAGCATACGCTGTTTAAACAGATCCACTAAAACACGTGTTTGCTAGATATTATGTTGTGGTGTTATGAGGGTAAAATCTGGATTGTCTGCATTCTCATTCACTTCCATTCTAAGTGCTTGTCACTAAAGCTGGAAATGAAGGACAGAAGATTTTTTGTGAATAAATCAAACAGAGAGAGAAATTGTACCAAGACGACAGCAGCGGCTGGTCCCACAAATGCATACAACAGTCCACCTTCCAGAGACAGCCAGCAACTAACACAAAACACAAAAGCAGAAAAGAAAGAGTAAGAACGAGAGAGATGGAAGAAATAAAAGGATAAAGAGACTAAAAGGAAAATAGTAATCAGTGATGTCATATGTTGTGGTTGTCATTACTTATCCTCCTTGTAGGATACAAGGCAGGGAAGGACTGGCCATAGGGAACACTAGGACTATCAGAAATATATGATTAATCATGATCACTTCATCATGATCATACTTACTAGTTAACAGTGCCATATCCCTTTGCCTTGGTGAATCCAACAGAAATTGCAACAACAAGAGCAGGTAAACCTATAATAAAGGAACAGAAATGAGTGGAGAGCTGTTGAGTACTTTCTATATATCATGTATCAAGATGTTACATTCAGTTAAATTTAATCTAAGATTTTAGATCAATTATAGCATGTAGTATCAAACAATGCTGCTAAAACAAACTGAAATGTTATATCAACTACCCAGTTGGGTCATTATTTGCCGATAAGACTCTCATTAATAGAGTTAAGCACTGACATTTCATGAAATCATTATCCAGAAGTTACAATATGTTCATGTTAATTTAAATAGAAATATTTGTAGTGGATGTGCTGCTTTTGACACTTTTCCTGTGGAATGCTGTGTTTTAATGTTTTAACTACAGCGATGCCGCTTTGAATTGTGTTCTAAACAGCAGCACTTACGTTCTGAGAAAATATTTTCGTGCAAATAATGAACAATGATGAGCACTTCGTCTAAGCAGATGGCTTAGCAACATAGACAGTTGGCCTATAATGAAAGACACTGAAGGACTCGCTCGGTGATCGAACGGTCCATTGGCCGGTTTGAATAAGTCCGATGACAGTAGGGTGTAAAACCTCTGCTGCACACAGGTGCTGTTGGTGTCGTGCACAGACAGACATAGCCTTATGAAAACCATTTTTGGGGAAAACCATTTATTTCCAATATTCTGAAAAATTTGAAGGATAGAATTTAAAGGAAAACTTCGGATATGAACGTTTTATTTTTTTAAATGTTTTGTCAGTGAGCTGAGTCAGACAATTATTTATACTGCAAAAAGATATGGCCTATCCGTTTCCATTAAAAATATATAAAACATCCTTAAATACATATTTAACTTAACATTTGCTTAAAGCAATTAAAAATAGCCAACTATTTGGCCAGTGGAAAATATTGAGAAAAACAAAATGTTTTTTTTTTTTTTTTTTTTTATACAATATTGTTTTATTTATTCTAAAACAAGGCAAGGCTACTGAATGATTTTTAATAATGTAATGTGACCTTATATGTAGTCCTTATTTCATATTTTCCTAATGTTTTGTGTTAAACATGGTATCACATGGATGGGAATATGCATGGAAATGATATGCAGATGACGTTATGCATAGTAATAGTGTTATGCGTTGTAAGCTCCATATATGGTTATTTCGGGGAGGAGACGGGATATGCACAATCTTCCGCTGACTGGGTTTTATAAAGGAAATTTTGTGCAGGTACTATGTTTTGTGCGTACACACACAGCACAAGGTTTCATACACAAGGCCCCTGGTCACTTCATACATTTTCTCTGATCAGATAGCTATCCAATCATGAAGAGACAAGGTGTAAATACCCTCTAAAACACTTGTGAGAGAGTAAAATCCGATCATTCAAACCACTTCTGGAGGTGGTTTGTTATGCATTACATATGAAACTGGACAAGTGTAAATGCATCTGGTTGTGTTAAAACCACATATGTAAATTTTCCTTCCCAAAATACCATTTACAGACATCCTACCGTGCAACATCTAATTTCTGGGAGATGGCACAATACAACCACCCCCCACCACCATAATATAAAAAATTATATTAAACCAATTGTATTCATTCGCGTAAGCTGCCTAATATGGGTTTGTTCACTCAATAGAATTCCTGTGCCAAAATTGAAAGGATGTAGTTGAGTGTGACTAAAAAAAGATGAACAAATCTGAACCAAGTGGTCACAGAAGACGCATTTGAAAAGTGTGATAATACCATGTGTAACGCTAACGAGTCTTGGCTGACTACTTGTGATCGGTTTTCATCGAAAACGCATCTTAATACCAGGTGGAAACATGCTTTCTGTCTTACTCGCTCGATTTCTGCGATATTGTATATAATTTGCGGGCACCAGGGAGCCGCTATCAGTATGCGGAAGACTCCCGGACCTTCTGGAAGAGGTGGGATGTCTGCATTTACTATTTCCCGAAATGGAAAAAAATTAAACATGTGAGAGTGTGTTATACCAGCTCCTGTTAACCAGATAAGACAGTACTACAGCATCACGCGTCGCCACAGATATGGCCCGCTGCTAATGAGTAGCTGAGTATCTTTACAGCAAACCGATGTGCAAACTGCAGCAAATGAAACTGAAAGTTCGGCGTCACATCATGAAGCTTGACACACAATCACCTTCTTTAAAAGTAGTGAGGTTAAATTATCTCACCAGTTAGTATCACTTTATCATCTATTGCAGCCTTTGATCTTGAAATTAGCTGATAATAAATCAAATGCAGCTCGTATCTGTTGCTTTCCTGACGTGAACTCCACTGAATATAGCGAAGATCAGATTTATATTCGTTTTGCAGAGACACATTTATGTGGCCAAGTGTAAATGGAACAGTTTTAACAAATCGGATAGCTATTCGATCAGTAAAAATGCGTGAAGTAACTAGTTGTAAATAGGCCCATAATAGGAAGTCAAAGAGATAAGCCTCACCCCAACCAAGGCAGAGGAAACGCTTGCGTATAATGCGGTTTCTAAGACGGCCAGTCACGGCCATGTAAGACTGCCATGCCTCCGTGAGAACCCAACAGAAAGAGGACAGGAAGAAGAAGTGCAGAAATGCAGCCACAAGAGTACAAACAACCTGAGAGCAAGAAAATAGAGACAGAAAGAGAGAGTCCATCCATCAAAGATAAGGTTATGGAAAAGGAAAATAGGAAGATTATGAAACATATTTTGTTGTAGATCAAGGATTTTTATCAATTTATTTGTGTTTGTTTGGCCTTACCTTGTTCCGTGTCTGGGTTTGTCCAATAAGTATGAGTGCGTTGGAGGAGATGATGGACAGACAAAAGTTGATGAGGATGACAGAACGTTCTGAGCGGATATACCTGAAGAAAAACACACAGAAACACTGAGCCAATACTCAGTGAATGACGCCTATTGCTCACAATCATTCACTCACAATGCTTTTAATAAATAGGCACATCAATGGAACCTGAACTGCTGTATAATAGCCAGTGGTGATGACCAAGATGTCAACTGCCTCTGTACAGACTACTGAAGCACAAGATGCTTTTTGGATTACTCTCAAATCAGGCTCCAGCCTTTGGAGTTCTTGCGGCTTTAATGACATAAAGCTAACAGAGCACATAACAAAGACTAAAACACTGTGAAATTAATTTAGACTTTTTAAAAACTTTTATTTCAAATCTAATTTGTCTGACAAAAATTAAGTTTTTTAAATGTAAAACAACAGTATTTTGGATGCCTCTATATATATACACTACAACGTGTTTTTTTATGTTTTTGAAAGAAGTCTCGTATGCTCACCATGGCTGCATTCATTTGATCAAAAATCAAATAAATGCAATATTCCTGAAATATTGGAAAATATTATAACAATTTAAAATAAAACTATTTTAATATTTTAAAATGTTATTTATACCTTTGATGGCAAAGCTGAATTTTCAGCATCATTACTCCAGTCTTGTGTCACATGATCCATCAGAAATCATTCTAATATGCTGATATGATGGTCAAGCAACTTTCTTATCATCAGTGTTGAAAACATTGAAATATTGATAACAAATGTTGGGCTGATTAATATTTTTGTGGAAACCGTGATATATTTCTTTCAAGATTCAGTAATGTTCAAAATAATAGCATTTATTAGATTTTTTTTTAACCATGTAAAAGTCTATTTATTGCCACTTTTGATCAATTTAATACATTCCTTCTAAATAAAAGTATTAATTTAAACATTTTTTACTGACCCCACATTCACTTAAATTGACTATTTACTTAAAATTAATTTAGAAATAATACAAAATGTGAAATGACCATGGACAAGGCTGTTGGTAGTTTTTGGAACTGAAAGTAAACTGCCTGACCACTTAGTTAATGTGCCAATTAAGCACAATCAAGCACACTAGTCACTAATAACCACAACTGAATCATAAATAACAACCTGACTTGTTTAGGATTACATCATGTCAAATAATTGATTTGAATCTCAAACTCCAAAGCATCGCAAATCTCTTTATTCAAAAATATGCCGCTGTCCATGGTGCTGAAGCCCCTGTGGCTTCCCATTAATGTCTATGAGTTTCTTTTACTGGTGAACAGCCAAATTGTGTTTTAGCAGTGGAAGATCTTGCTTACCTCCAAACGGACACATAGATGATGATGAGGAGAAGCAGGGTGAGGGACGACACCCCGCAGCCCACGATCAGAGTCACAGATGGAAGCTGGGACTTATCCATGTTCTGTCAACACAAGAAAATAGACTCAGTTAGTGCTCACAGATGCAAACGGTGCATCAGGCTAGCCGCCTGCCGTCCTCCATGCGATTCTGTGCTGAAGAGAGCTGGGGAGAGTGGGCTGCTGTCCGTGTGGCTCCGGCTAAGGAACAAGGTGAGATGAAGGTCACTCGGCAAAGGGCTGATACTGAGATATCCAGAGGGCACAGCAGAGAGCTACAGTATAGCAACCTATGACTGCCTTTAATGCCATAAAGACCTACGGAAAAGCTAAATGCTTGATGCTGTGAATTACTCATACACAGATTGTGAACCAAAAGCTTCAAATATAACACATTTGCAGGCTTGCGCAACCATTGTCTTGGTTGCCATGGTGATGTGTTGGAGAAACAGCGGCCACTGCAGTGGTGTACGCAGCATTAACTGTACCATAGGTGTGAGTAGTGCATGCCTGCGTGTTCGTGAATATCTGCATCCCTTGCTTAAGCATTAAGCCATTATAATGCATGGCTATAACTACTTGCATTTCAACATTTTAAATACATTTATGTGGTACTGTGGAGTTAAGGATGTCCACGGGGTGTGGACTTCTCACCTTAGCTCAAAAACACACAGACTTACACTTACACCCAAAGATAATTGGTTGCGTTTATAGCCTGTCTTGTCTCCAGGTTTAATGTGCGCACAGGGCCAAGTTAATTAAATCCCTCTGATTAATCTGCACTGCAGTGTGGTCCCCACTGACAATCAAGAAAGAAATGCATCCTCTGAGACTAAGTTTGTCTTCCCCTAGCCAATCAAACACCTGACTAAGCCTAAGCTGTGGAAGACAGGCTAGTACTCAGAGCAACCTCTATCGAACCAAGGGAATTATTTAGTCCATCAGTGCAGATGGAGACCCACAGCAAGTTGGGAATAGAAACTCTAGAGTATCAAGTCCCATCACTTCTGAAATGTTTGAAGGAGGCTTGGGAAATTAAAATGATAGCACATAGACTACATCATCTGCATACAATTTGTTCAGTTTTGTAATAATTTAGGCCATTTGTAGTTAGTATCTGCTGTCATAGGTATCAGGACAATAAGAGGACATTTGCCAACACTTAAAATAGAGACTGGCCAATATTGCTTCATTGATGACCAATACAGATTATTATTATGCAAGTGTCTCATAACCAATATTCAGAACCACAATTGTTTTGTTTCAGATTGAGATGCAATAATCACTAAATGATACAATGGAAACATAATATGCATTAGGGATAAACAAACAAACAAACAAACAAACCTTACTGACAATGAATGATAAAATGTATACCTTGAATGCAACGTTAGTTCCTTTGGATAAAAGCCCCAAATGCAAAAATGTAAATAAATAAATGTAATTGTTAAGTCGGAATATACTTGAAAATGAGTGGGTGTTATATAAAAAGCTATTCTAAACAATCCATAAGTTACTTTAATACTGCAGTTAAAATACGGTCATTGGTCTAACCATTTATTGGTATTTTAAACTTGCCAAACTGTATGCAAATGAATAAAAAGAACATAAAACTCGACTTGCAAAGGCAATACTAAATCTTGTACAAGGGATGAGCAAAAAGACAACGGCCTACCTCAGAAGAATGTACTAACATGAAATACCCCAACACAGCGTGTGGTTTCTTGTTCTTGCCATCTTCACTGACCCATATTCAAGAATGATGTATTCAGAGCTTCATCCAAGTACAACTGCAGTGTAACTGTGCATTTCTACAAGCTTTAGCTCATAAATATTCAGTCTGGGCAAAACCAACTCCCATATCAAACTGCTTCTAAAGCGCAAGACAATCTGACCCATGTACACAAGAGTCTGGCTCAAAGCTGGAAACATCTGTAGAAAGACTGGCGTGTGATTAAAATAGCTGCAGTGTACTATCTCCCTTTATTGTTTTTCGTCTCTTTCCACGAACACTGCAGCTGACTGTATATTCAGACTCAGAATGTGGGAGGGAAAGAGAGGAAGAGAAGTGTTTCTCTGGCTCTTTATCATTCTGAAGCTGTAGGACGCCAGTTGCCAGCGGAGGGGCCGTTGGATGGGCCATTTTGAGGTGGCAAGTGGAGCTGCAGGAATAATTAGCAGCAGAGCAGTGGGGGTCTGGAGCGAGAAGGCTAGAGAACGAGAGAGACAGACAGGGAGTGGAGCCAAGGGGAGGAGCGGTCCTCCTTTCTGCTGGCACACGGCAATACAAATGAAATCCCCTCAATATGCTTCCCATGAGGGCACGGAAAGAGCTAACTGCGACACTCCCTTAGTCCACGTCCATCTGACCAGGTAGAGCAGGACATGGAGCCATCATAAGGCGAGAGATTAGCATACCGCTATGGCTCTCTGGTTCACCGTAAACTGAAGAGACGTGCAAATCATGCTGTCTTCACACACACATCCATGAAAGCAAATAGCAGCACATAAATGCACACAGGAGCCCTCTAAAACACAGATACAAATGTGTATAATGCAAACTGGCTTCAAGATGGGGCAATATGTCAATATGGTCAAATACATATTTTGTTGACATATTTTCAGCATTCCTGTCTGAAAATTCTGTCCTAACCATATCCCTAAACCTAACCCTACCCTACTTATAACTTATCCCTAAAATCAGAGGGAAATGATAGGCGAATTACACTGATGGAGAAGCACCTAACTTTGGTTGTAAGCCTAAACTTGATATAAACTTTAAACTTGTTGCATCAAAAATTGGTTGGGAATGTTGAACAAAAATCGTTGATCCATGAACAGGTTGTACGTTCACCATATCAATATATTCCAAAGACATTGCTTGAATGTACAACCTTTGTTTAGCAAAAAATAAAAATGTTTATTGTCAATGACCAATCAGTATGTATATTGTTGCAAATAAAAATATAGTAACTTGTTTTTCCTCTGAAACGACTCATTTTTTGCTGACATCACTTAGGCCGAGAGGGCAGTAAGATGTTAACAAATAGCCAAATTCAGCTATTCAGGCATAATTGTAGCGAATTCTGACTTCTAAAGCCCATATTTCCAATTGATTTCCAAAGCAAAGCATCACACTATACATTTTTTTACCTTAAATGTCCCCTTTCACTTGGAAAACTTCACATTAAGCAAGTAAAATGTTTTTTTTTATGGACACCATATTGCAGCTTTATGCAAAATGGCCTGTATGTAATAGTGAGATCATAATTCTGTTTTGTTATGATGTCCTTTTTTTGCTTGGTTTCCCAAATCAAAACAGTGTCACAACAGTGACTTCTGTTCTTGAAGCAGTCAATCTGAAACATCTTGGCAGGGCAAATGAGAGAAGACGTGGCCATTGTTTTGGCCAGTAGGGTGTCAAGCTTCCTCTTCCTCTTTTTTTTTTCTTTCTGGGCTCTCTGGCTCATATCTGGGCCAAGCTGCACAAAGAGAGTGTTATAGCGTGTTCTATAGCTTTAAGAACTTCCACTGCCCATGCTGTTTCCAAGGCAACTGGTGAATAAACTGCTTCAGAGGCAGTTTCCAGTCTAATAATAACTAATCACACTGAATGAAAATTCCACACAAAGACACGACCCTTCCCTGCATTAAACCATACCAAATCCCATCATTTTATAGAAATATGGCATTTTAAAGGTAGACATATTTACACAAAGACAACCCTCTAAGGCCCAAATGAACCAATGGTGTGTATTTAAGATATATACATTTTTACACTCATTAAATGACAACAAAAACACTATGAACATTTAAATGTACCAAGTAAAATGTATTTGAGGTGTCCACACAGCACAGAATAAGAATACAAATATGTGTGTTGGAGTGTTTTAAACAAAATGTATTCCATTACAAATAACAGAGATTGTCTTCTTTAACATATGTAGTTAGAGAGCTATTTTGAACCATTATATTATTAATCACATGTATTTTCTCTGTACAAAGATTTAATGTATGCAAATCCAATATGAATGGCAGCATGGTTAATGCACTGCGTTCTGGCATTAAACAAACATAGCAAAACATCATTTTGTTATAAACATATGTGCATATACTCAGAACACATGAAAGATGGAAACATGTCTTAAAATGTTTGCATTAAATCTGCTGTATGGTTCTGTCATGTCGTGAAGAGGAGGAGAGGGGGGAGTGAGAGGGAGAGGGATCTGTTGATACATAATGACAATGCCGCCTATGACCAAAAAGCGGTACATTAAAACCACAAAATATCACACAAACGCACATTTTTACATTCTTCGGCATAAAAGGAAACAAAAGAAATGGCTAGACTTACCACATCGGGATTGAGGCGTGCTAAAATGGCGAAGGTGGAGAGTCTGTCACACAAGCATTTGGTTGTGCTGGAGTCGACGGGCACGGCTCTACAGCCTCGCGCAGACCAGGAGCCCAGCAACGACGAGCTGCGGAGCGGAGACACACAAGAGCGCGGAATGAGATCAAATCCCTGCGCGATAAAACAGCTATTTTCCCTAATCCAGTGCACACAGATCCCACCGGATGAGAGCCGGAGCGCGAGAAAAGACAGTGAAAAGACAGATGAATGGACGATGTGATGCAGCGCACACCTCTGCTTTCTGCATGGCCAGGTTAGCTGATGTAAAAACAGCTACAAAATGTAAAAAATTATTAAGTGCTGAAATAAAATTAAATAAAATAACAAATACTGTTTAAATTGCACATAATGTAATAATTTACCACTGTTGAATTGTATAATTATTATTATTATTATTATTCATTATTAGGCTATGCTAAAAAAGAAGGCACATTCTTAACCCGGGGTAAACATAATCCTGGGTTATCCTTCCTGTTTCAAACTGCACACATTTTATCCAGGGTTAGGCTAATCTTGGGTAGGTTATATTTCACACGATACAGTAAATATGGGGTTAACCTTCCTATCAGCTTATTTATGAAGATTTGTATTTTTGTATTTATTTTTTTATGTCAGCATACATTCGGTGGCCGGAACGAATTTATGAGACTAAACTTAATTTTCTGTGTTCCGCTCCGTCTCGCGCACATTTGAAAGTATATTATTTTGGTCGTGAGCGAGGAAAGATGCGTTTGGCGCGTGCGCTTATCTCGTGGACTTAGTTTTCAAGCGCTCAAGTCAGTCGAACATGTGCCGTTCTACACCGTCCGCGCGGTCACAAAGACTGCGTCCGAAAACTGATAAATGCTGCCGTCGGAGGACTCATTCATTCAAGGTCGGAAGGCATCAAGGCACGTCCGAATGCAATGTTAATTTCACTTCCTGTCTCCTGAGATACCTTCATCTGATCGATTTTCGAAGGCAGCATAGATGTATCCTTCACTGCCTTCGATATCCCACAATCCTGAGCTTTCCATTCTGTGACAGCTGAGCTAGAAAAATAAAGATGGCGTCTGAAAGTTTCGGCTGGTCGGTTTGTGTGTACATTTTTTATCAACGTTTTCCACTTATGTAATTTCTAGTGATAAATTATTACTGTAGTCATTAAATATTGTCTTAGTTTTCACCAAAGCTCGCTCTATTTTGCTGTAGATCATTAAACTGTTAGGCTCCCTCAGACGTCTGTTTCGCGAGATACCTTCGTGTGCAAACGCTGCCTGCAAAGTCATTGCTTGACAGGGCAGCGAGGCAACAAGTCAGCTGCCTAAGTTTTCAGATGCAGCCGAAAATTACGTCATACGGGGACGCGGTCGGCTGAAGTATACTTTGGCATCAAAGTTCAACAGCATTTTCACTCAGACGCTAAAACACGTAAAAAAAAAAAAAAAAAAAAAAAAAAAACGCTTTTCTGGCCACTGTACAAAAAGCATGAATATTTGATGAGGGAAGCAGTTGTCTGTTGGTGAACAATTCACCATTCTAGCACCGCATCTTTTCACACTATCGTTGACACTGGAATTTGGTGTAAGTGCCTACATTTAATAATAATAATAATAATAATAATAGGCCCATTGTTGTTGTTGTTGCACTGGTTCTAGAGCTTGCTGCATTGCAAAACACCAAATACCTCCAGTCCAAACTACACAGAATCACTTTGAAATGAAAGTTCCCAAAGGACAGTTTGGGGTAGCCTTTTCACACTGTGTTTAGCCTGCAGCAAGTCGATTTTACAAGTAGAGTAAAGAACAGTCTCTTTTACCTGTCAAAACTTTGCACGTTTATAAAGTATGGAGGAAAAGTGCAATGGAGCAGAGGATTGATATTACACTGGGACATTGAGACCTTGGCCAGAGGATAACTAGCCCCCCAACTGAGCCTGGTTTCTCCCAAGGTTTTTTTCTCTCCATTCTGTCACCTGATGAAGCATGGGTTGCTTGTCACTGACGCCTCTGGCTTGCTTAGTAGGGGACACTTAATATTCAACAATATTATTGGTCTGACTGTACTGACTGAGCTGGACGATGACATCATTTTTTGCAGAATTGCTTTATAGATGAAATCAACTAATTTAATAATTGATGATCTTTACAACTGAACTGAATCAACACTGTCCTGACTTCAGCCGAACAATTGCTAAAATGTATAATTTTTCTGTTATCACAGTTTGAAACAATCTGTATGATGTTTGAAACATATTGTATAAAGCCCTATAAATAAAGGTGACTTGACTTAACTGGAGCACAACAGGAGGAAAAAATAATTACTTTATTATCTATAATTTGATAATGTTAGATTAGCATACAATGTCCCACATGTTCATATACAGAATAATAAACAAACTAATAATTTACTGGTTAAATTTTACAATAAGGTTCCATTTGTTAACATTAGTTAACATGAACTGCAATGAAAACCATGATTTTTTTAATCACATTTTTTAATGTTAATTTCAACATTTACTAATACACTGTTAAAATCAAATGTTGTATCCGTTAATAATCTTAAATGGACTAAGCTAACATGAACTAAAAATGGACAGTTGTATTTTCTATGAACTAACGTTAACAAAGATGAATAAATACTGTATCAAATGTGTAACCCATTTACTCAGTGCAGACCCGGATGAATGTTCTTTTTAAATCACTATGTGATTGACTGGAACAGGAAACTATGAATAATATTAAAATATCACATAATATTATAATATATGGAGAGATTAAGACATACGCAACAAATAAATGTTGTCAAAAAAAGCTGACATTTCATAGGACCCAAAGGAACATCAATCCACATCTTTCTATTCTTTGCAAGAAATTGTGTCAGTTTTATGCTTGCCATTAAACTTGCATCAAAGCAGATGACAGTAAAAGCATAAATATCATAAATACAACTAAAGAAACCTTTATTGCGTTGTGGGTGGTGCCCAAAGCCACTAAATAATTAGCCACCTACACAAATTTGAATCTCGTAATCTTGACGAGGAACCCTCTTGACAGCATGATTCGGCGGTGTCTGATCTAATGCTCGAATAATTATAACAAAGACCTCATATTGACATCAATGAAAGTGATATGAAAGTCATATCAAAACATACCCACTCCATGCACAACTGATCCTAATAGCAAGCCATCAATCATGTAGCATCCTCTTCATGCAGCTGCAACGGGGAGTCAATATAGTCACGCACACACACAGGCGCTTTTCCACACAGACTCAAGGCTACCGGCACCATTCCAAACCCACTGTGCGGTAGATCTCTGCAGTCTGGGATACCCACAATGCACTGGGGCTAGAGGAGCGTTGAGGGCCAAACAGTACAGAGCTGGAAGCACAGTGTGTTGCAGCCCCAGGGGAGGGCTCAGTGTTAACATTAGCACATAAACCTGAAACTCAATATATTACCACTCACTGCACAGACACTGCGTGATACGATTAAGACTTTGTGTCGACCACACAAATATAAAGATAGCGCAGCACGGCTGTGTAATTGGATCACCGGGCTTGCAGTCCAGCTGTAGTGTGCATGTTTGCGGAGAACATGCCAAGTGCAAATGCATGAGAAAAGCAAGCTTGCATCATGTAAACAATTAATTATACAACAGTATATATACATTTTTTAAATATACGAATGCACGCAAAATGCCTCAAAGTCAACGGAATATTGCAGTATTAACTATAAATTATTTATCCGTGCTAATTTAAAATTCAAGTGTCCTCGTAAACTTTAATCAAAATAGCTTCTCCCTCTTGCAGCGACATCTCTTCTCTGATGACGTGTTTACTGGCGCAAGGGCGGAACAACCTGTCTCTCACATAAGACTGCATCGATAGCAAACCACAATAAACCAAGTCCTGCCCTACATTTGTTCTTGTTTGAGAAGCTGTTTCACTCGGATATATGTCACAATAGCGAAGAGAAGACTATCCGTTTCATGCCGACTTTAAAGATGACCTATTATGCTTTTTTACATTTTCAACTTTCTTTAGTGTGTGATGTTGCTGTTTAAGGCAAGACGCCCCAGGTGAATAGGGTAAAAAAAAAAAAAAACTAATATATATCAAACCTTCACTAGTTGATTGATTACATTGATAATTGCAACAAAAAAAAATTGCATTACAAGTTTTCTGAAACGTTATGTTTAAATATGTAAACGAGCCACTATCTAATTAAATATGCACTATTTTGCATACATTTCTAGAACAAAAAACTGAACATTGAATGAAGTCAGGTTCAAAACTCTTGTTTAATATTTTTGATATTTTAGAGTCAAAGTTTGGATATCTCCATGCATCACTCCACAAATCAGAAAATACTGTCAACAGCCAAAAATAAATAAATAATAATCACTTTTTTTTTAGGAATAAAATCAGGAAAATTATATATGTTCAAACCCTGTATAGATACAATAAGAATAAAACTAAAGGTTGTGTAAGTGCTACTGAAGTGGAGATTCCTGGCTCAATGTAAGAAAAACAAATTTTGAGAAAACAGCCTTTAAAGATATATATTGTAATTGAAATCTACAGACGCAAATAGATAAACTGCTCTAAAATATACAGTTAAAAGTGTATTTTGGATGTTTTCTTTCCACTAGTCTGAAAAAAACACTTTATGAAAAGCCAAAAAGCCCAACATTTTTGCCTGTAGTGTCGCATGATAAAGGTCTACAAAGTTACAAAACACAAAGTCCACTCCAAAGTATATAAGCGAGCACTGTTTCTGAACTCCATTAAACCTTGATTGTAGTCTTGAGCTTTCTTCCAGGAACGTACATGTCACAATATTTCTAATTTAAATAATTCCTGCCCAAGGCATTCAAGCATGAAAATCTGTTCTATTAGACCCCAAAAACAAAATCAAGAATTTGTAAAAGGGCATAATATGGCTATACTTTAAATAAATGTATGAATGAGAAGGATCATGTATGAACCAGCAAGAAAAATAAAAAATAAAATCCTGGCTTGTATTGCTATGGTGTGATTGAAGTGCGAGTCAACAGAAAGCCCACACTCTTTAAAGCTGTTAAGTAAAAGACAGTCGGTGACAAGGACGCCTCCTCGCATTCCAATTTCTCTCCCAAATATGAACTCATTAATCATAGCAGCTGTCCAAGATGGATTTTAATTTTGCACCGAACACACACCAGCCCCGACTCCTCTACCTCGCTCAATGCGGGCAGATTACATTTCACTGTCCTCTTCCTGTCTCTCACCCTCTCTCTCTTTCGCTCCCTTTATCTCACTCCTTCCTCTCTGTCACCCTTCTCCTTGTCTCTCCTTTTCGTCTTCTCATTTCTCTGCACTAATGTTTTTATTTTTTTTATTCTTTTGTTACAAGTGGTGCTTGGTACGCCTTTTGCTTTTGTAAGAAATTGGATTTATGATGTTTTTGTCAGCTGAAAGTTAAAACGGGCAAACAAATTTTTCCGTAGACTTACATACTGCATACACTGTACCATTTACAAGAATAACATAAATGCTGACTTTCTAATGTTTTTGAAAGAAGTCTCTTGTGCTCACCAAGGCTGCATTTATTTGGTAAATATACAGTAAATCACAGTAACTGTTTGTAATATATTGTAGAATGTAATTTATTCCTGTGATGGAAAAGATGAATTTTCAGCACACATTACTTTTTTCAGTGTCAGATGATCCTTCAGAAATTATGGATTAAACGACTTCAGATTCAACATTTATGTGATAAAAGTCGAGTCGACATTGACAAGTCGTGATGATGTCATTACTGAACAAATAAGCCTGAACCTTGAGCTGGGACTCGAACGCGGGTTGCCTTGTGCACAGCTATGGCATATGACACATTATCAGTTCTTTTGTCTTTTGGTCATTATATTTCTCACAGGTTTGTGCTTGTTCTAAATGAGATACTGATAAAGTAGCTCAGTAAATATTACATTTATATGAATGCATTAGTGAGAGAGCGACTGAATTTGACCCTTTTCACATTTCCAGGTTTCTTAGAAGCGGTAGCCGTCAAAGTAGAATAAAATTCTATAGACCTTATGTAGCCCCAGCCCTTTCCAACGCTGCTCTTGTTGTGTTCTGTCTTCCGGTTTGTATTTGAGTAAGATCTTACGGATTTATGAATGAACCGCTCATTTTAAAATCTTCCCAGTCCCCTGACATTTGTTATGACATTTGTTATGACTTTCATTAACTCTACAATAAATAAATCCACTTCACCAGCTAAATCTTCGACCGATGCCATGGAAATATGCATAGCTATGGCAAAAAAACGCAAAAAACAAAAGCGCGCTTGTTTCTCTAGCGGTGAATGAGAGACTACATTAAATATATTTTTTTGGTGTTCCAATTTGCTCAAATAGAAAAAGAAAAACTTCACAATAGTGTTTTTACAGGAGCTAGGAGCTTAATACAGCTTTTTACAGGGAATGCCATTGAAAACACGGCAAGTCTATTCCTCACAGCCTCGCTTTCATACTGTACCTGTCATGATGTTGCTCTGAATAAGGTCTATTGGGTGTAAATTATGTGCTATCGGAATTATCGTAAATACAAGTTTCCTAGTTAAAAATTTAGCATGAATGCCCTTTAAAATTGTATTTACCACTGGGAAGCTCGGGGATAATTTTTTATTACCCAAGTTTCTGAGTTGCCATAAACTTTAAACATGGTGGAGGGGAGAACAATTGCTGCTGTGACTGCTATTCTTTAATTTTTTCCACTAAAGCTACACCACCTTGTCTTGTTGTTAAATTAGTGCATATTTACATATCTGAATAACCATTTGAAGAGTATTGTATGTTTTATACATAGCAAAAATAGCCTGTATTTCCACAATCCACAAATTCCACAATCATCAGCAAGCTATCTAGATAGCCCTGTGATTGTTTATATGGTTGTCAATGAATGGGATGTTAAATATAATTTTGGCTTTGATACGATTTTTCCAATATATAGGCAAGAATAAACCTGGTGTCCTCCACGAATCCTGTTCAAAACATTTGAATGCGACAAGCTCGTAATCGTGACTTCAGAAGTGGGAAATAGGAAATTTACAATAGCACGTGAAGGCAGCATTAATTCTACCTGGCAGCGTCTCTCTTCTAATAGAGAAGCTGTGGGTTTTAGTTACTAAGAAATATATGCTAGAACTTTTCAGTTTCTAAGCAGTTTTATTGATAAATCACAGAACAGTGTTGACAATACATTTCTGCGCTCCTGAATGTTTCTGTGTGCGTGTGATCTGCACGTGATGTGCGAGCTACTGTCTGTGTGTATGTTACAATACAGCAGACCATTAGTTTAGAACTGCGTTTAATTAACTTACATTTACAATAAGCTGTTTAAAACGTGGTGGTAGATGGTATGATCAAACATAACTTGTGGATCACTAAAAGTTGGAAACGGAGCAAAAGATTTCATATCCCGTTGTGCCCTCTATAGACCTTATTCACAGCAGCGCCATCTTTGATTTTTAATGGGAATGAAAGCGAGGCTGTGAGGGATAGACATACATCTCTTTAGTGGGTTATGCTGTTATTTAAGGTGTTTTGGGATTGTTCTGCTGATGAAACACTGCAGAAATATCTTTCCTAAGAAATTAAAATACCCAAACAATATGAGCTGTGGAAAAATAGAAGTAATCTAGGAGCTTCATACAGCTTTTTACAGCGGATGCTACTGAAAACACGGTTAAAGCGTCATGGCAGAGCAAAGTCGACTAGTGTGCAACCCCTATCTGAAATCATTATAATATTCTGATTTGGAGCTCAAGAAACATTTCTAATTTTAACAATGTTGAAAATGGTTGTGCTGCTTAATATTTTTGTGGAAACCATGATGAAAAAATGTTCCCTTTAGGATTCTTTGATGAACAAAGTACAAAAAAAACAATTATTTGAATGTATCCTTGTATCATGTATCCTTATCCTTTAATCCTTGTATAATGTATCCTTTAATGTAAAAAAATGCACTGACCCCAAAGAACACCCTGAACTGCACAGCAACACACTAAAAACCACATGAAGCACCTTAGCAATGGCACAGCAATGATAACCCTAATAACCGCTAGCAGCATCAGTATTGCACTCACACTTTCTTCAGATACAATTTTTTTTTTTTATTCTATTGTTCTCTGTCTTTTTTTCCCCCTTGAGGCAACGGCAGAAAAAAAAACTTTTTATATCTGTAACATAACTATATGTATCTATCTAAATGCAAATGTTCCACCTACACTGCATTAAGTGCTATGGGCACAGACTAGTCTTTCACAGTTTTAAAAGACAAAAGAGAGCACAAGCAGATGGATGTGTAGGGGGTGAAAGTACAAGCATGACCAGGAGGCCCACAGTTCTTTGTTAAAGTACAAAATAATTCTGGTGCTTCTCTGTCTGTCTCTTTCAATAGAACCTTGCTTCAGAGACGCAGTCTACATTTTTTTTCTGGCTCTCTCTGCAGAGAAAGAAGAAATTATTTTCTGTTCATGTTTGCAAATGAAACTGAACTTATTCTCATGGTAATACATACTGATTCTTCTATTTCAACTCTGCACTGTGTATTTTGAATGTGACAATAATAATTCAGATGTAAATTCTGCAGCTGAAGCACTTAGAGCGACGCTGTCATGATTGACCTGTTATGTTTCTCGACACTGGTAAAGACGAACCAATCATGTTGGTGATAACAGGCTAAGCATTCATTTATTCAGATGACTGAGATGATTATTGAGATGACAGGATGGATTTGCATTTGAATGTCAGGTGCCAATCCTTTTACCTAATGATATAAGCCTTTATATATAGTGAATAAAACTTCCTGAGATCTGAATGCAGCTTATTGGAGGATTGTTTTTTTAAAAAAAGAACATATAATGAAAACATTTGATTAATTCTACATCTGCGTAACTGCTATTTCTTTAACACAGTCAGGAAATACATACTTTATAATAAAAATAAAGATAACACTTTATAATAATAATAAGGTTAAATTTGTTGAAGTAAAAATATGATATAATGAATAATACAATCATTTACAGCATTTATGAATGTAGGTTCATGCTAATTTCTACATATAAAATTACTACTGTTAACAAATTGAACCTTATTGTAAAGTGTTATCATTATTTTTTATAAGTATAAAGAAGTAATAATGAATAATACAATAATTTACAGAATTTATGAATCTATAGGTTAAGGTTAATTTCTACATATAATACACTTTTAACATGTAAAGTTGTATAAATAACCATACACTACAGTTTAAAAGTTTGGGGTCTGTTTTTTTTTCATGTTAAAATTTCTTTTTCTCAACAAGGCTGCATTTATTTGATCAAAAATACATGAAAACGGTAATATTCTGAAATATGAAAATAACTGTTTTCAGTTTTATATATTTTTTATATATTTAGGCTTGCTCGCTTCAGGTTGGTGGAGAGTTCCTGCCTCAAGTGGAGGAGTTCAAGTATCTAGGGGTCTTGTTCACGAGTGAGAGAAGGATGGAACGGGAGATTGACAGAACGGGTGCAGCTTCTGCAGTAAGGCGGTCGATGTACCGGTCTGTCGTGGTGAAGAAGGAGCCGAGCTGCAAGGCGAAGCTCTCGATTTACCGGTCGATCCACGTTCCAACTCTCACCTATGGTCATGAGCTGTGGGTCATGACCGAAAGGACAAGATCCCGGATACAGATGGCCGAAATGAGCTTTCTCCGGCGCTCCCTTAGAGATAGGGTGAGGAGCTCAGAGTAGAGCCGCTGCTCCTCCACATCGAGAGGGGCCAGCTGAGGTGGCTCGGGCATCTGTTCCGGATGCCTCCTGGACGCCTTCCCGGGGAGGGGGATTATGTCTCCCGGCTGGCCTGGGAACGCCTCTACATTCCCCCGGAAGAGCTGGAGGAAGTGTCTAGGGAGAGGGAAGTCTGGGTGTCTCTGCTTAAACTGCTGCCCCAGCGACCCGGCCGAGTGATAAAAAAGTGGCTAATTCGTACGAATTCGTACGACCTCACTCGTACGAATTTGTACGATTTGTCTAAACCCACGTGATGGGTAGGTTTAGGGGCGGGGTCAGGGGTAGGTCATTCGTATGAATTCATACGAATTGGCAATTCGTAAAATATGTACGATTTAGCAAAAATCGTACGAATTCGTACGAGTGAGGTCGTATGAATTCGTACGAATTAGCCACCTCGTAGAATTCGTACGAATTGCCGTGAGATCAGGCTGGATAAGCGGAAGAAGATGAGATATTTAGGCCTAGTATATACTTCAAAAAGTAATTTATTCCCGTGGTGGCAAAGCTGAATTTTCAGCATCATTACTCCAGTCTTCAGTGTTACATGATCCTTCAGAAATCATTCTAATATGATGATTTTGTGCTTTTATTATTTTCAATGCATTTTGTAGCATTTTACATGTATTTACTGTTAGCCTACTTTTGATCAATTTAATCCTTGATAAATAAAAGTATTAATTTCTTTCATAAAAATCTTACTGACCCCAAACTTTTGAATTGTACATTATGCTAACTAATATGAACAATAGTATATCTATAAATAAACACCATTCTATATTAATAGATGCTGTAAAAAAAATGTTGTTCCTTGGTTTATAATACCTAATGCACTAACAAACTGAACAGTTTTGTAATGTGTTTCCAAGTCAATAACACGAAAACACAAGTTGGTCTTAAATTATTATTTTTAACATGGCAGTTTGATATGACAACTCGATCTTTTATGATGTTGCTAATTCGTACATATTTTACAAGTTGCCAAATTCGTATAAATTCGTACGAATGACCTACCCCTGACCCCACCCCTAAACCATCACGTGGGTTTAGACAAATCGCACGAATTCGTACGAGTGAGGTCGTACGAATTCTTAAGAATTAGCCACCTTTTAATCACTCGTACGAAGTGAGATAGCTTTGGATATGACACTGTCTGTCTAACACTTTTTTGTGATATAAACAACACTAGCTGTATCATATATAAATAAGACAACAAAAATAGAAAAATAAAATGTCTACATCCACAAAAATTCCTTTTGTTAACATGCCAACAACATTATCTTTGCGACTTAATTCCGTTCTTTTACAAAGAGCATGTGACGTCACAGGCAGAGTTCATGTCTACAGCCAGACCCTTCTTGTCTCTTTCACTATGTCTCCTCTTTCTAACTGCTTTTCACCATAGCTTGCTTTGTGTCTCTCTTCTCTGCTTAAAATGGAAGTGTGATTTCCATAATTGCTGCTGATGTTTAAAGTACAGAAGGAGCGTTGTGTGCGACAATCATCCGGTGTCAAAGTGGAGTCAAAGCCGGGTCATCTCAAGATCAGTTATCTGCAGCGTTCAGAATGCCCTGTCACCAACGTGCCATCAACGTTTTAACATTCTTTAACAGCACGTTGTCTCTAACCCCTTATCAACACACCCCTCCTAAAGGGAAATACACCTACTGTGACTGAAGACTCCTTGCAAAAGCTCAGCAGACAGCAAAACAGAATTAAATCAATAACCGGGTTCTCACCTGTCATTCTCATCCCAGGAAATGCAGGTTTGGTTTGTGGTACCCTGTGGAGAGAGTAAGAGGACGAGAGAGAGAGAAGAATGTCACCTTGTGATTTTGCCTTGCAAATATATATTGGTGATTCTTCAATTAGAGGCACTTTTGACCACCTGAAATCTTAAAGCTTCTTCAAACCATTTTTCATTTAAAACAGATTTTACATGTCCTGCAATAAAGATCTGATCATTACCATCAGCTTTCAAGTGGACCTTTTGATGCTGTGTGTGATGCTAATGATATGTGATGGTAATCTTTTTTATTTTATTTTTTGGCAAAAAAGTTGGAGCCTTGGATTTGCTAAGTCAATTAAGTTAATTGTAAAAAGAAAAAGAAAAGCTTGGCAGAATGATAATGACAGCAGTATTGAGGAGAGTGATTTAAACCATTTTTATTTAAACATAAACACAAACCTGAATAAAAATGATTAAAACATAATTAAAAAATAATCGTCTTTTCCCAAAATAGTGGAATTCTGGTAAATGGCTAAACACTATTAACAATTTGGAATAAAATTAAATAAGCTAAAGCTATTATAATCTAACCTTTAAAACTAGAATAAATGTTTATAATAAAGCATTTTTAAAATCATCCTACAGTATGTGAGGGGAAAATTCCTCTATGTGAAGAATTACACAAAAAATCATATTAAAAATGAATTCATTTTAATGCGTCAGAGTGACAGTTTTCTAGTCTAGTCTAGTTTGAATATTATTGGAAGACTATCCCATTGGGTGCAACATATGGGTTTAACCCTTTAAGGTACGCACCATGAAAAAAGCAAAGGAAAAATTATTTCTTTGCATTTTTTATTCAATTATGATAACAATAACAACAATCAATATTTTTTTTTAAATTAGATCCTACAGTATTTTAGATACAGTGCTCTACCAAACGGTTGAGATGTCTGTTCATAGTAAAAGAACAACATTCAGAACAAGTCATATTAAGTGCAATTTCTTGACCAATAAAAAATCTGATGGTTGCTATTGATGGCTCCAAACACATCAAGAGTGTGTGTGTGTGTGTGTGTGTGTGTGTGTGTGTGTGTGTGTGTGTGTGTGTGTGTGTGTGTGTGTGTGCGTGCGTGCGTGCGTGCGTGCGTGCGTGTGTGTGTGTGTGCTGGTGCAAAAGTTCAACCAAGATTTGATTAGTACGGAGCCCCCCCAAGTCCCACTTTGTCAAAAAAAAATTATTATAACTATCTTGTGGCCTCAGGATAGTAACTCGTGGCCTCAAGATTTTGTTACTATCTTGAGACCACAAGTTACTATCTTGAGGCCACGAGTTGCTATCTTGTGGCCACAAGATAGTATCTTGAGGCCACAAGTTACTATCTTGAGGCCATGAGTTACTATCTTGAGGCCATGCCCACGAAATACTATCTTGAGGGCCACGAGTTACTATCTTGAGGCCACGAGTTACTATCTTGAGGCCACGAGTTGCTATCTTGAGGCCACGAGATAGTATCTTGAGGCCACGAGTTAGTATCTTGAGGCCACGAATTAGTATCTTGAAGCCACGAGTTAGTATCTTGAGGCCACGAGTTAGTATCTTGAGGCCACGAGTTAGTATCTTGAAGCCACGAGTTAGTATCTTGAGGCCACGAGTTAGTATCTTGAGGCCACGAGTTAGTATCTTGAGGCCACGAGTTGCTACCTTGAGCCCACGAGTTAGTATCTAGAGGCCACGAGTTAGTATCTTGAGGCCACGAGTTAGTATCTTGAGGCCACGAGTTAGTATCTTGAGGCCACGAGTTACTATCTTGAGGCCACGAGTTGCTATCTTGAGGCCACGAGTTACTATCTTGAGGCCACGAGTTGCTATCTTGAGGCCACGAGTTACTATCTTGAGGCCACGAGTTGCTATCTTGAGGCCACGAGTTACTATCTTGAGGCCACGAGTTACTATCTTGAGGCCACGAGTTAGTATCTTGAGGCCACGAGTTAGTATCTTGAGGCCACGAGTTACTATCTTGAGGCCACGAGTTACTATCTTGAGGCCACGAGTTGCTATCTTGAGGCCACGAGTTGCTATCTTGAGGCCACGAGTTAGTATCTTGAGGCCACGAGTTAGTATCTTGAGGCCACGAGTTAGTATCTTGAGGCCACGAGTTACTACCTTGAGCCCACGAGTTAGTATCTTGAGGCCACGAGTTAGTATCTTGAGGCCACGAGTTAGTATCTTGAGGCCACGAGTTACTATCTTGAGGCCACAAGATAGTATCTTGAGGCCACGAGTTACTACCTTGAGCCCACGAGTTACTATCTTGAGGCCACGAGTTACTATCTTGAGACTACGAGTTAGTATCTTGAGGCCACGAGTTACTACCTTGAGGCCACGAGTTACTACCTTGAGGCCACGAGTTACTACCTTGAGGCAACGAGTTGCTATCTTGAGGCCACGAGATAGTATCTCGAGGCCACGAATTAGTATCTCGAGGCCACAAATTACTATCTCGAGGCCACAAATTACTATCTCGAGGCCACGAGTTGCTATCTTGAGGCCACGAGTTGCTATCTTGAGGCCACGAGATAGTATCTCGAGGCCACGAATTAGTATCTCGAGGCCACAAATTACTATCTCGAGGCCACAAATTACTATCTCGAGGCCACGAGTTAGTATCTTGAGGCCACGAGTTACTATCTTGAGGCCACAAGATAGTATCTTGAGGCCACGAGTTACTACCTTGAGCCCACGAGTTACTATCTTGAGGCCACGAGTTACTATCTTGAGGCCACAAGTTGCTATCTTGAGGCCACGAGTTGCTATCTTGAGGCCACGAGATAGTATCTCGAGGCCACGAATTAGTATCTCGAGGCCACGAATTAGTATCTCGAGGCCACGAATTACTATCTCGAGGCCACAAATTACTATCTCGAGGCCACGAGTTGCTATCTTGAGGCCACGAGTTGCTATCTTGAGGCCACGAGTTGCTATCTTGAGGCCACGAGATAGTATTTCGAGGCCACGAATTAGTATCTCGAGGCCACAAATTACTATCTCGAGGCCACAAATTACTATCTCGAGGCCACGAGTTAGTATCTTGAGGCCACGAGTTACTATCTTGAGGCCACAAGATAGTATCTTGAGGCCACGAGTTACTACCTTGAGCCCACGAGTTACTATCTTGAGGCCACGAGTTACTATCTTGAGACTACGAGTTAGTATCTTGAGGCCACGAGTTACTACCTTGAGGCCACGAGTTACTACCTTGAGGCCACGAGTTACTACCTTGAGGCCACGAGTTACTACCTTGAGGCCACGAGTTACTACCTTGAGCCCACGAGTTACTACCTTGAGCCCACGGGTTACTATCTTGAGGCCACGAGATACTATCTTGAGGCCATGAGTTACTACCTTGAGCCCACAAGTTACTATCTTGAGGCCACGAGTTACTTTCTTGAGCCCACGAGATAGTATCTTGAGCCCATGAGATACTATCTTGAGATACTATATTGATCAAATATTTCTCATCAAATATGTAATTTAATAATATTAAATGTATCATTTTACCAACACTAACCCTTTTGTTCATTGTAAATAGCTAATTTTACCAACATTAGCTAATTTTACCAACATTAGCTAATTTTACCAACATTAGCTAGCTTCTCTACCCTAAAAGGACTACTCAACCGTTTGGTAGAGCATTTTTTGAAAAAATTATTTGACCCTTATAAGACTTATTTTTGTTTAATTAAGTTACATAATTCTGTTTAACATCTCCTCTGAAACTATAATATGTCAACAAAATAGTTTTACCTTTAAAAGTCCCGCCGATATGCGTCATCAAAGGATGAGTAAATTTTTGCTGTGTCACATGCTGTTTGAAGGAACAATAAAAAGGCATGCTGCTCACAGACACAGCGCCATCTAGTGGATTTTTTTAGCATTGCACAACTACACCAAACAATAGAGATGACTCATTCAGGTTGAGTTAAGCTTGATGCATTTTTCAATTAAATATAGTGACTTAAAGTGGGGTCTACCAAACGGTTGAGTAGTACCTTAAAGGGTTAAAGGCCAGGCTGACTTACATTGTAAAGGTGTGAGAACTCAATCTCTAGAGGAGTTGATAGAGTATTGGGAGTGGGTTTGATTGTCACAGAGATCATCTTGGAGTTCAGCACTGTGCTATTTCTGTGAAGAAAAAAAAAGGAGGATGAGAGAAAACATGAGGAGGACTGCAAAAAACAGTGGGGGAAGAAGAGTGGAGGTCATGGCCTTCAGAGAAGCTGCCACTTTCCCATGTGACACATGAGACTCTTCACTGTGCCCTGTTTCACTTCATAATGTTGTAAAATGCCATTCGCTAATAACAACATATACACATTTATCCATATACTACAGTCATACACGTTTTGATCCATACAAAATAACAAAAAGTGTTTGTGTCACAAGATATCTCTTTCAAAATCACATTTCAAGAAATGAGGACTCCAGTCAGTTTAGATTGAAAACGAAGTATAAAAACAAAAGGAACAAAAAGTACTAACCTTTCTGCTGAATTTGAAATGCATCAGCTATTCAGAAAGGCTATATAATATTACAAGTCAAAGTGTGTGTTTTTATGAAATTTTTATGAAAAGAGACACTTTGTGTAAAGTCCCTTCAAAGGAATAATAGTTCACCCAAAAATGAAAATTGTGCATTCTATAAAATATTCAAGAAAAACATATAGTAAAGAAAAAACATTATTTAAATATCTTCTTCTGTGTTCTGTAGAATACAGAAAGTCATTGAATGTTTGGAGCGACACAAGGGTGAGTAAGATGATGTAAATGATGCTACTGTAAATCATTTTTGAAAAATTCCGTTCACTTGGTGATAGGCATACAAGTATAGCTTCTATCTGCTTGAACTGTGGTAAAAATAAAAGCTCCAACAATGTTTGTCAAGATAAATAAAACATAAAATCTGACAACAATGGTATTAAAAATGTTGCTACTTTAGCTTAAATAATGCTATAACTAGAAAAATAAAAACAACTAATAACATGGTGCAGCTAAAGCATATGCAGCCTAGAGTAAACAAACAATATCAAAAAGGCAGTCTTACTTTGTGTGCTACCAATTTATGTAAAATTAGAGAATCCAGTTTGAAATGCACAAAGTCTCACCTCTGTAGAGAGAGAATACTGCCCAAGTTTCTGTACAGTACGATGCCAGCCACAAATGCTGATGCGTCGTCTTCATCTATAGCACAAACACATACAAATAACAGATATGTTAATTCAGGTTCTGTGAAATAAGCAGTCATAAAGCATAGGGATTTGGGAAATAAATGCTATTAAAGATGAGGTCATTGAGATACATCCTTGATTTGTGTGTTATCAAACCCATACTCCTCACCGTATGAGTTGGCCAACATGACTAAGCACTTAACATATGTGTGCACACACCTAAATCACACACATAATCTGCATTTTAAATCTCTATTTAAATTGGATGAATGGATGGATGGAAACTACTTGTATTCAGCAAGGGTGCATTTAATTGATTATAGTTAACAGTAAAGTCATTTATAATTGTACAAAAGATTTCTATTCCAAACAAGTGATGTTTTTTTTTTTAACTTTCTATTCATCAAAGGAAAAAAAATCAGATTTCTGAAGGATCTCGTGACACTGAATGGCTGCTGAAAATTCGTTGTTGAAATGTCATGTTTGAGAGTTTGTATTCATTTACTTTCAGAATGTTAATTAGTTCAGTCTTCCTCCTTGCCTGTTTGTCTCCTTGGTTACTGATTGAGTTCTGTTCAGGTGTGTCTTGTTCATCGGTCTCATTAGTTCCTCTGTTTTCTGTGTATTAAGCCCTGTGTTTAGTCCTGTCTAGTTGTCTGTTATTGTCATTACTAAGTTGGTTGTTCTGTTCAAGTCCCATGTGATTCCTGAATGTTTTGTAAAGATTTGAGTTTATTTCTAATTAAAGACCTAGATCCTGCCCGCCTTCCTTTTAGCTGCAACCAGCGCCTGTGACATGAAATCACATGGATACGATACATTTTAAAATATAATAGAAAATAATGAACAGTTGTTATGAATTGCAATAATATTTCACAATATTACTGTTTTTACGATCATATAAATGCAACATTGGTGAGCATAAGAGACTTCTTTCAACTTTTGAACAGCAATTTATATATAGCAAATCATGGTTGTATCGTAATGACAAGGTGATATTCCCTGTGCTAATGAAGAGACTGATGCAAGTTAAAAAGGCAAGTGTGAGGGTAAAGGGCAGCGGTCCAGCCTCTGTCACACTCACACTGCATCACTGTCAGAGAACAGCACACAATAGAATCTCCTGAAATAATGAACACACACACACACACACGCATGCGTACACATAAAGTCCATCTGGTCTGTAGCTACTGTACACTGCTCCAGCTCATGCCAAAACATGTGGCAGGCTGGCATGCGCTGTAGGGGGGAGAAAGAGAGAGAGTCTGTGGTGCCAGGCGGCAGACAGAGGCCACAGCTCCAGGACTGCAGCTGAGGTCCCATTGGCAAGAACACAGACTGATGGAGGGGGACAGGGGCTGGGGCATGACAGTTTTGAGCACCCTCAGGGTAATTGAGTTTTTGCTTGCCCACCCCTCTTCCCCTCCGACTAATATGCCAAAGCCACAATAATGGGAACAGATGAGACCCGAGGGGGCATTTACGTATAACAGAGAGTACTAGAGGAATGTACATTGTGTAAAAACTTCATATTAAGCTAGTGATTTTCATGTTTTATGGTAAGTCCCTACTGAAGAAAAATTATGTTGTATTTACTTTGAATTTATTTTCAGAAATTGCTAGTAAATTTCACAATAATTGCAAAACGGCAAATAACGCATACAATTAAACATGACATTTTGAAGTAGAAAGACTAAAATCTTATTTTATTTTCAAATGTATTTCAATAATATTTTACAACTTAGATTTTTTTTTACATAATATTTTACGTCCACACAAGAACTTAAATTAGAGAATTTAAAATAATAAACATGACATGACTTAAATCAACAACAACAATTAACCATTTAGATGAATTAGATTTACCTGAGTTACTGAGTAACACAATTTTTAATCACTTTAAGTGATGAAATGGAAGTAGCGCCAAATCTTTTCTTCCATATTGTGGTGTACATCTGAGTGTAACAGATTATAAAAAAAAAAAAGAGAAAACAAAGAAGTGAAAATATAGGGCGGGGACTTGGTTGGTTTGGTTGATGATTGGATGTTGATGTGGGCGTTGATGTTTTCACCGAAAGCTCCATTTATGATAATTTGATTAAACATTATGAGGTTGAAACATTTTTTAAAAATGAAACATGCACGGATAAGATATAAGATATATATAAGTTAGACAATAAGATATATAACATGCATTTAGAAAATATATAGGGTGAGTTTTCATTTCATGCAGACTTACAGTAAATAGTGTTTTTTTCATTAGGTGAACGAATCATACTCATATTTATTTTTATTCACTTAGTGTCTTTTTCTGCTTTGATGCCTTTAAAGACTGACTATAGAACCGATAGCAGTCAAGTGCAGGCTGTGAAGGCACATATTATTGGTTAGACCAACTAAATGAACACACCTCTTTACTGAATGAGTGAGTGCGACATCTTGTTTGACCAACTAAATAAGAGCAGATCCTGATGAAAGTGTTTCGTTCACTCTGTGAGAATGTGTTTCATTGGATTCAGTCCGTCAAATCCCTCTCTCATTCGCCTCATTCTAAAGCAACTTTAATATAAAAGCTCATCACAGCATGTCCAAAGCTTGATGACCTGTCAATCCACCGCTGGTGGCATGGCAACAGATCTCCCAATGGGAAGGGGAATTAAACCTAATTGTGCCTGATTGGCTCCTGCCGACTCCTGATTAAGTAGCGACTCCTCTATTAGTATACTCGCGGGGGGAAGGAGCTTCTTTAATGGCCTGTAAAGTCGGACATGGCAAGGATTGATCAGCCTACAGCAATATGCTCTCAAACAAAAGAATGGAAAAAACCCTCAAACAAACACAAAGATTTGTTAATGAACGCCATTTTGTACTGTTTTACAAGCAAAAACAGCAGAGAAGAGACATGAAATTATTCAGCAAGAAAAAAAGGGAATGGGAATGACGGTATAAAAAATGGAATTTACTGTATACTGTTAAATGTCACAGAATTTGGCAAATTTTGGATTAATAAATCAAAAGTAACAATGTTAAATTAATCAAATTGTGATGTGAACTACCATCTGCAATTATTAAACAGCAAAAAGGACTGCTGTAATCTGATTGGTGTGTCTCTGAGTGAATAAGCGGCATCTACCACATACTCAAACACACTCATGGTGTTTTCAGTGTCGGCCATCTTACTATATTATGAGGACACTCCACGTGAACTTTATCTCCAGAGCTGCTTTGGGATTTGAGACAAGCATTTCACCATTTCATTTGGAAAAATGAAATAAACTTGTGGCATGTCAAAACACAAAGATCTTTATGACAATCTGCCAAAATAAAAGTTGAACTAAAAAATAATGATAGAAATATATAACTATAATATAGTAAAGTGTACTTCTGAAAGTAATAATAACAATATTGATGTTCGATTATTATTATTATAAGGAATATCATAATCAAGAGATTTTTACATTCAAGTTTTAATTTAATTTAATTTAATTTTACTTTGCACTTTTATCTGACAATTTTTTATTATTATTATAAATTAATTGTTTTATTTTCAGTTGGTTACAATAAAAGAATGATAAATTGTTTTCCGATTAAAAACGCAAAGCACAGAATTTAATCAATTTCATAATGCACAAAATGCAGGTCCATATGAGCACCACAGCTCATTGTATCTGTAGCATACATACCACTAGACCACTGTATTTACAAGCATATGTGTGTGCAGTCGTGTAAGATTGTGTGTTTCATACCTGGATTTCCAGTGACCAGGATGTTTTTAGCCACTCTGACTCTGTCCTCAGTGTTGCGAGCCCAGTCCACCATCCCCCTCCATCCTTTCATTGGGAAAGTGATATCTGCATTTCCCACGACAGGCCTCTTCTGAATACTCAACACTAGAGGGAGAATCCAGAGGGAACTGTAAGATCCATGGCAACACCAATATCCTGACTCACTGCACAACGATCACATCTCAGCTAGAGAAAGTGTCATGCTGTCAGACGACTCCGCCATACAAACTCTCTCGGCTCAAACTCTTTCATTCTCTTATGATCTAAGCCTTCTTCTGCCAGTCATATTATCTGTACCATATCGCACTGGCCACATTCCAATCACAGAAAGAATTTGCAATACCCATTTAAAAACTCATTTATTTATTTATTTATTTTTGAAACTCAAAAAGAAAAAAATCTGAAATAAATGTTTCATAAAGCCATTTGTACTTTATGGTTGAACAATTGTTTATTATACATTGAAAGTTATTACATTCAATGTAATGGAACAATTAACATACAAATGGTTTTACGATTGATTTACTCAGATATTTGCTTTGCTTGTGTTTCATGACTTCTCAACTAACCAAACAACCAAGTAACCAACTAATTAATTCTCAGCCTCAGAAATTGTGTAAACAAGATACCGGGCTGATATAATGACATGTTGAACATGACATTTTTCCAAATTTTTATTGACAAAGACATATTTTGAATGAGATCGTCTTGCAGTGCAGGTTAAACTAGAACCTATGCTGGTTCTTAGCACCAAAAACTTCTTAGAAAACCATTTTAAAAATCATATTGACCCCAAACTTTTAAATTATATTCTATCTAGAACATATCCGCTAGACTTTAGCTCTGAAAAAAAACATCAAATAGTTTTGTGTGGAGTAAAGAAGAGACATTAATTGTTTTGTGAACTTGCCCTCCCACACTAGAACCAAGCCTCAATGGGTGTGTGCACTAACTGTTACTAACTATCCCTCATGATACAGTTCTATTTCCTGTCTGTTGATGAATGTGTGCTGTTATGTATAGATGTCTTTGTGCCTTAAAGCTATGTGTGGGACTGATAGGGCATTGCTGTAGGACAGGTGTTGGCACTATGGGAGAATCAGAGCTCATAGGCAGCTCAGTGATTCAGAGGTAAACAGAACCTAATACCGCCCCTCACACCTCCTTTTAAACTCTACCAGCTGCGGCCCACGACGTATGACCATGGCGGTTCATCTTCCCTCTGTTCTTGCGAACCTGGGGGCTGAGTAAACCAGAGTCTTCCTTGTGCAGGAGAGATGTGCGTGGTTTAGAGTGTGATTTGAAAGCTACAGAAATGTCTAGATCTACACATAGTTATTGTGTAGCACTGCTTTCAGATAAGTGTGAAACTGTTCAAGGAGTATGTCAGTAATAGAGTTGGGGGATGTCAATTGGTCATCTATTTCAGTACCATCAAAAGCCTATAATGACATTATACATTTGTATACTTTTAATTAGCCTCTTGCAAATCTCCAGTTCTTTCTTGGGTTTGTAGCTGTAACTTCTAGGCTGCCAGCACAAATATTCAACCCCTAAAGTACATGACCACCATCCTCTGACATTATTGCAGGGGTGTAAACCGAGGTAAATGTCAGCGGAAACTGACCCAGATTGTCGGTGACCTCATAAGTATCCTGGAAGTCCTTCATGCGGAGACTGATGACGTCCACAAAGTCCTCCACTAGACGAAAAAGCTCCTTAACATTGGGCCCCAGCTGTCAGAAAGGAGAGAAAACAGAGCTGAATGTTAAAACGTTTGTTAGCTCTTCTTTCACTGTGAGATTCTGTAAGTTCATTTGAAATATTTTTGAAAAAATTAATTATATATTTATCTAAAAATAACCATAATCATGCAGTTTTGCCACTCTACAAGCCTAATGATATCCTTCCTTCAGAATGTAAACTGAAGCTTGCGTTAAGACATAAATTGTAAACTAACTAATGATCTAACTAAACAGCAGGAGACAAACAGCTGAAAGAAAGATGTGCAGTGAAGAGAAGAGAATTAGCCAATTAATCACCTTTAGAACCAGCTGAAACTCACATAATTACTAAGTGAAAGAGAGTGAGACAATACCAACATTAGAAAGACTAAATGAGTGCATGATGATTGAGTTAGTGAAAAAATGAATGAATGAATGAATGAATGAATAAATGAATGAATGAATGAATGAATGACAGAGACATGGAGATAGAGAGGAAAGAGAGTGAAGGCTGACTCACCAGTTGTGCTTCCTCCCACCTGTCCCTGTTTTCCTCCATCAGTAAGTTACTCACTGACTGCACAAAATTCTGTGAACAAAACCACATGAAAGAAACATTCTGGGGCAATCTGGATCAAAATGGTCCTTTATTTGGAACTAAGCAAATAACGCTCCACTAACCCTCATGTCTGTATTACTGGGGCTGTAGTGGGGCTTCCTAAATATCTCCGTCATGTTTTTCAGTACATCTATGATAGCCAGAAGGTCTCCACTGTAGCTTGTTCCATCACTGGACGTCACCCTCAGCTTTGTCATGACTTCAGAGACCCCGTCGCCCACAAGCCCTCGTTGAGCCTTGGAAAGGTGATCTCTGGTCTGGAGAAGGAACAAAACCAACCTTAGCTTTGGAGACACTTCTGGTGTTATCCTAGCTAGGGTTTAGTTTGGAGATCACCAACCAGTGTTTGGATACTTCGGTAATCATTTGAGACACACTTCATGTAAGTCGGGTTCTCCCAGTATGCAATGCCGTTATCGTCCAACGAACATCGCCGAAGAATTAGTCCTGCATCACAGAAATGGTTTGTCATTACCATATCTTGAACAAGGATTGGTTAAAAACTGCATGCTACATGTTGTTTTGCTCGTTTCCTTGTTTCCAGCCTCTGGAGCTGTCCGTGGTCCTAAAAATGTCTGTCTACAACATTAAGGGACGGTTTAGAAAGTTATTCCATTATTTGTGTTTGCATGAGTCACGTCTTACCTACAGCATTCGGAGGGCAGCGGACAGCCGCCGTGTCCCCTGAAGGTGTTTTCTTCCACACCACGTTTGAGAAATTCTCCTCATCACAAATCTCATGCGGCTCTGCACAAAACCAATCAAGTCAGAAAAGACTAAATATCCCAATCAATCCAAACTTGAGGTCTTTCAAATGTGAACAAAACAAAACATAAGTTACAGCAATGGAACACCTTTCTAAAGGAACTTTAAGTCCATAAAGAGTGAAAAAACAGGGGTGCATGGGCGATATTTTAATGGTTATATTTTTTCTTGGAATAAGGTTGTTACAATGCCACCATTTTATATGGCATTAAAATGTCACAATTTTTGATTTTAATATCACAGCAAAAACCATTACTAGTCCAACCAATATAAGTAAAATGTTCTTCATTTTGTTGAAGACACATAAACCATAAGTAATGAAATAAGATCAATGAAATTAATTATATGCAAATAAATAGGACAAATAAACACAAAAGGCAAAAATATAAATGAATGTGCTTTTAGCTTTTCATGTAGGTCAAAAGCAAGAAATGCTACAGAAATGATATCAGATGTAAAATCAAATACTGCATAGTCTTCACTGTATGAAATGAACAGTGATCCTTATTAAATCTACAAAGGAAGAGCAGTGAGTAATTTTCTCTTATTTCACAGGACACAGACAGCAGCAAGTTAATTAGGCTTCTGTCACTTTAAGACCTAATGCACCAATGTATTATATTGACACACTTCTGAATTGCTTCCAACATTTTTTAACATTCAATTAAGACACCATTTTGACATAAATGTATGTGTATTTGACCGTTTCAGTGCAATAAATCACAAAAAAGAAGTAACAGCACAATAAGATGCCGAAGAGGTCCCAAGTTGGTATTTGCATGCTGTTCTGACAGAACCTGAAGCGTGCACACAGAAAACTGAATTGAGACCTCTTTCACATCAGTTCAAAATTTAAAGTGGCAAAATGTAAAAATACAAGAAAATTATAGACTTCTGTGACGCCACAAATCTGCAAAGCCACATGAGCATAACCATGATAGACGATGATTCAAAATGTATACTTTTGTTGTCAAATTTCTACCAGTTTATTGTGTATACCAGTATATTGCCCAATGAATTTTGGCTACAACCACTTGATCGTCTCACCTGGACACCTCTTCTCATTGCAACGTTTAACTTCCTCTTTGTCCCCTGGGCATTGCTCCCCTCCAAAAAAGGGCCCATGACACACCCTCTGTCTCTGCTGGCTTCCTCCACCACACGTTTTGGTACAACCAGCCCAAGAGCTCCAGAGTTGCCATTGGCCATCCACAGGACACTCTCTGAGGAAGCAGTCACGTGTCTGACGCCACTCGCCCTGACACTCTAGGCCCCCGTACGAGGGCCCGTTACATTCCCGAGTGCGCTTCATTGTTCCATTCGAACAGGACGAGGAACAGGAACTCCAGATGGACCACTCATTCCACACTCCATCCACTACAGAGGAAAAGACATGAACTCAGAAGAAGAAACTAAAGATTATTCTGAATATAGAGGATACAAAGCAACATTAGGTAGACAAAAGTGAGGGATTGAGAGTGGAATGTGATAAAGTGACATTATTGAAATATATATTGCGGGGAAAGGAAGAAGAGCTTTGGGTTGCCAAACTCTAGTTCAATCCGTAGTGATTTAAATCATCACTTATTCACCATCATTTGCTATGAACTTCACAATGGTTCCTTTCAATCTCCTTCTCCAACAGTGCCTCACATTAGGCTTTAATTGTGCTCCTTGATGGAAGTCGTCATTAAATCTGTATGAGGCAGTATGTATTCAAAGACCCAAAGATCACCTGGGCATACAGCAATGTTGCAGAATTTGGTCTGTTTCTCCGGACCCTCACAGGGATTTCCTCCGAACTGCGGTGGCTTGCAGGAGCGAGTGCGGTCCCTGTAGCCGCGGCCGCACGTTGAAGAACACAAGCTCCATGGAGACCACTCGTCCCATGCCCCGTGCACTGCAATCAGAGCGGCTAGGGTATGATTTATAGAGAGAAAAACGCACCTCGATAACACACACACACGCACTAGAGGAAAAATAAAGAGGGGTTCGCACTGACAACGATCTGCATTTATTTTAATTGATTTATTTTCAATGGGAGTTGAAGATTTCCCGATGTCATGAGTGACCGTTTGGGATGAGATAAAGTTGAGAAACGTATAATGAGAGGCGAAGTAATGGGTTGACTACCAATAGAAGTGAAGACATTGGAGCACATTGAGCAGTATGCATTGATCGTTGTAAATCTTGTTCATGATATGATGTATTGCTGCAATTTTACGAATATTTTCCACTCCTCTTTTTAGCAGCAAGAAATCTGATTCCCTATCCAAACAGAAGAACATAATTATTATTTTTTACATCACAATTTCACAATTTCGCAATACATCACATTTGTGATCAGATATTCAGAAGCTATAGCCATTTACGTAGCCAACCAATAATGTTACGAAAGGAATGCCTACTAGAAAAGACAAAATGGTTCACTTGTATTGCTATGTACTGGAGAAACTGCAACAAACAATATGGCGGCTCTAGTAGTCCCGACTATGTTAAAATGTGTTATTTAAATGTGAGTTTGAAAAACAGTTTTTTGCATGGACGAAGGCCTTGCAAATACGGCCATCAAGTGAACTTACTTTTGTTCCAAAGGGACTTTGCTACTAGCAACCAACAATACAGCACAAAACAGCAGTCAGTGTGAACAGAGAATTACAGGGGATGTAAAACACAAATATACATGGAACTCTTAAGGCCCATTCACACCAAGGACGATAGCTATAAAGATAACGATAAAGATTTAGTTCTATAAATCGTTCTCAATATTAAAGAATAGCAAAGTTCTCACCACAGCTATAACAATAACAGCACAGAGAAACAACATCGATGGAATCACTTTCAGCACGATTTTATCCAGCTGATGAACGATAATTTTTTTTACAGACAGCCAATCAGAATCCATCCTGCTGTAACGAGCTTGAGCATATAAAGAGGCAGACAAGCATAATAAGCAGAACGATATCGTCCGCTGGTGTGGACACTAATATAGTTATCTTTATAGTTATCGTTCTTGGTGTGAATGGGCCTTTAGTGTTTAAAGACTAATATAATTTTCAGTTACAAGTTCTGAATGTTAAAGAGAAAAACATTCATTTTATTCCTGCATAAAATGATTAGGACTTATTACAACATTATGCTTGGCTATACACGTGTTTTTAACTGAATAACATGTTCATATGTCCCTCTGAGATGCTGAAATGGTGGAATGAAAAGAGACTGAGAGAGACCACCCTACATGCAGTGGGAACTACAGGGATTTAGCTGATAATGCTGCACTTAAACCCATTACCATCTTACCACGGCTCTCCAGGATCCAAGGTTTAGAGGGGGATAGCCGTACATGGAAGCCCAGTAAGAGTTAGCCTCAGATGGGCAGCGACTGGAAGGTGAGTGGCAAAGCTAATGGACCTGAGTGGAGGGAGATGGGAGATGGGAGATGGGAGGTGGATAAGGACAATGGTGGGGGTGAGGAGAGGCCTGAGGTGGGCTGTGCTTACCTGGACACACAGCAGTGTTATTGCAGGGTCTCTGTTCGCGCAGCGGCCCGCTGCACTGCGTGCTGTACGACACGGAGACGCAGAAGCGTGTGCGGCTCTGCCAGCCCTCACCGCACGTGGCCGAACACACGCTCCACGCAGACCACTCCTCACCCGACGGAGGATCCACTGAGAGGGACGGGGGGAAGTGGGGGCGGGGATGGGATGGGGTAAGGTGCGGAGGAAAGGGTAGGAAAAGGGCCAAAACTAATTAACATGCGGGATTAGCCACCTTATCTAACAGGGGAGGCTTAAATAATTTCATTGCTGATTCCATATTCTCAGCATTTCATTTTATGCTTTTAGTTTTAGGATATGTAGGTCAGCCATCTATACAAAGATTTCACAAGGCTGTCCAATCGATCAGACTTTAATATCTGAGCAACTGGGAAAGCCAAGGAATCATGTGTAATCCCAAAGAAATGGGAAGATATTAAATGTCCAATTGGAAACACTTGGCTATCCTGACATTCCAATAGATAATATGGGCTGTCATGGCAATCCAACAGGAAGAGTTAGGCTATAATTACCATCCAGTGGAAATGGAGAATCAAGAATGTCCAATAGAATGATATTGAATGTCAAAACGAAAACTGATAAGGAGGAAAAGATTTAATCTAATTCTGACAACATTAGAGGCATTAAAATGTTTAGTTTCCATATAATACCCTGCATAGGCATACTAAACAATATGCATTTACAGTAGTTGTTACCATCTCCTTCCAAAAGTAAATAAAAAATGGTAAAACCATGCACAATTTCTGATTAATTAAGCTAAGTTTTTAGAAGCATTCATAGAGGAAAATGACATTCATTTTGAACAGTTACTCATATTGGTGGTAACTGTAAATATGATAATTTGATACATTTTTATAAGATAAACATGACAAATTCATGCAGTACTCACAAAGAAAAGACAAGGGATACAAGGGATTACATCATTATTATTAGCCCAATATTTATTTTATATTAAAGCATGCAAATCAAGCTTCACCACCCCCTTGTTCTTGGTTGTTTCATAATACGGGGTTACGACCCTTTCAAAACTCTTTTATCTTCCTTGTAAGCAATGGTGTCCATGATTCATGGATATCACGATGTTCTGCCATGAACCATGCCATAATACACATGACAAAGACAAACAAAACTTAAATCACAAGGACAGGAGCATAAAAAAAAACAAGGCCAAAGCCACATACGCATCCAGTCTACTCCCCTGTATGTGAACTAGTGAGTGAAACGGTTGCAAGTGTGTGTGTATGCGTGTGACCCCAAGCTGAAGTGGAGGCTGATGCCACCTGTCTTCTTACCTGTTTGGGAAGACTGCTGTCCACTGCGGGTCTTATCAGAGTCCTCTCGTTTACGGCTGTCCACCGAGCGCAGGGATTGGCTACGAGTGCCAAGTCTGCCTTTGCCTGCAGGATGGGGTGGGGTTAGCAACTACAGTCGACTTCTGATCGGGCAGTGCTGTGCGAACTGAACATCTAGACCAGCATCAGCCATGCTTGGGATTTTGTGTGAAGTTTAAG
The DNA here is from genome assembly GCF_949319135.1 of Squalius cephalus. NCBI lineage: Eukaryota > Metazoa > Chordata > Actinopteri > Cypriniformes > Leuciscidae > Squalius > Squalius cephalus. The sequence goes on along the minus strand of NC_137136.1, from coordinate 10,199,343 downwards.
GTTACATATCTGAGAAGTGGACCTGTGTTTGGTTTGATACTCTCCATGCGAACATGAGACTGTGTGAGAGTTTGGACACTTCTGAGTTTGCGTGACCTTGAAACGTGAGCTTTGAACATCGAAAAGTGTGCTGAAAGAGGGCAAGATGGAGCGAGCAGTGGATGGCAGATGAAAAATAAGCAGACTATGCGGAACAGAGACAGACAATCGAGGTAAAGACATCTGCAGCCGATGGCCTTGACCATGGAGTGGGGTTTACTCATGGCCTCCATCCAAACTGAGTGAAAATCTACTCACTACAGTCACATTCATACTGACTTGGTCAGTGATGCCCTTACCAAGCATGGCCTCTTGCATTCCTTTGTATTTCACTGGACTTAAACCCTTGCCTTTAGAGGAAAACTGCCTGTAGCCTATGGGTCCAATGAAAAGCACACAAAAACGCTCATTCTATCATTGGTCTATCATTGTATCATCCTTATTGCTCTATCATTACATCACACAGGAAGCAGAAACATCTTTTTTTTTTTTAAGTGAAATGTGAGGAATGTAAAAAAATGAGGTGTCAGATAGTGATAGAGAGAGAAAGCAAGAGAAGAAGTAGATGTGCGAACGGTCACATGCATTTGTGTATGAGCGTAGAACTTACCAATGCACGACTGAGAGTTGCAGGGACGACCTTCTTCAAGAACACCTTCGCACTGGTACGCCTCCTCAGGAGGTGATTGACAGGTGCGTGTGCGCGTCTGGACTCCGCCCCCACATTCACTGCTGCACTCCGCCCAGTTGCCCCAAACACTCCAGCCACCTGTATTAAACCCACACACAGACACGAACAATCCGTGTGAGTGTAATTTCCAAGAAAAAGCCATTTCTTAATAAATTTCCATGACACAAATTAAATTTCCATCCCTGCTAAGCAATAATGTTCTGATTTCGTAATCCATTATGATGGCACTAAGATGTAGAAATGGACCCATAAATACCAGTAGGATATGAGTCCCTGTGTTCTGCTCCCTCATGAATGTTTAATAGCAGACATTGCTGCCTGTCTGATCCCGGAGGCCCCGACAAATATGTATTAATCTGCATGAATAGAACATGAAGCTGGACCATGTCCAACTGCAGACATTTTTAATTACTCACAAATCAATTGTACGGGGGAGGGTATGTAATTCTACTCTCAGTGCAGCTCTACCAGGAAAATGGGAACTGAAATGAAAGTGAAAAAGAATCAGATACAGCTCATATTTAAAATGTTCATCAGAAGATTTTGGCATCTATTACACGGGGACGGTCCATACAGACAATGTAAAGATCAGTTAATGGGGTCAATGGTATATGTCGAAGATAATAAAGTAAGAAATGTAGTTAAGAAAGAAAAACAAAACCTAGTTGAAAAAAGAAAAATAATAGTTTAAAATGCTAAAAATGTATTTAAACAAAGGGCCAAGTTCATTTTGGTTTCATATTTTTGAAAAACATTTAGAGCATTTTCAAAAACTCATAATAATAAATAATACAAAATATGTTTTAAGAATTTATAGCCTTGATAGAATTTATATTTATACTGTAGACTGTTTATTGAATTTATATTTTAATAAGATTTATAGCCTTTTAATGAGACATTTTTACTACAAGAAAAAAAAAAAAAAAAAAAAAAAACAGACAACATAGAACCTACACACATTTTTATTTCAACTCCAGACAATTTTAAGTATTATTGTCCGGCCTAGGAAAAATAGCATCTTCACCCTTTAGTCAAATATTATTAAAAATGTGTTCAAGATTTTGTAAGCATAGTTGTGCTTGAGTCAAATTGTGTGGACATAATTTTTGACCGGGCTAATGAAATAATGAACGCATGCAAAAACAAGAGAGAACCGGTGAGATTTTTAGTTTTTCTTGTTTTTTAAATAAAATTAAAAAAAATCTTTTTGTAAAATAAAACCTATGTAGGCTTTTTTTTTTTTTGCCAAATTATTTTGTACAATAAATACCTAGGTGTCTTGTTCTTGTTCTTATATATATATAAATAGTTTCCCTCATATTTTGATGGTTTATTCAAACTTGTAGGGTCAGTAAAATCAAATATCCCCTCCGGGCATAGCTTTTCGCCATTACTGTATGAATAAGTTAGGAAATGCATTTTAACATATCTTTTAATACCTTAATAAAGCAAGAAAAAAAAAAAAAAAACAGAGCCACATCACTGACCCTAAATATCAATCGACCCCTTCCTATACTGTTACACTTGAAACAACCCTCATGCAAAGCCCAAGTTAATACATTATGCTACATAAAGGCCAGATATAAAAATAATTTATGCCTTTTCTGCAGCGCTGATACAAATCTGCCGGCAAGCGTGTGCTGAAAAGCAGAATCAATATCTATTTGTTTGAGCAGGATGAGCGATTAATGGCAAATTGTTTACTTGGGGTGCTGAGATTGGCTTTGTCTGCAAAAAATCCATCATGTTGTGCGAGACACATTCACCTGATAAAACATAACGGATTCTAATCTTCAGTGCCACGGCCTTGAATTTAGCATCAAATGTCCTCCTTGCACAGCAAGTGACAATCGCATGCAAAATTAACCGGGACGGCTCTCAGCCCGCTGTCCTGATTAATCCCATCCACCAATCACGCTTCAAGTCAGATGGCTTCATCAACCAATCGCACGTGGCATAAACAGCATGCTTAACCAATCCCTTCTCCAGGGGAGACTGAAAATCAGTCTTAAATAAGCTTCTCAGCCTCTGTGCTGAATAACTTCAATCTTATTTTAAACACTGAAAATGGCTGGAATTAGTATGGTGAGAATATTCGTAAGGCAAGCACTCTTTAGAAAAGCAAATAAGTCAAAAAGTCCAGATAGGGGGGGAAAATACTCTATTTAGAGATAAGATTTTCTCTCTCTGTGAAAAACGATGGGAGACTGCGACCTTTTTTTGACTCAATAATCACTGGCTGAAGGAGAAAAAGGGGGGCATAATAATGTAGTGTTTTCTTTCTCTGTCCCCAAGGACATTTTATTATGCTTTCAATAATTTAGTGCGCTTCTCTTGTTCGGTGGTAGCTTCCTTACATCCAGACTCTTTGCAGCAAACGCTATATCATCTTTAAACGCTCATATTCGTCCTCTGCACGAATGTTTCTTTCTATTCATCAGCCCTTCCTCTCATTCTGTCTTTTCCCCTGTTTTTCAAATTGCAGCTGCAGCATGCACCTGTTTTTCAAAGGATGAGTGTGTGGATATACATCATTCTGCCCATTAGTAATATCATCTTGTTGGAAGGCTAAGAAAACCCCAAAGTGACCTTCACTTTCCCTCAATGGCCGGCAGAAGGTGTAATAACATCTCAAGTGACAGTGATTTGAAATCATCAATAAGATCTAACCATAATCTCACCCACCACAGGCCCTTGCATATCTGCTACAAGCCAAGATCGGTCAGTACATCTAAATTACACCCTACATTTGACTTCATGCATTGTTTTTGTTCATGCACAGATTGTGGATCAGTGATGGATAGCGAAACATGGGAAGTGCTGACACCCAGAGGATGCTACTCGTCATTGGCATCCACACCGGCAACAAAAGAGCATGCAAGCAAAAAAAAAAAAAAGTTGATTTAAAAAATAAAGAAATAAAGAATATTTTAAATTGACATTTGGTAAAAAAAAAAATTTAAAAAAAAAACCTTATCTGATCTCTTTTAAAAAAAGTTTCTTTAAACGTCTTTTCTTATTGATGTGGAAATTAAATGGATAAAATCTGATTTCTGAAAGACTTTCAGAAAGACTTCTGAAAGTGTTTGAGCGAAAAGAAATGAGCCATCCATCATCTCACACCTTTTTTTTCTTTTTTTCTCTGCCCGTGTCTATCTGTCCCTCTGATGGCTGAAGCTCACAGGTCTAATCCACTGTTCTGTGTGTGTGCATTTCTTCTGTCAGTATCCTGCTTAGAATAAATATTTGAACAGCTGTGCTTACACATCTCATTGATCAACCCCACTCCAGGGGCAGGAAACACAACTTAGGTTTGCACCCTTGCCGCTTCACATACAGTAATCTTTCCTCTCTTGCGCCGCAGTGCCCAAAATGGTCCACGCAAACCGATACACGCATTTAGTACAAATCAGTATTATATTATTATAGGCCCCAGGCCCTACAGAGGACAAGCGAATTGGAGAATGGATGGATGGATATTATTATATTAAAATAAGTAATATTATTAATAATGTTTTTTGAATATACATTTATGAGTAAATTGTACACGCTTATATTAAAACATACATTTTATAAGTAGCATATTTCGTGCTATTATTCATTAAACACTGCTTATTAATGAGCCAATGAGAGTGTGACTGACAACATCAAAGATAATAATAAATAATTATTATGAACAATTAATTATTCACTTAGAATAGCAGTGGATAAAGTTAGTGAACCAGCCTTATTACTTATTCAACGTGATAAACAAAATATACATTTATAAGGCTTTCATAATAATAAAGCAAGGGATTTGGGTGAGGGTTACAAATAAACGAAGAGGGGTATTTTATTCATCTTAACTTTAAGTGTCTTATCTTCCCAGCATGGCCTATTTGATCTTTATGTATTTCAAAGATGGAAAGTACAGTAGCTGCAAACTGAATATTTGGTAAAAACAGAGAAATAAGGTTCTGTCTTCATAATTATAGATAATCTACCCAGAACCACCATAAAGTTAATACAAAAATTCCATTCCAATTACAATATGATGTCTAGAAAAAAAGTAAGCAGTGATTGGACCATTGTTTCCAACCAATAAGATGCATCTTCCCAAAAAATATTGGAGTGCTGCAGCACACTACGCTAGTCTAATTGTTTTCTCAAATCTGGCAACCGTCCAGATGAGATTATATGTGGTGGATTGTCTATTAATCTCAATTAAAACACAATTATTGTTTTTATTTTTTAATAATATCATTTTTTTAATAACAAAAACGAGTGATATTTACTCAAAATTCACACAGACTGACACAAAGCATGTTTAACACAATTAAACAATTTGTTCTGTTGTTTCTTCTCTGGTGACATGTGATTAATCACGTTCTCTCATTGGCTCACTAATGAGCAATGGGCCTGGGTCTTTCTGGATCTCATAGGTTCATCCTGGTGACTGTGATACATGTTTAGTGATGATGATCACCACTTCTGCTCTGTCTTTCAATGTTCACACAATGACAACAGCAGTGACTTCTCATCAGTGGAGTGTATGCGTTACAGGATTACTGACTGTGTCAGGTGGGGAGCTCAGAGTCTACACTGTTTACTGATGAGCAAGTAGATAAACAGATCAAAAGTACGACAGAGGCATGAATAGGGGTTTGGTTGAATGTTCTTTGGTTGCAGGTGCGGGTCAGAGAAGTCGACGTTTCAATTCCGAAGATGGATGCCTCTCCTCAGCAGGAACAAAAGGGGAAAAATCTAGCTCGAATCAAAAACACCTTCACTAAAAGGATCAGATGGGCCTCCCACTTTTCACAGGCCCAGATGAGTGGAAAAATAACAGGCTTTTCTTATTTTCCCTTTGCACATCAATCTTCAGCAGAGAAACATCTGCTCATAAGAGCAAAAGGATGTGGGTGCACATGTGAACACACACACAAACATACACACAAACATGCCACCTTGCCCTCACTTAATTCCACGCACTTTCAGCTCTTGGATCAGTGACCGCCAAAATGGATCATCACACTGGGGCTGAACTACCCAGAACAGCATCTAACTCTCCAAAACTCAGTGACATTTACAGAGAAATAAATGTATCTTAAATAAGTTTATTTTATTTTCTAGTTTTAAATGTTAAGGAGAAAGAACGGATGTATAGGCTGCATATGAAATTGCTATCTTGATACTGATATATACTGTATATATTAAGGTTGATTAAAGTGTCTAAATGAGTACACATAGGGAAATGCAGTTTTTAAGACCAAAAACCATTAATAGACAAATAATGAATAATAGCATAATCAGCACCAGTCAACTGTGAGAAAGTTGTTTTGCTTAAAAACAACTACTTGAATGATTTACTTATGAATGTAATGAATTTCAGTGTGTATATCTTATAATTGCAGCAAGTTAGTTTAATTGATTTCTCAAAAAAAAAAAACAAACAAAAACTGTCAACTGCTGGTAGAAAAATGCAGGTGGACGTTCAATGATACTATTCCTAGCCAGATGTGATGATATGTGGAATGCAAAGTCTACTGATTCATCTTAATTAAAACACAATATATAACATTATGGTAAATGGATTTAAGGTGTTAATCTCAAATCATAAAAGGCTTATTCATGATTTTATAAAACTAAAAGCAACTTTCGTTTCTTTCTGTGTATGTGCAATTAAAATGTCTTGCTATACTAAAGCAGACCTTAAAACGTTTTTTGTTTTGTTTTTCAACCAATGAATTTCCATAAATAAAATAATATAAAATGAACACCTGAAGCTACTAACTTGATGCATTTCAGTGGGTCAGTGTCTAGCAAACTAGCCTTTGCACTCCAACAGCAGTTACACTAAAAGAAAGAGAGATAAAAGTGCATCCCAATTTTTCCCCATGTGCCCTCGTAATCTTTAATCAAAATAACCTTCCCTCCCACGTGCAGTGACATCTCTTCTCTGATTATGTTTCCGGCGCAAGAGAGGGAAAACCTGTCAATCACATGAGATTGATTATATCAAACCACAATTCAACGATCCAATCAATTCCTGATGGCCAAAACAAGTCCTGTCCTACATTTTCTATGACGTGTAACTCTTATATGTCATATAGGGAACGAAAAACAATTGCAACGTCCATTTAAAGGCACACTATGTAACTTTTCACCACTAGAGGTCGTTTATTCAAAACAAAGGCGTAGCTTGATGACACCTTGATTTTGCGGAATCATGGGAGTTGTTGTCTTCACTTCTACAGCTGGTGGAGAATACGATGGGACTCAGGGAGAAATCATATTCATGGATGACCGGTAATATTAAAGATTTATTAACGTTATGAAAGCCATTGGAGTGGAACGAGGCCGCTGGAGCGATTGCTAATGAGAGACAAGCACGACACAAAGCTCGAGAGCAGTGGAGATTTTATTATGCTATAGACTGCTTCCGCTTCTTCCGGTCTGGAAGACACTAACTGTGTTGAGCTGTATAACAATTATTAGTTTTCTGTCGATGAAGGTATCCAAACAGTTGCTCGCCTGTCTAATAAAACACATAATATATTAAAGAGTCTTTGGTGTTTCCATGGTTTCTACAAAAATCGACAGAAAATTGAGGGTAACGCGGGTATGATGTAATTGATAGGCAACGCAAGGACATGGTCCGTGTCCTGGTTAGAACTGCTTATTTCTCTGGATTTAAACATTCTTAGAAACGTGGGATAATGTAAGTACACAAATCAACTAAATATATAGTGGGTTTTGGATATTTTGATCCAAAAATCTTACATAGTGTGCCTTTAATGTTGACAATAAGAGAGAAGGAAAAAAGATGCATTAGATAGTAAACTTGATTACTTGTCTCACTCTGAGCTAATGTTCCTATGGAAACCACTTTGGTGGCACATGCATGTTCCAGAGCCTTAGGTGCATTAGGCATTACTACATGCCCATCTGTGGTGCCTCTCAAAAGTATATGGCTTTATCAGACAAATAACCCCTAATCCCCCTAATCAAACCATTCATCTCTCCTCTCTCAATCTCCCCTGCTCGCTTTCACTGGGTCAATCTCAGCATGTTAGAAGAGATTTTCTATCTTTTATAGATTCTATTTTGTATGGACTGCAGGTTAGATGTGACTCTAGAGATGTGAGAGGGGGTAATCATACAGATAGGTCGGGGAGCTCTTAACAGCACTGTTGTCTTTCGCTCTCCATCACAGACACACACATACTCCCACACACAAACACAACAGGTCTATCTGCAGGAGCATGTGTTCACTAATAAGCAGCTCCCTTGGATTTTTTAAAGCTCATCCAGGGCCAGACATCAATCTGAGATGAGTGTATATGTTTGCGTGAGTAATTTTAAGCATTTTGATATTGAACAATAAAAAAAATTTGTCCGGCGCTTGATTTTGTCCATCGGGAATTGATTAGATCATTGTGGTTGTCCCGCACTCGCGCCAGTAAACATGTCATCCGAGAAGAGGAGAGGTGTCAAGAAAGGATGGGAAGTTATTTTTGTTTAAGATTATGAGGGCACATGAACGTTTAAAAAAATTATTGTGCACAGATAAATTATTTCTAAAAAATACTGCAAAATTCCGTAAAAAAAAAATTCGCTTTTGATTTCATGATGACGTAATGTAAATGACATAATGCATATTCATTTCAGCATTGATAGCGTTGACACAGAAACACATTTGTGTCACATTCGTGTCACATCACGGGTTGCCATGTCATAATTACTGTTACAACATGGCGTGAGCGCAGCTTAAAGCTCGTTGTTTTTGTTCAGGAGGAACTGTCCGTTCTGGCGCTCGTTAATTGCCTGTCTACAACTCTGCATAGGCTTACGAAACACGCTGATGATGTCTGATGTCTGCTTGAGCAGGGTGCGCGGAGGTATGGAAATACATGTTGACATGCATGTAGGACATCGTATCATTGTATTGGGACAGAATGCAATGATTGGACGAATATTTTTTGGTCCTGAGACTTCCACAGAAGATATATATTTGTTTTAATATAATGGACTACTTCCATTATTATATTGTTTGCTATCAGGATATAAGAGAATTTCAACCAGTATAACAAATTGTTTATAAAAACGAAATTGTCTATCCTACATTTAACAAGGCGTCCTAAAAAGCAATTGTTGTATTACATTCCTATTGCTTGTTCATCACTGGATAAAAGCATCCAATAAATGCAAACATTTAAATGTAAAAATTTGGCACTGATATGCTAGATGCTAAAGTGGACTGAAATGGATTTCAAATTGGCAGCGAATCCGTGTCCGACTAGTTCAAGTTCAGTCAGCGGTTCTGTGTTCAACTTCACAAGCACTGAAGGAGTGAACGAACACGGCACTATCCAATCCGCGCAACGCGTTGCTTCCCTTTGAAGCGTATGCAACCAATCATTTTCGAGGATCACAAATTGAAGGGGACAATCATTTTTAGCAGCGTGGGCAGACAGAACGCTAGGCAAAAAGTGCCCATAGCGACGCCCATGCGTGTCCTCACCAAATCATGTTTGTCGCAATATCAAAAGAAATACATTTTATATTTTGTATAAAGAAAATGATGCTCATACAATTAAATTGCCATCTCTCACCCTCATGTAATTCCAAAACCGTATGGCATTCGTTCGTTAATTTGTGCTACTCGAAAGCAGAAATTCCGATGGCTGAGCTGAACTTAAAAGCGAATCATTATAGCACCGGTTATGGGAACCGGATCAAAAGATTCGACCCCAAAAGATCGACTCATTCAATAGATGAGGTAATGAAATAAAAAGTAGGCAATACTCTTTACAACCAAATGTGGGAAGAAATTCAGGAGGAGAAAGGAAAGAATTTGTAATTCCAGACTCTATAGGCCATAGGGTTAAATAATAATTACTGTGCATATTAAAACACCCGACAGGTTGGTGTAATTGGTGTTGAAAATGAAATAGAGAAATATTCAAATGAAAGATATCATTTTTTGAGGAATTAATGAAGAAAGGAGAAGTGTCAATAACTCTGAAGAGTAATTTAAATTACTGTAAAAAAAAAAAAAAAAAAAAAAAAGTATTCATCATTGATAGATAAGGATTTCTAAAGATACCTACAGTAATCTGTATACAATAATTTAGGATCGGAGCTTCACTAGAGCGGCCTGGATCATGAAATGTCTTGGACGGAGAGAGTATAGAGTCTCTGATTCAGTTCCCAGTAGGTGGCGTTAATGTACATATGCAACCCACCATTTAAACCAAAAAGAAGAAGAAGATCGGCTAGTTTATAAATAGCGAACCGGACCGGTACTTTTCTCAAGACAGACAAGAGCACTCCAAGAATTTCAAGCTGTTGAAACGCTTCGGAAGACTTGAAATTTAGCACAAGTCATATGGACTCTAACTACAAAGTCCTTTTTGAAGTTTGAAGTTTCAGTCCCTGTTCAATGCAGTTGTGTGAAAAGAAAATGAAATGATGTTGTCCACAAGAAAGTTATATGGGTCAAACGAACGTCTTGAGGGTGAGTATATACTGACAGCAGTTTTTTTTTTTTTTTTTTTTTTGTTGCATTTGTGACATTCATTTCTTGACTATTTTCTCTCAAATTTATTTTAGGCTTACCATAACGTACCTGGATATTTTACACAATACAGTAATTTTACCACAGATAAAGACAGTATTAGCCTATTACTTTGACAAATATGAGGATGTGTCATTGTAAACAGAGATTATATAGCTGAAACAACTTTAGTCATAAAGTAAACAATGAAAAACTGATATTCTCCTGAACAACAATGTAACAGCTTCTTGGAACAAACACCCTCAAAAAAATCCCCTGGTGAAAGTGTGCATTAAATAGCGATGAAACCCTACAGCAAGACATATGTCTGACAAATTTCTCCCCCCCCCATCCCCATCCCCATCCCCATCCCCATCCCCATCCCCATCCCCATCCCCTGTGAGTGTTTACAATGGACTAGTCACAGTCTCATAGCTAACATACATTCCTAAAACACATATAGGCTACACCCTAATGCACACCCAACCTGGAGCGTTTTTTATTATCAAGCATTGAGGCAGTAAAACTGCTTAATTAAAACATTAATATTTCATGAGCTCTGGAGAGTGGAGGGGCCATGAGCTAGCATTAGCAACGTTAAAAGAACGAGAGCGAGAGAGTGAGAAAGATACAGAGACAGACTATCCCTCCAGTAGAGATAAGCACTGTGCTTATCCCTCTCACAGCAGTGGGAGCAGTTTTGTAAGCTGCACGTCTAAAAACGATTGTGCCCCTGGTGGCCAAACATGCTCATAACACATATAAACCCACACGCAGTGACAGAGTGCTGCCCGCAGAACCGTTTTAAGCCATCCACAATGAAATGGCTCAGCATGGAACGGCTCACTAGTGTGCAGGACTGTGTGTGTGTGTGTGTGAGATAGAGAAAAGAAACATGACAATAGTGATAAGTTAAATCTTGTTATTGCGTCTGATGAAGAACTGACGACTATGGGGGCAGTGAATTTAAATTCCTTCGTTTAGCAACATTACAGCCAAGCTATTATCAGCTTTGCTCTCGATTCAAAGCACCTCGCTGAGAAATAACAAGTATGTGCTTTCATCTTGCTTAACCAAAGCTCTGAGACGTATCGGTTTTGAATAGCGAAAAAGTGCAAGTCATGAGGACAGGATTTTCTTCTCTCTGGTGTTGTCACCTCACACTTCTTTCTCACTCGACTCCTCTTCCATTCTGTCTCTCAAATCCAGCCCGTAATCTGTCACTGCTCTGAGCTGCGAGAGATGAATCTACTCATCTCCCATGATGCCTTGCCTATGCGCAATGGGTAACATTCACACAATAGACAGGCCTTTAGCATTTTAAGATGGGATGCACACTCTCTCCCTCTTGAGTCCCTCTATTTAACTCTCTACTTTCCCTCTTAGGAATCAGAGGGAGGTGGGCCACTTACACCTATGGGGGATGTAGAGGGGGCACATCTCCAAATTGGCCTCAGATAAAATCGACAGCCTGCCATTAAAGGGATGGTTCGGAGTAATTTCAACCTAGGGTCATTTGCACCATGACCTCGAGCCAAACACCCCCCCAGAAGCTTTTTTTCCCTTGGTCGAACATTATTAAAGTTAGAGCTTATTTAGAGATATCAGCCGAATGGCTTAGTGCAGGCGCTAATGGATCCAAGGTTGTATCTCGTAAATTACCCCACTAAAAATGCTCGGAATGGTACCAAACGTATACAGTAGCACAAATAGGTTCTGTACTCATAAAATGAGGCATTGGAAAGTTTGTAAGTACATCAGGAGTTTATTTAAATAACACTTGCCTGATGGCTTATGCTACCGCTAACCCGGACGTCGAGGTCACTTCCGAAGTGTTGACAACTTAGTGTTAACTAATAATTGTTGCAAACTGGTACTACCAACAAAATATTAGTCCATTCCTGGAACTGGGCGTTGTTATACTACATCCTTATACATCGCTTTCTGCCAGGACTTTTACTGGCGTTTCCCAAATCACGGAAATGACCTCGACGTCCGGTTTAGCGGTAGCATAAGCCATCAGGCAAGTGTTAACTCCTGATGTACTTACAAACTTTCCAATGCCTCATTTTATGAGTACAGAACCTATTTGTACCACTGTAGAAGTTTGGTACCATTCCGGGCATTATTAGTGGGGTAATTTACGAGATACAACCTTGGATCCATTAGCGCCTGCACTAAGCCATTTGGCTGATATCTCTAAATAAGCTCTAACTTTAATAATGTTCGACCAAGGGGAAAAAAAAAAACTTCTGGGGGGGTGTTTGGCTCGAGGTCATTGTGCAAAGGACCCTATAGGTTGAAATTACTCCGAACCATCCCTTTAAGAATAAGCTGGGGATAACCATGGAGCGATAAATCTTAGAGAGTAGCATCGTAATGATGCACAGCCTGTCTTTCAAAAGTCATCTTTCATTTGCCTTTCTATCCTGGCTCCATCCAGTGGGCCCAGCCGGACATTCCTGGCTAGCCTCCCAAGCTCACGATCAATTTATAAGATGTTCACTCTTTATCATGCCCTGCCCTCCGTCCATCTATTCATCTGCCTTGCTTGTCTTAGGGGCCATTCACACATGATAAGTTCTTGCTATGCATCATACAGTGTATTTGACTTATGATGTTATAATATCTAATTTATTTATTGAAATGCTGCAAAGCAGTGTGCTCACACTGAAAATACCAAACAGAAAAAGTGCACTAAATACCTGGATGATGCACTTAATTAACCAAAAAATGTGGAATGTTTGTCACTTCATGCACTCAGCTGTCGCAGTTTTACATAGTGGAGGGGCAGGGGCTATCAGACTCAGATGGTAAATGACAAAATAACCTTATAAAATTCATACACTACACGGTTAAGTACGTAGTGTATAAGTGCATATTGTGTAGTGTATCATTCGGGACACAACTAATGTTATCTAGCTGGGCAACATAAATGTGGATTTGTTGAAATTACTAAAATAATCTGTGATTATTATCAAGAATGTTGGTAAAAACACATTGGAATCATCAATAATGTGTTGAAAACTGCAAACTGTTTTGCATCATTTGCCTTTTTTTTTTAGCAAAAGTGTTGTTTATGAAGTGTTGTTTATGAATTTATGGAGTTACATTTAGGCTATAGCTGTCCAATTGTGTTAAACAAAACTTCATATTTAATGAAAATATACACTCGCCTAAAGGATTATAAGGAACACCTGTTCAATTTCTCAGTAATGCAATTATCTAATCAACCAATCACATGGCAGTTGCTTCAATGCATTTAGGGGTGTGGTCCTGGTCAAGACAATCTCCTGAACTCCAAACTGAATGTCAGAATGGGAAAGAAAGGTGATTTAAGCAATTTTGAGCGTGGCACGGTTGTTGGTGCCAGACGGGCCGGTCTGAGTATTTCACAATCTGCTCAGTTACTGGGATTTTCACGCACAACCATTTCTAGGGTTTACAAAGAATGGTGTGAAAAGGGAAAAACATCCAGTATGCGGCAGCAGTCCTGTGGGCGAAAATGCCTTGTTGATGCTAGAGGTCAGAGGAGAATGGGCCGACTGATTCAAGCTGATAGAAGAGCAACTTTGACTGAAATAACCACTCGTTACAACCGAGGTATGCAGCAAAGCATTTGTGAAGCCACAACACCCACAACCTTGAGGCGGATGGGCTACAACAGCAGAAGACCCCACCGGGTACCATTCATCTCCACTAAAAATAGGAAAAAGAGGCTACAATTTGCACAAGCTCACCAAAATTGGACAGTTGAAGACTGGAAAAATGTTGCCTGGTCTGATGAGTCTCGATTTCTGTTGAGACATTCAGATGGTAGAGTCAGAATTTGGCGTAAACAGAATGAGAACATGGATCCATCATGCCTTGTTACCACTGTGCAGGCTGGTGGTGGTGGTGTAATGGTGTGGGGGATGTTTTCTTGGCACACTTTAGGCCCCTTACTGCCAATTGGGCATCGTTTAAATGCCACGGCCTACCTGAGCATTGTTTCTGACCATGTCCATCCCTTTATGACCACCATGTACCCATCCTCTGATGGCTACTTCCAGCAGGATAATGCACCATGTTACAAAGCTCGAATCATTTCAAATTGGTTTCTTGAACATGACAATGAGTTCACTGTACAAAAATGGCCCCCACAGTCACCAGATCTCAACCCAATAGAGCATCTTTGGGATGTGGTGGAACGGGAGCTTCGTGGCTTGGATGTGCATCCCACAAATCTCCATCAACTGCAAGATGCTATCCTATCAATATGGGCCAACATTTCTAAAGAATGCTTTCAGCACCTTGTTGAATCAATGCCACGTAGAATTAAGGCAGCTCTGAAGGCAAAAGGGGGTCAAACACAGTATTATTATGGTGTTCCTAATAATCCTTTAGGTGAGTGTACATATTTCTACTAAATATATACACTACTGTTAATATATATATATTTCGGTTTGAATACATTTTAAAATGTAATGAACTCCTGTAATTGCAAAGTTGAATTTTCAGTAGCCATTACTTTCAACCTTCGGTGAGAAATCATTCTAATATGCTGATTTGGCTTTCTGATTATACTCAATGTTGAAAACAGTTATGCTGCTTAATTTTTTTGTGGAAACTGTGAATGTGATATTTTTTTCTGGATTCTTTGATAAATAGAAAGTTCAAAAGAACAGCATTTGTTTTTTGTAACATTATAAATGTATTTACTGATCAATTTAATGTGTCCTGGCTGATTAAAATAATTAAGTTTTTTTATAACAAATCTTACTGACCCCAAACTTTTGAACGGTATGAGTTAATGCCAAAATGGACATTACACCCAAAATACACTTAAATTAATCTCCATTTCTGTTTTTGAATGCAAGAACATATTCTCTGAGAACGGCTTTCTGTTCAATCACTTATCCATTACATGAATTTAGTGCTTTTTTTCAGACAGTTTTGGACACTGTGAGGTGTGGAGATCCGTCACCCCATTATGTTTTTTTTTTAACTAGCAGAAAAAAGGAAGGCATATAAGAAAAGAAGTCCACAGAAAGGTCATATGGTGCAATGGGGTGAGTGATCTTCCACTCCAATGGCTGTAGCCTCTCCTAGGGGTTGAGTTTCTGTGCCACATCTACTCTTGGAAAAGAGATCAAATCATAGCTTTGAACTCAGTAACCGGCCCTATTCCCTTCCTTACAATCAATCTCCAAGCGCATCATCACTGCTATCCCATGTCACTCCCAGAGCATGTAAGCTGCATCAACTGTCCCACGGGCCGATCCGATATCCCTATCTGAACCCTCACAGGATTACACATGGTGCCAAGAAGCCAAGGTCACCCAGCTAGGAGACATCAGCTGAAACCTAAAACTCCTATTTTCCCTCTTCTTTTTTTTTAAACCTCCATCAGTTCTCTCTGAACTCCTGTTTTTTCAGCTTTAATTGTTCTGTTGTTTTGCTACTAAATATGACAAGCTACCAACTGCACAGTGGTAGAACAACATTTTTAAATTCAATAACCATTGAACCACGCTAAATAATAACTAGACAAAAACTGTTTAGCTCACCACTTGTGTCAGTGTCAGCGGTTCCTTCTTTCACAACAGGGATGCAGTTCTCCAAGTATACCCCATCTCGGTAGCATCCATTGGTTTCTTTGTCTGGCGGGGGCTGGTCCCAACATTGGCATGGTGTCTGCATGATGCCACAGGGCCGGCTGGAGGTACTGTAGGTAAGGCAGTCCTCCAACCATTGGCACAGCATTTGACAGGCAGCCATGCTGGGGTTACGCTTCCCAACCACAAGATACTCCACTTTAAATTCCCCATCCCCATTCCTGGACCCAGCACCTACTCTGGGCAGCCCTTTCCGGATCTGCAGGAATTGTTTCCCAGCTTCCAGGAAGGCAACGTGGGTAGAAGCATCACACAGCTTCACCACCTCGTCGAAGCTCTCCATTCCGAGGAAGGTTCGTGTTGTCTCCAAGAAGGAGTCAAACTGGAAGGTCCGGTGTTGTCGAGGAATGCAGTCTCTGGTTGGTTTTGTGACCTTGATGAAGATGGTGTAGCGCCGTGGGTCGGGGTTCTGCAAGGTCCAAGAGCAGGGCGTGCTGGGATATACAGAGGACGAGAGGAAGAATCCAAAGAAGCGGCTCTGGACCAATGTGGAGCAGGTGTCAGACTCCGGACCAGAGGGAGCAGCGTTGAGCATGTCCAGCCGCAGCAGTTGGAGAAGAGGTAACAGCAGCACCAATGATGAACAGTTCCGTAAGAATTTTGATATCATGGCTGTAAACGAAAGAACGGTTTGCAGAAGATATCTGAACTCCTTTTTTCTGCGTCTTTTCTTGTGAATGTAGGATCAACAGCCTTGTTTTGTTGACAAGCCAATATTCTCAGATGATTGCAGGACTATCTGAACCGACAGCTCAGGATGAGAGGGAACTTTGGCTCATTGATCCAGTTTGCTGTCCATGATGCCATACGCCCTCAGAGAGATCTGCAGGATTAGAGAAGACAGAAAAAAGACTGTATGAGCCAGATGGAAAAACAACAGCAAGTATCCATTGACCTGAGTGAAAGTGTAAGAGTGAACATAATAACTTCAAAAGTGTGTAGACACCGACATGACTGACTTTGGTACTTAGGAATTACCACGCTGGGCTATATCGATCTAGAAGTGCCACACTTGTGCTTCACATTCAAAAAGAACTCGTTGTACCCTGCAAGCAGTCACTTTCTACAAAAACGTCATCCTCAATCTTGTATTTCATCAGTGAGCTCAATAATTTGTCCAATTATGGGGCAATCAATTACAAAAATATGAACACCTGCTGTCATTCATTATTTCCAGTGCATTTGCTTCATGCCAAAATGATCAATAGCCTCAGTCCTCAGCAAATCATTAGACTAAAAGCGGCTGGATCATCTCTCAGATGGGCCTGATTGGCTTTTCCCTGACAATTGAGTGTCTTGTGCAGTTTTACAGCACATAAAGACAAGAAATATGTGAGGTCACATGCAAGAGCAGTAGACAGACATCTTGGAGACTATTCTGATGTAATCGCAAAATTTCCATGTGCCATTAGTCACTTTACAAAGTGAGCGCCCCAGCATAGGCTCACCCCGAGAGCCATATACTATACAGGAAGATACCATGCAGATTTTATTCTAGGTTAATCATCCTTATCTAAAGGCATTAGCTTTGTTCCTCATATTCAGCATCATAAGAAATGAGACGAACCCAGACAGGGGAAAAAAAGTGCAAGAGTCATATGGGTTTTAAACACGCTAAACACGGGAGGATTCTGGAAATGGATGAAGACAAATGGGAAGCTTCACATTAAGTGATGTGATATTTATAATCATCATTACTCCTTTAATATGTGTAATGAATATGTTCAGCAAACATAGTACGTTCCTTCCTCTCAGCATTATTACTAAATATGGTAGTCCTATTGCCGTATATAGCGGAGTATTGTCTGAGATTAGGAGTTTCCACAAACATGCTGGATAAAGCTCTTATGAATGTGTGTGGGTGAGATCGATGTATGTGTCTATGAGAGTGTGCATTCTTTAGCAAATGAATGAAACCGAAAGATGCATGTCTGTGTGTATTACAATCACAGAACTGAATCCAGTTTTGTGAATGTGCAAGAGAGAGTATGTGTAATTAAGTGCTAATTTGTGCACCGTATTTTGTTTTAGTCATACAATTTGTCTTCGATGAAAATGTCCTTTCAGTCAGTAATTCATCATTCTTTATTCATTCATTTTAGTTCATTTTACTTTACCTGAAATGGCATATTAATTTGAGTGAGTTAAAAAAAAAAGCATTAGCAAAGCAGTTCAGTTAACTCTGTTCAGCTCTTGCAGTTCAAGCAGGGTAATCCCAAACATATCATGACTGGATTATTTGAATTAATGCGGTATACATTTTTCTTCTCTTTAAAACTTTGTTGGTGCATTGTTCTAGCCTGGCAAGCCAGACCTACATCAAGATGTTGGGTCTGGCAACTCACCATAGACACGGCTCAATCCGAGGGGCGGGATAAACGGCTGTCTTTCAAATTCCCTCTGCACGCAATAGGACAGCGCTTCAACCAACCAGAGCGTTTTCCCAACAGCGGAGCTAACGTTAGTTGATAGATTCAACTTTTGAATCTGGCCGGCAAAACTACGAACACATCTTCCTTTTTTAAGAATGACTTAAGTGCCATTCTTTGCTCTTTTCTCAAAGAAGAACTTAACTCCAAGTCCTCCAGAGTCGCGGCCAAAGCCGATATGAAAGACCGTTCTCCAGCAGCAGCTCTTCTTTGTTTTCAAGTAACAGTTAGCAGGGAACCGTTGCAACTCTGTCGTCATTATGTTAAGCCCGCCCCGCCTACTCTATACACGACGTGATTGGCCTGACCCAATTTAGGTTTTTCCAGCACGAAAGTCAATGGAGAGTTGCTAGACTACCCTGGCTGCAAAATACATTTTGCTGCCGCTAGGGTGTGTCTAGATTTCTAGGCTAGCATTGTTCTTATCTTACAGCAATGTTCCCCATAGAACTATTATGTATATTAAAACATACAATACTGCATGTTGACCTAAGGACAACCAATAATTAATGATATTCGTTCAAGTTTCACAAACCTGTTTCATGAAAGTTTTCACTGAAGCAATGTTAACTTGCTGTTCAGTAAATGAGTCAGATTCAGTAACCACTCTAGAGTTCATTGAATGATTTGTCAGACCAGTAACTTTGTGAATCATTTTGATGGATTCTTTAAAAGAACCAAGTCATTTGCTTGTGAACTGGTTCATATAAGCCATTTGTTTATAATTCAGACTGCATGAGATCTCAACATTTTCTTGACATTATTTTATGGTATATGTTTTTTTAATTTTTTTTATTTGTCATCAGTAACTTTGTTGATGAGATTAACAGTTTAAGATATGGGTGTCCAATCCTGCTCCTGGAGGGCCACTGTCTTGCAGAGTTCAGATCCAACCCCAATTAAACACCCCTGAACCAGCGAATCAAGGTTTAACTAGGCATACTAGAAACTTCCAGGCAATGTGGTGAGGCAGGTTGGAGCTAAATTCTCAAGAACAGTGGCCCTCCAGGACCTGCTATTATTTTTATTGTATTTTTGTAAAAAAAAAAAAACTAAACCCCCAAACCTTAACCTCTTTCACCACAGATTGTATTCTGGAGTCCCAGTGGCATGGCCTTGAGTGAAAAGCAGACCAAAATACTTTGATGTGGTTGACTGCACAGGTAGTTTCATTTTTTTATGGGCTGATAATATAAAAAAAGCTCCATTTGATCTCAGCATGACCTCAAACATAGCCTTACACACACACACACAATGGCACGTATCTGTTTGGTCAAAGATAAACTGTTCAGGATGCTCAGAGCAATAGTCTTTAAATGAAAAAGTGTGTGTTTTTTGAACAGAATAAACAGTGCTTTTTATGCCAGTAGTATCCGTAATGAAGCTGGAGGGTGTAATCATATAATCCATGGCTTAACTTAGCCTTGATGTTAACCAGGACATTCTCATGGCTGAACCACATGAAACACCTGTACTGATGCAGGGATGAGCACTCATCCATTCTCCTCTTCCCCAAGAAATGTTACTATCCCAGCATGTCCTGAACGAGGTCGGCAAGTGTTGCGCAGTGGCCAGCTCATTACAGGCATGTCTTGTTTATTGATCGGCAGCAGTGACACAACGAAAACTGCTATTCGGTTTATTTGAGCCAAGATTGTACGCACTATGTCACTCTGGGAGAAAAGGTGTAAAATGTACATTCTGGATACAAAAGAGCCAGGTGAGAAAAAACAGATGACTGACTGACTAGTTGTAGCTTCAAGGCCAATTCACACTGCACCTAACAGATGCAGACCAACGGCGGCACTCACCAGATTACAGTACGTCACTTCTCAGACATTCCAAGACCGACAAATGCAGATTCAGCATGTTCAAGCGGTGAAAACAAGCTCTGACAGACGCCAACAGACTCCGACTGGGTAAACATATTTCTCAATATCCACTTTTGTGTCCACAGAAAAAGGAAAGTCATACAGATTTGTGCCGAGATGAGGATGATCAAAAAAACACATTTTCATTTTTTGATAAACTCACCTGCATTGGCGTTCATAGTCAAAATCATTTCCAAATCTGTAAATCACGTGCATGTCAAGTAGGGGTGTGCAGTGGAGCCAATATCTGTATTTTTATCTCTAATTGTCCCAAAATTATTTATGTATACTATTCAGATACAGTAAATCCGGAAGTGGGCGTTATGGAAACATACTATTGGCAGCATTGGATTCTGAATATGGAAGTGGCTCATGTACTGCCACTGGCTTCTGGGAAGATGGGTAAAAAGGAGACCGCATAGAAAATATATGTATTTTCTCATAGCAGGATTATGCCATGTTGGGGCGTGCTTTCCACATTCATTAGGCAGAAAAGAAGCGTGATGTCTCCAACCTCTCGGAAAATGCAACCACCTTCATTCAATTAGACTTCTGCCCTGTTACACTGTTGCATGCCATTTCATTATTCTTTTCACTGTCTGTCATGGACAGCATGCCATCATAGTATATCATGGAAATTGTGCTTTAAGAATCGCTGTTAGTTTGTGTAAAAACATTGGGTAGAGGGGAAAGATGCAGGAGTTAGAGGACAAATTGACGGGAAAGAGAGTGACAGATAAAGCGAAAGATAGAGGGATAGAGAAGGAAGAGAAGACAGGCTGTCATGTCTCATGGGTACTCTCGTTCATCGGCGTCTCTTTCCGCGCTCCGCCCCTTATTTATTTTTTTCTTCCTCTCAAATTAAAGAGCAACAATGACACCCCAGCGAACAAGGTTATTTGAGCAAACAGAAGGCAACAAGTATTGCAGCCTCTTTCAAGACCAACCTCATTCTCCTCTATTTGCACTCCAACGTCTGTGACAACAAGCGCTAGGCCTCACGCGGTCGTGGAATTAAAGAGATAATTATCTGTCTCTGGTGATGAATGTGTTTACCGTGCTAAATGCCAGGCCTTCTTTCATCAACTTATAAACCGTTGCTTTTCCTATCAGACAAAGTACATGATGAGGAGGGATCTTGCATCAGAAAACAGTTAATGCCAGACGGAGGTTCTTTTGTTCTTAAAAAGTCCTTTTGAGTCCCTCTTACAGGGAGAGTTCACCCAAAAAGTGATCATTTACTCAACCTTGTTCCAAACCTGTATGATTTTTTTTTTTTCTGCAGAACACAAAAGAAGATATTTTGAAGAATGCTGGGGTTCAAGCAACATTAGACTTTATGTTGTGTATTCACTATTGTGTATTGTATATTCTGTTGTGTTCGAAAAAATGTCATACAGGTTTGAATTTAAAATAGTAAGTTAATTATTATTATTATTTTAGTGAATTGTATTTTGTTAATAGTTAAGTTGACTTGCTCACAGCAATGCCATGATATGTAAAAAAAAAAAAAAAGTGCAGATGTTAAAGTGAAGTTACATTTTCAAAACTTTAGTTTAGTTTAGTTTATTTAGTCATCTAGAATCATACAAACAAAATGAGATCCCCCGCGAACAGTAGGAATTTAGAAGCACATTTTGAGTTGTATGGACTATTTTTTGAGCTTGGCTTTGCAATTATTTTTCTTCTCTTTTTTCTTTTCTTTTCATTTTTATACTTCTTGTTTGGAAAAGAGCAGTTTATTCTCCCCCCAAAAAATCTGTTTTGTTCCACTGAAGAAAAAAAAATCATGGTTTCCAAATTACGTGAGGTTGAATATTTTTCTCTGAACTAGGCTATCACATGTTCAGTGCTTCTTGGGTTAACCATAAGCCAGGTAAACAGATTTAGCAGTATTCTTGCTCTGGAAAGGGGTGCGGAGCAGACTTATCTCTGCTGTCTCATGCTCTCTGTGAACTATAGGATCAGAGCTTGCCTGGGAGATTTACTGAACAAAGCTAAAATCATCTTTAAGTTTAAAATTAGGAGAGGGGTTAAGGATAGAGATCTGCACACCCTTAAAAACACACTATATTGTTTCTCTGCTATATTTTGTAAACTTTTGTCATGAATACAGAATGTTACAGCTCTTTTTCTTCTCCGTAATTTTTCGGTTACCCATTTATTTTAGATGTGATTCTTGTGGAAGGTATTCCTAACTCTTAACCTAAACCAACGGGTCAAGATCATACTGGGTAACATGATAAATTACAATAGTTTTTCACTTGGACAATACCTTCAAAATGCACACCTCTGCACATAATAATACTTTATGGATGCATATCAGTATATAAAATTACATATGGGTACTGCTCCAGTGACAAGCTGTACACCTAACCCACCACCGTATTGTATGCATTTATGTGTATTTATTTATTTATGTATTTATTTAAGGCTCTTAAAAGCATGAAATGAACAGTTTTTCCCGGCTCCTTGCCTTTATCACAGCTCAAGATCATTGCCAGCAGCCAATCAGTGTTGTCACTACAATTTCTTTCTGGCTCCAGAGTGATTAGTCACATGGCATTTACATCTCAGGTGCTTGACTCAAAAGATTCTGTGGTAGCATTGAATTCAAATGATGTACTTGATGAACCATTGCGAATGGGAATGCTAAGGCTAAGATGGCTTTCGCCAGGTATTATAGACCTATATGACCTAAACCAAACCTGTTGTTTCTTAACGCAAAACTCAGATGGATGTATCGGACAGAGGTTGCTCAGAGACAGACAGAGGTCGACATCATGATTTGAAGAGACAAAGAGAAGGACAAACTGGCAGGGGATGGAGAGAGTGTTAGAAGGACAAATGTTGAGGGGGAAAGAGATAAAACTGAACATCTGTTTGTGTGATGATCTAACAGGCTGCGTCTGCATGCTCTCTTTCCCCTGGCACGCCTGCTCCGGCACTGTTTGTTTTCTCTGTCATCTCTGCCACAGACTAGTGCTTACCTGACGCTAATTTCAATTAGGTGTCTAACTGTCTGAAAAAATGAATAAAGCTGAAGAGCCACATCAGAGACAACAACAGAGGCAGACTGTTGGAGACAGATAAAAAATAAACAAATGGACCAATGCATGCCTAGGAAACCAACATCAAGTATTTAGTAGCGTCTTATCAAGTGTGCACTGCACTTTAAAAAAAAAAAAAAAAAAAAAAAAAAAAAAAAGGTCCTTTACAATTGTTGCGGTTCAAATTGTATGATATGAGCCCTGTGGGATCTTGTGTAAAAGCCAAGGCATAGGCATTTTTTCAGACAATTTATCTTAAGCCCTATTCGACGGGATTAGTTTTACAAGGGTAGATGGAGTAATGTAATTTTACCACAGGACGTCTGTAATAATAATGGCCAATTCACACAGGATAGGAAATCTCAGTAAAACTAGCAGAAGTGGGAGGGGTAACTCGATTTACGCACCGCCGTCACCTTCCTGATATTATGTGCGCAAACACATATAACCTATATTTATGTAAATAAAACAGTTGGGTCCGGTCAACGATGTATTAATTATATAAATTCAGATTGGATTTTGTTGGTAATAGACACTTACCCAACGCTAAAAGAAGTTTTGTGCCTCTAACAAGTGCTTTCGACCTTCTTTTTGTTCTGAATGATATGTGGAAAACACTTGAG
The DNA here is from genome assembly GCF_949319135.1 of Squalius cephalus. Classification (NCBI taxonomy): domain Eukaryota; kingdom Metazoa; phylum Chordata; class Actinopteri; order Cypriniformes; family Leuciscidae; genus Squalius; species Squalius cephalus. The sequence goes on along the minus strand of NC_137136.1, from coordinate 10,175,445 downwards.
TTTTCAAGTGCCTCCATACTTGGAAAAACCACGGAAAACTACTTTTAATCAGGAAATGACGGAATATTTACGTACATATTTACAGAGGGTCTATTCGCACGGGATTAGTATTACCTGAGGTCATTTTTCTGGACCTTTTTACAGAAATTAAAGTCGGTGTAATCTTTACTGACAATTGTCCGTAATGATTACTGAGATGGCACAATAGTACTGGACTAAAATCACTGACAAGCTCTGGTAATAATTGCTTTACCCCACCTCTCCATGTTAAACTAATCCCATCCGAATAGGGTTTTAGGATGCTTTTAAGTTAGGCAACTCAAATCACACATCTATCGTTTTAATGATTGTAACTCAATCAGCTCCTTGAGTTCAGAACTGGACTGCAACTTTTGTGTACGTGTGTAAAGTGTTTCTGACCAATGGCTAAACAGGAGCAATTGTGTGGAAAGTCCCTATATGGAGATGTTTGGGGTATGTATTATGCTAATTACTTACTGTGGACTCCCTCATATAGAATAATCCAGATTCACCAACATCAGAATGAGGATAAGAACAAACCGAAGTGCATACGCCACTGTTGTGAATCTGAAGATTCTGCATGAGAATCAGTTCTGCATGCGTAAGACTTAGTGAATGAAACCCAGAATCTCTAATGAATCTATTTTAAGCTCTTTTCATTTCTGGCTAACACGCGTGTAATTGATGCCTCTTCATTACCTTCACCGATTGATTATATGTGAACCAACAGTTCATTAAATAAATATTTCCTCTTCTTATCCAGCTTCCACATCTGTGTGCGCTTTGTCCATCCGTCCAGAAGATAACCAGAGGCATCATCCCTTCACATGAAGGAAAGCAATTATCTTCTCCCGTACACAACACCCGAGCATGGGCTTGGGAAGGATGCGGCGCTGAATACTACCCTAATTGGGTTTCATGCCAGCAGAATTTACAACATCTGTAACTCAGATTATAGTGGTGCCAAACAAAGAAAATTACAAAAGTGGTTTTACAAACCCTTTTATGGGCTGTTAATGATAAACACATTCATTGTTGCAGTGGGTCATCACAAACATTTACAATCGGGCTCAGTTAGCTTAAAAGGGGTCCTTTATTTACGGAAGCAGGGTGACAAAATGAATCAAGCCTGGCTGGGAAAAACACTGGCCTCTGTGTGTGTGAGAGAGAGCGAGTGCATTTCATCGTGCAGACAGTGTTTGGGAGAGTTCGGGAGATGAAATGGCTAATCGCTCATAATTCATACATCTCACAGTGGGGCTGTTGCAGATGGCGTCGAGACTGTCCTCTTTTCTCTCCATCAGAATCAATCCCACAGATAATGAGTGCTTTGTGCCTGAACATAATCAGATACATATGAGAGGGAATTGTAGTGAACATCAAATCCAATCAAGCCATATCACGTCCACTGCAAATGAGCCAGACTGCGGATTTGGGTTTAAGAGCAGGGATAAAGGTTTCGTACTCTGAGGTCTTATGTTGCCAGACTGAACCCACTTGTTCAGGGACAACATCACATAGGTTTGATTTCATCATCTTCTCTCATGTTTCTTATTTTTTTTATCGTAATCTTTATTGTCATGTATATGTATTTATCATCCAGGTATATTTTTTATAAGATCCACCCTTTCTAAAATTCACCATTTCTTTCTCTTTCTTTCTTTCTTTCTTTCTTTCTTTCTTTCTTTCTTTCTTTCTTTCTTTCTTTCTGCTTGACATACCTCCATCCCACCATTAGTTAATCCAATCATCCATCCACCCATCATGAATCTGTCTGTCTAATCTATCATCATTTATCTATCCATCCTAGTGCATATCTGTAGGTTTGTCTATTTATCCTTCATCCATTCATTTATCTCTCTCATCCATCCATCCATCCATCCATATCTTTCTTTCTTTCTTGGTCCGTCCGTCCATCTTTCTCTTTCTTTCTTTCTTTCTTTCTTTCTTTCTTTCTTTCTTTCTTTCTTTCTTTCTTTCTTTCTTGGTCCATCCTTTTCTTTTCACTCTTACAGTTCCTTTCTTTCGTCCCTCTACAGCGGACCATTACGCAACAGCTCATGCGACAATGTTTAGACTTAGAGGAAGACCGCAAGGGCTGAGGTTGCCATTTGGAAAATAACCTAAAAAGACACGCTCTAGCTAATTAAAAATTAAAAGCATCCATTCGTTCAGTTTTATTGTACAAAGCTCTGATAGCACATGATGCAGAACTGAGGTCTTGACTCCAGCAGCTGAGAAACTAATGACCTCACATCATCCACAGGGTGACTTTGGGGCCAAACATTGCATGCTTCTTCTAATACACACAGACACAGTATGGCTCTATCAGCTCCATAACAGAACTAACAATCGCACTCTGTTAGCATGAGTCAGTTCTCACCCAATGACAAATGGCTATAGGGGACATCTGTGGCGGGACACGAAAGGGGGGATTAGTTTGCTAAGGACAACCCTAACCAGGAGTATTGCATCATGGTACTTTGACGCACAAAATAAGATAGTTAGGTTTTTATTTTTTATTTTTTTTATTTTGTTAATCCAGAATAACAAGTCCTAAATTTGAATGGCACTCTTTTAGGGAGAAAGGGAGAGCTGTCACACATAATCAGGCTTTAATGTTTCAGATAATAGCCTTTGTTATGCATTAGTCAGAGACCTTATTATCATTTCATATTTTTTCCAGGTTCCTTCACTTCGAACACTTGTAAATGATATAGAAGACGTCCTAAGAACATTGCTCCTTTACTGGTAAATTGTAACATATATGAGTTCAGTATGTACAAATTAGTATATTAGTAGGGGAAATTAAAGGAAAACATTTGCTAATTTTGTAATTTGGTATTGCACTAAATTGACAACCATATGCCAGAATGGTGCATCTATGTAATGTAAAATGTTAAATGTAATATTCTATGTCAAATTATTCATTTTGATGATTTCTTCAATGGTTTCATAAATGTATTCTTTTCATTATCTTTTGTAAAAAAAAAACAACAACAAAAAAAACAATTAATCTAAATGAAAATACTGTTAAAATCACCCATTAATTGGCAAAAATGTATTTAATATAATAAATACACTATTATTCAATACATTATGTAAAATCAATTAACCTCAATTTTCTGGTGTAAAATCAGAATAAAAGTAAACTCTAAATATTTATATGTATAATAATGTATAATATAATATCAATTATAATATATGTATGTGTGTAAGGAATATTGTGTATCTTTCACTCACCTTGACTTGATCTCACACTCAACCACACACCACCCATCTCATACTTTGTGTCTTTCTGTCTCTCTATCTTTCTCTGTCTATAGCCTACTGACCTCACGGCTGCTCTAGAGAAACAAGCGCACGAGTGTGTTTGTAGATACGTGGACTGAGGGTGCTCTGGGCGTACAATGCCCATCCAGTGATAGAGAGCCGTGGCAGACCTCGAGAGAGAGGGCGTTTGGGTGTGGGAGTGTGTGAGCGTGAGAGAGTGTGGGAGCTGAAGGGACCCATTGAGCCAGAGTCCCTCGCCTCTGCCTTCATTAACATGCAGATGGGAACAGCTGTCGACACTTTGCTGTGACGGCTGAAATATTTACGACTCGCTGTTTGCTGAAAGACTCTCGGACTGACTTGCCCACAAGTCCGTTCCTCTCTTTTTCTCCTCCTCGGCTGTTTCTCTTACTGTCTCCGAGTTATCTGGTCTTCTCTTCTCGCATCCGTTCTGAGCGCGGCACTCTCGTTTGGTTTGATAATGGAACAAGTGAGTGACAGCCTTTAATCCAGCCTCCTCTCTAATTATATTAGCTCCCCCCCCCCCCCCCAGTACATCTCCAGCTATCAAAATGTCACAGTCAGATTTACACAATGCTGGTCTATCAAACAAAGCTTATTTCACCCCACCACTTTAGAGAGAGAGAGAGATAGAGAGAGAGAGAGAGGAAATCCATATCTACTACAAATCAATGGCAGGAAATTTACGAGTTTACCTATAGGCTAACATTTCACTACACGGGCAGGAATAAATGAATACATAAACAAGGCGGATGGGTTTCGAGAAGCTAATGGCGGATATAGAGGCTGAGAGTGAGCTCTGTCGCGGGGGTCAATGGCACTGGCACGCAGATGTCTTGCAAACAAACAAAAAGTCAATGAGTGTGTTAACATTACGCTTAGTGGCTAATTACATTAAACGCTCGCTGGGTTGATCGCAGTGCCATCGAAGCAATAAAAGTTTAAAGAATTATCCCTGCTTTGTCTTTTCTCCTTTTCTCTTTTGCTATTTGTCTCCATTCTGCCCTGCACAGCCTGAGGGGCCTGCCACTGTTGCTCATCACGAAACTAAATAAAACACAACAGACCTTCAGGGCACAATTACCCAATGTCAACAATTAGCTCTCCACGCAGGCATTTCACAGAGGGGTCTCTGAAGGCACACGCGTGTGTCCATATGGAGCCCGAAGGAACTTGTGTGTATCCTTAACCTCACTTTAAAAAGTACTGAGGTAATGTGTTTTTGCAATTATTGTTTTTTTTTTTTTTGGGACATGTAGCATAAAATTGTATGTACCATCATTCAGTACCATGATATATTATCTTTAGCTGTGAGCGATTTCGAGCCTGTCCACCTTATTTTCTAAAACAAACAACAAATTTGTACTAATCTTTTAGTGAACATTGTTCAGGATTGTATGCATTGTACATACAGGTCATGTTCCATATATATATCCCCAATTCCACTGCCCTTGTATTACAATACAGCGTATATTCTGTGTGAATGACCCATAAAACTATTAGTTTACTGTTAATGTGTTTTATTTTTTGTTTTTTTGTAAATAACATCCAGCTAGAACCCGATTTGTATAGTATCTGTGTTTTGGAACTGGTTTCAGTTGGTTTCTAGCTGGTCCAAGCTGGTAATTTGTTGGTTCGAGCTGGTATAGGTGGTTGACCAGCTGTACTACCAGCTGGTGAAGACCTGGCTGGACTGGTAAAACATATTGAACCAGAAAAGAAAAAAAGAAAAAAAGAAAAAAAAAACATTCACCATGTTCCAAAAACCAGCTTGACCACCTTATGCTAGTATGACCTGGTTTCCCAGCAGGGTTGTGAGTGAGAAGCCAAGTTACGCAGACTCCACAGGGGGATATGGATGATTACACGCATTGACTGAACCGGTGGGACACTATTTCATGCCAGCAAAGACATACAGAGTAACCCAAACCTCTTTCTGAGGTAACCCCATCCCATCTGTCCTCAGTACAGTAATGATAACACTAAAAGACAGGGGGAGGGAATGAGAGCAACTGAGTCATGTCACTATCTGAGGGCTGACACAGGCTATCACTGTCAGCGCCTGAGAGATGACCTGCTTCATCCATCAAACTGTCCCGACCTGAGAGCGAGAGAAAGACGAAGACAGATTACAGCCTGTTTAATCTCTCTCGTTCACTCTCATTAGAAAAGATATATAGTCCTATTATAAGAATCTGTATGGACAATGTAGACAGATTGACATTTTCAAGACAGAGTGAAGTGGGGAATAAGTCCTTTAGAAGCAAGTCACACAAAAACTGTAGCTATAAAACAGGTACGTTTTAGCCAACCTTGAACACCACATTAATCTGAATTCTTCAAGAACGGTGCAATCACAGACTGGTACTCAATATGTGTTACTACGTGAACTGACGTGAATTTTTGCTTACATCTCTGCTAAATCTGTCAATTATGGTGAAAGTCAGTGTTTCAGACTGCTTTGGAACTGGTAATTTGTCTTTTTGAAACTATCCATTAAAAGAATCAACTCATAAGAATAATTTGTGAATCAGGACACACTGGTCACACTGTATATTTTTGATTCATTACAAAGAAAACAGTTCATAAGAGTCATTTGATTGTGAAATAGTGCTACGCTGGTCATGCTGTTTTGATTCATAAGAGTCATTTGTTATCAGCTTCAAATTCAATGCTAACGACAAACTCACATTCACAACTCAGGTCAAATATGAGTTTCTATGACTTTGCCAGTGTTAAAAATGTTAAAGGACAAGTTCGGTATTTTACACTTAAAGCCCTGTTTACAGATCGTATCTGATGAAATAGAACGGACACATGGATTTGGACACATGCTCCTGTCCCGAGAATTTTAGGTTTATTTCGCTTTCCCCCCACCCCCACAATGGTTGTCTAGGTGCACTGGAACATTCCTTCATAAAACACATTAAACTTTCGTTTACAAAGACGTGAAACTCACCGAGTGGTCAGGGGTGTTCACTGGTATGCTCACTCAAAAATCGCTGAAAAAGATGCATTCCAACAGGTTTTATCATAGTTTTTGTCCAACTCCATTGACTTGTATTGAAAGAGCTGTGTGAGGTACGGTATTACTCCGCCGCTTCTTCTTCTGCTTCTTCTGTGTATTCAGTGAAATGCCAGTGGTTTGCTTGCAATCGGCAAATGTGCATTGTCGCCACCAACTGGGCTGGAGTGTCTATTATTCAAGCTCTCAACGGAAGAATCTACGGGTGTGAGACGTTTGGAAAAATAGGTCCACAGTTTTACAACTAATGGTAAAACACCCGTTGGAATGCATCTTTTTCAGCGATTTTTGAGTGAGCATACCAGTGGACACCCCTGACCACTCGGTGAGTTTCACGTCTTTGTAAACGAAAGTTTAATGTGTTTTATGAAGGAATGTTCCAGTGCACCTAGACAACCATTGTGGGGGTGGGGGGAAAGCGAAATAAACCTAAAATTCTCGGGACAGGAGCATGTGTCCAAATCCATGTGTCCGTTCTATTTCATCAGATACGATCTGTAAACAGGGCTTTAAGTGTAAAATACCGAACTTGTCCTTTAAATTGTTTTTAATGTGGATTTTAGAAAAGACACATGACCCCTTCAAATCTGGACCTCACACACACCACATCATATGTGCAGTAAACAGAAGTACAGCTGCAGTTTGCCTGAGGAAATCCACATTTGTGCAGAGTTTGGAAATGAATGGGATGGAAAGTAAGAGTTTTCACTGCCACAGATAAACGTTCTACTTCACCAGAGTCTACAAAAAGGCTGACATGGCCAGATTGGACAGTCTGCACTTCCAGGAGCAGATGTTGTCACTTTTCTTCTGCTTATGTCATCCTTGTTTATCGAAGGCGGAAAAAATACAAAATACTTTAAACACAGGAAAAAAAAAGCAAGTCTAATTACTCGCAGATGTGTATTTTATTCAACAGACTGATTTGGTTACAGCATGTTAGGTAGAAAAAGAATCACAGATGAGGAACACTGGGGTTCATCTGTTCTTGTTGGCCTTTCAACATATCCCGGCAGACGTCGCTTCTCTCATTGCTTTTTATGACTGTGTAGACATAAAAAGCAACGAGAGAAGCGACGTCTGCCGCGATATGTTAAAAGACCACTATGAGCTCAGAACTGAAAGACGAACGACTACAGAACAGAAGAAAAATACGAACGCTGCACCCTCAGAACACTGACGCTCAGTGACTTAAAGTCACAACCATGTCTTCAGGTAACAAACAGTTACTATGATGGAGTCAGGTATATCACAATAGCAAACACGCAGTGCTGACAGCTATTCAAGCATTACAACGATGCCGAGAGTGACACACGGCGCAGTGGGGGAGTTAACACGGCTCCGGAGACGCAGGCCTTCTGAGATTTGAGGGGGCTTTACTCCGCGACAGAGATGCAAAGTCAGATACAGAGGATTATGCATGCACTTCACATCAAAGACAGCTTTGTTCTCACAAGAGAACATAGACAGGCGGAAAAAGAGCGACTATATTCATTCATTCGCTATTACAGACCGCTTTGATTGAAGTTTGTACACAAAATGGCCTTAAACCAATGTGGCACAAAGCCCCGAAAAGTCTTTAATAGAGATGTTTTGTACAAAATTGCATAGGCACTCAACGATTTTGAGCTATTCAGTCTTGCAAGCGTTGCTGTAGACAGGGACTCCCTTTGTGTAAACTGTTTTAGCATGAATAACACTCTATTTTATCAGAAAACAAATTACTAAAGAGTAAAGGGAAAAAAGAATTATAAAAAGTGAACCAAAGATAAAAGCAAGTCGCTTTGCCGCTTTTTGTCTTTTTTATAAATGTTCTTGGTCGATGCAAATGAAGGGTCAAACTAATATTTGAAATGAAATCACAGAGATGCAGAACGCTCACCATCTGTGATATGTATCATAGCTTCACTCTGTAGTTTTCTTTCTCTCTTTTCACCTTTGTATAACTGACTCATTTTATGTGTTTAAAGGCAGCATGAAATGGAAATTGCAATCTTTTCTTCTCTATTGTTGACATATGTGAGTGAAACGGATTCTCAAAATAGAAAAAATGTATGTAGACGGGCCTTGATAATGTCCAATACTTATATACATGCGAGATGTATATACTGTATATATATATATATATATATATATATATATATATATATATATATATATATATGTGTGTGTGTGTGTGTGTGTGTGTGTGTGTGTGTGTGTGTGTCTGTTTATTTATAGGGTGAATTCAGTTTGGTTGGGACACTTTTTCCAATACATATATATTTCCCCATAAAGTATTGTGACTCAAATGTATGAATATCATTGCCTTACATAACATAATATCACACCAAGTGTTTTTTATTTTTAAATAAAGGTTTCACAAGCATACTTTCCAAGCAAAATAATTCTGTAATTTTTGACGGTTTCAATTGTAAAACAAAAATGTAATTTTGTGATTAACTTGTGAACTTGAAGAGCTGATTTCATGCATACACTAAAAAACATCTTGAGACCTGTTGGTTAAAATTTTATTGCAAAAACGGCTTGGAAAAGAGAAGCTTAGGCCTGAGGAAAAAAAAAAAAAAAAAACTTGGTTTGATATCTTCTTATCTAACTTATTACTTTAATGTGCCCACTGTAAATATGAATGGAAGATCACTATCTGACTTTTTACTGAACATGCTCAGCGACATTGGAAGTCGGTTCAATTCAATTATGTATCAAATCAACAGAAAAACATATCTGAGTGTAGTCCTGCAAATGTCTGCCAGGCTAATATTCACTTCATAAATAGTGAGAAATAGTGCTGAAAGAACACATGCTACGTTCTCTTCACGTTAGCAGAACAGTGGCCTTATTTGATGCTTTTTTTAGAGGCGAGAAGAGAATTAATATTTACATTGTGTAGGGGTGGTTTGATTGTGGCATCCATATGGATGCCATTGAAACAATGAAACGCCTCTGTGCACATAGATTTGACATTTAAAAATATGAATACGCGCATATCCAAGAAAAAGCTTTCCGTCATCATGCTCTAGTCGTACTCTGCCATCTATAATTAGCTGACAAAGGTTTCATACAGCTCCGGTGTCCTCACACATTGTGTCATCTGCCATCCTTGCACTCTTGGAGTTTCACTGCATAATTTAGGTTAAAAAACACACATACAGAGAGCTGTGTGTATGTGTGTGAGGGAAGCGCTTTCAAACAAGGTGTTTCCCTCCCTGAAGCAATCACAGCTTTATTTTGAGATCAGATCTGTGAGAAAGGAGCAACACCATCCCAGCCTCTCTGACTCTGCACTCAGTCAAGACACAGAGGCTTCATGTTCTTCACCTTTACTTGGGGAATGACCGGTGAACCAATGAGTCAATGAGGATGCTGATTATGGTATCAAGAGTTGTTCCTAGATAGATCCTAGAGCAGATTACTGACAATCACAGGAGAGGATGATGACTTGGATTTGAAAAGATGAACTGGGTGATTTTTTTATTATTATTATTATATAAAAAAAAAAAAAAAAGGTTTGCCTTTTATAATATACACTTTTCAGAAATTAAAGAATAATGACTTTAAAATAATTGATGATTTAACAAGTGATACAAATAATAATAATAATATTAATTATTATTTTATTAGAAATATAGGGAAAAAATATTATTCAAAGAAATGTTAGACTGATTTTACAACAAGCGCACGGATAAAGTGAACGATATTTTATCTATCATTACAAAGCAATGGTGAGTCTGTGAGGCCATTGATTGGAAATGTGCACGGTGTGATTTCGAGTTCAAATTGGATGGCCGTGTTTCAGTTTCCATTTTGTCTCAGAAACTTGCCAACTTAAACTTTCTTGAACTTTGTTTTTAACCTTCTGAGCAAGATATACCTGTACAATAACATGCTTCTAGCACACAAAATGTATTTTCTGAACAATAAGGGTTTTCCCTTCTTTTTTTCTTTTTTCTTAATTTTATCCAATGAATATTTGCTACATAGAACAGTTACAGCTGTAGTTGTAACAGAACAGCTAACTGTTAATGGAACAGTTATACATCTAAACATTTTTAGATTTGACGCACTTTTGGTTTAAGCCTTGCCCACATCCGGATCTATCCAAATTAGATACAGCTCATTTTGTTATTGCAACATATACATAATGGTTTCACTGCACATCCATAGTACACTCACATTTACTCTTTTACTCTTAAGCGACCAAAGTTGCATCATGCGGCATCAAAACAAACACACACAGTGGCAAAGCCATCTGTGCAGCATTTGAAAACCAGCCATTAATACACTTTCATGGCAAGGACCTAAGATGGGATGTTGGATACCTCGCCTCCATATTCCAAGCCTGGTTTCCCTTTCTCTCAGCTCTCTGTCTAAGATTCATTAGACAGGAGCACAGGCTCTGATTAAGACCCTAATTAGAGAGTGAACGGCCAAATGCGCTGTGTTCCAGCCCTGATCATTGTGCTCAACGAGGATGGCTAGGGGCCACGGGCTCCTGCACAATCATCCCACTAATCGGTTAGCACCTTGCAAACATACCGACCTCATTCGCTCAACACCTGCCTCCCTCTCTACCAACTCCATCATAAGAGGACAAAAGAGTCAACAACCTATAGTTTAACGGAAGTATGCAGCATCACTGAGTCTTAATTGGACCATGGTGCGGCTACATTGACTGTAAGTTTATCCTGTAATGTGTCTCAATCCTATCCCCTATTTCTGTACACAATCATTTCCAGTCAAAAGATTGGAATATTTACAATTATTTAATGTTTTTGAAAGTCTCTTATTTTCACAAGGCTGCGTTTATTTGATGAAAAATACAATAAAAACAGTTGTATTGTGAAATATTATTACAATTTAAAATGCTTTCTATTTTAATATATTTAAAAATATAATGTGTTCCTGTGATGTCAAAGCTGAATTTTCAGTAAAATTTCTTCAGTCTTCAGTGTCACATGATCCTTCAGAATTCATTCTAATATGCTGATTTGGTGCTCAGTTGGTAATAATGGGTATTCGTTGATGAATAGACTGTTCAATGAACAGCATTCATTTATTTGAAATAGTTAATATTTTGTAACATTATAAATCTTTATCTCTTGATGGAAATAACATCACAACATTTATTTCCATCAAGTGGTGCATACATTTTTGGTCAAGATCTTGTATTGACAATGCAAGAGTCCAGCACTCTGTAAAGTCTACTCCAGCACATCCCAAAGACTTTCAATGAATTTAAGGTCTGGAGTCACAGGTGCCAATTCATGTGTGAAAATGATTTTTTCACAACCATTCTTTCACAGTTTGAGCTTGATGAATCTTGACATTGTCATCCTGGAATATGGCCATGATGTGTCTTCCTACATGGTTGTTTAAGAAATAAAAAGCTACACAATTCATCAATTAGAGTTAGAAGAACTGTTGCCAAACATATAACATGCTAGAAAGATAATAACCACTGCAATAATGATCCAATCATTTGTCTATTTTTACTTTTTAAATTTTAATTACCTTCTTGAAGCAGCAAAAACAATATTGATAATAAGAAATGTTTCTTGAGCACAATATCAGCATGATTACCTCTAAAGATTTTCTGAAGAGTAATGGATGCTGAAAATTCAGCTTTGACATCACATGATTTTTTTTTTAATATTTAAAAATATATTAAAATCGAAAACAGTTCTTTTAAATAATAATATTTCCCAATATTACTGTTTTGCTGTTTATGTGATCAAATAATTGCAGCCTTGGTGAGCATAAGAGACTTCTTTCAAAAACCATAAATAAATCTTTTGACCGATATTCAAAATATTTATTGTGGCTTATTGAGTGAGACATCAGGAGAGCATTTTTTCATTGTTGATTGACTATCATTAAACCGTGTACTGAATTCCCTTCCAAGTTTCTCTACTACGAAAAGCCTCAAACGCTATTTTCAGAACATGAGGTGTTGTGTAAACCAAGGGAGAGAGCGTGTGAAGTGTTTCTGTGTAGGTCAGGAACAGGAACCTGCCACAAACACACCAGTCGAGAGGCGAATCTGGTGCGACTCTCTTTTGAATCTTGTTCCTGTTTGCATTTGTGGTCTACGCACCTCATTTTGGATGAGGTGTGGTGATTTCCTGGTTATTTTTTGACTGTGCTAAACGAGATGTGCTCTGAGATTTCTGATTCATATTGGCTTGACAAGGAATGGAAGATAAGAAGAGAGGAAGTGAACGACAGAATAAGGATGTACAGGAGAAAAACAAAAGCAGGACATCTAGGTTAAAAGGCATGCATGGCTGCCCTCTGAAAAAGCCAATAGTGCCATCTTGCCCAATTTCACTCCAGCTCTTGATTCAGAACTATGGTGTCAGCCTGATCTATTTTTATTCTCAATGAATCATCCCTTCTCCTTTCCTCAGATGAAGAAAACACAACCGTCCAAATATCTGTGGCCACAGGGCAAGCGCTACGTTCTATGTTTGCCTCTTAAGCTCAAAACTCCCTGGAGACTCGTGGCAGACATTTATCTCAAAACAGGCAGTCAGGCAGAACTGATATGACTGTGCCATTTAGATTTAACACAAAGATTGTGACATGCATATTTCACCAAAATCATTCAGAATGATGACGTATTTTCTGTGATGATACTGAAAGAAATGCAAAAATAATGTTTTATTAATAATAATAATAATAATGCGAGCTCAAATCATATAGCGTATTGAAGAGAGCAATCAGGCATACAAAAAGCGACTGAAATCCCACAGACTTAAATGGGATCAGAGGCATCATATCTTCAGATAATAGTGTAATAAAAACTTGGAGGTGGGCTTTTTAACTCAAGCCATTCACTAACACACTATGCTTCCAAGCCACACCCTAACAACCAGCCAGAACACCCTAGCAACCGCATAGCAATTCGCACCAGCCAAACCAGAATATCACAGACACTCTTTTGACTTGGGCCAATGCACTGAGAGCCCTCGGGGTGCCATAGAGAGGCACACACCATTTTGGTAGAGAGTTTCACGACTGCAAATCTAGCTGTTATTATTATCATAATTTACCCTTGTTGCTATTATTGGTGATGCTGATGAAATATAACTATAGTATACTATGTTTAGTAGATATTTGAAAAGTTAGGTCGAGCACCATCATAACCTGTTGTTGTGGAGCTTGGCTGTGTGCTTCAGACGTCTGCTGCAGTCAGAGGCTCTTGTGAGTCTCAAAGTGCGCAGTGAGGCATCTCCTGCTCCGTGATCGCCGTTTATTCCCCTATTCCCACGGAGGGAATTGAGCGCTGGCACAGTCCCCCCTACTGTACAAACACGGAACTTCTACACACTCACTCACCATCAGTAACTCTCCGCCAAACACCAGCAAACCACATCTATTATTACCAAACGAGAAGTTTCTATACTGTCGGTGTGTAATAGCGCATGCAGCTTGCTTTCGACACTGTAAGCAGCATGTGGTAATACAGTTTAACAGAAAGAGAAAGAGGGAGAGTCCAAAAGAGAGCCAGTAGTGTTGTTATTGTTAATTAATGCTTTGCTGTTTCCTACTTTATATTATATATTGTAAAAAATATTTTAGTAAAATTACTGCCTTCCTTTTGTGTGTGTGTGTATATATATATATATATATATATATATATATATATATATATATATATATATATATATATATATATATATGTATGTATGTATGTATGTATGTATGTATGTATAATGTATATATAGGTAGGCCTATAGTGTGTGTGTGTGTGTGTGTGTGTGTGTGTGTGTGTGTGTGTGTGTGTGTGTGTGTGTGTGTGTGTAACAACATGCAAATAAGATAATCTGCAATCGAAAAATTGAGAGATAGAGAGAGGCAAAGAGAAAAAGAGAGTTTGCCTTTTTATTCTCATTGTTAAAGAGGGACATCATCACTTAACCGGACAAAACACGAGCTCTCAACATTTTCTTTCTCTCCATGTGCTGCTGAACACTGCACTGGCTCTACATCACAGGAGTTCATTTTTTAATATCAAGTGACACAGGTTCTGTAATAATATTTAAAGAAGACTATATGTCACATAAAATGCTCCAAAACGCGAAACTGTTTGCATTAAAATAACCGAATACAAGATCTCATCTCGTTGGAATTGCGAAATATAGGCAATGTGTTTATGCAATTATAATGTTAAATCGATCTAAAAATAAAATAAAATGTGACCAATACGATTAAAAAAACGAAAAAAGTTGTGAAAAAACAACTGTCTTATGTTGTAAAGATCTTAACTAGAGGGAAACTTTGTTCCTGGTTTATGTTGGAAACAGTTTTGCAAATAGCATTAAGTATTAGACTGTTTATCCATTTATGTTGTGTAGGGAAGCGAAGGAGACACGAGACGGGAAGGTGTATTCCCATTCCACAAGGGAGATACGAGCAGCAACTATTGCGCACAATAGAAAACCAATGTAAAATACATAGCCAGCACCTGCATAAATGCTTGTAGCGAAGCTAAAATTATCAAATGCTGTTTGTTCTGAAACCATGTTCTCACGTCAAAACTGTTTTGGACACTGGACTGGTCAACAACGCAGTTTGGTACCTTGGACAGCGAACGCTTTCTGACGAGAACCGCAAGCACAGCATAATCCTTTGCAAAATGAATTATACAGATTTGTCATGTCATTCTCTGATGTAGCACTTATAAATAGTAGACAAAGATGCAACTGAGTTGATGAGAATAACCCTATATCAATGCGTGCGTAAAAGGAGATATCACTATCACTCAATTATTGTTAACAATAATTGATACAAATGCATATATTATTATGTGTAAGCAAACGCATTTCATTCAATTGCCCTGTCATGTGGGTCTCTAATCACATTATAAATATCAGCAATCATAATGAGGGTTTACCTCCAAAAAAGTTGGCATGTCCCATCTGTTTGTCTGCACATAAAAAGCCTTCGAATATTCCTCCAACTTGTTCAAAATAAGTTCGGTGTATTCATTCTTTCAACGGGCAATATCTGCTTGAACAATGACACAAAAGGAGGTCTGTTTGCTCCAGTGGAAGAGAGGTGCTCATAGGACCGAATAAAGCAACAAGCATCCATAAATTCACAGCGGATCCTGTTAATGTGTGTTTCTGTTCTGTCACTTCTGATAATGTTACTCTTTTCCCCAAATGTTTATTATTTAATCCAGACCGCAAGTCGTTATGGTTCTCCCGTTTTCCGGATAAAAAGTCCTCAAGTGGTGTGTGAAGGCTCCAGGGAAGTGTGCGGTGAGTGTAGCCCAGGCTTGGGTCGGGTGTTCTCTCCTGTCGAGGCAGTGGGAGTCTTCCTCTCCTCGCCCGCTCTGTCCACACAAACTGGATTCAGTGTTTGAAGGCAGGGAGTTGGGCACTAAAGCATATATCCAGCAGCCCCCCCTTGTGGAGCAACAGCATTGCGTGGGTCACACAAGAATGAAGGAGACACAACGATGAGAAAGTGAAAATGAAGCGCACAGAGAGAAAGAAAGGGAGAGAGAGAGAGAGAGAGAGAGAGAGAGAGAGAGAGAGAGAGAGAGAGAGAGAGAGAGAGAGAGAGAGCGTGCACGGAGGCAGTTGTTTAACCCATTCAAAGCTGATTTAAAAAAATTATATTACAAAAAAATTATTAAAATTATATTTTAAACACATAAAGATTACTGTATAATTTCATACATGCTATATATATGTTAAATAAATTATATATATATATATAACTTAAGTATGTTTTCCATCACTTCTGTGAGACTTATTGTAAATAGTGGTCATACGGATTCTACCGCATACAAAAATGCATTTTTATGGATATTTATTACGTTGTACAGGGGAAATCGTGATACACAACAATATGCATAAACTTGAATGTAAATTGTGCTTTCACAGATATTTGACCCCTAACCACCGGAGGTGCGGTTGGAAAACGCGCTTCGGCTTCTCGCGGTTTCTCCAGCGTTTGGCTCGTGGGCGGCCACCTGCTCACCGCGCGCGCTCGAGCTGGAGACTCTGGGTTCTCCAGCTCGAGGGCGGGGAGTGGGAGGATTCTGATGCTTAAGCTGTTCCTCATGGAAGCGATCGGAGTCTGACAGAAGCGGGGAGAGCAATATTACGCAAAAAAACAACAACAACATGTCGTCATGGCACCAGGCTCAACTTTCCTGTGCGCAAAGGATGCAAATCTGGATCAGCTGCTGGGCTACCTGTGGGGAAGTGTGAACTCTTTGCAACAGAATGTGTAATGATGATATATGTATAGGGTATTTAAAAGAAAAAGAAAAAAACAATTAGCGCAAATAGCCTTAAATACTGTTCCGTACTGGTTCATACATCTACATTAGGGTGTCATACCTTCATGTTCCAATAACTCTTATTTATTAGAGCTTTGCCCTGTGGTGCTCAAACAGCACAGCTGAGAAAACTCTCTGATACGAGATGTGAAAAGAAGGGCTTGGAGGAACATAAGTAAAGGTTTCCTGTTCTTTTCTCATGTATTACAATACAATAAGAGTTTTTCTCCGCTTGGAGCATTTCTCCTTTTGTGTTTCACAGAAAAAAAGGTCACTTGGGTTTGGAATGGGGTTATTAAATATTGAAAGGATTTTCATTTTGGGGTAAATAATTCCTATAAGTGCCACCCTGGGGCATACATATCTCTATTTTGGGTTTTATTGATCTATATTTTAACTTTCAGTTAATGCTATCGTCTTTTCCACCGCCTGTTCAGATGTCAGGCACAAATGTGTCGCCTTTATGTTCAAATAACTTGTATTTATTTCAGTTTTGCCCTTGGCTTGGACATCACAGCAGGAAAAACCCTCTGATGTGAGATTGAAGGAGAAAAATGTGTTTCACGAGTAACGGTTTTCCAGTTATTTTCTCACATATCCGCATGAAATACAGAGATACACTGAGATGCATATGTTTGTAATGTCAACTTCAATCCCTTACCCCAACCCACACAAATCTATATACACTCTCAGCATCTGCATTTTAAGCCATTACAAGTTATGATTTATTCACCATATTATAAATTTGTCCAAACATTAAACCAAACATAACTGCAAATACTGTCATTACAGATGGGCTTCGGATTTGTTCTTTCACATGCATATTTGATTTATATGACAGAAAAACGAATGTCCACATGTATGATAGATGCCTGAAGTAGCTCAAAGTAAGCGGCGATGCTGATGTTATGTCTCAGCAATTAAACTATCCTCTCATCTCATCCTTCAGTTATTGGAGTTATTGTTTTGCTCTTTATTTAGTCTCAGTTATAAATGGAAGTGTACTGTGAAAAACGTACACTTCAAGCTTTCACCTTAGAAGTTCCTGTAAATGGATCTAATGTTAGATGAGAGTCAATGATGTGGTGTAAGTATTCTAATTATAATCTGGGGACTTCCAGAACAATCTATGGAACAGATGAAGTGTTATATTACTTCTAGTTGCCAGGTGTGGTTGAAGCAAAGGTCCTCCCTGTTGAAAATACCAGCTTAGATTATGCTGGTTAGTGCTGGTTTGATGTAGGCATAGCCGTGCATTTATCCATCTGGTCTATAATTCACACTTTAAGGCTTTTTCACGAGTTCACATCTACATATAATTAATACAATAAGTTTATGCGTATTTGGCGTGCTGTCCAGGGGGAGGGCTCCGAGCTCGGAGTTAGGCCCGAACCCAAAGTACTCCCCCCAGTTGGTAAGTGTAGATGGAACTGGAAGTGTAGATGGAATTGAAAGTGAGGAGATGGGGTGGAGGAGGGATGCTGACAAACTTTCAATGAACAGAGATATAGGTATGCTGTGAATTTATACTCTGTCATTGAGTTGATTACTGATTAATCTCCAGCTGTGCATAATTTGGTTAATTATCTGAACCTGCTCCTCCCGAACTTTGTTAAATAAAACCTCATTTAAAAAAAAAAAAAAAAAAAAAAAAATATATATATATATATATATATATATATATATATATTTTAAAAGTTTCAAACAAAGCTTTGATTTTTAGTTAAAGTCGACATGAAACGGAAGTTGTGTTGGTCTTTCTTCCCCAATTGTGACATATATCCGGGTAAAATGTTTCTTGAACAAGAAAAAAATGTAGGGGGAGATTGTCCATCGTGAATTGATTGGATGTTGTGGTTTGCTACTGTTACGATCTCTGAGTGACAGGTTGTCCCGCTCTCGCTCCAATAAACGTCATCAGGAAAGAGAAAAGATGTAATTTCAAGGGGGAGGGGAATTTTAATTCTTTGAGAATTCTTTGTTATAATTTACTCACCCTTATATCATTCCAAACCTGTAAGACTTACGTTCATCTTCGGCACACAAATTAAGATATTTTTGATCAAATCTGAGAGATTCCTGTCCCTCCTTTGACAGTCCACGCTACCACTTTGACCCTTCAAAAAGTTCAGAGATTGTAAAACTAATCTATATGAATTGTGTGGTTTAGTCCAAATTTTCTGAAGAGATTCGATCAACTTTATATGATGAACCGATTGAATTTAGGCTTTTATTCACACATAAACATTGATCAGAGCACATAAACAGAAGCTCAACTGAACAATCCTCATTGGTTCTTGGGGAAGCTCAAAAGTGCTGCGTAACACGAGAAGGAACCTCATTGGTTCTCGCATGTCAAGTGAATATGCTTGAGCTTCCGTTTACCACAACTGATCTGTGAGTTGAATGTTTATAGTGAATAAAAGCATAAATTAAATCTGTTCATCATATAAAGCAAGCGTGTCTCTTCAGAAAATTTGGACTAAACCGTTCAATTAATTTGGATTAGTTTTACAATCTCTTTATGAACTTTTTAAAGCGTCAAAGTGGTACAGTAGTTGCGTAGACTGTCAATGGAGGGACAGAAAGCTCTCAGATTTTTGACATTTTGTTTAGAAGATGAACGAAAGTCTTATGGGTTTGTAACGACATAAGGGTGAGCAAATGATGACAGAATTTTCATTTTTGGGTGAACTATCCCTTAAAGATTCCAAGGGAACATGAATTTAAAAAAATGAGCATGGATAAATATTTTATAATAAATACTGCAATATTCTATTAAAAAGTAAGAATTGTCAATTTTGATTTAATGGTGACTTTAAAATGGATGTTTATATTAATTTCTTTGAATATTAATTTGTTTTAATAATTCTTCTTTACATTACATTTGCAATTGCATCCAGTTTGCTTCCTCAATTCAAACTAAATTCCAATTTAAATGGCTTTGATGGACAACCCTGTTGGTGAAACACCAGCATGCTAAAAACACAACATATGCAAATTCATGAGAGATTATTACTATTTTATACAACTAAGTAAATGCTTTGAAAATATAGCTCAAACCTTTTGGCAGTAAGTTGGTGGTTGATTGTTTTTGGGAGGTCATTCTCACATTGAAAAGCAACAGTGTTTCACAGCTGCACTGGAGGCCAGAAAAGCTGTCTTGAGTCTTATTCCCGCCACAAAGGCGTAGCGTGTGAAAATTTTCTGCAGATTGAATACAAGTCAGACAGCAGGCAGTGTTTTGGTTGTGCTCAAGGGGGGCTAATGACGGATGCAGGCCAACCACAAACGAGTGAGCTGCAATAATCTATTGGAGAGATAACTAAGGCCTGGGTGAGGCAGGAATGTACAAAGGGCATAAGTTTTGAATTATTTCTTATCTATGTTAGTACAATCTAACTCGTCATTTTCACAGCCCCAGCTTGTTAGAAATCCTATTACAGACATTAAAGGCACGTCTGCTGGCATACTTGCGTAAAATTTCCTCAGCCATACCCTGAGGTTTTTCAGTCATTTAAAGTCAGATTCGGGCGCATGCAAACTGTGGCAAGATGTGGGGATAAACAAATACTATTTAAAATAAGTGCAACACAAAATACTGTCGGTTAAGCACAAGCTTCATGTAAACATGGCTCGGAATCTATGGAGCATACAAAAAGTGTTTTAATCATGCCTTATTTATGAAGTAAGTGACTTTGTTGGTTTGCTGACTTGTTTGTTTATTTGTCTTAGGTGTGTTTTTTTCACCGGTGTGGCTGCTGCAAAGATGGCGAGGCTTTGGTTCTATCTAAGCGTCTCGTCTTGCTGGAATACGGGGGAGGTTTGGACGTGTGAACGCACAGCACTGTGGGCCGTGATTCTGCTGAGAAAGGAAGAAGGAGAGGGGGATGAAAATATGTGTCAGTTTTAGAGTCTCAGATGAGTAATGCAACCATCTGCCTCTGCATGTGAGTGTTTGCATGCACAATCTCGGATATGGACCTTCAAACGCACAGAAACACACGTAAACACCTTGTTAGAGAAGTAGCTAAAGAAATAGTTAAACAAACAAACAAAAAATGTTCCACGAATCACTATCTTGAAGTAGCCTTGAAGCCACACAATATTTTTTTAATCAAAATTTCATTCATACTTACAAACACAGCCAGATCACTGAATCAGTTGAATTTGAGAACCAGATGAACAAATGATCCTTGTGATTTTTTTTTTGAACAAATGATCCTTGTGATTTTTTTTTTTTAATGAACCAGTTCACAAAGTGGACTGAACAACGTTGACTGAACTCACTGGTTTGTTCAAGATTCAACAATCACCTCACTGAATCATTGATTTGGTTAACACGTTGGATAGAATGATTCAGTTGAGTGATTTGTTCAATAATCAAAGGTCAAGTCACATAGACTCACTGAACCGGTTGGCTTGGTTCACAAACTGATGTGTTCAACCGAGAGGGCACGATGTAGGTGGGGGCCGTGATGATGGTTTTGTCCAAACCCTAAGAATTGCCAACTGCAGACCTGACTTGATGTAACAAGAAAAGGAAAACAATCTCTAAAAAAAAAACCCTTCTTCTGAGTCCAGCATGTTATGGAGGGGTCAGATGTAACTTGGCAGGGTTTAGCTCTGTTCCTGTGCTGAAATGTGCTGTGCTAGTCATTCAGCTGAATGCTCGCTCTGCTCTATTTGGTTCAGCATCCCCGACTGTTTTCCCTCCAAAGGAGAGCGAGAGAAGTGATTCTCCATGTTCGGATGAGTGTCAGACAGTTTGACCTCAGGGTAGAAAGGTCATGGTTGTGGAAACAGAGTAAGCATTTCATGTGCTATTGTGAAAGCCTAGAGGTCATTACAATCCTCCCTCTCTCAGTGAAAACCTGTATAATTTACACACACACACAGATATAAACAAACAGCCGGTCCATATGCTGTCACAGCTGAAAATAACAAACACTTTCACACCATGCATATGGACGCTTCTCTCAGGGTTAAACCCACCGGACTTCCTTTTTTTTTTTAGATGGATATTATTAATCTTGCTGATCTATTATTCCCAACACGCAAGAAAACTTCAAAAGCTAGCATATTTCACATGAAAGACAGCCCGCTATTTCAACAGACTCAACGAATCAGTTCCACATGAAACAATCTGATAGCTTTGAATATGAGAATAATCCAGATGAGATGAACTTGCAGACTTGAAACAGCAACCATATGGTGGCTCTAAATTCAGGAAGGAGACACATCCACCGTTCGGCTCTGATGGGAGGAATGGTGTTTGATGTGGTGTGTTAATAACTGTTTCCTCCCTTTGCTCACTTCTTCATATACTTTCATTCTTACTACACATCTCTAATCTTCTTCATTGACTTTTTCCTCATCTACCTAAAGCCTTTGATTCTGTAAAACCGCTGATTGATTTGCCTTGAAAAAAGAGGCACTGTTCAGTTTAACTAATTTACACTGCCGTTCAAAAGTTTTGGATCGGATTTATTTTATATTTATTTATTTAAGTATCTTCTGCTCACCAAGGCTGCATTTATTTGATAAAAAAAAAATATTGTGTAATATTGTAATATTGTGAAATATTATTACAATTTAAAACAGCTGTTTTCTATGTGAATATATAGTAAAGTGTAATTTATTCCTGTGATCAAAGTTGAATTTTCAGCTTCATTACTTCTTCAGTCTTCAGTGTCACATGATCCTTCAGAAATCATTCTAATATGATGATTTGATGCTCAAGAAACATTTTTCATTATTATCAATGTTGAAAACAGTTATTTACATTTTTAATTCAGGATTCTTTGATAAATAGAAAGTTCAAAAGTACAGCATTTATCTGAAATAGTAAGTTTTTGTAACATTAAACACTAGCATTGTTTAGGGTCAGTAAGAATTTTTATTTTATTTTTTGGGGGAAATAAATAAAATAAATCAATACTTTTATTCATCAAGGATGAATTAAATTGATCAAAAGTTAGAGTAAAAACATTTATAATGTTAAGATTCTATTTCAAATAAATGCTATTATTTTGAACTTTCTATTCATCAAAGAATCCTGATTTTATTTTTGAACTGTTTTCAACATTGATAATAATAATTAATGTTTTTTGTGCATCAAATCTGCATATTAGAATGATTTCTGAAGGATCATGTGACACTGAAGACTGGAGTAATGATGCTGAAAATTCAACTTTGATCACAGGAATAAATTACATTTTAAAATATATTAAAATAGAAAACAGTTATTTTAAATTGTTAAAATATTTCACAATATTACTGTTTTTTTTTGTATTTTTAATCAAATAAATGCAGCCTTGGTGAGCAGAAGAGACTTCTTTTTAAAACATTAAAAATTGTACCTTACCGATTCAAAACCTTTGAACAGTAGTGTATACACACACACACACACACACACACACACACACACACACAAACACACCGTATAATACCGGATAAAATACAAAAACAAAAATTTGGAAAGATTTTTTTTATTTATGTTTTTGAACATTAAAGGGTGCATTTATATATATACCATAAAACAGCTCAATAAATGTGAGAACAGGGAGACTCTTTTAAAAAATCTGTTCTGTCTCTCTTTAGCCCTTCAGGGGGGATTTTCTCACCCTGTTCTTTCTATTCTTGGTGTTCAGTGAGTGATGGATGCAGTGAGAGGCTGGTATGGAACCTTTCCACACCTTTAATTAACATCTTATCTTAAACAGGATCAGTCAGTTAAAGCTAATTCACAGGATTCTGCTATTTTGCTGCATGTGAGTGATTCCTTGAAGCTGTAGCACCTCTCACATTTCCACATCCACTTCCATCTTACAAACACATGAAAAAAGAAAACTTTTCATGCTTTTCTAAATTTGATCATTTAGAAACGTCTGTGTAAGGTTATTCGACTGTGACCTACGCTTTTGGTTTACGGCGCAAGAAATGTTATCTGATGAGAAGCTAGTCTGCAATTCACAAAGCTCTTAATGGAAATTGGTCTGTTCATTGAGAGAAATTGTGAAGATGATATCAGGTTCCTCCTACTTTAATGCGGTAGTCCAAGGGAAATTAAGTAGTTGTCCAGAAGCACAGTGGAAAAAAATGAAGATTAAGGCAGAGTGCTTTTGAAATATTAAAGGAATAACCTGCTGGGGAAAAAACACAGCATAAACCAGCCTGAATTCCATGTTGGTCCAGGCTGGTTTATGCTGGTTAGATATAGTGCTGGTCAAGCTGGTAGACCAACATTGTCATGCTGTTCTCAAGCAAAATTGAGCTAGCGTAGCTGGTCCATCAGCAACTAGCATCTCATACTTGTCCCAAAACATGCCTTATGCTGGTGACCAGCAATGTGGAATTTTTCAAAAGGGTAGTTCACCCAAAAATGTAAATTCCTCAAACTGCTTCATACCCATTTGACTTCTGTGAAACACAAGAGGAGAGGTTTTGAAGAATGTTCACACTACAATAAAAAATGGATGTGGATCAGGTATTGTCAAGTTAAAAATGGCTCCATATTATCATTTTATTCAATTTGTGCCATATATTCAAAGTCTTCTGAAGCCATATGCTAATCTCTATATGAGCAACATATTTTAATTGTTATTAAAATAATAGCATAATGATTTCTGAAAGATCATGTGACTCTGAAGACTAGAGTAATGATGCTGAAAATTCAGCTTAGCCATCACAGGAATGAATTGCATAAATAATAATAAAAAAGTTAAAATAGAACAAATTTATTTAAAATAATATTTAGCAAATTTTTTTTTTTTTTTGGGGGGGGGGGGGGGGGTTTACTCAGTGAGCATGAGACACTTCTTTCAAAAACACAAATCTTACCAACCCCAAACTTTGGAACGGTCAGGTTAACTGGGTTCATGAGTGAGGAAAACAAATGCATTGCAAGTCACTCCTGACGAGGACAACTTAAAGTCAGAGGTTATGAGCAGTTGCACACAGCAGGATGAGGAAGAAGACAAGGAAGCAATGTTGTCTCATGGCAGCAGGTGGGAAAAAAATCTCCAGGAGGGTTTCTTACAACAACTGTGGCAGAATAAATCAGTTTTTAAAGGCACAGATCATTACAGAGAAGAACTGCTTGTAATGTTCTGTTTCATCATCTTCTCTGCCACTCTCTCCAGTGAATCCAGTGTGAGAACATTAAGACATTTATTTTTCTTTATCTTAGTTCAGGTATACAGTGTGGTATTGCAACACCTCCACATTCCACATTATCTCATAGAACAATCATTGTAGCAGGTGTCCAAAAGAGATCCTCTGTTTAAAATTTGTGTGGTTTTACTGTCACCATGAAATCAAAATCCATGTGCTTTCATAATCTTTAATCAAAATAACATGATCACATGAGATCGCAGCAATAGCAAACTACAACGATCCAATCAGTTCCTGATGGACAAAATCAAGTCCCGCCCTACGTTTTTTTCTTTTTTTGAGGAGCTGTTTTACTTTGATATACATCAAAATATGTGTTTGTACAGTATATATATATATATATATATATATATATATATATATATATATATATATATATATATATATATACAAATTAAAAATAAAAACTTAGTGCTGGGCAACCATTAATCGCGATTAAATGCATCTAAAATAAAAGTTTGTGTTTACATAATATATGTGTATAATATACATATATTATGTAAACACAAACTTTTATTTTAGATGCGATTAATCGCGATTAATCGTTGCCCAGCACTAATATATATATATATATATATATATAATATATTAATTGTTTAAAAATAATATTCATTTTAAAGTTAATATCCTGATCTCAGTTTTATATCTCACGGTAAAATTGGGCGTTGTTGTATAATTAACAGATAGTGTAATTTTGTCGATCTCAACTGAAATTGATTTGAATCAGCTGAGGTTTAACCATCTGTCTACAAACAACAGCTTTTGAAATAAATTTGACATGATTAAAACTGTAATGCTTTTAATGTCATTATACTGGTCTGTGATGCAAGATAAATACCACACACACGCACACACACACGCACGCACGCACGCACACACACACACACACACACACAGCTTTCTGCTTCTGATGACAAGTGGAGCCAGTTTGCGATGTCATCCATTCAGGCAAGGTGAAGCCGCCTGGGGAGAATTGGACTGCACATTGCATAATTCACCACAAGATGCTCAAAACTGATAAAAGATTAATGTTTATAGAGTCTTTGTGGAGGCAAACAAAAAGGAGTGACGTCAAAAGAACAGTGTACTCTTAGATTTGGAACACAGATAAACTAGTATGAAAAGACTCAGAAGACAATGTTAGTGCTCAAAGGTTGCTCTTTCAAAGATGAACAAAAGTATGTTAAGAGAAATAAAAATATAAACATATGAGATCATTGTTATCATAATCATACCGTAATTATGACATTTGCATATACTCCATATAATTTGGTCTTGAAAGAATTGAATGGGAAATGTTTACGTTTGTGATCTGAGAAGTAGGGCCAAAGAAAAATGAAAGATCTTCTTTGAGATGTTTTCTTTTTACAGTACTACAAAATTTGAGAGGAGGATCATGGCTTTAGAAACACAGCAAGCAGTCAATAAAAAAAACAAAACAAGAAAAAACAGAAATGCATCAATATCTTTTTAGTAGCATTCTTGCTTCTAGAACCAAAGCTGTTTTATGAGAAATAGACAGTGTATAATCCTAATAGCCAATCGAAACCTCTGCAGTGAGTCCCATTCATAGACGCATATGATTCAGCGTTGTGTCCCTGGGCATCATCAAACCAATCAGGCAACTCAGCAGACCATGTTTATAAGCTACCAATCAGACACGCCTCACCAGCAGCTCTACCCCCTCAGTCACCGTGATTTTGCCAAGTAAGTCATGTTCCTGGATCAACACCTTTTTCCTGGAATAACATTCCTGTACAAAAACAGTCCTAACCATATTCCACCCCTAAACCTAACCCTACCCATAACTTATCCCAAAAATCAGAGGGAAATGATTGGTGAATAAGTATGGTGTAGAAGCCCCTAACCCTTGTTATAAGCTTAAACTTGACATTAACTGTAAACCTGTCCTTCAAATCTGATTGGTTAATTGGAATGTTCTACTTGGTGAAATCACTTTCTGTCATGACAAATCTCGGATAGATTGGCATGTTAATGGATATGGCAATGCTAATGTATTTTGGTCATGGCGGAATAGATCTGCTAAGCTGCTGCTGATTATTGCTGCTGCTGCTGCTGCTGCTGCTGCTGCAGAGAAAGTACAGATACTTTCTATTGCCAATATATTCACAGACATGCTGCTGCTACACATATAGCATACATAAAATAAGCACTGTAGTAGATATATACAGGTGGAGCTGGGGAAGGTGGAGGGTTTCTGAAAGTGCGCTGCAGACTGCTAACAGCAAACAATACCAAGCATTTGAATGCTGAGCAGCAAGCTCATTGGCTGTTGATGCCACAGCAACCAATTAGCTGTGCTATGAAGATAATGATGTGATTGCTAAGTGAGAGACAGAGAGATATCAGGGAAAATGAAGAGACTGAACATGAACATGGAAGGGAAGTTGCAGTTCAAGAGAGAACTTTTAATTACTTTGCACTGCCTCAGCCTAAGGATTTAAAACATATTTATGTGATGGACATATAGGCAACAAAAATAGCGTTGCCTGTGGTTCCAATCTAGAGGTATTTAATAAAATAATAAACTCAGATAATCCAACACAGTATAACAGCATATCTACACACAAACAATAGTCAACAATGAACAGAGGAAACCAAGGAACTTAAGTATACAACGATAATGAACTAAAAGAATAACAGGTGTGATGATCAAATGAAATGTCATGGTAACTGATAAGAGCAGGAACAAAGGAACTTAAACAAAGGAAACAGATGATAAGCAAGCTCAAAGTCCATGAATAAGAAACTAAACAAACAAATGACTAAATATATGTGACACATACACTGTGATCGGGGTAGTGAGATTCTGAAATGACTCATTTAAGTCAGTTTGTTTTACTGAATCAAAAACATATTGCCACTGTAGTCTAATTCCTGAAGGAATCACTATTGTGAGTCTGTTCTTTTTAGTGAATCAAACACATATCTAAACTAACTTTGAGATTTGAACCTGTGTAGTAACTGAATCACTGAAAATCATGCCCATTAATGTACACTGAAATGTATTTCTTATAAAAAATCTCATCAGCATCTTCTGAGTTTCGTCTGTTAGTTGGCCAGTATTACTAATTACTACCCATACAGAAAAAAATATATATATTGAAATATATTTTAAAGTGTCAAAAATATATGTGGCATATATTCCAAATACATTGAAATATATTTGCACTGTTGTTCACTTATATTTATCATTTTGAAATATATTCTGAAATATAGCAAAAATATGATGTTAAGTGTGAAATATTTACATTTATAACATGTAATGTAAAATATATGACAAAATATATGGTCATAAAATGTTTAGCTTGCTAAAGAAAGGTCGAAAATGTATTTTGATCATAGTAATTCCTTTACCTTTTCCCCTATACACAACAGTAGGCTACCATATTTCACTACTGTATTATGACACACAGCTAATAAATACTTAACTTACATTTAAATGACTGCAATGTAAAATGACAGATAGTTGCTTTCCTAGGACTATTAGGCCATATTAGGTGGCACGTACCTAACACTAAGTGCAATTATTAGATTTATTGTTGTTTTATTGACATATTTCCTGAAGTCATTTAAATATTGAATATATGCACAATATTTATGATGCAAGTATAACAGTGACACTCCAACAGTGAAGTACACTTAAACAATAGATAGAACTCAGTGTCTAACACTGCATACACACACTATTAAATAACTGTATTCAATTCTGTAAAAATAGGGGAAAAAACTCTGCATTCTGTGTGTTATTTCCTACATAAAATTGTCATTTTAGGCCAATAAAGTCAGTAAAGGGGCAGCTGTGGCCTACTGGTTAGGGCTTCGTGCTTGTAACTGAAGGGTTGCCGGTTTGATCCCCGACCAGTAGGAAACATGTGGGTGGGGGAAGTGGTAGAGCACTGCTCTCCCGTGCCCACATCCATGGCTGAAGTGGTCTATCTAAAAAAATAAACTGAAAATGTGTTGTTTGGTTGTGAAAATGTTAACTTTTTACATTTCAAATGAAACAATTTGCAAAAGTTAAAACATATATAAACATATATGTAAACATATATGCAAATATATTTACATATATTTAACTAAAATATATTTATTGGGCCAATTTCAAATATTTGCGTATATTCCAAAAATATATTTTGAAAATATATTTCAAATATATTTCTTTTGTGTATGGGTATCCCTAACCATGTGACTAACCGACTTTAAAATATCCTTACAATACTTGTAAAGTTCTGCTTTAGCTACTGTATGTTTTTGGGATAAAGTTGGTTGCATATTGATATGTTTACTTGTTCTCATTGCCTTGCTTGTTTTTTTTTCCCACTAATGTTCTAATGTGTCTTAATAATTGCTGTGCTCATCAACACTCTGATTCAAGTCAAGTGAGGCGTGCATTAATTTAGCAACTTATTACATTATAATCTGTCCAAAGGAAACACATTATTGGCAGACATGGAACACTCTGCACACAAGAACTAACAGAATTATTATTGAATAACTACTATTCAAATTTTTATTGGACACTTTATGTGTAGGGCTGCCAATGTGTAATTTCAGCCTTTTAGTTCACTTTACTTCCTCTGCCAGTGTATGTGTGTGTGTGTTTGTGTGTGTGTGTGGGACTGATTAGATGGGTGGTTTTTTTTTGCTGTGTTTAGTGATAATAATTACAAAGGCCCATCCAGATTGATCAGGTCCACAGAGCATCTGAGCAGGCCGCCCATAGGGACGCATGGTGGTGAATGGGCACACTCTGCAATGTGAAAAAAAAAAAAAAAACCTGGACAGGATTCCCAGAGCCTCTTCATAAACCCAAGGACCGACAGGAAATCCATTTCTGTCGCATGCAATTATAGCCATGCTGATTCAGTGAAAAAAAGCTCCTTTTTTTATTTATCATCAAGGCCATGGAAGAGCTGAGGTGGTCCGTACCCTGACAGCAAGGTTCACGGGGCAATCCAATTGTTTCTCACTGAAGCACACCAACACGGTGACACATTCACACTACTGCGCTCACATGTGTACACAGAACCTACATACGCAATCTCCACACTGTCACAAGGAAGACATAAATACAAGCAGTTTCTAGACAATGATGCACACACACACACACAATCTGGTCAAGGATGCATATTAAACTGAATTCAATTATAATGAAGGACTTAAAATCTTGTGTATCTCATTGGCATACAAGACACTTCCAATTATATTGATATTGACCAATTATATTATGGTAAATTGCCTGTCTAAAGCTATTTAATCAAGTGGGAAATATCTCAAATAGGCCTACATTTATTTCAATTATTTCCACAGGAAACAATGCGTTTCAGTGACTCTTTCTGCAGATTCCGTCATTACACCAGTAGGAGACGACAGGTGACTGTCTTTATGAGAGAGTGAGTCATTGAATCACTCATTCAACCGATTCTTTCAAACACAATGATAAATTGCGGTCATTGAGACATTCACTCAACCAAAAATGCTTATTCATTGAGGAACAAGTGAGGCACACTATAAAGAAAGTCAACTGATTCATTCAAACACACTGATTCAATGAAGTAAATAAATGTGTTCGACTTGAAGTGGCGTTGCACAGCGGCGTTTTATTTTATGATGATGATGATAAATTTGAAGATTTATTTTGTGTGTGAATCCCCTGGCTGTGATTAGTCAGACAAATATATAGTTCCAAATACAGTAGTTTTGATAACATCACAGTATTTACACTTACAGGGGAATGATTATAAATAATAATAACTTAATAAATATTATTTTATATAACTTTGTGGCTGAGAATAAAACTTGTTTTGTGTGTGTCCCTTGGCTGTAATTAGACAGACATATAGTTCCAAATATAGTAGATTTGATAGCGTCACAGTGTTTACACTTTTCAGAGGAATCAACAAATTCCTTTATAAAGTTGGCATAATAGTTCTCTCTG
Organism: Squalius cephalus; assembly: GCF_949319135.1. NCBI lineage: Eukaryota > Metazoa > Chordata > Actinopteri > Cypriniformes > Leuciscidae > Squalius > Squalius cephalus. The sequence goes on along the minus strand of NC_137136.1, from coordinate 10,144,671 downwards.
CATATTAAACTAGAATGGGAAAAGCGTCGTAGCACCGTCAAACAGGTTTTAACCATAGCGGACAAACTGAAGACAGATTATACTCTATTGTCCAGTTAAGACTATTTATAGTTAAGCTCATGTTAAATTATCTCACCAATAGTAACACACACTGTCTAGGCTGAATCATGAAGTCATCTTCTATAACTCAAGACTGTACCCCCGGCCGGGCGGATTCCATGCCGAGGAGGAAGCAGAAAACAGCCCAGCTGACATACATTTTCCCCAGTCCCTTTGCCAACCCCCCTCCCAGTTAGTCACACACCACCACGCCAACACTGCCTCTGGCACACAGGAGCTGGAGCAGTACCAAATGATTATATACGCTTATTTTCATACAAACACACACACATCATCCCTCTCTCACGTACGTCTGTAGACAGTCAGGAAGACTGTCGCATTTAATGGATTTGTCATAAATGGATTCCACGTTGTGCACACAATAGTCTCACTTGCTGACCATGTTTTATGCGCACGGCCTCTTGTTACCGATTGCACCTGGTTTGCCAGAACAGAAGAAGGAAAAAAATCCACACAGCCTAATTAATGTACCGTGTCAGTAAAGCCTCTTTGCTTGTAGCCTGAAATCTTTCACTGCTTAATACAGGATAATTATGCTGGATTCTCCCTCTCTAATAAAGAAGAATGCTTTGAAAGCACTGGCAGGCTGAGCATCAGCCCCTCTGATGAGAGAATAAGAGATATCTGTGTAATTATTCACTTCTCTTTGTGCAAATGGCAAGATTACAGTGCGATCAGACTAATGCAACTGAACCAGTACAGACATATACATGAGTACAATACGCAAAAGATTCTCTAAAAATACACACACCTGTGTAGACACACACACCGGGGTAGTAAAATGCTAAAGTTAGTCTATAAATGAATCACCATCACTAAGTGTCTGACAACACTTTCATTTTTTTTTTTTTTTTTTTTTTATCTACAAGTTGGAATGTTTAGGGTAGAATAGTTGGTAACACTTTATTTCAATGGTCCACTTTAGACATTCTACTAACTATAAGTAACTTTGCAACTACATGTCAACTAACTCTCATTAAATTATTACTGTCTACTTAATATCTGCAATCATTTTAATGGTCCCCAAAAAGACATTCTACTGACATTCTACACAGACAAGGCTTAAGCCCCAGACTAAAATGCATGTTTGAGCTGTTTTAATTATAGGCAACTTGCACTGACATATCTTAAAATAGCCTGTGCCATTGTTTTGTCTCAAGATGCACACCAGTAATATTTTTTCCAAGGCATGTTTATAAAAAGCTACTTAAATGTCCTGGTTGAACTAATCCTGGCTTAGTCTAAGCCCTGTCTGTGAAACCGGACCAGAATGTCTAAACTGGACCATTGAAATAAAGTGTAACCAAATAGTTTACAAGAGTACAAGTTTAAACATGAAACTGTAAAAGTGGAATGAGTAGATGAGTTTACCTGTTAAAAACTTTGACGTTTAATGTACCAACAACCTCTTAGAGTGGGTTTTTACTGATGCAGTTTATGCTGTAGAATAAAATGGGAACATGAGCTTGTGTTAACCACAGACATTATTTTAGGCATTTAATCAAAAACCAATTAACTTTGCGATTGATGATGGAACCAGAAGTTCAAAAAGGATTTCCCCTCAGAGTGAGAAATGGAAAAACTGGAATGGACTCAGAGCGACCAAAAAATGGTTCTTCCATGACATTGCATGGAAATTTGGAGTGTTTAATAGCAGTTTATGAACTGCAAATTATATACAGTAGGCCCCATAAGCAACATGAATCTCATTCTGTTCATTGTCTTCAAATAACCATGGAATCGCGTGTGACTGTTTTACTAAGTGAAAGTGTCACTTCCCTGGATTTTCTCAGCACCAAACTCTCCAAACCCCGACAGGTCTATCCCCACTCCTGCTAGGTGAGAAGGAGATGACAGAGAAGCAGAAATTGAAGTTTCTCAGCAAGTGGTAGCCCACGCAGACACGCTTTGACACTTGTCTGGAGGCTAAATATAAATGCTTGTTAGCTGAGCATCATATATCGATCCTTTGCGCTCCTGGCACCTGTCAGGGTGTTTTCTTTCTTCACATGGTTGACATGTCACCCTTTGCCCAGTCACTCTTATTCTTATATATTGTGTTTACTGTATGGTCCTTCCACAGCCTCTGCTGAGGCGCTGATATAGATGTTGTCAGCTCAGTCATCTGATCATATGCTGAACGATTCAATAATACAGAGCCTGATACAGTATGTGTGGCAAGGCATCAGCATTTCTAAACGGATATGACAGACGTCTGTAAAAGGATGTCTTCACAGTCTAAGGTGTGATACACAGGTCAGCATGTCTGGCTGCTGATATTTTCATGCTTAGCTACTTTGAAACTGCTAAGCAACAAGATAATTATCGTTTAACAGTAATCAAGCTAGTAATCTTATCGACACTCTTTGGGCCCTATTTTAACGATCTGAAACGCGAAAGGCAAGTAACTTTGTGGGCGGATCTCGCCAAATTTAAAATGGGTTGGTCTGAAGTAGCTACATTACTCATGGGTGTGGTTTGGGCGTAACATGGAATAAACCAATCAGAGCATCATCTCACATTCCCTTTAAAAGCAGGCGTGTTTATTCCATGGCGGATTGCTATTATAACGGCGGATTTGACAGGCATATGCCAGGAGCGGTTCACAGCCGAGGAGACCGAGGTTCTCATCAGGGCCGTAAAAGACAGAGAAGTGACATTGTATGGGGATGGGAGAAACCCACCCAAATTAGCTTCGGTTAAACAGGCGTATAATAATTTTGGTAAATGTGTAAGCTAGATTTATCCCTATTTTTTCACATCTTCATGGACACCACAATGTTTTCCCTCATGTGGAATATTTTTCCTTGTAATTATGTATGGTTTGCAAAAATGGCAACTGCTGCGTCTGTGTGTAAATGAGAGAAGCAAAGAGAAGCAAAGCACATTATGGCCAAGCATGCGCCCTTAAAATAGCATCTGAACGCGCCACTGACTTTAGACTAGGTTTTCCCTGGTCTGTGTCGGAATTGTTTTCTGGAACTGCAAAATAGCACCAGGGAACGTTTGCGCATAACACACCTCCTCTTTTCGCTGAACCGCCCCCGGGAGCGCAAGTTCATTCCCTAATTTACCGACGTGCGTCTGTGGAGGGAAAAGTCTGCTTTGTGTCGGGTGCAAAATAGGAATGATACATGCGTCGGTGTACAAAGTCAATTGCGCTGGGTGCAAGATTGGGCCCTTTAGCTTAATTCAATCATCTAGTGACTCCATAAACTGGAAATAAATTTTCTTAAATACTTTGTGGTAAATAACTCATTTAAATAAAATAGATAAAGTTAAAAAAACTTTAGCAAAGCTCACACTTCTACATACATCTAACTTCATGCAATACAGTACATCTAACAACTACCCTTTGATAAAAACAATATACGCTAATATACAGTAAATAGACTTTATACCTTTACACATCCCTAAGATCCAAATCACCGACATAAACTGTTCTGAATACCAAAAAAACTAATGAAACATCAACAATCCAAAGGAAAAAATGCAGTCCCAACTGAAATTGATTTTACACAATGAAATCTATTTTTTCAAGAATTGTTGTATTAGACTGTTTAATTAGTTAAGCAAACAGCTAAATTATTTTTAGTTATTGAAGCCAATTAAATTAATATTTTTAATAATTCTTAAATATATTTTAATGAAAAATGTGGTACAAACAATGACAAAGTTAGACCAGAAACCACTAATAAAACACTACTTTATATTTAATAATTTAAATGATGTATACGATAATTTTTATAATATTTGTATTAGTAATCTTTCTATGTACATTTTTATTCACAATTTAAACTTTCTACACTTTGTTATGTTGAATGTGGTATAGTATATTCTTATATACTAATACAACTATAAAACAAAAACATAATAATATTTAATCCATCCATTCTCCATACTGCTTATTCTCTCTCTCTCTCTCTCTCTCTCTCTCTCTCTCTCTCTCTCTCTCTCTCTCTCTCTCTATTCCATATTCTAAGGGGACATTCCATAGACATAATGATTTTTATACTGTACAATCTGTATATTCTATTCCCTTTAAACTAACCTTACCCCTAAACCTACCCATCACAGAAATTTTACATTTTCAAAAAACATCACTTAGTATGATTTATAAGCTGTTTTCCTCAAGGAAAAAAAAAAAAAAAAAAAAAGGGGGGGGGGATAATGGGACAAGGAATTCTGATATCTTTTCTTCACCTTTGTTATTCATATTCTTCACCTGCATTAGCCAACACCTACATTAACCAACATATCCTTTAAAAATATGAATGTGTGTTGTAGCCACATCCTGTAAAACTGGAAACGCAGAGCATAACAGGGCGGAGAGATTTCCAATATGGCCCCGCTCCTCTGAAGGTCCCCTTCAGCCTGTAGCTCGCCACATGAGATCAAAGCAGCAAATCGATACGCAAAACACAGGAATACCGGCAAGACGAATGGGCTTTGAATGGGGAAGTGAAGAGGGAAATGGATTTTTAAGTTGGCCTGGAAAGCATTTGCAAGTGGCATTTAAAACAGAGGGGGACTATAAGGGAGAGGTCGCTCGGGCAGTAAAGAACCTCTCCGCCAAAGTACTGCATGTCCATTATGATCACATTCATTACACAAGCTTAAGCACCAACACATGCCCTGGCTTGTTGATTCCTAACTAAAGAGAGTAATTGTAGAACTGTGCAGTCTGTGCTTAATGTCAAGTGTCAAGCTTTTATTGAAAGTAATAAATAAGCTTGATAATTGAACCTGCACTGATGGGACTACAAGGTTGTAACTAAATCACAGTGCCAATTTCCTTATAACAAATTAGCCTCAACCTTGAGAGGGTTTGGTGTTAAAAAATGAGTCCTTTAAACTTCCAGAACAGACCTGAAGAATCTTAAAGACATATACGCTAATGAGAGCAATGCCTTCACTCACAGTTCTTTAAAATGATTGAAGTGAGCTGGAATCTAGTGGCATATAGATTTATTCTCCACTCAGGGACAAACGTTTGGTTTCATTAGAGCAGGACCCTTCACTTCAATACTGATGCTACTGATAAAAGTTGTATTGATGCTTTCCCTCGCTCATTAGCCCTCAAGGATAGAATGCTAATAGTGTGCTATCCTGTTGTTACTTTTTCATTGGTTGGTGAGAAAATTAAGTTTCTAGTTATTTCTTCAACTATGGGCCCTGTGGACTTGAAAGTAAACTCTTGTAAAATACTTTTCACAGTCATAATAGTTTATTTACGTTGCGCACTAACAATGTCCAACTTTTTCATTGGTTGGTGAGAAAATTAAGTTTCTAGTTATTTCTTCAACTATGGGCCCTGTGGACTTTAAGAAAGTAAACTCTTTTAAAATACTTTTCACAGTCGTAATAGTTTATTTATGTTGCGCACTAACAATGTCCAACATATACCACAGCGTTTATTTTTATTTATTTTATGGCGTTTAAATTTGTTTTGTTTTTTTCATTTAGATAAAATGGTTGACACCTTATCCTACTAAGGTTTTGTTTTGATATTTTCACTTTTCAGGTGGATCAGTATACCAGATTGCATTGCTAGATGTGTATGTGGATCGTTTTTTCTTTTCATATTTTAGCCAGCTTTAAATGCTTTGCCAGGAATGTGATGGACACGTAGTAAAGCACCATAATAACAAGGTGCGAATATGAGAGAGATTGAAGATGGACAGCGGGACAGCCATCACGTCCAAGTGGACATCCGAGCATGCAGTCCCGGGCCATTATTCCAAACTTCAAATTCATCCAGAGGTAATTTAACATTTCATTGTAGCTTTGAGCGCTCACGCAGAGCGAGGTCTGAATGTAGTCGATGCCGAAAAGCTGAAAATTACAAACTGTGTGTGAGTGCCAATACCCAGCCAGCGTTCCCAATGAATAAAGTCTTTTGGATTACACCAAGCTCCTGCTGTTCACATTTGCAATTCCAACTCAAATCTCTCTCCGTGCCCTTGTTTTGAAATAAACATGCTTGTAGCCGGATGAGCGCGAGTGTGTATGTGGAACGTTAAAATGCTATGGGCGCTTCTTAAGTGATATACGCACCCCTAATTTCAAAACGCAAGCGTTGGAGTCGAAAGAGCTCAGAGTGCTGACTCGGATGCAAATGTTGTTTTGGCATAAGTGGGAAAAGATGGCCTTCTTCGTAAAAAAGTGTTTTAGTAACATTCCATAAATGTGCTGAGCGTCTTCTCATAGTCTGGTCTGCATATCTGCTGAGGAGGTTTGGGGAAATGTGCCCCCGTAAGAGGTTTTCTATGCATCTGTGTCTTGGTGAGAAATGATAATGGGATATGTGGCATGTTAGCAGTTTCAGTGCAGCATCAATAGGAATAAACGCTCTGGCAAAGCGCCTCACTCTTATTATCAGACCTCTCAAAGAGCACGCGGGGTTCATTAAGTTTTCATTTTCATTCACTTAACGGAAGTTGGAAGCTAAGAACAATATTATTAAATCTTAACCATGACAAAGTCTGCCGTTTAAGAGTGAAGTCAAAAAGAAAAACAATCCACGCACACTCCTCCACACAACTCCTCCACCTCGCGTGGAATCAGAAAGTATTTTTACCGCCACCTCGAACTGCCTCGTGTCACCTCATTCATCTCTCCGCAAAATTCCCTCTTAGCCCCTTGCTGGACCTAATCCATTATCTTTCACCCACAGAAACAATATCCCAGACTGCCAAGCGGCAGACATGCTTCTCTCCGCAGGATGTGAGTGGAAGACGGGGACCTCAGCATTAACCTTTCAGCCGGCTCCTCACAGAAACGCTTAAGTCCACAATTCATGTAAATCACCGCACCACTGTTGGCAGCTCACAGAATAGACTGGTGCCGATTTCATTTCAGTCCTTTTAATTAATGTCATCTAATTCCTTCACCCCCCATTTCTTAATTGTGTCAGCATTCTTTGAAGAAAATCACAATGTGTAATAGCAGCCAGTGGGAGCGCTTGAACTGGTTGCTTATTGAAACTTTAAACCCAATAAGGAGACATTGTCCATAGGGTGCAGTTAAAGTGAGCGTGCTGCCAGAGGTGACTGGATCATAAAAGCTGCTTTAAAAACTATCTTAACAATGTTTAAGATGTTATAACACTGGAACAAAATCTCCCCGAGTCTCGCGGCTAAAACTTATTAAGGTTACCTTTATCTTTGTTTTCATCTCTCTGTGCAGACATAGCCTACAATTGTTTCTGATTTCCTGAGTTTTATCTAAACATCATTTCAGTGAAATGTATAGGCTATAGAGTGCTGCAGGGATCATTTTTCCATAGGCTTTTGGATTAAAAGCTAAAGGTAGGCTATAAACAAACTTCTCCAGGGCAGGGTCCCATCAACATCACCATAACTAAGCTTCCGACAACTCTTTCAGTTTTTATCTAAAAATCCTTTTCCCAGAAAGTTTGAGTTAGAAAATTCTACTTGATCAAACTGATCTGATTACTCTCTAGAACCCCAATGCCTGGATTCACAGATATGGTTTAGATTAAGCCAGGATTAGGCCTTAGTTCAATTAGGACATTAATCTTTTATAAATTTGCCTTATAAACAAACATTACTGGTGTGCATCTTGAGACAAAACAATGGCACTGACATATTATAAGAAATGTCCGTGCAAGTTGCTTTCAATTTAAAACAGCTCAAACATGCATTTTAGTCTGGGACTAGGCTTAACCCTTGACTGTGAAACAGTGGGTAAGTGTGTGAAATGGGTTTAGGGGGTATTCTTATATTTCAACATGCCTAGTATTGGTTTTTGTAAAAATGTGGTGCTGGCTTGTGCTGTATAATGCAAGGAAATTAAGTTTTCTGCAACTTTTAATCAATTGGCTCACAAAAACTGATTCACTCTTTCGAAGAGCTCAATTTGGCATGCATAACATACCTTTTACAAACCAATTTCAAGTGTTTTATTGAAAGTGTAATCTATTAAATACAATTAAAAATCATCTAATACCATTAAACAAGAAGTGTCTGTATAATTTGTGTTATTTTATTAAATCGTAGGGCTTGTTGTGTTTTTTTTTTTGTTTTTTTTTAATGGAGAGCTTGGTTAATCAGGCCAATGTGAGACTTCAATGCAACACTTCCTTTTTATATAATTATTTTACAAATATGCCTTTTTTTTTCTTTTCTTTTTTTTTTTTACAAATGTATAAAACTGATCCCAGATCAGATAAAAACCATATAGACACTGGTTCATGTGTTCACAGAGATGACCCTGGAAATCAAAGGTCCTTCTTGCTCTGTTCTGTACAGACCTCGAACCCGGGGCTCTAACAAGGAGGCTAAAAACTGATGTTTCTAGTATCACTCGTTAGAGCGCCTCTTGACATCAGGGAAGTGAGGTTTTACTCGCACAGCAACTGCTAGGCCTCCGTTACACTCACCCCCCTAAACCACACTCCCATCCGGGTCACGGCACCAATGTAACCCCTCACCCAGAACCTACTCGCCCCGCTCTCTGCGGGCCTCGAACCCTGGTCTCTGGCATTGTGGGAGTCGGGCATTTTATTTCTTACCTTGAATTATTCTCCCATAAGAACAGCATACATAAAGCTCTCTTTTTTTTATAATTTGGGCTTAAGTGAGTGTGTGGGTTGCATTATATCCTGCCAGACTTCTTGGCAGATTTACAGGTCAAAACCCAGGTACCCGTTGTCAGGGGTGAGTGATAATCGCTTCTGGTTTGTTCCGCTCATTTTTCAGAGCAAACTATGCATCATTACATTTCATTACCTGCACTTTATTATGTATTATTATCAGGGCCAGATAACTGTGCATGGGTAATAAAATGAAACCAGCTGCACAACCCACTCCCACCTGAGAGACCACATCTCTGTTACAAATTAAATCTCTGTTTAGTCTGGGATGGCAGAGAAGCACACTTGGCACTGTATTTGTGAAATGAAATATAATTTCTATATTATCCTTATGGAAGCTAGTGTCAGGGCACATGAGCTTGTAAGGCTAAAATTGTTGGCACACTTTTGCAGGAGAATATATTAAATATTGTAAGTGAGTGGGTTTACTGTATGTTCATGTTCAGATAGAAATAAGCCAGCTGGGTGTGTATGTTGTACTCCATGGGGACCAGCCAGGTTTGAGTCCTGAAACGGTAGATTGGTCTGATGAGTGGTAATATGAGCTCTCATTCATCAAGATAATGGAGGGTTTGGCGCATACTTGTAAATGGCTCACCAACATGTGCATACAAAAGTGCTAATTTTTACTTAAAAAATATTTACACAGTCCTCCCTAGCCAGATTTGACACAGAAGTGAGGTTTACAGATTTAGCAAGGTGCTAAGGGCTCCACACAATAGAAAGAGAAAATTACTGATAAGAAAGGCTATTTTTAAGTGTTAAAATATTATTCACATTTATCGTATTCACAAACACCCTGCTAGCACAGTGGAAATTAAACCCTGCATGTTAATGCTACTTAGCACTTATTTATTGCATGTCACAATGCATCCCTTTCCATTTCTGCCTTATTAGTCTTTTGATACCTAATGATTTTGTCAAAGGACATTGACTAAGGGCTGTTTTGCTTTTTGGTTGTGGACAGGGCTGTGTGAGTTATTCATAAATGAATGGTCAAGCAGGAGTTCGAGTCACTATTGATTGTAGAAACACAAATTATAGTTTGAGAGGGGTTTGCATTTTGTGGGAAATGTAAAATTCACCTGGGGAAAAACAAACAGGAATTCAGACATACAGCAGTTAAATGCAAAAGATTTCGCAGGGCAACCAAACTTAGCTTAAATAAAACAGACGTGACAAATGTAATATTGATATTTCCTCCATATATTTCTTTATATGTCGTATTCAAATTAAAAAACTGTTATCAGCTACACACAGGCACTTCACAGGTCTTCTGCTTTTCATCAAAATAAATGTTCGAGATTTTAACCAGACTGCCTTGCAGGTCATTTATATAAATAATGAAATGCTACAATTTTATACAAAATTACTAATACTAATATATTTAAAATATATTTGTATAATATGTAATATATTTAAATAATATATAATAATAATGATAGATAAAATAATACATTTTATAATAATAAAAATATTTATATATTGCTATAATTTATAATTTATGTAAATAGCTGAATACAAGCTGAGTGCAATGTCAAGGCAAAAAAAAAAAAAAAAAAAAAAAATTGTTTTCTTTCTTTTTTCTTCAGGTCAACTAAGCTGTGTTTGGCTCTTCTTTTAAATAAGTCAGATGTGAGTAGAATTTGCAGTCAATTTGGCATAATTTTGCATAGTCACTTTGACCCAGAAACACATTCTCTGAGTTTATGTACTAAAGCAAAAAGGAAAGTCTCAGCCAACATTTAAATGATCTTGGCAAACGGATTGGAGTAGAAACACAATAATTATATAATTAGAAAGCTTTTTACCTTGAAGCAAAATGTTTTTCTGGGTCAAAATGACACAAAATATTGAAGCATGTAAATGCATATGCCTATATAAAGAAGTTCACACTTTTGCTGTATATTTGATGCATTTGTGAATTATTTGTAAATATAATGACCATTAACTGTTAGTAATTAGTTGCTGTGATGTGTTAATTATACCATTCTCACTGCTGAAAAACCTCACTTCTCTGAGAGAGAACAGGTCAAGAGGTGATTCTCTTATTGCAGCAGGAGGTGAGAATGAATGGGCCAGGATCTCTGAGCCCCCAGAGTGGTGACACTGAGTAGGCCTGGCAGACTGCTCCTCTGTCAGCAGATGGGCGGCATCTATAATTCAGTCTGGGGACTGTTGCATGCTGGTTCATTTCATGTTCTATCACCACAGCTCTCCCACAGTCGGTGTAAGGAAACACAAGGGCCACATCTACCGCCTTAGAAGTGACCTTGGAATCTGTATCACACATGTGCACCTGTCAGACAGAAAAACCAAATGAGAAACAGTAGATAGCTGTAGAGCAGTGGTTTGTGGTAGGCATCAGAAAAAAACAAACAAAAAAAAAATTATATATATATATATATATATATATATATATATATATATATATATATATATATATATATATACAGTGCAATGCAAAAGTGAATACACCCATGCTAAAGTTGACTAAAAAGAGGAATACAAAATCATATTTTGGAAATTGAACGTAATGCCTTAATTAAAAAAATTAGGAAAAATCCAACCTTTAAGGACACCAATTTTCTTTGTGAATGAATAATGTATTGTAAATAAATAAATGTTCTTCCTTAAAATACATGGTGCATAAGTTAGTACACCCCTATGTTAAATTCCCATAGAGGCAGGCAGATTTTTATTTTTAAGTATTTAAAAAAAAAAAAAAAATTAGGATACTATGCATCCTGATAAAGTTCCCTTGGCCTTTGGAATTAAAATAGCCCCACATCATCACATAGCCTTCACCATACCTAGAGATTGGCATGGTTTTATTTCAGTTAGCCTATTTGATTTGCATTGAGAGATGATCTTATGGAAAGTACCCCATGCCAATCTCTAGGTATGGTGAAGGCTATGTGATGATGTGGGGCTATTTTAATTCCAAAGGCCAAGGGAACTTTATCAGGATGCATAGTATCCTAAAAAAAGTAAAAAAAAAAAATACTTAAAAATAAAAATCTGCCTGCCTCTATGGGAATTTAACATAGGGGTGTACTAACTTATGCACCATGTATTTTAAGGAAGAACATTTATTTATTTACGATACATTATTCATTCACAAAGAAAATCGGTGTCCTTAAAGGTTGGATTTTTCCTAATTTTTTAAATTAAGGCATTACGTTCAATTTCCTCTTCCTCTTTTTAGTCAACTTTAGCATGGGTGTATTCACTTATGCATTGCACTGTATATATATATATATATATATATATATATATATATATATATATATATATATATATATATATATATATATACATATATATATATATACATATATATATATATGTTTCAGTTCCCTCTCTGGCATAGGAAACAACACTTAAACATTTATCTTACTTTTTAAAAACTATATAAATTAAATTATTTATCAATAATAATAATATTACTGTCTTTTTAAAGATTTATATATATATATATATATATATATATATATATATATATATATATATATATATATATATATATACTATGATTAATAATATTGTAGCAAGCATATTTGTGTAGCTTTATTTGTACCTGCTAATTATCGTTATACATGTATAATAGTTAAAATCACTGTTAAAGTGATTAATATAAATTATAATACAGTATGTATATATATATATATATATATATATATATATATATATATATATATATATATATATATATATATATATATATATATATATATATATATATATATATATATATATACATATATATATATATATATATATATATATCATTAATTTCTTGGTCACACTTTAGATTAGGGTCCAATTTTACTATTAATTAACTATTAACTACCACTTTTGCCTCAAACTCCTAATTTTTGCTTATTAACAGTTAGTAAGGTAGTTGTTAAGTTTAGGCATTGGGTAGAATTAAGGGATGTAGAATATGGTCACGCAGAATAAGGCATTAATATGTGCTATATAAAAAATAATAAACAGCCAATATCTTAGTAAAATGCATGCTAATAAGCAACTAGTTAATAGTGAAAATTGGACCCTAAACTGAAGTGTTACCAATTTCTTTTACAGACATTTTTTCAAATCCCCATGTAAACACTGCAGGTGTCATGACGGTCACTGGACCTTTAATGTACAGAGCTGAGTGGTCATAAAAAACAGCTCTCTTACAGATTATTATGTCCATTTCCTTTCCATTTGGATATGACCGAAAGTAATGAAGAGTTGTTTACTATGCCTTTAGTCTGTCCATTTCCACCATTTTCTACTGATTTATTTATTTGGGTGCAAACATATTTTTTGACTTCAGCTAATGACAGTGAAGTAGAGGAGTTGCCTCTTCCTTGGCTGTATTACATGAATTACTGCCGGTTCCATTCTGTTGATGATGATTTCTCAGTGTCGCATTTGGCCGGTGGTCTTGGCACTGTCCTAGATCCGGGCTTGAGGTTGACATGCATTGCATATGCAGACGGTGTGAGAGTGTGAAGGTCAAGGGGTGGCGAGAGTGACATCCTGTTTCACTTAATTCAGTTTCTCTGTGTACAGCCCCACTCGGAGGCTTTTTAACAATTCCATCCACTTTCTAGGAGAAACATGCGTGTGTAGCAGGAGGGAATAAGAGGACAGTGGGCTGTCTTACTCCTTTATACTCCTTTATGTCTGTATACTCCTTTAACCCAGAGGCGTTTGCTGACCCACCAACCCCCCACACATTCATACACAGACACGTGCTAATGTAATATTAACAGCCCGACCCAGAAAGGTCATTTTCTCAGTTCAGCCTTTTCTGTATTTGTATTAAAATGTATTTTAATAATTTAGATTCTACTATGCAAAGTGAAAAAAAAAAATATATATAGATTTTTTAATTATTTAAATGCATTTCAAAATTCCCATAATTGTGAACAAAATATTTTTTTATTTAATTTATTTTTTATTATATAATTATTTAAAATAATTATAACAATTCCTCAAGTTTTTATTAATATATGCATTTGCTGTCACATTTTTTGGGGAAATTTGTATAAGTGATTAAATCTAAATCACAAATGACACTTTTAATGCATTCTTAAGATTAAACTACATATCCCATAATCCCTGGTTTTCATTCAGGTCACATGATTATAAGCAAGGAGCAGATGGTACAGAGTCATGTGATGTTGTTAGCTGGGGTTGAATCTGAGAGGTTCTCCTGCATCTGATTTGAGTGCTAAGGCTAAGTGCTCTCTCAAGAAAAAAAAAAGGTAAAGTATGACAATTAGCTTTGTTCAGTTTATGCTCTGGTTAAATGGATTGTTCTTTTTTGCTGAGATTGTGTCAGGCGGATGTCATTGTTTAAGGATGGAGAGGAGGTGAGAGGAAGGGGGAGGGTAGGCCTGAAAGGATGCTCTGTCGTTATCGTGTCATTCAGAAAGAACAGTGTGTTTTGGGATAATTGCATGTGATGTAATAAATATAAACATATAGTGTCCCATCTGTTATGTGGGCTGAAGACTGTATTTATGAATTTCTGTGTTAGTCCTCTGTTTTCTGGTTTATCATGGCTGCATAATGGGCTGGATTTTTTTTGGAGAGCTGTTGTGTGTGTGTGTGTGTGTGTGTGTGTGTGTGTGTGTGTGTGTGTGTGTGTGTGTGTGTGTGTCTTGTCTTCTTTTGATGGCCAGTCAAATTTGGTTGAATCATTTGTTGACTGTTCAACTGACCATTCCGTTAAGTAGATCTTGCATAATAACCCATTGTTTTCCTTTTGGGTATCTTTTGTTTTGCAGTGTTGGTCAAGTGAACTGAGCTTTGTTTGAACATGCACATGATGCTAAAATATGTCTATACATTATTTTACACAATTACAGGGTTGTGTGTCTTTCAGAAATTAATTGAGCATGCCTTTTAAATTTATTTACTGAAATTTAAATTTATAAACTTAATTACTGACTTTAAATCAAATTTGAATTGAAGTGGCAAACAAAAAGTGCAATTTGAGTGTAAGGAAGTTCAAAGTTTTACATTTAATATGTAATGTCTATCCAGAAAAGCCACATTTTTAAAGACAGACTTTGAATTGTGGCTTGATAAAGCTGCAATGTTTGTTTGAAGGTTTAAAGTTTTTACAAACCTGTTTTTTTTTTTTTGTTTTTTTTTAAATGTTGATCTTGTCTTTTCTCATTCACTCTATTATTGCTCATACTATATCATAATGTTCTCTCTGCTGAGGCAAATGGGAAACTGATCTGTTAAGAAGTTGTAATTATTATAATATGTTTTCTGCCTTTAACATAATAGGTTTTTATTTCTATAATTACATAATAGTTTATAATACGATTAAATTACAGCCCTCGATTTTATCACATTATTTATTTATTGCACACACTGATAAAAAGTTTCATAGCAATTTCCAACATTTTGGGAGATATATGTTGCTTGCCCACATGGCTAATGCTATCTACCAAAATCTGCCTATCACCAAATTATTTGGGGTGATTTTATTATCATAATTGTCAAAAAGCTTATATGTCACGACATGGTTGAAAAGGATGAAAAGCAGGATCTATGTGCAGCAGTCTAATTTAGGAACTAAATATAAATAACAAAAACTCAGGTTACTTAGAACTTCTCCAAAACCACAGACAGAACAACCACTAACATCTAAAAATGGATAAAGCCTAGGGAAACTATTCGAAATCAGCCCCATACCCCCATTCACTATTCCCTACATTACTCCTCTAGTTCACTTGAAGGAGTAAATGAAAATGAGTGAGCGAATCGGACACTGAGTGCGCCGGAAGGGCAGCCATTTTTGCATAGTTTGTGCTTTCTGTTTAATAATCATTTGAAACCAGCAGCTCCAGTAGGAAGATGAAAAGATTTATCTTGAGTTCTTTCATGGAAACTAGCATGTATAAACCTTTATTTAATAATCAATCAAAAATGAATTTATACCTGTATGATATTACGCTGTACACAGATTTGATCAGCGGTTTGGAAAATTATTGGATGGATAATTCAGCTCCGGGCGCCTACTTCTGGCAAGAGGCGGGAATTCATTTGGCACAACCCTCACAGTGCATTATGAGTATTTTCTAACCGTTGGATGTACATCAATTGGTCATTTGTTATTGCGGTGCATTATGGGATTGATTGAGTGCACTCTATAACGTCCACTATGGTTTCGGACACCACTACAAATGGCTGTCCGCTCATATGGTGTCCTATTTAAGGGTATAGGGGGCGATTTCGGATTCAGCCTGGGACTCAACAAGGTAATTAACAAGACACAGGTGAGACACATGAGGGCAAATCAAAAACCATGGCAACAGATGAGCATGAACAAAGAAAACGCAGGAAACTGAACTTGCATAAATGAACTTAAGTAATGGCTTTCAAGCAATTTTTTCAACTTAAATGAAAACAAATCTGAGTTTATTATTTTCGGCCCCAAGGAAAACTGTGTTTTTGATTTTGATCTTGGCTTTCTCACCCCATATAACACAAAGTGTGCCAGGAATCTGGGCTTCCTATTTGACTCCAGTTTAAAGTTTGACAAACAGTTTTCAGCTGTTGTCAAGTCATGCTTTTACCAACTTCGCCGCCTTAGTAAAGTCAAGCCCATTTTATCAAGGAGTAATTTGGAAACAGCTATTCATGCATTTGTTACATCTAGGCTTGATTACTGTAATTCTCTGTATTATGGCATTTGTCAGGCTTCCATCTCTTGTCTGCAGTTGGTTCAAAACGCAGCCGCTAGAGTACTTGAAGAGAAGCGAAAGTACGACCACATAACACCTATTTTAATGTCTCTGCACTGGCTTCCGGTAAAGTATAGGATTGAGTTTAAAATTGTAATGTTTGTCTACAAAACCCTGAATAATTTGGCACCTCAATACTTAACGGATCTTTTGATTCCGTACACTCCATCTAGAAACCTGAGATCCTGTGACCTTGGCCTTCTCACAGTTCCTAAAGTAAAACTTAAAAAATGTGGTGATTGAGCTTTTGCCGCTGCTGGGCCGAAGCTGTGGAACAGCCTTCCTCCTTCTATTAGACATGCCCCATCTATCTGTACTTTTAAATCTCATCTTAAGACTTATTCACCTTGGCTTTTAACACTCTATAGTTTGTCTTCCTGGATTTCTCTTTTATTCTATTGAGTGCTTTTTGGCTTGTCTGGTGCTTATGTATATATGTTATTTTTGAACAAACTCAGGGTTACAGGAAACTTTTTGAGTTGAAAAATCAATCCAATCAGGCTTTATTGGTACCATGACGCTGATCATCAACTCTCTCTGTCAACTCAGGCTTTAATCCTGAGTTCATGGAGAGCGTGCACAAGCAAGTGTGACATCAGTAGCAAACAGCCAATCACGTGTGTTAAAACATGCAAAACTGAGATTCGCTTCTCTTGAGAGAGTCGGCGCAGTTCAAATCTCTCTTCTGCTGAAGATTAAGATTTTTAAAGAAAATTAAGTATATAAATGCTTTTACACAGCAAGAAGAACATATTTTGCTATATCAGTGCAAGTAAAAGTTGTGAAGTTATATAGTTAGGTATGTAGTTGGTAATAGATTTGAATATGTAAGTTCACATGTAGTCCATTTTAAAGCTTTATCTATTTATTCTAAAACATATTTAGATTACATATTTTCTGTACATATTTATATACATTTAAACTAAATGCGTAATAATAATTGTTAAACTAAAATTGCTTATGTGTAATGGATTATAGCAAGCGAAACTGGGGAAGTGACTTTATTTCGTCAGACATGTCACTTTGCTCACAGCTGATTGGTCCAAATTCAGTTTGAGATTTCTTACCCAGAACAACATGCAGGTAAGCCTTGGAGCGCAAGTTATTATGGCGATGAACACAGCAAATAGCCAAGCCAAACTTTTATGGTGCATAAAACACAGGGTTGGCGCAAACTAAACTGAAACATAGGCCTACCTGGCTAGCCACCTAAACCGGGGCTTCATAGACCTTCGAAACCTCACAAGCTGGCTTTGATCTAATGGTCATAAGCTAATTAAATGTAGGGCTGGGTTTCGATTCAAATTTCAAGAATCGATTCGATTCCGATTCTCAAGATCTTGAATCGATTATCATTATTCGATTCGATTCGATTCGATCCGATCTGATCCGATCTTCGAGATTTAGATAATGGTTTTTGAAAAAAACATTTTTTTCCAGCTGTTAGGCCTACCTGAATTACAGGACTGTAGTTATGCAACATATTGATACTATTATTATAGACATTCAACTGCAAATTAATGGAGTATTGGTGGTTGTAAAGAACAATCCCCCTTCCAGAGTGTTGATACAACTGCTTTCACAAACTTGCACTGGTGTAGACGACCGAGGACGCAGAGGTATATCAGCAGCAGTAGACCGATTATTTAGACGCAAACCTGATGTATTATTAAAAATGACATTAAGAATTTTCCAAAAAGCTGCTATACAGTTCAGATGCAAATGCAACTTTATTTTTTATTTTAATGATCAACATTTAGAACACATTTGTTCTAAGCCAGTGCAAATGTAAACAGATTGTTGGTTACTGGCTTCACAGTAAACAGACAACGAGATGCGCGGATGGGCTATTATTTCAACCGCATCACAAAATTCATCCGTCCGCACCAACGTTTTTGACCAATTTTCAAAACAGCACCCGCCCGCCATCCGCTTAATGTATGCATATATTTTTTATTTGATTGGTTAACCGCCCGCCACCCATCCGGATTTAATTAAAATATAATTTTTCGTCACGTCATCCGCCCGATCCACGGTTTATCCGCGGAGTCCGCGGCTGTAACAGCCAACCGCGCATCTCACAGAATGT
Source organism: Squalius cephalus (assembly GCF_949319135.1). Taxonomy (NCBI): domain Eukaryota; kingdom Metazoa; phylum Chordata; class Actinopteri; order Cypriniformes; family Leuciscidae; genus Squalius; species Squalius cephalus. Next base: position 10,126,082 of record NC_137136.1, on the reverse strand, counting down.
AAATAAAATTTGAACTTACAAAACCTTTAGAAAACCTTTGCTTTTGTCAAGCTCGTTCTCTGCACTGCTTCTGAACCCGAAATGGTGCCAGATCGCAGCTTTGAGCGTTTCTGGGGTTTTCAAATCAACCGCTTGCATAACGTTACTGACGTTGTTTTAATGTCCTTCCACCTCGCGCACATGCGTGAATTCAATGACGCGGCAAGTTAAAGTTCACGGGGAAAATCGATCCTCTGAGTTACGGATCGATCTTTAGAAATTAATATGAAAATCGATTCAGAATCGGTGAATCGATTTTTTCAACACAGCCCTAATTAAATGTATTTTCAAATGCAATTCTAATCAGTTCACACATACTGTATGAAACAGTTTGTAAAAAATGTAGTTTTATTTCATTCGGACAAGGAAATGAAGTGGCCGAGTAGCTGTGCAGGGTTGCAAAACTCAGACCTCTTGTTTTCTGTTGCTGTATATGTTTGTTTACAATTATACTAAATGAGAAATGATGCAAGTCCAGACAGAACCAATCCGGATCTAGAGCGTGGTCTGCTAATTGCTGACCTCTGTGCTGACGCTTCAGTAAATGTTAGTGTTTAAGCTTTTATATGGTACCTCATATGGGAGTATCTTTTGGATGTACAGTATAGTGATTAAAAACCATGCCATGAGAGGTTTGATGAGATGTATACCCCCCCCCCCCCCCCCCCCTTACTGATCGCTCCTACACCCCTTCTGATAAGACTAATTGCAAAATAAGTCAGTTTACCTCGGCATAGATCACATTTGTTCAAGTAGGATGGATATCGCACAATCACATTAATTAAAGCTAGTCTTTTTGGTTCAAGTGAAAGATAAAACTCTACAGAAGAGCAGCACATTCTGGGAAATGAAATTAATTCGTATCCCCGTCACGTTGCTCTCTTTCTCCACTTCACCTTATCAAGCAAAACTGCTCTGGTCTTGCTGTCAGGCCAAGACAGTTCACAAAGTCCTACATGGGTTTTAAAGCAAACCTTTAGGCCCCTTTTAGTTCCCGAAGCTGCCAGACATCTCTCTCTGACTTAAATTTTAAGAAACTGATGAGATAGCAAGAACCCATGTTCCCTACACCAGTGTGATTAAAATGCAATTACAACATCATGGTCCATATCTCAGGACCACTTTCATGATTACACATGCTTTTGATTAGGTTGAGAAAGCAAGTTGACACAATGGCATCATAATTAAGAAGGCAATTGTCACATCTCGAAAAATGGTGCATCATTGGACATAATTTCCCTGCCAATCTAAAGATTATGTTGTGCTTGCGACTCGGGTGAGATTGGGTTGTAATTACTTGATTGCATAAGTAAGTAACTCGAAATCTGCGTAATTGGACTGCATAGCAGCCGGTTGGGAAAGAACCAGGCCGTGATTTAATGTGTACCCCTGCAGACAAGAGGTTTCACCCAACAAGATAACAAGCCCTGTGCTTTGGAGATGTGTGAGTAATGAGTGGACAAGGGTTAGGTCTAATTAAACTAATAATTATTGTAATAAAAAGTGTTTAAAGATAATGTATGAGACACATGCGGAACTGGTCTGCTTTAAAGCAGGGTCATTTTAGCTTTAACATTTTTCACTTGTGTAGCCAGATAATTCAATGAATATAAAAACTACGGTATATCTTTTACATTTATTGTATATCTCCCTGTACTCTCAAACTTATATTTATTTATGTATATATACACTACTAATCAAAAGTTTGAGCTCGGTAAATTTATGTTTTTGAAAGAAGTTTCTTATGCTCACCAAAGCTGCATTTATTTGATTAAAAAAACAGTAAAAAACAGTAATATTGTGAAATATACATATATTTTTTTTACAATATATAGCAACTGTTTTTTTATTATTTATTTCAATATATTTTAAAATTTGATTTCTTCTTTTGATGGCAAAGCTGAGTTTTCAGCATCATTACTCCAGTCTTCATTCTAATATATGATTTGGTTCTCAATAAACATTTCATTGTTGAAAACAATGCTTCTTAATATTTTTGTGGGAACTGTGATACTTTCAAAAGAACAGCATTAATCTGAAATATACAATTTTGGAATATTATAAATGTCTTTACAGTCACATTTGATAAATTTATAATATCCTTGCCGAAAAAAAGAATTACATAAGATTTTACTGACCCCAAACACTTGTACATAGTCAACATTTGAAGTGGATCAAAAGTTATACATTAATTTTGAACAATACCCGTTCTTGTCTTAGGACAACTTTGATGAACTTTTTTGATCCAGTTCAAATGTTGATGAGTTTGGGGTCAGTAAGATTTTATTTTTTTATTTTTTATATATAAAAGTAGTTTGAGTGTGTAAGGAGATCGGCTTGATAATGACATTGGGTGGTCACTTCTGAGCACTTTTTATCCTGATTTTTTTGCAAAGACTCTCTGATTGGTGGATCTTTTTCTCTAAGATTCAGTGTATTTCTTACCTGGATTTTGGTTATTGAAGTTTGAATTTACATTGGCAAATGGCTTCAACAGAAGCATATATCATTAGTTACTAATCATATAGCTCATGGCAGGTTTGTCTTTTAAAGCTTTGTACAGAATCATGTGAAATTTATTTCTATTTGGAGAAAATGAATCAGGTATTTCCTTCTGCAAACCAACTGAAATGTTGCATATGTTTTATTGGATATTTGTTCATTCTAGATACTACAGGTTTCAGTAGATGAAATGTCATTTGAACCTTTCTTGTGATGTTGTTCTAAGTCAGTTTTAAGCTACATCCATATGTGGTTTGAAATCCTATTTCTCCTACAGTTCTGCCGCTGCCTCAGAAGGCGCAGTAGTCCAGAGCGGCGGCTACACATTGTCATGTTGTAAAAAAAAAAAAAAAGACAACATCTCTTTTGCAAACCCCTCCATGTTGCGGTTGTGGTTGTTGTTGTGGTTGTTGTTGTTTTTGGTGTATGCTTACCAACACTGTTGTCATAGAAACCAATGCAGATATTCCTAAAAATGAAAGAGCTGCATGCACACACAAATCGGCTCTGAACAGTTGCGATACACAATGTGGACATCAATAATTTTAGATCAGATTCCAATCGGATACACAAATAATCGGATTTGGACTGGCAGTGCGAACGTAGCCTTACAGACACAATGCTAGTTGCATTCATCTTGGCCTGTTATGCCTCAGCTCAGATATCCAGCGATTTGATAGTCGTCGGCTCCATTTTTGTCACCTCATGTGATTAGAGGAACCCATTGATTGTATCATATTAGTTGAGTAATTGATTGTAACTGGTTATTAACCTCTAAGAACTTTATGTCCAGTGTGCCATTGAATGAGGACAGACCTTAATCACTCACAAATGGCAGCCATTAATGAGATTAGTTCCTGGTTCTGCTCTGTAACTTTATTTGTTCCAGGAGGCATTGACAAGGGCATCCAGATGCTGAAGTTTACTTTTCTGTGAATTGATTTCACTCCCCCCCCCCCCTTCCCCTTTATGTTTAACCACATTCTTTCTCACCTTAATAAATAGGCTCTTACTGAATGTAAACTACAATTGACTTTTTAAATACAGCGAGATATCACTTTCACAATCCAGGATTTTGAGCTTGCATGTGAAGCCAGATCAGATATGATCTCAAAGAGACATTTTCTGGCTTTGATTATAGATGAAATTGCAGGAGATCTGAGATTCAATACCTGCACAGCCAATCTGTTGTATAGATAAGGCTACTGCACACTGTTTCACTGTTTATGTGGTATACATCACTGGTTATTACTTTCATAAAGCGATTCCAGAGGACGACTTTGTTATCTGGTAATGCTTGAAGTGTAGCATAATATGACAAGAGCCATAGCCCCAAATAGTTTCTGCACATTATCAGATGGTGCATTGAAATAACACACACTTTGACAGGGTATGGAAAATGGGCAAATAATGTGACTCATCGATGGCAGATTTTACCATCTGCCACATTACTTCACAGAGAATAACCAACACATGCATGCTTTAAACAACATCTCATAGCATGTACTAATGAACACCTGTATTTTTTTTTTTTTCCAAATCAAACTTTTTGAGTCATTGTGGCTTTTTTAGGTTCATCTGTCAGTGCAGACAACACTAACAAAAAAATGCTATTGAATTACTATGGCTGATGTTAAAGTAAATGCAACATTCAATAAGATGGCATGCATATCTAATTACTATTTTGGGGAACACTTGTGACATTGTTACATGTTACTACTAAACTAAATAATCTCTCTTTAATGTAACAAATAATGTATTTCAAGTAGGGCATGCCTGAAAGTGATGATAACTTCCAAATATTTTAGTCAGTCAGATGTTCTTTCAGTAACCAAACTGAGTTCATTCAGTAAAGTATTCGTCAGACTGGTTCAAACTGGCACCTTGTGAGTCTTTTTTAATTATTAATTAGAGATCCATTTGTTTATTAATTGAATTACACACTGTTGTGGATGTGTTTCTGATTTGCTAAAAAGAACTATCTCATAAGAGTCATTTAAGAATCTGATTTCACTGGTTGTGTTTCAGATTCTTTAAAAAGAACCGGCTCATGAGTCATTTTCTTTGTGAATTGTACTACACTAGTTGCGGCGTATTTGTTTTTGTGTGCAATTCATGAGGACAGCTCAGTAGAACAGCATGCTCATTTATTTACATTGTGGTCTTTGTATCCATTCATTTCAAATTGCGACTCCAAAGTGCAGGAAACACAGCGTGAATGATAATGCACATATAATTTCTCACTTGATTGACATGAATTTGTTTTTTGTTTTTTTTCACATCTGACTTATTTTGGGGACAATATCAGAGAAGTGTTTAAAAAGTATTGTGACAATTTTATCTGATAGATTCGATTTTGTATTCATTATATCTATTCTTTGCAACCCTGCACATTACCATGTAAAACCCTCACTGTACCTCTGTGACAAGTTCAAAGAAAGACTTATGAAAGACCTCTTTTTTTTTTCTACTATGATGACATTGTCGGACCCTGCCAAGGAGACGTCCTGTGTGTCCTTCCTTATCCCATTTGGGCCATAAGTATGTTGGATTGTGGGAAACCCATCACCAGGATGTACTGTAGCTGTAGGGGGAAACATATGTGGTGTGAGGAGAGAACCAGAAGGTTGGAACTTGGAGGTCCAGTGTACCATCTGTCTCACTCCCCTTCATGAGCCAGGGAGCCCTCGGAGCTCATAGTGAGATCATCTCTCCCAAAGTCCAACCCTAAAACAGCTTGTAATCCCATAGGGATGGTCATAACCATGTCCAGCAGTGGCATACAGCACTGGCAGCCAAAACAGCCTTAGGTCCAGTGTAAATGTCTACATACATCACATGCCATCATCTCTTTAAATGGCAGGATTGCCGCTATTATGAAAAAAACAAAGATGACTTGCGCCAGAAGCTCATTTTAGACCCAAATTGCTATGTTCTTATGAATGGCATGCTTACACAGTGCAGAAATCTTTAAGTATGCCAATGCATGGCCTCAAGTTTTACCTTAACATATGCGCTTCCACAAATAGAAACAAGCTAGCATTACTAATTTGTTTTATTCTGAGCTGACATTGAGTAAACACTTTTTTTTTTTTTTTTTTGACAATTTATACAGTGAAGTACTATGTAGTATTATTTTACATTTGATTATTCAATTGCTGTACCTGGATATTGTTAGACTTACCTGAAAAAAACATAAAGCACCGTTTATTTAATATGTATCTTTGTTTTATTGTATTTATCTATGCTAGTAATTTGTTTATTATTTTCTATGCAGATTCACTCCCCTACAAAACCACTCCAATAATTCTAGAATGATTCATTCTTCTCAAATAGAGCTATTCGTCTGGTGAAACTGTGACAATGACTGGTTATTTATGCAAGAGTAGGCAAATTTCATTTCGAATTCATTTGAATTTTATTTGTATAACTTTTTACCATAGACATTGTTCCAAAACAACTTTACAGAAAATAGGACAAATAAAAAAACTACCTTTTGCATAAAAAATTATTTGTATTTAAAGTCCTTTTACATTACGTTGATCAGTGTTATGCACGTTAGTAGGTACATTTTATTAATATAACGGTTCATTTGTATCACTTAACTTGTTTTGCATTTTAAATACACTTTTGAGGAGTGTCAGTCTCTCTTTCCTCCTCTGCCAATGGTTGCGTAGCCTGCTGTGTTGGAATATGCCAAATAATCTTGCATTTTTCACCCAGCTCTGCATCATTGTTTGTGCTTCAGGCTAACATTTGTCCAGACACCCAGACTCGCCATTCAATCTCTCTCCCCTCCATCTCTCTTTATAGCTCTTTTCCTAGCTCTTTTGATGTGGTGACTTGTCCTCGTACACAGTGGTACACATGTTGACTTGCTGAGACTGTTTTACGTTTCATTCCCACATTCTGAAATTGAATTGAAATGAGTAAGACTGTGTTTAGCCCCTAAGCGTCACATCAGTGGACTCCTACCACATCTCCTCTGATTGACCTCACCATGCGCTACTGCCCAAAATAAAGCTGTAAATGTAGCGTGCAATGTTGTTGTTGTTTCAGTCCGTGCAATTGCAAACTTTCTTTAGCTTCATCATTTTTTTGTATACCTTTTTGTGTGCGCGCAATATTTATGGAAGCCTATTTCTGTATCAGATTAAACAAATGTAAAACTAATTGTGGCTATTTCTTTTAATTCTTGTAATAAGACTTAATATAATAATAATTAATAAATAATAAATAATTTCAACTTATATCACAGTATTACTTTATATGTCATAATTTAGTTTTTACAATTGTGAATTTTGCATCTCATAATTCTGACTGTCAATTTCTACTTTTTATCTCATAATGACTATTTCTACTTTGTTATATAATTCACTTTAACTTATAATTTTATTTATTTAATTTTAAGAATTTAAATCATAATGATGACTGTCCATTTCTACTTGTTTATTTTATAACTATGCCTTACTATGTGATAATTTCGACTTTGTCACATAATTGATTTTAACTCATAATATTTCTCTCAAAACAAACGTTTTATCTAATAATTTTGACAGATTCTCATTATTTTGACTTTTTATATCATAATAATGACTTTTTTTGTCAATTTCTACTTTTTAATCTCACAACTATGACTTGTATCTCATAATTTCGACTTTGTCATATAATTGACTATTTCACATAGTTTTTTTATCTCAGTTACTTTAATAATTTTGACAGATTCTAATTGACTATCTCATAGTTTTTATCTCAAAAATTACTTTTTATCTAATAATTTTGACAGATTCTCATTATTTTGACTTATATCATAACTAAAACTTAGTATGTCAGAATTTTGTCTTTTTATAGTTTTGACATTCTCATAATTTCAACTTTGTGTATCATAGTTATGACTTTTTATGTAAATTTCTACTTTTTATCTGATAACTTATGGCTTATAAGATAATGTTATGACATAAAGCTTTATGACATAAAGCTATGTCATAATTTCGACTTGATTTACGACATGGCTATAAATGTGCCTTTTTAAACTGATCTCACATTACCTATTTTTAAAAAAAAGTGGAAACATGCTTCTTAAGGTGCATCTGTATGAGCCAGTGACAATTTTCATGAGCATTTATTGTTTTTTTAATAGATGGATATAAAGCTGGATGAAGTGTGCGTGGACCCATTAAAAGCATTAACTCAGCATACACAAATATGTGCCCGTTTATCTGCTGAGTGAAGCAAAACACCTAAAAGGAAAGATTGTAAAGATATAATTTGCAGCTAAGTGCATCTGCATAACAAAGTTCTGTAGCTGCATCATTTACCCTGCTGTGCCATTATAAATCTAGAAATGGTCATGAACCATTTTCATGCGTTTACAAATTTCACATTATGTGTGCAGAGTTTTCCCTATGGTTTTGAGATTGTAGTAGAATCAATTAATCTTCATAGCATATCATAAAATCATGTATAAAAGCAGCTACAAATAATAATATAAATAATAATAATTCAAAATACAAAAGCCTCACCGACTTTGCCGTTTTGATACAAAGGGTTTTGTGGGTAATTTAGGCAGTGGCCATATGCAAATGGACTGTTGCTTGTGGGCTGCACTCAGATGAGGGCAAATTGGTCTATCTCGAATTTGAAAACTTTCCAGCAGGGATGGTTTTGTGTGTTTTCCATTCACAGTGGAAAAACTGCAGAAAGGGCCTTCGGATCCCAGGTGACTCATTTTAAATAAATTATGTGGCAGAATATGTTGATAAAGCCAAATGACACATAAACAGCAGAGCCAGCCTTGCCTTAACTCATCCAAATGCACCGAGAGGTTTATTGAAAAAAAAACAAAAAACAAAAAACAAATTGTGTGGCCAGTCATCTTTGAGCTCTCTAACAAATGAAATCATTAAGGTCTCTGTGCTCCACTCCCTTTCTCACTCTCCTCCTAAATTCTCCTCTCGCCATGTGGACAGACTGTTTTAAAGTGTTATTGATACTTACCTGGCCCAGCTGTCTTCATATCTTATAAATGTGACAGTATCATCAAAAACAAGCCAGCTCACATTTTTCTAAATAGACCAGCTGGTCTTATACAGAACAAGCTGGAAAAAAAAGAAAAAGAAAGAAAAAAGAACACATCATCAAGAACACTCTGTCTGCTCAACCACTTCTGGATTTTTAGGTGCTGTAGTCCACAGACACAGATTTTTATTATATGTACGCTGTCCAAAACAGTAGGTCTCAATCACTAATAATTGCGCATAAGTTTTCTTATCTGCAGTGAATCCAATACAACATTTCCAACGGCTCCAATTTACCCTCATTCTGATGTTGATGGATCCAGATTACTTTAAATGAGAGAGAACATGGCCACAGGTGATAATTATCATGAGACACGCCCAAACTATCTCCATATACGTGCTTTCCGGACAACCTATATATAGCCATTTGTCACTCTCTGCACACATATCATTATACTCTCCAAAGATGCTGTCTCTTCTGAAAGCATGCACTGAGTAAAGCAAGTGTGCCATTCACAAAACCGGTTGAAACACAATAAACATTTTCTATGAATATGCAAATTAGCCCCACCTCCACTCGCTCACACCAGCTCAGAGATCCACTCGTTGTCAATCACATGTTGACGTGATTGGTTACAAGGTAGTTTGTGATGTCAGAAACGCCAGCGGATTCAAACTGCGTTTTTGAGACTGTCTTTGGTTCACTGCAGAAAATACTCAGTAATGGTGTTGACTTCTGAATTTTCACATGTTTTGTCTTAAAGCATATTGAAAGCACCACATAGACATATAAACAACACTAAAAGCTTGATTTTCACCACAGGGTGACTTTAACAAATACAACTTTTGATTTTAATGATATTAGTTCATTTTAATATTAAAGGGATAGTTCACTTTGAAATAAAATTTTGGTATGTTTTAGCTTACCTCAAGGGCATCCAAGATGTAGGTGTCTTTTTTCCGCAGTAGTTTCAATTTTGATATTTTTAGGTCAAACCGTTCTTGTCTGTCAGTCATATCATGCAGGTCTATGGATACTGTCTCAAAGAGCATGCACAAAGTCCAAATTAAAACAATTCCCCATCGTCCAAATTAAACAATTCCCCATCGTAAGTACACATTGATGGCCTAAGACACGAAACGAGCGGTTTGTGTGAAAAAACGAACAGTATTTATATCGTTTTTAGCTCTTATAACACAGCCACATCCAAGTGATCTGAGGGCTCGGGCGGGTATAGATATATACACTAGATGTCGCCTTGGCTACGGTTTCGTTCCAATGAACTGCAGTAGCGAAGGCGACATCTAGTGTATCTATACCTGCCCGCGGGCGGGTATAGATACACTAGATGTCGCTTGGCTACGGTTTCGTTCCAATGAACTGCAGTAGCCAAGGCGACATCTAGTGTATATATCTATACCCGCCCGAGCCCTCAGATCATTTGGACGCGGCTGTGTTAAGAGCTAAAAACGATATAAATACTGTACGTTTTTTCACACAAACCGCTCGTTTCGTGTCTTAGGCCATCAATGTGTACTTACGATGGGGAATTGTTTAATTTGGACGATGGGGAATTGTTTTAATTTGGACTTTGTGCATGCTCTTTGAGACAGTATCCATAGACCTGCATGAAATGACTGACAGACAAGAACGGTTTGACCTAAAAATATCAAAATTGAAACTACTGCGGAAAAAAAGACACCTACATCTTGGATGCCCTTGAGGTAAGCTAAAACATACCAAAATTTTATTTCAAAGTGAACTATCCCTTTAACATTAACTAAGATTAATAAATGCTGTAGAAGTAGTAGAAGTTCATTCTTAGTTCATGTTAACTGAAGTAATTAACTAACTTTGCAATTAAAATAAAAAAATAGTGTGATGAACATTTTTAACATTCACAGTGCTGTAGAATTTCCCAAAAGGCTTTCATTTTTGTTAATTGCTTAGTGTAAAATAAAAGACAAGTCCAAATTATTTTAGTAAGTTAGCTGACAGCATGTCACAAATAATGTTCGTTTACAAATATATACTCTTTTACAATATTAGAAGTATATGCTTGTACAGTAAACGGAATATGAGATCAAATGCAGACACATTATTGTCATTTTAGAGAGTCTCATAAGTGCTTTTGCCTTATGTGCCAAACAATACTGCTCTAAAGATAAGCACCTCTGGCATAAAAGAAGCAGACACAGGCTAATAATTTTCCCATTGTACTATTTTCAAAGCCATGTTTTTCCCAGACCTCTTGTTAACGGCCGATTACTTGGAAAATTGTGTTGAGCTATCCGTGGATATCTCAAAAGAATCCGGTTAGGGAATTCTCAGCAAGCTACGAGCGTGAGATAGAGGGAGAGATTACGTTTAGCTCGCATCCTCCCCCTCATCATTAACAAGCTTGTTAAAAGGCCAGTTTTAATGATGGAATTCCAAACTTGTTTGTTCGCCAGTTCCTTTTGGTGGCTGATTTGGAGACAAATCATGAATGAAAACATGACCCGGTGTGCTCTGTGAATAATTGTGAAACGGTGAGTCATCAGCTTAGCCACTGCTTCCTTATTTTATCTAAAGGGGACTTGTTAAGACTTTGAAGATTGTATAAAAGCGCTCACTAGTGAAGCAACCCTGACATCTCTCTACTTCCTTTTTGGCTGAATGTCTAAATGACGCTGGTGTGTGGTAAATGTGTGAATGCTGTGAAGTGGCCTATAGGGGTGTGGTGTAAAAAGGGTGAATCACTCGCACTAGCTCACCGACCTGACTTAGGCCGCATCCTGGTATACCTTCATCGATAATGACCATTTGCTCTGATGGAGGTTATTTTTGGTCGAAAACTTGGCAGTTTGTCTCAATAATAAGTTATCCTTACAGGGTAATTGTACTGTCTAAATTTGGGTGGGTGAGTGCATGTGTCCTTCACTCTAGTTCTATGTCAACACCATTTGAGCAAAGACTTTTTGAAGGGGCAGCTTTAGAGATTGAAGCTTTTAAAATGTAACTGTCCCACTGTTTACAAGGCCTACAAGAATACAGAGAGACAACAAGCAGTGGGACTAAATTTCGTGCACCATGTTGCCTAAATGTGAAATTCCAAACTAAAGGTTAATAACTTCCCTTCATGTTAGAGTGATCATTTCATACCAAAAATTACAATTCGGTTATCCTATTCACCCTCATGTTACTTTTTTTCTAGTGAAAAAACAGATGTTTTACAGTGTCCAGGCTGTACTTTCCATACAGGAAATATGAGGTAAAAAAAAAAAAAAATAGAGTAAGCACAGATGGAAGCATTACGGCTGATAAGATCCAAAAATGAGGGGAAGATGGTGAAAGATGTCACTAAATTGAATCTAAACACATTATTGTATGGCTATGCTCTTATTTATTTATTTATTTATTCATCTAAACATTTTTAAGATTTATTCCTGAACAGTTTTGAGGTAAAGTGATCATGTTTTGTCACTGAATAATCTTATGGTAGCACTTTATTTTACAGTCATGTACATACTATGTACTACTTATAGTAATAACTGGGTAATAACTACTAACCCTGAAGCTACCCCTAAACCTAACCTTAACCCATATAGTTACCTTATATTACCCAGTACTTTCTTAGGTAAGTACACTGTAAGTACACATGAGTGCAACCATCTTAGATATTGTTTTTATTCATTTTTGTTTGTTTGTTAATAGGGGACACAGTAATTAATTTACATATGTAGAGTAAAGCAAGAGTAAAACATTAATTTTTTTAAACGGGACCCCTTCAAAATGGCCCCCGTGGCATAATGTTGGTGTTTTTATTATTTAATACATTTGTCGTCTGATGGACCTGTCTCTGGTCTCCATTTAGGCTTAGCTTTTTTTTTTTTTTTTTTTTGGTAATATGATGGAGAGCCTAGATCACCTAGGGCCGCATCAGATCTGCTTTAACCTAGCAGCATTTATAAGCATTTAGCATGATAAAACATTAATATTAGATCATGTTGAATGGTTAGAATAAGCAATTATGTTAATGATTTAAAATTTTTTTGCTGGGGTTTCCTTATTTTTCCTGCGTCAAACAAATGACACCCTCATGCGCTTTGACGCACATTCATGGCACCATGTCAAGCTGCTGTTCCCTTTGCTGCATTGTTATATTTAACAATAGGCGATGAGCAGGCCCACACAAAATATGTGCCCACAGAAATCTGCAGAAAATCACAGAACAGGAGCAGTCGCCATTCACAAAGACATCCCTTACACCTTATTTTTTATTAAATATTCTGGCTTATTAGTTGTCTTTCAATTTTAATTCATAGTGTTGTTATTATGACATCTCTTCAATTAAATTATGGGCAGCTAAATAAGTACATATATTCATAGGCCTGTATGTAAATCAAATGTACCTTTCAGATTAATGGGATTTTGCTTTATCTCAATGGTTATTCATTTGTTCAAATAATAATAATAATGAAAAAATGTTGATTTAGTAATTTATATGAATTGCACTTAAGACATATGCCTATATATTTATATTAATAAGCCCATAGGGGGCCATCTTAAGCCCAAATCATTTTAATTTTATGACAAACTAAAGTTGTAAATGTTTTTATTTATTTCTTTTAATAACACATTGGATGCATCATCATCTGAATAGGTTACAATTTAAAAGTAAATGCACATTGTTGTAAATCTTCCCCCAGCTTCCTCTACTCTTAATGCTGGTTTATATTGCCCCAACAAACACCAACATTTTAAATATTGAAGATGGATGTTGGATTTAGAATATGGGACAAACATAATTTCCACACTGATCTAGCAATCCCACCAAATCTCCTGTTTATTGGTGTTTGTTTTGGGCAGTGTGCCATTTAATTCCATTTTAACCATATCTAAATCCATTTCAAGGAGTTCTGCAGTTTTTCTCAATGTCCATAAAATGTTGATGAGGAAGTCATGTCATACATACACAAGGATGCTTTGGAATCAAAACAGAGTTGGATGAAGATTTTATCATCTAATGTTCACACAGCAACAGAATGTGGTTGTTCAGTCCTCTTTTACATTGTTAAACATTGTTAAATTGAGTGTTTACTTGAATTCCCATTACATGCTGTTGGGGTAACAGCACAACTGTTTTCAACATTAATAATAATAATAAGAAATGTTTCTTGAGCACCAAATCAGCATATTAGACTGATTTCTGAAGGATCGTGTGACACTGAGGACTGGAGTAATGATGCTGAAAATTCAGCTTTGACATCATAAGAGTAAATTACAATTTAAAATATAATAATATTTCACAACATTACCTTTTTTTTTTTTACTGTATTTTTTTTATCAAATAAATGCAGCCTTGGTGAGCATAAAAGACTTAAAAAAAAAAAAAAAAAAAATTCTTTCAAAAAAATCGTACCCTGAAACCCTGAAACTGTAGATTATGTTAATGTACATTTAAAACATTTCACAGTGTTAGGCCATGTTTTGTGTATATATATATATATATATATATAGATATATATAGAGATATATAGATATATAGATATATAGATATATCAAACGCGTAACGCAAGTAACTTTGTGGGCCGATCTCGGGTGCTGTTGCTATTATACCGGCGGGATAAATGACTATTGCGCCCGACGTAAATCTAAAATGGGTTGGTTAGAAGTAGCTTCATTACTCATAGGTGTGGTTTGGGCGTAACGTGAAATAAACAAATCAGAGCATCATCTCACATTCCCTTTAAGAGCAGGCGCGCTTGTTCCATGGCAGATTGCTATTATAACGGCGGATTTGCCAGGCGCGCGCCAGGAGCGGTTCACAGCCGAGGAGACTGACGTTCTCGTCAGGGCCGTAAAAGACAGAGAAGAGACATTGTATGGGGATGGGAGAAACCCACCCAAATTAGCTTCGGTTAAATAGGCGTATAATAATTTGTGTAAATGTGTAAGCTAGATTTACGTCAATTTTTTCACATCTTCATGGACACCACAATGATTTCCCTCATGTGGAATATTTTTCCTTGTAATTATGTATGGTTTGCAAAAATGGCAACTGCTGCGTTTGTGTAGATGAGAGAAGCAAATTGTATGCGCGTTGTGCACACGCTACATTATGGCCAAGCATGCGCCCTTAAAATACCATATGAACGCGCCACTGAAAACGCACCACTGACTTTAGACTAGGTTTTTCCTGGTCTGTGACGGAATTGTTTTCTGAAACTGCAAAATAGCACCAGGGAACGTTTGCGCCGGAACACGCCTCCTCTTTTCGCAGAACCGCCCCCCCGGGAGCGCAAGTTCATTCCCTAATTTACCGACGTGCGTCTGTGGAGGGAAAAGTCCGCTTTGCGTCGGGTGCAAAATAGGAATGATACATGCGTCGGTGTACAAAGTCAATTGTGCTGGGTGCAAGATAGGGCCCATGCACTGTAAACATCATTGCTACATTGATAACATTTTAGGGAAGTTGTGTTTTCTATGATATTTTAAAGCAGTCGCCAATGTGCCACACCACTAGTATTATGAAAAAGTAGCTTGTTGCTTGTTTCCTGAAAAGCAAAGCTATTTTTACAACAGCTGGGCTTACATGTACTACTGAAAAATGTAGCAGTCAAACCTGTTAGAAAATGCGGTCAATCCAAAACACTGGCAGTATAGCCATATAGAGTGTTTGGCCAGATTGAGAGTGACTGGTCTGACATCCTTAATGCCTGTAAATCACGCCGTAAATATATGGATTACAGGCTTTGAGACTGTGCACCGCTGGTGTTTACGGACTCTATGAATGATATGGTACACACACACTCGCATAAAACCCTCAGGTTGGCACACTGTTGCTGTGTGTGTGTGAGTGTGAAATAAGCAGGCCATGTGACAGCAATGTCCTGAGTGTTCCGCTTTGTGACTGTGCTCTCGTGCTGTGCTAAGCCTCTCCATGGTGATAATGGAGACGGGCGGGTAGCGGAGTGAGGGGACAAATTCAGAATGAGAGGAAGTGATGAAGCATTCTGTCGGCCCCCTGTCGGCCCACAATCCTGCACGGCCTCTGATGGCTGTATTTATTGCCGGCCCACTTCCACCGCCCCCCTGATAACACGCATTGACAAACTCACTCTCCCACACTTGCTCACCACACACACGAAAAGAGACAGAAGACACCTCAATGGCAGCTGTGGGATGACACATATGCCCCCTCCTTCCTTTCTTTCCCTGCTTCTTGCTTTCTGTTTCTCACCTCAAATCACCTCTCAAGGTCTGAATACAGTGTGAGCTCCTCTTCCCTTTTGCAGATGCTTTTTTTTTGTTTGTTTCAATAAGTTGTTTTAAAGGGTAACTCTCGCTAAAATTGAACCTAGGCTCTTTTTGTTAAACTGCCCGAGTCAAACTTTCATGTAAAAGCATAATTAGAATGGAAACGCCACTTTTAAGATTGACCGTATTTTCGCTTTTGAATGGGAGTGCATGGGACACTTCTATGATAGCATAAAAATCGCTTTTTGTTTGCATTCAGAGATCGACTACTTTTGACTGACAAAATTCCAGCCACCGGAAACACTAACTGACAAAGTGAGTCATACAAAACCTTTCTTTTTAGTAAACTTTGTGTACACAAACAATGTAGTCAATGCTCAAGTTCATGTGTAGAGCCTCTGGTGATACTTCAAGCACAGTTTCATGATGTGTCGAGCCTTAGTGTTTTAAAAATAGTGATTTTGATGCTATCATAGAAGAAGTGCCTCATGCACTCCCATTCAAAAGGTATTTTGACCTAAAACGAAAATACGGTCAATCTTAAAAGTGCCGTTTCCATTCTAATTATGCTTTTACACGGAAGTTTGATTCAGGTAGATTAACAAAAAGAGCCTAGGTTCAATTTTGGCGAGAGTTACCCTTTAAGAATAATATTTTTTTATATATTCTTATATTATATTATTTGTATGTTCATTTAATAATTAAGTGCATTTATTTGATAATGACCTACAATCAATGAGTTCTATAAAACCTGAAGAAAGATCACATTTCATTGGCAGATGCTCAGCTGGCACAGTATGTGTTTTTAAATTGTAACCATTGCTCAAGGCCGCTCATTTCTGCAGGCAGATTTTTTAACCCAATCACTCAAGCTGTAAATGCCTTTAAAAAAAACATGATGTTTATTATTATTATTATTATAGTGTAAGTCATTATTACTGTTATATATTAATAGCAATAATAGTAATAATAATAAATCATATATAGTAATAGCATAGTAATAATAATTTATTACATACTTTTATTTTTTTATTTTTTTTACATAGAATATAAAATACTAACATTAACATATACAATTTATTATTGTTATTATTTACATATATAATAATATTAATAATATGAATACATTATTCATACTAATAAATGTATTATAATACTTATTATTATCATTATTATTGGATATTTTAGGGAACTAATTACATTTTTGTGTGCATTCTGTTCAATACACATCAAATTATGACCAGTCCAAAGTGTTAAAATATTCAATTTAGTTCATTAATTTAGCTGTCTATTCATTTACTTAAATGTGTTTAACTAGCACTAGGAGCTCTCTCTCTCTCTCTCTCTCTCTCTCTCTCTCTCTCTCTCTCTCTCTCTCTCTCTCTCTCTCTCTCTCTCTCTCTCTCTCTCTCTCTCTCTCTCTCTCTCTCTCTCTCTCTCTCTCTCTCTCTCTCGCTTAGCTGTCTCTCTCAGTTTCTGTCTTTGGAATTTACACACGTTTCCTGGAAAATACAGAGCAACTGTTTTGCAGTAAAGGTTTTTAACCATACATAAGGGTGATGTTTGATCCATAATTGACCTCAAATATATCTTTTGTTCAAAAACAAAGAATCAAATTATTGAGGGTCACTTGTACCGCATTCTAGCTCTAAGTTCTTTCTTTTCTTTCTTGCTTTAATGGGCCTCCTCTAAGCTGACATGCTATTTATCATTATCACTAATTGTATATCCTTAGTTATATTAAATGTATTACACATTGTACAGGTTTTATATTTTTTGTGGAATAACTGTTGAAAAAAAAAAAATCACAAGATTAATCCATTTTGCTAAATGTAAAAATAATTTAAACAAAAATCTTTACTATCGAGTATGTAACTTTATCTACATAATGACTTCATTGCAAGGTTTCATTACTAATAGTATTTGCCATATATTTATCGCATCCTGAAACACCGCCCAAGTACATTTTATAAAGACAGTTGGCCATGTCCTTCTGCCCCTTCCTGTCTAGTCACATGATTAGAAGAGGAACAGACAGCTGTCTAATTGTGAGTGACAGACTGATCTGAGACCTGAGACCCGAGTTAATCAACCGCTGTGTTTCATATATGAGTGACCTGTCAGTCAAATCTCTGCCCGGTCCATCCAGTCATGATGTGAGTCTTTGTGACATCAGACAAAGGGTGGAAAGGTTAACAGAACTAAGCTCTTGTTTTACTCAGATACCATGAACAACTTCTCTTAACATCTTGTTTTTGCCAATTTGATCACAAGCTGATCTTTAAGATACAGTAATTACAGGTTTTGTTATTCAAAAGCATAGTTAGTTGAAAACATGTCTTATTTGATGTGAAATAATCATGTTTCCAAGTTGAATTAAAGGGATAGTTCACCCAAAAATGAAAAAGTCATCATTTACTCGCCCTCAAGTTGTTTCAAAGCTACTTCCATAGTATGGGGGAAAAAAACAAAACAAAAACACAATCATGTTTGGTCCATCAACTGTTTGGTTCCTGGCATTCTTCAAACTATCTTCTTTTGTGTTCAGAAGAAAGAAATTCATACAGGTTTGGGTGAACTATCCATTTAAATGGGAAATAACCAACAACCGCAGCATTGCAATTTGACTTCATTTCTGTGAACTGTGCAAGCTAGCACAGAAGAGTTTTTTTTTTTTTTAATTAAAGAATGTAGTCAAATATAGTCAAAACAAAAATAGTCAAAGTAAACATCTCCCCGGCCCGGATCTGAGTGAGCATGAGCAAATCATTGTCTGGGCTCGAAATCAAGAAGCACAGAAATGTTTTATTGCTGCCAAAAGTAATTAATCTTCCCGCTCTATGGAAATTAATCGGATTATTTGGCCACGTGGCCCGGCAAATTTCATCTTCCATCTCATTCCTCCCGCAGGCTTGGCCACCTCGCCCACTTTCACTCTCTGCTTCAGAAACAACACAATCTTTTCAGCTGAGACATCTGTCATTATCTCCACAGGTCCTCACACATTCTTCGGCACTTTTATAGTTTTGCATGCAAATCTAGCTTGAATCTTCAGAAATGCCTAATAATAAATGTCTAATTATTCAATTATTCAATAATTCAAACTAGCGCACAACCTCAACGTCATCGTTCTCAGCCACTCCCTCTGTTTGCTGATTGGACCGGTAAAAATTTGCTCGGAGAAAACTCACGAATATACCGCAAACCCAGACGGAGTACTTAAGCAAAACGAAAATTGAGTGGAAGTACGTAGGAGGGCGGAGCCAGGCTATAAAAGGCGTAGTTCACCCCAAAATGAAAACTGTCATTTACTCACCCTCATGTCACTACAAACTGTATAATTACAAAGTTCTGTCATGAAACCCTAGACGGCTAATAGGTCCTGTTACGAGTTTAAGATGTAAACGGGATGATTGCGTAACACTTACGTGAGATACTGTTGCCATGTGTGCTAGTAGCAGAAACAACCAGGAATACCAGAGTTACGTTCAAAACGTTTAATTTGAAAAGGTATGAATGACGTTACAAAACATGAAAAATGATAAAATGTAAAAGGAAAACGTAAAGTAAGAAAACAAGAGTGTCGCCAAATCAATGAAATAATCAAAACATAATTCCCACAACTATTTTACCCAAACCTCTAAAACTACCTACCAAAAGAAAAATGCAGAAACAAAACCCGAAATCTTCAGCGTATACGTCACCTTAAATAAACTACGCTGACTAAATAAAAAACAATAAATACAATGCGTGGCGATCACTCTCCTACTAAATAACAGAAAACGATTCTAACTACCGTGGTCTTTAAAGATGGAACACGCACACGCACTACGAACTTCTAGTGTTCTAACTCTAAACAGTGCATTCCATCGGCAGCAATACTGACAAACCCCCAAAGGAATGTTAATCTCTGAACCCTTGCGAAAGCAAAAACAAAAACATAATCATAAACAATCATAAATGTGATCATGATCATGGTTTCAACAAACAACTCAAGGCATGGGAAGTTGGCGCTGATCTTCCTCGCTCTTGGTCACTGGGCCTTTTAAACCAGCAGAACGTCTGTGGATTGGTGGAACGTCATTTCTGATTTTAACGTCGTGACGTCACATCTCTTATGGGCAACCAATGATCACCATCTAGGGATAACGAATAGAAACACGAACACAAAAGAAAGAGAAAAATACACAAACACACGTGGAACGTAACAGGTCCTTTAACTCAACCTGCTCATAATCACATTGTTATCTA
The DNA here is from genome assembly GCF_949319135.1 of Squalius cephalus. Taxonomy (NCBI): domain Eukaryota; kingdom Metazoa; phylum Chordata; class Actinopteri; order Cypriniformes; family Leuciscidae; genus Squalius; species Squalius cephalus. The sequence continues at coordinate 10,106,030 of NC_137136.1, read as the reverse complement.
TAGGGCACAGTTGATTGGTTCCTGCTGTATCAGTAGCCAATGAGCTCGCTGCTCAACCTTCAAATACGTGGGTAGAAATTGCCTTAGCAGTGCAGCGCACTTTCAGAAACTCTCCACCTTCCCCAGCTCCACCTGTATAGATCTACTACGGGTAATTCATGTTTGCTATATTGTAGAGCAGCAGCATGTTTTACTTGCTCACAGCAGCGTGTCATTTATGGATTGGCAGTAAGTTATTACCTGAACATTTTTAATAGCATACAATTCTGCTACAGTATGACATTATTATTCTTAATATTAATAACAAACATATTATTATTATTATTATTATTACTATTATTTGGCATTTTAGCAAACTTACACCAAGTCCATAGGTGTGCAATCTATTAAAATATATTATTTAATTGCTTTATTTGGCTGTCTATTCATTTGTTTAAAGGAGAAGTTCACTTTTAAAATGAAAATTCTGTCATCATATACTCACCCTCATGTTGTTTCAAAGCTGTATGAATTTCTTTCTTATGCTGAACAGAAAGGAAGATATTTAGAAGAATATCAGTAACCAGACAGTTTTTGGGTCCCAATGACTTCCATAGTAGGAAAAAAATATACTATGGAAGTCATTGGGACCCAAAAACTGTCTGGTTACTGATATTCTTCTAAATATCTTCCTTTCTGTTCAGCATAAGAAAGAAATTCATACAGCTTTGAAACAACATGAGGGTGAGTATATGATGACAGAATTTTCATTTTAAAAGTGAACTTCTCCTTTAACTAGCGCTCCAAAAATTGTCACTTTTAGTTTATCCTTCTATGACGTGGGTGAATAGTGACGGAATTATCCTTTTAATTCCACCTCTTGTTAAACACGCAAGAACTGTTGAAATGTCATATCTGTATTTGTCATGCATGATTCAGATGATGACATTTGATGCTGTACTGTATGTGACATAATGGTACTGTAAACAATGTCATTAAGCAGGTTTGTTATCTCACTGTACACACTGTTCTGAGGGTGAGGGGGTCGACAGACATTTTCCCAATGCATTCTTTAACCTTTTTAACCATGTTACACACCCCTCGCAAAGTTATTACGGATGCTAACGGACAATGCAGATGACTAAGCCGTTCGCGAGGACTGATTCATGTTGAGTAGTGTAACTGTGTCACAAGCGGTTTAATTCATGCTCACACTTACACACACACAGGAAGTACATGTCACTGTGGGGTGAAGTCGTGCCACAGATGCCCCATATCAGTTCACACCTTCAGCACTGTCACAGACACACAGTCCCAGTGCATGGATGAAGTAGCACATGAGCCCTTGTTAATTGCGCACTAGGCCTCATGAGTTTGACGGGTCAGAGTTACGAACGACCAAAACGCATAAAGTTTTACGTTTTTAGTTGAAAACCGTGTCGTGTAAACAGTCCCTAACTTAGTTCAAGTAACTGTCAGACATGTGGGTTTCATTTTATTGCATGTTTTTGACCTGAATTCCTTATATTATTTCGTGAATACATCTGCCCCCTGAGAGTTCTGAAAATGTTTTTATTTTATTTACAACAACAACAATTATTATTGTCAATTTTAGCCAACTCTCACCATTTTTGTTTGCAATATGCATTAAACGGTGGCCATTTCATGGGTGTGCTGCCAAAAAGGGTTAAAATATTTCGCTTAGTTGATTTGTTTATGATTTAACTGATTCTTTCTCTTTCTATTATAGTGGTTATACCAATATTCATTCTTGTTTCTTTGTTTGCCTGTGCAGATTAGTTCCATTTGACTGCTCGAGAAATTATCGGAGGACCCAGAATGTCGTACGGATCCATTGACGCAGGCTCTTTTGGAAGCAGAAATCCATTTGGTGGGCCCACAAGGCAGGGATACCAGCCAGTAGGTAAAGACACATATTTTTTCATGCTCACAGGCAGGGGTTCTCACTATCTATCATCAGGCATTGTTGAAAAAAATATTATAAATCATACGACGGAGACAAAGATTTTGGTCCCTCCTCATTTACTAAAGCACGGCATTATGCGTTTATTCCTTCTGCATAAATCATCATGGGATTAATAAGCCATATGGCTAATTTAGTGAAGTTCTGCCTCGTCGGAGTTCTGATGTGTTTAGTAACGAGTAATATGTATGTATGTTGACAATTAAACCTCGTCTTCGATAGTTATAGTACAATGTCATGGTAACAGAAGAGCTTGTTAGATCTTTCAACAAAAAATAGCTACAGGTGAAGATACTGCATCCCAAAAATAAATATGGAAATTAAATATGGATAACACTTCTTTTGTGGGCAGAGTAAAAAGCAAAGAAGCAAAAAAAGAACCTTCCTTCCTTCCTTCCTTCCTTCCTTCCTTCCTTCCTTCCTTCCTTCCTTCCTTCCTTCCTTCCTTCCTTCCTTCCTTCCTTCCTTCCTTCCTTCCTTCCTTCCTTCCTTCCTTCCTTCCTAATTTCTTTCTTTCTTTCTTTCTTTCTTTCTTTCTTTGCATCTTTCTACCTTCCCTCCATTTCTTCCCTTCCATTTTGCTTACCGGTACATTCCTTCATTTCCACCATAATTTCTTCCTTCCTATTTCAACTTTCCTTTTCTTGTGCTCCTTTCTCACTTCCTCCCTTCTTTGCTTTCTTGCTTCTTTCTTCCATTAATTCCTCCCTCTCACACTTACTTTTCCTCAATTTTTTTAATCCTTCCTTCCTTCCTTCCTTCCTTCCTTCCTTCAACCTCAAGCCTTAATGTGATCGAAAATGCCTGATTTTAATATATAAACAAGACCTTGACTTACTTACAAATGGTGTCTAGAACGTGATTAATATCGGAGCAGCAAAACCAAATACATATTGGGTGACTTTGTTTTTAGGTCACTCTGTAGTCACATAATCTGGGTTGACCTTGACCTCTTTTGACACAATTCAGCCATAGGCATAAAACTAAACATAACAAGCAAGGAAGGAAAACTAAATATAATGTATAAAGTGTTGTTTGCTTTTAATCACACTTTCCTTAAACACTGTGACTAGCTAGCAAGCTAAGTCATTTACTCAATCTCGTCATTCTAAATATTAAAGATTAATTTTCACAATAACTAAACGCATAAATATGAAAGTGTACTTTCCTTAACTAGCAAGCTAAGCTAACTTAATTATGATAGATTGATGGATGGATTGGTTGATAGTTAGGTGGATGGGTGGGTGGATGGATGGATGGATTTAAGTATGTAATCTAAGAAACCCTAACCTAACCAATGCTACTTAAAAAAAACAAGAAAAACAGTTGCACACATTGTCTTCCTGCGGTTGTGGTGTAATGCAGATAGTGCCATGCATGACGGCCCGCGTCATATGTGTGAATTTAAAAGACATATTCAGTTCACATGAATTCATTTGCATGAATAAAAGAATGTGTTGGTAAGAAAGTGATCATCTGAAATGTCAGTCTAACAGCATGTGCCTTTTGTTGGCTGTTTTCGTTAGTAGTTTATGTTTTTATCAGAGCCATGCTGGATGGAAGGGGTTGCAGCAAATGTAAGAGAACACCTTAAAATGGAAGACGACTTTTTTCCTCACACAAAGAACCTCTCACAATCAAAACATGCAAAAGCAAATAGCTTCCTCTTTCACGCAGCATGAGCGGAGTAAATCACACATTCTGAGATCTCTCTCTCTCTGTGTGTGTCTGAGCATTCGGCTGCTGCCAGTCCCACAGGACAACAGCGAGAGAGAGAGAGAGAGAGAGAGAGAGAGAGAGAGCGAGGTTAGAAGAGACAAGGCTTTGATCACTGGCAGACCTGCGTTCAGGAGTCTGTCAGCTCTCTGTGTTTGTGCGCTCCAGCATCAGGCTGGCTGAAGAGTGGCTCAGGCGATGATCAAAGCCAGGGTTAAGTCTCTAATGGAGTTGTCAGTCGAGCTAATCTTTCCCCACCTCTCCCCTGCCAAACCTTTTAACTCCCTTCCAGCAGCATATGCATTTCTCCGCCGTTCTCTCGTTCTCTCTCTCTCTCTGTCACTCCATTTACCGCTGTTGTTCTCCTTCTTCCTCCTGTTCTTCTTTACTCTGTTTTAGCTAATCATTGCCAACACTCTCTCCTGTTTTTCTCTTTTCGTCTGGTGCTTGTTTGCAAGATCTTTCTTCTGTTTTTCATTAATTTCCTCTTTTCTTCTTTCTTTCCTTGCTGGCATCTTTGTTTATTTTCTTTCTTGCTTGTATGCTTCATTCGTACTTACATTCTTTCTTTCTGTCATCACTTCTTACCTTCCCACATCATATAATAATAGTAATAATTCCTTACATTTATATAGCGCTTTTCTCTGCACTCAAAGCGCTTTACATAGAAGGGGGAATCTCCTCAACCACCACCAATGTGCAGCATCCACCTGGATGATGCGACGGCAGCCATATTGCGCCAGTACGCCCACCACACACCAGCTTACTGGTGGAGAGGAGACAGTGATGAAGCCAATCAGTATATGGGGATGATTAGGAGGCCATGATGGACAGAGGCCAAGGGGCAAATTTGGCCAGGATGCCGGGGTTACACCCCTATATCTTCCTTCCTCTGTTCTTTGTCCCTTCCTTCCTTCCTTCCTTCCTTTTCTTGCTTGTTTGCTTCCTTCCTTTTTTCTTCCTTCCTCCCTTCTTTAATTCTACTGTCACTCTCTCCCTCTTTCTTTTATTGCTTGTTTACTTCCTTTTGTCTGTTTTTCTCCAATCATTCTATCAATCCTTCTTTCCTGCTTGGAACTTTCCTTTTCTTGCTTCTTCCTTCCTTGCTTCTTTCAACCATCACTTCCTTCCTTCCTTCCTTCCTTCCTTCCTTCCTTCCTTCCTTCCTTCCTTCCTTCCTTCCTTCCTTCCTTCCTTCAACATCACTCCCTCCCATACTTTCCTTTCTTTCTTTCTTTCTTTCTTTCTTTCTTTCTTTCTTTCTTTCTTTCTTTCTTTCTTTCTTTCTTTCTTTCTTTCTTTCTCCCTTCTTTGCTTTCTTGCTTCTTTCTTCCATTAATTCCTCCCTCTCACACTTACTTTTTTATCTTGCACGTCCGTCCGTCCGTCCGTCCTTCCTTCCTTCCTTCCTTCCTTCCTTCCTTCCTTCCTTCCTTCCTTCCTTCCTTCCTTCCTTCCTTCCTTCCTTCCTTCCTTCCTTCCTTCCTTCAACATCACTCCCTCCCATACTTTCCTTTCTTTCTTTCTTTCTTTCTTTCTTTCTTTCTTTCTTTCTTTCTTTCTTTCTTTCTTTCTTTCTTTCTTTCTTTCTCCCTTCTTTGCTTTCTTGCTTCTTTCTTCCATTAATTCCTCCCTCTCACACTTACTTTTTTATCTTGCACATCCGTCCGTCCTTCCTTCCTTCCTTCCTTCCTTCCTTCCTTCCTTCCTTCCTTCCTTCCTTCCTTCCTTCCTTCCTTCCTTCCTTTCTTGTGTAATTTCTTCCTTTCCTTTGTTTTTTGCATCATTCTACATCACACTGTCATTCTGCCTTCCCTCTATTTCTTTCCTTCTTTTTTGCTTGCATTTTTTTTTCTACCACCAATTCTTTCTTTCTTCCTTCCTGATTTTAACCTTCCTTTTCTTTTGTTCCTTTCTCACTTCCATCCTTTTTGCTTTCTTGCTTCTTTCTTCAATTAATTCCTCCCTCCCGCACTTTCTTTTCCTCCTTCCTTTTTACTTTTTATCTTGCATTTTCTTTCTTTCTTTCTTTCTTTCTTTCTTTCTTTCTTTCTTTCTTTCTTTCTTTCTTTCTTTCTTTCTTTCTTTCTTTCTTTCTTTCTTTCTTTCTTTCTTTCTTTTCATTTTCCTTCCTTCCTTCAATCTAAATCCCTGCCCGCAAGTATGTCACAGCACAGTCTGGTCATATCTGGGGCCGTCATGTTCCTCACAATGTGGTTTCTCAGTATTGGTTAACTGCACTGTTGTCTCACTCCCCTCTCTCAGCATAGAAAAAGAAAAGCTCTTGTCATGAGGCGACTGTCTGAGCAGAGCCCAGCACATGTGGTTAGCCCTTGTCTGGATGAAGCTTCAGCTTCTGCTGTGTTCATTAGGGAGGTTTGCGGGGGTGGGTCTGTCTGTGTGGAGAGACTAATGAATGGACACTGAAACACCAGCAGGGACCACACAGCCGTCATGAGCGGCCAAACCTGGGGCGTGCTCCACGTCCGTGCTTCATTGATCCAAACAGAAGGAATAAATGAGCTCAGGTGTCATGCCTCATTCAGAGAGAGAAAGTGGAACAAACAGCATGGAACCACACACACATGCAGCTACAAAACATAGGCCTGATTGTCTGTGCTGGTCCATGTGGGGTCTGTGTGTGTTTGTAAGCCATCTCTGCCTGTTTGCCATTGTAATTCTGATACATAGAAGTCAAATTACTGCTCTTTTGTCTGATTTTGTGAATTGCAACCCTCTCAGACTTCCACTAGTGCAATTTTGTGTAAACCAGTATTATTGTCTATAACCATATTGCATGTTACCGAGACCAAATGTGAAAGACAAATGACTACGGAATAAAGGTTCTTTCGCTCACAGAAGTAATCAAGCATTCCATGATTACCTAGAAAGGCCATGTCGTGCGTCAATGTCTTGATTGCATTCTAATTGGTGGGCTTGGGGAGGTGGGGGTCTTTTAGTACATTTCAGTATGGATTGTGAGATTACATCAGTGTAATGAGAGAAAATTTCATAACGTTTAGCGACAAGTTAAGTGCTGGGAAAGACTGGAAATGTCAAACATTGTGTGTTAAATACCCATTAACGTAGCTGTCCAAGCTGAATAACCCATACATCATTGGGTACAATGTGGGTTTTATCTGGACCAAAAAAGGTCTAAAATACCTGGAAAGAGCATTCCCATTTATTTTAATGGTACTGTAGTTTCATTGTACATAGTACACAGATACTTGATTAGCAGTCAATATATGGTGCATAATAGTGACATTAAGGCATCGACCTAAACTAATTTTGATATTTTCTTATCTGCATCCCTTTCTCTTAGAGGGGGTTGATTTAAACGAATGAAGTATCCAAGCATGTTCTATGTGAGGATACAGCTCCAGAACTCAATAACCTCCTTTGTGTGCTGTTCTGATTGAAACTTCTTAGTACTCAGAGTTATCTCATGAAGAACCAAGCTTTAAATTTGGGTCTGGCTTTTCTGAGAGAACCACAAAGTTCTCTTCACAGATTAGAGGAGTTGCTTGCCCCAAAATCCCCAGAGCTAAAGATTCTATATGTGTAGAGTGCACGCGTGTTAGTGTATTTGCAGAAGAAAACTCAAAGGAGGGTGCAAAGCACTGCCAGATCCTCCCAATGCATTAACTGGAGCTGCACATGCTGTGCACGCAACCTAAAACACACAGTGACTTCTGGTGTTGACGACAGTGAATAAACATGCCTGCAATAAGCAATGCACTTCAGGCTGGGTTTCTAAGTATATTTTAAAAAGCAATCATCTAAACTGAGCATACTGTATTTAGCAGTACTAAAACATTCTGTGATGTGCTTGGAGCCTTTTTGCACAGAATTTTCTTTTCTTAATCATTCTTTTTGTCTTGTTCTCCATCCTTAAAACAACATACTTTTTTTTTTTGAGTAGCAAGATATTAAGACTTATTTTCAGAAAATATACAATATGTAGATTTTTTTTTCTTGCCCCATTGGTAAAGTGTTCTCGTTTAAAAGGGTCTAAGCAAGAAAAATAAACACAACTCAAGATACACTACCATTCAAATGTTTGGGGTCAGTAATTTTTTTTTTTTTTTTTGGGAAAGAAATACAATTTTTATTCAGACACATGAAATTGCTCAAGACTTCTATTGTTATAGAATATCTCTATTTCAAATAAATAAATGCTGTTCTTTCGAACTTTCTATTCATCAGAGTATCCTGAAAACAAATATCAAGGAATCCAAAAAAAAAACAAAAAAAACAGCCCAGCTATTTTTAACTTTGTTAATAATAATAAAAAAATCTTGAGCACCAAATCAGCATATTAGAATGATTTCTGAAGGATCATGTGACTGAAGACTGGAGTAATGATGCTGGAAATTCAGCTTTGCATCACAGGAATAAATTACATTCTAAAATAAGATAAAATAGAAAATAGTTATTTTAAATTGTAATATCTTTCAATATTATGTATTTTAATAACAAAAATGCGGGTAATGCTCTACGAGTCCTTATAGAGAAATTAAACCACTCAATGCTGCGATTGGCCATTAATAATGGCACCATGGTGTCACGGTGCATAGACCATGGTGTCAACACCTCAATGCATAGACAGATAAAAACGGATCAATTATGATTTTAGCATTTTTTGACTAAAACTATTGTGTCAGTGCTTCAACCGCTCATACATGCATTGCTTTCGTTAGCTGAGTCATTGTGCGACAGGCCTGGATCATGCACTGCGGGGATAAGGACCCGTCTCACACTGTATCACACATATCGTCTGACAGCCATCTCTGGCCTGTAAACCCCTCTCTCCCTCGGCTCATCTCAGCTTTTTTTCACCCTCTACAATACATGGGGATTACTTTCTGTGTTTGAGTTTGGGTTTTTCCGATAGGGTGTGTGTGTGTGTGTGTGTGAGAGAGAGAGAGAGAGAGAGAGCCACATACTGACCTCATGCATAACAAGGAGAAAGCTTTTGATTAAGTCATTTCCTGATTTGAGAGTATAATTGAACACCCTGCAGAATCTGCATTTACAGCCTCGACGAACAATTCAGAAAGGGCAGAAGTTAATTTGTCCTTTGTCCCAGATATTTCAGATCAATTTTCTCACCCCGGACTTGAGAAAAGTGCTTTGTGGCTTTGTTTTGCAGCACTTTAATGCATTTTGTGTCTGTTTATTTCCAGTGGCTCCTACACTCAGACCGTAAAAATGTACTGAACTCTTCTGCATTCCATCTAACTTGACATACTGTGCATGTTCCCCTTTGATTTTGACTCAACTTCCCCACTTTTCTATTATATTTTAATGTAAAAAGATAGGAAAATGGACATTTATTTGTTGAGCCAGCCTTGTAGAATAGGCTGTGTACGTGTGTGTGTGTGTGTGTGTGTGTGTGTGTGCGTGTGTGCGTGTGCGCGTGTGCGTGTGTGTGTGTGCGCGTGCGCGTGTGCGTGTGTGTGTGTGTATTCGTCTTCAAAGCTGATTCATGAAGGATCTAACAAGTATATGATTTAGTAAAAGTATTGAAACATCTAGATATTATAGATAAGTAGATTTCCATTTCCACAAGGATTTATCAGCAGCAAAAGTTTCAATCTTAACTTGCCTCAGGTTTTAGGATTTAATTCTGTTTCAAATCAAATGTCGCTTTAGAGCCGCTTTTCCGTTTTCATGACACTCTGTGTGTCTAGTTTTTTGTTGAGTGTGCACTATTTATTATACAAAATACAAACCCGATTCCAAAAAAGTTGGGACACTGTACAAATTGTGAATAAAAACAGAATGCAATGATGTGGATGTTTCAAATTTCAATATTTTATTCAGAATACAACATAGATGACATATCAAATGTTTAAACTGAGAAAATGTAGCATTTTAAGGGAAAAATAAGTTGATTTTAAATTTCATGGCATCAACACATCTCAAAAAAGTTGGGACAAGGCCATGTTTACCACTGTGTGGCATCCCCTCTTCTTTTTATAACAGTCTGCAAACGTCTGGGGACTGAGGAGACAAGTTGCTCAAGTTTAGGAATAGGAATGTTGCCCCATTCTTGTCTAATACAGGCTTCTAGTTGCTCAACTGTCTTAGGTCTTCTTTGTCGCATATTCCTCTTTATGATGCACCAAATGTTTTCTATGGGTGAAAGTTCTGGACTGCAGGCTGGCCATTTCAGTACCCGGATCCTTCTTCTACGCAGCCATGATATTGTAATTGATGCAGTATGTGGTCTGGCATTGTCATGTTGGAAAATGCAAGGTCTTCCCTGAAAGAGAAGACGTCTGGATGGGAGCATATGTTGTTCTAGAACTTGGATATACCATTCAGCATTGATAGTGCCTTTCCAGATGTGTAAGCTGCCCATGCCACACGCACTCATGCAACCCCATACCATCAGAGATGCAGGCTTCTGAACTGAGCGCTGATAACAACTTGGGTTGTCCTTGTCCTCTTTAGTCCGGATGACATGGCGTCCCAGTTTTCCAAAAAGAACTTCAAATTTTGATTCGTCTGACCACAGAACAGTTTTCCACTTTGCCACAGTCCATTTTTAATGAGCCTTGGCCCAGAGAAAACGCCTGCGCTTCTGGATCCTGTTTAGATATGGCTTCTTTTTTGACCTATAGTGTTTTAGCCGGCAACGGCGAATGGCACGGTGGATTGTGTTCACCGACAATCTTTTCTGGAAGTATTCCTGAGCCCATGTTGTGATTTCCATTACAGTAGCATTCCTGTGATGCAGTGCCGTCTTAAGGGCCCGAAGATCACGGGCATCCAGTATGGTTTTCCGGCCTTGACTCTTACGCACAGAGATTGTTCCAGATTCTCTGAATCTTTGGATGATATTATGCACAGTAGATGATGATAACTTCAAACTCTTTGCAATTTTTCTCTGAGAAACTCCTTTCTGATATTGCTCCACTATTTTTCGCTGCAGCATTGGGGGAATTGGTGATCCTCTGCCCATCTTGACTTCTGAGAGTCACTGCCACTCTGAGAGTCTCTTTTTATACCCAATCATGTTGCCAATTGACCCAATAAGTTGCAAATTGGTCCTCCAGCTGTTCCTTATATGTACAGTTAACTTTTCCGGCCTCTTATTGCTACCTGTCCCAACTTTTTTTGGAATGTGTAGCTCTCATGAAATCCAAAATGAGCCAATATTTGGCATGACATTTCAAAATGTCTCACTTTCAACATTTGATATGTTATCTATAGTCTATTGTGAATAAAATATAAGTTTATGAGATTTGTAAATTATTCCATTCCTTTTTTACTCACAATTTGTACAGTGTCCCAACTTTTTTGGAATCGGGTTTGTAATTTATTATACCAAATAATCATATTACAATGACCCAGTCAATGGTTACATTTTGAATGCTGTACATTTTAACTATGTAAGTTCAAAGGAGTTTCTCAAGCTTATAGTTCATAATAGTTCATAGTACTATACATTTTATTTATAAAAGAATACATTTTATTTTTATTAAAATCCAAAATACACCTTATGGTTAATATATTATATATTAATTAATTAATTGATTATTGACTAATCGATTATAAAATAAAGATTTGTTTAGATATTTTTATTTATAAAAATACATTTAATATCTTCATTTACCACCACGTAGAAATGAATTGATTGCTTTGTTAAAAGAACGAAAGTGATTACCATTCTGTATACATGAAAATATTTTTTCTTATATTTCAATTCTGAGATGTTCCGGCATTATATGGGACCACTAATGTTCTTTGACTGTGGCACAGACACAAAACAAATAACAAATAGACAAATAGCCTCATGGGCGACAGGAAAAATGTCAGAGATTCCCAACACAATAATCCTGTGTGTGATGGGAATTTAGGTCTCATAAAGTGTTGAGAGGGATCATGTTGGGTCTTCACACATACTCACAGGAAGTAGTGCCCTTGTGTTTCCCCCTCTTAGCCCATGGAGGTATAGTGCTCAATGCAGAGTGGAATGAATATGGAACATCCATCTATCACGATGATGGAGGAGAGAGTATGAGAAGTGTGCACATAGCTGGAGGCCAGTGGAGATAACAGTAAGGGCACAAAAGGTTGTTTCCCTGAAAAATGATCCACTGAGAACAGCTTATCACCTTTGTAGTGCACACACACACATAAACACAAGCACATCTGGCTGGAAGCAGTCAGATAGATAATGTCATATGCTTTTCGCTGTCATGTAAAATTCACACCTACAGTAAAATATTTTTATTTTTAATCTGCTCCTGCTAAACTATTAGTCACATGTGCAATGTCAAGAAGTCCCCATTTTGTGATTATTAACACAATTCATCACGTTTCAGCTATATTTCAGCACATATCTATTGATACTGCCTATACAGTTCAGCTTACAGTCAGTCCTATACTGGTGCTTTGGTTTACTTTGGTGAAACAATCTTAATAGACTGAATAGACAATTTTATTTTTAAACTTTTATTTTTCATATATATATATATATATATATATATATATATATATATATATATATATATATATATATATATATATATATATATATATATACACAGTGCTATGCATACGTTTAGACACCCATGCTAAAGTTGACTAAAAAGAGGAATAAAAAATCATCTTTTGGAAATTGAACTTAATGCCTTAATTTAAAAAATTAGGAAAAATCCAACCTTTAAGGACACCAATTTTCTTTGTGAATGAATAATGTATCGTAAATAAATAAATGTTCTTCCTTAAAATACAGGGTGCATAAGTTGTTAAATTCCCATAGAGGCAGGCAGATTTTTATTTTTAAGTATTTTTTTTTTCTTTTTTTTTTTAGGATACTATGCATCCTGATAAAGTTCCCTCGGCCTTTGGAATTAAAATAGCCCCACATCATCACATAGCCTTCACCATACCTAGAGATTGGCATGGGGTACTTTCCATAAGATCATCTCTCAATGCAAAACAAACCAGCTATTAGGCTAACTGAAATAAAACCATGCCAATCTCTAGGTATGGTGAAGGCTATGTGATGATGTGGGGCTATTTTAATTCCAAAGGCCAAGGGAACTTTATCAGGATGCATAGTATCCTAAAAAATAAATAAAAATAAATACTTAAAAATAAAAATCTGCCTGCCTCTATGGAAATTTAACATAGGGGTGTCCAAACTTATGCACCCTGTATTTTAAGGAAGAACATTTATTTATTTACGATACATTATTCATTCACAAAGAAAATTGGTGTCCTTAAAGGCTGGATTTTTCCTAATTTTTTTAATTAAGGCATTAAGTTCAGTTTCCAAAAGATGATTTTTTATTCCTCTTTTTAGTCAACTTTAGTATGGGTGTCTAAACTTATGCATAGCACTGTATATATATATATATATATATATATATATATATATATATATATATATATATACACACACACATATATACCTTTTTACCTGCTTCCTGTACCAAATCCAAACCCTCTCTTAGAGTAGAATATGCATCTGGAAAAGATTGACTGTGATTTTCCCCTCTCAAGTGCAAGTGCATTAGGGCACAGATGAAGAGTTGTGAAAAACAGCACGTCAATTACTGTCATTTGGAGGGCAGAGGAAGACAAAAGCAGAGAGACGACACATTTATGTGTATGTGTGCGGGGCCTGTGGGTTGTACTTTGATACAGAGGTTGTGCAGTTGATTTTGATTAAGAGCTCTTGATGATTACCTTTTCCTACCAGGGTGTGCATGATACGTGCATTTGATGAAGAAAATGGCTGTGCCCACACTCCCATTTGGCTGGATCACGACTCAGTCTGTTTAAGCAAAGCTGCTGTCCAAAAACATGGTGTGTTTTTGATTCTGCTTTGTTTGGCTTCTCTTAGCAGAAATATGGAGGCCCTCATGAGTATGGGGTGCCAACTAAGTAAAGAAAAAACATCATCATGAGGAGGCATTTTGTAATAGTGATTTTTTATTTTTTTTTATTTTTACCGCAGGTAAGGGTTTAATAATAAAAAAAAACAAAAAAAAAAACAATGTAAAAGCATTACTTTTCTTAGGTTTTTGGGTGTTTCTTAATCCTACTTAACCACTTTATCAGTACACATTATCGGTAATAATAATTGAAATTTATTATTGTTTCTTTTGTTTTTTTTGTTGTTGTTTTTGTACAGTTTTGTACAGTGCTCATCCAAGCAGATTTCAGAGTCTGAACTATTTGTTTTATTATGATTAATTTTATTATGATTAATCAGAAAAAAAAATTGTCTGGAATTCTATTTTAGCATAAACAATCACACACATCAACATTAAACGCTGTGTTTACTAACCCTAATCTTCTTTCTCCTACAGCTACACAAGTCAGCCCCTCAGAGCTTCAAGACGTGTTCCAGGAAACCTCCTCTAACATCTTTCAGATCAATGCAAACGGTGAGTTTAAAAAGCCTCCAAATATTCTGACCTTGATTTTAAACCATAAAGGATGGCATGAGGTGAAAGTAACAAAATGAAATACACATGGAAGTTTCTGTCTGTTCTTTTCAGTGGTAACACTAGAGAAGAATCTTCAATCGTTGGGAACATCCAGAGATACAGCAGAGCTACGGCAGAGTTTGTAAGTCTACACACACACACTCACACACTCACAAACACACAGTTGCACTTACACCATGGCGGGTTTCTATTTACATGGTGGAATTTGCAAGCGGAAAGACAGAACGCTTCTCTAGCGAGGAAACGGATCTACTCGTGCGCGAGGTTAAAGCGCGCAAGCAGACCATTTACGGGACAAGCCGGATTCAACCATATCTTTATGTACACAATATTAATCTTTTACATTGTTATCCTTTTATTTTTAATATTTAGCTAGTTTGTGTGCTGCTGCACGTCCCTGTGTGTGTAATAAGCAGAGTGTATGCGCTTTGTGGACCCACCTATAGGCACATATTACTAATGTGCCCTTTAAATAACAAAACAATACTACAATAATACTGACTTTAGACCAGGTTTTTGTTGGTCAATGGCGCAGTCTATTTCAGTTGCCTCAAAATACCAATGCACCTGAACACACCTCGTTTTCAGACCAGCAGACCATGGGCGAACAGATGGGCGCAAATGCATTTGCTATTTACTGTAAACAACGTGGCACAAGACGTGAGAAAGATAACTGCATCGGGCTGAAACTGTCGCGCCTGGCGCCACATTGTACCGAGTGTTTGATAGGGCCCACACACACGTTGTGGTTTCATGTTTTATGCGGACTTTAGACATAAGGATTTTTATACTATACAAACTGTATATTCAATCCCCTTACCCTAGCCGTACCCCTAAACATACTCATCACAGAAAACTTTCTGCATTTTTACATTTTCAAAAAACATCACTTAGTATGGTTTTCCTCATGGGGACCAAAAAATGTCCCCACAAAAACAAGGATTCCCGATATTGACATCTTTGCGGAGACATTTTGAGATCTCTCCCTATGGAGGATCTCTTTACCACTCTACAGATAAAGCGTTGCCGGAAAATTCGTTTCGCGTACCTACCCCGAAGTGACAAAATAAAATAAAAGTCTGTACCAAATTTATAAGGAAAGACCAGTACTTTGTTTAGGCTTGGTCTGTAGGGAATTCCAAACCTGCGCACATATATTCAAACGCACATAACTATAGAACCAATTCTTAATGCGCATGTGAACGCCATCAGCGTTTATCACAAGTTCGCGTTTAAAGTCTGTGTAGAGAGAATGGTGTCGTCTTAGCGGCCCCTAATTTAATAACAAATGATCGTTGCGACGGAAGCGAATCAATCAAAACTAAATTTAGCTGGGAAATAACTTTATTAAAGAACCACTATAAAGCCAAAACAATCTCTGTTACCCTAAATTATACGTTTGTCTCTGTAAAGCTGCTTTGAAACAATCTACGTTGTTAAAAGCACTATATAAATGAAGATGACTTGACTGACTTGACATTTTGGAGACACACACACGCAAACCTATGCATGCAAGCTAAAGGTAATTTGACCTTTTTCATATATCGATATCGATATATATATACTCCCAGGACCTTTTATCGCCGCAGAGAAAAGCAGATTTGTGCTCCATTATGATGTCATGATATTCTCTCACAGGCCTTCAGTGGATTTAATAGCTTCCCTTTTGCTGACTCTCTATAGAGCACTTTGAAACAGAGTAACATCTTGAGTGCTCACTCTCACTGTTTCATCACCTTCCGCCCAGCATGTATTGTTTACTCATCTGACTGTTGTAGTCAGGATGCCACAATTACTAAATTATTTTCCGATGACAAAGTAGTTGGTCTGGAATTGCTGTTGTTTGAAATGCATTACACAATCTGTGTCCAGTGGCGGCTCATCAATTATATCAGCCATTTTTTTGTTAATGAAAGCATTGCAAACCTAATACTGTTTTGGGTGTGTGTGATTGTTTCCTTCCCCCCTCCCTTGAAGAATCACCATCCCTAAGGTGCAACATGACATCTTTTGTTAGCTATAAAGCCTTTGGGCAGATTGGCTGCCTAAAACTAAATGAGATAAGTAGCAATGTCTTTCTACTGCTACACCCTCTGCTGTTCTTGTGGAGTGACTGCACATTATACAATAAAGAATTATGAGCTAAAATTACATCACAAAGGCATAACAGTGCAACATTTCCCTTGTGTACTGCTGCAGTCTTGTCCTGTGTGGAATTGAACGAAGTGTAGGTTTATTGCAGACAGCCAGTCTCAAGCATACCTGAGTCATTAGCCAATGTGAAAAGTGTAGTGTGCAAGATATTTTTTTTTTATCCACTTCATTAGCGTCTGCATGTATATTCAACAAAGTTGCACCTGCTTCTCTCGCTTTTTCTTTGCATCACATTTTCAGTCTTTCTTAGGACTCTTCATTAGGGATGGGCATTCCCATTCAATTGCAGTTCCTTTATGATTCTGTTAATGATTATTTTAGTAATTTAAGAACAATTGAACCAAACTATATACTATTATTTGGTGAGAGTGAGATATTTTAATTACAAAATGAATGACCTTTTAGTAGGACAAAATTCTGTTATTGTGTACACCTTTGACTAAATGTTGGTGTAGGAACATCCACCTGAAATTACAATGTTTTAAAGGATAGTTCACCCAGAAATGTTGTTTCAAACTGGTATAAATTACTTTCTTCTATGGAACAGAAAACTTCTATGGAACAATGCAACAAAGTTGTGCTGGTCACTCTTTTCCATGCAATTACAAAGAACGGGGGTCAAAAAAAAATAAAAAAAATAAAAAGAATAATAAAACAATAAAGGTAGTTTCTATTAGCCATTCCCTAGTCTCAGCCTCAGACATCAAGCCCACAGACCATTGGCTAAACATCTGATACTTATGGCACACAAAATTGGAAACTCTTCAGGAGTTTTGAAATAGTCATCTGATTGGCCGAATTCTACAAGATTTTCAGGAGACGTGCGTGTCATGTTATTTAACGGTCCGCCTGGAAATAAAGATGGCGTGACGGCGACGCCAAACCCCCTTATGGAAGAAGCAAGCTGTTGTGTTTACAACCGTGACAACGAGCGCTTATCAAGATCAACTAAACGCTGGATTTTCAAAAGTATGTGAAGTATTAAAAATTCACAGCATAGACTCTTTAGAATACGTCAAGGAATTTTACACACTGTTATTGTAGGGCAGGGTTCCTCAAACTCAGTCCTGGAGGGCCGCTGTCCTGCAGAGTTTAGCTCCAACCCTGATCAAACACACCTGAGCAAGCTATTCAATGTCTTCAGGATCACTAGAAACTCACAGCTAGGTGTGTTTGGTCAGGGTTGGAGCTAAACTGTGCAGGACAGTGGCCCTCCAGGACCGAGTTTGAAGAACCCTGTTGTAGGGGCATCGACATTACATTTTCACGCCCCTAAACATGAGGTGGGAAAAAATCAAATGTGATTGGCTTTACATGTCAGTCAAACTGCCTCTGGGCGGTCCTTGGCCAATGAAAGCTGCTATGAAGTCCAGACCTTCTGCCATCAGTCTGAAGGTCTGGCTATGTGAGACTAGTCATATCCTATATTCCAAGTTTTCTGAAGCCATTTGATACAAAGTGATCATTATTCACTGTAAATCTTGGCTTCTGTTCTACTGTATTTGGCATGTTCATGAGGGATCATGAGTGATGTTTTGTTTTTGTTTTGTTTTTGTTAATTTTTTTGTTAGATCTTTCCAATAAATCCAGTTCACAATTCATGGAAAAGAGTGACCTGTCAAATTTTTAAAGTCCTTTTTTATGTTCAACAGAAATCTGGGTTAGATGAGAAAATGATGGCAGAATTTGGTAACACTTTATTAACAGTGTCCTTGTTATATGTTACATGTACTTACCATAGTAATTATGCATAATTACATGCAACTAACCCTCAACCAATCCCTAATCCTACCCTAACCCTATAGTAAGTACGTGTTGTTAATTAATATTACTCAGTACTTACACACACACACACACACACACACACATATCTATCTATCTATCTATCTATCTATCTATCTATCTATCTATCTATCTATCTATCTATCTATCTATCTATCTATCTATCTATCTATCTATCTATCTATCTATCTATCTATCTATCTATCTATCTATCTATCTATCTATCTATCTATCTATCTATCTCTATATATATATATATATATATATATATATATATATATATATATATACACTGTAACAATGACACCTTAAAATCCAGAATTTTCATTTAACACACTCAACATTTGAGTCAACACTCAACTCAACAGATAACACAATAACACATCTCTGATTTAATCAGTGATTGATTCTAACTGATAACAAGAGTTTCAGACTGATTTGTGTCTTTTTGAGTGATTCATTCAAAAATGGAAGCACATGACTATCGACATATTAAATACCATAATCGTTGTAGCCCACATTTATTTATTTTTTTATTTTTTTGCTGTTTCTTATTTGACCTTGAATGTGCTTCCTTTCATGCCAGGCTTAATCCTGCTGCTCCAAACAGGGCACTTGACAGCAACCCCTTCTCCCTCTCTCTCTCTATTGCTCGCTCTCTGACTCTGCCCATTTTCTTACTCTTTCTGCCCTTTGCTGCACCCCAGCCATGATTTTATTACATCCAGTTTCCACGGAAACCTTGCAGTTTCAGGGTCATACCTCCCAGATGGCGATATGTCGCCCAAAGGCCCTGGCAGACTGCCCCCCACCCCCTCCTGCCCTAAACTTCCTCACACACAGACACGCGCACAAACATTTGCAAGCTCTATAATGTCACAGGCAAGCCAAGATACAGACTTCCAGTGCACTAAAAATGCACTGACTTCAGAGACTGGCAATATAAGAGACAGATGAGGCACATGGCTACTGTTTTGTGTGTATTTCATTGCATGACTGAATCTATATAAATGTTTCTTATTAACCTGTAGAAATGGAACAATATCTTAAAATCTCTTGAGTAAACAGCATGCAATCTACTGTTCAAAAGTTTGGACTCAGTAAGAATAATACTTAAGTTATAATTATTTAGCAAGGATGAATTCAAATGATTTACCTATTTGAGGTAAATGATTGAGGTAAAGGTAAAAGATCTATTAAGATTCTATATAGATTCTAAGATTCTATTTCAGGTAAACGTTGTTAAATCTTTTTGAACTTTCTATTCATCAAAGAATCCTGATTCCCACAATATTGAGCAGCACAACTGTTTTCAACATGACTAAAAATAATAAATGTTTCTTGAGCAGCAAATCAGCATAGAATGATTTCTGAAGGATCATGTGACACTGAAGACTGGAGTAATGATGCTGAAAATTTAGGTTTGTCATCACAGGATTAAATTGCATTTTAAATATATTAAAATAGAAAACAATTGTTTTAAATTGTAAAAAAAAAAAAAATCACAATTGATTGATTAAATGCGGCCTTGGTGCTGATAAAAAGTAAATCATCATAAAGCATTTTGTAATAAAAAGAGAATAATTGATTATTAAAACAATTGCTACTGTAGTTGCAGCCCTACTCTCAAGTGTTACAACTCATAAGTGTTTGCACACGTTCGATGCGTCTCATTCCAGTGAAAAATCACTTGGCTAATTAAATTTGACCCATCTTTGTAATCGTAGAAACACACGCAGCAAAACTAAGTGGATTAATCGTTCACACCCTCTGTTTGTCATTGTGCTCGTTAGAGCATTACACATTCCGCTCTTTTGCATACGGGGCTTCTGAGAGACACTCTTTGTCTTTAGAGTGGAGGACACTGCACTGTCCGTCCTCTTCTATGCTGAGGATTCTGTAGACAGAAGGTGAGCCTTATGCTGAGAAGCATGTGAGGACCAAAACTACATTCAAGTAGATGGTGGTACTGAAAAACTCCCTTAAACCGCCTTGAATGTTGACCCAAATATAAAACGCGTGGCATTATTTACTCTCTTTACTTATTTTCTTTTGTAGACCAAAAAAAGAGATGTTACGTGTATGGAATGCCAGACCTGACATATTAATAAATAAATAAATAAATACATAATTGAATATATGAAGAAATGTAAAAATAAAATAAATAACAAAGGAGTATTTATACTTTTATTTTCTTATTTATCTATAATTGTATTTATTTCCACTTTTATTTATTTTCACATTTATGTATATATGTATTTACGTCTACATTTATTTATTTCTACATTTATTTATTTCCACATTTATTTATTTCCACATTTATTTATTTTCAGATTTATTTATTTCCACGTTTATTTATTTCCACATTTATTTAAAAATAAATGTAAAATAAAATGTATTTATTTTTTTATTATATATTTCCACATTTATGTAAAAATAAAATAAATAACAAAGGAGTATTTATACTTTTATTTTCTTATTTATCTATAATTGTATTTATTTCCACTTTTATTTATTTTCACATTTATGTATATATGTATTTACGTCTACATTTATTTATTTCTACATTTATTTATTTCCACATTTATTTATTTTCAGATTTATTTATTTCCACGTTTATTTATTTCCACATTTGTTTACATAAATGTGAAAATAAATAAAAGTGGAAATAAATAAATGCATAAATAAATAAATGAAAAAAATAAATAAGTGTGTGAAAAAATACAATTATAGATCAATAAGATTACTATTTATACATAACATTTATTTATTTATGTATTTATTTATTTATTTTTTGTAAATGTATTTATGTGTTTATTTATGTATTTTTGTTTTTTTACATTTCTTCGTATTTTTATTTATTTATGTATTTATTTATTAATTAATATGTCAGGCCTGGCATTCCATATACGTGTACATACCACACTTTATAAAATTCTGGGTTGTTTCAACCCATGTTTGGTTTCAAATATTGGATTTAAAAATGTAAAATATTTTAACCAACGGTTGGGTTTGTACATATTTGACCCAAAAATGGGTTGAAACAACCCAGCAATTTTTAGAGAGCATGTTTTATTAATTTATATGCAAACATGAACACAATTTCACAAGAACTAGCAGATGAGAGACTTTTCAGTGAGTAACAACTTAAATTGTGTTTTTTTTCTCTCACACAAAGCTATCGTATGACTTCAGAAAAATTGGCTGTAAGAATTTGTGGGTGCCTTTTGTAGTTTCTGGAGCTTGACAGTCTCTAGTCACAATTCACATACTTTCATTGTATGGAAAAGGGCAGTACCATTCAAAAACTTATTTTGTTTTCAAAGGAAGAAAGAAAGTTTTAGATATAGGTTTGAAAAACCATGAGGGTAAGGAAATGATGACCAAAGTTTTCATTTTCTGGGTGAACTATTCTTTTTTTAAAGTTTTTAAAAAACACAACATGAATAATCGAGGGTATTGTTTTTCCTTGTCCCATATCAGCTACCATAGTTTAGCACACATGGCAAATCAGATATTATATTCAGTATAATACAACACAACATTTTGGTGAATTGGTGGCTAATTATGAATTTGTCTCATTTGTTCATTTTTCGGATGATCTGCTTACGCACTGGAGACAAGTATAGGGGTGGAAATTCATGCTTTCTTTTTTCCTAATAATAGTACAAATTTATATGAAAATGCCTCCTTGAAAAATAATCGGGGTTTCCCTTGAAATCAGGTTTGTATATCATACAGTATCTGTGATTACCTTTCTTGTATACAGGCAATCATATGTATTGTAATACTTATGTAGAAAACATACCCAGTATCAGATACGACACTAATATTATGATTCAGAAATGCAATCTTGGCGGAAGACCAAGCTCGTGTATTATTAATCGTCTGATCTCCTAACCAAATGCAAAGTTAACTATGCATTATCAGAGCAATCAGAAAATGAACAGATGATTAAAAGCGACTTCTCCATCACCTAAAGCTTTCAAAGCAAAACAAGTGCAATTTACTTGCAAACTCCTCTAGTTAATTTCACTTCTATTAAAAACCCCACTTAATCAATGTAGTGTGAAATATATTATTCATAAAACCAACATGCCAAATATGCTTAATGAAAAATGCATCATAAAGACCATTAGCTAAATTAAGCCTCTTCTGAAACCTGTTGTGAATGTTCTGTCCCCGCACACAAATAACTAATCACGAGTTTCAGTAGCCCTTTTTGTGAGTATCATTTTTTTGAGCCATTGTGAGATATGTAGTCTTTGTCATTTTGATTATGTTTGGCATCATTGCACAAACTTTGCCTTACCTGAAAATGTCAGGATGGTGTCCGTCAACATGACTGATCCGGTATGCGTCATTACCCCAGGTCGGGATCGGTGCTTAATGGCACGTTACGATGGGATAATTGTTTTCTGCTCATTAGCCTTACATCTTCTCTGCTCAGTGGGCAAGTCAACCTGTGGACACTCAGTTCTTTCTCAAAGAGTGCAAGATGAGTACACCGGAATATTTATCAATGCTCCAGTTCTGAAGTGGAGACCTTTAGTTTTAAGCTGTTGGGGTGACAACATATAATTAGTTATGTTTATTTTTGTTTGCCGTGCTGTTAAGTGGTGAAACCAAAATCTTTTAATGAGAATGGAGAGAAAGAAGCCACAATACAAACACATTTAGATAAACATTGCACTGACTTGTTAAAACTAATACCACAGCTGCTAATAGCAGGTGAATTGAGAACATTTACCAGCCTATAATGATCTAGGCTGCGTTTCCCGAAACCTTCTTGACGCTACGTCGTTCTTATGTTACACCTTAAGCTGGACCCTATTGATAATACGTGTTTCCCGAAACGTTCTTAGTTAAGTATACCTTCTGTAAGTCATACGTTCGGAAGGTTGGTCTGGACCACTCTTAGCTTTACCTTTACCTGTTGCAGGTCTATACGAATATAATTCTGAAGTTTTAATACACCCAGACAGTGTTCAATTAGGCTAATTCAAGTGTTTTCATGCAAAGAATAACATTGTCATTACACTGATTGTTGTTAGATTTTTAATTATATTATTAAATATATTATATTATTAATTTAATTAAAGAGCGCTTTTAAAGGCCAGTGAAAGCATAGGTTACTGTCAGTTAAGTCCTATTTGGACGCTAATTGTTTCTCATGGGCTGTATTTTAAAAATTTACAGGGGTAAGTCTGTGATTTTAGTGCCGTCCGAATCCATAAAATCAGTGTTTTTTCTCACCCAACCCGTGTAAAAATCCCTGGCCAAATTAGTACTGTACCTACTGTTTTTTGACAAACAGGTTGTGTGGTAATTTAATTGCCGTCTGAATCCACATCTCTGAGTTTACAAGAAGAGATTCAAAATTCACTGTTTTAATCCTTTTTGATCACTGCCGAGCACCGTACGTAAGATGTACACTTTTATTACTGAAATGCTGGAAAGTATTTACAAGAACAATGTTTCATCGCAGCTCCACCTCAGCAAACAAAAATGGGAAAGAGAAGAAAGCACTTAAATTTTTTAAATGCTATCATGGCAGCAATATATGATACAATTTTAAAATATGTAGGCTAGGCTATTATAGGCTATTATATCCCATGAGTCCTAATAAATGCAATTTCAACTATTTCTGAAGTGCTTCTCTTATAAAGAACACCGCTTTCTCACATAATGCAGTGAAACAGCCCCTGCACGAGAGAATAATTGATTCTCGAGCCATCGATATCAACCAATTCAGCACCATTGCCACGGACAGCACCGGGTAACGTCGCACGCAAGAAGGTATCTTAAGCAGCTTTCTAAGGTATGGTTCGGGGAACACGCCTAGTAATGGTATACCTTTAGTTAAGTTATACCTTAAGAGTCTTCGTAGCACGCTAAGAGACAACGTTATCGGGAAACGCAGCCCTATACTACTGATCTATAGTGATCTATACTGATTGTAATTTTAATGGTAAACAACTAAAAATGCTTTGGTAAACCTGATAATCAATTCAATCAATTCCCTTACTATATATGGTGAGAAACTAGGAACAATTAATGTAATTTTACAACAAAATAACTGTTAAATGTACAGTTTTTGAGTTATCTTATAATTTACAGTGAAAAAACATAAAATTACATTACCAGAATTCCATGTGTGACACTTCATATTTGATGGTTTTTCATATAAATATTTGTTTTTTATTTGTTTTGTTTTTCCAGTTATGTGCATTAGTGTTGTATGCTAAATCTGCATTTTTTTATGTTGTGTTAACACAGCATAAACCATCTCATGACCAATTCGTACAAGTGAGTACGAGTTGGCTAATTTGTCTAAACCCCAGTGATGGGCAGGTTTAGGGGCGGGGTCAGGGGTGGGTCATTCGTACGAATTCATACGAATTGGGCAACTCGTAAAATATGTACGATTTGGCAAAAATCTTACAAATTTGTATGAATTAGCCACCTCATAAAATTCGTACGAATGACCGAATGACAAATTAGCCAACTCGTACTCACTTGTGTGTATATATATATATATATATATATATATATACACATACACACATACATACTGTAAATACAGTGTTTTGGATTTGTGTGTATGATACAGTGCACCTTCTATATATTTAGAATTACCTCAGCTTGTGGAAATGCAAGTGATAAACTTTTGATTCTTCATGTGGCTTTCTCTTTAACATCTGTGTTTTGTGAAGTTTAAAAAAAAAGTTTTACTTGGGTGTATTCACATTATATCTGTTGAATGTACAGTTAATTTTTTCTGTAAAGTAATTTAGTTAAACTTAAAGTTCTACCATATGTTAAAGTTCTGGCGACCTGCCTTTTTTGTAAATTCTGCCAATTTATTTATTTACTTTTTCATCCTGCATGTAATTAAGGCCATCGGAATATAGTGTGCTGATTTTTTGTGTATGTGTAGTCTAAATTTTGCTTCTTTTCTCGCATTTAGTGTTTGCCGAGTGTTTTTACCCAGACTTTTTAATGCGTGAATACATACTTTCACAGTAATCACAGGAAATAATGCAGCACACACTTGAAAGCAGATTGTTGATTGCAGAATGAACGCTGGTTTTCATGACAACAGCAAAGTTTAAGAACGATGCAGTGCAAGAAGAAGGGTAGACCTTAGAGTACACTTGCTTATATACAGTACTGGATGACAACACTTTATTCCCAAAAGAAGGGATGTAAAATATAGGATATTCACAGGTGTGTGGTTATACTGCATCTGTTAGAGATTATAGGTGCTATGTTTCTATCCCTAGACTTGTTAAACTCACAAAAAGAGAGCTGGGTTTATAGAAGGCAAAAAATAGAACAGTGTTTATTAGATTATGAATGCTTTCATGGTGCAGTATGATTCATATAAAGCATAGCATAATGAAGGACATGGTTCACTTAAACTCAGGCTATATGACCCGGACCAACCTTTTTACTAACAGAGTAGTCATCATAAATGTGCTCTCATAATTTTTCACAGCAGCGTTCACAGTGCCCATGTATCACAAAGTAATGTGCATGAGCATTGAGCAATAATGATGTTCTCTTTTAAACATATTTTAAATATATATATATATACAGTATATATATATATATATATATATATATATATATATATATATATTATATGTATGTATGTAGTTTGTGTATATTTATAATTTTTTTATATTATTTTTTGCATGTCTCACTCTATACGAGCAAACAACATTGTGCCTCTCCACCCAAATTTTTGGACAGATAATTTCTATTAATTATGAGAAGCTTTTATAGAAACAAGACTATACGAATAAATACTGTATGGCTGAGAAACAAGCTAAGCAGGGAGGAAGTGATGTGAGAAAAGCAATGAAACACCTTACAAAAGAAAAACATTGTGTTCCTGACACAGCTGACTAAAACTAAATAAAAACTAAATACCCATTAGACTTCACACAGCACGACCTCAGTACATCACACATCTGAGGGAGAGAAGAAGCTTTTGAGTCACTTTCACAAGTCTCTCTGTGATATATTCTGATTTGACCTCCAGGTATCCAGTCAGGATTTGAAATTAGATATCTGTCAAGGTAGAGTGGAACTATGAAGTTTTATACTTTGTGTTTATCAAGTTGTGTGAGGTATCCCAGAACTGAACAGAGGAGACCAGGGCTAGATGTCACACTTTTTACTCCAGTGAATATTTCTCAGGGTAGGATTTTTAAATGTAGGCTTACCTTGCACCTTACACACCTTAGAAAAAGATACAGTTTATTAAAGGGTAACTCTCGCCAAAATGCAACCTAGGGTCTTTTTGATAATCTACTCGAGGCAAACTTCCGTTTAAAAGCATAATTAGAATGGAAATGCAACTTTTAAGTTTGACCGTATTTTCGTTTTAGGTTAAATGCCTTGTGAATGGGAGTGAATGGGGCACTTTTATGATAGCATAAAAAATCGCCATTTTTAAAACACTAAGAAGGTCTGACACAACATGAAATTTTGCTCGAAGTATCACCAGGGGCTCGAGCAAAGAAAGATCTTTCAACAACTCAATGTGTTTCCGTCCGCCGCACTGATATAGAATGACATTATATAGATCAGTGGTCCGCCGGCATTTTGTCAGTCAAAAATAGTCGATCTCCGTAACAGGGAGGAGAGTAAAGATGGAAAGCTCCTAAAGCTTAGTTCAATATAAATTCATGGATAATTAGTTGTTTTCTCGTTTGTGAAATTCAATATTGACCTTGTATTTGAAAAAGGATCCTCATATAATAAACAATACTAAAATTCAGAGTCAGTTCATTCGCATTCGGAAATCGACTATTTTTGACTGTCAAAATGCCGGCGGACACAGCTAACATTACAGTGAACTGTTCAAAATCTTTCTTTTTAGTAAACTGTGTACACAAACAATGAGATGAGCATGTAAAGTAAAGGCGCGTTCACACCAAGGACGATAATATAACGATAAAGATATAGTTCTAAAATCATTCTCCATATTAAAGAATAGCAGCGTTCACACCACAACTATAACGATAAAGATATGAGGAACGATATCTTTGGGACCCCTTGCTGATAACCAGCTATCGAAGGATAAAAAACTGACAGCCAATCAGAATCCACTCGAATTTAAAGGGCTCGCACATTTAAAATGACAGACGACATTGTGGAGAAGTTAATCGCCGAGGCAAAGAAAAATCCACCACTGTATGACAAGTCAAGCCCCTTTTCAAGAAAATGGATATGGAAAACAATCGTTCATACCCTCTGAATAAATGGTGATAAGTATTACCTCAGATATCCAGTGCTCGTTTTGACAACATTGTCTTGCTTCCTTTGAAGTTGCGGTGAAAAAGAGTATTGTTTTCATTCCACTATATTGACTACGTCAGCTAAATTCACTGTTAGATTTTTAGATCGATTACACTAGTTTCACTCAAAACATAGCATGCAGAGGACATCTGCTGGTTAAAGCTGTGTAAATGCAATAAGAACAGCAAAAACATGTTCAATGACATACAAACTTTGAAACCGCAGCGCGCGAGCTTACGAAGACCAGAGCTTCTAGCATCAGTCGCTAGTGCGCCTCTTGAGACCGGGCCAGTGAGATTTACTCGCACAGTTTTTACTAGCTGGCCTCGGTTACACTAGCAAAGTTAGTCAGTAGAATGTCTGTTGGGGGACCATCAAAATAAATCAATAGCATATATTAAGCAGACAGTCTACTAATACTCTAATGAGAGTTAGTTGACATAGTTGCTTAGTTAGTAGAATGTCTAAAAAGGAATATCGAAATAAAATGTTACCAGAATGTTTTACACACATTTGACAACTTGCCCCAACAGACATTTACCTCTCAAGCTTAAACACAAACGTGTGTGTGGACTTTGCCAGAAGTGGACATCTGAAATTTTTCTTCTATTTCATTATACCATCATTCAAATGTTTGACTGATTCTGCATCTATTTGACCTCGGACTTCTCCTGTTGCATCTTTTCACTGATTCAGTCGATGAGCTTCATTTAGCAAGTAGCAACCCACCTGAGCTGTAGGAGTGACTCAGTCTATATGTTCAGATTGAAGATGGCCATAGCCAGTCAAAGCAGAGGAAGATTCATATTCTTCTCCGCCAACTCAACAGACACGAAACATGGTAAATGCGGACCATGACTAAACAGTGTTTGGGGAAATAAACTGCTGGGTTTTTGAATATGTGGGATGAGTAATAACATAACTTTTCCACTGCTGCGTGTCGACCCTTGAGATTGTGTAGGCCATATTGCGTTTCACATGCTACCGTTGAGAGAACACAGGAAGCTGTAATTGAGGGCGTATTGAAGGTGTTCAGTGGATCACAGTGTGCAATATAATGAGGTTGAGTCATGGACATTTCAAAGGGCTTTATTTGTACTGCTGTGACTAAACCAAGGCATTATTTTTGAGCTATAAAACGATTTATAGCTGCTACATTTTTTATTGACAGCAAAAAATGTCTCTGACCACAGGTTTATTTCCTGTTTTTTTTGTTGTTTTTTTTAGTTTTTTGTCTTCACAGGACTTTCTTCCCTCCTTCAATCGCTATCAAACAGAGCAAAGTCAATCTTATGCATCTGTCCTTATCCTTCTGGTCTTTTTCTCTAATCTTTTTTGGTGATTTCTGACTCTGCTTCCTTCAGATCTTTCAGTCAACTGAATTTCTGTGATTTATGTTCAGTTATCTCGGGCACCAGGTTAACTACCGCCAATGTGGCATTGGCAATGGCATAACACGTATGCAAATTATGACACGCCGACCTTTTGTCTGTGTATCAGACGGTGTTGTGTTGGTGCATGTGATACCTGTGATTTTTCAAACTGTCGCTTTCTTAAAGGGGGGGTGAAATGCTATTTCATGCATACTGAGTTTTTTACACTGGTAAAGAGTTGGATTCCCATGCTAAACATGGACAAAGTTTCAAAAACTAAGTTGTACGTTTGAAGGAGTATTTTTGTTCCAAAAATACTCCTTCCGGTTTGTCACAA
Source organism: Squalius cephalus (assembly GCF_949319135.1). Lineage (NCBI taxonomy): Eukaryota > Metazoa > Chordata > Actinopteri > Cypriniformes > Leuciscidae > Squalius > Squalius cephalus. Next base: position 10,076,915 of record NC_137136.1, on the reverse strand, counting down.
GTTTCGGAAAGTTTTTTTCGAGTATGGCTCTGTCTTACGTAAGATAGGGCGGAATTTCCTTATATGGGTCCTAAGGGCACTTCTCCGGTAAGATCGCGGCCGCGCGTGCACTCATAGACCAGAGCAAGAGAGTGAAAGCAGTTCGCCATCAAAGCGCCCTGCCCGGCTTTTGGGAAGTCAATGTCACCAAAGAAGTGTGTTTTTGGTTGCCAGGGCAAGACAACCCTGCACAGATTCCCAAAGAACCCAGCGTTAAGGAACCCGTGGATGGAGTTTGTTTTCCTGAGCATAAACGGAGTTGTGTAACTGTTAGACTGTTTGTTCCCTGCATTTCGACGATGATTGTTTTATAAACAAAGCCCATATCGACGGATTTGCAGATCGTCTAATGCTTAAGGATCGAGCAGTCACAATGATAAAGGTTCGCGGTCGTGCGTTGGAACCGGACGGTGAGTAAAACTGTTTGTTGAACAAATGTCTCTGTGTGTTGTCACTAGCTTGGCGCGTTAGCACAGCTAAGCTTCGCCCACACGGCCCGCCCCCAGCCGCTCGTTTTTTTCCGGAAAGACTCGGTACAGTCTATCTTTCTGTTAAAAATTTAATAAAACAAAAGACTTTTTGGAGATATGAAGGATGCAATATTACTCTATAGGTACTCAAGATTAACAGGAGATTGAGTGAAAATGAGCATTTCACCCCCCCTTTAAAGGTATTGTTCATCCCAAAATGAAAAATCTGTCATTAATGGCCATGTTGTTCCAGACCTGTATGGCTTCCTGATGACTTATCATTTTTCATGCTTTTCTTCCTCAATACAGTTGCAATGAACAGGGACTGAAGCTGATCAGTTAGCAGTTAACACTAACAGCCCACCTTTAGGTAAAGATTATATGTGGAAAAATCACTTACATTTTGGTATATTTACTTGGAATTAATTAAATGTATACAAAAGAAAAACATATATACACATACATACACACATATATACTGTATATAGTTCTTTAATCTTTTTGTAAGTCTTTAAGTGCTTGTTAATGGAAGAGTGGTGGGAGAAAATAGCACAAAAGACAAGACAAATTAAAATAATATTGAGTCTAAGTAAAGAAATGGAATGTAAATAAATAAAATATAATTAGAATGAATGAAATATGAATATTATATTTTTTAAAAAGTTTGGCATGTCCCACACAAAGTTATCATATTGTGGTTTTATGCTTCCCATTCATTGTAATTTCATAGAAAATAAAGGTATGCATAGTATTCAGAATTTCCCCTTTTGTGGTCCACAGAAAGTTATACAGGTTTGGAACAATTTGAGGGTGAATGTTGATTTTTCATTTTTGAGTGAACTATTCTTTTAATACTCAAACTGTCTGCCGAGTGATGAGCTGTCTGCTGCAGATTTATCCACTATTAATTCACCACTAATGACCCACTGATACATCCAACAAGGCACTATCATCTGTGTCATAAAACCCAACACCAACCTATTTAGCAATGCCATGGGTTCTCAGATTAAAATTACTGGAGGAGAAAAATAAATGTTTTTAGATTTCAGTCATCGTAGTACTTTTCTGGGCAGTTTTTAAACATAAAACCCTATGGTCTAAACCCTAACCCTAGCCAGTAATATTGAGTCCATGTTTTCAGAACTGTAGAGGAGTGAGTCATTGCTCATGTTCAGCCTTGAAAAGGACTGATCATGTAAAAAAAAAAAAAAAAAAGTACCCAAAGTCAAGCTTTTTGGTTGAACTGCTCAGCCATGTTCCTCTATTCTCTGGCGTGTGATTAGAACGTTCACTGCGGACCTCTTCCTTTTTTGTTCACACAGCACGAGTGCTGCTGCCTCTATTGTTACAGGTGCTTTTCCGCTCTACTGGTCTCGTTTCTCTCTCGTGGACTGAGAACGACAGTGACATGCCCCAACCCATAACAAATGCACGGGAGATGTTTCTGCCTGACGCCTCTCTCCTCGTTTCCTTCCTCGGTTTTTTAAATCAATATTTGAGTGGGAGGTGAGCCCGCATTCTCCGCCACATATCTCTAGAGAGCAGGAGGTGCTCTGGCCGGTGGTCTTGGTTTGGGTTTTAAAGGAAGGGATCAGGCGGAGCAGGGCACAGACACTAAATCAATGGCCTTATCCAAACCCCTCGCTCCGCATGAGGAGAAAACAGAATTTCTATCAGGAGATTATATTTGTTCACGAGTTTCTGACCCGTTGGCCCCTTTTCCCCCTCTATCTTCCATCCAGCTCAGAAGTGGAAATAACGTATAGCCAGGCTCAAGTTTTCAATGTCTTTAATTATCTCACTGTTGCCTGCTTTCCAGTCTCTTTCGGACCAAACTTCCTCCTTTTTCACCCCGATTCCAGAGATGGATTATGACGTTGACACACGCAGGACATGAATGTCTCAGGGGCCCTTCACAGAGGATGCATTCTAGCATTAAAAAACGGCTAGACAGAGCGTAACAGAAGTGAACCGAAGGCGTGTTTATGGGCGCATGAAATCCTATACAGTGTTTATCCCACCCCCAGATTGCTTTGATTGGTCAATGGTTTAAAATGGACATTGATTCAATGTGCATCATGTGAAATCTTTTTAACTTGCCAAAGCATCTTAAAAACTTGGCATTGCTCTGTTATTTGAATAAAACAATACATGTTTTAAACGTAAGTAAGTGTAGCAGTGTTGGGCAAAATTCAGAACTGAAGAATTGTCTCCCCTTTAATTCATGAATGTGAATATGAATTGAACTGGCCATATCCCACAGGAAGTAGAATTTGATTTTGGAATGTAATGACAAAAAGAAGAACCAATTGTCAATTCAGAGAAATTCAACAGAGGTAATGCATTCTGGGAAGTCAGTCTGTCTGTCTGTCTACCCTATAAACCTTAAAACCTCAAGGCTTCTTAAACTTGAAAAATTTCAAAGAAGGCTTTGTCAACCCAAAACTTGTTTTGTCATTTTATTGTCTAGTTAAGAATTACAGACATATATGATCATTTTGTTTTGAATTTTCAATTTATTTGAATTATATTTATGTTCAAATTTGAATTGCATTTCTGCATCCTGTTTGCTACGTCAATTCAAATTCAGTAGCTTACTGGGTCGTCAACCAGTACATTGTGTACACTAATCCGGGGACTGGCACGGACAGTAAGGACCAACAACCTTTCAGCCGTAAGCAAATTATAAATGTTTGCTAGCTTATGTTCATTACCTGTGTAGCGATGTATGCATATGCTGACATATAATTCAATAATTGAATTAATAATAAATGGTTTGTGTTTTTTTTTTTTTTTTTAAACAACCTTGTGTGATTTAGTGTTCATACTTTAGAACTTCCATTAAGGAAATATAGTGACCATCGATGCTCCCTGGATTTCACTAGCATTGTGGGACTTTTTAGGGAGCGAACGTTTCAGTGCACTTGATGGATTTTGCTATTGAGAGGACCCTTAAAATGGCTGAATCCCTCATCAGTGCCCTGACAACTGAACTAGGGAGCAAATCGAGACACACCTAGAGTAATTCTGAATTAAATTCTGAATGGCTCACAACCCTGAAGTCTAGTAAATATGAACTGTTTCTTTAACCCTTCAGGGCCCCCTGTTGGTCTGGAGCTCTGGGCAAATGTTAGACAAGCCTGTGCATTGGTCCAGTCTTTCACATACTGTTTCCTTTTCTTCCCTTTTATTTGTGCAGTCATAAATATCGCCCTCTAAAAACCCAATTTATACAGTCTTGATTTCCATCTGCTCTATTAATGCATTCAGTACAGCAAACCTCTCGTTGTGCTGTGCTACCTTTTCTCCGTTTGATTTGCTGTCTCTGTACACAACGTTTAATCCTTTGATTCTCCTCCGGGGCGGCAGATTGACTCCTGTCTGGAGCCTAAAGCCTTCCTGACATCATCTGAGCTCTGCAGTCATGACACACAGTCCCTCACTGCACAATGCTGTTCCTCTGTCACACAGTCATTAATATTGATTTACTTAATTGGTTGAGCCTTATCCATCCAATAGGGCTGTAAAACTAGCCCAGCCTGGAGAGCATTGCACCTTGGGATAGTTGATGAATCATTTTGAATCGTCTTCTGCGGTTTGTAAAGCATGATTACCTGTCTCTTCACCCCTCTCGCTCTCTCTCTGTCCCCTTCTCCCTTTCTTTCAGACATTCCACACAGCAGCAAACCAATAAAGTCATAACGAGCACAAGCCAGCTTGTTAAACAACTCACTGACATCATCAGCGGATCTTCACGGGTAAATGTCATGCTTCTTTGACTTTTATAAATCTCTCATTTATTTTTCGTTACTGGAACAATATTTCTTATATAATGTATATCCAGTGATAATGGTTTCATCTGAACATGGTAGAGAGACATTCCACTGGCATGTGCAATGACAAACAATAATGTTATAAAATGGTAATTTCATTTCATTTAAACTTGGTGTTGTCAAACTGACCAAGTGTTCATTTAAAAAATGATGCCATTTTGTTTTCCTGCAGCAAGACAGGCTCCGTCTGACGAGACTCAAAACAGAGCTATCGGATTCTGTGCAGCGATATGGAGACCTGCAGAAGGTACACATGAAATATTGGTTTTCCTTTATTTGTCCACAAAATAACATATGCGATTAGGACTGTGAGAGCTTCTACAACCGATGTCAGCCTTGGGGAATATTTGTAGCATTTCATTTTTTACTGTTTCCATCATATGAGAAACATTATATGTGCCAAATATGATCATAATATAACATTTAGTAGTTATAATTGCCCCCATTATATTAATTGTGACATTTGTCTTAAGTCTTTTCAAGTTGTTTTTTTCTAAAATATATTTATTGACTGACAAGTAAGGAGTAAATACAAACTAGATGTTCATTACATATTTTAAATTAGAGTAGTCACAAAATTATTTCTATGGCATCTAACTAGATACTTTCTAACTTCGTTTTCCCCATAGCAGTCAAGATAAAATTGATTATTGATTATTGATTGATTATTATAGCTTCCAGCGACAGTGGGCATCTGTGAAATATTATTTAGCATTTAACGGCATTATAATTTTAGACAAAAATACCATACCCAAAAATAGGTTTTATATATAATTTTTTTTCCCCTCTCACAAAGTTAAACAATTTCTTTCTTTTCCCCAGGGAGAGAGATAACTCTGTTATTATTCTGAATAAGTGTCTTTACTTTAGCTTGTTTGTAATCAAATACATTTTGTGTTACAATAGTTCCCAGCTGCTGTCACATGTCTGCCACTATTTGCATATTAATGTAATTTTTTTCTTTTCTCTGACAGAAAATTGCAGATCGTTCGAGGGCCTTGCTTCCTTCTGCACAAAAGGACAGGAAACAGGTGAGGGGGCTTTAATATCTCAGAGTCCAGAGAGAGTCCACTTCTTCCTCTTTGTTCTTTCATGAGCTCTTCGACATCCCTGTGACAGTAAGATAAAGAGTGAGACTGCGTGTGTGATTGCATGTGGATGAGGAGCTCTTTGATGCCCCTTTTCTCACCGCTTCATTTTCTAGCAGGTCATATATTAACTGTCAGAATTTCCTGACACATACAAACCTCAGCCCTCATTTTAAGTTTGTTTGGAACCACTATGTGGTTTGTGGTACAGAACGTGCAGCCCTGTCGATCAAGAGGTGGTCAAAGATCTGGCCTGGAAGCACTATAGATGCATACCTCCTTTATGTCATTTAGCAAGACATTTAAAGTCATAATTCACATAAAATTCTGACAGCTCAACAGTGTTCGCATTCACTTTTATCTTATGAAAAATAGTGGCTGTACATTATCTGATTTTTTTTCATGTTCCACTCAAGAAATACATATTTGTAGCAACATGGGGGAGAGTACATGATGATAGAATTGTCTTTTTTTAGGTGAACTATTCCTTTAACCCCAGTTTTTCTCAGGTGATATCTTAAATTTGGTTCCACTGTGAGAACAAAAAGAAAAGTAACAAGATGTCTAAAAGAAACAAGATGCCTTGAGAATGACCACATATGACAGTTCAAGTGATGTTCACTCTCATTGGAAGCGTTTCATTTGATGAAACGCACTAAAGCTGACATCTTCATTGCCACACTTTTTCCAGATCCCATCAAACTTAAATTTTCAGTTCATCTGAGGTGGCTCAAGGATATACTGATGATTGAAAGTGTTGACTGAATGGTAGGAATTGCGTTCAATATTACCTGCAGTACAACAGCAGCTCAGATTGGCTCAGCTGGTATACACACTCCTGTCTTACAGTCTCAAGTCTGTTCAAATCTGCTCCTATTCTATTCCCTCCCCTCCTGTTGTTCTCTAGAGATGTTGCTTTTATGTGAGACTCCTGTCACCTGTAGCTATGTCTCTGATCTTCCTGTCTTCTTCCACAATCCCCCCTGGAAACACCCGACCAGAGCAATCAAACAGGATGTGTAGTTCCAATATGAACGGCAAGAACACATTCAAAACAAACAACATTCGGAGTTGTTAGTCAAGAGTAAGATGTTATTAAGCAGTTTTTTGATCGCCAGGTTCCACCAGAGTTCAAACGAGAACGGGGTTTGTTTTCAGCACTGCCAATCTGTACTATGATTCATGAACATGACTCACTATTATGAATGTAAAAATCACAGCAGTGTATGTTTTTATATATCATTTAAACATTTCATTTATACATATAAATCACCATGAGTCACTAGTACTCATGATAATGTTTATGTTTCTCAATCTCAAGTGTAATTTGTAATTGACTCACATGCCATTATGTTGAATAATAAGAATCGCAATGCACTGGTTGTTATGGGAGTCTGTTTCTGCCTTATAGATTTATTTATTAATTATGAATTTATTTGTCATTTCTATCTCACAGTGTGACTTTAAATCTTGCAATTGAAATTATTATTCCTCAGATTCATATGAAATTTGTCACTTTGTATTTTGCAATTGGAACTATTTCTTAAATGTTATTATATTTCTCACTTAATTTTATTTATTTTCTCTGTTTTTTTTTTGTAATGGTGACTTCATATATTGCAGTTGTGACTTTTATATCTGTTGTTAAACTTGATCTCACAATTACCTGAGGAAGAAACAGGCTTACATAGATTGAGTACTTGGGACAAAACAGAAAAGTTGGATGTATGAAGCAATTATTTTGCATTTATCTGCTGTTAAAATTGGTTCAGGGTTACTTATTTGGGTAATTTATTCATTGTGGTTGCTTGCAACCTCTTGCTTTTTCTATTTTCATACTTTCATTGCATCCATCAGTATGGTCAGCATACAAAAATAATGGAAAAGTCTTTAACATCATCCCGTTTTTATGCTATGATTTAGACCTGAATGTGGTGATGCGAGGCTATAGAGTTCCCAGCTCTTTATATACAGTTGTAATCTAAATTATTCAACCCCCATTGCAAATCAGGTTTATTAACAAAATGTATAGACTTTCAGCTGTTTGCAATGAACAAATAAAACAAAAGTAAATAAAAACAAAAAAAAACAAAAATTAGGTTTCCCCTAATTCAACTGAAAATGCAACTTTTATTGACTTCTGCAGTCTCAAAATTATTCAACCCTTTCATGGCAAGCATCTTTAGTACTTAGTAGAACACTATTTGCTGTTCTGACCTGCTGCAAATGAGATTTACAACCAGACACGAGCTTCTGGCAGCGATTCTGGGGAATCTTAGCCCATTCCTCATGAGCGATGGCCTCCAGTTCAGTAATATTCTTGGGTTTGCGTGCTGCAACCGCCTTCTTCAAATCCCACCAGAGATTTTCTATGGGGTTCAAGTAAGGTGACTAAGGTGACTGAAGAATCTTCCAGGACTTCTTCTGCAACCAAGCCTTGGTGGAATTTGAGGTATATTTAGGATCATTGTCCTGTTGGAAGGCCCTTCCTCACTGACTGCATGATGTTTTCTCCTAGGATTTCCTGATACTTCAATGAATCCATCTTGCCTTCCACACATTGTAGGTTTCCAGTGCCAGAGGATGCAAAGCAGCCCCAGAGCATCACCGAGCCACCACCATACTTAACTATAGACAGAGTGTTCTTTTCAGCATATGCCTCATTCTTCTTCCTCCAGACATACCACTGATCCATAGGGCCAAAAAGTTCCAAAAATGTTTCATCGCTCCACAGAACAGACTCCCAAAACTTCAGTGGCTTATTTATATGATTTTGAGCACTTTTCTTGTGCTTTTGTGTTAGTAGTGGTGTACGTCTTGGAGTTCTGACTAGTGTTTAGTATGCACCTTACTGTGCAAGCTGAAACCTCAGTGCTCGACGCCGTTGCCACCAAGTCTTGCTGCTGGTCTTTTGCAGTCACTCGATGTCTTTTCTGAACCTGCCTTCTCAGAAATCTGGTTGCAGCCGCTGATAGCTTCCTTTTTCTGCTCCGTCCAGGTAGTTTATCCACTGTTCCTCTAACTTTGAACTTGCGAACTATGCTTCCAACGGTGTCTCTATGAACATGTAGTGCCTTCGCTATCTTTTTGTATCCTATTCCTTATTTGTGAAGGGCGATGATACCTTCTCTTAACTTTTTGGACCATTCTTTTGACACGTCTTTCTAACATGCGGTCAAACGTGACACTCAACAAACCTAGCCAGTTCAGATATTTCATGTGCTGTTGTGATGGATTCTGTTTAGGGGGTTAAACAATTTTGAGACTGCAGAAGTCATTAAATGTTTGTTTAATTTGGGGAAACCACTTGAAACATTTGTTGTGTTGAGCTATTTCAATTACTTTTGTTTGATTTGTTAATTGCAAACAGCTGAAAGTCTGTAAATTTTGCCAATAAACCTGATTTGCAATGGGGGTTGAATAATTTTGATTACAACTGTAGCTGCAAATCCTATGCTAGGAATCAGAGAAAAAAGTAAGTATCTTTCCCGCTTGTTTAAACTTTTAGTCTTCTGACAAAGGAAACAATCGTTAGAAATAACCTGAGATCTTTTTTAAAACCGTTGGGGGTCAAGATTATTAATTTTTTTATTGATTGGCGGAAAAAATGCCTTCACTGATGTAAATATTTTGGTCTTTGCCTTAATCTAACCATCTTTCAGTCTCAAGCATTTAAAGGACTTACACTGAGTGCTGACTTCTATTTGAACAAATTTAAAAAAAAAATTGTAAAAAAAAAAAAAATAATGCATCAAAGCCACTGTGAAACGAGTAAGTCTTCAAATCAGAAGTACTTTACATAATAGCACATATCCTCCAGAGAATTTAGATTAGTGAGACATTTCCGAGTAAACGCCTTAAACTGGGAATATCCCGTCTTGAATGAGTCATGCTGATCCTTTAACTTAATGTGATTTGGATCCATTGCCTTTATAGGAGACTCCTCTCTCTCCATCATAGGGAATCATGTGGGAACTGTCTTGTATATTTTGAAGAAATTCAAAGCAAATTTGATTGTACTTTATCTAGTCTAAATTTCAAATTAGACAAGTATTTGTATTACATTTAGAACTGAATAAACTTTAGACTTAATTTCAAGGCAAAATATGCATCTGAGGTACAGATACAGTTAAGAGGATAATTTATGCTTTACATCTTGTCAATAGATGAGAAAAACCTCCCAACTACAAGCCACTCTATGACCTAATAGACAATGATATCCTTAGTGAGTGGGTCGACAACAATCTCGCAAAACAGATGATGTTCTCAGGGTGGCATTGTGCTGGACCGAGATGTATCGGATGTGCTAATTCTGAGAGGGAAGAATACAATGAGTCATCCAACACATTGCAAAAAATAATAGCACGCCTCGGGCCTTTATCGATGTCATGCATATGCAAGTCGAGAAATTAGCAGATCAATGTGGCCCTCTCTAAGTGACCAACTCCCACCTCTTCAACCTTCAGGCTGACAGAGAGTTCAACCTAAATGACTAACAAAGGCGGCAGGCTGTTCCTTTGCGATTCTTCTGCTGCAATATGAGGTGGCGAGTCATTATCATTGTATTATATTATACATAGCCGTGAAATGTCAGTGCTTTGCTATTATATAAGATGTTTACAAATGATCTCAAGAAAAGTTGTGTCATTATAGAAGTTTAACCAAAGTCAGGTCTGATGTCTGAGAACATCCGCAATGCTCTGATCCTCTGATGATGTAAGCAGGGGCATTTACAGGGTCAGTAAATATTCAGGGCTCCACACATGTATATAGACTCATCCTTTGATTAAATACTACTATAGTACACTTTTAAGGGTACGTTTTCACAAGAAAAGTGTCCTAAAAACAGAAAAGTTTTTCCTTTGCTTTTATCGCGTACAGATGACAACGTTGTCAAAACGATCCCTGTACAAATGGATTTGCAAAATGACTATAAACGCTGTATATGCTGCCAGGCCCAGTAGTTGACGATGTAACTTTGTAAAGAAACACTAATGCGCATGTGTATATATACACAGCATGACGTTGATTATAAAATTTAAGGCAGCAACTTTTTTACAGTTTATATAGTTGCTGGATTTCGATGTCACTTTGTGAGGTGTTCGAATGTCACAAACTTGTGAGGTTTGTTGCATTTGCAAGAATCACAATATCCTGGCTTGTGTCTTAAACTTTGCAAACAAATTGCTCAAGAACAACTTGCCTGTAAAATATCCTGTGCTTATAATGTGAAGATGGAGGGAAGCTTTGACCATAAAGTCAACAAAAGACTGTGCTGTAGGCTTCTAAAACATTCAGCTCTGGAAGACCACTGCTATGCTGATTTTGAGTATTGTATGTATTAAAAAGTAAAAATAAATAAATGTTATCTCTTATTTTGTGTGTGTGGAATGGATAGAGCCTACAGACTCCATTGAGTGAACTGGTTGAAGAGGGGCCGTTGTTCGGAGCGGAGGAGGGCGTTGAGGGTGATGCCCAAGCATTCCTGTCAGAGATCAGTGAGGAAGACGTGGAGATCCTGAGGCAAAGAGAAGAAGCACTGCTGCAGATCGAGGTACAGTAAGAACTCAATAGCCCTTTAATATTGAGCATTTATTTTCTTATTTGGAGAAAGTTTGATGTACACTACCATTTAAAAGTTTGGGTAAATACAATTTAAAAAGAAGTCTCTTATTCTCACCAAAGATGCATTTATTTGATAAATATAAATATTTTATTATATTTTAAAATGTATTCTTGTGATGGAAAAGCTGAATCTTTAGTGTCACATGATCATAAAGAAATCCTTCTACTGCAATATGCTAATTTGGTTCATTTATTATTTATTTATCATTTATTATTAACATTATTATTATCAATGTTGGAAACAGTATTTGTGAAAACTATTTGATCAATTGAATGTGTCCTTGCAGAGTTAAAGCATTAATTTCTTAAATATATATATATATATATATATATATATATATATATATATATATATATATATATATATATATATATATATATATATATATATATATATATATATATATATATATATATGGGTCAATATGATTCTTTCTTTTTAATAGTTACGAAAGCAATTTCATATGGTTCCGTCTATGAAGTATTCTTAACAGGGTTGTACCAAAATTTTGAGGAAGGATCAGTGTATATTTTTAGAACTCCTGAAAAATTATTTTTGTTATCCGTCTATACGGAACAATCGTTCCATGTCCTGCATTGTCCTTTTATTCAAGACTTTAGACACACTTAAAAAAAAAAAAAAAAACATGATCATTGGATAGAACAGTGCTGCATCAATTACATTTCCATACAAACAGATCCATCAGGCCCATATTCTTTCTGAACTCAATATCATCTTTAGCAACTGTCCTTTTACTAAAGCTTTCAGGGCAATTTTCCATAATAGTTCGGTTTATTTTGCTGTCTAGTCGCGCACACAAGCAGAAGGCTTTTCATACACCATTGAAAAACAGCATCACGTTGCTCTATTGAAGTATGTCTTGTCTGTAGCAAAACAGCTGTTTTCTTCCAGATGTGCATTCGCACAGATGTGAACCAGCAATGATGGGGTCATTCTGTTGTTCTTTGACATCCGTTTGGTCCAATTTTAAAGCCATTTGTTTTAGACGTGCACCGTGTCCTGGTTGTCTTTGATGCGGGGTGTTCAAAGACAAAAATTTAAATGAAATAAATGTCAGCTCGTCGTGTTTATTGACAAGGCTAGACGGAAAGCGAGTCACGCAGATGGCGCTTCGAAACAAATGTCTCTTTCTTGTTTGGATAGCAGGAGTTGAGAAACGAGAGAGGCCATGCACGTCCTAATGACCAATGACAACCTTGAGAAAGTATTTATGAAGACACATGGCTGTTCTCTCTTGAAGACCTGTCTGGAGTTCATAGACACTCGCTCGCTAACGCAACTACCGCATCTGGCTAACAGACAAGCATCAAACAATCCCACATCCCGCAACCCTCTTAATAAATTCCCATTCATCACACGGACAAGACCTGAAAGGCTCAAACAAAACCGACAGGTTATTTTAGTCATGGATAAATTGGACGAGGGTTTATTTTTTTTCTTCAGATGATCAGAAGGGTGATGAGGACGAGGCTGTGCTCCGAGAGCTCTGTCGCGGGTTCTAGAGATGTCTCTGGCCCTGGGCTCAGCCGAGCTGATCATATCTGACAATGTGCTTTTCCTGTCTAGCATCTTCCCTGCCTTCCCAACCCCCCCCCAAACCTCAAACCCCAAACCGCGCCGCCTCCTCACGCAACTCTGCTCAAGTGAATCACCAGCATTTGCAGCCCTTGCTGAGCCCTACTCTCTCTCTCTCTTTCTTTTCATCCATATCTCTCTCTCTCTCCCCCGTTCACTGTTAGATGCGTTCCCGAGGGAAATGGAGAAGATGGAATGTCTGTTATCCGTGTAAAGTACAATCAGTTCCCCCCTTATTCTCTCTCTTGCTCTCTCTTTCTCTCCAAAAGCTGATATGTCCTCCTGAGTAGTTCACATTTACTCTGGTGGCATGTGCGTTCAGGCGAACCCTTCTCCGGAGAACCGTGCAAAGGGACATGCACGCACACACAAGCCGGATAGAGGACGGGGGGGTTATTCCGCATGCTGTTATGGATTCTTGGAGTCTTGATTTTCTATGAGGCGACCCACAAGGGTAATGAACTGTTCCTCTGGGATGACTAATTCGATTTGCATTCACCCTATATTACAGTGAAAGGAGGAACACATTTGAAGGGAGGAGCCAGGCTCCGCCCTCCACCACTTATGACATCAACCCCAGACGCAAGTCTCTGACACTTTGGCACCGGTCATCATTTCATCAAAATGAATTCGTTAAAAAAATAGAAAGCATAGGGCATGACAAAGGACAACTTTCAAGGGGAATCTGAATGCAACACCTGGCCCATCCAACAGAAAAAATACACACACGTGTCTCCCCTGCAAATTTGTCCAGTGCATCCCTTTTGCCCTTCAATGAGAAATGGAAGTTTCTGACAGTAGTGGAGCCACGGTAAACGGCGCTAATGGCAGACAAGCACTGCTGTGTAGATCCTGCATGTCACTGCCTGTGAATCTCTACGCTATACAACTCTTAACTCTAGGTTAAAAATGTCTATTTATAATATTGCATACATTTTACTGGAGTAAGAAGAGAGAAAAAAGACTCAGAAAAGACCTTTATAATCTCGTATTTTGTCCCCAAAATTTCAAGGGGTTTTCAATGGGACTTTAGACAGATTTAGTGTTTAGTTTATTGTTGGCAACAGTATTATTTTACTATGTACATATATACTATTATAGTATTTATTAATTTATTTTCATTTTAATTAATTTATGCCATTTTTTTATTAGTTCTTTTTAGCTTTAATTATTATTTAGCTTTAATTTATTTTTAATTAAGTTTTAATTTAATCATTTTAGTTCTTCAACTTATTTTATTTCAGTTAGTTGTAATAGTTTTCATTTTAAGTTTTTTTTTATTGAGGTTTTTCATCTAATAATATTTTTATTTTAGTTTATTTCAGCTGTATTGCAATGAATGCAAATTAGTTTTTAATATAGATTTTATTTAAGTTAAAGGGGGGGTGAAATGCTCATTTTCACTCAATCTCCTGTTAATCTTGAGTACCTATAGAGTAATATTGCATCCTTCATATCTCCAAAAAGTCTTTTGTTTTATTATATTTATTAAAGAAAGATAGGGTGTACCGAGTCTTTCCGGAAAAAACCGAGCGGCTGGGGGCGGGCCGTGTGGGCGAAGCTTAGCTGTGCTAACGCGCCGAGCTAGTGACAACACACAGAGACATTATTTGTTCAACAGTTACTCACCGTCCGGTTCCAACGCACGACCGCGAACCTTTATCATTGCGACTGCTCGATCCTTAAGCATTAGACGATCTGCAAATCCGTCGATCTGGGCTTTGTTTATAAAACAATCATCGTCGAAATGCAGGGAATAAACAGTCTACACAACTCCGTTTATGCTCAGGAAAACAAACTCCATCCACGGGTTCCTTAACGCTGGGTTCTTTGGGAATCTGTGCAGGGTTGTCTTGCTCTGGCAACCAAAAACACACTTCTTTGGTGACATTGACTTCCCAAAAGCCGTGCAGGGCGCTTTGATAGTGAACTGCTTTCACTCTCTTGCTCTGGTCTAAGAGTGCGCGCGCGGCCGCGATCTTACCGGAGAAGTGCCCTTAGGACCCATATAAGGAAATTCCGTTACATCTGACGTCACACATACCCATACTCGAAAAAAACTTTCCGAAACTTGTGACAAACCGGAAGGAGTATTTTTGGAACAAAAATACTCCTTCAAACGTACAACTTAGTTTTTGAAACTTTGTCCATGTTTAGCATGGGAATCCAACTCTTTACCAGTGTAAAAAACTCAGTATGCATGAAATAGCATTTCACCCCCCCTTTAATAACAACACTGAAATGAATGACAATTATAACACAGTTGTCAAGCAATCTCTCATGTTGGAGATTGAGAGATTGGCTCATTCATTTTTATTGATAATGTACAGAATTACTGGTTAGACTGTTTTGTTGTTAACTGAAGTGTTACATAATGTGAAGCTGATTTGGTACTGATCATCATTCATTTCCAGACTCATTCAATTATGAATAGTATTTGCTTTAAAATAAATAAATAATAATAAAATAATGTAAAAAATAGAGAACCTTTTATTTGTGAAGTATTTATTTAACTGGTTTATCAAAAATGCATTACTATGCATATTTTTAAGTTACAATTTACAATAAGATCCCATTAGTTAACATTAGTTAATGCATTAACTAACATTAGCAAATGGAACCTGGAACCATTCCTTATTGCCACAATACATTATATCTATGTGTTTTGTGAATGTCTGGGCATTTAACTGTATGTACAGTACTATGAGCACATAGTCATGATGTTATCATGTGTTGCTGCACTTTGTTCTTGTACTGTACATGTATGTTGTTTTGACCGTGACCAGTCAAAGAACATTGCATGTTTATCTATTTTGATACATGGAGGCTGAGACATTGCTATTCTTATAACAAAACAGCCTGACCCTTGAGAGAACATTGACTCTGTGGGGGTGCTCTCTCTCTCTCTCTCTCTCTCTCTCTCTCTCTCTCTCTCTCTCTCTCTCTCTCTCTCTCTCTCTCTCTCTCTCTCTCTCTCTCTCTCTCTCTCTCTCTCTCTCTCTCTCTCTCTCTCTCTCTCTCTCTCTCTCTCTCCCTCCTACACATTTTCACACATCTTCTCTTCTCAATTAAATCATATAGGCATATGAGGAATCTAAGTATTTATTATTCCGAACCGGTAACAGCAAGAAACATCAAGCAATCAGTCTTATTCCCAAACAAATGACTCTATGAGTCTTTTCTTTTCATTCAATCAAAAAAAAATAAATAAAAAAAAATCAGTAAGAGCCATTACTGAATTAATCGAACTCACTTACTGAACCGCAAGTCATTAATTTCATCATGTCCGACTGCTGTAACAACACTCTATACATAATGCAAATAGTCTAACCTGTCTAAAACATGGGAAATGTTTTGCAAACCATCTGTAAAGCATGACAATTTCGCAAGTTACTTCTAAACAACAGCTAATACTTGCTCATAATGTGCTATTTGGAGCTCTGGTTTTATTTACATTGATAAATCTTTCTCAATTTTTACTTATAAAACAGTGTTTTATGTTTGAATATTTTGTTAATGTATGCTTGGTGAACTAAAATGTTATTTGAATGCCATCTTACTCTGAGTGCTCTGAGTCATTTGGACTAAAATGAATGAAAGATGACAAAATGAAAGTAAATGTAAAATATTTTTTTTCTCCAAGACAGCCTTTACAGTCGTCACACACTCTTAGTTTTGCTCTTACGACCAAACTAAGAGGCTCTTTCTGGTCTTACATTGCTGTATTGATTTTCTTTTTCTGAAAGTATTTTCTATCCTTTTTTAAACATTAATATCTGTCTTGCTTTCTTAGTGTTTGTTATTGTCTTTATTGTGCATTCCTGTGATATGACTGATTTCTTCTTTTGTCACAATCAATAGCAAGTGCTGTTGAGCAACTCGTATTCTAGTCTTCATCTTGAACATGACATACACAACATTTCCCCTTCTATTTATTTTTTTCTCTCTTTCCTGTGGATAAGATGCAGACACGCATGCTTTGTGCCCTAAGACTGTGTGCTTTGAGTTTTGAGGTCCTTGGGCTGTGACGGAAAGGAAACATTTGATTTTACATTATAAACCGTTTATTCAGCAAGGGCAAAAAAGAGACGTTTCACGCTTAAGCCCTCAGCAGGCTGCGCACGGAAATGTCATCATTTTTTGGGGGGCTGTAAGCGTGCGCGTAAATCTGCTTAACAGTTTTTCTGCTGTGGCACTGACACCGCGTCCTGTTGCCCGTTGCCTTTGGGCCGAGGGGTGGGGTGATGTGGAGAGAATCTCATATCAGCATTAAACACATTTATCTAGGAGAGTGAGAAAAATAGAAAGAGAGAGAAAAAAGAGAGGCAGGGGAGAAGGGTGGTGGCAGGGATTCTGGGAGGAAGATGGAAGGGAGCATTAGGAATGAAAAAGCAAAGTGTTCAACAGTTCAGGATGGCACCAGTACATTAGAGCAGGGGTTTTCAACCTTTACAGACCCAGATAGCCACCAACAATCTTTCTGCCAACCCAGTGACCTCCAGTAGAAATAGTACACCATGCATCAAAATTGACATTTTTTTTTTTTTTTTTTTACAGAATGTTGCAATGCATGTTATAAATGATTTATACATGCACATCATTTTTATAAATTCATATGCCCTCGTAATCTTTTACGTCCCCCTGTAGTCAAACATTTTGATAAAACTCACATTTGATCACCAAAATGACATTTAAACGTTTTTCCTTGAAAAAATTCATCGTGCCTTAAAAAAGCTTGAATGTAACTCTAGACCCTTGCCTCATTTAGTATACGCGGTTCTATGAATGTGCAAATTAGCCCCGCCTCCACTCGCTCACACCAGCTCAGAGATCCACTCGTTGACGATCACACGTTGACGGGATTGTTTACAGGGCAGTTTGTGACATCAGAAACAACAGCGATTTCAAACCGCGTTTTTGAGACTGTCTTTGCTTCACTGCAGTTTTAAAGAGAAAATACTCAGCAATGGTTTTGACTTCTGAATTTGCACATGGTTTGTCTTAAAGCATATTAAAAACACCACATAGACATAAACAACATTAAAAGCTTGATTTTCACCACAGGGGAACTTTAATCAAAAACGTTAACCTCCCACCCCCCTCGAACTGACGTGTTCTCTTCATGACGTATCTCGGCGAAGGGTGGGATTAAATATCATCCTCAAGTGACTGCAAGCTGGCTTTCAGATCTTGCCTCCATTTAGTTACCAACACCCAATTTCCTATGATCCAATCAGGACAAAATCAAGCTCCGCCCTACATTGTTTTCTCATTCCAGAAGCCGTTTCACTCAGATATACGTTACAATTGGGAAGAAAAGACTATACTTCGACACCCCATTGACAACCTGATTTACTTTTGGAAGCTGATGTATTCCATATGAATCAAGATATTCAAGGTCACACTTTACTTTACTCGTTTGGAATTGTTTGAAATAGTTTGAAATGATTATACTATTATTATTATCATTATTGTATACCTTTTAGTGGTAATTTATTGATTAATTTAGTATTAATTTAGAACACTGTGGTTTTTAAGGTGCTTTATAAATCAATTTTACAGAAGTAGTAGTAGTAGTACCCTTTAGTGGTATGTATGTGTGTATGTATTTACTTCCAGGTTGAAAACGCTGACATTGAAGCAAAAAAACACTTTGTAGAATAATATGGGTAGTTTTTTTTCCAGTTTGTGGTTGATATCCTTCTCTGCTGAGCCCAAATCATTTTAAACTAAGGCTAACATTGATTGTTTTCACAGACAGCTGGATTTTTAGGGGCCTTCTGTCGGAGCATTGTCATTTAAGACCACTTTCCGTTGCTCACCTGCATAAACTTCTCCTGTTCCTTGAATCCTTTGAGCTGCAGCAATCAAGCAATAAATAAGCTGTCCATTTGAATGCACTGAGGCTGTTAGACTGGCAAAGATCAAAGCCTTCTGTGTTAGCACAGCAAATACAGCACAGAGCCGAGCACCTCCCCTCTCTAAAACAAAACCTACACGCCGAGCATAATTAGCCAACGTCTCCCCAGGCACAGCTTAGCTGGCGTACTCTTCTCCACCACTGTCAGAGCAGCGGTGACGGCCATCAGTACAGCTATCGCAAACACAATATGCTCTTTAATTTTCTTCTTGTTTGCAAAAATCAGCCATTCTGTGCACAGCCCCTTGACATCATTCTTGGGATTGCTTTATCATACGGTTTCTTGGTGAAAGCAGCCTTACGTAAGTCTAATTATGCCCATCAGGACGACGCAGGCCACTCAAGAAAACTCAAGAACATTTAAATGAAGAAAGAAGAGGTGCGCAGACTATCACTTAAAGCAATAGTTCACCCAGAAATGAAAATTCCATCATTATTTATTTACCCTCATTTCATTCCAAACCTGTATGTTTTTTTGTTTGTTTTTGTTTTGTTTTTTGGAACAATTATTACGCAGCTTTTCAGATACAACGACAAGGAGCTCTCAAACTCTGAAAGAGTCAAATACCATAAAAGCACCATAAAACAACTGTAGTACATACAGGAATATTTAAGTTGTTATTCTATTTTATGTTCCACACAATAAAAGCAAAGCCATGGAACAACACACACTAGAGTAATGTAAATAATGACTGAACTTTACTTTTTGGGTGAACTTTCACTTATGAAGAAGTCTAGCTGTAAGTGTTTTGGTTATTGAAATGGCCATATTTTGATAACTTTTTCCATATTATATAATATGTCTCTGTGCTTAGAGCATGTACTATGCTTTAAAGGGCAGAAGTTACACTATTCACTCAACACCCGTATTTCAAAACTCCAGTGAAGTGTGTAGTGTTACTTAAGAGTGGAATTTAGGGCACATGGGTCTCTGGATGTTTTTGTGAGAGCAGCACAACCTGACACTGAGCACAAGCTTGGGAATCTGATACTGAGTTTGACTGACATTTCAATCTGTCTGTGGCTGGTGTGGAGTATAGTTATGCAGTTAGTACCTCTGTTTTTTGATCAGAAGCTGATGAAAGACTAGCCCGTTTATGCAGCCGCCTTGGATTGCTGAAAAACGTCAGTGACATGGTTTATCCATCCTGGCTTTCTGAATATTGGGGTCTTTAAAGGTTCAGATAGATAGTAGTTCAGATGGTATAGTAGTAGTTCTGATGGATTGCTAGATAAATATTATATCAGCTAATTAAATATATGGTTGTGGACAATATAGGCACCAAAATTACATCCTGAAATGCCTAAAATGTTGTCACATACTGTATTCTGTTGATACTGAATACTGAACTTTGTTCATCAAAGAATCCTCGGAAAAAAAAAAAATCAGCTGATAATAATAATAAGAAAAGTTTCTTGAGCACTAAATCAGCATATTAGAATGATTTCTGAAGGATCATGTGACACTGAAGACTGGAGTAATGATGCTGAAAATTCAGCTTTGCCATCAAAGGAATAAATTACATATAAATTACGGTATACTGTATAAATTACTGTTTATTTGAAAACACACACACACACACACACACACACACACACACACACACACACACACACACACACACACATTAGTGCTGGGCAACGATTAATCGCATCCAAAATAAAAGTTTGTGTTTGCATAATATATATTTGTGTACTGTGTATAATTATTTTCTATAAATACACACACATGCATGTATATATTTAAGATAAATGTGTTATATAAAATAGTTATATTTATATATATAATATAAATTATGTATATATATATATATATATATATATATATATATATATATATATATATATATATATATAATGTATATTACATACATACACACGTTTAACTACACACACATATTTATTGATTTATTTATTTGGTATGCAGACCATTTTTCTTTTCAACAATTTACTCTACAACAGCCCAAAAAAACACAAACATGACAGTAAATGTTGATGCAGCCGTTGTGGCATTCACACAGGGTTGGTCTCAGAGTTTGACTGAGAGATAGACTGGCATTTTGGAAAGGTAGAACAGCTGTAGGCTCCGTTTGGGTGACGGGGCTTCTGAGGAGATGTGCAGCAGGGGTGGACGGATGGATGACTAGAGTAATGACAAGTGCTTCAAGCAAATGATGACTAACACATTTGCAGCATATGTATTTCATATAGCATTTAAAAAGTGCATTGATGTGGCATTGAAGTAAGCAGTGCACTTGAGATAGCCATTCAACACTGCAGAGCCTTTAATGAAATGCCACAAAGGAGTCAGGATGTCAAACAGTATTGCTTAGAATTAAGTTATTTAGTTTGAATGATAGCTACATTTATTTGAATTACCACACCAGTGCTCTGCTGTGTGAAGAAATGTTCTCTTCTCCAGCTCTCTTCTGTTAAAGTTATGGTAAAAAGTAGTAATTCATTGTAAAAATAGTGACATTTCTCTCTGTAGGAGGTCTTTCTGCAGAATTTGGTAGTACCGTAAGGCTCCTTTACAAATTTGTGTTTTTATTTACAACACGTTTTGCAGCGTTGTGCATTATAGCCAATCACATTTCACATTGAGAGCGTGAAAATAATGGCCAATCAAAGTCGTAGAGCAGTTTTTGCATGTGTCCTTCTTAAAGCAATATTTATTTAGTTGTAAAATATTTGATGATATTTAAGGAATGCATTATTATTTATTTATTTATTATTATTATTATTGTTATTAGCATTAACAATTCACTTTTTTTTTTCTTTTTTTTTTTGCTGTGGTATCAAAACTGATAAACCCCCACCCAAAAATTCTGCCATATATATTGGTGACTTAGCTGTATTTTACTTTAGATCAAATATTTGAACAGTATTTATGTAAATCATATGTACATTTTTATACTTCCATTGTTTTCTCTCTTGACAACAATTTTTATTCTTTATTCTTTTATTCTTTTTTTACTGAAAATAAAAAACATTATCACATCTTTTCTCACATTTGTTTTATGATAATGAATTTTCAGTCTAGCAGATATTGGGTACGCAGGCCTTGAAAGATTGGGTACGCAGGCCTTGAAAGTGTTTACGCAGACATATCTTTTCAACCCTCAAGTTCGTTTTGTGTCATTTTTGTGTTGATTAAACTCCACTTATGACAGCATCATAGACTGGTCAGTTATCTTTGTGAGGTAGAATGCTGAAAAAATAGAACCTCCACTGTGAAGAATTGTCTGTCTTACAGGGCATGCTGTCTTTTTATGTCTTGTTGTAGATATGACAGTACCTGTGATGATTTATGATACAGCCATAATCTGATATTCCAGTGCGTCACCTCATTTGTGTTTCACCCACGCATTAGCTCCTCACACAGGCCAGAGCAACTTTTATCCTGTACCAAAACTTAATGATATTCTCACCTCACCATTTTCACCAAGGTTTATCATTCCCAGCACATTTGCATTGTACTTGATGGGCAGTAAATCTTGAAATTAACTGGGGTAAAATTGAAAAAGAGGGTGTTTTCTGTATGATAAGCTGCTTTCCGACCGGAGGAACCTTTTCACAGTTCCTAGAACTATTGGCTAATGTACCCGGATGTCGGCGTGTTCGCACCGCAGGAACTAAGAACGATTTTAGTTCTAGGAACTCCATTTGGAGGAACTAATTTAGGTCCTACTTCCGAGTAGGGTCTAAACCAGCTCTATAGGAACTATCCGTGACGTTAGTTTACGGTGATTGACCGAACGCACGCGGAACACCAGCACCCGCCATTTTTAAAACAGCTAGAATGTAAACACACAGATTATAGCCTATATATTTACTCCAGAAACTAACTATACAAACATGGAAAACAGTGATAGATGGGTCTCTAAACCTTTATGCTGAAGAGAAAATCCAACGCAACTTTGAGGGGACCAAGCCAAACATGATTATGTTTATCTGCCCAGCTAGCAACACTGGACATCAACCACACGGCATAGGCTAATAACCTTTTTTTCATATACTGTCTACTTTTTTATAACAGTTCTATCTAATAACATATTAAACAGTACTGTTAGACAGATCGCTAACTAATAAACACAGAGAATGCGAGCATTGTTTGCTCTGGCGTTCTCAGCGCCGCCAAAATAAAGGTCCGTCGCGCCGTCAAAATAAAAGTCACCGTGCTTGCGTCACTCCCTTACCCCTCCTACCAGTTCCTATGGCCAATTGGCCAGTGTGAACGCAAACAGCAAAACCGAGTTTGGGGGAGAGTAGTTCATAGAACTGTTTAGAAGTGGACAGTTCCTAGAACTAAGTTCCTGTAACTACTTGGTCGGAAAGCGGCTATAGTATCAGTCTCTTGCATCTTTCTTGAGGAATTTTGGCTCACTCTTTTTTACAATGTTGCTTCAGTTCATAGAGGTTTGCGGGCATTTGTTTATGCACAGCTCATCCTGCCACAGCATTTCAATCAGGTTGAGGTCTGGACTTTGACTGGGCCAGTGCAACACCTTGATTCTTTCCTTTCTCAGCCATTCTGTAGTAGATTTGCTGGTGTGCTTGGGATCATTGTCCCATTCCATGACCCAATATCGGCCAAGCTTTAGCGTCTGACAGATGGCCTCACATTTGACTCTATAATACTTTGGTATTCAGAGGAGTTTGTGGTGGACTCAATGACTGAAAGGTGGCCAGGTCCTGTGGCTGCAAAACAAGCCAAAAATCATCAACCATTCATCAGCGTGATGAACAGTTGGTATGAGGTGTTTATGCTGATATGCTGTGTTTAGTTTGCTTTAGTAGGCTAACTTGGCACTGTGCATTATGGCCAAACATCTCCACTTTGGTCTCATCTGTCCAAAGGACATTGTTCCAGAAGTCTTGAGGTTTGTTCAGATGCAACTTTGCAAGCCTATGCCGTGCCACCATGTTCTTTTTAGAGAGAAGAAGCTTTCTTCTGGCAACCCTTCCAAACATGCCACACTTGTCCTGTCTTTTTCTAATTGCACTGCCATAAACTTTACAAGCCTCAATTAACATTTTAAAATGTTAATTGAGGCTTGTAGAGTCCGAGGTGTAGGTATTGGGTGTTTTGCGATTTTCTCTGAGCATTGCACTGTCTGACCTTAGGGTGAACTTTGCTGAGACATCCATTAATGGTTTTGAATGTTTTCAACTTGTGAAGATTCCCAGATTGATGGGTAGCAACAATTGCTTCTAAATGATCATTGCTGATGACTTTCCTCCTTGGCATTGGGTTAACACACACCTGAATGCTCCAGACCAGAAAACTGCCACAACGTCTGCTTTATAGAGGTGATCACTGATCACACTTGCTGATGATCAATTAATCAAAGGCATTTGATTAGCAGCACCTGATTGCTACTTACACTCTTAATTCCTAAGGAAGCAGTAAGGATGACTCACCCATAGCTTTTCCATTTGGGCCTAGTTTATGTTAAATAAATAATGATAATATGATGCCATGTGTTGTTCATCTGAGGTTGTGTTTACCAAATTTTAAGACCTGCCAAGGACCAGGTGATTTTTATGTCCTGACACATAAAACCCTAGAATTCAATAGTGTGACCTTTATTTTTCGCATGACTGTATGTGTGTATATACATATACACATATATTGAATATATATTATGTTCCATATATTTGTATTTTTTTCACTACTGGTGCTGTCACTTATTTCTGATGGTCAGAGCTCTCAGAGCTGATTGTCTAGCAGTGTGAGCGGACACTGCTTTTTCGCAAGCTATTATGAAGCTATCAACCACCAACTGACTGTTCTAGGTTTCCTTTTCTCATTCTATCACTGCAGTTCACGCTATACTTTCTAACCCACTCTTGGAGTTACACATGCCCAGCTGGCAGCTTCTAAATATGGAGATTTCAGGTTGTTAGCCCCAGGGAAGCTTTGATACATGCTGCGTTTAGTTCAGGACTTGAAATCAGAAACACAGAGGGTAGTTATATCACATTATCTTCACCCAGCGCAAAACGTCAGCATCATCCAGGGCACAATTCAGCTCTTATAAATGCATAAAAACACTGCATTGTTGCTTGACCATAGCTCCTTTTACTGTGATATTTACTGCAATGAGGTTATCACCTTTATATAAGGGAATTTGATTTCACCTCAAGCTATTTTATTTCATGTGTTCCTTTTTCAAATATGCTGGTTGTGGTCCATTCTTATTTCCTGTGAAGGGGTACATCTTTTAGGGAGTACGCATTGCAAGTAATTCAAAGCTAAATGAATGAATGGATGGATGGTTAAATGGTTTGCCAGTGGGATGAGAAATAAGTTCAATATATATTGTTAGGTAAATTTAGCTTGTTATTATTTAATAAATATTTATATATTATTATAAAATGATGCATATGTCTGAGAAGTTACTGCGGGATTGACCCATTGTCAGGAGTGCAATAACAGTGTTTATTCATTTAGCCCGGCTTCCAGAGAATAAATATGCACTTGTTTGTAATAAATGAATGTACTATCCTTTAAAAAACATCCTTAGCAAATTTTCCTCAAAAGTGAAGCGCTAAATCATAAATGATTTAAAGTGGCCATGGTTAATATTTTCTTATTGCCTATACTTCACTTTTGACTGTTCTTGTATAAGACTGCTCATGTGTAACTTCTTTCCATTATGTTATTTGCACATCGTGGACAAGACAAAACAAGATCAAGACCTTGGACACACCGTTACTCTCAAACGCAAACGGGAACTCAAGACACACACATACATTTGAACATTTGAACATCTGACCTCTCTTACGCGCAGGGCATCCTGGATGTTATTGCTTAATTGTGTGTGTGTGTGTGTGTGTGTGTGTGTGTGTGTGTGTGTGTGTGTGTATGTGTGTGTGTGTTACTATTAGGCTTGTGAGGAGAATCATAGGGACATTTAATGCCTTCAGGTCCTAAAAAACAACAACATTTTGAGCCTGTGCCCAGTCATTTTGTTGGGGCCTCTTTTTTTTTTTTTAGATCATCACCTTTTATCAATGACGCTGCCAGGACTGCACAGTGTACAGAAACTCGGACCAAAGCCAATATATTCTTTATTAAGAGACATTTATTTTGTTTAGAGCTGCCTCATTGTGTTAGCTTTAGCAATAATAGTGTGCTTTCAATTAAAGGAGACATTTAGCAGATGTGTTTATCCAGAAAGACTAAAAATACACTTATTACAGGACAATCCCCCTGGAGCAACCTGGGGTTAAGTACCTTGCCTTTCAATTACCAGCCCTGAGCTTCAACCACTGCAACTCAATATTGTATTTTAAAGGTAATGTGTGTCATTTTGTTTCACTGTTGAAATACTTTCTCCTTACTTTTTCCCTACTTTATCCGAGCTTAATATGCAGATAACAAGTAGGCCGTTTTTTGGTTAATCTCCCAAAAAGTGGAAAGGTGTAAACCCCATAATTATTTGGCACTGTTCCGTGTTATTTTAGTATTATTTATATACTTCTATAGTATTTGTTAACATTTTTGAATTTGCTTTTATTTTTATATTTTTAGTTTACATTTTACTTTTAGTTTGAATAATTTTTTCTTTTGTCATTTGTTATTCATGTCATTTCGATATATTTTTTTGTTTTGTTGTTTTAGTCATTTTAGTACTTAACTTAATATGATTTATTTTAGTTTGTTGCCTTGTCAATATTTCTAATATTTGATTTTTTACATTTAAGTTTTTCATCTAATTTATGTATTTTATTTTATTTCAGCTTTATTTCACTCACCGAAAACTTTTTTTTTTTTTTTTTTTTAGCTTCAGATTGATACTGTTCATGAAACCTGACCGAAAACAACAGTTATTTGATTGGCTGGTGATTTTTTTGGGGACTGCAAAAGCAGTAATATTTGTGCATCTTTTACCAGTAACACAAGAGGGCTCTCTTTTGACTTGAGAGATAAAATATGTCATATTGGACTTTATAAGATTATTTCACACATCTTGTCCATCCATCACCTGTCAGCAATTTTTAAAGTGGACACAAACCACAAATAATCTCTCAATTCACTGAGAAACCTCAGCTGCCCTGCGGTAAAATCAGTCCATCACTACAGCTCTTCACATATCTTTCTCTCTGAGCTTTCCTCAGTGTTTTCTTGTCTTAGATAGGCCTTCTGATGGCTTGCTGTCACTCTCACATTCGCACTTGTCCGTCTGTGCTCCTGCAAAACTTCCTGGCATGTTGCATTCATGGAAGTGTCAGTCATCTTCTGTTTGGGAGTGTGTTTTTTCCAAGACATCTATAGTCTTATCAGTCCACACATTTAATTGTGTGGCTGCTGCGGTTCCTGTCAGCGGCTCTCGCTGAAGTGTGTGTGCGTTTGCGGTGCAACGCAGACCTGTGTGTCAGATGCAGCAGATGTCTGACATTTTGTATCTAATGAAACAAAGGAAGACCCTTTGAGTCCTATCAGACTCCTGTTGCCGCTCTCTCTCTCTCTGTCCCTTTATCTCTGTCTCTATCTTTCGTTTTCTAAATAAAAACAGGATGAGGTTTGACATGAGCAAGTTAATCGCAGCACAAGGGAAAAGAGCATCGATGTGATCCACATGACCCTTGGACTGTCTTTTGCTGTTCAACATTAAGATGGCTAGGTTTTGGAAATTAAATTCAAGCACAATTCCTGTTTGTCAGAAAATTATTGAAATTTCTGTCATTAATAATGAATTTAAAAAGATGGAACATTTTTATATTATAGATTTTGACTATATTTATAGTGTAAATAAATAAACAAATACATACATACATACATACATACATACATACATCTCAATAGTGACAATAATATTTTTACAATACCATTCAAAGCATTGAGGTCAGTAACATTTAGTAAAAACAGTAAAACTTAAGAAATTAATACTTTTATTCAGCACAAATTGATCAAAAGTGACAAAGACATTTACAGTATATCGTTAAAAAATATATCACGGTTTCCACAAAAATATTAAGTAGCTTATCTGTTTTCAGTATTGTTAATAATAACACTATAACTATATTGTTTCTTGAGCTTCAATTCGGCATCACAGGGATAAATTACATACAAATATATATGTATATGTTTTTACTGTATTTTTGATAATAGATGCAGCCTTGGTGAGCAAATTGTTTTGAAAGGCTGTGTATATTATAAAAATACGTATCTTGTTTTTTGTAAAAACATATCTAAACACCTTCAATATATACCTTGGCTAGTTAAACCAAAAAAAAAAAAAAAAAAAAAATTGTTATTTAACACTCATTTAACTTAAAATTACTTAAGATATTTTAGAAATATACAACAACATTGTAGCGAATCTTATTTCATTCTAAGAATTTCTATTTTTGTTAATAAATTCAACAATTTTTTTTTTTCTTTACCATCAACCTGCCAGTGACTACAGATGAAAACTAGCCTGTATGGCTAAATCTGGCACATTTACATGATGGACTTGAGTGCTCATGTTAATTAATGTCCATATTCCCTTTTAAAACAAAGAATAAAGAAATCACATTTTTTTCTTTTTCTTTTTCTTTTTTTCTTTTCATTTTCTTTTTTATGTTTATGCTTAAAGCAAGAAAACAAATGCCAGTGTGGAAAGAAAAATAAACTTCCTACTGGTTACTGAAAATGGTGTTTACCCCTTAGGTCAACCAGGGACATAAGCCACAAAATAAGTTGTCATAGTTTCGGGACTCTTTAGATCTATCCTCCCGATTGATCTGGGCCAGGAAGAAACAGCTGTGAAACTTCCAACTGCTTAGTTGACTCATGTTACCCAAAGCACTGAACCGCATCTTGACCACTTGACTGCTCAAAGTGGCACTGGCGGTCTGTGGAGCTGCCTCCTCTGCACACAGTCTCAGGGGACAGGGCCACTGTCTGGGGTCTTCATGAAAGAGTAACATGAAGAATAACTGTGGGTTCTGGGTCATATGGGAGCTCTGGAATGCTGTGTGCTTATTATAACCCTTATAAATGATGTAAACTAGCACACCACAGCCCCCAGGACTACCCAGACTCCCCCTGGGCAGAAGGACACAGAGTGCTCTCAAAATCAATATGTCACTGTCTCGCTCTTTTATATATAAAGGAACTCAAACATACTCGTGTTTACTTAGTCGAATTGATAGAAGCCATAGATTTATTTATTTATGTTGGTGAGTCCCATCCATCCATCCATCCATCCATCCATCCATCCATCCATCCATCCATCCATCCATCCATCCATCCATCCATCCATCCATCCATCCATCCATCCATCCATCCATCCATCCATCCATCCATCCATCCATCCATCCATCCATCCATCCATCCATCCATCCATCCTTTTATTCAGAGAGGATGCATTAAATTGACCAAAAGTGACAGTAAAGACTTTAACATTGTTACAAAATATTAATAAAAAAGTATATTTAAAAAAAAAAAGATGGATGAATGGATTCTTCTGTCTGGAAGTTTTAGAACTGTAAAGTTTGTTTAGGTCATTTGAGTAATTTCTTCATATTTCATCAGACTTTTTTCTCCTCCCCAGACTTTATTCAGTGTGTTGAATTGTGTTTGCCCATATGACTTTGTGCTTTGATTTAAACTGGATTCAGTGCCTGTTAGCTACAAGCCCAATTCTCAAAGTGGATGCAGCTCCGTGGAGTGGTGTTTACTATTCTGTACATTACAGTAAATTAACTTATGATTGCTCTAACTTGATGTGCATCTTGCTGTTTTTTTATTTGCCATCCTTTAAGTTCCTCCCTTCTAATCATATGTAATGACACTCTACGTCCTGTTGTTACTACATGCTAAATTTAAATTGCACTAACACCTTGGTGGGTAAAATAAATATGTTGCTCTGTAATGGTGTTGACGACCAGTGAGAGAAAAATGTGTGATTTGCTAGGGGCCATTTTGGCTCCGGCCAAACGGTTTGTGCCAAGAGCCAGGATGGCTGCCAGTTTCTCAAACAATTGCAGACACCTGTGATGAATGGCTCAATGGTTTCAGCTATACTGACCCAGCTGCACTTGCATGGGGATTGTGTATGGAGACAAAAAGGCCTGTGAGCAGGAGATAGACTCAGGGTTTAGAAAACCCCATGTTGCCTCAGGCCTGTGTAGAAGGATTTTGACATGAAACAGCAATAGTGGAAGAGGTTTGGTTTTAATTGTTTTATTTTCCATGTTGTATGTTTTTAAAAAGTTATGTCTGAGTAGTTTATGATAGTTTTGCCACAATGGCACACCTTAATTCATCAATATTTCTTCATATCAGTTTTGATTAATCTATTGAATAAATTTGAATGTTTTGAAATATTGATGTTAGAATCTACTAATTTCAAAGATTAAGGCCTGTTCACACCAAGAATGATAACTATAAAGATACAAATAATGATAACTATATAACTGTCCACACCAGAGGAAGATATCGTTCTGTTTATCACTCTGGCCGACCAAAGTGCTGTACACAAAAATTAGTAACACAAAAAATAATAAACAGTTTAAAACAGAACAATCATTGTAAGCTAAAAGTAACAAAAAATAAATACGTTTTGAGACATGACTTGAACTCAGACAGAGAGGAAGTCGATCTAATATAAAGTGGGAGCTTGTTCCACAGTGTGGGGCCAGCCACTTCAAATGCTCGGTCTCCCCTTGATTTTAGCCGGGATCTAGGTATCTGAAGAAGTTTCGTTTCAGATCTAAGACTTCTAGTGGGAGAATAAAAATGGAGTAAGTCAGATAGATAAGAAGGTGCTAAATCATTTAAAGATGTATACACCAGTATTAAAATTGTATATTCAATTCTAAAATTTATCGGTAGCCAATGAAGGGATCTCAAAAGGGGGGTGGCATGGTAAAATTTCCTCTTTCCCTTCAGGAATCTCACCGCAGCGTTTTGAACAATCTGTAAGCGTGCCATTTGGGACTTTGATACACCAAAATAAAGGGAGTTGCAATAGTCCTGGCGCGAGGTAATAAGAGCATGGATTGCAGTCTCCAACGAGCGCTTAGGGAGATAAGATTTGATTTTCGCTATAGAGCAAAAAAAAAGCTAGATCTAATGTCAGCACTAATTTGCTTATTGAATTTGAGGGAACTATCTAACATCCGTAGGCCTACCTGGGGAGAGATAGATAGATCTAGAGATCCAAGGTCCTTATGTTTTTGCCTGGTTTCTGACGGGTTAAAAACAATAACTTCTGTTTTGTCTGAGTTCAAAAATAGACAATTCTTGGTAAGCCAAGGTTTTACCTCCTCAAGACACGCTGTCAGACTGTCTAGAGCACTCTTATTTTTCCTAGACAAAGGCATATAAATCTGCATGTCATCAGCATAACAGTGAAATGAGACATTGTGTTTCCTAAAAATAGAACCCAGAGGAAGAAGATATAGAGAAAATAAGACAGGAGCTAAGACAGAACCCTGAGGCACACCGCAAGATACATTTTGGAGGGAAGAGGAGAAACGTCCCATTTTTACAGAAAAACGTCTATTAGTTCAAAAAGATTTGAACCAGCTTAAGACCTGGCCCCCTAGGCCAACGTAAGACTCCAGCCGAGAAACGAGAATCGTATGGTCAACAGTATCAAAAGCAGAAGACAAATCTAAAATGACTAAAATGACGGAATCTCCCGAATCTGTACCCAGATAAATGTCATTGAGAACTCTTGTAAGAGCGGTTTCTGTGCTATGCAGAGATTTAAACCCTGATTGAAACTTTTCAAAAATATGATTGTCATTTAAGAAGGTCTGAAGCTGTAAAAATACCATTTTTTCGAATACCTTGGAAATGAACGGCTCAATGGATATAGAAAAAAAGTTTGATAAAATAAAGGCATCAAGTGACGGTTCCTTTAGTACAGTGTAATTAAGGCAATTTTCAAACTCGAGGGTATAGCTCCTTCAAGCAAGGATTTATTATATAACGACACCAACCCAGGGCCGACAGTATCAAATAATTGTCTCAGATAACGAGGAAGTAAAGTGTCATACGTACAAAAG
Source organism: Squalius cephalus (assembly GCF_949319135.1). Lineage (NCBI taxonomy): Eukaryota > Metazoa > Chordata > Actinopteri > Cypriniformes > Leuciscidae > Squalius > Squalius cephalus. The sequence continues at coordinate 10,045,329 of NC_137136.1, read as the reverse complement.
GAAGGTTTAAGTTTAAACATTACTTCCTTTACAGAATGTACAGAGACAGGATTGAAAGAGGTCCAGAGAGTAGATGAACTCATGTCTGTCGGTATTTCCTGATCGGAGACTTGAAATTGGGCTCTTTTTAAATTAGAAACTTTATTGCCAAAGTAGCTAGCAAAATCCTCACAGAGTGCCAAAGACGGGCAGCGAAGAGAGTTTATAGGGGGATTTAAAAGTTAATGACCGAAAAAAGTGCTTTTGGGGTGTGGTGATGTTTCTCAATCAATTTAGTAAAATAGGAAGCCTTAGCTTTCTTAACTGCATTCTGATATACCAATAGGAGTCCCTTAAGATCTCGTACGAGACCTGTAAATTGTCTTTTTTCCACTTCCTTTCTGCTTTCCTGCACGTCTGTCTCAAGGAGTGTATACTATGATCAACCCATGGCTCCGATTTGGATTTAGATTTTGTCTTGAAAGACTTAAAGTATCTTCCCAAACAGTATTTAAAAGGGAAAAATGATGCTCCACATTATCGTTACAGTTGTGGTGTGGACACTACAATTCTTTTAAATTTAGAACGATTTTTAGAGCTATATCTTTATTGTTATCGTTTTAGTTATCTATTATCAAATTATCTATTACATTTATTAAAATTTTATTTTCAATTTGTATTTTCAGTTTAATTTAGTTTTCATAAAGTTTTAGTTTTTAGTTTTTTTTAGTGTTCTAGTTTCAGTTTATTTACTTTTAGTATAAGGGCTACCCAAGTTCATGTGCTAACTGGTATCATTTGAATTTATTTTATATTAGTTTGTTTGGGAGTCATGGGAATGTATTTTAGTTTAATTTTTGTTTTTATTTTAAACTATGTTTTTATTTACAGTACGTTACATTTGAAAAATGATGGAAAGTCTTAAGCATCAGCTACTGTGTGTGATAATGTGTAATTGATGTCCATTAAGTCCTCTTTTCTTTTGTATCGCTCTGTTGTATTTGTTGTTGTTTAATTTATTACAAACTAACACATGAACCATGACATGCATGAAAGACCTCTTTAGAGCACTATGATGTTTGCTTGACTCACCTCTGAGCTGCAACATTTGTTTTGCTTTTGCAGAGAGACATGCTGGACGTTAATCAGATTATGAAGGACTTGGCCAGCATGGTGCATGAACAAGGAGACACCATAGGTGAGATCTTATATGTGTGTGTGTGTGTGTGTGTGTGTGTGTGTGTGTGTGTGTGTGTGTGTGTGTGTGTGTGTGTGTGTGTGTGTGTGTGTGTGTGTGTGTGTGTGTGTGTGTGTGTGTGTGTGTGTGTTTGTGACTCTTTGTTTCCAGTTAAGAGTCTATTGACTCATCCTTGTTTGTCTGGCCTTTTATTGATAATCACTCCTCCCCCCCATATCCACCCCATAATCCCCTGCTGTGCTGATCTGAAGTTTCAGGGGAGAAAACAAGACATCACCTTCACTAGCTCAATACATGACAGACAGACAGAGAGTTAGTCTCTGCAACGCAGGGCCTCAAGAGGAGACTAAGATCAGAGAAGATCCTCAAAGATTCAGTTTATAGATAACCGGCAGAGAAAGACAGGGGAAGCATGATTCAGGAACTGAATGTGTTTTCACATAGTTCATTTTAAAAGAACCAAACCCAGTTCACTTAAAGTGAACCAGAAAGGGAACCAGCCGAAAGTGAACTCAGTGCTTTTGGTGTTCACAATATTGTGGACTCAAAAGAGAACCTGGTTCTTTTTTTGGTCTTCTTCAGCATTGAAGTGATCTCAGACCCTTTGCTGTTTACACGACAACCTCAAAAGAACTCGGATCCCAGCTTTCTGTGCATTTTGCATGTGTACACTTCCACCTTCGACAACATCTGTCAGACAAGCACAAGCGCTTGCACCCAAAATTGCATCCAGGTTGTCGTAGAAGGGACAGGAATCCTTCATTTCAGCTGACTCCCCACTAAGTATTATTTTCATTTTTTACGCGGCATTATAACACGGTTCTGTTATAGCCTCTTTTAGGGGTGGGCAATATGGCAGGAAAATCACGATTCATGATTTTATCACAACTCTTTTCATGTTGTTTTTACCATTTTGCAAGTGACAGAGCAGTAACAAACAAACTAATTTCCTTATTTTAAAAATGTACAGTAGCCTTACAAGGTAACAACATTAAACAGACAGACCATGTAGGCCATAGTGGGCGAAGATAAAAATATTTATTTAATCTTTGTTATTAAAAATAAGAACAAAGATGCACATTACAAATACACAACATAATAAACAAATTAAATAAACAGTGCTTTATTTTTTTCAGCCACAGTGTAGGCCTATTGAATAATATGTAAAAAATAAAACACATTGACTAAAGTACATAGACTTCACTGTATAAATTATACATTGATTCTTATTTAAGCTACATAACTTTGGCCGAATAGGCACAAGCATAGAGCAATATCGCAATGCTGCGAGTGTGATATTGCTTTAATTTTTTTTTAAATTTAAAAAACATTTTTTTTTATTGGTTTAGGGTGGTTGCTAGAGAGCTCTTAGTGGTTGCTAGGGTGCTGTAACTGGTTGCTAGGGTGTGGCTATGAAGATTTTAGGCCATTACTTATTGGTTGCTTGATAATATAAATCCTCTGAGGGAGAGAGAGAGAGGGAGAGACGCAGGGGTGTCAGGCCCTTTGGAGTCTGTGTGTGTGAAAATGGCAGTTGGGATTTAATTTTTTCAGAATTCCCCAATGTTAAGTCAATGGGACTTTTTTGGCCGCTTTTTCGTCCGCTGTGCGAACATCGTACACCCGATCGCTTAGAAAAGTCATAGCACACCTCTCCTCAATGAGCCGGTCGATTTGACACCATACTCAGGGGTCTGTAACAAACGGTGCGGGGCGAGTTACGCGCAACCCTAGTTTTCGAGGAAAACAGAACTGTGCAATTGCAAATGTGAACTAGAATGTACATTTCCTGAAGAAAATGTGAAGTGGTGCTTGCAGTGGCAAAACTCGCCACTCGGTAAGGTGCTAGGGTGTTGTACATGATTGCATACGAGCCAACAACCATATCTGTACGATGTTGTGGAGCTGAAATATGGCTTCTATATGTTGCAATATGGTTGCTAGGTGGCTCTAAATGGTTGCTAGGATGTGAATACACAGTTACCATGGTGATATTTACACACTGTTTTACAACTGAAACTAATGAGCCAACCCCCATCTCTATACAATATTCTGATGCAGAGATGTAGGTCTTGTAAAATGGTTGCTAGGGTACTCTGTTTGGTTGCTATGGAGTTGCTTGGCAGCTGCTAATGATGAAACTGCAAAGGCTTCTTGTCAGTATGAATGATATAAACCAACTCCCATCTCTATACGATGTTCTGATGCAGAGATATACGTTTTGCTAAACGGTTGCTAGGGTACTCTGTTTGGTTGCTAGGGAGTAGCTTGTCAGCTGCCAATCATGAAACTCCAAAGGCTTCTTGTCACTATGAATGATATAAACCAACTCCCATGCCTCTGCGACATTCAGAATGGAAGATATCCCTCTTTGGATTTTGGTTGCTAGGGTACTCTGTTTGGTTGCTATGGAGTTACTTGGCAGCTGCCAATGATGAAATTCCAAAGGCTTCTTGTCAGTATGAATGATATAAACCAACTCCCATGCCTCTGTGACATTCAGAATGGAAGATATCCCTCTTTGGATTTTGGTTGCTAGGGTACTCTGTTTGGTTGCTAGGGAGTGGCTTGTCAGCTGCCAATCATGAAACTCCAAAGGCTGCTTGTCAGTATGAATGATATAAACCAACTCCCATGCCTCTGCGACATTCAGAATGGAAGATATCCCTCTTTGGATTTTGGTTGCTAGGGTACTCTGTTTGGTTGCTAGGGAGTGGCTTGTCAGCTGCCAATCATGAAACTCCAAAGACTTCTTGTCAGTATGAATGATATAAACCAACTCCCATGTCTCTGTAACATTCAGAATGGAAGATATGCCTCTTTGGATTTTGGTTGCTAGGGTACTCTGTTTGGTTGCTATGGAGTTACTTGGCAGCTACCAATGATGAAACTTCAAAGGCTTCTTGTCAGTATGAATGATATAAACCAACTCCCATGCCTCTGTGACATTCAGAATGGAAGATATCCCTCTTTGGATTTTGGTTGCTAAGGTGCTCGACAATGGTTGCTAGGGAGGGGCTTGGAAGTATTGAGGTGATTCATGATTGGCTGTTTGCTGCCCCGAGTCAAATGAGACCACCCCCATGTTTCTATGACAATTCAGTCTGGAGATATCTCTTTGAACTCTTTCAATGGAAGTCTATGGAACTTGTTGCTAAGGGGCTCTAAATGGTTGCTAGGGCGTGGCTTGATAGCTTCACAATGATCCTGAGAGACTGATTGGTCGTCTGAGTAAAATGAGCCCTCCTCCTTGTCTCTATGACACTGTGATCCAGAGCTACGTTCAATACAAAGTCCCTATGCAATTTACCATAGTAGGAAAAGCATGTGTGTTTCACGGGACGTTCCTTCCCCATAGTAAGTCAATGGGGCAACTTTGGGCATCTCCTGCCCCCCAGGGGTGCAACTTTTACCCCGTTGTGAGGTATGTTCTTACAGAGCCTGTCAGCCTCTTCAAATGTGGCAAATCACACGTTTCTGCGAAATCCTCGCTCAGAGCTACGTGTGGTCAAAGTTCGTCGCAATGTTAAGTCAATGGGACTTTTTTGGGCGCTTTTTCGCCCCTGGGGTGAACACCGCACCCCCGATCGCTTATAAAAGTCATAGCACACCTCTCCTCAATGAGCCGGTCAATTTGACACCTCATTCATGGGTCTGAGACAAACGGTGCGGGGCGAGTTACGCGCCAAACTTTTGTCCAGAACAATAAGAAGAAGAAGAAGAATAATAAGTATGAGCAATAACAATAGTGATGCCTTGCTTTCAGCAAGCACCACTAATAAAAAATGGTGGCCATCTTGAAAATGGTTGCCATCTTGAATTTTTGAGTGGCACATACCTTTTTCCAAAAGAGTGTTCCTTGAAGAGTATTTCTGCCTAATTTTATGCTCAAATCACCATTTGAACAATTGAAATAATTAATATTCGACAGGAATGGTGGCCATCTTTAAAAATGGCGACCATCTTGAATTTTTGAGGGACAAGCATCTTTTTCCATTAACATGTCCTTTAGAGAGCATTTGTATCAAATTTTATGCTTGGATCACTGTTTGAATAATTTATATAATAAGCATTGAATAGCAATGGCGGCCATCTTGAAAAATGGCCGCCATATTGAATTTTTGAGTGGCCAATGCCTTTTTCAAAAATAGTGGCCCTTAGAGAGTATCTGTGCCAAATTTCATGCTTTTATACCAAAGTGAACGATTTTTTTACTAATCTGCTGCACTAACGGAAGTTTTACAGTGAAGAGCAGTGAGTGATTTTCTCTTTTGTTGTTTTATTAACATTAAGGGCTAGTGGCAGATTTAGCAAATCTCATAATGCATATCCATTGTCATACTTCACATTATGCTGTTATGCTTAAATTCACTTGTAGCATTTAAAACAATAGATTAAAAAAATGTGTGTTTTGTATTTGGAAAATAGCGTTAATATATAAATATAAAAATTGTATAAAAAAATGTATTACAAAATAGCGTTAATATAAACCATAATATTAAAATGATTATCAATTTATCTGTATCAGCCAAATATCAGTGGATCTTTAATGGGAAATGTTACTGTAAGTGAAAAAAGCCTTTTCTGTGCTGATGTATATAACCATATGACTGGAAAGAAAGTCATACAGTATTCAAACACCCATGCAATCTCATTCCTAAATGACACTGATTCTGTCTATTAAACCTTTGACACAATCACAGTGAAACAGCGTTGGCGCTGCCGCTGATCCAGAGAGAGCAGTTGTCATGTATAGGTTTGAAACAGCTTCACAAACAGTCTTTTCAACCACACAGTATCATTATTTATGCCTTACAATAATTCAAATGATCACAGCAGTACTGGAATAAAAGTTTATAATTTGTATATAAACACTGATGTCTATGCTAGCGATCAAACTAGAGTAAATCACCCTTTAAAAAGGTAACTTGACACTTCAAATATAGATTGTATCAGTTAAATCATTACACCAGTAGGTGGCGACAAGTGACTGTTTGTCATTGAATCATTCATTCAAAAGACGCTAATTCATCCAGTAATGATTGAATCATTAATTCAAACCAATTTTTTACAAAAAATAATTCAAATAAATTAATTGTTTTTTCAAAAGAATGCAGCAATTTACATTTTTGTAACTTAAATGTCCTTTAAATATTTTTCTAATTTTGTTGTGCGTTCCACTCATTCCTGTTCTCCCCTATATATCGTTGATCACAGATTGCTGTGCGTGAGCACACATTGGTATTTCATTCACTTCAGTTTATAAAAGTCATGTGTTTGAGAACATCAAATGTAAAAGATTTTATAGAGTTGATTATGAAATAGGTACATAAGATCAGAGACCCTTAGCCATGGCTTCTCTGTTGGATAATGCCCATTGCTGTTCTAATTGGTGCCCATCCAGTCCTGTGTCCTTTCATCTGGCTGTTTTAATTAATCCTGGGTGTTCTGTACATTCAACAGGCCAGATGAGAAAAGACACTATGATTCCTTCAGGAGATGTTAAGGATGTGTTTTGCATAGTCATTCTTATTTAACACTCTCACGGTCACAATACAACAGCAGCTCATGGGAAAAGGAGAGAAAATGGAATAACACAATAAGGAGTTCACAAGAGAAAAGGCATATTGACACTTTCCTCGTCCCCAACATCTTCCTCACACGGGCACTTAACATTTACACAGGGAAATGATGTCAGACATGCTGAAGGTTATCACAAGTTATGACTAGCAAAATAGCTAGATTCTAGTGGGACGCACAGTATACAATAAACCACCCCCATTAATGTCGTTCTGCCCTTTAGAAGGACACTTGAGGATGTAGGTGGACTATATTTTGTTTTCCTCTGTGCTACTTTGGGGCTTCTCATTACGCTACATGCATTATTATTTACTATATTTTGTCATTTTCTGTTTTTCTTGTCCTGCAAACTTTGTTTAAAAGATTATGCATTTGTTCTGTTCCAAAACCTTGCCTATATGGGCAACATTCTTGGATATCTTAAACGGACAGTATGGAATTTTTCGCCACTAGGGGTCGCTAACCTCTTTACAATAACAAAGGCGTAGTTTGATGATGCAACATTTGCTAAGAACTATGGATCTTGTCATCAACGTCAAGCCGACCGATCTAATAATGTTTATGGATGACTGAATACATCGATGCTTTTATCATGATTGTGATATGAAGCAGTTTGGGATTGCTAAGAGACAGCTATCAGCTCCACACGCGACGCGAGTTCCGCGGATATAAAAGGAATATGGACATTTCATTCTACTGAACTACACATGCAGAATTACAACTCAAAGGTCAGTTTATTAGACAAATTAAACTTGTGAGGTAACGCAACGCTGTTTCACTTGGTCTAACATTACACTATCACACTAAACTGCATTTAAATGTGTTGAAATGTATGTGTTAGTTTGTATGAGACTAGCAGTAAGCTAGATCAACATTAGAATAACATACATATCATATTCTAACATTTTATCATTGTTGAACTATATAACATTGATTAGTTTTATGTAAATGTGCTCACCTGTTTAATAAAGTAGAAGCGGTCGAAGTCTCGGACCTGGAGCTCTCGTTTATATACTGTCTATGGGAGCTCTAGGCATCTCGAAAACACCGCGCTGATATTTATTCTCGTTTTAGTTCTCATTTTTTATCCAAAGTCTGCTTGCCATGGTCCATAATGTTTGAACGAAACAACAACAGCGTGCAGATAGACATTGCGAACTACACAGTCCACGTCTGTCGCCTTGGTTACTATCAGAGGGCTCTGGTTCATAGCTCTGGTTGCTATGGCAGTACGAGCGGAAACCAGGGACAACGCGGATATGACACCATTGACAGCGACAAAACGGAAATAAAGAAACGGGACGTGTCTTCGAATTAAATTACAAATTTCTCCTGGTTTGAAAGTTGTTGGAAACAGTCGGGATAATGTAAGTACACAACAAAAAAATATATATAACATAGATATAGTGATTTTTGAATGAAGTAAACACATTTAAATATATTTGGTGAATTGGACAAAATTAAGTTGTGACAAAATGTTAAATTGTGTTAGAATGTAGTAAAGTAAAGTTTTACAAAATAAAAATACTCAAAGTAAAGATACTTGAAAAATGCTTTGTTACTGTATTAAAATATATATATATATATTTAAAAAAAAAAAAAAAATCAGCTAGTTGCCAAAGTTTAGTTTTTTGTTTGAAGTTCTAAATAACTAAAACTAAACAAACTAAAACTTGAAAAAGTGACAAAAACGTGCAACAAAAAAAAAAAAAAAAAAAAAAATGGAATTCAAAATATTAACAAAGACTATAGTGTACGAATGATACTAAAATAACACTAATTATGAGTTTCCATTTTGGTTGCTTGTGTAGACGGTTTACATTGAGGCAGATCAATAGGTTTTGAAACAGATTTAATGTCAGTGGATTATATATTGAAAGTTTTCATGGAAGTAAAGCCATTCAGCTCCCTCATACTCTTTTTCTTTCTCTTTTTTTAACACTGAGTTCATGGCAACGTTTGAATTAGGGGGTTTAGGACATGTGTGCAATTCCAACTGTCATCTTTCACATCCCAAAGATTTTATTTTTCCTTTAAAGCCACAGCTTAAGGATGAAAAGCGGTTGTAATATGTTCCTGGAACTATGCCCTGCAAAAACACTCTCTTAATCATGTTTTTGATGGTTATGAGATTGTATACACTTATATGCACACACACAAACATTTCATGGATGCATGTTTAAAAAAAGAAATTATAAAGCCATTGCATCCAGACGTGAGGTTTACAGGCCTTCCTCAGATCTGTGCATGAAGTAAGGCCAGAACAAAAGCCTGCATGACACATTTCAGTTATGCTAAGTGTCCATTAGAGTTAAAAGAGCCTGAAATAGAAATGGCTAAATTGCTCTTTATGTACCCAGGGTGTTTCTTAGGAGGTGGATGTGAATAAAGTCTCTGTAGATGGCCGTTGTTGAAGGAGGAGGGGGAGATGGACAGATGAGGCAAGTAAACAGGTGCAGGAAGTTTGGATTGGTGCTTTTAGCACAGCTTTATTGAAAGGTGGGCTTCTGTGACAAAGCCAGAACGACGTCGTGACATACCTGAATGAACCAGTCATGCTGTGATAGTTGCTGTGCTGAGCTATTGTGCAGTGACAAATGCTCACTCACAAACAGGACTATGCTATAAAAATAAAATAAAAATTACGATATATTTACTATTTTAAATTTGTATATTTATTATATATTTAGTATATTTTTATAGGCTGCTTTTTAAATATAGTTATTTAAAATGAGCTAATATCAACAGTTCTTGAAAAGTTTGTCACAACTTAATTTCATTGCATGCAATCATGTTTAATTTGTGAAGTTTTTTTTAATTAACATTGGGATTACATGTATAATGTTTTTTTTCTCTCTCTAAAATGTAATACAAGACTAAATTAAAATATAATCATTTATTTATGCCTTGTTGTATACCATGAAACAACTCAGTTGCCAGTGTTCTATGAATATGCAATTTAAGTGTATTAAAATTCGTCAAAGACTTTAGATATACAAAGACGGTGCACTCATATTACTACGAATGGGAGAAAGTGCAACCCGCAATATGACTGAGTAGGTCCCGCCTTCTACATAAAAGAGCCAATCGACAATTGGTAAAGGTATTATGTAGCAAGCAAGCAAGCAAACTTTATTTATAAAGCACTTTACAACGACCGGAGTAGCCCAAAGTGCTGTACAAAACAAACCATAACACTACACAGCTAATGCACTATAAAATACATAGTGAAGTAAGTTAAAATTAAAACATATAAAACAAACAATAACATACAAAATGTCAACTCCCGGTGTTAAAGGCCAAGGAAAATAGATGAGTTTTTAAAAGAGATTTAAAATGAGTAAGTGAAGTGGCCTGTTTTACCGGCTGAGGCAGGTCATTCCACAATTTTGGAGCTGCCACAGCAAAGGCGCGATCCCCTCTGAGTTTACGTTTTGTTTTGGGCACGTGAAGGAGCAGTTTATCGGCTGACCTAAGAGAGCGAATGGGTGTGTGAAGATGTATTAACTCAGAAATATAAGACGGGGCAAGACCATTTAATGATTTGAAAACAAATAAAAGAACTTTAAAATTAATCCTGTACTGTACAGGCAGCCAGTGAAGCGACGCCAAGACGGGTGTAATGTGCTCATATTTACGTACTCCTGTCAAGAGACGTGCTGCAGCGTTTTGCACCATTTGAAGACGAGCTAAAGAAGACCCACTAACCCCCACGAGAAGTGAGTTACAGTAATCCAGCCTGCTAGTAATAAAGGCATGGATTACTGTCTCAAATTGTCGTCTTTCTAAAAAAGGCTTCACTTTGGCCAATTGCCTCAACTGGAAGAAGCCTGTTTTTACCACTGCTCTGATCTGGCTGTCAAAGTTAAGATGAGCATCAATTTTAACCCCTAGGTTAGTGATGACTGGTTTAACATATTGGGCCAAGGCACCCAGCTCAATAGAACTAGTCCCATTTGTACCACCAAAAATCATCACTTCCGTTTTATTTGTATTAAAACTTAAAAAATTAATAGCCATCCAGGCTTTAACATCGTCTAGGCACTCTATTAGCGAACTGACAGTGTCATTCTTTTTAATCGGCATGTATATCTGACTATCATCAGCATAGCAGTGAAAAGATATACCATGTTTCCTAATTACTGAGCCTAGCGGTAGCAAATACAATGAAAATAGAAGAGGACCCAGAACTGACCCCTGAGGGACCCCACAAGAGAGAGGTGCAGAAGAGGACTCAGAGTTCCCACAGCTGACACAGAGAGTTCGACCTTCCAGATATGATCTGAACCATTCAAGCGCTATACCTTTTATGCCCACACAATGCTCCAATCGAGAAATCAAAATTTCATGGTCCACAGTATCAAATGCAGCCGTTAGGTCAAGAAGCACAAGAACAACATAATTTCCAGAATCTGTGGCTAAATAAATATCATTAAAAACTTTTAAAAGAGCGGATTCGGTGCTGTGTAAAGATTTGAAGCCGGACTGGAATACCTCAAGGGTATTGTTATCTTTCAAAAAAGCCATTATTTGATTGCAGACTATCTTTTCAAGGATTTTCGAAATAAAAGGCAGTTTTGAAATAGGCCTAAAATTAGCAAGATCTGTAGGATCAAGACCAGGTTTTTTAAGTAGAGGTTGCACTACAGCGTGTTTAAAAATTTTAGGGACCACACCTGAGGACAGACTGCTATTAGCAACTGCAAGAACAGACGGTCCTATAGTAGAAAAAACCTCCTTAAAGAATCGAGGAGGAATAGCATCTTGTGGTGAACCTGAGGGCTTCAAATTTCCAACAATCTCCTGTAACATACACAAAGTCACAGGTTCAAACTTATCAAATGTCGCAGAGCAGATAACAGAGACTGAGGGGTCACAGGCAGAAGGTGAAATTAGAGCTCTAATAGAAGTGATTTTATCATTAAAAAAGCGTAAAAAATTTTCACAGGCAGCCGAAGACTCATCAACACAAACAGTTTGTGGAACATTAATAACTGAGTCAATAGTTTTAAATAGAACGCGAGGCTTATTACTGTTCAAAAAGATGATCTCAGAGATATACATTCTTTTAGCATCCTTCACAATCGACTGATAGTGACGCCAGCATTCCCGTAGCATTTGAAATGACACTTGCAGTCTATCCTTTTTCCATTTACGCTCAACTTGACGGCACCTGCGTCTAGCAGCACGCACCGTGTCATTTCGCCATGGTTCAAATTTAGTTTTCGGTTGCCTGACTTTTAATGGAGCCACAGTATCTATAACAGATTGACAGGTGGAGTGTAACCATGAGCAAAGCTCGTCTGAATCACACATATGCTGTGGTATACAATAATTCTGATTAAAAACAGAAGAAAATTTAACAGCAGTAGTAGAGTTAATAATGCGGCAGGGCCGAGCAACAGTACAGGGTTTGTTTGTACTATAGTCCAAGGCAAACTCAAATAGTATAGGCATATGATCAGAGAACACTGCGTCACCGATCTCTAGATTGTAAACAGGCAACCCAAAAGATAAAATAAGATCAAGTGTATGTCCACGTTCATGCGTGGGGCCAGACACAAACTGCGTGAGATTAAAAGAGTCAATAAGAGACAAAAAATCCCTTGCCATTGGGGCGTCAGTACAACACACATGGACATTAAAATCCCCAATAATGAGGACGCGGTCATATTCCGGCATTATTTCAGCCAGAAAAATAGAAAACTCATTTATAAAGTCCTTATTGTATTTTGGAGGCCGATAGACCACTGCACATAATACAGTATAAGAACGACCCAGCTCAAATAAACAGAGTTCAAAACTGCTAAAAGGTGTTGATAAAAATCTCTGTTTACATTTATAAGTGTTTTTATAAATTAAAAAAATTTGTTATAAATTTGTTTTTATAAATTTTTATAAATTTTATTATGTAGTAATATATGTGGTCCCATTCTATGTCAATAGCATAGCAGTGCATACGACACAGCTCACACAAGTCACTTTCAAACCAAGCAGCTTTCTGTTGGTCAACTTCAGTTGAATTCAGTTGACCAACTTAAACATGAATGAAATCTGCATGGGGAACTTTTTCCTCCTCACGTGAAATTTAAAATGACCTGATTTTGCCTATAAAATTTAGCAGAAATGTGACCGCACCATTAAAGTAGGATGACTTTGGCACATATGTTCTGATATGATGCATATGTCCAGAGTGCAGACATATTCTAAATCATGTTGCTGTTTCATCTAGTTAGTTACTATTTTGAATAAATGTTAATTCATGCATATGTTACTGACATGCTTACATTTCCTCAAGTGTACTTGTATTGCCACATCTGTCTTGCTGCATCTGTTTATTTAATGCTTAAGCATTGCTTAAGATGGTCTGTGTACATAGTGCGCCTATTCATTCCGTAAAGAGGTGATTTGATTCTGCTGCTATACGAATGCTTAATTGTGTTCCAACCTAATTGGATGTTTGTTTTACGGATCAGCTTTGTGCCTCTCTAATTGGTTGATTCTTTAATTATTTATAGCCTAATGTTTTCAGGAGTATTCAATGTGCGCACTTGTGTGTGTTTAGTAGTGACCAACTGAGGAGTCTCTAGATAAGAGCTCGTCAAGCCTGTTCATTTAGAGTCATTGTAAAATGTGTCCCTGTAATTCTTAAATGAATTGAGGACGATGGAAATTAAAAAGCAACGGTTGTTGTATTATGTTTTCAGAGCATGTTTGCCCATGTTTGGCAGTCGATAAGGTTGTATTACACAGAGTAGGACTCTGCATATAAAAAATGAATTAACAGCTCTTCCTGTGAATCAACTAGTTTAAAGCACAAACAGTACAGGCCTTTTTGGATCCCAGTGCTACACACTTCATCTCTACAGTCGTTTTTTTTTTATGTTTTTTTTTTTATTAGATTTGGTTTAGTTGGTGAATTAAACATTTAAGATCTGTTCCAAAATCTAGCTTACTTAGCAAAATGTTAGCTTGGCAACATTTCAGGCTTTATACTGATGTGAGGCAAGCTCAAAACACTCTCTGGAAATGGCAAGTACTTTTTATTTACTACTGAGAAAAATGTATTTTTGAAACAAAATAAATATCTAGTCCAAAATTGATTGATTGTATTGTATTTTTGTAGGGTATCAAGCCATTATCTTAGTGTTATGGTAACGTCAGTGACAAGTAAAATCCCATTCATTACTGTACTCTGTCTACATTTTAACAATAATGCATAAATCTTTAAAGACAAACATTATGATGATGTAGAATCCAAAAGTGTGTGTGATTTCAACTTAATTTTACCATTCATCGTTTCTGATTCAAATGATGTCATTTCCAATGCATAATGTGAAGTTATTAATTCACTCATAACATAATGTAGGTACCTAATTTTGTACATTTGTCTGATTTTTTTTTTTTTTTTTTTTTTTCTTGAAATCATTTTTGACATTTTTCCTCTCAGAGCTGTTTGAATTTGTTCATGGCTTAACACTCTTTATTGTGGAATATTTTTAAATCTCTGTGGACAACATGAATGGAAAGTATACTGTACTTCTGCAACCAAGGCAGTTGAAAAAAAATGGGCGGTCACTGTTGAGCTCTATTGAAATCAACTGAGCGCAAGTCGAGTCTCTTGTGTGTTTCGTGTATGGATCCATTTGTGCCACGTACACAAGTGACAGTTTATGGAGTTGCTATATGAAAAGCATTTCCAATCATTCACTTACAAAGTTCCATTTCAATTGGGACGTCGCTATTGAAGATAAGTGCTTGTGTAGACTGTAAACAGTGAGGCAGCTCTATAAGTTCTGGAACTGAATTGCTCAATAACTTTGATAAAATTACATTTAGAATGTCTTTTTGACACGAGTGACGCTAATAAGAGGTTAGTTGCCCTGCAGGGTATCTTTAGCAGACATGGCTGATGATTCACCAAGCACAGAGCCCTCTTTTCAGTTTCGCTATTGAAATATTGATTGATAAGTCTCCGTATGATGTGTCATCTCCCTTCAGTGTTTCTAAATGAGCCATTTCTCATTTCCACCCAGATTCTGTGTGCATATATTGGTTTTAGATGACATGTCAGTAATCTCAGATGGAGACAGAAGAAGGGTTACATTGGTCACCGGAGAAGGTACTGAGCACTTCCCGAATAACGTGCAGCCCACACATACTTACAGATAGTGCTTTGTGTAAACTTTAGTTTGTTCGTTTCAGTCTGCTGTACTCTAAACCTTATTCTTGCTATTTTTCACATTTGTGACTCAATCTTGTTGTTCAGGAGAGCGGGCTTATGACAAGAACATAAACTTAAAAAACAAGAACTAAATGGGAAACTACGCTGTCCAGCAAAGCCACCCCCCACCCCACCCCCACACACAAAAAAAAAACAAAAAAACAAAGGCAAATGGTTAAAGGAGAACTCCGGTCAATTTTAACATTGAGCTCATTTTTTTGTACATTTGGAGTGCTGTCAATACAGAGAACAACGACAAAAATCGGTGTTGCCTACACCGTGTTATCCTCTTTTTAAAATTTGCACCCTGTTGACTTCAATGGGGCAAGTTTTAAACCTGCTTTTAGCCTCTTAACATCCTTGATGTGTCATTACAAGTGCACAGGTCATGTGAGTGATTCCTTCGGAGTGAACGCGGGTCAATCTGACTGCAGTAGATGTGAAAGATATGAATAAAAATGATATTTATTTAGCCAGCGCTCATACCTGTATTTACATCCTGTTTTCGGTCAAAGTCCATAGTAATCGATTGTCGAGTTCACGCGCATTGGTTTAGTACCTATGATCATGCGCGTGAACTCGACAATCGATTACTATGGACTTTGACCGAAAACAGGATGAAAATTTCATTCTCCCTCCCAACCATTCTTTCACAGTTTGAGCCTGATGAATCTTGGCTTTGTCATCCTGGAATATGGCAATGATGTGTCTTCCAACATGGTTGTTTAAGAAATGAAAAGTTACACTCTCCATCAATTAGGGTTAGAAGAACTGTTGCCAAACATTTAACATGCATACATGCAATCACTGCAATAATGATCCAATCTCTTAAGCATTTTCCTATTCAAATCCAATCAGCAACTTTATTTTTTGGCTGGTCAGTGTTGTGGTACAACAGCTTCTACGGGTTTAATTATATCATGGAGCGACTGCTCTCCACCCAGCTCATTTAAAACAGGCAATTTACCTCTTACTAGAAATAGAAGAAACAAAAAAACAAAACATGGGGTTGAAATGAATGTCAGGAAGGTGGGATAAAAGATTACAAGTTGATAGCATGTTAGAGCTCTTATTAATCCATTTAAAAAAGGCCGCCTAATGGAAAGACAAAAAAAAAAAAAAAATTCTTTCCATGCAAACCCCCCTTCACCTCCTTTTCCACATCTCACAGCGACGGCTCAGACCAGCACCAAATCAAATCAGAGAAAGATAAACAAAACTTCATTAGTTCCTCCAGCTAGGCGGAGGTGAGGTCTACAGTGTTCCCCTCAGCTGAGCCTGCCCTGCTTTAACCCCGCTGTAACTCCCCCGCTTCTGCTTTCGTTCTGCTCTCCTGTGTGGTGAACCGCACATTTGTTTTTAATTGGGAAGGGAATTGACTTTGCATTTGAATCAATGTTCTCACTTGCTCATATACGTACATGCGCATTGAAACAAGACGACTCATTTGGATTATTCAAAGTTAATAATTGGCTGACTTTCCTATGAATCAAGGAAGCAAGGACATAACCGAGTCTTTGTGTGTTTCCAGCTGATTTCTAAGCACAGTTCTCTTGCGGAAAATGTCTTTTTGTGATGCGTTTCTTAAGTAGAATATTAGCTAATCTTGCCTTGGTACTATAAGACATGCAACAACTATTTGTGTATGCTTCAAATGGTCACACTACTGATAATCATTAAAGTACTTTCACAGATTTTTAGAATAACACTCTCATTTCACAGACCAGTAAGGCAGTAAATGCTTCCCAAAACAATGCAGAATTGAATCTTAATAATTCATATGGCACAACTGCATCCTGCAAGGCTAATCCCTGTGATGAGGAGCACCTAAAAATTAACATTCTCATCTGACACCAAAATATTTTCTGTTTTCAGTTGTAATTTAATGTGATGCCCTTTTTTATTATTATTCTCAATATGAATGTAGGCAAGGTTATACAGTGAATAATGACATTTTTGGGCGGTTTCATCTAAATGCAAAGTTATTGTATGGCTTCAGAACTACTTTTTTGATTGTTTTTAAATAATGTTAAAAACATTTCTTTTTTTTTTTTAAATAAAATAATAATTAATTTATATATTAGTATTTCATTTTATAATTCCATCTAATAAATGAAATGTTGCTTGTTTGGCTGTCCCTGGTTTCTGTAAATTATGCTGTTGTTGTATGGCATCTCTAGTTTTGTGTTCAACAGAAAAACAAATAATAGCATGCTGGTTTGGAACAATATGAGGGTGAGTAAATAATGACAGAAGTTTCTTTTTTTTTGGCTGAACTCTTCCTTTCAACATGGCCTTTTGTGATGATGGTGTATTGAGACCACAAAATGTAATGCAGCTTTAGTTTTTGGCAGCGTTAACATTGGGCACTTTGCTCTCTAATCCATTTCTCCCTGGGAAAGAGAGCATGAATGAGAGAGTGGGTATGTTAATAAAGGTGCTCTGGTACAACACATGCTTGGACATTCTTTTTTTGTGTATGTGTATGAGTGAGTCACACATTCTCTTATGAATTTTAAGGTTTTGCACATAGGCTGAAAATCATTTGGAAATAGTCTGAATAACCTGGTCACATTGTAACATTGTATACCTCAAAAGACATGACGACAACAACAATAGTAGGCTAATGCTTGTTTTCTCTTCACAGACAGCATTGAAGACTACATTCAGACCACTTCATCACACGTGGACTCAGCCAATCAGGAGCTTGCAAAAGCCAGTCATTATCAGGTATGTTATTGACTTCTTGGAAAGCTACTGCATTATGTCACACAAAAAGCAGTTTGGTACAGTGTGTAAAAGGAGTCTTTCGATAACTATGAACACAATTATTGTTACAGGTTTGTTTATTAGATTCAGCTGACATCACACAGTGAGATTTTCAACATGCTGTACCAATTACCTGACGGGTAGACCATAAACCTATTTGAAAATTTGTCATTGATTGTTCACTTGCTCAGTTTAAGTATTAAGTGTTGTGTTTGTTGAAACAGAATGGCTGTGTATTACACCTTTGTCTATCCTGGTGCCATGCATAATTAACTCATTTAATGGATGTTTTTATTCAAATTGACTTCATTTGCATTCAAAGAATTTATTTTATCAGCCATCAGTTTATGCATTCCCTTGAAACCAAAATCAATGTTTTGGCTATATAATCTTGAACATGGTGGTTGCAAACACTTAGATGAAATGATAAATTAATCATTTGCAATGATACATACATTATTAAACGTACAAAGCACGTAGCTTTTTGTGTTGCCACTTTTTATTGCTCATTGAACAATTGTAAATAATTGTTAAACTTGATTTTGTTACCTATGAGATACAAAATGGATTTTTATACTAAATAAATTACCCATTTCAACAATCTACTCGATCACAACAACAGGTTACATATGATGTCCCCTGGCTATCTTTAATAATATATTGACAAAATTGTCATTGTATAATGAAAAATCTCCACTTGCATGCTTCCAAACATTTGAACGGGATGTGGTATGTGTTCATTTTCTTTTGGATATTTTGGTAACACTTTATTTTGATGGTCCCTTTTAAACATTCTGTTAACTATAAGTAACTTTGCAACTACAACTAACTCTCATTAGAGTATTAGTAGACTGTCTGCGTAATTTCTGCAAACACTTTATTGTGATTCTCCTCTAACAGACACTATACTGACTATAAGTAACTTTTCAACTGCATGTCAACTTATTCTAACCCTAACCTTACCAGTCTACTAATACTCTACTAATACTCTAATGAGAGTTAATAGACATGTACAGTAGGTGCAATGTTACTTCTAGACAACCGAATGTGTTAAAGGGACCATCAAAATAAAGTGAAACCGAATTTTTTTCTAGGTTTCTCCACCTCATTGACTCCCCCAGTCGGCCTTATAGAAATCATTTCACCTCATCATCATTTACTTCATATCTCTGTTGTCATACTGAGACACTTTCAACCGTTGTTGTCCGCTTAGAGCATATGTGCACCTTTTTCTACTGTACTTTGACAACCCCAAACTTACACTTTGACCTTTGTTTTCTTATATTCCTGTCTGAATAGAGCAGTTGGTGTTGGTTGTGGCCTTTTCGCATCGTTCTTCTCTGGGGTTCACAATAAAAACACTGGCTAATAATGGGTGGTCATGCACGTGTGCTCTCACACGTTCATGCGTTTGTGTTTCTACTGTACGTTCACCGGTTCCCATATATGTGAGTTTGTGTGTCAAATCAAATGAAGGTCCCAAAGAGGTGCTTTAGCATTCCTCTCTTGGCCGTAGTTTTCTCGCCTCTTCCTTCCTCCACTTACAAGAGCGCAAGGGAGTAAATGAGTGAGTAGCAACAGCTTTTGGATTAATTGTCATTTCATTATCTCAAGGAGAGCTCAGCCGTGACCACACTCACGCAGAGCAATTTAGCACTTCGTCGGTCCCGCTGCCGCCCACCCCGAGGGGAGGAGGGAAGCGCTCCTGGCTTAGGGCGCTACCCCATTTCCTTCCGAACATCTCCCATAAACCCACAGTGTTGAACATTGCGCACGCAAGTCAATTAAAAATAGCAAGTAATTTTCTTTCTGTGGCCCAAAATGTCAGTTAACCGAACGCAGGAAATAAATTGAATCTATAATCCATCAAGCCAAAAGCAGTTCCTCTCCGCTCTTGGAAGGTCTGTAAATGACAAGAATGATGTTGTATCAGCCCCATCAGAGTTCAATGGACCACGATGGAACATGATTGTTCATTACCATGCTGCTGCTCCAAACTCTAAACTCAAATGAACAGACAGTGAACAGAGTTCACACCATAATACAGACTCCAGACTTCAATTACCATTATTCATTTTCTCACTCTCTCCATTACAAGGCCATTTTGTGATGTGGAAAAGTGCTTTACTGGGTGCTTAGTTAAGTTAACCTTAACCTTAGTTAAGTTTATTCAATTCAGTTCTAAGGTCAGGAAGTATTTACTTTTAAAATTAGTATGTCCATTTTCCCGATTTACTGCTTTATACAGTAATGGCATAACTTTTATAATTAACATAGATTTTAGACTCACTATTTGTAGTTATTTTCTCCATTTTTGCTCCTCAACGCAAATATTGAACATAGCCACAGCAGAAAACAAAAGATTCAATGACTCACTCATAAACAGTCAATTGAATTATTATTATTATACTGTAACCATTCACTATTTATACAGCATATATATCATTCACTATACTCTGTACATACCCATATTGTGAGTCATTGATTCACTCATTAAACCAATTCAGGAACGAAACAATTGACTGTATTTATGAGTGAGTCTTTGAAATCATTCAAAGTTTTGGTTTTTGGTAAAAGAAAAAAAAAATATTGGTAAAGTTTTTGAAATAACACTCTTAAGGTCACCAAAGCTGCATTTATTTAATATTTTTTAAAATTTACACTAAATTACACTTTTTTCTTTTTTTATGCAATTTATTGAATTTATTTATTTGAAGAAGAAGAAGACAAGGTTGGGAGTCACTGCCCTTGCTGAGATAAGACATAAAAAATGAGCATGGTAATCTAGTAAAAAAACAATAACATAACCACTATTGCGCAACAAATTTGTTCACATTTTTTCACAGATTATTGCTTACACATAGCTCATATCTGGTGTGTACTAGAATTTTTTTTGTGTGTGTGGGTCGTGTTAGGCTCTATTTATGTCAGTTGGATGATCTCGTGGCCTGCAGAGTGTGACAGTGAGCGTGGTGTTGGATTATTATTTGCTATCTGGTTGTACATAAGCCGCATGTTGTCCCGATTGCACTGAATCCATGCAGACCAGACGGCTTATGTGTGTGCCCAGAGCAGATTCACTGCTTCAGCATACCCTCGGTAACCCTTCCTCCCACACACACGAAACATAAGGGAGCCAAAGCGTGATCTAAGGGGGCAGAATGAAATTCAATTTATTAGTATCACTATTACTGTTGCGAATGCTTTGGGTTAGGGACTTGATGATACCTCATATCATGCAGTTTGTGCTGTTACTTTACTGAGCAATCAGACTTTTGATTTTCCTCTGGTAGATGATAAAATGGGCAAAAAATAAAATGTAATTTATTTATAGTAAAGGATGGATCCGAGTTATATCTGGGGACCATTATCTGTTGCCTTTGGCTGGTTGGGGTTGACAGTTAGGCCTGGTTTCACAGACAGGGCTTAGATTAAGCCAGGATTAGGCCTTAGTTCAATTAGGACATTTAAGTAGCTTTTATAAACGTGCCTTAGAAATTACTGGTGTGCATCTTGAGACAAAACAATGGCACTGACATATCTTAAAATATATCAGTGCCATTGTTTTGTCTCAAGATGCACACCAGTAATTTCTAGGGCACGTTTATAAAAGTTGTTTTCAGTTAAAACAGCGCAAACATGCATTTTAGTCTGGGACTAGGCAGGGGCACGGGAAGTGGGGGTGCTGTTTTCACAGGATTGTAAAGGTAACACAAATATTTGTTCATTTACATTTATTCATTTTAAGCATTTAGTAATTTATTTGTAATAAACACTTTAAGTGGGCTATTTAAAAAGTGTTAGCACTATTTATAGCCTATGTTAAATGATGTTTTTTAAAACATACGCGCAGAGTGTGACATCATATTGTGTGTGCGCGTAGAAAGAATTCGCTCAAATAAAAAGAAACCAAAAATAATAATTGTCTGCAGTCGCTCTACTCCTGAGCGCAGGTCCACTGTCAGTGTTGTGTAAGGTAGGCACTAGCAGCTTTTTTGTGTTCATTTCTATTTCCTGTCGCTGAGCAGGCTCTTTTATTGTATATGACAGTGTAAACAGCCCAAAACCCTTTTATTTAAAGGCTTAATTTATGTCCCGTAGACCGGTTCGTTGCATTACGATTGAAAGCAGTGTCAATAATGTCAAAAATGTGATGTGCAGTCAAGTTCGTGTGTGTGTATGCTGTTTAAATGAGTGTTCTCACCGATACGCTTGTTGTGATTCGCGGAGTTTTGACGAGTTTTATAGACTTGATGTAGTTTCTTATTCAAAACTGAATCAACATTGAACTGACTCGAGCTGAATAATGACGCTATTGTTGAGCTTTACAAAGTTGAGCTTTACAAAGTTATTGAACTGAACTGACTTCAACAGAATAATGAATTGTTTGCATCAAATCTGTTATTTTCCTGTTTATTACATAGAAGCTGCTTTGAAACAATCTCTATTGTAAATAAAGATGACTTGACTTGATTTGACCATTATGCCCTCTTTTGACCTGGCAGAAACAACCAAAACCAGCCTAACACCTCTTAGTAACCACATAGCAACACTTAGCAACCACCCTAGTAACTTATTAAAAATTACTTAGAACAACTTAGCATCTGTATACTGTAGCAAAGCCCTGCCAACATTTGTTGCATGGAAAAGCATCACCCACATCTTCTCCTGAAGATGTAAAATTTTGTTACATCCAATATTTGCTTTACGCTGGTGCATCTTCCACTCTCGTTGTCAAAATGTGGTGTATGACTAAAAATAGGCTTATATTATAACGAGAAAACATCTTTGTGGTTTACTCGTTCTGTACAAGTGAATTGCTCTTTTTTGTTGAAAGTTTGTCAGGTTTGTGTAATGAATGCAGAAAGCAGCTGATCAGTGCTATGTCATGCTGTGATCAGGCACAGCAATGCAAATCAATCATGCTGTGTAATTTAGGTAACGGTGATGAATGGAGTTTAGATGGTTGTGATGACTGCCACAAAGGCCTGTATGTAATATTGGAGCTGAAGTGTAATGAATATGTATGTGAATGAGGGGATGCTGTAGAGAGTTTAGCATAGGAACATTATTCTCCATGAGTTGGAATGTGGCAATGTTGGGATGCAATAGCCTAGCTTACTTATAAAAATACGCTACAGCGATTGAAACAGATGGTGAGACTGTGGCACTTACAGTATAGGGATGTACTGATGCAGACATTAACTGATACTGAAAGCCCATACTATTATATTGTATTATATTATATTCCCTTTAAGAATGTAAATAGATTTGTTTATATAGTCATAATGATTCCTAATGACTTAAGTGCTACCTTTTTCAAAATAATCAGCACCAAACTTTTCAATAACTGTCCCTCTTAACAGGGTTTCTCAAACTCGGTCCTGGAGGGCCACTGTCCTGCACAGTTTAGCTCCAACCCTGATGAAACACACCTAGCTGTGAGTTTCTAGTGATCCTGAAGACATTGATTAGCTTGCTCAGGTGTGTTTGATCAGGGTTGGAGCTAAACTCTGCAGGACAGCGGCCCTCCAGGACCGAGTTTGAGAAACCCTGCTCTTAACAATTCATATAAAGCAGCTGCTGCATTTTCTACAATTACGAAAACTGTAATTCAAACATTTGGCAATCTAGAGATGTCCAAATAAAAATAATTTGCTTGTCATCTCAGACTTCTGTAGGTGTCAGGATCAAGGTACAACATTAAAACCCTCCTTATAACTCTTTCTTCCACTGAGTTTTCATGTACTTGTGTACAGCAGCCTAAGGCAAAGAACGACGTGCTTTTTTATTCATTTTGCCGAAGGCTGAACTGCAAAGTGGGGACCTCAAGTTCCTGTTTATTTGCTGTGTCTTTTAAACATCATAATCAGGAAGACTTGGATTCTGAATTTTTATGTAAATTACACGTAAGCCGATTACAAGCCAGGCAGTGGCAGCGCAAACATTATTTATTTTATGGACCTTCAATTTTCTGAGCAGATGAGATAAAGGCAGAATAATATAATGACGGTAATCATCATGCTGCGTTATTATATTACAAAGATGTTTCTCATGTCACACAAGGCAAATGACTCTCTGCCCCCTCTTTCTCTCTCTTAAAACCAATGTCATTCACATTATGAGTTGGTCCAGCAGAAACAGTATGTTGCACTTCCCCTCATATAAATGTGTTTTACAAGTGGAAAATTGGTTTTCATATGTTACATCTGATGTAAAACCATATAAATTTAGGGGAAAAAATGCCCAAGAATTAAATGACCCTCCGACTTCATCCTCAGGTGGAAAATAGTTCTACTAGTGGCCTAAATATAGTTCTGATAAAACCCATTACAATTAAAACTATAGTATACCCTACCGTAAAAATTTACTCTTGTCATTCCCAGGAATAAAAATATATTTTATATTTATATATTCATTGTTTTGAGGGGGGCTCAAAAACATTAGAATGCTTCACTGAATTCATTTTCAATATTTAAGAGATTGTTTCAGTGAAGCATATTAATGTTTTTGAGCCCCCACAATGAATTGATCATAAGTGACTGTAAAGACTTTTTTTTTTTTGACCTTTTTATTCATCAAAGAGTACTGAAAGGAAAAATATCATGGTTTCCTCAAAAATATTAAGCAGCACAACTGCTTTCAACATTGATAATAATGATAATAATAAGAAATGTTTCCTGAGCACCAAATCAGCATATTACAATGAATTCTGAAGGATCATGTGACACTGAAGACTAGAGAAAAGATGCTGAAAATGTATTTTCAATTGTAATAATTTCACAATATTGCTGTCAGAATTGATGAGCATGAGACTTTTTTCAAAAACAGTAGTGACATCAGTGCATTTTTGCACAAAGTGAAAATATTTAAGAACTACATCAAAGCTTCTAATGAAATTACCAGCACATATTCATACAGTAGTTTAATCATTTATAGGACTACCCTAAAAAACTTTTTCTATATCAAGGTGCTTTAGTTTTAGTGCCTCTACAGCAGCTTGACTAAATTGGGCACTTGGAGTGGGAGAAAATTCATTTCCCTTTTCCTTTTCTCTCCTCTCGCCGGCACTTCACTCCATCAGCTTCCCTTTCATCCTTAAGTCATTTTCCCTTTCTCTTTCTCACTCTGTGAATGTGTGCACTCTCCATCTCCACCTCGCCTCCCCACCGCAGCATCAGGAAAAAAAATCCAAGCTCCAAAATGGAGCAACAGTTGTATTGTCACCTAAAGCTTTTTTTGTTCCCTTTTTACCTGATTTATTTTCCTGTTTTCTCTGAATAACAGAGCAGGCCTAGGATAACACAGAGTGAAAATCAGCGCCAAGAGACTGTATGCTGAGTGATAGAGCGAACGAGGGAGAGAGAGAGAGTGAAAGTTTATAAGGCGCGGTTTTGGAGAAATGTAAGAAAGAAGCGAGGGAATCTATGGTGACCAGCTGCAAGAGAGGAGATAGCAGAGAGAGGCTTTTAATTCCCAATCCCTACAGAGCCTTTGAAAATTACCAATCTTCTTATCACAGACGCAGGGCTGCTTATGCAAATTGTTGTGGAGTGGAACGTTTAAACGGAAAATTACTCGACAGCAGTTTTTTTTTTTCTTCTTCTTCCCTCCCCCCCTCCCTCCCTCCCTCCCCCCCTCCCCCCTCCCCCCTCCCCCCCACATGCACACTTCCACATAGAAAGCCTGTTTCCAGTCTCAGATAAGAAGATGAATTGCTCTTCGCGCTTTGAAGCACGTCAGGATTTAAAGACTCCAGCCTAGCTGTGGTCTACAACTGGTGCTCTTTCTGGCTTTGTCAATAAAAAAAAAAAAAAGGAAGGTATTTCAAAACAACACAGAATCTGCGCTCAGTCCGCGTAATCGGAAAACAACATTTATTGAAACGCACTCAGCAAGCAAATTCTATTCACTGTTGTTTGTTTTTCCCACACTTGTTGGTTGCATTGGCTCTGAACTGGATCTCAGACATGACAAAGCAATTGATAGATTCCTGTCTTAGACGTTGAAAGTCCAAATGACACTTTTAGCTGTTTTCCAAAATTCTTTTGAAAACAGAGTAGGGCTTCCTCCCGCCGCGGCGTCTTATCAGAGCTGAAGAGCATCAGAGAGCCAGATGGGTTTTGCGAACGCTGTTCAGTCAGAACTCGAGCGCGGTGGAGAATGCGGCTCTCTCATGCTTGTCCAACCGCTCTTGACTTTAGGCCACAATTCAATTCTGTCTTTGAGAAATCATTTTCAAAGCATGTCTCTGTATTGAGGAGAGCGCCTATAGAGGTCAATTGATGGCAGCGCCTTCATTTTGTATTGGGGTATTGCGTCGGTGACGAGAAACTGTTTGGAAAATGATTGTGTAATTTTGTTCTTTTATTCCATGCAGGTCCTTTTGTACCTAGACTGGCCAGTTGTATTGGATAATGACTGTTGATTTATTGATTTTAACAGTGGTGTGCGACTGAGAAATAATTTATTTTATGGATTTTTTTTTGTGTGCAAATCTATGTGATATTACGGAGTCTTTCTTTCTGTTGTTATTAGTCTATTAAGAGTAGCTGGATGGTATCTGAATGCATTTTCAGTTACTGTGTCCATCCTCACAAGACTCTATATTTTAACTAGTGTTTTCTATATCTTGAGAGTACGCTGGAAAAAAAAATGTTGCATTGTTTCACGTTACGCCAAGTACCGGCATGAAATTTTGACGTAGACAAACTTTAGAAACAGTCTAGTTTGTTTTTGTTTATGTCATATTTGCATAATTTACTCACCCTCGTGTTGTTTTAAACTTGTGTGCCTTTATTTCTTCTGTGGAGCACAATATAGCAGAACACTGACACAGCATTATGCTGTAATGAAAGTGAATGGTGACCAGGGGCTTTCAAGCTTCACAACTCAATGAATGTGAATATTTGCATATTCAAGAGTAGAAATAAGAATTGAGAGCTACAGCAACAGGAAATATGTTTAAGCAATGCATGCATGGCTTCAGAAGACCTGGAATATAATGCATGTTGTTGAATGGAATACTTTTATAGTGCTATAGACCTTATGTAGCTCCGCCCCTTTTCAGCGCTGCGCTTGTTGTCTTTTGTCTTCCGGTTTGTATTTCCACAGCGATCTTAAGTATTCATGAATGAACTGCCCATTTTAAAATCTTCCCGGTATACTGACATATGTTAAGACATCTGCTTTAAACATTACAATGCTCGTGATAACTTTCGTTAACTCTACAATAAGTAAATCCACTTCACCAGCTAATTACTCTTCGACAGCAATGCCATAGAAATATACAGAGCTACCGCTAAAACAGAAGTTCAAAGACAATATTCTAAAGATGCCTGCGCACTTGTTTCTCTGGCGCATAAGGTCTATAGTGCTTTATAGAGCATGTAAGAGCATGGTCACCATTCACATTGTATGGAAAACATCCTGCCAAACAATTTTTGTGTTAAA
The DNA here is from genome assembly GCF_949319135.1 of Squalius cephalus. Classification (NCBI taxonomy): domain Eukaryota; kingdom Metazoa; phylum Chordata; class Actinopteri; order Cypriniformes; family Leuciscidae; genus Squalius; species Squalius cephalus. Next base: position 10,018,126 of record NC_137136.1, on the reverse strand, counting down.
CCGGGCAAGTTTAAAGGTTTATAATGACATGAAAATGAGTAAATTATGACTAATTAAATTTTTGGGTGAACTGTCATTAATCAAACAGTAACATCTCAAACCTTTTTCTTCTTTTCTTCTGTCTTCCACAGAGGCAGCTAAGGAGGAGGAAGTGTTATCTGCTAATCGCTGGAGTGCTGCTTCTTACTTTGCTTATCATCATTATTGCAGTTTCAGCCAGAAAATGAGAGCAAGACCACTGGTAAGCAATGTCTGTTGTGGCCAGTCTGTAATATAAACAACAACATTAAAAAAAGAAAGTGAGAGAGGATACAATAGGGACAGCACAAATATATGTGTGTGTGTATAAAATATAATACATGTAATCAAAGTCCACTGAAGGCAAACAGAGTTGAACCCATGTACAGTGTTTATTAAATCACAACATGAACAGATACAGAGTAAACAAATACTTGGCTTGACTTGATCCATGAACTAAACTTGACCATGAAACAAAACTCACCATCAGCAGTTACAGGAAACAAACAAAGCTAGACAAGAGAAAATGGTAACATGAGGGCTACATATACACAAAGACTAATGACTACATGAATGACTAAACAAACACAGTGAACCAATCAAAACGTGACACACAAAACAAGGAACAAATCAGAACATGACACGTTCAGCAAAAGGGGCACATGACAGTATCACATTATGGGATAAAGTAATCACATGACAAACAGGAACATGACTATGAGAATTATAGAAATCGAAGACATGAAAACAAACTAAACAAATCAGACGTGACTATAGCATAGTATTTATTATATTAGCATATATTATATTATAAGTAGCAATTTAAGAAAAAAACTTGCTTCCTCATTTCAGTAACTAATAACACAGTCAATCAAAGTAACTTTACCTGCTGTATGTATACCCAAAATACAGAACAGATCATTCTAAACAATTCATTTTGACTGTAGCAGGTCATTTAGAAATCTGTTGTCATCACTGAATACTAGTCAAATATCCAATGCCTCCAACTGCCCCTTGTTTAAAACTTTTAAAGACGATCATCTCCATGAAAAAAAAAAAAAAAAAGGTTTCAAAACAATCTTGCTTGCTTAATTGTTTCTTGACATGTGTGTAACCTGAACCGGCGGATCAGGATACTATTTTTCACTGCGAAAAGCCAATGCGTGAAATCGCTTCAGACTAATATTTCACCCATGGGCAGCCTCTCTGAGGGGACTGGGATTTTATCAGTTAGATGGATTACCTCCTCATTCATCTCTGAAAGGCCAACTGACAATTACACTCTTCTGTTATTCATTTATCCTCACAATCTACTTTTATTCGTTCATTGACTCATTCATTAGTTCATTGGTTTTTCTCATTCATCTATCTGTGTGAGGAGGAAGAGTGTTGGAAACTGGGTGAGGACTGACTCCATTTCCATGATATGTTTATCTGTGTGTTCGATCTCTCGCGGCCTCCCTCGGGGAGACGAGGCTGAGTGACAGCCTGGACTCCCTCTCGTATCGATCCGTACCCTCTCCGCTCTCCCGCTTTTCCTCTGGCAACACGCACACACCTCCTTTTATGTGGTGTGTGTGAAACTGAAAGTAGATAGCATCTTTAATTAAGTAGCTCTTAACTCGCATTTGTGAAATAGAGTGAAACACTGAGCATAAGTTGTTTGAACTTTAGTGCTAAGATCTCATCTTTTACCAAGCGCTTGAGCAAATAAGAACAGTTGAGAGATTTTGTCACTAAAAACATCACTCAACTCAAGCATGCTTGGCCATATGCACTGTTTGCAAATGGAGAACTCTTAAGTACTAATTGATGTATTGATGTATATTGATGTAATTTCAGTATTCCAACACTCCTGTCGTTTTGACCTACAACTCATTTATGCTGTTATTATCTCTTTTATAATTTAAATAAAATCTTTTTTAGAAGAAACTGTAAGTGGTGCTTTTGCTGTCATGTTATGTGGTTGCTAGGGTGTGTGTTTTAGGTTGCTGGGTGGTTGACGACTGGCTCAATTCAGAAGAGTACCCACAATATTGATTTCTGTATGGCTTGGGTCCCATTTTTGAATAAGAATAGGGAAGTTCACACCACTACTGTGATGATAATGACACAAAGGACCAATATTTCAGAATGATTTTTTTTTTCAGCTTATGAATAAATAAAAATTCTGCCTGAAAGAGCTTAAGCATATAAGATAGATAGATAGATGGATGGATGGATGTGTGGATGGATGGATAGATAGATTCGAATGAGCGTCTGCAACCGTACTGTTATCACTGTAAAGCTGCTTTGAAACATTCTGTTTTGTATAAAGGGCTATATAAATCAAGGTGACTTAGTATAAATATCTATATCAATAGACTTCAGCAACTGATTCTGCTAAACTAAAACAATACAAGAAGACAAAGTTATTAGCTAATATGTAAAAATAAAATATAGTAAAAGTAAAAATATTAAAAAGTAACTGATTAAAAACTGTAATACTGAGTTAATGCATATAAAAACCCAAAACATTCTCACCTGTGAAAGGTTATCCCATTTCTTTGGGAATTTAAATCTTTGCGGTTTCCCAACCAGAATCTGCGAAAGATTGATTGTTACGGTGAATGATGACACACTGTCTGTTCCAAGATGGTGGGCTCGCCGTCTGAGCAGTCAAATGTGGAATCTATGTATAAATTGAAATGGTCTATGGAGTTTGACAAGGAAGGCATTTCAATAAATAACCTTGTGCTAATCTTGAACAACCTAAACGTCACCTAGTAAAAACAACTTGATCATACCTAGATTTGAAATTACAAAAAAGGATTTATATCTTATGAAGTTTTCCTTATGAAATTTTTATGGTTTCACCCTAAGCTGCACTGTTTGGTATAGTGTCATAAAGACTATGCGCTCAGGAGAACTTGCCAGCTTGTGCTAGGAACCGGCTCCAAAAGCTGCATATATTGAGAATTAACAGCTCTGAATCTATGTAAATACGGGCCATTCGGTTCTGCTGAGACTTTTTTTTTCATGCACTGCACAGTTTGTGATTATCTCTTTCTACATTTTCTACATTTTATTATCCCTGGTTGCCAAACACTAAAAAGATACACCTTAGACCCCCCCCCCTTTTTTTCAGAACTTTTTATTTACTTTTATTTAGGCCTACTTATCAAACTTTTCTCTTATTTATGTTTTTTTTTTTTGCTTTATTTATTTGTTCATTGTAATTTCTTTATTTAAATGATCTGGTGTGTTTTTTAGTTAGTTGGCTAACTTCTAGTTGGTCAGACTAGTTCTTAAGACAGTTCCCTTTCGAAAGGGAACAGAGGTTACAGTGTAGCCTAGACGTTTATGTAACTGGCTCATGATCAAAGGTTCACAGGAGGTGAGATAAATGTTAATGCCAGGTGTAAATATGATTTTGTGATCTGATTACCCAAAACTTGCGTTAATACCAGGTGTTGATATGGCCTTAGATGGTTAGAATAAGTTAGAAGTGACAAATCTGAGGGGTTGATAGTGAGAACCTGAATAAAAAGGAGCACAGGATGTTGGAAACAGACATGGTGGCAGAGGGAAGAGCGCAGTGCATAATATATCAGTTTAATGATTCAGCAATGACAGAAATAACCAGAGAGCTGCTTTGCCTCTCAAATCAATAGCCCTGCACTTTATGGTGCTCTAAATAATGCAATAACTGCTCCTTGACACTTATTCCTGCGAGTTGTGTTGCCAGTGCTGCCCTCACATCTTGTTTACAGACTCATTTGGGTGAAAGGGATCTTTTAATATGCATGTCAGCGCCATGAACTAACTACAGCCATCCCGTCAACTCTGAGCTGTTGAAATTGAGAGCAATTTGAGAGCGGCCCCAACTCATTTAGTCACCAATTGCTTAAAATGAACCCTCAACAGCAGACAACAGACTATTACTGCGTTTTAATGTTGTGACCGTTATGCATTATCTTTAGAAGCATTTATATCCCCATCTGTCAGCCGGTTTGACAAGGGACGTGAGAATCTTTGAGCATTTTCTGACCCCATGGTGTCTGGACCCCTGAAGAGCATCACCTCTTATCTCATGTCAGCAAATGTCTAGATAGAATGTGATTTTTGAACGTGAAATTTCGATTTTGTTTAGTGAATTGGCACATTTGTTGTTATGCTGGTGGCTGAGTGAAGAAATGTGGTTTTCATGTTTTTCAAATGTACCTATTTTATGTTGCTTTCTGAAAAAAAAGCTATTAGTTTATTTTAGTCTGTGAAGCATTTCTTATAGATATTCTAGAGCTGTTCATTCATCATGCCATAATTTGTGGTATGATGGTTATCCAATTCACATGAAGCCACATATTTGGTAGCCGAAGTCCTAATCTACCGTTAAAAAGTTTTTGTCTGCAAGGATGCATTAAATTAGTCAAAGGACTACTACTTTGTTACAAGAAAAAAAAAAAACATTTCAAATAAATACTATTCTTTTAAAATTTGTATTTATCAAAGAAAAAATACTGAGCAGCACAATTTGATGATAATAATAGTTTACGTTACTTACTTAAACACCAAATTAGCCTATTAGAATATTCAAATGATTTCTGAGGGATCATGTGACACTGAAGACTAATGATGCATCACAGAAATAAATATGCACATTTGAGTAAATTTAAACTTACATTTTTAAACGAAATGCTTAAACTTCATACTTGTCATGTTCACTGCATGTAATTTATGCTGTCAGACAAAGCGTGGATGTAATGACACAGTAATTAAGTATAGCGTATATCATACAGGTATAAATACTTTTTTATTGATTATTAAATTGTTTAATTAAGGTTCATAGTTTCCATGACAGGTTTCAAAACCAATATTTTCACTACTGGAGCTGCCAGTTTGCTAAGTTTTAAATGATTATTAAACAGCAAGCACAAACTATGCACAAGCGGCAGCCCTTCAAATTCACTCACTTGTTTTCATTCACTCCTTCAAGTAAACTATATTATGGACTAATGTAGGGAATAGTAAATGAGGGTATGGGTGTGATTTTGAACACATATCCCTTATTTTACTGATAAACCACTTTAAAAAAAAAAAGTCTCTTTGAGTTTTCCTCATGGAGATTTCAATGTAGGTTTTTCAAAGGGATTGTCTATATTTGTGGGCACATTTGGCACAGCAAAGTATAGCAAAATCTGACTAGACTCGAAATAAAACAGAAGATCAATCCCATTGTGTTGCTTACAGTTTTATTGCTAGTAGCCTATATTTCGCTCTAGATTAAATGTCAGAACACTATTGCAAGATATATATTTGCCGCCTTTAAATTGGCTTCCTTGTATTTATATAAATAACAACAGTCTGTACATTGTAATATCAGCTTATGGCACATTTGGAGGTCTTATATGATGATTTCGGTCACATCATGTCTTTATTTACAGGGTTTTGTGAATGTGTAAGTACGAAAGAACATGTAAATATACATTCTACATTACAAATATGACTTGTCTTTTTAAGATTGTACACTTATAGACAATTCTCTTTTTTTAGGTAAAAGTCTAGGTTTGGCCGTGCTGTTGTATAAATATTTTTTTGTGACACACTCGCAAAACACTCAACACTGTGTAAAAAGGAACCTGAATTGAATTATGAATTGGCCTCGGATACCTCTATTCGTACACAACAAAGCATCAAGCTCTTCACTGACTTGTTTTGAATTTCTAGGAAATGTGTTGCCAGATCTCCTGAAGAGAATTAATATCTGTGAAGAGATTGCTTCTCGGAAGTACAGTACATTGCTGCCATAGAAACAGAGCATTTAGTTTATGATGCAGATTAATTGCAGACAAAATAAGCACCAAATATATGCACAGTGTAAACCAAGAATTCAAAGCTTTTAAAAAAGCTGATATTTTTCCCAAGAGCTTTTTATTATACAACATTTTTTTATAATACAAAAATGACTCCCGTTCTATTACCAAGGCTCTTTCATTCATCTCTGTATTAACCATTTTTTTTGCTTGTTTGTGTTTTTGGAATATTCACACATGCAGCCCACATAAAAACAACAGCCTGTGTCCAACCTCACGTCGTCTGCCTCTTTTTGAATCTGGCAGAAAGGGCGCAAAGCCAGCACACTTCCCCGTTTCTCCCCGGCACAGAACTGCACGGCCAGGCCAAGTCTCTGTTTGACCCTTATCATGTCTGAGACTGACCGCTGAGTGCAGGATTAGTGGGCAGACCTGCACCTGTGTGGGCAGACACCGTACCCTCCACTGAAGCAGCAGCGTGGGCTGCAGTCAAACCGTGCTGCCAGGCACTGTCACAGAAAGAAGGGACATAACAGACCCAACCCACCCACCACAGGCATGCTGGGAAGGGCAGGGGGAGGAGGGCAGAATTTACCTCTGCTTATCCTTAGAAGCCTTTAATGTCTCTCTTCCATCACTGCTGCTCCTGGCTTAGTGTGTTGCCTTTGCAATTGTTGACTGTTTCAGAGGAAGAAGGTATTATAGGAGGTAGTGGTGAAGCTTTCCAAGAGGGTCATTTATTATATGTATATGCCAAATGCGTGTGGATTTCAGCAGTGGTGTGTAAAGCAGATACTTGCCACTTTGGCGGGTTGAATTGTATATATATATACATTTTTCAATAGTCTTTTGAAAAGGCATCTGAAATAATAAACTGTGTGCAATGTAGTGTTGTCAAAAATGTCGATTTTTCGATACATGTCAATACATGGACTATCGATAACGCTTCCAAGTCCAATACTCATTTTCCGCTGAATGATACCAGCTGCGCTTTCTCGCTCTCTCTCATCTCTCCGACAGCGAGTTGACACACAAAACTTCCTCCCCTCATTTGCTCCGGATGAATACGGTTGGTGTTACAGGGCTTGAATTTTGGCATGGGGTTGCGCGTATTGCGCATAATTGTATTTATTCCAACAGATTTTGTTGGAATGAGTGCACACCCAAAGTGTGTGCACATAAAGCCACCTCTCAGTTCTAAATTGAGTTCTTTTCCACTGCTTATTGCGCTTAAACAGTCAAATACACACAATATAATGTCAAAAAAGCCGGTCTTGGTGAGTATTCACCGTCAGTTATGTTTTAAGTGAACGTAAACAGTTGATATTAAGAAAGAACATGCATGTGTAACAGTATAATGGATCCGTGTGTCAGGTCTTAAAGTGACAGCAGCCTAATATACCTGCTTCCAAATTATGAGATAATGTTAAAAATATCTATATGGCAGTTTTCCCCCATGGTGTCGATGTCAAAATTGTGGCCAGTGAAAATGCTGAGTGGCTAGTATAACTACTAGGAAAACCACTAGCCACAGGGTGGTGAGCAACAAAGTTAATTTCAAGGCCTGGAAATATATATGTTAAGTTTTTCAGATCCCTCTGAACCATTATAGTGGAAAACATCATTCAGTGTGTAGCTAGTTTAACCTCAAAATTGCCTATGGTTTCACTTCTTGTTCAGTATTTTATTTTTTTATCTGTCATTGAACAAGTTGCTCTCAGCTAGTTTTTGGTAATGTTATATTTTTCCCCTTCTTGGTTAGTTTTTTTTCCTTCTTCTTTCTTCATTGTATTTTAGGAGAGTTTAGGATACATATATATGTATGTATGTATGTATGTATATATGTATGTATATGTGTATGTGTGTGTGTATGTATGTGTGTATGTATGTGTGTATGTGTGTATGTATGTGTGTATGTATACATGTAGAATATATATATATATATATATATATATATATATATATATATATATATATAATTAACACAAACTTTTATTTTGGATGCGATTAATCGCGATTAATCGTTTGACAGCCCTAATATATATATATATATATATATATATATATATATATATATATATATATATATATATATATATATATATATATATATATTAGGGCTGTCAAACGATTAATCGCGATTAATCGCATCCAAAATAAAAGTTTGTGTTTACATAATATATGTGTGTGTATGGAGTATAATTATTTTCTATATATAAATACACACACATGCATATTTATTTAAGAAAAATGTGTTATTTATATATAAAATATTTATATATAATATAAATGATATATAATATAAATATATATGCACAGTATATATACATGCAAATATTTCTTAAATATATACATGCATGTGTGTGTATTTATATAGAAAATAATTGTACACCGTACACACACATATATTATGTAAACACAAACTTTTATTTTGGATGCGATTAATCGCGATTAATCGTTTGACAGCCCTAATATATATATATATTTAATGTAAAATATATATATATATATATTTTTTTTTTTTTTTTTAAGGAGAGTTTGAATTTTTTTTTTTTTAATAATAACATTGAAGTGTACCAGCACAAGTCATGCTACACACATCCAACTCTAGTTTGAGTTTTTAGGATCAACCGAGGCATCGAAGCTTATGTGCAGATTGTCATTCTCTCTGAACTGCTAGCGGGACTGAAGCAGAATTTCAAGCACCTTTTTTCGCTGATAAATATTAAAGAATTAATGCTCAGGAAACATTTTTATATTTAGCTGCTAAAGCTGATTTAGCCTCAGTGAAACAGAGCAGACAGGTTCCTGCAGAAAGAGGCTTATTCAAATGAAAAAGCTAAGTTGACAACACTGAGCTGGTATTCACCGTGATGAGACACTGCAAAGATGAAAAGAAAGAAATCCGAGAGAGGCACAGAGAGAGCGAGAGAATATTTAAGGGTGCCTAGAGTACTAAACATCAGAGTCTCTAACAGTGAACATCTGACTTAACATATTTCCATACATGTTGTCATGTCATCAATCATATTATTTACACTGTTCATTAATGCATTTAATATTAGTTATTAGAGTATTAGTTATAACATATAATATAGTAATAAATGCATTAGAGACGTTTATAAGAAGATAATGCTTTATTATTACTACTGTCAAATGAAAAAAAAAAACTTGAAACTGACACGCAAGATTGAGAATTGCACTTTGCAAATTAGCACAAGGTTTTTGCAATGTTGCAGAATTGCTTTAATAAATGAATGCATGCAAGTACATGATGCTATTATTTTATTTTAGTCATGTTATTTTAGTATCATTGAAATACTATTATATTTTGTATTGATATTTTTAAATAGATTTTATATTTTATATTTATATTATACCAATTAAAGTTTTAGTAATTTTGTTGCGTATTTTTAACATTTAACAGTATGTGCATTTGCGTGTACTTACAGTGTACTTACCTAAGAAAGTACTGGGTAATATTAGGTAACTATGGGTTAAGTTACAGTAGGTTTAGGGGTAGATTCATTGTTAGTACCTAGTTATTACCCAGTTATTGCAATTATTATAAGGCATTGTAACAGTATAATTATATATTTATGTAATATTAATGAACTACATATACTTACTATAGGGTTAGGGTAGGATTAGGGTTTGGTTGAGGGTTAGTTGCATGTAATTATGCATAATTTACTGTTATTACAAGGACACTGTAAAATAATTGCAATAACTGGGTAATAACTAGGTACTAACAATGAATCTACCTATAAACCTACTGTAACTTAACCCATTGTAGTTACCTAATATTACCCAGTACTTTCTTAGGTAAGTACAATGGGTTAAGTTACAGTAGGTTTAGGGGTATATTCATTGTTAGTACCTAGTTATTGCAATTATTATAAGGCATTGTAACAGTATAATTATATATTTATGTAATATTAATGAACTACATATACTTACTATAGGGTTAGGGTAGGATTAGGGTTTGGTTGAGGGTTAGTTGCATGTAATTATACATAATTTACTGTTATTACAAGGACACTGTAAAATAATTGCAATAACTGGGTAATAACTAGGTACTAACAATGAATCTACCCCTAAACCTACTGTAACTTAACCCATTGTAGTTACCTAATATTACCCAGTACTTTCTTAGGTAAGTACAATGGGTTAAGTTACAGTAGGTTTAGGGGTAGATTCATTGTTAGTACCTAGTTATTACCCAGTTATTGCAATTATTATAAGGCATTGTAACAGTATAATTATATATTTATGTAATATTAATGAACTACATATACTTACTATAGGGTTAGGGCAGGATTAGGGTTTGGTTGAGGGTTAGATGCATGTAATTATGCATAATTTACTGTTATTACAAGGACACTGTAAAATAAAGTGTTGCCATAAAGTACATTTTTTGTTGTTGTTTATTTTGTCCAAAGCAACCTACTACACTTGCTGAAGGAAGGTACCATCAGAACAGCTTGGGGTTAAATGTTTTCCTCGAGGGTAGAATGGCAATAGAGAACTCAGCAAATCGATTAGCCTGCAGTCGGTTGCAACAAACTCCTTAAATTAAGAAAACCCATAGTGATAATTTCACCTACAGTTTTAAAATAAGATTTTCTTAGCTTAAGGGGTTCATTGCAACCGGCCCCTGATCTTTGACCGCCCCACAACCACCAGCACATTCATTAGTGAAGGTCATTTTCTACTTGCTATAGCCAGTCGCAGTCGTCAGAAATGAAAGACTGCTTGTGCATCTGCACTTGGAGTTAGCATAGCGCACTAGTCCTAGTATATTTAATCCACGTCCATGAACAAGTGTGACAATAAGCCCTCTGTATGGACTAAAATCCTCTTAGGCAAAGCTTTGTGGGTAAACTTGCCTGATGCAAATTCTAAACCCCATTAGCTTTGAGGAACTACTCAGCTGCATTGAGATTAATGGCAGAACGACTACTGGATTTAATAGGGTTATTTCACTGCTTCCGGCCAAGAATAAACAACAAACTTAATGCAAGACATTACTCACTTTCTCCACTGACTGATAGAAGTTTCTGAGTTCACTTGTGACTGAGGTTTGTTGTCGCTTTGTTTGGTTAAATTTGCTCTACTTATACCTTTTGTCGCCTCTCTTACTTTAGAATCAGCAAGAGATCGGTGAGTGAAAATTTGACAGTTATTTTCCAGAAAAAAAAGTTTATGAAAAAAACCTGTTATGTAAAGTATATTTAAAATGTTTTTATATCGATTTCTCTGGCATGAGTGGAAAAAAAGCAAGAGGGGAAACAATAGTAAGAAAAGGTTTAACAAACTGTGTTTCCTACCTGCAAAAAACGCTTGTTTCTCTGCACTGAAGTGATTTTGTGAAATTAGGGGATATGGATTTGCAGCCGCTATTAGGATAAATGCTGAGTGAGAAATGTTATGTGCAATTTTCCATTACAGGGTGAAAAATGAAAATCCTTATTTATCTATTTTTTAGTGCTGTCAGCTCACTCTGAACTTTACTCATGGGGATTACCGACAAACTCTCCGAGTGAGAGACAGGCGCTGAAGCTCCCATGTGAGAAACAGATGTGCGGCGGAGGTATTATAAGTTTGCAGAGTCCCAAACCTAAATGTTAGTAGCTTATAGAAGGAAACAGAGAGATAGAGGACATCTCCCTGAAATGGAGGATGACAGAAATCACACGTGTCTCATATTTGTGGGGTTTTTGGATATGCTTTTCTAGGTGTCACAATGAGACAGCCCCCTTCTAGCTTCAGCTGCTGGCTGGTGTCTCCAGGAAGAGCTGAGATTACCTAAAGCTGATTGGTCACCCTAATGTGCTAGACACCACATTAAAAAGACTTAAAATGCCATTATAGCCAAATGATCAGCACGGAGTCATCGAATACATGCCGCTGGGGGGACTGCAAGCAGGGAACGATTTTAAAAGAATATAGTGTTGTCAGTCCATTGAAAATATAACTAAGATGCCTCCTTTAGAACAATGTACATTACAATTTTAATATAATAAATTAACCCAATCTTCATACTGTACAATTTAAACTGTTTAACTGTCTATTTTAATATATTTTAAAATGTAATTTATTTCTGTGATGGCAAAACTGAATTTTCAGCATCATTACTCCAGTCTTCAGTGTCATGATCCTTCAGAAATCATTCTAATATGCTGATTTGCTGCTCAATTATAATCAATTGTTATTGGTGCTTAAACATTAATTATGGTTTCTATTATGGTTCTTATTAGTCTCACATCATACTTCAAAAATCATTCTAATATGCCGATTTTGGTGCTCAAGAAACATAATTATCAATGTTGAAAGCAGTTTTTGGTGCTTAATATTTTTTGTGGATACTGTGATACACTACCATTCAAAAGTTGAAATAAACACTTTTATTCACAGAGGACACAATAAAGTGACTGTAAACACTTTTAAAATGTTAAGGATGGGTGGGGGGGGGGTCACTAAATATTTTTCAATTGGTCAAGTGGGCAGGTTGACAGAAGGATGGTTGACTGACTCTCAGATAGCTTGTCTATTCACTGTTGGAGGTGTAAAAGCTTATGCACTTAGTGAGTAGACTGTTGTGTCCAAAAGTGTGTTTCATTGTATGCGGGCAGCTGGACTAGAACGTGAAGTTCCAAACAGCTCTCTGCCTTCAACTCATACAGAGCACTCGCTCTGCGTCTGTGGAGGTGCTGAGGTACCATTTAATTCCCTCTCTGACAATCAATACTTTGGCTGTGAAGAGTGCTTGGCTTTGATTGATATGTGCTATCGGGAGAAGGCATCTGGACGCGGACTGGAAATGGGGCGAGACGGATGCTTTTGGAGTGCAGGGGCCCATCTGTCCACATTGATTTGCCCAGAATAGCGTTTGACTACTAAATCTTAGTACTCTTGGATTGGGGAGAAAAGAGCAGAAAACCCTTCTTATCCAGGTCTGGAGTTTAATCTGTCATATGAAGGTTTTGAGGTTTTGACATTCCCAACAGCTGTTTTCATCTGTTGCTTGAATTTCTTTTAAAACATGATCATGTTGTAGCCGCAGACTTGTGGTTAGTGCATATGTTCTGATACGTTCAGCTGTCGTTTTCACGCTGATAACACATTTGGGAATGGCATGCAACATTTCCTGATATCCTTCCACATCTTTTTTTAATGTCATTTATATTGTAGCTTTTAGCCACTTGAGTCTTCTCTCAAACAACTTCTTGAAATGCATTCTGGGATGCTTTTTAAACAGTATAGAAGTTGGTGGTATTGGTGGAAGTTTAGAAGGTATTTTCCAAATGTAGTTTTAATTATCATTTGCTCCACTGAAGCACTGAAGTTGCAATGTGCTGAAACGTTTGCTTGCTCGTGTTTACCTGTAATTCATATGCACTTTGCACTTTTTGTACGATGCAACTCAAAATATTTTTTTTTTTTTTTGCCAGACTTCTTCAGTCTGTAATGGATTTTTAAATCATGCAAATATAAAGCCAATATATTTTGTCCCCAGCCTGGCATAATTTTGATATATAAAAATGTGTCATAAGCAAATACTTAGCTTAGCAAGATTCTTCTTAAATAACATTTAAGTACACACTTATTCGAAATAACCACATCAGCAAATGTTGAGCCAATTTTATCACTTCTTAATCACTTTTGAGATTTCATAACCTCATGACTAAGTATTTATATAAGAACTCCTGTAATATTCTGATTTTAGTGCAGTGCTGCCTACATCTTAGAACTAAAATGTAAAGGCGTCACTTTCAACCATGCTTCAATATCTGACGCTCAAAGCACCCTTTAGCGTCCATATGAGACGCATAACCCTACCACATACCTAAACCTACCCAACCGAAGCGTCACATATTGACGCTAAAGGGTGCTTTGAGCGTCAGATATTGAAGCATGGTTGAAAGTGACAAAAAGTGACGCCTTAGGTATGAGAATGTGTTGGTATTTCCGAATTAAAGGCACAATATGTAAGGTTTTTGGATTAAAATATACAAAAGGTTTTTTTTTTTTTTTTTGTAGAAACCATGGAAACACCAAAGATGCTTTAATTTATTTTGTGTTATGTGACTGGTGAGCAACTGTTTGGATACATTCATCGACATTGTTTTTTTTTTTTTTTTTTTTGTAGAAACCATGGAAACACCAAAGATGCTTTAATTTATTTTGTGTTATGTGACTGGTGAGCAACTGTTTGGATACATTCATCGACAGAAAACTAATCATTGTTACACAGCTCAACACATTTAGTCTTTTTGTTTAAATCTTGTTTTCTTGATTTAACACAAGTACCAAATTTACCATGCCTAATATTGATCTAGCTCACTGCGGTGTGCAACAAGTGTCTCATATAGTAGCCGCCGAGCGAACGCAATAATAAGTGTTATGACTGTATTCTTAAATGTCTGTCTAGTTTGAACTTGCCGTGCTAGCAACTGCTCTCTCTGCAGAAGCTTTGCGTTTAAAGAGCTAATCAAATATTTAGACTCAGATCAATATTTTGTGTCTAATTATTTACTTAAGTGGCAAGTAGCCTTGTAATAAGCGGGATAATGTACATCCAGCCGGTTGTTATCTCAGAATAAACCCCCTTCAGGCTGATGCCTGAAGACCCCTCCTCTTCACGTCCTCATCACCCCATCAGGGGTTTATTCTGAGATAACAACCGGCTGGATGTACATTATCCCTAACTTAACCTGTTCTATTACACCGAATAAACAAAATGGTTAATTTTTAGAATAGCATCATATGACACCTTTGAGTATTTTCTCTAATTCATTTCAAAATATATTTCTTATGCAACATTTCAAAATGACGGTGCTCAAATGACCTCAAATTCAATCTTTACTCATTGCACGCGATGACCTCATGGAATAGGACAGTTTTGCAGTGCATAGCGACAGACAGGCCCGTTTACCCGGAGCTTTGGCCCCATATACCCTAGTCTTCAGCTATTGCTCTGTTTTGCCATTTTTATGTGCTTATGTTTAGAAGATTCCTCATCACTTCAACTCTGTCTCGTAAGCCTGCGAGTTGCTTCAGATGCTCTCTAGCTCCCCTCTCATGTTATTTTCTCTCAGAGTATGATGCTGGTATAATGGGTATAGTGGCACAGTTGGCACAGAGGAAGAGTGAGACTTGTGAGCTTGGTGGCAGGGGGAGATCCTCCCCGCGGTGGCTGTGAAGCAGTCTTTGATGTGGACGTACCCAGCAGAGCGAGCTTCTTGGCCAGAGAGACAGCCTGGGTGGAGGTTGCTCTCTGATCTCTGTCACTTCAAAGCAGGTGTTCTTTCTTTCTCAGTTCTCCATCCTTTCATCCCTTTACTCCTTCACCATTCCCCTCACTTACTGGCTTGTTCACTCCCCCTCTGTCTCTCATCGTCTCAGCCAAGATTCCCACACAGTGGCGACAATGACATCAGGACTGATGGACGTTTCTGAGACCTTTTTGTGAGACGTTCACATAATGCTCATCTGTCATTTCTCTCTCTGCCTCGCCTTGTTATTTTTTTCCTGATTCACACACACATTAAAATCCTTCTCCTCCTCTCTTTGGCAGAATCATCAGTTGACATTTATTTTGTTGTTCTCAATATTACTGGAATTCATACGAGATGCTTAGTCACACGTATCTGGCTGTTTTTAAAACAACATATCAAATCACCAAATGTGGCAGTAACAAAACACAAACAGTTATGTGGAATTAAATTAAATGAAATAAGAAATATCACACAAAGCAAGAGTGCTGTTTTACTGAATATCAGCTGTAACTTTTTTTTAAATAAATAAATGTTTGTTTATTTTTCTTATCCCTGTGACAATTCTTTTTTCCTCTTAAATCATAAAATAGATTAGAATTAGAAATTAGAAAAATCCAGCAGAGGTACTACTTTTATACTTTATCTTTATTTAACTATTTATTTAACATTATTTTATGTTTAGATATTTTCACTGGAAAGCAAGACAATACTGATTAAGAAAGGTTTTTATAGCTATCATAAAAGTTGAAAACTTACGTTTGATGTTGGATAACAAGCATGTGATACTACCCAACATCCAGTGACAGGGAATAATGCCTCCATAACTCTCATTTACTTAAAGGTTTCTTGTTTGCACTCTGAATATAGATAATTTAGAATGAAAGTGATGAGCTATGGCCTTTTATGGATTGCCTAGTTGGATGATTAATGAACCACTTCTGTTCCAAACTTAGGCTTGCACTTAATTAAAACTTTAGGTCTGACCACTAATCATAATTTACATCCCCAAACCTCAGGACAAATTAATAATAAAATGTGCAATTTGCTTCCACACCAGTTAATGTTTTAACTGGCTAGAGATATCATGCCGGGGGTGAAGCAGTTTGCCAGTGCATCCACCGGTTTTTGTCCTTCATTCTGTCCTTCATAATGGTGTTGACCTGCTTTGTGACATTCAACCTTTTTCTGTTATTCTTTCAGAGATCTCTGTTTCCACTCCAATTTCCCGGCAAAACAAGAGTCTGTACGTAGTCCACCTGCGCTCACTTCCTCTCCTCTTATTTATATCTGTATTTCTGTCGGATTGTGTGTGTTTTTGTTTTTTTTTCTGTGTATGCCTGTATGGAAATGTGTGTGTGTGTGAGTGTTCATTAAAAGAGTCTATTTTTAATTACTTTTAATCAGAGCTTTGTACTGTAATGTGCATTTAATTGCTCCTTACCTCTTCAAAGTGGACTCGAATCAAAGAACAAAATCCAAATAGAGTAAATGTTGCTGTGGGCTTCTATGCCAACATTAAAATCTCTTTTCTGTCATTTATCGCTGATTCTTGAGTACTGAGACAAAACTGGCTGTGCTTTTGCTCACCTATAATTCAATTTGGGAAAAAAAATTATAATACGTGAAATATGTAATAGAAATTGACAAATCTGTCATTCATTTCAATGAATCAATGAACTGATACTACATAAATAGTATCAGTTCAGATAATTTTGAACTGTTTTTCAGCTCTATTCTATTATCATCCTTTTAAGGTTTTGTGTGTGTGTGTGTAACAAAAATATATAAGCACAATAATTGAAATGGTACATTTGTGTTAAAATCATTAATTGCAAGGTACAAATGTTGATTTTATTTGTCAAAATGTTGTTTTGTCCTGTCTCAAGAATCAGTTTTATGCTAGTTCTCATATCAGCTCATGTTGATCTTTTGCTACACTGTGCTCAAAATACATGTGTATATTTATTTTTCTAGGGCGCAAATATGTAATCTGTGGGGAAAAAAAACTGTAATTGTGACATTCTTTTTATGAACCTTCTTTATAAGGCAATTTGTTTGTTAGAAAGACATAATTGGTGTACATTTCTCTTTTAAGATTGTAACCTGCTGTATGTGTTGACCAAAAACTGGTATTATAAACTGACATTTGAATGCAGCAGGTAGCCTGCCGTTATGGAACACCTGTTGAGAGAGAACAGAGTTATTGTTTTCATTTGCATAACCATAAATTCATAGGCTGTCTTTCCAAAATGAATAATATTTAAAATGTTCAGTGTCGTGTTGTATTGCACTGCTCATATTTAGGTTGAGGGTTAGGGTTAGGCTAACCCTAACCCGTATGTTGTTTATTTGCCGGCTTTGATTAAACAGTACAATTTAAAAACAATCTCTCCATTTATTTCGCTGTCTGTCTTTCGCATGCACACGTAAAGCTCATAAAACTTCAATAGATTCTGATGGCAAGAGAACTGACATACAAATAATGGAAATAATAGGTTTGTACTGGATCAGTCATTCACCTGCTAATCAATATGAGACAGGAACTTCATGGCACACTGTTCATTCAGAGACAGCAACATGCTCACTATGCTTCCCTCAGAGTGATTATCCTCACGTCGGATGATCTCTGTTGTGAGCAGAGAAAGTCAACGTGCAATTTGAATGGGTAGTTATAGCTTTTTCTGTCATAGCAATTTCGTCTGGTACATCGGTGATGGCTGCAGCAGAATGTTAATGCTTAGCTGCTGTGTTTATGAATTACTGCAGAAGCTGTTTAAGCGTATACGTTGATAAATGTTAAGTACATGAGAAGGGTTAGCCTTCATTCGAGCATTCAGCTTCTTTTTTGTTCTTACAAGTTAACTTAGGGAATATTTAGGATATACTGTATAGGAAGGGGTCAAAGTTTGACAAGTTAGCTTGTAGATGTTATATACACAATTTGGCTGATAATCTTTCTAAATTGGTCACCATTCAAAAGATGGCAGATTTCAAATTGCATACATTTAGCTGAGCAGCTGCCATTAAGATGAGTGGGAATCCACACAGTTCTAAATTAGAGGCCTTTTCAGATTAGTTATAACTAGGGCTGTCAAACGATTAATCGCGATTAATCGCATCCAAAATAAAAGTTTGTGTTTACATGTGTGTGTATGGAGTAAAATTATTTTCTATATATAAATACACACACATGCATATATATTTAAGAAAAATGTGTTATATATAAAATATTTATATATAATATAAATTATATATATAATATAAATATATATACACAGTATATACATGCAAATATTTCTTAAATATATACATGCATGTGTGTGTATTTATATATAGAAAAGAATTATACACCGTACACACACATATATTTATATTTATTCACATATATTTACATATATTATGTAAAAACAAACTTTTATTTTGGATGCGATTAATCGCGATTAATCGTTTGACAGCCCTAGTTATAACTAACATTTACTACTGCTAAGTTAGAAAGAAACGTTATCACTGAGAGTCTGAGACCCTAATTTGTAAGATATTTGTAAAGTTTGGATGATAGCCATGCATATAGCTCAATGTTGCTATAATGTTTCTTGTTTGCTAAGGGGCTGTTTACACGACACCGTTTTTAACTAAAAACGTAAAACTTTTTATGCGTTTTGGCCGTTCGTTTACACGACAACGGTGTTTTGGGTGGCTGAAAACGCAAACTTTTGAAAACGGGTTTCAAAGTGGAAGTTTTTGAAAACGGTCTCCGTGTAAACAATAAAAACGTGAATCTGTGAAAACGATGACGTCATGCACATGCGTATTACATGTTCAGTCTATAATGTTTCATCGCCATCTAATGGCGGAATACAGCGTTTTTAGTCGTGATCCCTGAGAATGAGGATCATTTTGACAATGGAGTCGTCTGTATACACGGAAAACTCAAAGTAAAAACTTCTCAGTTTTAAGCATATTGTTGTCATGTAAACATACCCAAAATCTGTGCATGAATGTAACAATTTAAAGTTACCAAAAATGTGTACGAAAACTGTAACATAAAAAAAAAATTATGTATTGCAGTGATATATGAGATGTTGCAGCTTTAGATCTTTAGTCTTTATTTTCTGTCACCATGCTAATCCAAAAGGTGCAAATAACTTAGAGAGAAAGGTTTTAAATATATGAATGTGTCACACGTGGCAGTGGTGAAAGAAGCACACAATGATAGAAATACAATTACAACAGTCTTTAATATAACAATTTTGAGATAACCAGAGGAGAATTGGATAACACAGCCACTAGCATAAACAACGCAAAACAGGACCAAGGACTGAACAAAAGAGAGAAAATATATATCAAACTAAACGAGGGAACTAATGAGATAATTAACAAACAGCAGGTGAACAAAATGAAACTGACACAGAGGAAACTAGGTCAACATAGAATGACCAAAACAAACACACTGAACAGAACATAATCCTAACAGAGTGTTAATTAATCATTATGGGAACCAGGTACACTACCGTTCAAAAGGTTGGGGAGACCAAAAAAATGTACCAACCAGGTTGATACATTTATTTATTTATTTTTGGTCTCACTTTAGATTAGGGTTCAATTCTCACTATTAATTAACTACTAGGACTTTTGCCTCAATAAACTCCTAATTGTTTCTTATTAAAATTTAGTAAGGTAGTTGTTAAATTTAGGTATTGGGTAGGAAGGATTAAGGGATGTAGAATATGTTCATGCAGAATAATGCATTAATATGAGCTTTATAAGGACTAATAAACTGCCACTATCCTAGTAATATACATGCTAATAAGCAACTAGTTAATAGTGAGAATTGGACCCTAAACTAAAATGTTTAAAAAAAAAAATGTGTTTTTTATATAAGTATATTATGCTTACCTAGGCTGCATTTGTTTATTACAGTAAAGTGTGAAAATGTATTATACTTTTAAAATGTAATTTATTGCTGTGACAGCAAAGCTAAATTTTCTGCATTATTACTACAGGATTTTCAGCATTATTACTATAGTCTTCAGTTACATGATCTAAAATGCCGATTTTGATGCTGGAAAACCTGCTTTTTTAGGATTATTTGATGACAGGAAAGTTCAAAAGAACAGCATTTGTCAGAAATAGAAATCTTTTGTTACATTACACTTGTCTTCACTTTTGATCAGTTTAATGTGTCCTTGCTGAATAAAAGTATTATTATTATTATTATTATTAAATCTTACTGACCCCAAACTTTTGAACAGTAGTGTATGTATACAATAAACAAATAAATAAATAAATCATTTTGTAATATTGAATGTTTGGTCACCAGAGATATTCAACAAACCATGTCTTTGTCTTCTCTTTAAGGAGACTAATTTTTATTTTGTCCCTCGTGTGCAAAAATCCCTTGGGACAAGCTAGTAGAAATATAGATGCTAACACGCTATTCTTCCTGAATCCATCTTTGTTTAGGTGGTAAAATGTTGGCTAACTGGCAGCAACAGTACATCATCAGCTTCTCTTGGCTATCCCATTTGCAACTCTGTTAGCAGGGGATAAATCTATGAGTTATTGCTCCTCTAGGACTCATGAATCAGGGAGCCCTCTGTAGTGAGAATTAAAGTCCTTCTAATGGGCCGAGCTTCTGCAACATATTGCTGTGTTTGCGATCACAATAGCTACCAAGACTTGAATACATTTTGCAAAACAAGTCACTGGAGGAAGCACAAATATTAGAAAATAATCTACCATGGGCAATTTGATAACAATGTCAATTGAAAACATTTGGCAGGAACAATGCTGGGGGGGAAAACACTTTTGTTTTTTTTTAAGTTGGTCTCCAAGTTGGTCTCCCAGACTAATATAACCAAGCAGAATCCCAATGAATCCATACACATGATTATCTCAAACGGTCACATTTATCTTTCCAAAGTGTGCATTTAATAGTTACAGCTGCATAAAAGGACATTTAGTAAACATGTCAATGGAAAACATTTGTCACAGCCCTGCACTTCCATTAAAGCTTCCATCATGATGGCAGTCATTTACACACACATAAATGCAGACAGTGTGGTCAATAACGCAACACTGTCTCCACTGCTTAGGCAATGGGCAAATTTGCTCTTGACAGATACAGGATGGAATAAGAAAGAGAACGGAGGTGTGTTTGTTATCGATGATTTCTAAAATGCCTCTAGCTGGCATTGATCGCACAAAAGAACTGTCCGCGTGCAGTCAGAGAGAGTGTTTACGCATTGGGTGGTGCAGTTTAGCATCAAGGCTTTGACAGGTTGCCTCTTATCACTGACATATGGATAAATGTTTTCCACCACTTCATAAATTCTCTCTGACCAGCCTGCTCACTCACTGCTGCTTTTTAAAGAGCAGCAAAATGTCAGGAATCCCAATCCATAAGCATGAATATGGGCATGATGTACATATTGATTTGGAGTGCATGTTGGTCATTTCTATTTTAGGTGTGACACTGATTGATTTTGCTCTTCTGCATGTCTGGGCCGGTTCACACAGAACAGGTTTTTGCTGTTAAAAATGCAAGATGCAGGTCAGTGAAATTAAAAAAGTGCAAGGTCTTAAAAGATGAACTTTTTAACTTGAGCGTCTCGATTTTAGAATGCAGTGTCATGCGCGAGAAATGAAAAATGTCCAACTACTGTAGCAATAATAACAATAAAAAAAGTAGTGCAGTGGAATGGAAAAACACGCTTCAGGATAGACTTGATGTTCTTACTCACAAAAGATGCCTGCTTTCATTGAATCACCATTAAAAGGCTTTGAAAATACAAAGCCACATCAAACGTCCACATAGTTTGGGCACTATGTACCATGTGGAGGACAAATGCATTCTGCCAATTACCCAAAATCGTACTTGGCCAACTGAAAGAGGCATACCTGAGAAGCTTTTCATAGACAGTTGAAGAAACGGCAAACATATTATTTGATAACTCTGAAAATAAGTCTTTCAGGGAAGAGGTGTTTTCATAATCACATCTTGAGGATGTCATCAGAAAAGCAAGTATTATGCATGTTGGACAACTAGCAATCGAGAGTACATAGTGTATCATTATGTTAACATGGGATGACATCTTTGGCATCACACTGAAATATCTCTGTCAAAATTAAATGCAATCTGTCACTTCAGTCATTTTATTTATTTATTTACTTATTTATTTTTATGAAATGGAGTAACCTACCTTTCTTTGTCTGTGTACCCCCTGTGTGAAGTATGAATAGAATCCTGATTGTATTTGCGAGTAATAGACTATGGCCGATAACATTTTTATAAATTTTAACAATGCATGAACGTGAACAAATGTGTGTTAAAGGCACACTATGCAAGATTTGTACCTTAATATAACAGCTTCAAAATCATTTAGATGGTAAACGAACTCATAGTTGGGCGAATCATCCCGATAGCAAAGCGAGGCAAAACCAGCAATGCAGGTTTGAGAGGTGGCGCCCCAACAAATCTCGCGAGAATCACGACTTGCTTTACGGCACAACGTCACATACATCAACAACATTAAATACAAGTACTCCACAGCGACTCTAGGGGTCGCTGTTTGAGAAAAACGGAAACTGCATAGTGTGTCTTTAACAGTTGAGAAAGTAAACGCATGTGTACTAGAGGATGGATACCCGACCCGAGCCCGACGGGCCGGGCCGGGTTCGGACAGATATTTAGAAATTATGTTCGGGTTCGGGTCGGGCTCGGTCACATCAGCGCGATAAAGCATTGAACATTTTAAATTTAAAACAGCTGATTATGTAGGTAACGTTAGCCAATGTGCCTGATGCTTTTACTTGATGCAAACGTTCGTTTTTGTGATTAAAATGCATGTAAAATTTTACCATAACATCTGTCTTCCTGTGTGCGCAAATTTCAAATTTGTTTATGTAGCCGTGACAACCAAACATGTGCATGCGCGCCTATGTTAAGTGCGCTTGTTTCTCCGTGCGCGCTGATGCACTCATCCTGTTGACATTTCCGAATGCCTTCCTACAGTTGCTTAATAAAAGCGGGCTTTCCACACAAACAAACGTACATGTGTCATTAGTATGAGAAAAAAATGGGATTTTAACTGTCGGTCTCGGGTCGGGCTCGGACATAAATATCTTTATGCCTGTCGGGCTCGGGTCGGGTTCGGTTACTGCTCTGTTGGACGCGGGCCGGGCTCGGACAGAAAAATTCGGCCCGATCCGCACTCTAATGTGTACAGTGTCAGTATATCAGATTTGTGCATTCGTGAAAAGCACTGTTTATTTATTTCATTTGTATCTTTGTTATATTGTATTTATTTGTGCTTTTGCTTGTGGATCGATTATTTGTTCTTATTTTATCATTGACTGTTTACGTGTCTTTAAAGGGGTGGTATAATGCCCCTTTTTACAAGATGTAAAATAAGTCTCTGATGTCCCCAGAGTGTGTACAGTATGTGAAATTTTAGCTCAAAATACCCCACAGATAATTTTTATAGCATGTTAAAATTGTCCCTTTTTGAGGGTGAGAAAAAACGTGTCGTTTTGTGTGTGCCCCTTTAAATGCAAATGAGCTGCTGCTCCTGGCAAAGAGGGCGGAGCTTCAAGTGTTTTCTCCAGTGTTGTGAGGTATTTCCCAGTGAAAAGGAATATTGAACAGAGGGCAGGGTTTTACTCTAGCGCTCCTCCTCTCCATCTCTGCTCATAACAGACTAATGGTTTGAGGGGAGTGGTTAAGCGTTTCCCAACCCAAGCCGTCAAACCTACATCATCAGAGAAGGAACGCCATTCCAGACCGGAAGTAACTTTTCAGACTTTGATTAAAGATTACGACGGCAAACAATTTTTTTCTGTGTATTAACTTACACGGATTAATTTTTCACCACAAGACTAGTAATATGCGCTAACAAAGTAAATAGGGTCAATTCTGATTTCAGTTGGACTTTAAGTCACCGGCCATTGGCAGATGTGGCAAAAAGTTAGTTTCCCCACTCGTATTTGCGACTTTGTGATGGTGTCCATGTGCGTTCAACTCATAAATGCGATGGATGGATGGATGGATGGATGGATGGATGGATGGATGGATGGATGGATGGATGGATGGATGGATGGATGGATGGATGGATGGATGGAAGTAATGAAGGAAGGAATCTGACATGTTTCTTTGCTGAAATGGTGCCAGCCAGGGTTGAGTTAAACTGGTCTTTACAACAGAGCGAATCATGGCACATTAACCGCGCAACTTTAACTTGACGCAACCTCCTTCATGTTTTATAGCATTATGAAGAAGTTGATTTAAACTCTACACGACCCCTAACACAAATCCTCAGACAAATGTCAGCTTAGGCAAGATAATACTTGGTGAGGCATGTTTGTTGTCAGGTGAAGCTGTTCCAGTTCCCAATTCTAAAGGGGCCGGTCAGTAAAGAGGAGGGCAGGCAGTATACAGGCCTCTCATGCATAATGTATCTCTCTGTGCATGTTCTGAAAAAGAAAACTGTCAGGCCCAGTTATACCCGGCTGAAAGAAGATTGCACCCACGTCCCCCTAGGCATATGCTTCTTTCGGGCCCGTGCATTAACACGTCTGTTTTGATCTTTTGGCCTCATCTGCAGGCACTAGCCACTTGTCTCACACCTAAAGAACACAGTGTTTAATAATCTACAATGACTTTTTAGGCTGAGTCTAGTTCAGTAAAGTAGAAATCAAGACTTTTGTTCTTGAAATTAAGAAAACCCCAATGAGTTGGATGTGAGAAAATAAATCAAATAGCTCGAATAAGTGTTACACACATCTGTGCACAATCACAACAATGCAGGCAACTTCAGAGTGTAACCACATTTTATTTAAGTGGTTAAAATGTTCTGTGTTAGAGGCAATAACAGCATGTCTGCTCCATAAGATCCATGCTATTTCATAGCAGACCTTCCAAAAGATCCTTGTATATGATAAGGGTAACTGATTTTATATGGTGTCTTGCTGGTTCAAGTTGAAGTTGGTTTAAGTTTACAGCTTTTAGGTCAGTGCCGCTTTATCACGGAAAATATTTTTGTTGATTTATATATCCATTTATTTTTGCCTGTATTCTGCATTGTTGTTGCACATTCTTGTCACCGAGATGATGCTCTTTAGTTAGCATTTTTGTCAAATTTGTCAGAATCACTTGTGACAGTTTTAAAAGAATCAAACAGAATTACAGTAGAAACTAAACGTTAATGTTTTGGATCAAATACTATATATTTTTTAGCTAAACTAATTCAAGTTACATTATATTATGGAGATCCTAAGGTGATGAAAAATTGTAATTCTTTGTATTCTCTCACAAACATTTCACTACTGAGAAACTCTCAGATTTCTTGGAAATATAAAAATACATTGCTAAATTTAAAAATTATTTCCTTTGTGGTTGGGCCAGTGAAAATGTTGCCAGTGAAAGATTATTATGGGGCATCAGGGGGGAAAAAACTTGCTGTTTAGCTCTGGGCTGGTTGACCACCTTAGCTAATCTAGTAAAACCCTCTTGACCACCATGCTTTAGATTTTTCTAGAGTATATGTACCATTTCAGCCCCTTCATTTTCATTTGTATCAAAATACGGGCCCTCGCTCAAACTCACAATGCTTTTATGTTGTACACAAACAATTTGATAATATGGAGCATGTCAATCAATTCCCCTTTTCCTATTTACGTTTATTTTGAACATCCTTCGGTGTGGCGCAAGTTGAAAAAGGGAAGAGAAGAATGCACCGCTCTCACCCTGGAATTTGCAAACATTAAAATGACATTCTGTCAGTGTTTGGCGCGGGCAGAGATGCCAAGAGAGACAGGCTGAAGACTAGGCTGTCACTGTATGCAGTCAAGCGCTTATTCATGAAATGGAATTACTTTCTGACAATAGCCAGGCATACTTCTGAAGCTTCCTGCTTTTGCTGGACTTTAAATCTCTTATTTGGCAGTCAGCCTCTTTTTCTCATTGGTCTCGACCATTCTAGTTACTGAGTTTGTATGATTGCGAAGAGCATTTCATGTGTGATCTTTTTCAAAAAGGAAACACTGGACAGGAAATTATTGACAGGGTGAGCACTGATGTTGCTATGGATGTCGCTATATGTGCATTTGATGTCATTATTCTTGTGCTTAACTGTTGTCATTAAACCTTTGAAACATCTGAAATGTTATTTTAGTAGTTATTTAATAAATGAACAATAAATATGTGGCACGCCCGGATTTTGCAACGTTACACGCGTTCCTGGGTCAACATATTTTGTTGAATCTGGAACAACATTCCAGTCCAAAACTCTAATCCTAACCATATCCCTAACCTACCCATAACTTATCCCTAAAATCAGGGAGAAAAGATGAAAAACACTGATGTAGAAGCACCTAACAATGGGTTGTAAGCCTAATTTTGACAAACTGTAAACTTGTTCCTCAAAACTTATTGATTGATTGGAATGTTGTTCCAGGATCAACAGAGATGAAAGAGAAATCAGGTTCTTCAAATCTGTGTACTATGTGTATCAGTTTATTGCACGTTTTTTTTTTCAATGAGAAAAAAAGCTAATTATATCATCGCATTATTTCACTGTTCTTCTTGTCGCATTTAAAAAAAAAAAATTAACATTAGTTTGACATTTCTAACATATTAGATATTAATTGGGAAAAAAACAAGTGACAATTGTTCCCTTTCCTTTTTCCAAACCAGAGCCATTGACTGTCATAGACATTAACTCGAAGAGATAATTTACTAAGAATATTTAAACAATGAAACGCTACACTTGCTTCGCAGAGACTGACACTCTTTTGGCTGAATGTGAATGTCATTGTGAGGACTGTACAATAGGGCAAATTATAAAACAAGCTAAATTCATGAAAGAAAATTAAGAACTGCATATTTTGGGAGGATTCTGTGCTACACTGTAAAAAAAAGTTACAACAAATGTTTTTACATTGCTTTAACTCATCAGAAATAAGTTAAGCAATTTTCTACTTTTGTATGTTATGTTAGACAAGATTTAACTCATTTTTAAGTCTGAATACTGTTTCAAACCTGTATGACTTTCCTACCTCTTTTATTTGTCCATACATTGAAAGTCCAGTGTATGTGGGGTCCAGTTTTGGTTTGGTCCCCATTGACATTGTATGGACAACATGTTTCTAATAAATATCTTATTTTGTGTTCCACATCAGAAAGAAAGTGAAAGTCATGTAGTTTTGGAACGACATGAGTAAATAAAAGGTAAATAATTGCTGAAATTTTTTTTCTCTTTTGGTGCTACAATAACTGAACTGAGATGACCTCACATATAGACACTCGCTAGTGGTGTATTCATTACGGTACTTAACAAGACAACATGAATAGGGCTCATCTCTGAAAACATCCCTCTTTGTAAAAGAAAGAGATATAAAGGCTTTTTGCAGTGTGTTGCTTTGAAAAATGATCAAAGAAATAAAACTGAGCTGGAGACAGATGTAGAACCAAACATCAATTTGTGTCTGATAACGTCCAATTCTTAAGAGGTCAGAAGTTGGCCCCTTTTAGCTTCTGAGCCAAGACTAACGAAGACAGTGCCAGTATTAGCAAACACTTTCCAGCAGGCACGAAATGAGAGTTCAGTTATCATGATCCTTGGCCCTCATTAAGCAATTAAAAGTCAGACGTTGACAGAGATACTACTTATTAGAGTCTGTTCACCGTATATGACTAGAATTACAATCCGTCTCCAATCAGTGCCTACTTACAAGGCAGGGATGTTTCTTTCAGGCATAACTAGAAGGGCTGGTTTTTTGATCATCTTCCATTTGTAGCTGTCTCTTCAAATGTCCGTCATTCTATTGGATCAGACTGAGAACCCAGTGTGATCACGTTAGTAATCATAGCTATTAGTACATAAAGCGTGATTTTGGCACACATTTTATTGCGATTTTATGTTTGTAAGCTGAGAATATACATGTTAAATGCTGTCAATACAGTCATATTATATGTTTCAGTGTATATACTAAAAACTATTGAAAAACTAGCATTGGGGAAAATGTGTCACACTCACATTAGTTTTTTGCAGGTAGAAACCAGAACTTATGCTCCGATCAATAACCCAGGTGGATGTGTGTACCATAAACAGTGCTAAATGTTTACAGCCTGGTGTGTGTGCGTGTGTGTTGTCTATCCACTGTTGAATGCGACAGCACGTTTTTTGTTGATCAGTGCACTTCATTGCTGTTAGCTGATGGTCCCAGGCTGACCACTCAATTATAAGCTCGTTCTCTTGTGACTCCCGCACACGGTCCTCATCAAAGCTGGCTATTACCTGGCCTAATTACCAGCCAGCCAGGCATAAGTCAACATCCGCTGGGAATAACCGAGACTGTCCTGCGAGACAGAGTGACCCTCGCACCCCTGAAAAATATTGCCATCTATTTTAATAGAGCTTTACATCAATTCAGCCAGCACACACACACGCAGGCTCGCTGAAGACTAATGCCATAAACCATTACCATAAAGCACCTAATGTAGTCTAGAGATAAGATGCTATAATTTCTTTGAATACCCACAGCCTCCTTGCAGAAACTGGATATACAGGCTTTGCCAACCCAACAGAAATTAGCAATTTAAAGGTTCTGGAATTTAATACACACAAACAATCACATATATAACTCTCTCTCACACACACACTTTTTTCTCTGTCAAAGGTTTAATGTCGGTAAGATTTTTAGCATGTTTCTGAAATAAATCTATTATGCTCATCAAGGCTGATTTTTTTAATTTTATTTTTTTTTATCAAAAATGCAATAAAAACATGATTATTGTGAAATATCATTACAATTTAAATATTTTATTCATGTGATGCAAAGCTGAATTTTAAGCATCATTCCTCCAGTCTTCAGTGTCACATGATCCTTCAGAAATCGTTCTAATATGCTGATTTAAGAAACTTTGATTATTATTATCAATGTTGAAAACAATTGTGCTGCTTAATTTTGTTTTGTGGAAACCATGACTTTTTTTTCAGGATTCTTTTATGAATAGGAACAGCATTTATTTTAAATAAATGTTGTAACAATGTAAAAGTGTTACTGTCACTTTTGATTATCGTGTCCTTGCTGAATAATAGCATTGATTTATGTTTAAAAAAAATGTCTTAATCTGAATAATTATGTAAATAATAAAATAAAATCCATATTTTCAATGTGGTCTCACACTTTTGAACCCCACTATATTTTATTTATATTAGATAAATAAAACACTTGACACATAAAAAAGGTATGTCATTACAATCTAACATTATAACGCTAATTGAAATATTTACCCACGCACTAAACACAAAATAAATCACTTTATCTTTTTATAACTCTAGGGAAATAAATTCCTATACACTTAGTCTTGACTTAATTAAACAGAGTCATTAATTAAATGTAGAGCTTTAAAATCCATTGTTTAAAAATGTGTTTTGAAATAATAGCATCAGGCAACTGCAGCATAAAGATACATTCATGTTTGATTTTCAGCAGCTCTTTATGAGCACCTAATTCATATATAAATAGTTGTAATGAAAAATAACTATTTCTAAGTCAAATAACGTTTTATGTGAAACAATGGCAAAGCAAGAAACAACCTATAGCTGCCTTTTGACATTATTGAAAATTCTGCAGTGTTAAAATAAACATTGAGCTTTTCTATCTCTCTCTCTCTCTCTCTCTCTCTCTCTCTCTCTCTCTCTCTCTCTCTCTCTCTCTCTCTCTCTCTCTCTCTCTCTCTCTGCGCACGCGTGTGTGCGTGTGTGCGTGTGTGTGTGTGTGTGTGTGTGTGTGTGTGTGTGTGTGTGTGTGTGTGTGTGTGTGTGCGTGTGTGTGTGCGTGTGTGCGTGTGTGCGTGTGTGTGCCACTCTAAATGAGTAAAATTGTTTCATCTAGATGAGTTACATTACAAAGACCAAGACAGCTGCTGCAGAGGATCTGACCAATTCATTATTCGTGTGTTATTCAATTACAAAACAAAGACAGTGTCTCTGCATTCTCATCATAACAAATTACCTCCAAACAAATAATTAGTGCTGGGAATAAATCTCTTGTCATATTCCATTACGACAACATGCCAGGATTGTGCTCGGAAATACCAAGAGTTCTCCTCAGTTTGTCCACTGTGTGTGTGTGTGTGTGTGTGTGTGTGTGTGTGTGTGTGTGTGTGTGTGTGTGTGTGTGTGTGTGTGAGAGAGAGAGAGAGAGAGAGAGAGAGAGAGAGCATGCCAGGCTGCTTGCGTTTTCACTAGATGTTTCTCACGATTCAACCTGCAGATTTGACCTTCCTGAACTTTTGTACATGTCAGTTTTGCTCTTGACTGTTCAATAAAATGCTACTATTAAGCACAGGTGCTCCATGTGAAGACGGAGCACTTTGGCAGTTCCCTTAAACTTTTCTTAAGCGCTTAGCTCACTGAACCTTGGGAATGAAAATCAAGCGACATTCTCTTGACTTGACTGGGTTTCTAAAGCCTTATTTGAAAATAAGGCTTAAATCAATAGACTAAAATATAATAGGCACTATTTTTGGAGCGTTGGACAAAAATTCAGAACACATAATCCTATTATGGAGACAAAAGGTTAAGTGTTTAAAATTCTGGACCAAACTGTGGACATCCACAATGAGCGGAGACAAAGTCTGAGCGTCCTTGCATGTACGAATTAAAAGCCTCATTGGATTCATGATATGTGGAGATTATGTGTAAACTTTAATCACATTCCACCCTCTTATTAGGCAAAGTCCTATCAGATCATTTGTCGTATATGTTCCTGTAGGGTGAGGGGTGATCATTTCCATACAAATGAGCAGGCAGATTGTTTCTCTCTCTCTAATTACCCTGCAACACCGACCTTATTTCCAATCTAGAGGCCCGGTTTATTAAAACAGTCTGTTATACA
Organism: Squalius cephalus; assembly: GCF_949319135.1. Taxonomy (NCBI): domain Eukaryota; kingdom Metazoa; phylum Chordata; class Actinopteri; order Cypriniformes; family Leuciscidae; genus Squalius; species Squalius cephalus. The sequence goes on along the minus strand of NC_137136.1, from coordinate 9,987,132 downwards.
AGTGCACATAATTAACAACAAAAAAATTAGGCTTTTTAAAAGTGAAAGCACCATATGAACAATTAATGTTCTAATCAACCCTTTTGAAACACGGTACTTAGTTCATTCGGAATAGCCCTTCTGTTTGCATAATGAACACACATGAAATGGAGGCGATACAAAGTCAGTTAGACAACAAAGAATAAACTAATGAAGATCGTGCAGAACTCAGAAAGAGCAGGATTCACACGGCCTACTTTATAGATCAAGAGTAGAAAGTATAAAATGCTTGTTGAATATTAATGTCATTATAGGTTTTGTGAGATGTTACTGTCAAAATGTTTTTTTAATTTAGTTTTTGAAATTTCTTCCACTTATAGAGGTTCATTCCATATCATAATTTCAGCACTGCGACCCAGGTGAACACGATTTCACCAAGTATAACATGTTACTGGATCACCATCTTTGTTGATCCTGGAACAACATTCTAATCAACCAATCAGATTTGAGGGACAAGTGTACAGTTTATGTCAAGTATAGGCTTACAACCCGGGTTAGGTGCTTCTACATCAGTGTTATTCATCTTTTTTCCCCTCTGATTTTTAGAGAAAAGTTATGGGTAGGGATAAGGTTATGACAACATTTTCAGACAGAAATGTTGTTCCAGGATCAACTACTGTAAGTATTTTGACCCTGGAACATTACGCGGGGAAATCATGGTGATTTCAGATGTTAAAAGTGCCTTTGATTACATTATGTCTAGATATGACTTTCTCCATAATTGAATCGTCATTTGTTGAATAACTGCTGCCTTATTAACAGAAAATGTAAATTGTTTAGTTAATTCATCCCTTAACTTTATTTATATTGAAACTGTGACAGTTTCAACGTATCTTTAAACATAGTAACAAAACAAGCTTATCACAGAGAGATTATGAAACAGCTAAACTCACTTATTATTATGATTACCAAAGGACTGATGGGTTTATAATGAACCAAGAAGCAAACATGCAAATCCTAATACTTCAGAGTGAGCATATGATAACACTAAAAGCTCCACTACATTAGTTACCACCCTAATTACTATTGATTCACAATCCTTGGCTTTATAATTTAGATGAAACCCAATACAACTCACATAATCAATGTTGTCATTCGTCCTTTTGAGGACATAAACATCATTTTTAATTTGTTAAAATTCCCTCATATGAATCTATGCCCTGAGGACAGATTTGATTTATATTGAATGTACTTGATGTTTCAGGTTTGTTCAAAAGAAACTATAGAATTAATGTGTTAGTCAAGCGTATAATTTGGAGTTAGGACCATTGTAGGACTAAGGCTGCATTTGAGATTGGCCAATTTTAAATTCCATTGCATTGCCTCAGGTTTGTAAAAGCAGTGTGCACTAAATTAAAATGTCTTTTGAGCTTCAGAGCTGACACAAATACAGATACTGGTCTAAATACTGGGGTCCAAAAATCTGCTACTATTATGTGTTTTCTTTTGCAGTTTCTTAGTGTTTGCCCCCATTTGCTCTAATGACAGCAGCACTCCAGATGCATTAGCTCCACAATTTTATGTAAAACCTGCGATGATGTTCTCTAGCATGATTTAAGCAATGATCCAAAGAGCATCTTCTGCTTCAATGAAAACAAGAACATCTTACTGCCTGTACTAGGAGCTCATATGGTCAATGTCACAATGTCTAGAAAGTGGCCAAAAGTATGAAGGTAAATCAGTAGCAAAACTCGAGAGCACGTAGATGTGAATTTGAGAACTTGTACAATAAATATTCGTACTTGTACATGAACATTTACACTCACAGCTCCAATGTGAAAACCTGTAAAATAAAAATCTGAAGTTGAATGTTGAAATTTGCACTCGCAGACAATAGTCACAAACCTGTATTCTGAATCTGAAGCTGCAGACAAGTAGACACAAATGTGTAAAATGCCATTCACAGAAATACAACGACAGACACAAACTTGTAATATATATTTTGCGTTTAATCTTACATTCACATTCGCGGTACAACCTCAATTAGGCACTTGCAACTTCTCAAATCTGTCACTGCAATTTCAAATTTCGCGCCTTGACTTTTGCTACTCTTTTCGCGATATATCAGGTGCAAAACTAACTTGTGCACTTGAAACTCAGAGGCGGTGAGAGAGAAAGGGGGGCGGGAGGAGGGGGGGTCAAAGGAGCCGTTTTATTGGTTGGCACCTAGCCAATGAAATGGGACTTCGATGATGTCACGAAACCCACGTGCACTGAAACGCTATTAGACTGATATTAAAAGAAATAAACAATATTATCAAACTCAGTAAACACAATGCTAATAATGCATACTACAGAAAAGCAGATGAGCACAGAATATGACGAAAGAAAGCAAATGTGTGTTTAGTGCAAATAAACTTGCTGCCTGTGTTTTATTAATAATGCAACGAATTATGTGTTTTTTGTTATTGGTTTTTTTTTTATATATATAACTGTTGATCCATTAAGCCTCATTAAGCGTTTTCTATGGGAAGAAAACGTACAATTGTTGCGTTCATATTCTGTGCTCAATTGCTTTTCTGTGTGCTTTGTTTGTATGGTGTTTCCTGAGTTTGGTCTTTTAATACCACTGTCTCAATTAAACGCGTTGTGTTCATATTCTGTGCTCATCTGTTTTTCTGTAGTATGCATTATTAGCATGGTGTTTACTGAGTTTGATAATATTGTTTATTTCTTTTAATATCAGTCTAATAGTTTCAGTGCACGCGGGTTTCATGACATCATCGAAGTCCCATTTCATTGGCTAGGTGCCAACCAATAAAACGGCTCCTTTGACCCCCCCCCCCCCTCCTCCCGCCCCCCTTTCTCTCTCACCGCCTCTGAGTTTCAAGTGCACAAGTTAGTTTTGCACCTGATATATCGCGAAAAGAGTAGCAAAAGTCAAGGCGCGAAATTTGAAATTGCAGTGACAGATTTGAGAAGTTGCAAGTGCCTAATTGAGGTTGTACCGCGAATGTGAATGTAAGATTAAACGCAAAATATATATTACAAGTTTGTGTCTGTCGTTGTATTTCTGTGAATGGCATTTTACACATTTGTGTCTACTTGTCTGCAGCTTCAGATTCAGAATACAGGTTTGTGACTATTGTCTGCGAGTGCAAATTTCAACATTCAACTTCAGATTTTTATTTTACAGGTTTTCACATTTGAGCTGTGAGTGTAAATGTTCATGTACAAGTACGAATATTTATTGTACAAGTTCTCAAATTCACATCTACGTGCTCTCGAGTTTTGCTACTGATTTACCTTCATACTAAAAGTGTTGTCCGGCCTGGAAAGACATCTTCACTCTTTACTAAAATATTATAAAAAATAAAAATAAAATAAAAAGTTAAAAATGTTGTAAGCATATTGCGTAGTTGTGCTTGGAGTCAGTTGTTTTATTTGTGATAACGCAATGAAATATGCCAAACTGTGCAGACATAATTTTCCTTGCATAGTAATAAAATCTTTAGCTAAAGTTTGCCTTTTTGCCATTGATCTATAGTGTTTTTCCCTCATATTTATTAAATAGTATTAAAAAATATATAAAATATTTGCATAAAATTGTATGCTTTAATGTACTGTGTGTGTTATTAATTTTATGTCATAATTTATTTGTTTTAGTCACTGATGATGCACAAAACTAAGAATATGATCACTGAAATGTATCGTAGATCAGTGGAAGTAGTGCACATTATCATAGCAAATAGTATACTGCAGTTTAAAGTAATATGTGTACATTTGTAAGTCTCTTTGGATAAAAGCATCTGCTAAATGAATAATTGTAAATGTAATGTAAATGTGAAGTGGCCAAGTGAAGTTTCTGCTAAAGTGTACAAGGTTATTATGTCATGACTGTTTGCTGAGGAAGACTGGGAAGATGACACAGAGATTAAAAGAACCATTAATCTCACTTTGCATTCTAATTAGAATAAATGTCTTAATTATTTTCCATTTACAGATTCAGAAATATAATTTCAATTACCAGTGAGGGTCAAATATTTGGTTCAAAAGAAACGTTCAGTGAAAAACAACTTTAATTTCAGTCTGTTCCACAGACAAAGCATACGTCTTGAAACATAGTGCACAAGTCATAAGGACCAATTTTATGCATGCTTTTATGGTGATATTCTTTTATTATTTTTTTCACTTAGATATTTGAGTGGTCATAACTCTGCGATGCAGCCGCCTAGGAACGTCAAACTCGGGAAGAATAAAGGACTCGAGGGGCTCATTCGAACACCCCCAGTCGCGAGTAGATAACCCCCCCAAGCGGTTGAGCCCTCCAAATTTACACCTTTGAATAGAGCCGGTCGTGTTCAGACTGGCCCGTGGAGGCCTATTATCGACGTGAGTTTCAAGCATTTTCACAGAGGCGTTCACAAGATATTAGCAGAAAAGTGAAATTCATCCAAGGGGGCTGACCCACTCCGCCAAGGTGGTGGAGACGCACTCTCCCTGGCTTAGCCGTGAGCCTCAGAGAGGGTGGAAGTCATACCAAATATGGGATTTTGGACATTTTATCGAGTCAGAATGTACTTGGATATTTGAGCGGTCATAACTCACTGTCACCATCGCTGCCAACATATAGGAACATCAACCTATAGGAACATCAAACTCATGTCTCAGGGGGCCCATTCGAATGCCACCAGTCATTTTGGAGCTTAATTGGCCCAGTCTCCATTCACTTTCATTATAGTAAAAAGAACAGCTAGGACATTCTTTAAAAAATGTCTCCTTTTGTGAGTAAATGATGACAGAATTTTCATTTGTGTGTGTACTATCCCTTTAACATTTCTTGTTTTTAAGTCTTTGGATGCACATCTTGTCTTTCGGCAGGGCTCCTGTATCTCGGCTAGAGGTAAAAGTAAGGGGAAGAAAATAAAATAAGATCTAAGAAGATCAATAAATGTTTCATCAGATTTAAAGGATGGCATTACACTGAGCTTTATGGTAGCTCCGACGCAGTTTCAGGGTGGTCGAGTCCTTGGGAATTTAAAAAAAAAACTTTATAGCGCTGTAAACATGCTACCATTCTCTTTTCCATTTCGTCCACATAAAGTGCAGACAGATCAGTAAATCTGCAATGCGTGGAGGCTATGGTTACTACTTTCTATCTCTCTCTCTCTCTCTCCTCCACTATTGCTCCTCATCCACTCCGTTGTCCTTCACACCATTATTCTAATAGGGCCGATTTATCCTCTGATGTTTGAGATGCCGTACAATTGCCGTAAAGTAAACATGATGCTCGCACATTATCTCAGCGCTGTGTTTATATTGCTTCTGATCTGGTCCATGATAAGAGAGCACAGCTTGTCAAAGTGCACAAAAACAAAACAAACGATCCCTTGCCCTTACATGCTGCAGGGTGATATTTTAACAAATATCTACAAAGAGATGGCTGCATTTGTGTTTGCTGAAAATATTAGATACATGATAGTCAGCAGTTGAATTCTCTATTTCATTAGGTTCTGATTTATTTAACTCTTTTAACAACTGTTATTATCACACAGCAGCTTTTCAGAGATAGAAGAATCTCTCTGAAATTACAGAAATCTTGGGAGGATTTTTGGGAAGCATTTATGACAAATATTGAAATTTGTCCCAGAGTCCATTAAATCTTCATTTATATTAAAAAAGAATATAAAAATGCTGTTTAACATATACCATTTAATATTTTTTTAAAGAACTCTCTTATGTTAATAAAAAATACAATGAAACAGTAATATTATTAAATAACTGTCAAATTGATTAACTGTCCAATCGATTAATCACGATTAATCGCATCTAACATAAGTTTTTGTTTGCATAATATATATATATATATATATATATATATATATATATATATATATATATATATATATATATATATATATATATATATATATATATAGTATATTATACTGTATGTCTTTGTCTTTGGGTGCATATATATACTTACAGTTGTCTTTCAGCTGTTTGCAATGAACAATCAAACAAAAGTAATTGAAATAGCTCAACACAACAGATGTTACAAGTGGTTTCCCCAAATTCTACTGAAAATGCAACATTTAATGACTTCTGCATTCTCAAAATTATTCAACCCCCTGAACAGAATCCCTCACAACACCACAAATCTGCAAAACAGGTGTTGTCTTAAGCACACCTGATGCAACAAATCAAGGGCTTCATTAGTTGCACCAGGTGTGCTTGAGCTAGAATACATGAAATATCTGAACTGGCTAGGTTTGTTGAGTGTCACTTTTGACCGCATGTTAGAAAGTCAAAACAATGGGCCAAAAAGTATATAATCGCCCTTCACAAACAAGGAACAGGATACAAAAAGATAGCGAATGCACTAAATGTTCCTAAAGACACCGATGGAAGAATACCTTGACGTGGCAGAAAAAGCAAGCTTATTAACAGCTTTAACCAGATTTCTGAGAAGGCAGGTTCAGAAAAAACCTTGAGTAACTGCAAAAGACCAGCAGCAAGACTTGGTGGCAATGGGCACTGAGGTTTCAGTTTGCACAGTAAGGCAAATACTAAATGCATGTGGTTTCAATGCCAGAACACCTAGACGTACACCACTACTGACCCATAAGCACAAGAAAAGTCGGTTTCAATTTACTCAAAATCATATAAATAATGTAATGAAAGTTTTGGGATTCTGTTCTGTGGAGCAATGAAACAAAACTTTTTGGCCCATGGATCAGCGGTATGTGTGGAGGAAGAAGAAGAATGAAGCATATGCTGAAAAGAACACTCTACCTGGCTAGAGTGGTGGCTCGGTGATGATCTGGGGCTGCTTTGCATCCTCTGGCACTGGAAACCTGCAACGTATCGAAGGCAAGATGGATTCATTGAAGCGTATCAGGAAATCCTAGGAGAAAACGTCATGCCGTCAGTGCAGAAGCTGAAGCTTGGGTATCATTGGACCTTCCAACAGGAAAATTATCCCAAGCATACCTCAAATTTCACCAAGGCTTGGTTGCAGAAGAAGTCCTGGAAGATTCTACAGTGGCCATCACAGTCACCTGACTTGAACCCCATAGAAAACTCTGGTGGGATTTGAAGAAGGCAGTTGCAGCACGCAAACCCAAGAATATTACTGAACTGGAGGCCATTGCTCATGGGGAATGGGCTAAGATTCCTCAGAATCGCTGCCAGAAGCTCGTGTCTGGTTATAAATCTAGTTTTCAGCAGGTCATAAAAGCAAAATGGTGTTCTACTAAGTACTAAAAATTCTTGCCATTTAAGGGGTTGAATCATTTTGAGACTGCAGAAGTCATTAAAAGTTGAATTTGGGGAAACCACTTGAAACATTTGTTGTGTTGAGCTATTTCAATTACTTATTGCATATAGCATTTTCTGTGACAAAGCAGCTGTAGTCACTATAACAGGACAGTCAGGCTGAATCATTTGAGCCCTGAGGCTTTTACCCAGAGGTCCAAACTGAGGAAGAGATAGAAGAAACATGCAGAAATGGTTTTGTCCATCCTTATTTTCATATTCCAAACCATGGTTTCTATGTGTACCGTGGCTTACTTTGATTTGAATTCTGTGCAGGAATGTGATTGTTTTGTTGTCAGGGAGGCAACACAGATGGGAGACTTTATTTACAGATAAGCTGATAAATGAAGGGATTTCTAATGTTTAGCCTAATCATTAGACACACATGGAGTAATGAAATCTGCGCATTCAATCAGTGCCATTAAATGAGAAAATGACCCAAATATCAAAATCCACTTCATTTGCATTTCCAAACAACAACAAACATGATTATTTGTGATTTTTTTGCCACTAGGAAGTTAAATAAGTTTTGCCATGCATAATTGTATATAATTGCAAAATCAAAATAAATTAATTAATTAAAAAAATATATATGCTAAGAATTGGTGTTTTTAAGTATTTAAAATGTTGATATTGGCTATATGAAATCAAATCTTCATAAGAAATGCAATCTTATGGCTTGTGTATAAAATGACAGAAAACAGAAACAAATGTTAGAGATACTATCATTTCAATTAGTTCCAGCACAACCTATGACCAAAATTTGTTCTTTTATTAGACATGACCAAACTTTCTTAGCTTATACATTTCATAGAAAGTACCTCTTCATGCAATCAGCCGTTGGAGAACCCCAAGATGCTGGCTGTGACAGGCTGAATGCTTTGGGCCCTCCTCTGTGGGTTCTCACACCACGTAACTGACTGTTGTTTGGATTCATAAACAGAGTGATTGAGTGCTGCTGGCAGCCCAGCTGCCATTACAGCCAGTGCTAGCTGAAAAACGACAGCAAGGACTAGCAGCGAGGGAAATCACGCCGCTGTCCCGCTGACGGCTCCTAATCATTTCCTGCGTTTGTGTTCTTAGTTGCCCTTTACTACTGCTGTCCATCACACACCTTACATTTGTGTGGCACAATCGTTTTTGCTGAATGATGATATATATTTTTATAAGGAGTACTCTATTTCTATTTAAAAATATCAGATTAGCTATGGTATCAGTGCATATAAATATCTATTTTACAACTTTGTTACACAAGCTCAGTAGGGAAAAGCTGAGAGAAATTCTTATACCCAGAAAGTGTTTGAACACTTTTGGACACTAATCACATTGGATACACAATGTATGAATGTTAATGCGTTAGGCCCAAACATCAAACCAAGTAGCATCTGAGCTTTCTCAGAACCAGCTTCACTTTTATTAGCCATTTTGCAATTGCTTTTAACTAACTGGTCCCCAAGGTGAGTTGTACATTTGTAGTTTTGAAGTACTTTATGAAGGCAGTTTTCAAGTTCACACAATTTTAAGTGGCATTTATGTAGCTATTTTCGATAAGTGCACCTTAAATGTGTCCAAATACTTTGTGGGGCCACTGTGTTTAAAGTGTTTGTAATGAGGGCTCATGACAAGTGCATGTGGTGTCCTGAGAGTGCTAGTTATGGTACAGCTGTGAGGCCCATAAGTGGGGCTTTCACAGCTTAAATAAAGGGCACAACAAATAACTAGCATGTTTTCATAGATGCTTGATATTTACTGATTAAATATTCATATGAAATAGACAGTATGTATTAACAGGACAGACATATTGCTTTTCACTTGTCCTCTAAAATCCAGTGTTGCCCTCCGGATATCCAGCATATTTCAAATCCAGCATGTTGAAGATATTTCAAATGAAGCCCCCAACTTGCCACAAGGCCTGCCTGAGGGCTCTATTTAGTTGTCTCTAAATGCCAGTGATCACAGCATCCTCACTCTTTCCATGTCAGCAAAGGTATATCCCTAGTGTTTTAGTACAGGGACAGTTTGTTACCCTATTGACACTACTGCAACTGTACTTAAGCACAATAAATAAATAAAAAATACAATACTAGAGCTAATAAACTCAGTAATGAACTATCAATAAACTCTTTTTTTTAGACAATATCCCCAGGTTTCACAGACAAAGCTTAAGCAGTCCCAGACTAAAATGCATGTTTAAGCTATTTTAATTGAAAGCAAATTTCACTGATATATCTTAAAATATGTCAGTGCCATTGTTTTGTCTCAATGTGATACCCCACTGCCCCCCCCCCACACACTCCTGTCCCACCGACCTTTTAAAACTGGCTTACATCACTGGGTTAACCCTGTAATGCTGCTTACTGCTACAGTATATGTCAGGATATTACAGTCTATATATTACAGTCAGGTATATTACAGTCAGGTAAATGGCAGATGCAGTTGAAAGATAGATAAAAAGATGATCATAAAGAGAAAAATATTCAGTGGCATTTCTGTCAATTAATTAGAAAGGTCTAGAAGATGGGAAACTTTCACTGTGTGAATTTCGAATAAGAGACAAGGGTGATCTCTGGCTTTTATGGTGAAATTGTGACTTTTATAGCATCAGAGATGTGAGGGAGCCTAAAAGCACTTTTGGAAGCTGAAATGTAAGAACAGAGTCATCCGCTGTTTGTTTTGAAGAACCCACTTTTGCCCTTGTGCTCCATCTGTCATCATCCCCTTCCATTGACAACACATTAATCGCCGAGGCTCAGAGAGGCTTTTACCCAAAGTCTCTTATTCTTTACCATTGGCATTGTGACGCTGGTTCAAATCCCATCGGCATAGTGCATGTTTGTTGTTGTGGAAAAGTGGTTTGTTAATGTGTGTAGCAGGGCCTTTATTGTACTGTATATCTACCAGGTTTCGCTGCAGATGTGTCAACACAAGTCCAATGGGAGCTCTAATCAGAGCAAGAGTGCACTCGAGGGCCACGCGGAGTCGTTTGCTGCTGGCTCGAGCTGATAGATGGGCCCGCTGTGGACCCTTAGACTGGGCCAGAGTGGTGCCGCCCCCTTCCTGCTAACCAAGCCTGACATCTCCACGGCCCACCTGCAGCTTATGTGTCCATGTGGCCCTGACTCATTGGCACGCTCCAGAGAGCGTGACAAAAATAGCCTGCCTCCACACCTCCTTCTTTTATCACACTCTTCTGATTCATGCGTTTACTTGTATGCAACCGATAGTGGACTGTGATGTGCTTTTTTGCAAATCACGCTTGATCTATCTCAAAGGCGTTTGGTTTGAATTGTGTGCAGAGCGAGAACCGAGGGGTCGGAGACGTGAACTTCTGCCATTTCTTATGCTCAAGGCATATTTGCTTGAAAGCTCCTTTCGTTTCATTTGACTAGATCGAATACTGCCATTTACTCTGTGCATTTCATTGGTTGTATGATTTCTAACAATACTTCAGGGGATGTTCATTGTATATGTGACCCATGAAATTGAGATTTATACATCATCTGAAAATAAATAAATAAGCTTTCCGTTGATGCATGGTTTGTTAGGATAGGACAATAGGAATCTGAGGGTGCAAAAAAATCTAAACATTGAGAAAATCGCCTTTTCGCGATTTGTCGCGATTGTTCGATGTAATGTTCACTCACAAAAATAAATGTTTTATATATTTACGGTTGGAAATTTACAAAATATCTTAATGGAACATGATCTTTACTTAATATCCTAATCATTTTTGGCATACAATGTATTTTTTGTATTACCACAAATATACCCGTGCGACTTGTGACTGGTTTTGTGATCTAGGGTCACATATTGTCCATGGGAATGTAGCAACATGTAAAACGGCCAGATAATGTGAATGCTGTAGGAATTGATCATTCATCACCATGTGGCCAAAGAGGGCTGATATTTTCAACTCCAGATCTTCAATTTCTAAAAATTGATCAATATGATAGATTCAGTCTTGATTTGCCTGATCGCTCGTGGCAGCCAATTAAAATGAGTTATTCCTGCTGCTGCGTTTTTCGTGTGACAGGTCTTTGGTTGTATCAGCAGACAGAAGCTTCTGCGCGTGGTGGAATACTCTAAAAATACATTCAACAATACCATGTTGTTCCCAACACAGACATGGTTGACTAATTCACTAAAACGTTGACTAAAGGATTGTCAATACTGTAAAGAATCACATTTGTTCTACTGATAAAAATGTAGTCTATGTGCAACTCACTTTTGATATAACGTCACTGAAATACTAAATTGTGTGTGTGTGTGTACCTTAACTATATTTTGGGGACAAATTTGTAGTGACCAAAACATGACAAAAAACAAGTGACCAAAACATGACAAAATCTCCTAAAACCTCCCTTTAGGGACGTCCTCATTTGTAAATCTGGTATAAAAATAAGTAATTAAAGGTTTTTTAAAAATGTAAAAATGCAGAATGTTTTGTGTGATGGGTAGGTTTAGGGGTATAGGGTTAGTGTAAGGGGACAGAATATACAGTTTGTACAGTCTAAAGACCATTACGCCTATGGAATGTTATCATTTAGATAGCTAAGTAAACGTGTGTGTGTGTGTGTGTGTGTGTGTGTGTGTGTGTGTGTGTGTGTGTGTGTGTGTGTGTGTGTGTGTGTGTGTGTGTGTGTGTGTGTGTCTGAAGGAAAAAGTAAGCAAGGACAGTAACTGAAACAAATTTGTGAGATAATGTGTAAGTTAAATCGAAATTAACAGTGGTAATAATTGTTCAGAATATTACAATTACCTGGAAGTATTTTACACTAACCACAGGAATTTAAGAAAATCCCTTGCAACTTGCAAAAATGTATCAACTTAAAGTTATTTGGTAATATAAAGTATGAAATTAGGAGGGCTGCTCAGGGCACCAAGCTTGCTGACATGGGACACTGGCCTTCCTATTAGAACCACCCCTGCTGATGCCTCTATACACTGTTTGGGTAATTGGCACGTAAAAGGATTATATGAATTGGGTTTTGTGATTAAAGAGCTATCAGATACTAGAGTGCATGTATTTCCCCTTGTTTAACAGATTAAAAGAAAAATGATTTTGCTCGAAAAAACACATTGTAAACAGAAACAGTGTATACCAGATCTGTATACCATGTATGTATATATAAGAAGAACGCATGTAGTAACAAGCAGAAAAAGGTCAACTTGTTAGCTCATATTAAATGTGATTCAGCACCTTTCGGTTCAACACTCAAGGCCGTGCAGTGAGACTGAATTGATCTTGGACTGTTGTTGTGATAAAAAAAGGTTAGTGAATGGATGAATTGTGTGGAAATGTGATAGCATAAAAAAAAATCTGTTGAGTGTCAGATGTGTTTAAGGTTAGTGACTGAGTGTGCATGCATGCATGCGTCTCGCTGGACGCAAGTGTGTGCGTACGCTCTTGTTCCTTTGTGTTTGCACTCATCGTCTTGTTAATTGTCTCTGATTTGTGCGTTTGTTGAGTTATCTTGTCAGTACACGAGTAAATCAATGTTTTATGAGTCAAGGCCTTTTAAGTATGCTCATTCCCCAGCCTCAAGCTGTCACTTCCAATTCTGCTGTATTCCACTTTCCGTTTCCTCCGCTCCCAATGAGGAATATTACGGCTGACATGGCTTAATTACATGAGTATGTTTAGCCTGAACACATCACCTCATGCCTCACATAGGTCACTTGTGACACAGGTTGTTTCTTGGTCAAGTCACCTAAAGCCTTTGTCTCTCTGATATAGTTTTCATTTGCATGACTAAAAATAATCAGCTGAGGGATTTCACTGTCTCATAAACTACATACGATAAAACCGTGTGCCCGCTCTCACATATGTATATTTAATGAGCACAAAAGGAAGTTAGAATGATACACTGGCATGAATTTATTTGCGAGTTGTTAAAGTACATGGTGCATTCACACAAGGAGGCTGATTTTTTTGGAAAGGGACAGCTATTGTTAGTGTACCGGCAAGGTGAACACAAGCAGCACTAATGAATGAATAATGTTGGTCACCAAGGTAACTGTGCATATTTATGCAGTGCATCCTATTTACAATGAGGGACAAAATCAAATGAAATGTTTGCTTGTTGTTCTGCCAAAGCAGTGGTGCAGAGCAGCATTTTATCTCATTAATAAATGCCAGATAAGATCCAGTGCTGTGACTTCCAATCCCCAAGACATAGCATTAATGTTGCACAGCATAAAATCAATAAACACTAGATCGTAATGGCTGAAATCTATTAGCAATAGCAGACAAACCTCTAACTCAGGTACAATTCTCAGAAAACGCTAAGTAGTTAGCTTGATTAGTCAAGTCATTCATGTGAATTATTGAATGTAATGGTTAGAGCCCCTTCAGGTTACCGGACAACAACATTACCAATAAATTATTCAGTTATTGAGACTAAATGACCAAGTACATGTTGCTTAAAAAACAAGTCAAAAATAAAAACATCAACTTTGCCCTACAAAGGCTAAGAGCAGTCTCTCCAAATTTCAAAAATAATTTTTTTGCATAAATAAAAAGTGCAGGATCTGCTCTTCAATCTGTTAAAATTTCATATGGCTACCTAATAAATATCTTATATAAATTTACATTTTTAGTTCCAGTATTGTATAGAAAAGTAGGGTGAAACCAAGGCAGAATGCAGTATCTGCCCGTACTGCCTTGGTTTCACTATGATACTGTAGTTTGCCTTTGTGTCAGCATGAACATTGTTGCAACTAGCTAAGTGGCATGAGTCAGGTTATAAAACCTCTCTCAGAGAAGAAAGGAACTGTCAAAATGGCTTCACTTTTACGTGGAAAAATGCTGGTGAAACTTGCCTTAAAGGGGGGGTGAAATGCTCATTTTCACTCAATCTCCTGTTAATCTTGAGTACCTATAGAGTAGTATAGCATCCTTCATATCTCCAAAAAGTCTTTAGTTTTATTATATTTATAAAAGAAAGATAGGCTGTACCGAGTCTTTCCGGAAAAAACCGAGCGTCTGGAGGCGGGCCGTGTGGGCGAAGCCAGAGCCATAGAGAGAATCCGTCGATCTGGGCTTTGTTTATAAAACATTCATCGTCGAAATGCAGGGAACAAACAGTCTACACAACTACACAACAATCTGCATCCACTGTTCCTAACGCTGGGTTCTTTGGTAAGCTTTCCCTCACATCCAAAAACACACTTTGGAGACACTATGCAGCGCTGCCGATGATTTCCTGTTGAAGCGCGTTGATGTGCGCGGTCTCGCTCCCCTCTGGTCGACGTGTGCGCGGCCGCGCTTTTCCGCGAGAAATGCTCATAAAAGGAGTTCCACTCTGGTCTACGTCATTAGATCCACGGTCGAAAAAAAAACAGCCGAAACTTGTACCAACCCGGAAGTAAGATTTTCGGCACAGAAATTCTCCGTTATTCGTCCAAAATATTTTTTAAAAACTTTGGCCATGTTAAGCATGAGAATCCATATCTTTAACACTGTAAACAACTCTGAATACATGAAACACCATTGTACCCCCCCTTTAAACAACAAGGCACCAAAAATTGGTACGTTTTAAACCTCTTAACCCATTTTTTGTCAATTTTGTCTGTTTAGCTGTTTCTAGCTAGCATTAGCTTTTTTACAGCATTGGGATAGCAAGGATACCTTGGGGAATACCTTAGAGAAATTGTCTTAAAGGTCAAAATTAATGTGTAATACTGACAACTAATGTTTAAAATAGTTACTGCAGTACAAATTCAAAATACTGGAGAGAGAGTCGTCTCCCCCGCCCCCTCCTCACCAGACTCACGGTAATAAAAAAAATAATTTGATTTATGATTTAAGATTTATGATATAAGCAGTGATTATGATCACTTGCTACACTTACTGCTATATGTTATTGTATGGCCATGTAAGTATACGCAGTAATGCAAAGGCAAAGCACAGTATAGTCTATAAAACTACCAAATTTTGCCTGACTGTCAAAAAACTAAATGTTTAATATTCACCTCCCTTTGATCTATCTAATTGTACCCTTTGTTGTTCAATTTAATTGGATGCTTATATTTGGTGTAAGAAAAACACAAAAAGCTGTTTTTCTCAGTTTGGCGTTTTTGCTGATACTGCTCTTTGGCTTTGTAGGGCAGAACTGTGTTTTTGTACTAATTCCTTGGTACAAATAGTTCATGAATATATGCAATTAAGCCCTGGTGTTAAGTGTGATGATATGGTAACATATTACACAAAAGTATATTTAAATGAACATTTATTTAAAGTAAAAGTCCTTCTTTGGCCAAATTACATTTCCTTAATAGCCTGAACACAGGCTTTACTACCTTCAAACTTAAATTGGAATGTTTCCATCACACCAACTTCCCGAACACACAAAAAATTATATAAGTTCAGCCCAAGCAAAGGCTGTATATAGGCTAATTTATTAGTTTGTTGTCATATACTGTACATACAGCTCTTCACAGCCATTACACATCACATACCCAGCACTTGATTGGTCCTTGTTAACTACTTCACTAAAGCACTCCCACGTGGGACTTTTATTTTCTTCCCTTTGATTTGTTTTTAATTCTCCTTTTCTCTTGGATCTGTTTAGCCTACATTGCTGCTTAAAACCAGTAGACCCCACAACTGGCTTATTGAGAGCCTGCAAATTAATGCCTGACAAAAAAAATAAGTTTTGAACATGTTCACACTTTAGAGAATGTAGTTAATATTTCCATCATTAATTATTCATCTCATCCACCTGCGACCTAATCGCTATTCATCAGAATGTTATTTTTTATTACCTAGGCTACTTGGCCTGCCCGACCAGCGGATTATCCCCAGTGTCCGTTGATATAATTACGATCCATGCATCACTAAATCATAACATGTGAAATGTTTGCAGAAGCTCTGCAACTCTGCACTCCAGTCAAGTCACGTCACTTTTATATAGGCTATTACTTTATTCAAAATATTGCTTTAAAGATGCACTGTATAATTGTTAGAGGCATCTAGTAGTGAGGTAGAGCTAAAGCAGGTCTCCAGTGTGTGTTCATGTTTTTATCCGTGTCTGACCTGATTGCAATCTCCAGAAAGTTTGTTTTGACAAACTGTTTCGAATTCCCGAAACGAACTCCAAATCAAACGTAGCGTCAGTTCTGGCAGGTCACGTTAGTCAAGCTCGCATCAGCTGACTCTCAGTTTATCCACATCTACCTATAGGAATACGACACCTATCACAGCAACCATATATAAGCTCCTTCAGTATTATCAGCAGCTATCGCGTTTCTCGGGAGCCATTTCCCTCCTCCATCCTCAGCTCCTCCTCTCGTCCAGTCAGGATTGGTATTCTGATTCCCCTTTGAATCAGACTAAATTCTCGAATTATGTTGTACATTCAAATCTTGAATTAATGATATCTGCAATACAATCATGTTGGTTCTGTTCTGTTTACCCTGAGGGGGGTTATTGCTGCTCTCCCTGCTCTTATCCATGCTAGGCTGCATGGATGTGCAGGGAGTTCTTGCCCAGAACAGAACCATACCGCCAATCCAAACTGTATGCTAATTGTCAGTCGTATTTGACGATAGTGGTCCTAACAGAAATTTACTTTGTTTTGGCCTGATTAGGTTCGAAATGGCATCGCACCAATCCATTCTTCGGTTTCGCTTATATCGAGGGATTGTTCGCACAAAACGTGTTTTTGCACTCCACTGTGCTGCTTTTCCATTGTTTTTTTCCATATAAACATGCATTAAATGGGCTTGAATCTTTTGCAGCATGACACAGAATTTTAAAAACATTGCCCTCAAGTTAAAAGAAGTAAACAACACACGTTTTTTCATTCATCTGCCCTGCGGTTTAGGTTTTTAAATGAACAAAAAAAAAACTGTTCTGCGTGAATGGCCCCTAAACCTTTTTTTTTATTTTTATTTCAGCATAATTTTAAGCAGTACCAAAAAACGTTTATTCTTTTTTTTTTTTTTTTTTGTGCACAACTTTAGAGTCAGTTGGAGAACTGTGAGATCTGTGTTTGCCCCAGAGTGTAGGCATCAGAGCCAGAGGGGGGAGGATAATGTATTTGGCTGCAGAGTGTATCACATGTGGCACTTTTAATGTGACAGCTGGACTCTTTGGGCACTTTGGCTGGGTATGGACAGCCCAGGAATGCCGTGCTAATGGTGCTCGGAGGGTGACAGCCGCAGAGGCACAGGCCCGTTGCAGGCCCTCTGTCAACCCACACGGCTGCTCCTGCTGATGTCTGGCTGCGGATTTCCTCCTCCGTGTGCCACTCACCTACAAGGACGCCGGCTAATTTAAGCATGCCTGGTGACAGCCGCGAATTGGTGGGATTAGGCTTTTTTGGGGGGAGTCAACACGCAGTCAAACGCAAGTGTCTCCTTCTCACATTATTCTCTTCAAAACCGATGATCTCAGACGTCCTTTTATCTGGCTGAAACATCCGCGTGGTATCCCTTTCTTTCTCTCTCGATCACAGGAAGAATTGCAGTGCATTGTGATTTTGTATAATACTTTGTGAGGTGTGCAGTAATAGATATTATTTTGAATAGGTCTATGGGTTTTTTATTTATTTATCTTTTATCCACTATGAGTTTTGGGGCTATGCTTGAAATAGCTTACTAGCATACTACTCGTACTATAACTGCAGTATGTACAGTATGTGTATACTGTGAACATATTTTCAAAATGAGCAGTACTCAACATAATGCACTGCTTGGAATACTAAATCACATCATGCAGTCTGCTAAACTTCTTGAAAAATTTCCAATTTTTAGAACCAAATTGCACTCATACAACATAATGGAGTCATGTGATAAGAATATGCAGTGGTATACTTGTCACGTGTTATTGTATGTTTGGACTTTCAGTTTGTGTTTGATTGATTCCTGTTTTCCTTTGTTCTTTTACCGCCACTCCTTCATTTCTATGGTTACTGTCTTTATCAGGTCAGTTGTATCACCTGTTTAATCAATCATCGTTATCTGTATCACCTGTGTTCTGTTAATCAGTGTCATCTGTGTTTGTATTTAAGTTCCGTCTGTTCAGTCAGTCCGATTATATTTAGTGTGTGTTGCTACCTGTTCTACTGTCCTGTGTTTAATTACATTTTTGAAAATATATCCTCGTCTCCGTCTGCCTTCCTGCAACCCACCGTGACAGAAAATCGGACCAGCCCATATGGACGACAGGGCTATATTTGTCGCAATTGCTCAAGAGAGCACGTAACTTTTCTCCTTCGTGGTGAACTTTGTTCGTCGAGCCGTCACTAGCCCCCTCGACGATGAAACCCTCAAGCTGCTCTTCTGGATCGGGGCCAATTTCCACCAGGCCACCGACCTCCCAAACACAGATGGACTGAACTGGAGGGAAGCCATCAGCAGGTGTTAGGTGAGCGTCGCGTCCCGATCCAGAGAACAACCACCATCACCAGCAGCCGCCGAGACCACCCTTCCAGAGTCTCGTCCCGCCGAGACCACCCTTCTAGAATGTCATCACGTCATGCCTGTCGAGCCCTCGCCAAAGATGGCCACCTCCTCACTGCCTGAGCCCTCTGTAAAGATGGCCGCCGCCTCACCGCCTGAGCCCTCGGCAAAGATGGCCGCTGCCTCACCGCCTGAACCCTCAGGCAAAGATGGCCGCCGCCTCACCGCCTGAACCCTCTGGAAAAGATGGCCGCCGCCTCACCGCCTGAGCCCTCGGCAAAGATGGCCACCGCCTCACTGCCTGAATCCTCAGGCAAAGATGGCCGCCGCCTCACTGCCTGAGCCCTCGACAAAAATGGGCGCCGCCTCACCGCCTGAGCCCTCTGCAAAGGTGGCCCTCTGCAAAGATTCAGCCAGGATGGCTACCGCCACGTCAGAGCCTGTTCCTGTCCCAAGAACTGTTTCTGTCCCTAGTCCTATTCCTGCCCAAGAACTGTTCACGTTCCTAGACCTTTTCCTGCCCCAAGAACTTTTCATGTTCCTGCCCTCAGAACTGTTTCTGTTCCCAGAACTTTTCCTGACCCCGAGCCTATATCTGTCCCCGAGCCTGTATCTGTCCCCAAGCCTGTATCTGTCCCCGAGCCTGTGTCTGTTCCCAAGCCTGAACCTGAGTCTGTTCCCGAGCCTGAGCCTGAGCCTGAGTCTGTTCTCGAGCCTGAGTCTGTTCTCAAGCCTGAATCTGTTACAGAACCTGAACCTGAGCCTGAATCTGTTCCTGAGATGGTTCCTAAGCCTGTTCCTGAACTCCCACCCAGCCTCCCTCTCCCACCTCCTCCCATCATAATCTCCTCATCCATCCCTCTGCTGCTTCCTGTCAGCCCCTCAGCTCACCCTTATTCCACCATCAGTGATGTGGGGTCTCCGCAGGTCTGCCAGTCTCCAGCTCCATCATGGTCGGTGGATCCCCGGCCTCCGCGACCAGGACTGCACCTCGGCCCGTCAGTCCATTAACTCTACCTTGGCTCCCACCTCCCTCATCTCCACCATGGCCCATCAGTCCACTAGCTCCGCCGGGCTCCCTCGTCCCTCCGCCTCCGCCTTGGTCATTCGTCGGCCTGCCCTCGCCTCGGGACTACACTCCTCTGGCGTTGTATCGTCCCTTTGTCCCTCTGGCTCTGTTGGGCTCCTCACTCCCTCCAGCTCCACCTTGGTCCTCTGTCGCTCCGGCTCCACCACGGCCTTCTGGATCCCCGCCTGTACCTCGGTCACCAGAGCCGTCGGCATCACCATGTCCCTCCAGATCCTCTGCATTGCCTTGGCTCGTCGGCTATCCGGCTCCATCCGGGTATCCTCTTCCACCTGCTCCGCCTCCGTCAGTCAGCCCCCTGGAGTCACCTGCCCTGCCTCCACCATGGCTCCTCCCTCCGCCCTGGCCGCCTGATTTGCCTTGGCCGCCTGCACAGCCTTCATTTGCCGATGTGATTATGTGTTTTGAATTACTTGTATATCACTTCCTGAACATGCTCAGTTTCTCACTACCGTTAAAAATTTTGGAGAATTATCCTTTTTTTTTTTATTATTGCAATGTGTGAACAGCTTGTAACTAAATTAAAAAACGAGACCTTCACCGACTAGGTTGTCCTAGGTTGTCTATTGAAGCCTGTTTTTTATGTGAATGACTTGGGACTTTTTTGCCAGGAAAATCAAAGGATGTGACGTTTACTCATTCTGAGAGCCTCTCTTCTGTTTAATGACATATGCAATGAATGCTTATACAATGTAGCCGAAAGAGTTTTTCTATACTGTAATGTCAATGTGTCATGCAAATAAAAGGGATTAATTCAAACTAGTCTCAAATATACTTTATAATCAAACTATCATAAAAGCGTAATTTTAATTACCTCATCTGTCGACTTATTATTTGATTGATAGAAAGGTCAAAAGAACAGCATTTATTTGAAACAGAAATCGGTTATGACATTATAAATGTCTTTAATGTCACTTTTGATTAATTTAATCGATCCTCTGGGAATACAGGTACTGTATGCATTTCTTTAAGAAAACTAAACCCTTTTGGCTAAATAGAAGGAATACAAATAGATGTGTTACAAGAAAGTGGAGATGGTATTTGTAAACATTATATATATATATATACATTTGTTTCCCATATTTGTTGCAGTGTCATTATTCATCAGGCTATAAAATGAACTCTCACAGTTTTCTTAAGCTGGCTTTTTGGCACAGCATATAGCAGAGGTATCCTTGATTAAAGTGCTATATTTAACTCTCTATATCTTAATATTATTTTTATGGCAATACAGCACTTTCAGCCTTTTAAAAAGGTTTTTAGTTGTTAATGCTACTTTGGCCGTTTTATGGGGGTTTATGTAAGTGTTATATTTGTGTATAGTTGTTGCACTGATTTCATGTGACCTTTTTATGATACTAAAGACAATTTTACTATATCCAAATTTATAACACTGAAGGCTGTAACTGTTTTAAAGGCTGACTTTAGGCACTGAATAAACTCACTATATTCTTTTGGCTTTGGTATTTGGCAACATTCACCATACAGTATAATCATACAAAAGGAGCATGTGAGGTAAATTATAACTGGGGAGACCCTAATAGATAATGTAATAGATAATCAGAAATGCAGTGGTCGGAAAGACATTTTTTTGTCCTCGGTATGCAGGTTTTGACCTGCTTTTACCCTTCAGAGAAAATAAGTGTTCCTTTCAGGCATTATTCTTGAGGGGGAAAAAAATACAGTCCCATGAATGAATTCCAGATAAGCTTTTATTTGAATTAGAACGCCTTTCCTGAAGACACATTTAGTGCTGAAACACCGCTGACTAGAGGAGACAAAAATTACATGGGGTTGTGTTTGCGAAAGGCTCGAATAGATGGATAACAGCAGCTGGCTGATAGAAACTGACAAGCCTTTTTGTGAGGCTGTAGAACATTACAAAAACAGTGGTTGGTTGATTTAGCCACAATTTGGTCAGATGGGCTGGTGGAGATAAGAAGAAATAGCCCAGCTGCTTCCATTATTGCATTGTGCTTTAAGTGCCCTTCTGACTGTGCTGCGTTTCATGTTGACCCAGACACTGTAATGTTCCTCTTATTTGTTTTACAGTGGTTTAGTCTGGTTTAGTTTGGGGGGTAGCCAAACCAGGGGTCATGGTTAATGAATACACAGGCATTAGGCAGAAGTAGCCATGTTTTGATGAAAACAAGGTTGTGAGTGGCGGAAATACAGTGTGTTCAATGTCGAACTGTCTGTTCATCTCCTCTATCTGTCATTTTGACACATTTGTTTTATTGTTTGAATGACAGACACCCTGGTACACAACAGTACAATTCACTGAATAGACTGTACTTATGTACAGACTGTACATTATGGTGTCTATTTTGACTAATGTCTATAAGCTGGTCTGTAAACTAAAAAAAAATTGTTCAATTCTAAGTAAGAAAGACATACTGAAATTACAATTTTGTTTTAACCCCAGATGTCTTCGAGAGGGCACTGCACTGACCTTCAACCCAGCAGAATTCAATGTTGAAACGTTTTAGATGTATTAGGGTTGACTGGTCAAAGCTAAATGTATGTTTTGCAAGATAAATGTCATGGGTGGGTTATTGCTATTTTTGTTGTTATAATTTGTGATTCATTGCAAGGCTCACCGAAAGGACTGGTGCTACCAGATTTTAGTCAGTAATACTTTAAATAATATAAATTCACAGGGGTTGAAATTTTTACATATATATTTTTATTGATTTAAAATATATATATATATATATATATATATATATATATATATATATATATATATATATATATATATATATATATATATATATATATATATATATATAAAATTTATGGTGTGTTTCCATAGACTGTAAAAAAAGATGGAAGACTTCATTCCACTCTAGAAAAATAAAACCAAAATGTCTTGAAGAAATGGCCGTTGACATCTTGTGCCAATGACATCATTTGGAGCTTGATTCTGTGCGTAGTGCGCACTGAATAGTTTTCATTTTATAAATAAAATATAGATTAATCCTTATTAAAGTTACAAAAGTTATTCAGTCAAGATCAGTGAGTGATTTTGTTCTTTGCTTAACGGTTATGACATTGACTGCAGCAGGTTTATGAGGCTGCTGTCACTTTAAGTCCTCATGCAGGATCTAATATACTAACATGCATTTTCTATCTCAACTGTTTACGTTCACTTAAGACAAACCCAACTTTTTTGTGTGCATTTGTGCATTTAAGCACAAGAAGACAGTTGTTATTAATAAACATTTGTAAGAAACAAAATTAAGCAAAAGGTTACACTTTAGCAGCCTGGAAATCCAGACCTAAATCTGAAAGATTAATGGTCTGGCATCGACTAATGAAAATCGCACAGCTCGAGGGGCGGCACCAAGCATGCATTTGAAAATCTCACTGCACGCAATTGGATAACACTATGACCAATCACAACAAGCCCCATAAGCTTAGCTACCAGTGGAGCTACTGGTAGATTAGACTCTTGCCGTATCTGGTCAACAAAACAGCAAAAACGCCCTTCTTGCAAAGGAATGATTCGAGCGCTGTCTTCTGTTCCTCTTTTAGATAAAAAGCCAAGTCTAACTCATTCATTGTAGCAGCCAAAGCCGTTTCAAACAACTGGTGTTCATCCATAGCCATCTTGCAATATTTACTAATGACTTCGACGTCACAGCGCTGTCGTCATCTGCTTAGCTCGCCTCTGGCCCGCCTATATCAGATAACCCAATGTGATTGGTGCAGCTCGGATACAAGGGCATATTTAATGAGCATCATTACTCGGTGCCAGAGTAAACTTGCTGAGCAAATTCAACTTGTGCTCTCGCGAGAACTCTGGATTTCCAGGGTAACACTTTAGTAGTTATCAGCTGAAATGTGCTTGCTTACAAATCAAAAGACAAGTAGTCTGCAAATAAGCCAGTCCCCTTTATGAGAGTTAAATCCCCTTTGTACTGGAAAGCCAGAAAGTTCCACGGAAGAAACTCTAAGACTAATTTCCTAATCTTGTTACATAATGACTCAGTCTATCAGTGGTATGGTCCTGGGGTGTGATTAGCACTGCAGCTAAATCAATCGTGTAAATCCAACTTCTGACTTTCCCCTCACTATGTTATGCTTCTAATTAAACAGTTCAAATCATCTTTCAAACGAGAGATGTATTAGTTTTGTCTTTCACCTTTTTACCTTCACAACAGTTACCGGGAGAAGGTAAACAATTTTTCCTGTTCTGATTTGTTTTCAAAGCTCTGCATATATACCTGTTTGGGTGAGATAGGAAAGAACCAAGCAGAGACACATCTCTGTGCTATCTTTGCCTGCGACATATGTGCCGAAAAAAGGCTGTGCGTACAATAAGCCAGTATTCGCCGGTGGAAACCTGCCTGCTGCTTCCCGCTCGCCTCGGTACTACACAGAGGTTGACAAACGACTGAATGGAATAAAAACATATTGGTGCTGGGTTAAATGGAAATCGGAAAAAAATGTAAGGGGAAAAGAAATGGCAGGAGGGAGGTGTGTGCGATGCGTGATAAGGCAGGTCGAATGCTTTGAATTGAGCTGAGCAGGACAGTGAACCGTGTAAGTGTGTGTGTGTGTGTGTGCTTGCTTTTAGGGGTCTGCGGCAAGGTGAGTCATGCCTTGCAAGATCTTTCTCAGTGGAGTTTTAGTCCAGAAATGATTCCAATCTGACCAGACTGGGGTCAGATGCTGCAGTTTATTATAGATATTATTTTTATATAATATTATATGATACATAATTGATAGTAACAGGCCATTTTCTGGAAAAGCTAATACAGTATAGTGCATCAACACTTTAACTGTTTCTGCTCATTGTTTTACATTTTTGAGTTGGATCGTCAAAGGTCAGCAGCAAAGACATTGGTTAAAAAGTGAGATTAAATACATATATGTGTACATATATGTGTATATTTGTGTAATTTAATTATTCCAGGTTTGCATAGAATTCTGAGTTTTCACTGTTTTTATTCATTATGAGGAATACTGTATTTGTGCAAGTGAGATGGTGTTCACATTTAGTCTAGAACTACAATAACCATCACGTTCACACAGCGCACACAACGCCTCTGCTCCTTACTCCCAATTGCTCTCAACACTCAACATGGGGATAGGAGAGGCGTCAGTCAATAAATGGGAAAACAAAGTAAGTTGTGTTACTTATCCGATAAAAGTGATATGTTACTTTACTAGTTACTTGAAAAAAGTAATCTGATTGCATAACTCACGTTACTTGTAATGCATTACCCCCAACACTGTGCATAAGTGGAATTGGGATGCACCTATAGAGTAATGGTTTCCAATAATTGTATGTTCTCTCTACAGTCTCTATGGGGCTAAAGATTAAAATAGAAAGAAAGAAAGTCACTGAGATAATCTCACAAATTCATAGTGATGGTTCCAGGTGTTTCTCATTTAACCCAACATTCAGACGCAAAACTTTCAGTAAGATGTGCTGAATCAGAAGATATCCTTCTGAGGAGAGCTCCACCTGGGATGTTACTGGCTCCAGATTTCTCGTGTTTCAATTATAAAATTTAATGAGCAGTATCATGCCCACCACTAAAAAAGACAGCTCAAACAAAAGCTCATTTCCATTTGGAGCTTGTGAAAGCTCATCTGAACCGCAATCTGTTCCAGCATTGTCTGGAGCCCTTGCCTCCTTCTCTGGCTCCTTTCTGCTCTCCAAGCTCACCATGCCATCTGCTTCTCTCATGTGCCACATCTCATGATGACAACAGGACAGGGACCTGTGTTAATAATCCACGAAGCTAGTTTGTCCCTTCCTTCCAAAAATGTGCAATTGTTTTGTTCTGTTTTTAACAGTGTCCTTGTCATGTATGAGTCTCCAGCTGTGTCATCTGCAGGAAGAAACCGGAGAGGAAGAAACAATAACAGGAACAACAAGGATATGTGTTCATTGCTGGGTTGTTTGGTGTGCCAGAGAAACCCATCAAGTTGAGCCCAATAAAGCAAGAGTAATATCGCACCGCAAGTCTTCGGTCATGGCGGTGTGTGTCTCAGTGAGACAGCCCCCGGTGGGCAGACCAAAGGGGTATGAAGGTCATGAGAGCTAAAAAGCTTCTTCACATGTAAAGATAATGTTCTTCTATAATTTAGTATCACATGGGGGAATGAAACCTGATCATTCTGCGCAACCTCCTGTTGCATGAAATGATTGTGCTCTGATCAGTGTGGGCAAATTACCATGAGATCCACTATGTGTTGGGAAATATAAGGACTATGTTGTGCTGGCCAGCTCAGGTGAGAGCAACATGACAATCAAATGGAGCATGATGTAGACAACTCTAGTAAATGCACTCTAACAAATGCAGTTACAGAAACAGTTATTGGGCCCTATCTTGCACCCAGCGCAATTGACTTTGTACACCGACGCATGTATCATTCCTATTTTGCACCCGCGCACAGCGGACTTTTCCCTCCACAGACGCACGTCGGTTAACTAGGAAATACACTTGCGCTCCCGGGGGCGGTGCAGCGAAAAGAGGAGGCGTGTTACGGCGCAAACGTTCCCTGATGCTATTTTGCAGGTTTAGAAAACAATTCCGCCACTGGCCAGGAAAAACCTAGTCTAAAGTCAGTGGCGCGTTGCGCATGATATTCATATGCTATTTTAAGGGTGCATGCTTGGTCATAATCAATGTAGCGTGTGCACAACGCGCATACACTTTGATTATCTCATCTACACAGAAGCAGCAGTGTTCATTTTTGCAAATCATACATTATTACAATAGATAGATAGATAGATAGATAGATAGATAGATAGATAGATAGATAGACAGTTTATTATAAAAGCATACATCTAGCTTACACATTTACCCAAATTATCATTCGCCTGTTTAACCGAAGTTAATTTGGGTGGGTTTCTCCCATCCCCAATGTTCTCTGTGTTTTATGGCCCTGACGAGAATGTCGGTCTCCTCGGCTGTGAAACGCTGCTGGCGCGCGCCTGGCAAATCCGCCGTTATAATAGCAATCTGCCATAGAACAAGCGTGCCTGCTCTTAAAGGGAATGTGAGATGTCGCTCTGATTGGTTTATTTCACGTTACGCCCAAACCACACCTATGAATAATGAAGCTACTTCAGACCAACCCATTTTAGATTTGCGTCAGGCTCAAGAGTCATTTATCCCGCCGGTATAATAGCAACAGCGCCCAAGACCCCCCCACAAAGTTACTTGTGTTTTGCGCTTGATACTTGCATTTCAGATCGTTAAAATAGGGCCCATTCTGTCCTTTTTGTTTAAACTACACTCTTAGAAGAAAAGATTATATAGAACTTTAAAGGGTTCTGTCAGGCGCTGCATGTGGGGTTCCCATCATGGAATCATCCATAAATGTATGGATTTAGTTTTGATGAATTCATTTTAATAAATTTTTCATTCGAGTTTTTTTTTATTAAACAGCTCATAAACATAGGCTGCATTATCACAATTTTTTTTTTTTTGAATTACCCATCAATCGTTGCAAGCATTATGCAATCATTTAAGACATGTCTCATACAACCTTTTTGGCATAAAGGATTCTTTAAAATTGAGCCAATAGCCCTAGGATTATATATTGAACCTTAATTTTCTAAAAGTGGTAAGACTGGGTAATGGTACAAAATGTCCTGATTCAATTAGATTCAGATTCTGACCGACTGATTCAAACTGGTAAGTCTTTTTTTGAACTATTCAACAAAAGAACTGGCTCATCAAAGTCATTAGTTTCAGGAATCGAGCCTCACTGATCGTGCTATATGTTTTTGATTCATTAAAATAATTGGTTTATGAGTCATTTGTTAGTGAATCAGTCTAAACTATGATGTGTTTGATTCACTAAATATAACTGATTCATGAGAGAGATTTGTTTGTGAATCGAACAAAAGTGTGCTGCTTTGAAGTACAACTCAATAGAAAGACATTTTTGTTGTTATTTTGTTGAACTAACATTCACAAATGAAGATTCAGTAACGGGGGAGTGTGTGCAGTAAACACCTTTACAAGGAAATCTAATTCAGCACAATATAAAATATCAATGTAAAACAAAACACCAGGTGCAACAACTGATGCAGTATTGTCTGTGACATTTGTAACTGATATATTTAAATATGCTATTTGCTAACTGTTGTACACACATGTACCCTGACATATTTTTTCGGTTAATTCAGTTTCTGAAATTAATGATGATTCACCAAGTAACTTTATCTGAAGCCTGACCATTTTTCTCTCCTACCCCACCAATACAGATTCATTTCAGTTCCAGTAGCTGTTAGCGCTCAGAGAAGGTCAACTGCCGACCTTTAAAACCCAGGTACAACAAATCTAACACCTCTCTGTACATCTCCCAGCAGGGTATAAAGAGCACTGTTGTTTTTGAAGCCTTGTATTGCATGTGTGTAAGAAAAATAGAGAGTGTACTGTGTGTGAGAGTATACATTCTTCCAAATGTAGTTAATCTAAAATGTTTAACTATTTAATTTCCAGCAAGAGTGACACATACCCTTGTGTGAATATTAGTCGAGTTTTGAATAAAATTTTAACAGACATTAAACTTAATAGACCTTTTGACCCTTGCTGAGCTCTTATTCTTTGTTATGAATGTTGGATTTTGAAGATTTTCTTGCTATATTATAATAACCATCTTTTTACATGAATAAGACTTTTTCTTATTAAAAGTATGTACTGATGTGTTCTTGGAATAACTTGTATGTGTTAGGCTGTTTGTCCAGTATCTATGGGTCTGTTTTAGATTATGCAGTGCCAATGGTCTATAAAATTACACAGACTGTGTGTGTCTGTTGTGTGTGTTCATCCTTGAGACTGCATTTAGAAAAGTAAATATCTTTGTCAGTGCACTATTGGTCCACTCTGTTTGTGATATATATTCAGTAGTACTCCTAGGAATTCTGTCATTTACTCACCCTAATGTCGATCCAAACTTGTGGGAAAGTGATCAGATACACTGCTGTTTGCTGTAACTTTGACCAGACTTATTCTGGATTACTGATGAAATTCCATACTCTTAGCAGTTAGATTAAAGGGTAAATTCATGGGTCACAGGTATTTGTGTAATACCCAGAGATTTTGGCCTGGCCATTGCATTAAGTGGATTTCCACTCATATGGGCTGTTTGTCTATTGGAGTGGCTGTTGTTTTGGATGCGCTCCATGGAGGATACAAATTGCATTATTCACGGCATGCAGGCCAGTAATGGCAGCAATGAGCGATGGGCTCTTTTTTGCTCCTGACAGCGAAGGTTGAGAGAGGAGCTCTGTACAATTACCACTGAGTCTCTGCTCGATCATGCTGTTCTACAGTTAAACCGAAGCAGAGGGTCGCTGGAGGCTTGCCCCGAGGGTTGGAGGTGTTTGAACAGGTGTTTTATAAGTTCAGATCCCAGGTGAAAGCTCTCTCACTGAAGTAGAAAAAAAAAGTTTTGGTTGTAGAATACCTCTACATGAGCTGTCACTTTTGAACATCTTGTTTTGTCCAGATTTTTTAAAATGTTTCTATGAGTCATTTTAAATGACAAAATGGTCCACTAAATGTTTGAATTTATGTAACCAAACTACTTAAGATCTGTCAATCAAAAAGAGAGATTTATTCCATTTTAAAAAGGCATTTTTTTGCATCATTGATATATATCATGTCATTGTTTATTAACACATTTTATATAGACCTAAACCACACGAGGTATGGGATATGGTATGCCATGGGGCTGGTTTTCAAAGGTTGGGCTAGGCTCCTTACTTCCAGTGAAGGGAAATCTTAATGCTTAATCATTCTAAGAACGTTTTGACAATACCATATTTCTAACTTTGTGAAAACAGTTTGGGGAAGGCCCTTTTCTATTCCAATATGACTATGCCCCAGTGCACAAAGCAAGGTCCATAAATACATGGATGTATGAGTTTGGTGTGAAAGAACTTGTCTGGACTTGACATTTTTTTAGATGAACTGGAATGGAGATTGCAAGCCAGATCTTGTCCAAAATCAGTGCCGAACCTCATAAATACTCTAAAAATTCCCACAGAAACTCTCCAAAATCTTGTGGAATGTGATGTCATTACAGTCCCTGTTGGTGAAGTTGTCAGTTGTCTGAATACTTTTGTCCATAAAACGGATTTTTGGATTGAGTTAGTTCTACATTTGATCTGTATGCATGTATTTTTTTTTTTTTTTTTTTTTTTTTTACATATACAGCATATATATATATACACAGTGTGTGTGTGTGTGTGTATATATATATATATATATATATATGAAGTTATATAAAGTTAGTTAAGGAGATCCAGCATCCTTAACACACTCACACACACACACCTCTTGCTATGTCCATTTCACATTTGATCCTGTCAACCCATCTTTTTAGGTGGCGAACTGGCGAGCATTATCCTATTATCGAAACATATTGACTTATGAAGTTCATAATCTCTTGTGGCACGATGGTGATACAGGAATCATTCAGGCGCAGTGTGTGCTACACTTTAATGAAGTCATTTATCTCTGATCTACAGCTTTGCACCTTACCCTCCAAATGAGCCAGTGTAAGTGTGAGACACAGTGGTCAAGAGATTAGGATGAAACATTAGGAAATAATTCACAGCGGAAAAGTCACTTCAAAATGATTGGCCTTCTCCTCTTTTTAGGGTCCTATACAATTAGACCTTGATTAAATGATATTAGAGTAATTGCTCTCCGTGTGAGGCAATAAATGGTTTGCTAGTCGACCAAGTTTAAGTCACAGCAAGTAAATCTGACCCAAGAGGTAGATAGTGGAAGGTTACTCTTTAGTACAAGGTGCATGACTTGGCTTCAGAGGCAAATGAATAGGCTACTGCGAGTTATTAATCTCTATTACCTCATCGTCACATAATTTTGCTCATTACACACATTCATTTCTATCTAGTGGCCTTTTATTCTCTTTGACCGAGAGGCTTTTGTGCACGATAAAGAGAGAGGTGAATCTGGTAAATTTCAGTGCTATCTTGTAAATCCTGTTCCCTCTGCATTCCTTTATGAATAATGCATACAGCGGAACTCTGACTTTTTCTGATATTACCTATAGCCAAAATGATTATACAAAGTTGGCAAAATAAATAAATATTCAAAATATTATAAATGGACACCAGAGGCGCGGATAACTTGTGTGCATTTATCAGGGAATGGAACACTGAATGAACGTTTCTTATCCCCCAACTCCCATTAGATTTTTGTTCTCAGTGTGATTTGTGCGAATTAAAAACGTAATGCCTCAGCAGTTGTGTGCAGAATCGTTTAAAATGTAATTACTCTGCAGTTGACGGTCGGTAGGATGAAGGACAAATGACAGTATTAGTGGAACCCAATGCTCTAGGAGCTGCATGTCAGCCTCATTAACATGGGACCGAATGTACAGTGCAGAATTTGGGATTACAGATGTTTTGCAATCCAGTACTGATTTTTTTTTTTTTTTCACCACAATGTTATCAGACAATAACATTATTGATAGAGTTATCTGAAAATAATGATGACAAGAGTGGTGCTTTCAGCCCGATCTCATGAAAGTGCGTATCTATAGCACAAATTGTATTTCTCTTATACTGCAAAAATAGTTTTTGCGTGCATATGATACGCAGTTTTCGCCTATATGTAATACGCACTTTATGGTGTGTAATACGCACGCACTCCACACCCCTAATCCTACCCAAGAGGTTTACAGTGCGTATCATTTGCATGCAAAAACTATTTTTGGCGTATAAATGGCACAAGAAATAAAATTTGTGCTATAGATACGCACTTTCATGAGATCGTGTTGGAGCTTTTCTGCACAAAAGCATGTTTGGGGTGTTTTTAGCTCGTTGTTAAGGTGCTAGAGTATTGCTAGGGTGTTGTTGTTGCTAGGCCATGGGTGTTTTAGGTGGTTGGATGTACTGTATCTCAAGGGTAGGGCTCCACAATCTGGGGAATAAACCCATTCGCTTTTTTTTTTTTTTTTTTTGGGGGGGGGGGGGGTAAAAACTGCTTACTGCTTTTTTATCCAGGTTTGCTGCGCTTCTTGTAGGGCTGTACACATTGGCCAAAATGTTGAGGTTATGTCAATTTGGCTATAAAGTAATAATAATAATAATAATAATAATAATAGTAACAAAATAATAAATATTACTCTTGTAATATTTCACTGCAAAATTGTATTTAAAAAAATGATGATTTTACAATACAACTATAAAATTACAACTGTTTTTTGTTACTTCATTTTTTTTTTTCTTCGTCATTTTATTTTGACAGTAAAAGCTTCTCTTTTGTTGAAAAGCGCTCTCATTTCAAGTATGGGAAAAATGGTTGGCATACCTCTGGATAATGAGCCACTCACATGTATAAGAACACAGTGACCTGTTTCACTCCGAAATACGCAGTGCACATATTTAATAATTAATAGTTAAAATCAAAGAGATTTTATTATCTGTTATTCAAGGGATGCCAACTATGATAAAAAAAACTATGATATAACCACTTATATCCACTTATATATATATATATATGTATATGTATATATATATATATATATATATATATATATATATATATATATATATATATATATATATTATTATTATTATTATTATTATTTCTATTCACATATACTTCTAAAACATCCCAGTTCCTTTTAGAGGCAGAAACACGCAGTGTTTACGTATTTACGGTGACCGGGAGGGGAGATGTTCGGTTCACTTCGTTTTGTCGTGGCCACAACATATAAACTCATGGGAACGTGATAAAATGTTGTTGCCACGAGATATTAATTTGTGGGAACGTCATATTAAGTCGTGGGAACGTGATAATAAATTGTGGCCTCGAGATCATTTTGTTGAGGTAACGACATCATTATCTCGTTGCCTTGAGATCATATGTTGAGGGAACGATATATTTTTCTCGTGTTTTCACGTGTTATGTTGAGGGTACCACACCGGTCAATACTGTATATACAGCAGTCAGAGATGGAGATGACTGATGAAATAACATTATAAGTGAAAGACACCTGAAGCACATTCTTAAGTTGAATGGGATTTTTCGTCGGAAATTTGCTGGCTTGAATGAAATACTCGGGTCACGAATAAAGTCCTGTTTAAGGCAATAAACCAAAAAAAAAATTATAAGAAACTTAAATGAACAAATAACAAAATAAATTATGACCGGGGTAAAAGGAGGAGCCCGTATCGCGTGTGAAGATTCTGTTGCCACGTTATATAACTGGTAGCCACGAGAAACGGATGTCGTTCCCTCAACATATTAAGTCGTGGCCACGAGAAACGGATGTCTTTTCCCTCAACATATTAAGTTGTGGCCACGAAAAACGGATGTCGTTCCCTCAACATATTAAGTCGTGGCCACGAGAAACGGATGTCCTTCCCTCAACATATTATGTCGTGGCCACGAGAAACGGATGTCTTTTCCCTCAACATATTAAGTTGTGGCCACGAAAAACGGATGTCGTTCCCTCAACATATTAAGTCGTGGCCACGAGAAACGGATGTCTTTTCCCTCAACATATTAAGTCGTGGCCACGAGAAACGGATGTCCTTCCCTCAACATATTAAGTCGTGGCCACGAGAAACGGATGTCTTTTCCCTCAACATATTAAGTTGTGGCCACGAAAAACGGATGTCGTTCCCTCAACATATTAAGTCGTGGCCACGAGAAACGGATGTCGTTCCCTCAACATATTAAGTCGTGGCCACGAAAAACGGATGTCGTTCCCTCAACATATTAAGTCGTGGCCACGAGAAACGGATGTCGTTCCCTCAACATATTAAGTCGTGGCCACGAGAAACGGATGTCGTTCCCTCAACATATTAAGTCGTGGCCACGAGAAACGGATGTCCTTCCCTCAACATATTAAGTCGTGGCCACGAGAAACGGATGTCCTTCCCTCAACATATTAAGTCGTGGCCACGAGAAACGGATGTCCTTCCCTCAACATATTAAGTCGTGGCCACGAGAAACGGATGTCGTTCCCTCAACATATTAAGTCGTGGCCACGAGAAACGGATGTCGTTCCCTCAACATATTAAGTCGTGGCCACGAGAAACGGATGTCCTTCCCTCAACATATTAAGTCGTGGCCACGAGAAACGGATGTCTTTTCCCTCAACATATTAAGTTGTGGCCACGAAAAACGGATGTCGTTCCCTCAACATATTAAGTCGTGGCCACGAGAAACGGATGTCGTTCCCTCAACATATTAAGTCGTGGCCACGAGAAACGGATGTCTTTTCCCTCAACATATTAAGTTGTGGCCACGAAAAACGGATGTCGTTCCCTCAACATATTAAGTCGTGGCCACGAGAAACGGATGTCTTTTCCCTCAACATATTAAGTTGTGGCCACGAGAAACGGATGTCCTTCCCTCAACATATTATGTCGTGGCCACGAGAAACGGATGTCTTTTCCCTCAACATATTAAGTTGTGGCCACGAAAAACGGATGTCGTTCCCTCAACATATTAAGTCGTGGCCACGAGAAACGGATGTCTTTTCCCTCAACATATTAAGTTGTGGCCACGAAAAACGGATGTCGTTCCCTCAACATATTAAGTCGTGGCCACGAGAAACGGATGTCGTTCCCTCAACATATTAAGTTGTGGCCACGAAAAACGGATGTCGTTCCCTCAACCGGATGTCGTTCCCTCAACATATTAAGTCGTGGCCACGAGAAACGGATGTCGTTCCCTCAACATATTAAGTTGTGGCCACGAAAAACGGATGTCGTTCCCTCAACATATTAAGTCGTGGCCACGAGAAACGGATGTCGTTCCCTCAACATATTAAGTCGTGGCCACGAAAAACGGATGTCGTTCCCTCAACCGGATGTCGTTCCCTCAACATATTAAGTCGTGGCCACGAGAAACAGATGTCGTTCGCTCAACATGCGATCTTGTGCCCACGACTTAATATCACATTCCCACGAGTTTATATGTTGTGGCCACGATAAAACTAACTGAACCGAACATGTTCCCTCCCGGTCACCGTACGTATTGACAAAATGTGTCTGATATTTGTAATATTTGATTTATGTGTGCGTCCTTTGGTTTAGTCTGTTTAGTACTTCAATAGACTGGCACTTGTTATTGATCTGCTCTCCAGGAGGTGTTTCTGCAGGACCAAGTTCTTACCTCATTGGATTGGACCAAGCCAAGCACTGCAGTACTCCTAATATGACACAAACATCTCCCTAAGCCTATAAATACATCTCACATGTGTTTGATGGAAGATGTCCTTCCGCCACACAATAACTTAAGTTCTGAATATATTTGAAATTTTCAGAGCTATTACTGAAGACTGTATCTTTGTTTTGTGCTGTATCCAGTGCATTAATGTCCCGCCGTGAATGAAATTAAAGATGTGGGTGGAGAGCACACGCTGGGGCCACTTGTCTGCAGGATCCACACCTGATAGGCCTCTAATCTATTACCACTCTGCAGATGCGGTCTGACCCCAGACGCCTCTCTTCTTGCTAAACAATGCGATTGCTTTCTCACCTCAGACTGGGGACTCACTCATCCACATAGCCTACAGAACAACCATGTGCAGGTGCCGCACCCTTCCACACACACCTGCGCACACACATACTGTAGGTTTGATGTGCTGTTGCTGTCTGTATATGACTCAGGTATGATAAGCAAGTAATGAGATCATCTCGCTGGTTCCCTCAGACAACCTGTCACCAGATTTAGAGAATTAGCCTCAGCTCTACTTGGAATGTTCAGCCGTTGCAGCTGTCTTTGGTCACAATTTGATACGAGGCAATTGGACTGAACCTGATCTTGTTGAATTTGAAAGCCTTGTGGATTTTTCTTTGTCTTCTGCTCACCTGTATAAACTTTTACTATTTTTTTCACATCATTATATCATTTATAGATTAAGAAAATATACATGATTATCTATAAATATTAATATGAATGATTATATTAATATTTTTCTTTTCATGTCTTTTTTTAATACCAGTGTTAGGCTCAATCCCAATTCTATTTTATACCCCTTCGCCTACCCCTAACCCTTCGCCTACCCCTTACCCTTGCCCCTTGAAACAGAGTGTCAAGGCGTAGGGGTGAAAATATTCCCCTAAGAAATGGAACACCACTACTACACCGTTACATGTCATTATACATCGTCGCTATCGCCTACGTCACAGGAGATGCGCCAATGTTTATCACAAACTTCCAAGATGCCGTCGTCAGCTGTAGTCTTTCATGAGTTACAGCTATTTTTTTGCATTTTTCTTCTGAAGTTTGCAGAAAACAACGGAGATGACGATATCTTCGACGCCTAATGCTGCGTTCACACCAAACGCGAATAGAGCGTCTGGCGCGACGCGTTTACGCGCGTCTGGATGTCTTGCGGCGCGAATGAGACGTTTAGCGCGGCGGACGCGAATTCGCCTCATTCGATTTTTTTGCAACTGGTTCTTTGAAGAACATGACCGTAAACACAAGATTGAATGTGACATAAAGAAAATGATTATTGGCAGTCATGTTGCCTCTGTAGCCGGTGTATGCAGGTACATTTCTCATACCCCTTCGTTTGAAGTGTGGTCCCGAAAAATCTTCGTTTCAAGGGCTATCTGGCCCTTCCCCTTACCCCTACCCCTCCAACCAAAAGAGAATCGAGACAGCCCTACCCCTTCACGGGAACGCGCAAAACGGAGGGGTTTTGGGGGACAAGGGGTAGGGGCAAGGGGTGAATTGGGATTGAGCCTTACAATGGTTTTTCAATGAAGAATCTGGTCAAAAATACAGTAAAAATAATCATATTTTGAACTATTTTCTATTTTAAAATGTAATTTGTCTTGTGATGGCAAAGGTGATTGGTTTCACTTTATTTTGATGGTCCCTTTAACACATTCTGATGATTATAAGTAACGTTGCACCTACTGTATCTCTCATTAGATTGTTAATAGAGTATTCGTAGTCGGTAGGGTTAGGGTTAGAATAAGTTGACATGCAGTTGCGTTACTTATAGTCAGTAGAATGTCTGTTGGAGGAGCATCACAATAAAGAGTTGGCAGATATTAAGCAGACAGTCTACTAATACTCTAATGAGAGTTAGTTGACATGTAGTTACAAAGTTACGTAATGTGTATATTCAACAGAATGTTCAAATGCATGGGACCATCAACATTTTGTGTTTTCAGATTGAATGTAATATACAGTGCAGCTTATTTGATGAATATAAAGCATTTCATTGTAATATAAATCTTTTGTAACAATGTAAAAAAAAATGTGAAAAAAGTATATTCTGTCTTTGCCTTTCCATTATAACTGCTTTTACAAGAAGGGAACCCTTATGACGTCAATACCATGAACATTTCTAAATAATTCATTTTGGAGCTTAATTTCCATAAATGCATTTTGTTTTTGTTTTTTTGTGTTTTTTTCAATGATCATTTCAATCATATCAGAACACAAGTGATGGTGATGCAAACTAAATCTTAGATTGAACCTCCTCTACTGACAGTATTCGTCACAGTTTGATTGGTCGGCTTAGACCTTGGCACACTATCAACTCTTTATCTACACTAAATCACATTATCGCAGGCTTTTTCACAACAGCATTCTGACCACTGCAGAATGTGCAGTGACTGGCGGCTGATGCTATATAGTGTGTGGGCATGTGTGCTCTAGGTGGAGGTTTCTGAGTTTTTCTCTAGGGATGTCCCTTCTTCAGCAGAGCTCTCAGCTCTGCCCGGTGGGCATTGGTGAACCGTGGCATGGGGGGTTAATCATATTGTCCCCTGACGTCTTTGCTGGAGCTCTGAGAGTGGAATGGAGGAGCATTTATGGCCTCTCTTATGTGTGTTAGTGCCGCATGAGGGGGCCGGAGCAGCGCGTGGTCATCGCAGATTGCACTCTTCTGGTGCTCAGGGGAGATTATACAGAAGGAGAGGTTGTGGGTAGAGGCAGAATTTTGCCTGAAGCGAGGAATGTTTTATTTTTTAAAGTTGAAGTTCTGAGATCACTCCATCACGATGGGAGAACACGTTATTAGCACATAATGCAATTGCATGTCAAGAATTTACCACGTTGAACACTACTACACTTTTACGTTTTTTTTATTGAACATTGTTCATCAAACCCTTTTAATGAAAAAAAATAAAAATAAAAGAAGGATTGATTTTTTTATGATGTGACCCTTTAAAGTTTAAAGAAATAGTTAACAGCTGGCAAAGAATAAATTGCATTATGCATGATTAATATTTAAATTAATATTTAATGTGGCTCTTTAAGCATCAATATTCTTATCTTGTTTTGTAAAAGATAAATCAGCAATGCCTGTTAAATCTTTGAGCTTGCTATATCTGTGAGCTCTTAATATTTTGTGACAACAGATAATGCCTTTCTCTCTTGCGCTGGTCTTAACTTCACACTTATTTAAACAGCGTAACACACATAACACACACACTGATATCGCCAACTGTAGATCTGAAACCCATCCAAATTCACAGCATGCATGGGGATTTTCACACATGCCCATGCAGTTTCATGACTGGACAGTAAGCTTGCAGCCAAATTGTGACACTGCCTGTATTGATTTACTGTCATTCACGCAGCAGGTGTGTAAATTGGCTGCAGAAGGGTAGTTGTCAAAGCAATGACATGCTAGGGATGCCAAGACATTTCAGGGAGGCAAAAACGTGGCATTCCAACAAGTGTTGAAGGCAGTGCATGAATAATATGAAGAATGTCAAGGTTTTTGATGAAATTTCTAGTAATTTTGGGAGCTCAATCTATTTTGGTTTCTTCTTGCGCAATCCAAGTTTTCCCTAGCACAGTTATAAAAAGTGTGTGTGTGTGTGTGTGTGTGTGTGTGTGTGTGTGTGTGTGTGTGTGTGTGTGTGTGTGTCTGTGTGTGTGTGTCTGTGTCTGTGTCTGTGTCTGTGTGTGTGTGTGTGTGTGTGTGTGTGTGTGTGTGTGATTAATGCTCAAGCAAGGATGCATTAATCAAAAGTGACAGCAAACCCAGATAGCAGACGGATGTGGGCCACTTCAGGCAATGATGCGGCACTGCTGGCCTACTTATGGCCCGGACCAAATGTGTCTGAGCCTGAAGTGGCCCACATGTAAAATGGCAAATATGGCCCAAATATGTTAAATCACATGTGGGCCTTTTTAGGCAAAGATGCGGCACTCATGGGAATGTGTAATCTGAATGTGAGCCTAAAGTGGCCCATATGATAAACAATGAATATGGCCCAAATATCACAAACCAAATGTGGGCCACCTATGGCAAAACCGTGGCACAATCGACAATGACTAATCTGGATGTAAACCAAAAATGGCCCACATATGTTTCAGCAAATGTGGCCCAGTTTTCTTAAAACATATCTGGGCCAGTTTTGGCAAAGATATGGCACAGTGGCACTGTCTCATCTGGATGTGAGCCAAAAGTGGCCCACATATAATGCTGCAAATGTGGCCCAGTTATCTTAAAACACATTTGGGCCAGTTTTGGCAAATATATGGCTCAGTGGCACTGTCTCATCTGGATGTGAGCCAAAAGTGGCCCACATATGATGCTTCAAATGTGGCCCAGTTATCTTAAACCATATCTGGGCCAGTTTTGGCAAAGATATGGCTCAGTGGCACTGTCTCATCTGGATGTGAGCCAAAAGTGGCCCACATATGCTGCTGCAAATGTGGCCCAGTTATTTTAAAACACATCTGGGCCAGTTTTGGCAAAGATATGGCTCAATGGCACTGTCTCATCTGGATGTGAGCCAAAAGTGGCCCACATATGATGCTGAAAATGTGGCCCAGTTATCTTAAAACATATCTGGGCCAGTTTTGGCAAAGATATGGCTCAGTGAGCACTGGCTCATCTGGGTGTGAGCCAAAAGTGGCCCACATTTGATGCTCCAAATGTGGCCCAGTTATCTTAAAACACATCTGGGCCAGTTTGGGCAAAGATATGGTTCAGTGAGCACTGGCTCATCTGGGTGTGAGCCAAAAGTGGCCCACATTTGATGCTCCAAATGTGGCCCAGTTATCTTAAAACACATCTGGGCCAGTTTTGGCAATGATATGGCTCAGTGAGCACTGGCTCATTTGGGTGTGAGCCAAAAGTGGCCTACATATGTTTCAGCAAATGTGGCCCAGTTATCTTAAAACACATCTGGGCCAGTTTTGGCAAAGATATGGCTCAG
Organism: Squalius cephalus; assembly: GCF_949319135.1. Taxonomy (NCBI): domain Eukaryota; kingdom Metazoa; phylum Chordata; class Actinopteri; order Cypriniformes; family Leuciscidae; genus Squalius; species Squalius cephalus. The sequence goes on along the minus strand of NC_137136.1, from coordinate 9,947,176 downwards.
TGGCACTGTCTCATCTGGATGTGAGCCAAAAGTGGCCCACATATAATGCTGCAAATGTGGCCCAGTTATCTTAAAACACATCTGAGCCAGTTTTGGCAAAGATATGGCTCAGTGAGCACTGGCTCATCTGGGTGTGAGCCAAAAGTGGCCCACATATAGTGCTGCAAATGTGGCCCAGTTATCTTAAAACACATCTGGGCCAGTTTGGGCAAAGATATGGCTCAGTGAGCACTTGCTCATCTGGGTGTGAGCCAAAAGTGGCCCACATATAATGCTGCAAATGTGGCCCAGTTATCTTAAAACATATCTGGGCCAGTTTTGGCAAAGATATGGCTCAGTGAACACTGGCTCATCTGGGTGTGAGCCAAAAGTGGCCCACATTTGATCCTCCAAATGTGGCCCAGTTATCTTAAAACACATCTGGGCCAGTTTGGGCAAAGATATGGCTCAGTGAGCACTGGCTCATCTGGGTGTGAGCCAAAAGTGGCCCACATATAATGCTGCAAATGTGGCCCAGTTATCTTAAAACACATCTGGGCCAGTTTTGGCAATGATATGGCTCAGTGAGCACTTGCTCATCTGGGTGTGAGCCAAAAGTGGCCTACATTTGATCCTCCAAATGTGGCCCAGTTATCTTAAAACACATCTGGGCCAGTTTGGGCAATGATATGGTTTAGTGAACACTGGCTCATCTGGGTGTGAGCCAAAAGTGGCCCACATTTGATCCTCCAAATGTGGCCCAGTTATCTTAAAACACATCTGGGCCAGTTTGGGCAAAGATATGGCTCAGTGAGCACTGGCTCATCTGGGTGTGAGCCAAAAGTGGCCCACATATAATGCTGCAAATGTGGCCCAGTTATCTTAAAACATATGTGGGCCGGTTTTGGCAATGATATGGCTCAGTGAACACTGGCTCATCTGGGTGTGAGCCAAAAGTGGCCCACATTTGATCCTCCAAATGTGGCCCAGTTATCTTAAAACACATCTGGGCCAGTTTGGGCAAAGATATGGCTCAGTGAGCACTGGCTCATCTGGGTGTGAGCCAAAAGTGGCCCACATATAATGCTGCAAATGTGGCCCAGTGATCTTAAAACACATCTGGGCCAGTTTGGGCAAAGATATGGCTCAGCGAGCACTGGCTCATCTGGGTGTGAGCCAAAAGTGGCCCAGATATAATACTGCAAATGTGGCCCAGTGATCTTAAAACACATCTGGGCCAGTTTTGGCGAAGATATGGCTCAGTGAGCACTTGCTCATCTGGGTGTGAGCCAAAAGTGGCCCACATATGATGATCTAAATGTGGCCCAGTTATCTTAAAACACATCTGGGCCAGTTTTGGCAAAGATATGGCTTAGTGAGCACTGGCTCATCTGGGTGTGAGCCAAAAGTGGCCCACATATGATGATCCAAATGTGGCCCAGTTATCTTAAAACATATCTGGGCCAGTTTGGGCAAAGATATGGCTCAGTGAGCACTGGCTCATCTGGATTTGAGCCAAAAGTGGCCCACATATGATGCTCCAAATGTGGCCCAGTTATCTTAAAACACATCTGGGCCAGTTTTGGCAAAGATATGGCTTAGTGAGCACTGGCTCATCTGGGTGTGAGCCAAAAGTGGCCCACATATGATGATCCAAATGTGGCCCAGTTATCTTAAAACATATCTGGGCCAGTTTGGGCAAAGATATGGCTCAGTGAGCACTGGCTCATCTGGATTTGAGCCAAAAGTGGCCCACATATGATGCTCCAAATGTGGCCCAGTTATCTTAAAACATATCTGGGCCAGTTTGGGCTAAGATATGGTTCAGTAGCACTGGCTCATATGGATGTGAGCCAAAAGTGGCCCATATGATAAATAATGAATGTGGCCCATATATCACAAGCCAAATGTGGGCCACCTATGGCAAAAACGTGGCACAATCGACAATGACTGATCTGGATGTAAACCAAAAATGGCCCACATATGTTTCAGCAAATGTGGCCCAGTTTTCTTAAAACATATCTGGGCCAGATTTGGCAAAGATATGGCTCTGTGAGCACTAGCTCATCTGGGTGTGAGCCAAAAGTGGCCCACATATAATGCTGCAAATGTGACCCATTTATCTTAAAACATATCTGGTTCAGTTTTGGCAAAGATATGGCTCAGTGAGCACTATCTCATCTGGATGTGAGGCAAAAGTGGCCCACATATGACATGGCAAATATTGCCCAAATAATTAATTACATTTTGGGCCACGTTTGGGAAATATATACGGCATATCAACGTGGCAAATATTCTTTGTGTTTCCCAAAAATTTAAACCTACTTGGTAAGTCCATTTCTGGATTGGATGCAACACTTCTGAAAATGGCTAATTTAGCTTAAAAGGGACAAAGTTTGAAACTGTAATGGCCTGAATATTTTTTTTTTTAATTTAACAACATTTAACAATACTTTTTTGGTATGGATGGAGCAGACACTTATGCCCCGTCCACACTACTGCATTTTCGTTTAAAAACGGAGAATTAAAACGAATATGATCTCCGTCCACACCAGCGTTTTAGCTGCGTATTTTAGAATTGGTCTCCGTCCACATTAAAACGACTGAAAACGCGGATCACGTGACCATTCACCAACACTGGGCATGCGCGTGCCGGTGTAAACACAACTTCATTGATAAAATGATCCCACCATGCGTTGGTTCTTCCCGGGTTAACCCAAAACCGACGCTACATGTACGGTCGATGCCGCCGCTGCACAAGGGAATTGTCACAGATCGCTCGAATAATAGCTTGCCTCCGGCGCATGTAGGCAGTTATATCATTGTAAAATGCAGGATTTACTTGGACAACAGCTGCTAGCAAAGATATACGCCATGACTGACGACACCCAATCATAGAGCCGAGCATGAGCATCTACTACGTCATCGTTTCTAAAGTCCTCCGTTTTGACCCGTCCACACTAAAACACACTCCGGAGATTCAAAACGAAAAACGGGTCGGCAGCGTTTCTAAACTTCTCCGTTTTGGGTCTCCGTTTTTGCCGTTTTAGTGTGGACGGGAGGTGCAAACGGAGCAAAAGGTCTCCGTTTTTAAACGAAAACGCAGTAGTGTGGACGGGGCCTTAGGCTGGATGTGAGGCTACATGTACTTACATCTATGACATATATGCTATTGCTAACATATGTATTGTAGGTAGAGTGTCTAGAAAAGTTCAAGTGTCTAGGTTCAAAGTTATGAAGACTTTTTATGGTTTTGGGATGTGCAAGAAGATACTTTAGTTGCTGTTTGTGCAAAGCTTGGGGCACAATGATTTTGCCAAGTACATGCTCCTGTATCAATATATTTTGTTGTAACATACATGTAACATGTAACATTTTGTAGCAATAACATTCCTGTCCATAAAAATTGTCCTAACCCTAACCCTAAACCTACAATCAGAGGGTAATGATAATAACATTGATCTAAAAGCATGGTTGTAAGCCTAAACTTGACATAACTGCAAACTTCAAATCTAATTGGTCGAATGCTGTTCCAGGATCAACAAAGATGTTGAGCCAGGAACATGTTGTAGCCTACTCGGTGTAACCTTGCTTATCTTGCTAGCAGTGTCATCTAACTTCTAGAGCAGACCTGGACAAACTTCCACTGGGGCCTCAAGATGACTTAAAATTATGACAAAACTATTATTTGGCTATTTTTATAACAAATGTACAGGATTTGTTGTGGAGAATATAAGGGGACATTGAGGTTGTGATTCACTGTTCCTAGGTGTGTCAAAGTGACCCCACAAAGGGTAATATTTTAAACTCCCTTAAAATACTTAAATATGTAAAATATTTTATATATATCTTAATCTTCATTTAATTGTATTTCATTTTATATATATATATATATATATATATATATATATATATATATATATATATATATATCTTCATTTAATTGTATTTCATCACTTATAGTGTCAATTAGTATTATAATTTTTTAATATATATATATATATATATATATATATATATATATATATATATATATATATATATAATATTTTATTCTAAATAAACCTTACATTTTTCTTACATTTCTGGCTAAATATAAATTTACATTTATACAACTGTCATCTTTAGGCTATAAACAATCTTTATTAAATATTAAAAAATGATAATACTAATTGACACTATAAGTGATGAAATACAATTAAATGAAGATGACAAATCAGCAGAACCTGCTATGAGAAAATATTATTTTGATATTTTTTCTTGAATACTTTTTCAAAGCCCTGTATTCATGACAAAATGTTCCCACTTTTTTGCTGATTAGAGATCTATTATGTTTAAATATAATATTTACTGCATTTGCAGTTGTCTGTGAAGAAAAAAAATCTAACGGACGATTTTCCAGTTCACGGCCCTTTAAATTTAAACGATGCCGGAAAGCGCGAAAAAGGCGCTCAAAACCAAAACGTCAGAGGATTGTCAGGAGGACGGATACCGGTACTGCAAAAAGTCAAGGTAAGACATAATAGATAAATGTTTCTTTTTGTTAGCGATTGCTTCGTTATATCAAGTTGGAGTCTGCATGTTGTGTTATATAGAGTCGATGGAATCATTTCTATTCGAAGTTACATTATTTTGGCAGTTCAACTCTAAGCTAGATTGGTTGTCACGAATGCGAAATGAACAAGTATCGATTGCTCGGCGCGCCATTAACGTTACATTTAGATTTGCTCATGTTGCTCCCTATCACTCTCCCAACCTTTAGTCAGTTCTGCACGGTTAAAGTATTATCTCGTGTCTTATTTTGGCACAACAATGACAAGATAAATATATATTATAGTGTAATTTGACATTCATGTTTATATACATTGGACATAATACTGCACTAGTTGTATTACTTTGTGACAGCAATGTTTCATTAACCCTAGGAATAATGCACAAATTAAAAAAAAACTACATGCTTTTTCTTACAATAAAAGCTTTTATGAGATGATTACAAAGTAACAATAATAGATGTTTTGGGTTCAGGTAGACTATTTAAAAGTTGGTTCAGGTATTAGGCTATTCCTCTATGTATTTCACATTTTTATTATACCCTAGTAGACTAATTATAAAATTAACGTTAGGTGGCTGCTTTATGTTTTTTTTTTTTTTTTTTTTTGTCATTTACTGTTTTGAGTCAGGATGTTTTCACCTTAATAACATGTGTCAATGTGATTTGCTACAGAAAACTGCTGGTGGGAATAAAATAGCCTACAGTTTAAAACACATCTAGTGCATTTGCTGCCAAAAAGCCCCTTTTTTTGTTTCATCTGACCATAGAATACGGTCCCTTTTGAAGTTCCAGTCATGTCTGACAACTGAATATGCTGGAGTTTAATTTTAGCGGAGCGAGGAGGATTTTTCTTGAAACCCTCCCAAACAACATGTGGGATGTAGGGGTTGTTTAAATTTTTTTTTTTTAGGCTTTCTGACCCCAAGACTCAACTAATCTCTGCAATTCTCCATCTGTGATCCTTGAAGAGTCTTTGGCCACTCAAACTCTCCTCCTCACCGTCCATTAAGACAATATAGACACACGTCCTCTTCCAGGCAGATTCGTAACATCATTAGTTGATTATAACTTCTTAATTATTGCCCTGATGGTAAAAATGGGGATTTTCAATTCTTTAGCTATTTTCTTAGAGGCACTTCTAGTCACCCTGGTGTGCTAAAAAAGATCAATATTAATGGGAATATACTTCTGAGATATTTTACTCGTAAACAAAATCTAGAGGTGCCAATAATTGTGGCCAATGTGTTTTGGAGATAAACATTTATTTCATAATGTGATTTCCATTTTTTGACGCAGTCCGATCTTCCTAGCAGGCATCAAACTTGTTCCTTTTGGACATCTGGAAGCAAAGAGTGTCCTTGGCCATGGCCAAAATGTTCTTTACATTGGCGCTGGCTAACTATGCATTAACTATGCGCTAATGCTTGTGTTACCTAATTGGTCCTAAGATTTTAAAAGTTGTGTAGTCCATCCTTGCATTTACAATGTTATATTTTTTTAGGAACTGTCAGAAACAACAGACTGACAGCTGCGGCCACCGATCAAGAGATCGAATCATTTATTAAAAAATGGCTTCATCTTGCAAGTGACCGAGACGGAGGGAGAAGAGAAAGAAAAACGGAGGAGGGTCCAAGACACCAGTAAGTCAGTTACATTGTGTTTTTGCTATTGTGTATAATACCATGGTCTGTCTGAATACTTTATTCTGATTGGCTGCAAGGTGTAGCCATTTGTAACACTTTACAAGTTAACATTAGTTAACTACTTTAGTTAACATGTGGCATGAACAATTCTTGTTCTATTTATTAGGGGTGGAACGGTACATGTATTCGTATTGAACCGAAACGGTACGGGCGTCATGGTTCGGTGCATGAATATACACGGAAAATACACGGTATTAAAAAAAAAAAAAACTTGCGTGCAAATTAATTAATGTAATGCGGAACTACTGTTAGATACGCGGGTTCTTTAGGGACACCTAATCTGTAGCTCCGCCTTAGCTCTGAAGCTCTGTGTCTATAATGAACAGGCTGCGATGTCAAGATTGCAATGCTGGAATATGTTGTGTGCGTGCGTGTGTGAGAGAGAGATCGAGGTGTGGGCGCGATCGAACAGTGGAAACATAAAAACATACTCCATCATTTTGTTCATACAGGACATCATTCAAACTGCAAAGTGTTTACTTATATTTGTGTACACTCGCAATAAAACACAACATTGTGCTTTTGTCAAACTGTAAACTCTTGTCAAACTGTAACCTACAACTGTCACCCAACCAAAATCTCTCTCTCTCTCTCTCTCTCTCTCTCTCTCTCTCTCACACGCACACACACACTGTTTAAAAGCAAAAAATATTTATCCAACCCCATTTAAAAACAGTCTGTGGGTGCCATCTTTTGGACATTCATCATATTGCATTGGTTTTCATTTCTTGTCCTAAAAATAAACAGAGCAGTAATCTGTTTATTTTTAAGTTACACATTCTACATTGATTAAAAAAAGAAAATCAAATGTGTTTTTAATGGTAGTATTATTTTATACAGAAATAAATTATGTATAATTAACATGAGAATAAAGTTAGTGTTCATTAAAATTTTAAGGAAAACAAATATATTGATCTGAAATGTAGCAAATTTATTTTAAATTCATTCAGGTACAATTACAAAACACATCTCAAGTTCTTTTTGTCTTTTTATTAATTTAATTAATAAACTAATTATATAAAACTATTGTCAATGCACTACAAATAAACTGGTTCTATGCCTTTACTTTATTAATAAAACATTTTTAAAAAAATACAAGGCTTAAAGGAGAACTCCGGTAAATTTTAACATTGAGCTAATTTTTTTGTAAATTTGGAGTGCTGTCAGTACAGAGAACAACGACAAAAATCGGTGTTGCCTTCACCGTGTTATCCTCTTTAAAATTTGCACCCTGTTGACTTCAATGGGGCAAGTATTAAACCTGCTTTTAGCCTCTTAACATCCTTGATGTGTCATTACAAGTGCACAGAAAATGTGAGTGATTCCTTCAGAGTGAACGCGGTGAATCTGACTGCAGTAGATGAGAAAGATATGAATAAAAGTGATGTTAATTCAGCCAGCGCACATACCTGTATTTACATCCTGTTTTCGGTCGAAGTCCACAGTAGTCGATTGTCGAGTTCACACGCGTGATCATAGGTAACTAATAGGGCTGTCACTTTTGTGAAAAAATCCTGTTCGATTTTTGAGACATATGTGTTCATTGAATCGATTGTAAAATCGATTTTCCATGTCTAAAGACATTTCCATTTTAAACGCCAAATATGGGCAAATCCACGGACAACTAACAGGCATTAGGACGAACGTAAAGAGGGCGCTTGAGACGCACACAAGTCAGCAATATTCCTGTTGATTTATTGGCGTGAAGTTTCGTGCACAATGACAAACAGGAGTGCTACATTCTCGAAAAGCAATAAGCACAGTGGACTGCCATAACATCAATGAAAAACATTACTGTCTTCAACATGGCTGTGTTTACGGTTAGAAAAGTCAAACAAATGTTGCCTACGTGGCGATTGTTGACCGTAGCCTGAATCTGTATCTGTATGCATGAGACTGTCTGAATACCGGCAGAATTCACATTTTTGTAGTAAAAATAGAAACATTATGCAGAAGTATAATGTGTGTTTGTCAGAGTTGCTGTGTGACGCGCGTTCGCTGCGGGCGTATCGTGACGAGCTGGACGCGTTCCGAGAAAAGACCGTTAAAATCGATTCCCTATTCGTTTTCGAAACTTGTGTTGGTTGGTCCGATCGATTGTGCAATCGATTTTCGAACGTAAAGTGACAGCCCTAGTAACTAAGCAACAGTGGAGAATAAATTCACTCTGAATAAAATCACTCACATGGCTGGTGCACTTGTAATGACACATCAAGGATGTTAAGAGGCTAAAAGCAGGTTTAAAACTTGCCCCATTGAAGTCAACAGGGTGCAAATTTTAAAGAGGATAACACGGTGTAGGCAACACCGATTTTTGTCGTTGTTCTCTGTACTGACAGCACTCCAAATTTACAAAAAAATGAGCTCAATGTTAAAATTGACCGGAGTTCTCCTTTAAGACACTTATTTTCCTTTGGTGGTACAGCCTACAGACATGCACAAGAAAAAAAAATTGCTCTCTACGTTTTTGTTTTGCTTTTCCCTCCATTGTACAGAACTCGTACCGAACCGTGATGTCCGAACCGAGGTATGAACCGAACCATGACTTCTGTGTACCGTTCCACCCCTAGTATTTATTAATCGTAATTAATGCTAATTGTGATGCTTACTAATGCATTACTAAAATCAAAAGTTGTATTTGTTAACATTAGTTAATGCACTGTGAACTAACATGATCAAACAATGATTGACTGTAACTTTAAGAAAGCTTAATACATAATGTAGCCTAGTTAATGTTAGTTAATACTAGTTAATACATTAACTAATGTTAACAAATAAGACCTTACAGTGTTACCAAACCGTTTAATGCACTGGTAGTTCCAGTCCATTTATTCACCATTCAATATTAATGTGCTGCTTTGATTAAAGCACAGAGACAGACGTTTTTAAAGTTTTTAAAACTTGCAGCTTCACTATTAGTAAATAGACGGTGTATAGATGCAGGTAATTCCTGAACGCATCTCTCACTACAGTGCCTGCTTTTTTTGTTTTGTATTTATTTATTTTATTTTTTAATTATATTTTGTTTAGGGCTTTTTTATTTAATTTGGCTTCTAAGTAGTTGTGTGTGTGTTTGTTTTGTACTTCAACACTATTGTATTATCAGCGTTCTGTTACTGATTCAACAGTTTTTTTTTTTTTTCATTTGTGTATCCAATAAAGGCTTGCAAGATTGCCATGATGCAGATGGGCCCAGTCAAGGAGGTCAAATTCTATAATTTTGGATGGATCAATTTGCTAAATTTTTGTAGTGTGTTAACTTGTGTTGTCTGTTTTTTTTTTTTGTTTTTTTTTGGATGACCAAGGCTACTGGAAACATGTTTTGTTTTTATTTAGTTTTTACTATGCTTTCTATGCATATATTGTGTTTATTTATTGTTGGTGTTTTTTTTGTTTAGATTGCTTTCCAGTTTTGAAAATGTGGGTTGGGTTGTTCTTTGGCAATATTAATAAATGATGCAAATGTTTTCAGAAATGTGTTTGAATCATCTGTTGTAACTTATCTTAACATAAAGAGGGACCATTTTTACATTTCTCTTTTCTGTATGTTGGATATTGTTGATGCAGAGTTCACTTAGTGTCAGTGATATTCAGTCACTGAGTTTCCCAAAGTTTTAATGGCACAGCATGCACACACAAAAACACACATTTAAGGCTTATTTAGTTAATTCTTGGCTAATATGTGGCTGAACAAATGGCCTGCTTGTGGCCCAGATCTGTTAAACAGGAGTGGACCACCCAAGTGCTATCATTTCAGGTATACATACAAGGTGTCGAATCTGGGCCCGAATTAAAATGAACTGTGGCTCAGATTTGTGCCAGTTCTGCTTCATTTGTTTTGTTTATGGCTGACATGTGGCATTGCTATGGCTTAATTGTGGCCCAAATCTGGCAAACAGGAGCGGACCGCCCAAGTGCCATCATTTTCATCTGGCCCACATACCGCGTGGAATGATGGTACATGGGTGGTCCGCTCTTGTTTGCCAGATTTGGTCCACAATTAAGCCATAGCAATGCCACATGTCAGCCATAAACAAAACAAATGAAGCAGAACTGGCCCATATCTGGCCCAGACACCAAAGTTGCTGTGGCCCAGATCCGGCCCACACTTGACACTTTCATCTGGCCCACATACCGCGTGGAATGATGGCACTTGGGCGGTCCGCTCCTGTTTGCCAGATGTGGGCCACAATTAAGCCAAAGCAATGCCGCATGTCAGCCGTAAACAAAACAAATGAAGCAGAACTGGCCCATATCTGGCCCAGACACCAAAGTTGCTGTGGCCCAGATCCGGCCCACACTTGACACTTTCATCTGGCCCACATACCGCGTGGAATGATGGCACTTGGGCGGTCCGCTCCTGTTTGCCAGATGTGGGCCACAATTAAGCCATAGCAATGCCGCATGTCAGCCGTAAACAAAACAAATGAAGCAGAACTGGCCCATATCTGGCCCAGATACCAAAGTTGCTGTGGCCCAGATCCGGCCCACACTTGACACTTTCATCTGGCCCACATACCGCGTGGAATGATGGCACTTGGGCGGTCCGCTCCTGTTTGCCAGATGTGGGCCACAATTAAGCCATAGCAATGCCGCATGTCAGCCGTAAACAAAACAAATGAAGCAGAACTGGCCCATATCTGGCCCAGACACCAAAGTTGCTGTGGCCCAGATCCGGCCCACACTTGACACTTTCATCTGGCCCACATACCGCGTGGAATGATGGCACTTGGGCGGTCCGCTCCTGTTTGCCAGATGTGGGCCACAATTAAGCCATAGCAATGCCGCATGTCAGCCATAAACAAAACAAATGAAGCAGAACTGGCCCATATCTGGCCCAGACACCAAAGTTGCTGTGGCCCAGATCCGGCCCACACTTGACACTTTCATCTGGCCCACATACCGCGTGGAATGATGGCACTTGGGCGGTCCGCTCCTGTTTGCCAGATGTGGGCCACAATTAAGCCATAGCAATGCCGCATGTCAGCCGTAAACAAAACAAATGAAGCAGAACTGGCCCATATCTGGCCCAGACACCAAAGTTGCTGTGGCCCAGATCCGGCCCACACTTGACACTTTCATCTGGCCCACATACCGCATGGAATGATGGCACTTGGGCGGTCCGCTCCTGTTTGCCAGATGTGGGCCACAATTAAGCCATAGCAATGCCGCATGTCAGCCGTAAACAAAACATATGAAGCAGAACTGGCCCATATCTGGCCCAGACACCAAAGTTGCTGTGGCCCAGATCTGGCCCACACTTGACACTTTCATCTGGCCCACATACCGCGTGGAATGATGGCACTTGGGCGGTCCGCTCCTGTTTGCCGGATCTGGGCCACAGCAACTTTGGTGTCTGGGCCAGATGTGGGCCAATTTGGCTTCATTTATTTTGTTTATGGCTGACATGCGGCATTGCTATGGCTTAATTGTGGCCCACATCTGGCAAACAGGAGCGGACCGCCCAAGTGCCATCATTCCACGCGGTATGTGGGCCAGATGAAAGTGTCAAGTGTGGGCCGGATCTGGGCCACAGCAACTGTAGTGTCTGGGCCAGATATGGGCCAGTTCTGCTTCATTTGTTTTGTTTATGGCTGACATGCGGCATTGTTATGGCTTAATTGTGGCCCAAATTTGGCAAACAGGAGCGGACCGCCCAAGTGCCATCATTCCACGCGGTATGTGGGCCAGATGAAAGTGTCAAGTGTGGGCCGGATCTGGGCCACACCAATTTTGCTATCTGGGAAGACTTCTACAAAAATGTAAATAAATTTGTAAATTATATATATAAAAAAAATGTTTGTTTGAGCTTTCTATTCATCAAAGAATCTTGAAAAAAATGCATTATAGAGCATCAAATCAGCATATCACAATTATTTCTGAAGGACAAGTGACACTGAAGACTGGAGTAATGATGCTGAAAATTAAGCTTTTCCCTCACAGGAATAAATAACTTTATATATATATTTAAAAATTAAAAATTGTTTTATACATATATAAACAGTAGAATTGAATTTGAATATATATATATATATATATATATATATATATATATATATATATATATATATATATATATATATTCAAATTAACAATTCTACTGTTTTACTGTATTTTTGATCAAATACATGCAACCTTCCATTTGTAAGAGACTTCTTTCAAAAACATTTAAAAAATCTTATCAGCCCCAAACTTTTGATTGGTAGTGTATAAATATCAGTTCCCACTACAAATTGATTTCATAAAAAAATTTGTTTTTTTCAACTGAATTACTGAAACACTTTCAAGACCCTTCATTCTTGTGTTTTCACTTCTCCGGAAGAGTTTGACCGTTAAATGAAGAAAAATAAAGTGTTGAGAACTTAAAAATCCAAGGCAACTTGATGCGTTCAGATTTTTAAGTTCACTCATCTGTCTTAATTGTACTAAGCAACAGTGCTTTGATTTCAATTTGTATTTGTTCACTAAATGCAAAATGTCTCATTCAACCAACAAAATTTGTCAAGACAACAACCAATTTCATATTCAGCAAATTTTCATTTCGTAACACAAATTTATTGTTTTGATAACAATACCTTTGTTTGTAAATGGACAATCATAAAAACAAACTGTAGGCACAAACCTCAAGAAGGGTGGCAAGCAACAACAAATAACTAACAATAGTGACAAAATAAAGTGTTAAATGACAGTTATTAAACAACAACAAAAAAGTTTAAATTAAGTCAGCAAACAGACCCCTACACCCATTTAATTTGTACCCTGTGATGGACTCATTAATGCATAGACTCTTCATCATGTTATGTCCGTAGTTTTTGCATTAGCTAATGTAGAAATGGCTCAGAATGATTGGTGAAGCTGTAAAACACATGCTAAGTGCATGTGGTTTGAGCCTCTGTGATCTGCTAAGTGAATTGTCCAGCAGACTAATTCATATCATTGTTCCAGGTTAAGACGATAATTCAGCCCACAACACATCCATTTGAAGTATTTCTTCAAGAATTCAGAATGAGATCGAAAGACATTAAGTTCAAGGACTTAGAGACCCTATCAAGGGCGTCTGTGACATAATCAATAAGTGAAAGGAATGAGGAGGTTCTGGCATGACCGTGTTTCAGATTTTGCTGTATCCAAGGTCACTAATGAGCTTTGCCCATCACTGTTTTGCAGTTTCACCGACAGCATGAGTCATAAACGCCCCCACAGCGGCTTTACATGAGCCCGCCATTCTCCTCTGCTGTCAGGTTCAAACAAACACCAGCGCAATGCTGTGAAAATTATCAATTTTGCACTCTGTTTAGACAAACAATGTTAAATAGACTAATTACAGTACACCAGGGAACCCCGGGAAACTGAATTGCGGGGTGGAGCCCTTTCCCAGCATTCCAGGTTTATAAAAAATCTAGTTCACGTGATGAAGGCCAAAGGAGACAAGACTGGGTGCTTGCAGCATCTTTTAAGTTTTTTCTTTTTATGTCAGACAAGAGCAATCCACTCTGTCTATCAAAATTCTACCTACCAGGAGGGAGAATTGGCATCTGGTGGAGGTAGCAATTAATGTCTGCCGAAAGAGTGCTTTCCATCACCTGCCTTTAATAGCCAGCATGTGGAGTGCATCTCGGCAGATGTTACACAGGAATTCATTAACGCCCGTTACCAATCATACGCCTCCCTTGTAAGCTATTATCCACAACCCTGGGTATGAGATATATTCTAAATCCAGCACACAGCACTCCCCCGACAACTGTCATATACTACATAAAACAACATGTGGCATTTGAATGAGTGGCCCTTCCGTCCCGACTGGAGAATAGTTTCTGGAAAGGGAGAGAGACGTGGGACTGAAGGTTTGCTGCAGTATTTTAAATACAATTCACATTAGAGAATATCTTTGGCTACATTCACAACACAGTCCAAATATGATCCTTCACATGCGACACAGACATCAACAGTTTATATAATGGACCCCTGGTGAAAGACCCTTCCTGGAATATAAAAGCAGCTTGTTTTTTTATGTAAAAAGGTGCATTTATAATGTGAAAAATAGTGGTGGGGTATTGCTGCTCTCCCTGCTCTTATCCATGCGAGGCTGCATGGATGCGCAGGGAGTTCTCGCCCAGAATGGAACCATCCCGCCAATCCAAACTGTATGCTAATTGTCAATCGAATTTGATGATAGTGGTCCTGTCAGAAGTGTCACTATTCAGCGCAAGTCAGTTCAGTGTTGGTTCAGTTTAGTTCCATAACTGAAGTTCACTAATGAAACGGGTTCAATTCAGCTATAATTCAATTTAGTTCAATATAACAAATTTGATTCTTTTTAAAGATGACATTCTATCTGTGTGTTTCTGGATGCGGTCGCTACCTGGGATCGCGGGATGGTCACAATCTTAGCCTCGTGTGTCTGGGCCTCGAACACGCTGAGGCATCCTTCGTGGATGAGTCATGCACCCATTTTGGGAAGATGACCATCACGGGGCTGCGGTCGAGACCCTCGTTCCTGCAAAGGGGCCCCATGCCCCATGTAGCTTCAGGCACTGACACGGGAGACCTGAGGATTACGGTGAGCACGCTTCCTTCGGGGAACCAACCCCCTAGGAACCCTCATCCCTCATCCCTCTCACGCTCTGCAGCCAGTAGAGCCGCCAACTGGACCATCCTCGAGGTGTGTACCAGTCATTTCCTTCGGTGCTCCCCGCAATGAACAGATGTCGATCGCTGAATCGGAGGGTGGGTCAGACCTCTCCGCGGACGACGACTCTGCCCGAGTCGGACCTGGAGATGATGGCCATGCTTTCCCAGGCCGCCAACAGGATCGGGCTCATGTGGAACCCTCCACCGTGTCCCGAGCCCTCGAGGCTGGATGATTGATATCTTGGGGTGGCGCGCGCTGGTTCTCTGCAACCCACCCCAGTGCCGTTCTTCCCGAAGGTGCACAAGGAGCTCACGGGGACGTGGATGGCACCTTTTACTTCCAGAAACCGTCCTGGTGGCTCCTCCTCCCTCACCACCCTTGATGGCGGGGCGGCTAAGGGATACACACGTATCCCGCCAGTGGAGCAGGCCATTGCTGTGTAGCTGTGCCCTAACTCCACTTGGCGGAGAGAACAGTCTCCCTTCCCGGGCCTGTAAGTACCCATCCGAATTAACCGGCAAGGCTTACAAGGCTGTGGGGAAGCCGCCTCTGCAATGCACGTCATGGCATTGCTGCAGGTCCATCAGGCCAAGGCACTGAAGGAACTGCACGAGGGTGGTCACGATCCACAAGTTCTCCAGGAGCTTCGTGCTGCAATGGACCTCGCGCTTCGTGCGACAAAGGTCACCGTGCGGTCAGTGGGTCGTGCGATGTCCACTTTGGTGGTTCAGGAACGCCATCTCTGGCTGTGTCTGGCCGACATGAGGGAGACTGACAAGCTCCGGTTCCTTAACTACCCCATGTCCCAGACCAGCCTCTTCGGCGACGCGGTCGAGAACTTCGCCCAGCAGTTCTCGGCTGTACAAAAGCAGACTGAGGCCATCAAACACATCTTGCCCTCAGTCTGCTCGTTGCCGGGGGCGGCCATCTGCGTTTGCCCTCACTCCCGTGCCGCAGCAGCAGCCTCCACCTAAACGGCGCCATGGAGCCAGTCGCAGGCAGGCCGCCCCACCCATCCAGGCCCCTGCCAAGAAGGGTGGCAAAACAAAGAGTAAGCGGCCCTAGGACGGGCGACCCAGAGGTGGATGGGACTGCTCTTCAGGAGACAGTGACCGCACCGCTCCCTCCACCGGAAGAGGGCAAGGTGGAAAATCCCAGGTGGTTTCCATTTGTTTGTGTTCCGCCTCTGGCCTCAAAACCAGTGGTTCCCAAATTCTCAATAAAAGAGCAGTTTCTTTCATCTCTGGGTCCGAAGAGGGCCCGGAGAACAGTGGGGGGAGAGAATCCTCACCACTCTCATCCACCTCTTCTATCGCCAGTGGGCAGCAGTGTGCGGTTCGAGAACGCAACCAAGCCGCCTCCTTCCCCCGTGAAACCAGGTAAGTGTTGCTCAGCACACTCAGACTCCACTCAGACTTCGCTACGGGCCCTGTGTTCCACCTTGCTGCCCCACTACAGTATGCCTACGGCCCCTTTGGTCCCGCTTGTACGGTCTCTGCAGGCCTGGTTAGCGCTCTCCAGTCCTACTGGCGAAGGACGCGATAGAGCCGGTCCCTCCAGCCGATATGAGCTCAGGGTACTACAGTCCCTACTTCATTGTACCCAAGAAAGGCGGTGGGTTATGACCAATCTTGGACCTGCGAGTTTTAAATCGGAGTCTTCACAAGCAACCGTTCAAAATGCTCACGCAGAAATGCATTGGCACATCAACTGCCTCGAGTTGCTAGCAGAACGTCTCGCTCTGAGCCGCTTAAAAAGGCCACTACAGGGCAGGGACATGCTGGTTCGTACAGACAACACTGCGACCGTTACATCAACCGACAAGGTGGTCTATGCTCCCGTCGCATGTCACAACTCGCCCGCCATCTCCTCCTCTGGAGTCAGAAGCATCTGAGGTCGCTTAGTGCCATGTATGTTCCCGGTGTGCTCAACCGTCTGGCCGACGAGCTATCATGAGCTGTGCTTCTGGGAGAATGGCGACTCCACCCCCAGGTGGTTCAGCTGATCTGGAGAGAGTTCGGGGAGGTTCAGGTAGACCTGTTTGCCTCCTCAGAGACCTCCCACTGCCAGTTGTTTTACTCCCTGACCGAGGGAACACTCGGCAGGGATGCACTGGCACACAGCTGGCCCCGGGGCCTCCACAAATATGCGTTTCTCCCAGTGAGCCTACTTGCTTTTGGTGGCTCCCTATTGGCCCACCAGGACCTGGTTCCCAGAACTCATGCTCCTCTTGACAGTCCCTCCCTGGCCCTTTCCTCTGAGGAAGGACCTTCTAACTCAGAGACGGGGCACCCAATGGCACCCGCGTCCGGACCTCTGGAAACTCCATGTCGGGTCCCTGGACGGGACGTGGAGGTTCTAGGTGACTTATCTCCAGAGGTACTTAACACCATCACTTCTGCACAGGCGCCATCCATGAGACGTGCGTATGCCTTGAAGTGGAACCTGTTCGTCGAGTGGTGTTCTTGCACTGGCCTCTATCAAGAGGGTAGGGGACCTGCAAGCATTTTCGGTCGACGAATCGTGCCTAGAGTTCGGGCCGGGTGACAACCATGTTGTACTGATGTCATAGCCATGTCATAGCCGGGGGCCTGGCTATGTGCCCAAGGTTCCTACCACTCCCTTCAGGGACCAGGTGGTGAACCTGCAAGCGCTGCCCCTGGAGGAGGCAGACCCATCCCTGACTTTGCTCTGTCCCGTTCGCACTCTGCGCCTGTACGTGGACAGAACTCAAAGTCTCAGGACCTCAGACCAGCTCTTTGTCTGTTACGGAGGCCAGCAGAAGGGAAAGGCTGTCTCCAAGCAGAGGATGGCCCACTGGATAGTGGATGCCATCGCCTTGGCTTACCAAGCACAAGGCATGCCCTGCCTGCTCAGGTTGCATGCTCACTCCACGAGAGGAGTTGCATCCTCCTGGGTGCTGGCGCGTGGCTCCTTGCTAACAGATATCTGTAAAGCTGCGGGCTGGGCGACACCTAACACGTTCGCTAGATTTTATAGCCTACGTGTAGAGCCGGTCTCCTCCCGTGTTCTCACCCTAAACGGGTAGAAGCACTGAGAGGCCCGGCTCTATCGGCTTGCTGCACCCTACTGTGCTCTTATTGCTCCAGAGTGAAAAACCTTTAAGTCCTTCAACACCCTCGGCCCAGACATGGTGGAGCGTCCGGTGCCAGGCCTTTATGCATTGAATCCTTGAGAACCGATAAGCAAGGACCTTAAGTCACCCAGTATTCATATGCAGTACAACCTTCGGGCTAGTCCATATGTATTTTTCCACATAACTCCTTTGAAGAATGTGGCTTCCGCAGTGTTCCCCTTCCCATAGAAAGGGCACACTTTCCCAGTGTTATCCAATAATCTCACTGTATGGGTTATCACGGAACAACAGTGACAGAAACACTCTGTGTAAGCCCTCTCCTATCGTCCTTCCAGGGAAGAAGGTATAGAGCCGGGCTATTCAATTAGCGGCCCGCGGGCCAAATGCGGCCCAACGGCACCAACCCCCCTCCTCCTCTTTTCCTGGCGGTGCAGCTAATTTAGTTTGATACTCGCTCCGATTAACCTGAGAAATGTTTTACGTGCGAATATATCAGCAGTTATTATGTGTCCCGAATTTATGTTGACTGAACCAGCGATAGGCTACCAATCATTCGTGAATGAATCATTCTTTTGGTTTGATTCTTTCTAAACACGCACTTGCATAACGGTCTAAATTCGGATTCATTCAGACTGCTCCGTCACTGAATCATCTGAAGCGGTTTCTCGGTCAGTACAGTAACAACAAATAGCGCTGTTTTCAGTTGTTTCACAAGTTCTTTCAACACGGCCCAGCACAGAGTTGTGTTTACTGCCGGTCCCGGACACTATTATTAAACAGCGTTGCGACAACCAGTGGGAAGCGTTTCAGTTCGACAGAAACCTCTTTGTTACAAACCACAAATCACTCGATGATTTAACTAGTATTAAATCGGATGAAACAGCCTCAACATTCCCAACAAGACTGATGAGGAAAGCAGGAGAAACATTGTGGCATGAACGAAATTAGAAGACTTTAAATCCCCTAATCACCCTTACAAACATTTACCATGAATGTACTGTAGTAATTTACCATGGGTTAGGCAGAAATGTGCAATATTTATATTGAATACTATGTAGTAATAAATAAATATAGTAAATATATATATTTACTATAATATTATATAGTATAATAGTAGTGATTTATATTGCATTAGATTTATTAGGTGGGTAGAGGAATATATAATTAATGTTTGTTATGAAATTATGTCAGTTTCTTTGTAAAGGTGTGTATAGTTTTTAACTTGTGTTGTTTAGGCATTTTTTATACAGTGGGAGTGAGTAGCCTGTGGTTATCAAGTTTCACTGTCAGAATATTTTCATTTAAGCATAACAATTATAAATAAAATAATTATTATTTCTCACCAACAGTTTGTATAATTAATTAATTTTGTTCCAAGGAAAATAGTTGTACACAGCTGTAAATTATCAAGTTTTTATTTATTATGGTTTTATATATCTGCATACTGTTGGGTACCACATTTCCAAGTAAATACCATAACAAACACCATAACGTTACTACCATAACCATAACTGTTATGTTTCAATAAATAAGCTAAACCCCAAAACCAACCCACCAGCCCACCTCAACTTTTCGATTTGATAATCCGGCCCTCAAATGAATCTAATTGAATAGCTCTGGTGTAGAGGCTTGCACAGCAGCAGCTGTGGCGCTTTGGTAAGGATTCCTATTCCTATTCCTATACTGATAGGTAACGTCTCAGTTACGTATGGTAACCCTCGTTCCCTGAAGGAAGGAATGGAGATGTACGTCCCGTTGCCACATCTGCTGCTGCGGGGCGGCCAGCTTATCAGGCTTGGCTCCTCAGAAAAAAATCGCACCTGCTGCTCATTATATACCTGCGCTGTCGTTTAGTTTCACTCGAAGTAGATTGGCCTCTCTAGCAAGACTCCTATTCGTCAGTCACGGCGTATGTGTCCGTTCCCTCTTTCAGGGAACAAGGGTTACCATATGTAACCGAAACGTTGCGTTGAGCAATCTGAGACGATTTGGGTATTTATATTATTTTTTCAAAAACTGGATTCAGCAAATGCAAAGGAATACGTCATGGTGACATTAGGTGAAAATGGAAGATTTGGTGAACCACCAGGTTGAAACATGACGGTAGAGCTGCCGTTTAGCCAGTTGCGGATAACTGGCTTAAGCGTGATGATCCTGCTTCTTGTTAAAGACTGCATTGCAATCCTATAGCTGGTCCTGGCATGACACATTCATGGTTGGCCATAGTGATCTGTTGAGGACTTGTCTAGTTGTTGAGGTCTTCACTGAAGATCTGTGCAGAGGGCTTGTCTTGTCTTGTGTAGATTTAAAAATCTTGCTTTTCCCCAGTTATTTAATTTCATGGAAACAGACACCAGTTATTTTGTCAAGAGATCTCTTATTTATTTTAAAAAAGTTTAAGACATAGGAGGGAGTGACAATGGACCAAACAAAGGTCTTCATTCCAGCTTCTCGGTCATCTTCTCCCTGTCCTCTGGACAAAGAGCTCGCTCTATATATGCTACTGCCCAAAAAAAACTACATTACGATAGGAACACATACATTACCAGAGGAACATATAGTTCCCATTAACATGGAATGTATATCCAATCCCGGTGGAAACTATACACTGCACATGCTTTCAGTCTAACTTTCAGTCTTTCAGCACACACTCTCTCACCCCCATTCATGCAGTCTAGCTTATCCCAAAGTCGCTCACATACATATGTATTCAAGAACAGTATGATACATAAAAGACAGTGATTACAAATGATTATGAATGTATATAAATAGTATTTATACAGATACATAATACTACTGATTATGAATATTAATAAAAAGTAATAATAATACTAAAACAATATTAAATGATGAAATTTTAGTCTTCACTTGTCTAGTCTAATATAACTATGGTTTTAAAAAGAAGGAAATAGCAAAGATGTCAAATTATTATTTTATTTGTCCCATGTTAAATTAATTCAATTTACATGCTTATTTATTGTTGTTTCTGTTGTTGTTTTATACAATTTAATACTATTTTCTCTGATCTTTACTTTGGATGACAAAAGTGACATTTTCACTTCAGATTTGGGCTGACCTGAGTTATTGCAATGTCAGGTCAAATTTAATCAGATTTTTATTTATTTGTCATAATCGCACACTAATCAACATGCAATTTGAAGACAGCCTGCCCTATTTTACTATAATTGCTTCCATCCATTTGTTTGTTTACTTCCAACAAACATGCCAGGGTAATGTTTTACACATTTAATTAATTTAGAAGGGAAATTTGCGAAATAAAAATAAATAAGAAGGATTTGGACAGAAAATACTAAAATTAGGTATTAGGTAGTAAATGTAGCGAATGTTTCCTTAAAACAGAACTATATGCTTTTTAAACTGACAATCTCCCTAAAGCAACCTGGGTTAAGTGCTTTTTTCAAGGGTATTATGACAATGCCACATAGCTTGCTTCTTGTGGAGACTGAACCAACAACTTTCCGGTTACCAGCTCTAACCACTGAACCGCACCCTATATAGAAATATAGATATAGAAATAAGTTTAAGTTGAAGCACTTAAGTTACTAACTTATAAAAACTATAACTATGCACCTAAGGGGACATGGTGATATGGTGAAAATATGATATGGAGGGAAAATTATTTGTCAACGCATTTGCATAAAAGCACTGACATATTATATTATATTTCTCATATTTTTTTATCCACCACCATGTCCCTTTTGGGGCTCCACACAAAACATTTGCGAGAGAACGCAAAGTTTCTTGGGGGACACAAAAGCATCTTTTTTTTTTTTTTTTTTTTTTTTTTTTTTTTCACCACCCTGTCCCTTTAGGTTCTCCATATAAAACTGAACTGAACTCAAATTAAATAAAAAAGAAAGAAAGGGAAAAAAAGTAATATTAAAAAATATAAAAATAATAAAAATGACAAAAACATGAACAAAATTAAAATATAAACTGAAAATATAAAAATAAAAGAATAAAAATATTCCAAATTAAAACTATAATGTTATATAAATAATACTAAAATAACACTGTCTGGTGGTTGAGGATGTGTGAATGCTGAACATCTTGGGTCCTATAAATGTCATTTGAGTTTATCCATGTGGTTTACAGTGGGACGTGTTCTGTTGAGAATAGAGTTGTCAATCATACTAAACACCCAATCCACTGTCAGATCAGACATGAGATTGCGCTGGTGACAGATGGGGAGACAAGACTACCATACAAATGGCATAAATGGAAAATCCACTGTGGAAAAGACCATTAAACAGCATGGGGCTAAATTAGTAAAACACACTCCACTTCATATGTATTTTCTTCTATGTTTTGGCATACCGTGGCTCAGAAGAAGGGTTTAAAAGGTTATAAGACTGTCAAATGCTGTGTTTTTAATCAAACACTAAAAAGCAACAGTTGGAACGCAGTTATAGCCAATTTGTGTGTGTGTGTATTTTTTGAATGTGTGTACAGTGCGGCTGTCTGACAGCATTCCCAGAGAGGCCACATGGGAACCGCTGTCACCTCTAATCTTCAAGACCATACAAACACCCCGCAGTGCACTGAGCAGTGAGAAAGAGAGAGAATATGCAACCATGGTTGAGCTACAGTGGCTGAATAAGAACTTCAGAACCAATAAGGATCCTGTCATATTCAGAACTACAAAGTGCAGTCCAGATCACTGAATGATCATTGGTAAGAGAAAGATCATTATTTCCATCATTCTTTCATGACGAGGGTATGTTTTGGCTGGCTTCCTTGTGCTCTTTTGAACCAGAATAGCTCATGCTAGAAGTGATTTATAGATATCTGTGTCCGGTTTTCTCTGCAGGATTGTAAAACATTGCCACCTCAGGAAGTGCTTTATATAGGGCCCCAGGTATTTATTGTTAACACGAGTAAGAGTGCACACAGACCATAGGCTTTGCTACATTCTATTTAGGGGGGCCTCAGTCCCCTGTCTTTCATACCATCTAAAAATGCCATTAAGCTGTCAGACTCTTAAAAATGTGTGATTATGGATCTCTCCTCATGTGTGCTGAAAACAGCAGCTGCAGTAAGCAGTCTGAGGCTTTATCCCTCCCAGAATCCTCCCCTTACCAAGCATTTAAAAACTTTGATGTTAGTTTCATTTCATTTCATTATTTTTTGTTTGTTTGTTTGTTTGTTTTATTTACTGCTTGTAAATGGAAATGAATGAGAAACAGTTCAAGTGCACATTCTATGGCTATGGCTATTATCACCCAATAGAAAATAAACACAAAGTTATGTCATGAAACTCTAGATGGCGCTGGCTGCCAAATCCTCCACCTTCCCCAGCTCCACCTGTTTATTTTGTTTAGCAGCAGCATGTTTTACTTGCTCACAGCAGTGTGTCGTGTATGTATTGGCAAAAGCAGTGTAGCAGATCTATTCCTCCAAAATCAAACATATCAACATTGTCATTAGGGCTGGGCAAAAAATATCGATTTCTCGATTTTAATCGGTTCTCATTTTTACGAAACGATATCGATTCTTAAATCCCAAGAATCCATTAGTCATCCTGTTTTCAGTTGATGAATGAATGGAACAT
The DNA here is from genome assembly GCF_949319135.1 of Squalius cephalus. Lineage (NCBI taxonomy): Eukaryota > Metazoa > Chordata > Actinopteri > Cypriniformes > Leuciscidae > Squalius > Squalius cephalus. Next base: position 9,923,641 of record NC_137136.1, on the reverse strand, counting down.
TGTTGCGCGCATCCAATCCAATAAATCGCAATAATCTTTGTGCTTTGTTATTATTGATATGAAACAAAGTCTCAAATTTCAAATTACGTCCATTTTCTTACGAAATTCAAAAACATAATTACCGTTTTGGCGCTGTGGCGTGAGATCGCTCTGGCTCAGCTCAACTCAAGAGAAGCAGCAGCGCGGAGCGCACGTGATCTTCTTCCGCCTTAATAATACCAGTTACAGCGCGAAATAAACATGAATGAGCATCTGAAAGTGTGTTAAAAGATAGAGTACAACTTATCGAAGTCCGTATCATGTCACATGGAATCGCTCAATCACTGTTTCAACCGTGGAAAGACGTTAGTAAAAAATGTCATGTAACGTCACATTTACCTCAGAAAAACCATATATCCAGTGACCATAAACTCGTTAGTCAGCTAGAAAAATTTACTCTAGAGAGGAGCATTTTGTTAAATATATGCACCATATTACATTTTCATTATAATGTTTAATGTTCTTCAATATTTAATGCATGTTTGAATAAATCTGGAAAGATTTTTATGACAGCCACCATTAAAATTTTTATATAATTTCATATAACTTTATTATTATAAAAATAAATAAAAGTGTATTTTAAGTGTTTGTATACCAATCAGTTCATTTTTACCTTCAATATTATAGTAGGCTAATGAAGCCTATAGGCTACAACTGACTCCCGTGGCTTACAGCATTAGTTAAGAGATTTGTTTTCCTTGAGAAAATTTGCAATGTATTGTGCCTGATATCCAAAATAATCGATATTGAATCGAATCGAATCGTAATCGAAATCGAATCGAATTGCAAGCTTGTGAATCGAAATCGAATCGAATTGTGAAATTTGTGTCAATACCCAGCCCTAATTGTCATGTCCATCACTATGCCACACACTCCGAGAGTTGTCATGACAGAAATAAAACTAATGGTTTATGCTGCCTCCATGTGCTATCTGAAATTGCCATACTTCCTACTCCTGAAGTCGTAATTACTAGTTTGTCACGTGTTTTGTTGTTGGGAAGAATTAGGAATCATGGAAGAGGCCAGGTTCATATATGTAAATATGCACCACTTTAATGACAAGACAATGTAGCTGTTGTGAAAAAAAATAAAAAAATAAAGAATACCAGTCACAGCAGCAATCGTTCTCCATTTACTTTAGTTACTCTGCTATTTTGATATAGAATCGGCTAGTAGAATTTAATTTACAGGCTTTATACTTGCAGCAGAACTGTGTGTTTCAGCTTTGGTAAATATTTTCATATGCATAATTGACACTGGGAACATGTCCCACCACTTTTTGCCGTGGACGGTTTGTCCTCAACACTTTATGAAAGCCTTACTTCTTTTAAAAATGAGGAAAAATAACTAGCAGCAGGGATGTATCGAATACAGAGAAGTTGTTGAGCAGGATTTTTCTTTTCGTTAGCATGATTTAATGAGGGTTTTTTTTTTTTTTTTTTTTTTTTTTTACTACTGGATATTTTGTGTAAACTGATGTTATCATCAGTGGCGGATCCTGTTGTACAGAAACGATGTTCTCTCCTGCACAGTTCTACACTATATCACATAATAAAATGTATACAAATTCATCCCTGCTCCTGATATAAAGTACATCCACTGATATATGTTTTGTTAAATGTTAATATTTAAACCTTTTGTAAAAAAATATTTCTTAAATAATTGAATAAATATATTATTTTTTATTGTTATTTTGTGGGATTAAAACCTGAAATCATTAAAACCTGAAACCTGGCAAAAGTGTTATTTTATTTTATATTTAGAATTGTATTTCTTCTTATATTGACTTTAATTGTGCATATATCCAAATGTCCATCTGAGGATGGCATCCTAATCACACCACGCAAACAATCGCTTGATTTCTTCAAAGATTCTCTCTGCCATAGATTCCACTTCATTTCAATTGGTGTGTGAAGTGATAAACAGTCGAAATAATGTCCCTGAAGTGCCGTAATCTGCTTAGAGAGCGAAGATGGGTGAAGAGCGGCGTTAATTTCATCAGAAAGCTGACTGACTGAATACTGGTGCCTGACGTTTCAGTCTGCTGGAGGAAAAATGACCTTCCTCTTCATATCATTATACACCAAAAATACTCCCACAACTCCTCCTAATGAGAAAACTCCATTACACCCCACACAAAACCACTGAGACAAGTGTGTCTGTGTGTAATGGCGATATGCACTGATGGGGAGCAGATAACGAGATAATTATGTTTTTGGTGACACGCCATGCCCGGTAAACCTCAAACATTCATGGTTACACCACAGCTCCCACAATACACCACTGGCCCGCCTGCTCTGACCTACGACCTCTGCTTTGCCACAGAAAAACATATTAAAAGTTGCGAGACGTGACTCACTACTCCCTCTTTGGCAGACGCGTTCCTCCTTTAATTTAGTTCAATTACTCTGCTTTTTTTGAATAATTCAAGGCCACTGAAAAATTCAGAGTCCATTGCTTCAGTGTTAACAAGGAAAGCTACTCTACGTGCGTGGAACCATCATGTGTGCAGGGTATGATGTCATGAGTAATTTATGATGGGACACCTTGTGGAAGCAGAAGGGGAAATGTTTGGTGGTCAGCTCAGCCAGCCCCAGACAGGGCACCTGTTTCTACACCTGCGTTAAACCAGGTGAGCTATTTGTCAACGTTTGCTCCAATATCATATTAATGAAGTTGGGAATGTGCAGTTATGAATTATGAAGGTGACAGGCCTAATTCTGCAATAGTTGTAATGCAGGATTTCTGGGGATGCGTCTGCGAACACACATGCGTCACCTTGCCGAACGTCAGGATTTTGAAGGCTCTAAAGCTTCAGGTGGTTACTAGGATTTATTTAGCCCCATCACACACCCCAAACTTTAATTTGATTTATTGATCATTTTAAAGAGAAGATTACAGAGGCTTGAACTTTGTTTTTCTTCCCAGAGATTGGCTAACATTCTCCAGCTTTAATGGTTTCTTCGGGGTTATTGACTGATATATTATCCTCTGACTCTGAGAGCCAAGGTTTTCCGATGGTCAATTACTCTACCACTGTGCAACAGGATAGAGAAAAGAGAAAGACAGAGGGTGAAAGTTTCTTTCAGGGGTCTGGTGATAAAAGACTGTTGTGTTTTTTCCCCTCTTTTGGCTGAGCTATGACCAAAATCAATTGAGAAGCAAACATCTAATCAATACCTGTTTGACAGAGCTATTAATCTGTTTACCGTTCCTTGTATTAATGCAGTCACGCTGATTGTTTTGCTATTTTTGTAATTTGTTTATCCTTTGTGATTTCTAATATGGCACTGAATGTTATTTTTTCATACTTATCATTGTCCTGGGTTCACAGAGCCAGACTTTTGCGTTAAATCTGGATTTTTGTTTTTCCTGGTTTAAGTTATGGGGAGATTGTAACATAATTTAGTGATTCTGACAGGTCAATTTAGCTCAAAAGGAATTATTAATTAATTGGTAATTCGAAAGAATCACTTATTACGGCCGAGCAAATGACTCGTCCAGGGTTCATTTGAACTGGCTGTAACTATCAGCTCTGCAGCGGATATAAATATCCAAATTATAGTGAAACACTATTTATTAGCAAGGTAACTTAGATCAGCAGTTTAAGACATTAAATTCGAAAGCACTTAGTAACACTTCTCTTTAAAATCCAAACAAGACTTTATTGATTATTCTAACACATAACACTAATATCTAACACAAACACACGCACACACATTCATACGAGTTGCAGAAAGAAAGAGAGTGAGGAAAGAATGAGTTTTAAGAGATGATGAAATCCCAAGTTTCTATGCACTTATAAGACATGAGCTGAACGAACCATCAATCATTAATTTAACCCTTCTATTGTTTCTTAGGCGGGTTATTAAATCTATTTCAATGCACCAGTTCAGTTTAAGAGTCTGGAGGCTACTTGCTTGTCTTTGCTTTTGGGGATTCCCTTCGTCGGCGTGAAAGGGGTTTCCCGGGTCCATTGGCTGGCATCTCCTCGTGCCTGGATAGATGTCTGGGGCGGCCAATCACGTGGTGTGCTGGTGGATGGATGGAAAGTCTTTGTTGCTGGAAAGCAGGCTTTGCAGTCGAATCGTGGACCGAAACTTTGCCGCAAAACTTAACTTAGAACCGAAACTCACAACGGAAAAGAAAAGAAAGAAAATTGAGACGAGAGTAGATGGATGGCTTGAATGAAGCTGTTTAACCCATGTTCTTCTGAGTCTGTCTAGTCACTCCGTCATGGCTTCTCCATGATGGTTTTCGAATCTACTTTTTTCTTCATCTGCCCTAAGCTTTGTTCGGGTCCTAAGATTTTAAACTCAAATGTTTGTCCAGCCTCCTGGATGAGTTCTGACCAATTAGACACTGTCTTGATTTGAGAGGTGGCATTTTCTTCACCTCTCATCATAAATCATGCGTTATCTGTGATCTCTTTACTCTCCAGCGCTAGCAGAGAGTACAGAGGCCACAGTTTAGACATCATTACTATTATAAGAATACTAAACATTTTACACAGATTCAATCAAGCCATCTTTTGAATTAAGAACATACGATCATACTGATAGGAAACATGACACACTTTCATTCAAACATCTAATAGTTATGACAATTACATGACTTATATGGAATCTAAGCATATTAGACACACATATAGGTTGTAGACACAATATAGAATTATGTATGATGTTTGATTATAAGTCCATCAAGAATTGTTTTGGGATGATTTTATGTATTTTTATAGGTAAAGTCTCAAGTCTCTGTGGTTTTAAGAGATTTCAACCTTGGGTCATTCAGAGGTCCTTAAGAAGAAGGAGGTCTGTTTTGTATATCTGTCGTGAGATCAAGCAACATCTGCCGTTATCTTGATCGGGCGCACGAGTTTTGCCATCTCTGAACCAAGGTCTTTTCCAAACCATCTAACATTGACAACGTTCTTCCTTTATTTGCTTTAGTTGGCCTTAAAGCGTAGACTGGCTGGAGCCTGGATTTTATGGTTCTGGATTGGTGATTTGGGTCTGGAATGTTGAGTTCTCTGTGGAATTATGTTTGAACAAATCACCTGGAAGATTCATTTGTGTTTGGTTCGCCCTCAAACCCTACAAGATTATTAACAATAAAACGTTGCAGAAAATATAACATAATTAGTTTGTAGCTGTCAGTTTTGGATATTTAATTATGCATGCTCATTTAAAATATTTTTACATTTAGATTACCTTCGTCATCATTTGAACTCACTTAAAATTCATTTTTAAAAACACAAAGAATATACTGTTAACATTACTGTTAAATGTGACTTTAGGAAATCTCAAAATAAATAGGCTATTCATTATATTGCTTAGCTTCACTTGTAGTGTTTAAAGCAATTGTTTTTTTGTGCTTTTTTTTTTTTTTGAAATGTACATGTATTGTTGGCCATAACATGAAGAGAATGATCGGATTGGCCATTTCTAAAGCTTCTAAATGAAGGTTCTTTATTGTCACTGATAGTTCCATGAAGATTAGATTATTATATTATTAAATGTTCTTCACACTAAGAGGGGGAAAATGGTTCTTTTAAGAGCTGTTCACTGAAAGGTTCTTTAAGAAACCAAAAATCTTTCTTTTATGGCATGGCTGTATGTGAAAACCCCCTTTTGGAGTTTTTAAGAGTGTTAAAGTGTACTGTATTTTCACAATTTATATTTCTAGGCAATAACGACAAGATATGAACACAGGAAACTCTATGGGCCCTATGGTCTAAAGCGCACGGCGCACGTTCACTTAGGGCGTGTCCGAATCCACTTTTGCTAGTTTAACGACGGGAAAAATGGTCGGCGCACCAAGCGCATGGTCTAAAAGGGTTGTCCCTTTCTCATAATAAGTAATGGGTGTGTTTTGGGATTTATGTGCGTTAAACCAATCAAAGTCTCATCTCCCATTCCCTTCAAATGCTAGTTGCGCTTACGCCATGATTCGCTATTTACATGACGGAATTTGATAGTGGAAAGACCGAAGCCATCTCCAGAGCGAGCAGATCATCTACGGGACAAGCCAGATTCCACCATATCTTTATGTACACAATAATCATATTTTACATTATAATCCTTTTATTTTAAATATTTGGCATGTTTGTGTGCTGCTGTGCATTTAATAAGCAGAGTGTACGTGCGTTGTGGACCCGCCTATTGGCGCACATTAAATAACAAAAAAAATATTGACTTTAGACCAGGTTTTTGTTGGTCAATGGCGCAGTCTATTTCTTTTACCTCAAAATAGCAACGCGCCAACAATGCACCAGTGTCACGGAACACTAAACGAGAGACAAGGATTCAAGTGCAGAGGAGATTTAATAAACAAACACAGACGAAGTACAAAAACTCAGAACTCAGGTATCCAACAGACAGGAACATCGAGGACAGGTAACTCGGACAACGAACCAGCACAGGACTACAAACACAGGGAGGCTAAATAGGGGAATTAACAAAGGAGGGAAACGAGAAAGACAGGTGGGACAAATTAACCAATAATTAGATAACAAGATGGGAGGGGCTAGACAATAGACAGGAGAGCACATGGCACAAAACAACAAACACCCATGTGCAGCACAAAACAGGACCGACATGTGACATTACCCCCTCCTTAAGGAGCGGCTACCAGACGCTCCACAAGACCCGGACGGGACGGGAGGGACAGACCAGGGCGGGACGGGAGGGACAGACCAGGGCGGGACGGGAGGGACAGACCAGGGCGGGACGGGAGGGACAGACCAGGGCGGGGCAAGGGGAATGGACAGTTCAGAAATCCAGGGAAGCCCACAAAGTTCAGGAGTCCAGGGCGGGACACAAAGTTCGGGAGTCCAGGGCGGACCACAGAGTTCGGGAGGCCATGGCGAAAATGTCAGTCCATCTGGCGGCCAGGGCGGAGAAGATCGTGCAGGCAGCCAGGGCGGAGACTCTCCCTCGGGCGGCCAGGGCGGAGACTCTCCCTCGGGCGGCCAGGGCGGAGACTCTCCCTCGGGCGGCCAGGGCGGAGACTCTCCCTCGGGCGGCCAGGGCGGAGACTCTCCCTCGGGCGGCCAGGGCGGAGACTCTCCCTCGGGCGGCCAGGGCGGAGACTCTCCCTCGGGCGGCCAGGGCGGAGACTCTCCCTCGGGCGGCCAGGGCTCAGGAACTGGAACAGACACCACCGGCTCAGGCACTGGAACTGGCACCAACGGCTCAGGCACTGGAACTGGCACCAACGGCTCAGGCACTGGAACTGGCACTGGAACTGGCACCACCGGCTCAGGCACTGGAACTGGCACCAACGGTTCAGGCACTGGAACTGGCTCCAACGGCTCAGGCACAGACACTGGCTCCGGCTCAGGAACAGACACTGGCTCCGGCTCAGGAACAGACACTGGCTCCGGCTCAGGAACAGACACTGGCTCCGGCTCAGGAACAGACACTGGCTCCGGCTCAGGAACAGACACTGGCTCCGGCTCAGGAACAGACACTGGCTCCGGCTCAGGAACAGACACTGGCTCCGGCTCAGGAACAGACACTACTGGCTCAGGCTCAGGAACTGGAACAGACACCACCGGCTCAGGAACTGGAACAGACACCACCGGCTCAGGAACTGGAACAGACACCACCGGCTCAGGAACTGGAACAGACACCACCGGCTCAGGAACTGGAACAGACATCACCGGCTCAGGAACAGACACCACCGGCTCAGGAACAGGAACAGACACCACCGGCTCAGGAACTGGAACAGACACCACCGGCTCTGGGACCACCGGCACTGGGACCACCGGCACTGGGACCACCGGCACTGGGACCACCGGCACTGGGACCACCGGAACTGGGACCACCGGAACTGGGACCACCGGAACTGGGACCACCGGATTCGGGACCACCGACACTGGGACCACCGGAACAATTACGGAGGAAACCTTTCTCCTCCTCCTGTGTTTCGGGACCACCGGAACTGGGACCACCGGACTCGGGACCACCGGAACTGGGACCACCGGAATAGTCACAGAGGAGGTCTTCCTTCTCCTCCTCCGTTTCCGGACCACCGGACCACCTTCTCCGATCTGATCACCGTCTGACATGGTGCTCTCCTCCTCCAAAGTCCTTTGAGCGCATCTGGAGAAATACTCAAATAGGGAAATGGAATTTCCCTTATCCTCCTCTGGAGAAAAAAATCTCGCTCCGCTGAATCCACATAGGGCTGGTTCGTTCTGTCACGGAACACTAAACGAGAGACAAGGATTCAAGTGCAGAGGAGATTTAATAAACAAACACAGACGAAGTACAAAAACTCAGAACTCAGGTATCCAACAGACAGGAACATCGAGGACAGGTAACTCGGACAACGAACCAGCACAGGACTACAAACACAGGGAGGCTAAATAGGGGAATTAACAAAGGAGGGAAACGAGAAAGACAGGTGGGACAAATTAACCAATAATTAGATAACAAGATGGGAGGGGCTAGACAATAGACAGGAGAGCACATGGCACAAAACAACAAACACCCATGTGCAGCACAAAACAGGACCGACATGTGACAACCAGAACACACCTCATTTTCAGACCAGCAGCCCATGGACGCACAAATGGGCGCAAATGCATTTGCTATTTATTTAAACAAGGAAGTGAAGTTAAAGCAGGAAGTGAAAATGATAACTGCGTCGGGCTGAAACTAGCAAAAAATACTTGCGTCGCGCTTGGTGCTGCATTGCGCTGGGTGTAAGATAGGACCCTGTGTGTTTTATAGACATTTGATGTCAGACAATAAGATTTCATAATGCATGACTTTTAATTGTTACTAAATTGTCACATAAACTTCAAATGTCAAGTGAAGGTCAGAATTTATCTTCCTTTTTGCGACTCCAGTATGCTTTGCAAACCTTGCAAATGACTATTTATCTATCATGGGGCTTGTCCAGTCTTGTTTATTGCATTATAGTCGTCTACAATCAGTATTTAGACACAGTTAATTCTTTCATAAAGGGTAAAGCACTCGATTCTGAATAATTCATACAGCACAGGGGCCTATTAAAATGTGCATGTTACAACCTTGTGATCTGACATACAAGAAAACCAGGGAATTTATGGTCAGTGCCTTTATGCTTTCAGCATCTGCTGTTCCTCTGGTAGGGTTCCCAGGACTCTCCCTCCTGCAAGTTCTTGAGTCTTCTAAAAGGTCTCCCACATTAATCTTTCTTTTAATGTATTTCATTGAGATAAGGAGTGAAAACCCCTGAGGAGAAGGGAAATGGGAGATGCAGAGATACAGAATTTTCCAGAGGGTTGGTGGCCAGACTAATGGAGCTCTAGGAGGTTTGCTGTAGACCCCCGGTCAGCTCACAACATGTGATAGGAATGAGCGCAGCAAGATAACAAATTTTGGTAACACTTTATTTTACAGTGTCCTTGTTACATGGTTACATGTACTTACCATAGTAATAATAGTAACTTATGCATAATTACATTCAATTAACCCTCAACCAAATCCTAATCCTACTCTAACCCTATAAGTACATGTTGTTAATTATTATTACTCAGTACTTAAATATATAATTACACTGTAACAATGACACCTTAAAATAAAGCGTAACCCAAATTTTACCGCAATTGTGGCTGTGTACTTGGTGTGTAATGGGTGTTTGAGTCCACTTTTGGCCCTGTGGACTCTGACACACACTTTCACACTCTCACTGGTTTAATGTATCCACTAACAGTTGTCCAACAGTAAACATACATGCATCACAGGATAATTCCGGTCTTTTTTTGTTGTTTTTTTATGAACATTTCCACCAATTCAAACAGTGCATTGCATTTAATAGCATTCTGTGATGGAAATGGCATTTACAATTTTTTTTTTTTTTTTTTTTTTTTTTTTCTATGGCTAAATTGATAAATATATCTTCAAAAAATACAAATAATAGTTTCAAGGTGTTTGCATAATTTGACAAAATTGTAGCTTAATGTGCATTAAAAATTCTCAGTTGACAAGTGTATTTATTTATTTACTATATTTTTGTTTATTTTAATTGTTTGTTTCTTTTGACCTCTGTTTCTTTGGTAAGCAACAAGGGATTTTTTTACAGAAAAACACTCAGTCAAGAGCAAAGCAATTGGTTCTGTTGGAAAAATGATGGAAAATCTACCCCTGGGACATAGGTTGAAGAAACACCCACTTAAATTTATGTAAACACGTGTACTCAAATACTGCTACACATGCATTTGTCACAGGTGCACCCATAAACATGATCTGTGCAAACGCTGCGAGAACAAATCACACAGAAATCTAAACACCAGATTTATACAAAGACAAACACCCATGCACACACACACACAAATGCAAGATGATATTTGGAGCATTAAAGGAAGCAGATATTGTGCCAGTGGACAGTGCTTTAGAAGATCACTGGTGCCCTCTGCTGCTGGTTATGTGTGTAGAGACAGTCAAATAGGCAGAACCCAGGGGGGAGAGAGGCATTTAAACCGTGTCCAAGCTCATGAGATACTGAAAGGTCATTCTTTCACACACACATAATAAATGATGTAGAATTAACTATAGGGCATTTTGATCAGTGAATAATCGAAGGACGAATTCACTAAACCATTATGACACTTTTGCATGCAGTAGCCTATTTCAAGGCAAAAACCTGCATCTAACTGACTAGCCACACACCATCATTAACCAACCTACTATCTAGTTTACCAGGTGCTAAATGCACTGAAATAGTGAGTATGTGATTAAATTGCCCCAATAATGCTATTAAAAGTTTCTAATTTTGTTTTGAAGGTCTCCTACAATAGGTTTACTTGTATCCAAGGTCAAAAAACACTTTCATTTACTCATAATATACACTGCAGAATCACCTCATTTCTTACAGTGTCTGAAACAGATTGTCGATTATATTGCTGCTGTTGTAGATTACTGCAGAGCAAGTACAGGAATGTGCTATGTGTATGTATATATATATACATACATGTCATATAATTATTTCTTTTTTTTTGTATCAGTATTAATATTGGTGATTGTGTTAGATGCTTTAACTTCATCATAGCTACAAAAGTCATTCTCCACTGACAGCTATTTAAAACTGTATTCAGAGACTATAGCACCAACTTATGAAACTGACCTTAGAAAAAAGTTGCTGAATCCAAGTCTCCACATCAGAACCGTGTCCTCAGCAGTGAGTTACATCTCCTATTCTACAACATTTGAGGAATGATCAAAGCAGCTCTGTGATTACCTGCACTTTAGATTATCTCAGTGTCTGCTTCACTTGTGCCACCCCCACCTCCCACCTCCCACCTCCCACCTCCCTTCTCCCTTTTTCCCCTTGAGACATGATCATATCTTTTGACGAAAGTCCTTTATTTTATAGTCATGTTCCCCAATGTACATACTATGTTCTTATTATAGTAATTACAATAGCTAGGTACTAACCCTGAACCTACCCCTAAACCTAACTTAACCCATGTAATTACCGTATAATTTCTTTCTTAGGTAAGTACACTGGTAAGTACAAGGAAGTGCACGTACTGTAAAATAGTGTTACAGAATGTTGTTTAAGGAGAACGTCCAATGTAGCAGCTCATCTTACTGAGATTGGCTGAGGTTCAGACAAACATTTGGACGGTGCCACCTGCAACATATGCCTTCTTTGGCAGCAAACAAGTGCAAAAAAGAATAAAAATAAATAAAAACCTTTTTACTTAAAAGCAGAAAATAAAGCAAGAAACTATATACTATAGGCTACAACATCAACAGATCATTTACCTACCTATCTAGATCATATTCATATTCATCCACTATTATGAGTGTTTTGTTTCTTTTAGTTCAATAAAGAAATATTTAAATATTGGGTAACTGTAGGATAACTTTATCTATTTTTTGTCCTGCCAAATAAATAGTTCAAACAAATCCACAGCAGAATTAACCATTGAACATCTCTTAGCAACACACAGAGGCGGTCAAACAAGTGATTCAATGAGCTGTCTTCGAAGGACACACATGTCTCATTTCAGAAAAATGATCGTTATAAAATTGTCTTAATTGTGCTGTCAATTGAGCTTGGCTTGTGTTGAACCTGGTAAACATTTGTTTAGGAAGGTCCCTAAAGATAAAAAAAAGTTTACCCTCTGAAAATTCTGTCTGAAGCAGTATATGACAACTTCCTTGACCTTTTTTTCTTTTTTAAGTCTGATTTGTCTTTGTCACAGTAGGCACAGCCAGACAGAGAACTAGCTTTTGATCTGTCATTTAAACCTCGCCTTATATCCTTACTCCCTGTCCCGCCATTCCACCTTAGCTCCTTTTGCCCTCATTTGAAACTTCAGTGTCTTTCCTCTTCTTTGTTCCTCAGGCAGTCTTTGAATGTGACAGAGTCATGAACTCTGCGAAGGTTAAACTTTGTGGAGTGCACTGTTTGGACAGTTCTATATAAATAAGTCATATACATCTGGAACAACATGATAGTAATGATTTTCATTTAAGGGTGAACTAATCCTGTAAAAGAAAAAAAAAACATCCTCTATCTGTCTTTTTCGCTTGTTCTAGACATCAAGTGTGTTAATCTGAAAGCACAGCTCAAATTGGTTTGAAAGTGTGAAAAAAGATGGGTTTCCTGAAGATGTGCAAATTGCCTGGTGCATTTCAGAGTATAAGTTTTGGAAAAGAGGAATTTGCTATAGAAGTGAGTAATAAAAGGCTGAATTATCACTCCAGTCTTCAGTCAGTGTCGCGTGATCCTTCAGAAATCATTATAATATGCTGATTTGGTGCTCAAAATTTAAAGGGGTCCCATGCTTTTTCACTTTTTCAACTTTAATTAGTTTATAACGTTGCTGTATAAAAGAAGTATAAAAGAAGATCTGCAATGTTACAAAGCTCAAAGTCTACTCTATACTCCAAAGGGAGATATTTTATTTAACAGAATTCATACACTTTCCAAGAACAAGGCTGACAAACTTAGAGTGGTTTAAATTTATTTTAAACATTATAACCCTAACGTTTATTTGTGTGCTGCACATTTCATGGAGAACAGCTTCCAGAACCAATACAATGCAGGCTATTCACAAAAGCTTCTCCTGAAATGGAGAAGTTCCCTCTTTGTTGGGACAATCTGTTGTTTGTGGATTTGTAGTTGCGTTTTCTATTAACAGTCCCAATTATAAGTTTTATGTTGTTACTACGATGTAAACAAAGGGCAGAGATTTGCTTGCACTCGCCTGCTAACCAACATTAGTGTTGATGTAGTGTTTACTGTAGCTTTTGTAAGCTCTCGCTTTTGTAATACTATTCACCACCCCTTAGGAAAATTAACATTGGTTTTGTGATTAATTGTATTACCATAGTTTTCAGACAAACTGGAACTACCGGAACTAAATGGCGCTGGGGAGAGTGCTGTTATAATGTAAAATTATAATGTTTATTTTTGGTAAAAGTTTAATTTAATGCATTGTTACTGAATATAAAAAGTAACATTTCTTTTTTTTATCTTACTGACCTAAAACTTTTAAAAAGTAGTGTATAATAAAGATTTTAAAAGATTTTAAAAAAAACTATTAAAAATCCATATAAGTCTTTAAATCAAATAAATAAATAAATATAAAAAATCTCTAAATGCTGTAAATGTATTTTTTTTTTAAATATATAAAACTGTCTGTACAACTAGAAATAAAATAGGGAAAATGTATATATAAAAAAAAAAAACTACATTTCATAGTGAAAATATGACTTAAAAATATTATGTTTCCATCCTCTACTTTGCCTTCTACTTATTATTCATCCCCTGGATATGTAGTGCTAATAGATCTGGTCTTGAGACAAATTATTGTCAGATGAACATCCCAGAGTGGCGTTAAAACCAAAGAGGAAATGCCATAAGGCCATATGAAGACATCAATGCAGAACTCATTATAAGATAATCATGGAAAATCTAAAAACCTATCCAAGTCTGATGGCAGTTACCAAAATTAAAGATGGCATTGTTCAAAATATAATATAGACTAATTAAAGTGGCATCATAAATCCACATTTAATTAGATCCAAGCTTATTGGATTGGAATTTAAGAATTAGATTCATTTGTGTGACTGCAACAGGCAAATTTCGCAGTTTCAGCTGCCAAATCGCTATTGTTGGCATTATCACATTTGTCAAATTATTGTTTTCTGCTTCGTCCAGAGTTACACGAGTGGCCCATGTTGAGTTATTCAGGATCTCCAGGATTTCCATCCCATTTAAGATTAGCAGAGGCGTTCTGTTTGGGATTAGGTGCTCCTCCACAAACGGGCCTCCTGACGCCTGCAGATAAGTTCCCTGCCGGAAAGCATGTGTCACATAAATAAAACAAATTGGGAAATTGCTTTTTTTTTTTTTTTTTTTTTTGGTGCTGTTGTTGGGTTTTCAAGTTTGAAGTTCTCTTTGTACCCACCTCAACCGCACAGAGTATGGCTTTGATTGAGTGAATGTAAGAAGATTCGGATATATGAGTGTAAAGTTACTTTGCACTTGTTGTCAGAATACAAAATACAGAAAAGCAGAATACTTGTTTGTGGTTAAATCCAGAGGTGGGTTCTTGGGTGGCAGATACTTTTGTGCTGGGAAATATATTCCAGTGTTTTCTTTTTTTTTTCAAACATTGACATTTATTAACATTCTCAAGAACTGCATAGGCCCAACAACATGTAAAAATATCAATAAGCTTCCCAGCTAACACAGTACGTTGTGACGACGTCGTCAGTTAGACATCATTTGGTCAGCGTGACATTACTTTATGACAACGTTGTGAGGACGTCGTGGTAAATTTCCATTTTTTATATAAACTAGCGACGTCTTTTGAGGACGTGCCCACACAGTTTCTGGAACGTTAGCCAAGATTATAAAAAAATGGAACTTAACCACGACGATATATCACAATATATATATATTATTATTATTATTATTAAGGAGGTTGAGTGTTCGTAAAAATGAACATGAATTTTAATAAAACCATTAACAACAGCAGATATGGGTTTACAGTCTTTATAGTTTGATTGGTTTCAAAATGTCTCTTAAAGGGGTCATATAATGCCATTTTTGTACAAGTTATATGATTCTTTAGGGTCTAAATTAAAAGTTTGTAATATACTTTAATTAAAAATTCTCATTAGTATTGTAAGAAAACACTCATTTTACCTGGTCAAAAACAGCTCTGTTTTCAGCAAGCTGTTTAAGTTCATGTGTCTTTAAATGATAATGAGCTTTGCTCACCCCGCCCCTCTGTTCTGTGGGGCATTTTGCCACAACAACACATGTGGGGTGTTGCCTTGACAAGAGTTGAGGGTATATTTTGAAGAATGGCAGCGGGAGTCTCTGAGGACATTGTGCAACCGTATCAATTTGAACCGGAGTCGGAAAACAGGACGTTTCTGAATGGTTGGTTAACGTAATGTCACTTTGATCTATCTTTGTATGTACTGGCAGGGTAGAGTAGTGAGATACGAACGCTATGTGTTTACTGATGTATACGTTAGTTCATTGACAGATTGATGTTACAGCTAATGGTCATGAAAAACTTTTTTTGGGTAAATGTAGGCTTGTCAGTGATGCGTAACGTTATCTATGCAGTGTTAGGTACAACTGGCAGGTCTGAAGCACTAAAATTTTACTGATCTGTTTAAAAAATAAGCAGTCTGTGAGACTATGACAGTCATTATAGGCACATAAACAACATATAACTCAGACAGGAGCTAATACCTTTTTCAATGTTCTCGTTTATAAAGCAGTCTGGTGAAATGATTCGCGCAAACATGAGAGCAGTGGCGAATATTCCCTTCGAAAACAAAACTCAGCCACTGCTTCTTTCAGCGGTTCGGATTTAGGAACATCAAAATGACTTCTGTGTTCGTTATTACACCCAAGAACAGAACACCACAACTGCTCATAGACAGTGCTCCAGCGTATCAACCATAGACTGTAAAAAAGGTATCAACAATGACGCGCGGACTATGATTGACAGCTCGCTCACGAGTGAGGGCGGGTCTGTGTTGAAACGCTGCTGTCAATCAACAATCGTAGGAGGGGCGTCCGACCGTGTGACATCACACGGTCGAATGGCTTGATTTGAGAGAGGGGAAAACATATAAGAGATTAAAAAAAAACACTGGATGGATTGTTATCATTTTATGATGGTTGTGTACAGGCACATTTCAGTACAATCAACTTGTAAAAGTGCATGTACCATTATATGACCCCTTTAAATATAAATGTTTTTTTGCTCTCAGCAGCCAATAATTTATTGCACAAAAAGTGGTCCTCACAAACCTCGTTTATTTTTGTTGCAAGTGAACCTGTATTTAATTTAATGAGTTGTATTTTTTGGGTTTCAAGGATAAGGGCTTGTCATGCAACCAGTTCATGTTTGCATCAATCTAATTTGGTTAGATTTGACCTAGTGATAACAGAGCCATGGACTTTGACATCCTCAATAAAAGATAGTGTTATAATTTATTAAGTGAACACAGTTGCCCAGCCCTGTTTGTTTGAACCGCGAGAGGTTCATTTTTTTTTTTTTTTTTTTTTCATTTTTGGGTGAACTATCCCTTTAAGTGAAACTTGCTCTGGGTGTTGTTTTTATAATTTTGAGTCTATCAGACAGTATAATTTCATATGTTTTGGCTTCTGCACAATTATTCTAAACATGGCCTATACTAATTAAGCAGCTAAAGATATTGTACTTCTAAATACTGTAATTTATATCCCTTCAACTTTCTTTTTTTTTTTATTTAAAAATTCAATAATGTCTGAATGGTCAGTGTGAATGTTTGAAGATAGGTGTACTCTTATGTATTCATCTAAAAATGTTTTTTTCTGAAATGTTCTGCCCCACAGAGCTTGTAAGAAGCCAGTCCTTTCTCATTCAGACCTCTCATAGCTGCCAGCAAAAGTCTTGAAAAGAGGGATGGAGGGTTGGGGGAAAACCTGTGCATGAGCTCAAAGACTTATGAACCGACACCATTCCCAGAAAACAAGACCTCAACAGCTTCGAGGTATTTTTCGCTAATATGATGCTGCAGTAGACTCATTCATTCTTGTTTTATCTGAAATCACAAGAAAACACAAATCACATGGTCTATGCATCATAGCACAAGTGCAGATGATTGAAGAATTGTTTTGTTTTTATAAAAAAAGAAGAAGAAAAAAAATCAATTAGGCCACTTGTGTCAGCAAGAATGCATTAAATTAATCAGTGGGATTAAGGACATTTATAATGTTACAAAAAATTTTGGTAGCACTTTATTTTACAGTCCTGTTCCCCATACACATACTATGTACTTATTATAGAAAATACTGTACAATAAATTGGTAATAACTAGGTACTAACCCTGGTGTATCACGGTTTCTAAAAGAAATTGAGCCACACAACTCTTTTCACCATTGATAATAATTTAAGGATTAATTTAAGGATCAAATGACATTGAAGACTGGAGTAAAGGCTACTGAAAATGTTGCTTTTCCATCAATAAATTACATTTTACAATATATTAAATTAGAAAATATTTATTTTAAATTGTAGTAATATTTCAGAATATTACCATTTTTACTGTATTTGAATCAAATTCAAATAAATGCAGTCTTGGTAGCATAAGAGACTCATCTGTAAAAACTCAAATGTTTGAACAGTGAATAATTTTATAGAAAAGTTATATAGAACAGTTACTATATATGGAATTTTTGGGGGATGATCTGTGGCTTGTGATGAAAATCATGAGGATAAATAGTTTCACACAAAACTTTGAGTATGGATTAATGAGTGTGTAGGGGGCAAAATGTTCAAAGTGGATTGTATATAAGAGATTGTGATAGAGTGTGAGGTTCTGTAGCTGTGGTCTAATTGGCACCATCCATATTAGGGATGACAGTCAGACACTGGTCTGGTCCTGAGCAGAATTCCAATGCGACACTTACGTGCCACAAAAGCAGCTCCCCTGAGATATCAGGGACTATTTTTTAGCCCTCAGACAGAATTATAGTATATTACATACTCAGAATTACATATCATCTGCCTTTAAACAAACATTATAATAGAGTTTGAACCATGCAGATGAAGGATTTCAACATTTATTTATTACGATTAACTGCTTAAAAATAAAATAAACAAATCAAGTTTTTAAGTACAGTATGTGCGTTGGGAAGCCATATGTGAAATGGAGATGTCAGAGAAAATCAAAATCCTGCCAAATGAAACAAGAAAAAAAAATCTAAATTGCTAGGTCTTTCAGCTGAAGCTTTAACTATAAACCATCTGATGCAATCCATTTAGTATATGATATCAGTTTTCTCTCTTATTATATTTCATAACGAATAATGAACCATTTTGTCTAAGCACTTTTTTTTTCTCTAACAAAACACTGAAAAACATTTGTCATTATAGCACACATAAATTGGCCTCCCTAGCAGTTCCCATGTAACTGTGTCCTTTGACTTAATAGTACCCCGACACACACACACAGCCGAACACCTGTTTCATTATTATCAGGAGAACAAGGACATAATGGAGTCTTTTTTGGGAGGAGGACTACAGAAGACACTGTAATTACTGAATGCTTTGATTACCTTTCGCTCAGCTCATTTTGAATGCTAGTTCAATATCTATTACTTTGAACATTTTATAATGGTCGCTAGTCGCTCTCACAGTAAATGGAAGAGGTTAAAGAGGACAATAGTCGCAGATCTTGCCACTCAACTCATACTTTTCTACTCTCACGTCTATCGATTTCGGTGGTGGCGAGCAGATTGCCTACCTCGGGAAGCCACAAGTTCAGGTGGATCACAAGCAGTTACGTGGTGAACGAAGGCTGAATATTAACAAGTATTACACTTCCCTATCTTAATATTAGCTTTGCTTGCTGTTTTCACAGCTAAAGGCCCCACAGGGTTTGATTTTATTTTCTCCCCAAAAACTGAATAGCAACAAACTGAATCACAGTACAGCATGAAATGTTCCTGATCCCTGAGGTCATTGCGTGCAGATTGAATTTGAGGTAACAGTTTGATCTAACATTTAATTCCCCGGTTTCACAGACAAGGCTTAAGCCTAGTACCAGAATAAAATGCATGTGTAATCTGTTTTAACTGAAAGCAACTTCCACTTACATTTCTTAAAATATATCAGTGTCATTGTTTTGTCTCAAGATGCACACCAGTAATGTTTATTTTTTATTTTTTTTTATAAGGCACATTTTTAAAAGGTACTGAAATGTCCTAATTGAACTAAAGCCTAATCCTGGCTTAATATCCCTAGCCCTGTCTGTGAAACCAGGCCAATATATTTTTAAACACTGGAGATTTATAAAAGAATGCCTAAATCTATATCACATATATTTTTTGGAGTATAAAGGTACATTATTTGTTAAGAGGTTGTGAAATGCCAACATTGATTAAATAAACCATAAATTAGTGTTTATTTTGAATAAGTACTTAAATATGGAGTTATTCTTGTGCCAATAATAATGAATGTAGCTTTTCAAGAAACTAATGAAAATATAAATTGAAACTGAATAAAATATCTTTGAAACAAGAATAAATCACAGGCAATTTTTTTGACTTTGTTTTTAATACACTGCATGTTTTGCTAACTATTTCTCATATTTCAATCGCTGATCTGAACTTACAAATGCGCTTCCAGAGTTTTCATTTACGCTTCTGAAGTTTTCGCTTACGCGCACTGCTACTAGCCCCGCCCCCACGAGAGAAATGTGTCAGAACCTTTATATACTGTCTATGGTCAGAACGGCGAACGAAAACTCAGGCAGCGTAAACGAAAACTCCAGAAGCGTAAGCGAAAACTTCAGAAGCGTAAATGAAAACTCTGGAAGCGCATTTGTAAGTTCAGATCAGCGATTGAAATATGAGAAATAGTTAGCAAAACATGCAGTGTATTAAAAACGAAGTCCAAAAATTTGCCTGCAATTTATTCTTTTTCAGTTTCAAAGATATTTTATTTAGTTTCAATTTATATTTTCATTAGTTTCTTGAAAAGCTACGTTCATTATTATTGGCACAAGAATAATTCCATACTTAAAGGAATATCACTTAAAAAATGAAAATTCTGTCATCATTTACTCACCCTCAAGTTGTTTCAAACCTGTATGAATTTCTTTCTTCTGCTGAACAGAAAAGAAGATATTTTGAAGAATGTCGGTAACCAAAGTTGATGAACCACATTGACTGCCATTGTATTTTTCCTCACTATGGAGGTCAATGGGGTCCATCAACTGTCTGGTTACTGACATTCTTCAAAATATACTCTTTTGTGCTCAGCAGAAGAAGAAGAAATTCATACAGGTTTGAAATATCTTGCTGTATCAAAACTATTGGATGTACATATAGTGAATTTATTTTATAAAAGTCAGGAGCCAGTCATTGAGAAAAGATTAGAAGTGCTGGACAGAGTCGCCCTTACATTTACAGCTACAATAATGAGTATTCAATATTTTATTCCCACCATTATAATTATTCAGTATGTAGAAACTGATTTATGTCTGTCTATATTCGAAGCAGTGAAATTTTGCCACTCAACATCCATCTTACTTCAAGTTTCCTTCAGCCTTGACAAGTCAAATAAAATTACAAGAACTTTTCCTAGGGCTAAGAAACAGAGGCATTGTGGGTAAAACGGAAGTTAAAGAAAGAGAGCTATAGTGAGAAAAAGACAGAGGGGGTTAGAAATTTCAGAGGAGCCCAGGGGTTGATGTTGTTCAACACCTTGTAAGAAGATAGTCCCATGCCCATGGCTTTACCCCTATTTTGCATGCATTAGGTTGTCAAGGCCTGGAAGAGGCAATCCGATTCTGTTCATCATTCTGAGATTATTTCCAGTTGTCTCTGAAAGCCACAGGCAGGGCCGTTTGAAAGAGTCGCTTATTAAACCTGCACCAAAGGGGAGGAGCTGAAAGGCAGGAGCAGACTCTTTTTTTGAATGGCTCTTCTGACAACGTAATTTGCATTCTGTAATTAACTGTCTCTCCTGCTCACCCCCCACCCACCCCCACCCTTTCTTCACAGTTCTTGCACCCCCCTCTCCGCTCCAGAGGTTAGTGCATGACAGTTCCAAGTCTGTGAATTAGGTCTGTGTTGCCCCGGTAACAGGTCTTTATCAAAGACCAACACACTGAAGTAGGAGGAAAGCTGATTTTTTTCCCTCCCCTTTTATATTTTTCTCTCTTTTGCTCTTTTTTTGTGTTTTTTTGTGTGCACACAACACACATGAAAAGCATGAATAAATGCGATTTGATGTCACAAAATATGAAATGTTCTGACTGAGCAAAACAAATAAAAGATGAAAATATTAATACAACTTGAAGAAAACAGAAAATAGATTGTCAACAATAATATATATGCATATATATTGGATCATTATTGCAGTGATTATTATGTTTCTAGCATATGTTTGGCAACAGTTCTTCTAACCCTGTAGCTTTTAATTTCTTAAACAGCCATGTAGGAAGACACATCATGGCCATATTCCAGGATGACAATGTCAAGATTCATCAGGTTCAAACTGTGAAAGAATTGTTGGGTGGGAGCATGAAGAATTATTTTCACACATGAATTGGCTTCCAGACCTTCAAATTCATTGAAAGTCTTTGGGATGTGCTGGAGTAGAATTTACAGTGTGCTTGACTCTTGCATTGTCAATACAAGATCTCGACCAAAAATGTATGCACCACTTGATGGAAATAACACCACAACATTTATTTCCATCAGGAGGATAATATATACATAGCTATATTATATATGCATATTTATTTCCATCAAGAGAATAATATATACAAATATACTCTAGATCATATTTTTATTACAAATATAAATGTGGGGCTCATAGTGATATGCTGGTAAAGCATGGTTGGCCTTTGAAAATATATGAGCAAATGGTTCAGATCCAACCTGATGGCTTAATTTCTACACATTGTTTTCACTATAGACATTAAATTATATATATATATATATATATATATACCTTGATATAGTACATGAATCAAATAATCTTTCAGTACCATGGTATTAAATAAATCATAAATTGTTAGTTCTTAAAGACTTACAATTTATGGAGAAACTCACCAAGTGGTCAGGGGTGTTCACTGATATGCTCACACAAAAATCGATGCAAAAGATGCTTTCCAACAGGTTTTATCGTAGTTTTTGTCCAAGTTTTTTTGTGTGTGTGTGTTTGACAAAAACTACGATAAAACCTGTTGGAAAGCATCTTTTGCAGCGATTTGAGCATATCAGTGAACACCCCTGACCCCTTGGTGAGTTTCACGTCTTTGTAAACGAAAGTTTCATGCGTTTTAGGAAGGATTGTTTCAGTGCACATATGCAGCCATTGTGGAGGTGGGGGGGGGGGGGGAGAAGCGAAAGAAACCTAAAATTCTCGGGACAGCAGCATGTGTCCAAATTTTAATCTTAACCGTTCTATTTCATCAGAAACAATCTGTAAACAGGGCTTTAAGTGTAAAATACCGAACTTGTCCTTTAACGAAGAAAAAAAGTACAGTATTTATAGATGAAACTGACCTGCACTTGAAGCCCTGAACAGGTCGTTCATTTTGCAACATTTTGATGCTTGTTCTTTGAGTGCTTTCTTTTTCGTTGTCCTTTCCCTCTCTGCTCCACCTGGCTGTTTTCTCTCCATCATTTGATTCCTGCTCGCATTTTCTGTTTAACCGTTTGGCTGAGGCTTAAAGTCGAATCGTAGCCTTGCCAGTCAAGACTAACAGATTCATGATTTTATTTTATAATAATAATTTTATTGAATGACGAATTTGAAAATGATCACTGGTAAAGGTAGTAGTATAAAAAATAATAATAATAAAAAAATAAAATTAAAAAAACGCTGGCTGGCAGCAGGCCAAATTAGTCGCCAGGCCACCGGGAATTCTCCCGGTGCTCCCGATGGCCAGTCCGGGCCTGACTGGGAATAGTGCAGCCTGCAAAAAGCTCTTTTAGGGTTGTTATGAACAGCAGGAAATGATCTTCGGAGATCGCGACCAGACCACCGTTGCAGTGCCGTCACCCCAACACCAGATAGCAGAGGCCTCTTCCCGAAGAGCACTCGCAGACACTCAAGACGCAAATCTTGCACGCCAATGTGCATTGGCTCATTTAGTTTACACTCGATGGTGATTGGGCTCTAAGGCGAGATCCCAATTCATCAGTTCAGTTCTAACGTAACGTCGAATGTGACTGACTGAAAGGGAACTACCTTGATATAGTACTTGAATAAGATAATCTTTCATTGCCATGGTGTTACGTCCCTTAGATTTTAGATAGGGGTAAGGGAGTATAACATTTGAATAAAGATGTGCGTATAACTTAATATGAAGGACCGGGCAATAAAAGGAAAAAGATCAACTCAAAAACTCCGCTCAAAAGTATTTATTTTACAGAACCCAAAAGTGAAAGAATGAAGAGAAAATAATATTTACAACATTTACAAACAATGAGAAGAACGACAATTAACAATACTAAACAAAAACAAACAAAGGTGGGTAAGGGTATTTGAGGAAGGTGGTGTAATGTGATTGGATGGGTGAACCGAGACGTCATCATCCTTCAGGAAAACTGACAGGCTGTAGATTGATCCAATGAGCATCCGAAACACACCCACACCCACACACGCACACACACAACAACAACAAACTACCCACATCTCACTCTAAGTACGTACATGTACGTAACACATGGCATTACCATCTGATATCATTCATTTATTGTACCATAGTTGTGCAATGCGCCCCCTTGTGTCAGTTCTTAAATCTGTTTTGGCAGTTTTGTGTTCATATATATTTTAGTTACTTTGATTAAATATTGTAGAAAAATTCTGTTTTTACACATATATTAGCATTTACCACATCAGTTAACCACCACTACTGTTGTTGAAGTGGGTGTGTTGTTTCCCTCTATCTTTCCTTTTTTTGCCACAGCATTGGAGGCAAGTCAGTTTTCCTGACAAAGCACACTATATCATAAGCTTGAGCGCTCTATTGTGAACGCATGCATGTCAAGTGCAGCTCTGGCACTCATTTGAATACAATCAACTTCACTGTGATTTCAGTCAGAGGCGACAGCTGTTTTAGAGCAATATTAAATTGTGTATTTACGTCTCGCTCTTATTCAGGGCGAAGCGTTATTCTGCGGTTTAAGTGGATATGGATCCCTGTGTTTCACACACATTTCCTCTGAAGTGAAATCAATAGAATTACACGAGCATTGAGCTCCAAACACCATTCATTGTGGATCCTTGCGATAGCCACACAGACTTCAATATGCGGCACGAGTGAGTCGCTGCTGGAGTCTTCAGAAAGCTTGGAAGACTTTAAAAACAAAAAGAGATAACAGCTTAAAGAGGGAGGGGATTCCAATTACCCCTCTGTGCTGACGCCCATCACAAACCCCTGTTATCTTAATTGTACAAGACAGGCTGCTCTGAACTAAAAACGAATCAAAGAGATCAACACATTTATTTTAAATTAGAAACCCATGCAGCCACACATGAATTTGTAATTACTTATGCTAATACACTGGTGACAGAGGGAGGACATTGAGAAGAGACAGCCTGACAGAGGTGGTTACAGATGGATAGATGGATGAATGGATGGAAAGTGTGTGAATAGTAGCCTATATCACTCAAAAATAAAAATTATGTCATTATTTAATCACCTCATGTCATTCTAAAGTTTTATATAATGAAAGTGAATGAGGAAGGAAGTTGTCAAGCGTAAAAAAAAAAAAAAAAAAAAAAAAAGCCTTAAGTTAGCTTTGTGAGACAAACAGACTGAAATGTAAGTCGTTGACATATTAGTGCTTCTTGGCCTGTTATGACAGCTCATAAGAGACATAGGGAGTTATCGGTCTAGGCCTGTCCCAATACCCACATTTGTGGTCTTGGTCACTTGGTAACGCATGCATACGACAGAATTAAATGCACAAGATTGTCCCAGGTCTGAATAATGCCAGGTAACACTTTATTTTGATGGTCTACTTTAGACATTCTATTAACTACATCCCAACTAACTCTCATTAGAGTATTAGTAGACTTTAGTAGACTGACTAATACTACTAATATGCTAATGAGAGTTAGTTGACATGCACAGTTGAACAGTTACTTGCAGTGAATGTCTGCTAACAGTTTTTCGGAATTGCTAAAACACTAAACCCCATTCTCTGAACCAAATTCTCAATAGCCTAAACCAATTTGTCAAATGAATCACTCTTTCTGTAAAACATAAAACAATTTCAGGTAGTTAAAACACTGTTTGCAAGTATCAAGCACTCTTTTTGCAAAACTCTAAACACATTCTCACTCACTAAAGCACATTTTGCACTGATGCACTTACTGTATGTTTCAAAACACTAAACACAAGCAGGCAAAAGTTTAACACAACTACAACACTGTTGTCACCGTTTACACACAACGACTCAAAATTGTTCAATGATGTGACCAATCAACACTGTACATGATACAAGTCAGTTCAGAGTGCCAAAATTGACTCAAAATGTTGCACTGAATGTTGATACCAACAATGGATAGAAACAATATAAGAGGGAGAGGAGGAAGAGTATGTGCAAGAGGTGGTGAACAAGGAGGAAGAGGATGAGAAAGAGCAAGGTGTGGAGAATGCTGTCAAGGCTGGATCTGGCTTTAGGGTTTTTCCCTTTGCCTGCAGAGATGACATTGCCTGTGATGTGGAAGAAGTCCTCAGGCCGGACCCAACATGAAGACATGATGCTGAAGCAGAATAAAATCTCTCTCACTGACCTTGATTTTGCAGTTGCACAACTCTTCTGAGTGTACTGTAACATGCTTTTCATTTAGAGTTTTTTACTGTAACCTTTTTGGCTTTTGCAGTTGGGTCACTGTATTTTCACAGTATGCAAATGCTGAATATACAGACATTCAATACTATACAATATTCAGTACAATACTATACTTGCAGTGAATACAGTATACAATTTATTCAAGTTGTCATTAGAATACTTTTTTACGTAATTCCAAAATTAGTTTACTTTGTTACAATATACTTTTTTTCGGCATGCTTTGGATTTTGTGTTCTCCATCTTTTGATGTAGTGTCTAATAAATGATCTGTAGTGTTTATAATTTTGACTCGCTGTGTGTAAGATCTGAAAGTATTGTTTGATTTTGAGCACAGATAAAATGGTTTTGAGGCAATTGTTTGATTTTGCCAGAAGAGTCAGAGTTTCTTTGAATGTAGTTTGAAAATTTGGTTTTGTGTTTATAGTTTTGATGGTCCCCCAACAGACACTCTACTGAATATAAGTAACTTTATTACACGGCTCTGTGGAATGCTTGATTCTGATTGGTCAATCGCACCATCCAGCGGTATGTTATTCTTCGAGAACAACTGCTAAAAACAGATAACACAGGCTCATCCGGGTTACTGAAGTCAGCAGCGCTATACGCTTGCTAGAAACGAGTTTGGTGAGCTCATAAAATATTAAAACTCAGTCAAATCAATATTTTGTGTTCAGTTGTTTAATTATGCCATCCAGTATCGTGGACTCGCTCTCTCTTGTTTCATTCAAACTCAGCTGCTGCCATTTTGCAACATTTGTTTCGTACACTGTAATGGATTATAAGATAACAAACAGGTACAATTTTAAATCAGATCATTACCTCTTAATAATTTATGTGGTGAAATGCTGTGTAATAAGTGGTATGACTGTACCGTATCTCTTAAATGTCCTTCTTTGAACTTGCTGCTTGCTAGCCAAATGTCAAAGCTTTTAACATACTATCGCTAATATTGCTTTGGAGTGCTATTTGAGGCTATATATCCCATCATCCCACCCACCCCCCAAACCAGAGGTTTGGAATGATATGAAGGTAAGTAAATAATCACAGAATTTACATTTTTGGGTGAAATAAACCTATAAAGGAATCAATCTAGCACGCAAGCCTGGAGTCTCTCTCTGCGTGGCCCCTAGAGAACCGGAGCCATTGAGTGGTAATTACTGTTATCTGCCACTTGTTTTATTAACACATATCCTCAAAGAATGGAGTTCAGCTGCGACGCCATGAGGGCCGATGCCCAGTTTGATAGGTCTGCAGAAAGAAATAATTATTATGAGGAAAGCTAGTTATGCCATACAAAAAGAGCTTTACATGGAAACACCCACGCGGACCCTCACAATGTGTGAGGCAGTTTGGCTAATGGAAGGATAGAAACTATTAAACCGCACGAGAAGATGGAGAAGATATGTGGGGGAGGTGAAAAGGGGGAGTGAGAGAGAACAGTCCAGAATGAGAGAGAGAACAGTCCAGAACGAGAGAGAGAGAGAGAGAGAGAGAGAGAGAGATAGAGAACAGTCCAGAACGAGAGAGAGAGACTTTGGGAAGAAGTTTTAGATGCAGACAGAGAGTTTTAAAAATGGATCCACAATAAAAAGAAAGACAGAGGGAGGGCAAAAAAAAAATTAGGACATACTAGGTCTTGTCTGTGCCAACAGCTAGTAATTACACGCCAATCATCCACCTCGAGGACAGCATGGGAATTAACTAAGCAGAGAAATTGTGGAAAAAATTCAATTAAAAATTGAATTAATAAACTTACTTTGGCTTTCCGGACTGGTGTGAGTGGTTTTGAGGGAATTGTACAGAATAGAATCCTTTACCTGTGAAACACAGAGTGAAAGTGCATAAAATTTGTTTCAGTTTCATGCGTATGTGCACCCAGCAGTTTCAATCTCAACAAAATGCTGATGAAAATGTTTGTTGACAAGTATTTTTTTTTTAAATTAAGTAAATTAAATTAAGAAGTCAAATGTAAAAAGCATGATGAAAAAATATATATATATGACAAGAAAAAGAAAACAAGAAAAATGACTGATCCAATTACACTTAATATTACAACATAGGCAATAAAGTGAAAGCAAATGTGAATTAAGATACACGATACAAATATTCTGTTGTTATAAAAAACATGCTTACATTATAGTGTCACGGTTCTGTTATGTTTTGAATTTGTTTGCCACCATGGTTACTCATTTGATTTCGTCATTCTGTTTAGCTGTTCACTATTTATTACCTTGGTTGATCTGTGTATCAAAGTTCCTGTGCTTTCAGTTCTCATTTGTCCGGTCTCGTCTATGTTATGGTTGTGTTTGCTTGCCTGCCCTTGTTTGGATTTACCTGTGGATATTATTAAAGACTTGTATTGTATTTATATTGCCTTGGATCTATATCTTCTTCGTCGTGTGTTTTACTGCAGCCAGTGTATGACATATAGTGAATGTAAAATATTAGCCCAAGTCTATAAAACATGAAAAAATTAATAACAGTCGGAAAAGCATGAAGGATTTGACTAATAACTTCTAAAAAAAGATAATAATACTTCAGTTCACTCATTATATGCAATTATTCCAGGAGCTCAAGGCAGTTTTCTATATGCTTGACAAATTCAAATGAATGTTATTTATACATTTTTAAAAGGTTAAAAAAAGGGTTCAAGTTTAGTCTGTTTCATTTTGAGTTTCAAACTGTCAACTAAACTTAAAACAATAATGACATGTCATTTTAGTCACAGTAAAATGGATTAAAACTGTTGAATGTGAATTTGAATTTAGCCTTTTTTTTTTTTTACAGTTTTTCTCGATTGCTTAAACACGTTTCTTGAAACTATGCCTCGTATTCTCAAAACTATAAACACAAATCCATAACGTCTCACCCAGTTCCCCAAACATCCTATTTTCAGGTCAAAATGAAGCTCTACACTCAAAACCATTCACTCTTGCTGAAAAACCAAACTTTGCCCTCAGACAGGACACACAAGCCCTCAAAATCACACACACTACAACATAGTCTAACACACTGGTGCAATAAATTCAAAACACCATTTCCAAAACTGGTAAGTTATGTTGCTTGTGGTTCCCCCCCTCACAAACCATTTCACATGATTAACACAAAAGACACAACCAATGGATACATTGGCACATTTTTATTCATTCATGTACTACACAGTACAACACACACACAACAAAACAAAACACATTTTTTCCCCTGTTTTACTTTTTTTTTATTCTCTCCTTTTTATATTTACTTACAGTAAGATGTGTGTGACCATCATATGACAGTAAAAGAGCACACACAAACCTTATTCTAATATGGAATTGTATTGGAATGGTAAAGTGTTACTGTAAGACGTGACAGGAGGGCCTCCACTCAAGGAGACAATATGATGGACACGTCTAAGAATGTTCCACATATGGTTGAAATACCATAATATGCCTAGAAAGATAACATTCTGGGAGTCAAGACTATAAAGGAGAAAGGATGCCCTCCCTTCACTGTCACACTCTGCTGCCACTCTGTGTGACTGTACGACTGCTGGCCTTTTCTTGCAAGAAAATAAACCTCATCAAAGACAATTGGAAATGTTTGTCTTTTATTCAGTGATAGAATTTTGTTTGCCACCACACCTCCCTGAAGGTTCTCGAGGCGACGGTAAAGCGACTCAAATTTGGCCTTACTCGTAGCCCAGCCTCCTTCATAGTCATACCATTGACTATGACATGGGCAACTAGAGTGGCTTGAATTTCATCTGAGACTGCTTGTCTTCTTGCCCTTGCCCTTCCTCCTCCTTCTTATCCCTCCTCGATCTCTTCCTTCATGTCTTTCTGGATCCATTGTTCCAAACCCCAATAAACTGATTTGGGCCCTTTATCTATCTATTGAAGGATCTGATTGATGTGTGTTAAATTTTGACTCTTAGTGTTTCCACCTGGGTAATTGTGTGCTAACTGAGCTGAAGCTGTGCTGACTTGAGTGAACAATAATGAATGCTAGTGCTTTCTATATGACAACATGGTCTAGGCAATGAGAAATGAAAGGATTTGTGTGTAGAGTTTTGCAGTGACAGTTCAACAAATCTGACTCATGTGTCAAAACAGGGAATAGTGTTTTTAGTTTAGGGAAATGGGTGTGCTTTTTGATAAATGGTGTTATGGTTTTGAAATTTAAGTTCAAAAACCTTGTTATAGTGTTTAAGCAATCGAGAAAAACTGTAATCAAAGAACATTTTTGTTAAAAGACAAAACTATGACTAAAAACGAACCCCAAAATGGGTCACCCTGGTGTAATTAGCACCTCAGTTACCTGCTGCGAGTGTAAAAAAAAATGATTTGATAGCAGCAAGGGCTATCTTTCCACTGAAAAGCATTATTAACCACCTAATTGGCCGATAATTAAAGCATTGTTTGTTTGGCACTTTCAGTGAGTCCTAATACTGACCCAGTTTAATGATTAATTGCTCCATAATTTAGATTCTACAAGTCTAATTATTTTCTCTCCACCTTAATTATTGCTGCCATGTTAATGGCATGCTCCTCGCCTGAGGATGTTCCCTCATACTAAAAGGAGGTCCAAACTCATTTGGCATCCAATGCTGCATCTGCATGACCTTGACAAAGGCACCTTTACTCTTTCCCAACATCTCAAATAAATAGCTCCTACTCATGTCTTCTAGCATACGTTCCTTTTTGGATTGATACGGGTCAAACATCAGGAATTGGTGTGGGAAAGGTCTTTTAATACACCGGACACTCTTTCTAGCACCTTTAATTGTGGAAGTAGATTTGTAGAAGTAATAACTGCTCTGTCATTGTGCTAATCCTGCACCCAGAGTCTCTGTCGGCCCCCCAGCAACGCCTTGACGGAGAATTAGTTGCTGCTGCACTGAATAACTGTTGGGTGTGTATTAAAGTATTTAAAATCAAAGCTGACAGTTTAATCTCAGCATTTGAAATATCTCCAGTGCAAGAATGAAAATAATGAATTTGTGAATTTAGGATTTTTACAATGAGATATTGTGACACAAAATGGTTTTACCCAATTGCTTGCTTGAGGTTGTGTTAAAATACAGTGCAATAAGCAACCATTGGTGGGGGTGGGGGGGGGGGGGGTAAAAAATCCCATTTTTAATAGTTTTTTAATGCCACCTATTTAGTCGTTGACTGTTCAAAGTTTATCCAAATAAATATTGTTATGGCCTCTATTACAAAACTCTACTTTAATTATTCTATACAAATATGTGCGTAATATTGCTCCTTTCAATCTAAGAAGGACAGCAACTAAATGGTAACACTTTACAATAAGGTTCATTAGTTAACATTATTAAACTACATTAGTTAACATGAATTGATAATGAACTTCTACCGCATTTATTAATCTTTGTTAATGTTAATTTGAACATTTATTAATACATTACTAAAATCAAGAGTTGTATTTGTTA
Source organism: Squalius cephalus (assembly GCF_949319135.1). Lineage (NCBI taxonomy): Eukaryota > Metazoa > Chordata > Actinopteri > Cypriniformes > Leuciscidae > Squalius > Squalius cephalus. The sequence continues at coordinate 9,892,326 of NC_137136.1, read as the reverse complement.
GTTAATGCACTGTGAACTAACATGAACAAACTATGAACAACTGTATTTTTATTATCTAACGTTAAAAAAGATTTACAAATACAGTAACAAATGTGTTGCTCATGGTTAGTTCACGTTAGTTAATACATTATATAATACATTAATAATACATTTAAAGAAATCCGGACCTGAAAACTGTGTTTAAGTCCTTATATCCAGCTTTTTAAAATAAGCTTTTTGAAGCTGCCAAATAAGAACATATGAGCATGTGCCTTAAAATAGAAACATCAATGTCTCTGCTTAATGTCAGGATTTTTTTTTTCTGTCTTTTTTTTTCTACATATTGGTGCACTCAGGACCCGGACAAACACAAAGACCACTCTAATGACATGTCTGTCTAGCTTACAGCAAGTCTACTTCACCCGTGTCAAAGTGCGTTTCACAAAGCCTGAGGTTTAACTACTCCAATGATGACTAAGTATGTTATCAAACACTCATGAAAGTCATTGCAAGTGAGTGTGTAAAGTTCAGGAAAGAAAGGAACATTTAAAGGGATAGTTTGCCTCAAAATTAAATTATGTCATCATTTACTCACACTTTCTGTCTTCTGTGAAACACAAAAAGAGTTGTTTTCTATGTGTTAGTGCCACATTAAAAGTCATAATGAAACAATGTTTTGACAGCAGAGTAAAACAAGAATGAAGTCATAAAATTAAGACTTGTCAAAATGTACATTCATTTTTAAAATTTCGAAATCCATTTAATCTAAGGTCTATTATGCGATTATTCTCAAAAAATCTTTATTTATTTTTTTACATGCCACTAAATTCTAGACTACATTACATGACTTTTGCCTAGTTTCTTTTAGCACCGAATTGTAGTCTGGAGTCAGCACTGTAAAAAAAAATAAAATAAAAATAAATAAAAATTACGATCAATAAGTCATGACAACATATGTTTTTACATTACTTCAACTCATCAAAATAAGTTAAGAATTAAAAAAAAAAATGTATATGAGATTCAACTCATTTTTTAAGTTAAGTCAGTTTAATGTAATTTAAGTTGAAATGACTTACACAGCCAAGTTAAATGTACTTATTATTTTATTTTTATTTTTTTACAGTGCACTAATTGCCAAAAGTCATAGCCAGTCTGGAGATTTTAGGCTGTTGGAGTTGACAGATTAGCTTTAGACTATGAGCCCATCCAGTCGGAGGACAACAAACATGTTTGATATTTTGAAGCGATTTTAGAACACATATTGTTTTCATTTTTCATGCATCTACAACTAACGAGCCACATGTTTCTGTTTGAGTTTGTTTGTACGTATGTGTTTTATTTTGCGTTTAGTTTTTAAAGTGTTGTGGTGTATTCCGACCTTGAAAAAATACCATACGTTTTTCATTCAAATCTGCAAAAAAAAAAAAATTATTAATTAAATTAAAAAATTATTCTTGATTTAAGCAAGAGAGTAAAATGCAATTAAATATTTCTTTACAGTATTAAAAACAGGTGTCATGAAATCCAAACTGTGTATAATATTTTTACCTGCTGATGATATGGATGACAACATGTAGTTGGTAACCAGGCTGTTATTGGCCACTAAAATCAGTTGCGCTCCAGTTGTCGACATACCTTTCTTTCACCATTGAGCAACTGCTCCAAATGGTTCTGTAACTTTAATTATGTGATTCCTTCCCTAGGCTGTGCTCCAGCATAATATTTATGTCTGTGCTTCTTTTATGTGGCATCAGAACAGATTGTTCACTTCTGATGCACTGCCTGATGTTCACTTCACTGTACGTCCTGTCATTGCTCCACTGAGAGAGTGGCAACAATGCAATTTTGCATTGAATCCAGTGATGTGCTGCAGGCAAATCGACCTCGACCCTGTTAATTTACCACTGGGGATGTTGAACAGGGAAAGAAGGAAACTCTATGCAACAGACTGAAGACGGTTCCTGTCAACACTAGCTGTTCACACTCTGTAATAAAGTCATCAATGATTTTGAGAAATTAATTAAAGAAATGGCTTCAGATGCAATTGAAGAGCACTGAGCGAGTTTTCAAGAGCTACAGCTCTTCAGATGTTATCAATATTTCTACTTCATTCATCTTGGGGAATAACTAACACACAATGTGCTCTATGCCAGATAAAATTATTCCAGCTTTTGCGAGTAAACATGAATTTAGAGTGTCGGTTCTGTGGTGGAAATGCAACGTTTTTTGTGTGGTTTAACTTGCGGGCGAAGCTCAGCAAGTCTTTTTATGTACAAGGCTTTTAATGTTCAAATGCAAACGCTCAAATTGAGTCTCTTTTCCTGCCGGCAACCAGTGCTACGAACAGGGTGTTCAATAGAGACAAAGGCACCCAAAAACGTCCTTCTTAAGGGACTAAAAACACTTCATTAACTTGTATTTGCATGACTAACTCCTTTCATGTGTCGTCTGATTGTCACAAGGCCAACAGACTGTAGGCAGTTCATTCCTCACAATTACTTCTCATAAAGCCGCTGAGACATCAGAAGGGGGGTCTCCTCAAGGAATGGCCTTTACATTGGCAAGATTGCTTAATATAAACATATTAAAATAACACAAAATGATTTATATAACAACTGTCAAAGGCTTTTCAAAAACTGTATGAACGATGTAAAGCAAAAAACAGATTAAAAGTGATCAAATAATAATATTAATAATTGCATGACATATTGATTATTCAAATTAATAACGTGCATACATATTTGCTGAGAAACATCCCTATATGTTACTTTTATTATTCAAAGACTTTACATTATTGTGTATACAAAAAAAGTTTTATAACTACTCCGAGGAGGAAACATGACTAATTGTTTGGGTTTTTTGGTGATTTTTCTCTCTTTTATTCTTTGTTGCGTTTATTTTAGGGCTGTCAAACGATTAATCGCGATTAATCGCATCCAAAATAAAAGTTTGTTTTTACATAATATATGTGTGTGTACGGTGTATAATTATTTTCTATATATAAATACACACACATGCATGTATATATTTAAGAAATATTTGCATGTATATACTGTGTATATATATTTATATTATATATAATTTATATTATATATAAATATTTTATATATAAATAACACATTTTTCTTAAATATATATGCATGTGTGTGTATTTATATATAGAAAATAATTATACTCCATACACACACATATATTATGTAAACACAAACTTTTATTTTGGATGCGATTAATCGCGATTAATCGTTTGACAGCCCTAGTTTATTTGCATATTGTTTCATATATAACTGAAATTAGAAATGATCTAACTGAAATTAATTCACTGAAATTATCCGGAAGTATTATAGTCTCGTTCTTTTTCTTACATTTGGCCAGTAGTGATCAAAAACTGAACAAAAATTCATTTGACCTAATTTGACTCACAATAAATGTTTTATTTACACTAAATGTTTTATTTACACAAGACCCCCATGCGACCGACACATTAAAAATGGCCTCTGTGGAAGTTCTGCAACCACTCCGTTCTTCTGTTTTTGTAAACACGCCCACTTTTGGGACAGACCAATCCAGCCCTGCAGCTGGGGGCGGAGTTACCGAGTGAGCCATTTCTTCTGCAATCAGAGTCCTGTTTTCTCTTCCTCCACCAGCACCTCCATTCTGTTCATGTGTGAAATGAGCAAGGGTCTTATCTCTTAGAAACACACCACTGAGCCAGAGGAGACACAAGCGAGAGAGAGACAGTGCGGGAGGGGTGAGGGCAGAGAGCGAGGGAGAGGGAGCATTTGAGAGTGTAGTTGCTCACGTGGGCTGCACACTAATAGGCCGCCTTTGGTATGCCACAGGCCACACGTTTATTTCCAACAGCGCCAGTGCTAATCCAGCCGAGTATGAGCTCCATACTGCAGACGTGAGCCGAACGTACTGAAACGTTCGAGTGAAGTCCCAAGACGCTGGTTTTTTTTTCACCCCAGTGCTGTTTTTGTGATCATTTTCATCTGCGAGGTGGTAATTTTGATAGTTCAAGGGCTGGAGGTAATCGGTGAGGGCATTCTTTTGTGCGTTCAGAGTGAAATACATTCAATAGCAGAGTCTGCTGAGTGAGACCTAGAAGGGGGAAAAGCAATAGGGCATCTGTGTGAAAGAGAAAATCGAGTGAACTGTAAGGGTCTCTGAGTGGGACATGGTTTTTATTACCACAAATGTTTTCCGCTTCGACCGCTGCTGTCCATTGATGTCTGTCTACAGTGTCTGGGCTGAGAAAATTGCTTCCTTTTTCATGACAAACTTGATTGCTTCTCAATAAAGGGCTATCAGAAGTGTTGCTACAGAAACAAAAACATGTACAAGTTTGGGGGTAAAAGCTTCAGCTAGGGTTTCACTTTATCTTGATGGTCCCTTTAACACATTCTGTTGACTATAAGTAATGTTGCACCTATGTAACTCTCATTGGAGTGTTAGTATAAGTAGACTGGAAGGGTTAGGGTTAGATTAAGTTGACATCTAGTTGCAAAGTTACTTATAGTCAGTCTGTTGGAAGAGCATCACAATAAAGAGTTAGCAGATATTAAGCAGACAATACTCTAAGAGTAAGTTGACTTGTAGCTGCAAGTTTCTTATAACAGAATGTCCAAAAGGAAACATTAAAATAAAGTGATACCAAATTCATTTTCTGTGATATCAAATTTCATTTCAGACTTTATTTGTAACTGACTTTGAGTGAATCTTCCAGTTTGGATTGAGTTAAAGTAATGTAAAAACATAAGGTGTCATGACTCATGACGCAGGCCCTACACATGAGTAGGCTAAATGCCATCATACAGTGCATTATAGAGGCAAGACTTACAAATGTCCTGAAAATAGAAAAGAAGACAAATATGTTTTAAAAGGCTAAATATAAAGCATATCATTGGAAACATTGCAATGTGACATTTAAAACATGTTTTTCAGACGTATTTCTGCCAACATAGACTCAAGGTTCTGCACTGTATTTTAGATGTTTGAATTTTTCAAGATACCAATTATCTTTTCCTCCCCGGGTATTCTTAATGCAGGTGTTAGTGCTCAGCCAGCAGACGTCAGAGATAACCTGGTTTTGCGTGGGAGCAGCGAAACTCTACTAGTATCGTCAATTATGCGTTAGCATGGCATCAGGGCAGAACGCCCACACTGGTTATGAAGTGAATATGGAAACAGAAAAACTCATCCACAGATGGCCCGTAAAATGAGAGCATACCATTATTACCATGCCAACATCTCTATATAGCCTATAGAAAAACAAAGGAACTTTTCACTTTTGGCTCATCATTGTTAATATGCAGTCAGGTGTTGTAATGTCTAAAACATGTCAAGCATCTGACTGACTGACTAAATTAGAAATCTTTCAAGTTACTTTTAATTGTCACATGTTGGTCTCAAGGTTTATTTCAAAAAAAGAAACTCAGTGATTCATTCGGTTTGGCATAATTAAGTTGAAATGCTGTTTGATTTGAAGTCCTTCAAAGGAAAATACATCCAGTGAATAGAGGAAAACTATGATTCACTGTCACATATTCTCAGAATGAAGAATGCGTTGATGCCACGCTTTTTTCTTATTTTATAAAGTGAGTCATATTAATGATAAAACAAAAGGCTTTATCGAGAGTTATTTTGGACTAAACCCGTAGGCAGTCTGATCATTTTGATAATTGAGCCTGTTTCCAATATAACGTGGTAAAATAATGTGAAACGTGTTTGTTCACTAAATGAAGATGTGCTGCCATCTGGTGATCTTGAAGAAATTGAAACAGAATGAACACACATACACACACATGATGATTGTTATACTGTTCAAACTGTATTCTATCCTTTCAATTCAATTCAATTCAACTTGATTTCCAGACTCAATGTCCATTAGAAAGAAAACATACAACAACCAACAAAAAATTACATACAATTGTCATACAGACAATTATGCCAATTATTATGCCACACACACACACTCACACATAATAGGTTTTGGTGTATTTGTGGGGATTTTCCGTTGATGTAATAATTGTTATACTGTACAAACTGTATTTTCTATTCCCTTACTAACCCTACCACTAAACCTACCCATCACATAAAACTTTCTGCATTTTCACATTAAAAATAAAATAAAAAATAGGCTACATTTCCCTCGTGGGAACCGTTGACTGGTCCTCAAGATATAGGTGATCTCAGGTTTTTCTATCCTTGTAGCCTAATAAACCTGTACGTCACACACACACACACACACCAAGAACATGTAGGCCTACTCAGACGAGAATTAATGTAATTTATGGCATCATAATCTGCAACCTATGTAATGTTCACCTAGGTACTATTCCACAAGCAAGTGCTGAATTTTCAAAACTATTCTCCCAAAACGTTTTTCAAACATTTCAGAAAATGTTTTAATTTCATCAGATTTGGTACACTCGGTGTTAAATAGCCTACAACGCATTTTTTATAATTGTATTTAGGTAACTTGTTTAGAAAAAGACATTTCCCACCCAACAGTCAATCATTTTAGTTTTTTTTTTTTTTTTTTTTTTGCACGAACGCGCAGTAGTGGGGTTTTTTTCCCGGTTGTGGCAACAACAGTTCGAGGCTACGTCGTGCTTACGTCATTTTCAAGCGCCAACAAACACTCGCGTAGACAACAATCGTAAAGCAAGAAGCTTGTTTTCGATCGTTCCTGATGTAAAATGTGTGAAACAACGTTTTCTTTGGGTCTCCAGGAGCGCATGCAGCGTTTGCAGGAGCTCACAGACTTCACAGAGAGTTGTCAAGCCGAACTCAGGGATTTGTTTGACTCGCTGGAATGGAGTCAGGAATTAGATACACATGCAGTTCAGGTAAACGTCAATTGCCAAACACAAAACTATAAAGAGAATGCAGTGAATGGATATGTGATACTTTGTAGCCTTTGTGTTAATGACCCTGTATCTAGTTTATATCCACTTACCATAGTACCAAAAATACCACACACTACTGTCATTTCTATTAATGCAAATTAACAAACTATTTGGTCTATTAAAGTCTTTATTTAAAAAAAAAACTTCATTCTTAGAGGGATAGTTCACCTAAAAATGTAAATTCTGCTATCATTTATTCACCCTCAAATTGTTCCAAACATGTATGAATTTCTTTCTTCCGCTGAACACAAAAGAAGATGTTTTGAAGAATATGGATAACCAAACATTTGATGGGCCCCATTGACTTCCATAGTATGAAAAAAAAAAAAACTCAATGGGGCCCCATCAAGTGTTTGGTTACTGACATTCTTCAAAATATCTTCTTTTGTGTTCAGCAGAAGAAATAAATTCATACAGGTTTGGAACAACTTGAGGGTGAGTAAATAATGACAGAATTTACATTTTTGGGTGAACTATCCATGTAATACTTCATATAGTTTAATATATAGATACAGACAGAGAGTATGGTGGTTACTATGGTAACATTTTGTAAATCTGTATTTACTCTTTGGCAACTGCTTTACCTCTCTTGGGCTTAAATCGTTTTTTTAAATACCTGTATTGTCTTCTGATTACCAGATGGAAGTGTGTCCATTCAATCCAAACCACACTGTACCGCGGGACAGGATGGAGAAACACAAAGCCGCCTGTCAGCTCAGTCAGCTGGGATACTCTAAAGAAGAGCAGGTGAATAATGAACCACATTAAGTACCGCGTCAGCAAAAAGTCTTGTGATTGACTTAAAGGAGTCATAACCTAGTCTTAATTTGGATACCTACTGCTGTATTATAGTCTTTCATGCCCTTCTAAAAAATAAAAGTGGAAAAAAAATAAAAACAGAGCTCCTAAAACCTTTATTTCTGAAGGCATTATTGTCTCGCGAGATCTGATGCGATGTTTTGGCTGTCGTGGACGTAGAGTCCATTCCCCGTGTTTACCTTGAAGCTAACGTTACATACAATAGCCGCATTAGTAGTTAGCTGCTGTTTGTTACACACAGTAGAGCAATAAAAACAGTCTTACCGTTTCAATTTCAGGCAAGTCCCGGATGGTTGGAATGGCACCTTTTTTCAAACGGAGCTTCGTGGCCAACTTCGCCTGATATTGGCCCAAATTTGTGAATGATTCCGGCGTAAAATGTTTAGCGCAGACACCGAACAATAAGCCAGTTGAAAGTGTTGCTGGGACAGCGTCATTAAAAATGAATTTTATCCACTGGTCCCTGATAGTTTGGTCCGTTTTTGGTATAGAAAACACATTCGCATGTTGTTTCTGGCAGTCAACCACAGAGCAACTCACGTGTGCACTCGGTTTCTCCATCTTTCGCGACTGAACTGAATATGAGGGGGAGAGGGGAAGGGCGGGCTTCCTGCTGCGGTGTCCATATATGGTATATCCTGCCCCGTCTTGACGTCAAGACGGGGCTGAAATCAAAATCTCGTTTTTTAGTGCGCGTGCACGTGGGCTATTTTACAAACCCTGAGGTAAACAAACGCTTCACTTTTAAATATCGGCTTCCCGGCCAGTGTATAATCATTATGCAATCATAACATACATTGATTCTCGTGGAAAAGTGAAATTTGCAGGTTATGACTCCTTTAATCTCATATTGGAAAATATGAACATGAAATTTGATGGTGGGTTTTTTTCCTGTCATTTGTTTTCAGGCTGAAATGTTTGATCCTTCAGTGTACTATGAGAAAGCTAACATTCCGTCCATTACCATGGGTGAGTTTTTTGACTTTGTGTGAGACATACTATTCAATTTTAAGGTTTTTAAAGAGCTTTGCAAGGCTGTGAAGTTGTGTGATGTTGACTGATATCACTTTCAGATGTTGACACATTTCACCAAGTAATTCTGCAGACCCGGGAAAATGCTCCTTGCGTGAGCTCGACAGGAATCAACACACAAAGTAAGTGTTTAGATAGCCATCTCCTTTCTCTAGACAGTGATTTGGTCATTTCAGCACTTATCAGGATAATAAGCAATATAGCACATTTAAAATTGTGTGTGACAGAATGAGTGTATTAATGATATCCATGTCTTTATTTATTTTTCCAAATATTTTCAACATTTATCTGTGTTCTTTGTTTTGTTTTTCCCCATTAACAGGGGTGAGTATTAAAGGAAGTCTGGTCTAGACAATTTTCCACTCATACTTGCTGTATCCTTTGGCTCAATATCCTTTTAAAGGCTTGGTCCTTAATATTGCTTGATAGAAGATTTTAATTTATTTCACTCAGGTACACATTAGTTAAACATTCATAAATGACATAAGACCAAGAAATGCAGAAATCTATAGGTCTATTTGTCCCATTACGTGTTGGGAGTGTTTTTCTGACTCGCTAGTTCTGCACTGGATTTCCTTTTTGCAGACTGGTCATTTAAAATGTTATTCGGAAACACTTCCCTGAAATAAACACACTTTGATTATGAATCTTCAGAATCAATATGTTATTTGTTTTAACCATTTACTAATAATTGTGATTTTTGTGTAAAATCTGTTTTATTTTTTTTTTGCAGGTGGCACATCTACAGATCTCCCTGGCATACCTCAGAATCATAAGCGCGCATTATGTGACCTCACTGTGGCAGAACGATTGGCCGTCCATGATCATGTGTTACAAGAAGCCAGTCAGCAGAGTGCAAAGAGAGAATCCAACAACGAGGATCTTTATGTAGACCTTGTTGCAAAGCTTAAAAAAGGTACTTGAATTCACAGACCCATTATATCACCATTGATCCTGAGTCAAATTAAGGGGAAATATTTGTCTCTGGGCTTCATTTTCACATATTCAAGGTCACACATTTACACATTTATTTTAAAGGGTTAATTCACTTAATAAATGAAAGTTCTGTCATCATCCTCATTTCATTTCAAACCCATAACACTTTCATTCATCATCAGAACACAAATGAAGATATTTAAAATAAAATAAAAAAAATCTGAGATTTCTGTCCCTCCATTGAAGGTCTATTCAACCAAATCTCAGAAGCTTCTGTGTAAGTTTAAGCATTTCATAGAATAAATTCTCAGTATGATTAATAATGGCAGTTACCTATAAAATGACAGCCAGCAAATACATAGTATCTGTAAAGATGTCATAACAGAGTAATATTGGGCTGGGCCTCACTGAACCCAGAGGTGGAGCTGCACCACAAGACCTACTCAGCCCTAAGTCAGAGCTACACCATGGAGCCCACTGAGCCCTGAGGTGGAGCTGCATCACAGGGCCCAACTGCAGCTGATTCGCATAAGACCTAAGTTGCTCCAAACTTGGAGAAAATCTCATGATTGCCTCCACTTTTAAAGGCTTCAGTACCAAGTCCATATAACTTCTATTTTTTCTGTGTTTTTTTTTTTTTTACCTCACATATAATTTCACTATACTGAGTACCAATTACTTCATAAAGTAAAGAATGATGTTTTGTCTGAAATCCATTCTATAGGAGATAAACAGAGTGGGCCGAAGTCTCATCTGGAGGTCTTGGCTGAGATGAGGGACTACAGGAGGCGCAGACAGTCTTACAGAGCGAAAAACGTTCACATCACCAAGAAGTCTTACACAGAGGTCTGTGATTTGAGTTTTTGCTCTTGGGGGATGTTAATCTACTTACCCACAAAACACTTTTTCACTATGCATGTTCTCACTGTAAATTGCCTTCGTTTTGAATTTAAACTGTCTTCTCACAGTGAATGGCTTGAGAGCCATCGAGAATATTCTGCATAATTTTATGCCCTTTCCTACCTTTTCCAGGTGATCCGCGAGGTTATTGACATCCACTCTGAAGAACTAGGCAGGATTTGGCAGGAAGTGAAGGATGAGGAGTCCAAAGCATCACAGCAGTCATCCCACAGGTCACATGTCTGATTTCAGCACACCAAATCTCTTTCCTCCCTGACAGAAGTAGCACAGATTGACTGATATTGATTTTTTTATGTTGGTTTTTGGTTACAGAGGGTCATATGAGAAAGGCCGCTCCGCATCCGTTGAGTCACGGGAGTCTCGTATCAGCTCCCGAGATGAGCATGAGCATGGGCATAAACAGCACCGCAAACGCAGCCGCAGTCACAAGCGCAGTCGAGAGAAAAAACAGAAGCGCAAGAGGTAATGTTAACACTGACCTAAACAACATGAAAGTATCTGAATACTAATCAGAACTTAACTTATCCATCAGTCCATCATTCTGAAGTTCTTGTTGTGTATTTTAAAAGTTCAGCATGGATACAAACTCAAAGTTTGTGATGGACTGACTATATTATTCGCACCTTTTGTTTTGTCCTCAGAGATTCACACTCTCCGGATGTGGAGAGACATCACAAGAAAAAGAAGAAGAAAAATAAATCTTGAAATTTTAGTTATTTTCTTATCTGTATTGTTCTCTTTAATGTTTTTAGTTGGATGATATGCTACAATAAAACGTGAATAAAAATGTATCAAATATTTGTTTATGTGCATTTCCTGCATTTTTAACGTCCATGCCATGATAGATCTTCATATACACTATCGTTCAAAAGTTTGAGGTCTGTACATTTATTTTATTAATTTTTGAAAAGAAATCTCTTGTTCACCAAGGCTGCTTTTATTTGATCAAAAATACAGTAAAACCATAATATTGCAAAATATTATTATAATTTCAATTATATTTTAAAATGTAATTTATTCCTGTAATTAAAGCCATTACTCCAGTCTTCAGTATCCTTCAGAAATTATTCGAAAATGCTGATTTAGTGCTCAAGAAACCTTAATATTTTTATGGTAACTGTGATGCATGTTTTTCAGGATTCTTTGATAAATAGAAAATTGTGAGTGATGTAGCTGTGCAATCCAAGAAAGCTCTGCATTTTTACTAAGTTGGTGCACACGATCTTCCTAATTTGTTTTAACCTGCTTTTTATTCAACCTTTAGCTGTTCATTGGATATTTCCAGCCCCACTTTCTGTTGTTAAAAGACAATAACCACCCGATACGAACTTTGAGAAATCTGTTACATCAATGGCACATTTTTCCAAGGAGGTCAAAAGGTCATTAAAAATCCCAAAGTCACAGCTTGCAATTCAGCTTTACTGATTATAGTAGTGAACCATGTATATTACATCAAAATTGAATGTAATAAATTCTAAATAATTCATGTTATAGAGTAAAGAATAGTGATGTCTCTGATAGGAAGATTCTTTTTACAGTGCCTTGATTCCTCACTTCTCTCTGTGCAGTGGAGGAGTGTGTTTGTTTGGGGAAGGCTCAGGTATTTCTCACCCAGATGAGGAGAGTTGGGAGCCTGGGAGATTCTGGTGAGGGACCAGGAGGTCTGTTCATCTGTCTCAGCATCGCAGGCAAGGAGGGAGAATGCTTTGAGGACCACTGCAGCTCCTCATTGAAACAGTGCTCTCTGCGTTCTCTAAAAAGCCCTTGACTGAGATAATCCAAGGGATCAGAGCTCTGTGCCCGTAAAGCACCTGGAAACCATGGGAGACTCCAGGGTGAAGGTAAGATGCAGGATGGGGGAAAGCTTACTAAAATGTTGGGGGAATTCAGAGGGGAATCATACTCAAAGTAGATTTCTCATAAGCTTTCTTTATGCTTATTCAGATGTTCAGATCATATGCATTGGTAGTTTTGTTGTCAGGTTCATATTGGTTGGTTTCAAGGACAGTTTTAGAAAAAACAAACAAATTGTGGGTCGCTGAGGAGAATTCATTTTGACGATGCTTTCATCCTATGGACCGTTGATAAGTCCATTTTACGTTTTTTTGTTATAATCTAACTATCAGGCATAGTGTGCTTATGTTTATCTAAGACTGTCAAATGGTATCAAGTGAATGGAGATATCACAGGCTACAGAAACTTGTGTGGGTCTTTACGAAATGTATAGTTTGTTTTATATTCCTTAATGTGTGTCATGAACAACCTATTATTTTGGTTACATGGTCAATTAGACCAGTATAAATCATGTTACATTAATACTCTGATTTTAGTACAATTGTGTAGTAGTAGATTTTAGTACAATTGTGTAGTAGTAGTTAAAGGCCAGTTCCAGATTTTAAGCTTGTGGGGCTGATGAAAACGTGCGCGTATCATCCGTAAAGCACCTCTCTGTCCCAGAGGGCCTGTGAGTTGGTGAGGAACCCAATGTTTCAGCCCTATGAGCCATTAGCTCTGCTACGTCACCCTTTCAGGTTTTGGAGAATTAGAAGAAATTAGACCAATATGCAAATTAGACCGAAAATGCATCTTTTTAAAACTGATGAGCCTTTTTTTTTTCTTTTATAGGAAAAAAATGTAATTCTCAAAAGAAAAAATATTGCATTTAGTCCCTGGGTTAATGTGAGGTCAAATGAGTTGAATATACACTACCATTCAAAATAATCCATTCTAATATGCTGATTTGGTGCTCAAGAACTATTTAATTATTTTTATTTTTTATCATTATCAATGTTGAAAACAGTTGTGCAGCTTAATATGATATTGCTTTTTTCAGTATTATTTGATGATTAGAAGGTTAAAAAGAACAGCAACTATTAGGAAAAAATTCTTTTTGAATATTAAATATATATTTACTGTTCATTTTGATCAATTTCATGTGTTCTTGCTGAATAAAAAACATAATAAACTGAAAACCCAACTTTTAAAAGGGTGTGTAAAATTAAGCTTATAAACTTTACAATTTTGCCTGTAACTTAATCTCGTTGGCTATCTGCCATTTAACAAGTGACCTGAAAAAAGTCAGTTGACTCTTTACATAAGCATTTTGTATTTGTTGGAAAGGTCAAAGGTCACATTCTGTGTACAGTATGCCTTGAGATGAGAGAGAGAGAGAGAGAGAGAGAGAGAGAGAGAGAGAGAGAGAGATTTTACAGACTGTACTGGAATGTGAGAGCAGCATGAGAACTTTAATGCAGTGCAGCATTCTAGAGGACCTGATTGAAATCACACACAGACCATCAATTTTACATTTACATGTACTTTATGTTCTTGGCTAAATATTTTACTCTCTAAACAGCTATTACTTGAGCATGCAACTGACAAAAAATATCTTTTAAACTTATACTGACAGGTCTAACATGTGGTACAAATCTAGATATCAATTTCATGTCTGTACTTTTCTGGTAATTTTGTGAGTTGATTTTCTAGGGAGTTTTGAACATGTGCTACTCTGTTTAACAATGACCACTAGAGGGAGTTAAGATAACAACATCATTTGAGCTCTTACTAAAATATACCCCGATGCTGTTTGTTTATTTGAGGGATCTCACATCAATCCTTAGCCATTTTCCTCCACTTTTTTTTTTTTTTAAACGATTCTGTCTGCATGGTTTAATAACTACGATTATTTGGTGGGGAAAAGATAAGAAACAAAATAATTTGGTGTAATTTTAAATAACTGATAAACTGTTTTTTTTTCTATGCACAGTTGATAAGTTGGTCTTGATTTATTTAAAATCATTAAATCATTTATTATTATTATTTATTGTTTTTAAACATGTTCCATGACCTCATTAGTGACATTTGAGCTAGTCACATGAGGAAGTGCAAAACAGGAAGAGGGGTAATTTAAGCACAGAGGCCTTTAACGATCAGCTTCAGTTACTGCATATATCCATTTGTTCCAGCAAAAGGACAAAAGTGAACCGAAGTAATGTAAATTAAAATTCCTATTAGCAAAGTGGAAACACCACTTGAAAACCCCCAGTTTGGTCAAATTACAACTAAAAAGACATTTTTCATTGTAAAATCATTGTTCTGTGTAAATAGATGATCAGTATTTTTAATGAAGTTTGTAAATCCTTTTGTAACACTACATTGTACACTAAAGAATTCATCCTTTTGTAAATACATTGTTATTATATTTTTTCAATAAACCATATTCTTTAGATTTGCCACCATGATGTGTTACTGTAACCTGTTCCTATGCATTTGTTTGATTTGTTGGTGTATTGTCAGGTATTGGCTGTGTTCCTGTTGTGTGTCCTGCACACTCAGGCCCAGCAAGATTATTCTGGTCTACAATCAGGTGAGACAACATCACCACCAACATGCTTACATCTGTATAACTATGTATAAATAGCCAATAAAACATTAAAATGGCAGATTATTTTCTCTCTCTTTTACAACCACAGGAGAAGAACACATGTATGAAGGCTCCTTAGTCGACCGATATGACGGACATTCTGGATACACTGACAGTGGTAAATAAGATGTTACTGTTCATACTACTACTACTACTACAAAAAAAAAAAAAAAAAATTTAAATAAAGAACCACCCAAAATGAAACCTCAGTAGCTGTGCTGTATTTTCTAATTTTATTTCGATATTCACGTTTCAACAACGTTCAACCTTCTTCTGTAAGTTGAACATTAATTACTGGAGTTTTTATTTATTAAAAGCAATACATTTCATAATTGGTCACAATTCACAAATCTCTCAAACTGGTACATCATAGCTGTATTGTTATTTAAAGCAAAAAATATGCTTTATTTATGCAATATAAATACAATATAACTTATTATAAATAATTTGTCTTTTTCTTTAGCAACATATACTTGGACATTTCCACAATAGATTCTCACATTTATACACACATTTTTCTCATTAATTTACATATACATTTTTCTCTTGTAGTTAACCTGAAATTTCAACAATGAAATGTTTCGTATTCTGAATTATATTATATTATATTATATTATATTATATTATATTATATTATATTATATTATATTATATTATATTATATTTGACCAAAACATGGGTTGAAACAACCCAGCATTTTTTAGAGTGTATTATTATAATAATAATATACTGTATATAATGGTAAACCTTTACAATAAGTCCATGAGTTAATGATTGTATTAACTATCATTAACTAACAATGACCAGTACATCTGTTATATGTTTAAATTAACTTTAACCAAGATTAATTAATGCTTTAGAAGTATTTTTTCATTGTTAGTTCATGGTAACTAATGTAGTTTACTAAAACCTTATTGTAGTGTTTAAATTAAATTAGATAAAAACATTTTATATACATTTTAGACTATTAGTCACCATAATGTGTTTTATATCAATATATCCAGCAGACTGCAGTCAGGAGCAATGAGTGCCTCAGTGTCTTTTCTCTGCTTCCTCAGTTAAGTATCCTGCAGAGTCCAAACGCAGCAATGAAGGCGAGCACTCAGCATCTGGCTTCGACCCCTATGCCCCTGAAGCCACCGTGGTCACCATGATCACTGAGGAAACATACCCGTATGCCACAGTCGTGGAATCTTTTGATTATGCCAAAGAGGATAAAACCTTAATAACACAGGTGCCATATGGAGGAGACGCTGAGCTGGGGCAGGAGAGACCCACTGAATGCGACTGTGAAGCAGGACAGCCGGGATTTGGTGGCTTCGCTGGACCCAAGGTTGATTATTGCCATGTCTTTAAATGTTATAGTTCGCTGTCTTTTAAAGTATAATGCATTCTTCAATTTGATTATGTTCGCTTATAGGGTTCTAGGGGTCTTCAAGGCAAACAGGGGTTACCTGGGGTCCAAGGAAGGGAGGTAAGAGCAAAACATCAGATTTTAATGTTCGTAGTGTTATGTAACTAGTGTGAAAGTGTAAGCGACCAAACTGGATGTCATCTTATAAGGGTTACAAAGGAACCAAAGGAGTAAGAGGAAGAGGAGGAGACACTGGTTCTGAGGTGAGTGACACAGAGAACACTTATTGAATCTGCATCCTGTTCATACCACGAGGTTTTCAAAGAACTGGTTTACCTTAATGTTATTTGCCTTATGCTTAGGGTGACTCTGGGCCTGATGGAGAGGATGGTGCATCTGGTTTCTTTGGTGCAATTGTGAGCCAAGACTTTTGGAAAACTTTACTATTACCTACATTATTTTGTGTTTAATTGCTAATTACGGAAGAGTCTCTGATATGTAGTTTTCTTGCTCTTCTTCATAGGGCCTTCCCGGGTTACCAGGGGACCCAGGTGAAACTGGACTATCTGGATTCAAGGTAATGCACTGTAAAAAGGAATAAGTAGAGAACCTGTGGAAATGCATTGTCTCAAATTTCAGAAGCAAATTATTTTGTCTGCAGTTTTAAAGAGATAATCCTCAGCAATAGTGTTGACTAATGAGCATATTAAAAACACCACATAGAAATATAAACAACATTAAAATTTTGATTTTCACCACAGGGGGACTTTAAGAAATTTCCCAGTTTTACTAATTTCTGGCTTAATTTGACAATTTAATTTGCAATGTCTCTTGACTATGAAATGTATCTTAACATGGGTTTTCTAAATAACAAAGGCATAGTATGCAAATAGTACAGATTGCTAGAATTTTACAATTAAGTTACAATTAAGACAAGTTAAGTAAACTAAAAAGTGTTGGTTAGAACATTTGTTAGATGTTTAAAATGATTTATATATAAGTTAGGCCAATTTAGGTTTGTTTTTTTATTCTTATTTAAATTATTATTTCATTTAGTTATTATAGACATTATTATATTATTTAGATATTATGACTTGTGATTGAAATTGAGTTTGAAATTGAGTTTATTTGTGCCTTCCAGGGTAATTTCGGAATAGAGGGTCCTCGTGGAGGAGTGGGTCTCCCTGGAAAGACTGTGAGCAACATAGCATCTTCACTAAAACATCACAATCAGGGTTTCCTCTCCAGATTACTTCAAATATTTTTTATTTCAGTCAGTGATCATCACATAGCTGATAGTGATAATGATAACAACTGAATATATAGGGAGATCACACAGCTGAGATGGTCTAGTCCTCCATTTTATATGTCAAAGCACAGCCAACACAAAGCTAACACATCTTGTTATCATATATTAGATTCCTAACAAAATCCCATATTTCTCTATGAATTTAATCAGAGATAATATTTTTCTGACTGACTACAGGGTCTTGTTGGCCCAAAAGGTAAATCTGGAAAACCAGGAGGTAAAGGTGTTAAGGTAGGTCACTTTACTCTTTTACAAATGTTATATGGTGTACTTGCTGAAATGTAGTGACCAGAAGGTGAGCAGAAGGTTGCTGGTTCAAGGCCTGTAAGAAGCATGTCAACAGGTCCACATGGAATTTGCATCTTCAGAACTCTGCAGAAAGATTAGCATATTTACAAGGAATTTTAAAAAACATTTTTCACTTTTTGTATTTATTTATTTTGATTATTTTATCTGATTTCAAGCTACAAATTGGAGTAAATGAAAGTTTCTCAGGGTAGTCGTTTCAAAACTAGGGTACGTGAGGTGACAGAGGGGGTACGCAAACAAAAGGTGGAGTTTTTCCTTTCATTTAATTCTGCCCAACCTTAAAATAACATTAAAACCAAGCATGTATTTCTAACATGCAAAATGCCACATCTAGTGTAAAAGTGGGTAATTGGTAGTACCGTAAAAGGTCAAAAACATGACATCCAATCAAATTACCTCATATTTTGCTTTCAAAACTTACTGACTTAAGACTCCAACTCTCTTCGATAGAAAAACATACCTGTGTGAATTCTTGTTTTATAATGTTGATAATATATTATACAAGCATAAATGCATTTTCTTCCCAAATATCCACACAATTGCAAATGTGACATTGATTTTATACATTTCAACGAACAAAAATGTAATATTAAGTGACGTACATTGTAAACAGTATTGTCAATATTGTTTCCTCTGTTTTGCAATGAAATAATAGTTCCAATGAAAGCCACAGCAGAACTTTTGTGCATCTCCAACACACAGCAGTGTTTCATTAGAGAATGAATATGTGGGTTTGAATGAATCGGGTCAATGATTCAATGACTCATTCATAAATATAGCCACTTGCTTCGAATGAATGACTCGATGACTTACTCATTAAGACATGTATAGTCATATAGTTCACTTGAAGGAGTTAATAAATGAGTGAGTGAATTCGGACACTGTCTGTAAGTGTGCCGGAAGGGCTGCCGCTTTTGCATAGTTTCTGCTTACTGTTTAATAATCATTTCAAACTTAGCAAACTGGCAGCTCCTGTAGTAAGATGAAAAGATTTATCTTGAACAAACTATGTATAAACTTGAATTAAACAATTTAATAATCAATTAAAAAGGCAGTTATACCTGTATGATGTTGCGCTGTAGCCGCATTGGACCAGTGGTTTGGAAAATGGATGGATGGATTATTAAACTGCAGACGCCATCTTCTAGTCAGTTGCGAGAATTCATTCTGCACGCCACTCTCACAGTGCATTGTGGGTATTCTTTGGCCAGTGAGCATATATGTACACTCGTTATTGCGGTGCATTGTGGAATTGATTGAGTGCACTTGATAACGTCCACTATGGTTTCGGACACCTCTACAAATGGCTGTCCTCTCAAATAGTGCCCTATTTAAGGGCATTAAACAGTGTGCAAATGCATCTAGATGCATCCTGAGCCACTGCAGTGCAAATATGGCACTTCATTTGATTGAAATGATTGATTTAGTTAAATGTATTGCTTTATTTATTATATTAATAATTCAATAATTCAATTTCAGAATTTGACAAAACATGCTACATTTAATAGGGTTAGAAAAACTTTGTCTTTGTAAAAAATGCACCACTGCTCTAGGGGGACAGTCCCTTCACAAAGGTTATGCTACAATTACACTTATTTTTATATGCTGTTAAGTCAAATGGATGTGCTTCCCTATTCTGGTTAAATGTCATATGTCATGAGTTTCATTTCCCTTGGGGCGTGTGGGGGAGTTTTTCCGTTCGGTTTGTTTGTCTGTGGTTTTATTTTTCTTAACTATTTTTTTGCAATTGGTATATCAACTGTGGAACTACAGTATATGTGGGTAGTTGACATGACCTTTCAAGCAGTCTGTCATGCTATACTGGAGTACAAAACTCAGCTTCAATCCTGAACAAATGCAACTAATCAAGTCCTTCATGAATATTTGAAAACTGCAGGTATGTGTGTTGGAGCAGATTTGGGACTAAACTCTACAGGACTGTGGCTCTCCAGGAACTGAGTTTGGCACCCCGATTGAAAACATTGATATTTAATACAACAAGTCCATCTTTATTGTCAGCTTCTCATGTAACAGAACTAATACATTTCCAGTTGAGTTTTGATGTGTCCAGACTTGTATTGAGTCTCTCCATCTCTCAACAGGGTTCCATTGGTAAAACAGGAAAACAGGGTCCTGAGGGACGACAGGGACAGAAGGTTGATACCAAGACTTATGGGCATATAGACTAGTCATTAGTTTGACACACTTTATTACACCTATAATTATTGCTGCTGACTAAACCTCCATTTCCTCTTTGCGTCATCAGGGTCAGTTTGGAGCACCTGGATTCTCAGGAGACCGTGGAGAGCAGGGTTACTTGGTGACAAAATACTCACAACCTTTCTCTTTCTCACATTTAAAAAAATCCCTGTTGTAATCTCAATATACCACTATTTTTCATCATGTTATAAGGGTTATACAGGAGTTCCCGGAGACCGTGGGGAGACAGGACCAAAGGTTTGTTTTCATAAAAAGGCTTATGATGGTTATCAGACAGTAACTATGAGAGAGATTAGCTCAGTGGAATTATCCCTTGTCTTGTCTAGGTTTGCACATATACTCACAATGTTCTATAAGTAAACACTTCATAATTTGACAATTCCAACTAAAAGCTTTTCCTTGAATTAGCACTTGGTGACTGACTTTTGGTATTACAGTAGAAGCATTTCTCTTTCCATCTGCTATCATCTTCAGGGTGCTAAAGGTACCGGTGGCTTGCCAGGAAGTGACGGGGAGCCAGGAGAGGATGTGAGTAGCAAACTGTTACTGATCCAAGAGCCATTGTCAATATGGAAAAAACTTCCTGAAGTATTCTTTTTCTGAACTAATATTAATAAATATAGCTGCAATCAGCAATTTTACAATCATTGCATTTACAGATTTGGATCTTTTTTTGTCATTTTGTAATTAAAATGACGGCCAAGTTTTTCACATT
This sequence comes from Squalius cephalus, assembly GCF_949319135.1. Lineage (NCBI taxonomy): Eukaryota > Metazoa > Chordata > Actinopteri > Cypriniformes > Leuciscidae > Squalius > Squalius cephalus. Next base: position 9,871,398 of record NC_137136.1, on the reverse strand, counting down.
GGCACACCAATGTCATAATGGACTATGATAGCAACTGAGACAAAGACACTGCATGTCAATTTTGAAGTCAATCAGACCAACGGTACTGTAGTTAGAGCCAATTTCATGTTTTGTTCAATTATAGTGCCACCAAGAGTGCCTTCATACATAAGCGTACCAAATGTGATGAAAATGTCTCATTTCGTTTAGGAGTTATAGACATTTATATTTATGAGCGCATAAAAACTGACCAACACTTGGCTCCTAATAATAATAATAATAATAATAATATATCTTCCAGGGTCCTCTGGGTGTTCCAGGAGTTGAGGGGGTGCCAGGGTCTTTTGGACCCAAGGTAAGAGAAAATACAATATACACACACACATACACACACACACACACACACACACACATGTCTGGTGCACTATCTTTGTGAGGACTCTCCATAGACGTAATGGTTTTTATACTGTACAAACTGTACATTCTATCCCCTTACACTGCCCCTATCCCTAAACCTACCCATCACAGGAGACATTCTGCATTTTTACATTTTCAAAAAAACTAATTCTGTATGATTTATAAGCTTTTGTACCCATGGGGACCTCAGTTTAGGTCCCCACGGTGACACGAGTCCCCATGAGTCTGTGTGCATTCAGGTTTAAGTCCCCACCGGTGTAGAAAAACATGTCCACACACACACACACACACACACTATATATATATATAGTTATAAATAAATCTGACAAATCAAAGATTATGAGAATTCAGTTTCCACAATCCACTTGCCATTTCTTTGTAAAGAATAAGGAATTTTTTCAAAAAAGTTTCTAAATTTCCATCTTCCTCTTTTCCTCAGGGTTTGAAAGGTGATCGTGGTCTGAGGGGGCCACCTGGAAGAGTAGGAAGTGTGGTAAGATAGAATTTTGGCCCTTTGTGGCGATAATATTTCTCAAATATTGCAAATGCACGTGACACAATCATAAACCACACAAGGTTAATCTGTTGACTGACATGTGATCTCTTCTAGATCAAAACAAAAGCCACATTATTATTCTGTGGGAGAACACCATATTGTTGGAAGTTGGAAATCACCAGAAATCTGCTAGATTATCTTGTTACTATTGGTTTAACAGTGATCCAGCGGGGAATGTCCCTGAATGGTGGGGTATTTAATATTCACGAGACCGAAAGTGAAACTAGGTTCTATTTTTACCTTTCAGCAGATTCATTACATTTGCAGTGTAGGCGTCCGGATTTCCCCTAAAAATGTTCTCCCTAAAGGAAATGAGATTGTACAGTACTATACATAGTGTAGTCTAAACCATAAAAGGCAATAAAAGATTACTTATTTACAGTATATGTGACTAACACAATTATTCTTCAAGCAGAACTGTAAGCATTGCTCAATACTGTTTTGCAATATCAAGAAGACCCACCTTGATCCCCCCCCCCACCCCCCAACATGAAAAAGAGAAAAGTTTGAGATTTTATTTGACTTTCTCTTTCGATAGGGTCCACAAGGAGACAGTGGGGATGCAGGAGTTCCGGGGAAACCTGGGCCAAAAGGCTTGTCTGGTCCCACAGTATGCAACTAATTTTAGTTCAATTTTTTGTTTATTTATTAACCTGTCTATTAATCAAATGCTTAGTTTGTTGTTCTAATCTACAGGGTTCCAAAGGGGAAACAGGCCCAGATGGTGAGAAGGTAATATAAAAAGCATTTTACATCAGTATAATATTAGCCACAACCTTTTTATAGGCATTAGATAAAATGATGGTGTCACCATTAAAATGATCTATTTGGTTGTATGAATTGAATTTATTGAATTCATGACTCTCTCAGGGGACACAAGGACGAAAAGGAGGGAAGGGTGCTAAAGCAGATAAGGTACCAGCCATCACAGTTCCTCTTCCTGTTTCCATTACACTAGCCACAGTTTTTTATTTTAACCACAATTTCGTCATTGTTTTAGGGAGACGCTGGATCTCGTGGTGACAAAGGCCAGGTTTGTCATCATTGAGTGAATCTATTTTACGTCAGAGCCGTGGAACAGTGGTAGTCCACAAGCTCATGACATACAAGGATGCAGGTTTGAATCCGGACTACACTGTTTCTCCACAGTATTTCTTCTCACTTTTCATTGTCCTAGTTAATAAAAGACAAAAATTCCAAGAATAATAATAGTTTTAAAATGTTTTAAATATATATAATTTTATATCATGTTTTTGAAATGTTCTTATAAAACAGTAATAGTGTGAAATGTTAATACAATTTAAAATAACTGTTTTTTGTTTTAAAATGTAATTTATACAAAATCATTACTCCAGTCTTCAGTGTTACATGATCCTTCAGAAATCATTCTAATATGCTGATTTTGTGCTAAAGAAACATTTCCTATTATATCAATGTTGAAAACAGTAGGTTCACATTTTTGCGGAAACATGATACATTTTTTTCTCAGGATTCTTTGATGAATAGAAAGTTCAAAATAATAGAACTTATTTTAAATCGATTTTTTTTGTCACAATTTTAGTGTCACTTTTGATCAATTTATTGTAGTAAAAAGTCAAAATAAATCCTGTTGTTTATCACAAGTAAAAGTTTATTTTTATGTGTAGCGTGGAGTGAAGGGTCGTTTTGGCCGCGATGGGCTTGTTGGTCCTATTGGACCTCCAGGTCTTCCAGGACCCAGAGGAGAAGGAGGACCTAGCGGAGACCAGGGAGGGAAAGGACAGACTGGGCCGAAAGGAGAGCCAGGTGAACATGTGAGTATCATCGTGATTTTTATGAGAATTAAATAAATTTTGGGTGTATGAACGAGTTTTAGGCCAGAACGCAGAAAACATCTGTACAACTCGCTCTGTGCAGGGTCCAGGACTGACGGATGAGCAGATATTGCAGCTGTGTCAAGGTGTGGTTACTGCTCAGATCTCCCAGTATGCTGCATCTATACGTGCCAAATGCGTACAGGGCTGTCCCATCAACAACCGTACCCTCATCGGACCCCCAGGTGTCACAGGACCCCCAGGAAGTTCAGGAAAAACAGTGAGCTAATATATGAGTTGCCACAAACCTGTCATATAAAAGCACTCTTACTTTTTAACACAGTGTATTTCATTCAGGGTAAAGCAGGAAAGGCAGGTGCTAAAGGAGAAAGAGGCCCCCAAGGCATGAAAGGTCTAGAGGGCCAGAAAGGAGCTCCAGGGAACAGAGGTACTGTGCTGACATAACTATTAAAAGTTTTAACTTAACAAAAAAGCTGTTTATGCAAACAGATGAGCTCACTGTGTTTTTCTAAAGGTACAAAAGGTCAGAAAGGACAGAGTGGTGATGCTGGCAAAGGTCTTCCTGGGCATGATGGTCACCAAGGCCTCAGAGGTAATTTTGGGGAGTTTTCACACTTGGTTCACTTAGAAGGTTTGTTTTGGAGACTGGGCGTTTTCACCCTTGGTTCAGTTCATATAGGTGTATATGAATACAGCAATCACGCTCGGATCCGCACCAAATAAGGCAGGTTTACTTTAGACCACCTTGTTCAGGGGATCTCAGAACTATTGGTGTTGATTCGAGTGTGATTGGTATGTTCATAAAAGGCTAGCCAAACTGGGGGCAAAACAAGTGTCAGTGGTTTTGTTGAAAACTCTGGAGCAGTTTGGTTGTGCTGAGAAAGCAATCCGACCTGAAGGACCAATGTATATACACTGAAAAGCCAAAAACATTATGACCACTCACACAGGTGAAGCGAACAATGCTGATCAAGGTCTGGGTTGATAAGATGGTGATGGAGACAGGAGAAATGGGCAGGAGTAAAGACCTGAGAGACTTTGACAAGGGCCAAAATGTTATGGCCAGACGAATGGGTCAGAGCATCTCTGAAACGGCAAGGCCTGTGGGTTGCTCCCGGTCAGCAGTGGTGAGAATTTACCAACAGTGGTCCAGAGGGACAAACCACAAACCGGCAACAGGGTGTTGGGCGCATATGGTGTTGCATATGGTGCTGCATAGCAGCAGACTGGTCCGAGGGAAAGCCCCTACAATGGGTCCACAAGTGTTGGAACTGGACAAGATGCGGGAAGATGACAGTTGGTGGGTGAAGTGGTGGGTGCTCTGGGCAATGTTCTGCCAGGTAACCGTGGGTCCAGCCATTCATGTGGACATCAATATGACACTTGCCACCTATCTGAATGTTGTTAACTTAGGTACATTCCTTTATGGCAGTGGTATTCCCTGATTGCAATAGCCTCTTTCATCAGAATAATGCACCCTTCCACATTGTACAGGAATGGCTTGAGGAACATGAGTTCAAGGTGTTTCCCTGGCCTCCAAATTCCCCCAAATCTCAATCTGATTGAGCATCTTTAGGATGTGCTGAAGCATCAAGTCCGATCCACTGCAGCTCCACCTCACAACTTACGGGACTTGAAGGATCTGTTGCTAATGTCTTGATGCCAGATACCACAGGACACCTTCAGAGGTCTAGTAGAATCCATGGTTCGGCGAATCTGCTCTGTTCTGTTGGGACACGAAGGACCAGCATGATTAGACAGGTGGTCATAATGCTTTGGCTCATTGGTGTTACGTACACTTTGGTACTCTTTGAAATGTTGCCTTGTAAAAGTAAACAGAAACATTGTTCCTTAAACGATCTAAAGGTCTGAAATCTCCCTCAATAACTGTGGATTGGATGTAGTTACAGTAACTCTGGTGTATCTCCCCAGGACTGCCAGGCCATCCAGCAGAACCTAAAGATGGCATTGAGGGCCCACAAGGACCTCGTGGGTTTCCTGGGCGTGTGGGTCAGCCTGGCATGGCTGGTGATGCAGGAATACCTGGCGTGTGCGAGGCGCGAGACTGCAGCATTCATGCACCTGTAGTGCGCAAAGAGATGGGACTGGTCAAAGGGCCCCTCAGCCAGGCCTGAGAACAGGGAGGATTGTGATTGACCTGGGACAGAAGGGCCTTTCTAGCAGAGACCATGAATATTGTGCTGTTGGGTGCAGACTGGAGTCAAGACAGACTGGAGTCAAAACCTGGAGATCAAGAGTCTCATTTATAAAATGTTGCGTAGAAACCGTCCTACATTTGATCTTACGATCATTTCTCAAAAGTGCGTACGTGTGATTTAGACAAAAAGAGTTCTCTGACGTCTGCTCAGACCCTGACGTAGCGCTAAGCACTTTTCCGGTCAAAGACCGTTACTATATAAATGAACGTTGGCGTGGATTTTAGCGTACACGCACTCGAAGATTAAATCTGTGCGTACGCACGTTTTATAAATGAGGCCCCAAGTCTCTACGGTTTTTGTTTTACTAATTTGATTCTTTGAAGGCGTCAAATGAAACTACACAAATGAATACTGCCTGCACTTTTGCTTTCATTCATCAACAATGTTTTGGTTTCATTATGTAAACAGTACAGACATGTAAATAATTGTGTAAAGCATCTTAATTATACATCTTCTGTGTCCTGAAATATCATGTTTTATTTTCTCTAAAAACAAGCCTTAAATTATTTAGAGACAATGCAGTTCTTTTGCCCAGTAGTTTCAGGGAAATATTTATTTCCCTTTTGATGCATTAAGTTGAATTAAAGATACATTTTTTGTAAACTGTGTATGATTGTGTGTCATGACTATAGTGTAACCACAACATTTTCTGATCTGTGTTCAGGTCATTATCAAACATTTTTGAATGACTGTAAAATCTATTTAGGAAAATGCTTTATCTTACGTTAATGTTTTTGCAGTCCATGTTTTTTTTGGTTTTTTTTGGTACATAAAGTAGTATTGGTTCTTAAGGTCCTGTTTTTACTACAGTGGCCTTAAATATTATTTGTACACTTTAAACACAAAAACATTTAAATAAATTTTCAGTTTAAAACAAGTTTTTAAAACAAGCAGCATTTATTAAAAAAAAACATCAACAAAAAACACGACTAGCAGTAAAACATACAATCATCAGAGGTAGAAATGTAGCAAAGAAAATACAAAAATAGTTTAATACAGTATAATGCCGTGCAATTTTTTATGGGCAGCATAATATATAATTTTGCACCTTGGGGAGACATCAAACCCAAAGCAAGTGTTTTCATGTGTCTCCATTTACACTTAAACTTTTATGTACACATTTATAACTAAGTAGTACTTAAATATGTTGTTTTTAATTATTTTATTTTAGTACATCAAGTTAAACTTGAGAATGAGAAATGTTAACTTGGCAACTAGCTGAAATGAAATGTGTATTTTTTTTATTTTATTTCAAGTAACAATTTTTTGTTTTAATGGTTTCAGTTTTAGTTAACTATAACCCTAGACAAACCGTATATAAAGTTGATGTACTATTCCTATTAGGGATGCACCGATGTATCGGCCAATAATTGGTATCGCCCGGTTATATCCGGTCAATCAAAAGTTGGCGGAAAAACATGTCAGACTGCAACTTATTTTGTGTGAAGAAAATGTCTTGTTAAATTTAGGGCTGCCTAAGCGACCCTAGTCTCAGCCTCAGACGTGACGTGACGTGACGCCCACAACTGTTGGCTGAATGCATATGACACTTTTCTGGAAACACTTTTGAAGTTTCGAAGTCGTGGTCTGATTGGTTGAATTCTACAGGATGTCCGGGAGGCATGTGTCGCGTTCTTTAACATTCCGCCTGGAAACAAAAGGTGTGACGCCAAAACCCCTCGTGGAAGAAGAACGCCGTGGTGTTTACAATTGTGACAATGAGCGCTTTCCAGGATCAACTAAACTCAGGATTTTCAAAAGTGTGAGAAGTTCACGGCTCCATTGTTGAAATGTCTCATGTCATCGCTCAATCTGTGTTTCAACCACAGAAAGTCTTCAATAAACCAGCATGTGAGCAAAACGTCACTTAACGTTGAATTTACTGTGCAATTACAGTTCATTAGTTAGCAATAAATAATAAAAAATAAAAAAATTGGGAAAGAAGCTTATTTACTGTTAATTATTTATGCATGTTTGAATGAATTTTTCATTAGGACGTGTTTATGAAAACTAACTTATGTGCAAATGTGTTATACGAACATTCCAGTTTTATTTGAGTGTAATTATTATTTCTGAAAATAAAGAGCAGCTGAATATAATAGCTCTGTTGTAAATTTTAACCTCTAGTATTATATTAATGTACCAAATGAGAGGGTTCCCTGAACAGTTTACAGCATTAGTTGGGAGAGATTTTCTTTCCTTAAGAAAATAAAACTATATTCGTATCTACATATATCATTATGCTTAATCGGTAGAGGAAATTTAGTACTGGTGCATCTCTAATTCCTATGCTACATACAAATATGAGTCCCTGCCGTGATGAAGCTAAAAAAAATAAAGTAAAAACTGTAAAAAGTTGAATGTCTATTGAAAGCTCTCTTCATCCAATATCTTAGTGAGTGGCTTGTTTGCATCCAGCATATAGTAGACATGCAATGGTTATGACCAGCATGGCAATGGACAGGAAAATACCTAAAAAAAAAAAGAGAGAGAGATAAACAAACAGAGAAATCCTCTGAAATGAAACCAAAAATATTTATTCAAAAATAAACAGAACTATTGATTGTAGTGCCTCTCCACCCACACACACACACACACAATATTTGTTTCTTCTTACCAATTTGATCTCTCTTCGCAGGTTTGTGCAGTGATTGAGGTACCCTTTTGCCTAAAACGAAACAACAACAAATGTGTAAAAGCATTAACTTGTGATATATAATTGTTATAACAATATATTATTGTTGGAAAATAAACTTACCATTAAAATGCACACGGTGTTCAGTCAAATCATCCTTTACAATTTAAAGAGACACAGATGCTGGTTAATGTGCTATTCAAATGCGGATTCTTAAAAGACATGCCCTGCAGTGCACAGAAAATGACTCACTTGTGTGCATATTACAGCCAGGGTGACATTGACACATTCAGTCAATGTGATTCTCCCAACGTACAACTCTTTGCATGGACTGTGACACTCCGGGGTGAATCTCAAAAACGTTCCAATGGACTGAAGGAAACAGCATGAAAGTCAGTAACCTGCAGAGTATTTTACATATATGTATTCTATATATAGAATCTATTACTTAACTTCAATTAATTGTTTATTATACTCACAAGTTCTTGTGCAGACCAATACTGATCACAGTCTGGGTGCTTCATCGCATATTCAGATTGTAGATGGTGTAATTCTTCCGTGCAGGTGTAGCTTTGTGTTGTCTCTGTGACTAAAGTCCAGACTGAGGGAAGATAGATAGGTAGGTAGGTAGGCACGTATGTAGGTATATAGATAGATAGATAGATAGATAGATAGATAGATAGATAGATAGATAGATAGATAGATAGATAGATAGATAGATAGATACCGAATCAAAGCCTAAGCATATTCTTATCTGTATATGAAATACATGTCTGTGGTGTAAAGTACACATTTACTTGAGTGACAGTGAGGGCTGATTTGAAACTACCGCGTGCATAATTGCGTAGCCTAATATGGGGGAATCCCAAAGGGGGATTTTCCAAGTGAATCTTTAATTCTCTAGCAAACGTTGTTTTTTTTTTGTTGTTGTTTTTTTATTAACTGCTCATATATATATATATACAAATTTTTAACAAGATTAAGATGCATTGTTAAAATTAAAACCTTTTGAAGAAGCTTGTTCCAGTTCTCACAGCTGAAAACTGCTACAAAGAAAAAGCCAAAACTGATTACAAAACATTAAGCATGCAGTATAATAATAAAATAAAAAAAATCAGAATAACACCAAGCATTGTCCGTTCGTGCCTATTCTTCAGGCTGACTAACGTTAACGGACTGTAAACAAACGCTACGTTATTTGTCATCGCACTATACTTGACACTTTGCATAACTTCAAGCCTCAGCAATTAAAGTCGAGATCAAATGTGAAGCGATGGCACTTTGTATTTGAATTAGGTCTTACCAGGCCAAAAAAAGTACGATAGCGATATCAAACCCACGAAAGCTTCTTTGATCCAACACATGGCGTGGTTGAGTCAGCAGGTGTCACAACAATGGAAGTAAAATAGCCTACTATCACACCATCAAACCAACTTCATGCCAATACACCGGTTCCGGGTTGACGTCACTTACTTTCTCTTCAGTCTCTTCGGTCATTCTCGCGTGTGGGATTTTCCAACTTCCCCAAAAACCAAATGAGAAAGCGTGTTGCTCATAGCCTATATAAACCATATCGACACCGACCAAGATAGCCAGAACCATGCATTACTTCTTGGAATTCATCGTATGTCTTGTAACTTTAGGTAAGACTCCACACGTATTCCTGCGAGTATTTTCACGCAGACTCTGTTGATCACGGTTGACATGAGGTGTTTTATTTTCAGCTGTGGCAGAGGGTGTAAGGAATGAGATTCGCGCAGTCATTGGCGAGGACGTCGAGTTGCCTTGCGCTGCGAAATCAAAGGCGGGTGTCCAGTACCGCTTGGTGACATGGTACAAGGTAAAGTTCAACATTTGTATACTTTACTGAGAACCTTGTGTTTTGTCCCTATCATCTTTTGCTTACTATGTTCGTTTTGCTTCAATAACCACTAAAACTATCTATTCAGATATTAAAAAATACATAAAAATGACTAAGTAGACTACATTTAATTTGACATTTTTATATAATTTGACCTGCCTAATAAAGGTAAATGTGATATGTAGGCCTACTGCCTATAGATTATTGTGTACATTCATGTAGGCTATTCAAGATGCAATTAAAGCAATTCAGTACTTGTTGCTTTTACATTTTTTTGTCAGGGTACTTCATACATATTAGTCCCTATATGTTCTAGCTACTTGAGAGATGCTCAGAGTTGTTTTAAATGAAGATGCCGTTTAACTTAATGAAATAAACTTCTGTTTTACAGGTTGTTGAAGGGCCTCCCCGAATGATAACTGGTCTTGTAAGACTAACTGAAAACAATGGCAAAGTGGAAAAATACAAAGGTGTCGAACGAGAGGTTGAGCTGCTTGAGAAAACACAGAGCCTTCTTCTGTCTAATGTAACTGCACAAGACAGTGGAATATACAACTGCTTTCTGTCTGCTCCTCTTGGCCATCAGAACCAGGAAGGCGAAATCGTACTGAAGGTCTATGGTAAGTTTGGGGATTTTTAATGGCTACAAAAATGATTTAAACTCTTAAACTTAAAAACACATTTTTTGTTGCTCTTATAATCAAAATTAAGTTCAGTGGGGTGATCTAGCACATTAATTAAAGCTGTAGTTCATCTAAAAGCAATGATAACAGCAATAGCAAATGAATGATGAAAGTGGGCAAACTAACAATCTGATGTTGATGTGTTTTGTATTTTTAGAGCATCATACAGCTGAACAAATGGAATTTAATAAAAGTGATCCTATTTATGTAGTCGTGGCCATCACAGTCCTCGGTGTGTCACTCCTGATGCTTTGCTTAAGCTATGTAAGTAATTTATTCATTTAATAGCCTATAAAGTATATACTTTGAGTCAAGATAAGGCATTTACCAAAGACATGTTTACCACAGGTTTGTTTAAGGAATGTATTCCAAAGCAACAAGAAGCTCTCAAAAGACTCTTTGCTAAAAATGCCACATCAAGGCAAGAACTTGATTGTCACCAAGCATTTGGATTGCAAGACTTTGCCTGAAGTGTTTGTGTGATGATAAACCAGAGTACATGGGACATGTACACCTTCAGGAGTCCTGAATCAGGACGATGTGTGCCTGACATCATCGGCCCGTGACAGTGATGGCTGACCAACGTCAGCATGATGCCACGCCCCCCACCCTGTCAGACCAGCCCAGTCTCACGGCAGTTCGTGAAATGGACACTTAATTTTATCTATTGATTCGTGTACACCAGTGGTTGGGAACCTATGGCTCGCGAGCGCAAGGTCTCTCACCCTTTACCAACAAACGATCAATAAAAAATGAAGACGCATCAACAGAGATCGACTCTATGCAGAAAAAGCAGCCAATTACATTCCCTTGTTGTACAGCCTTCCGAAGTTAATGAAAAGTTTACGATAATAATACTAGTGGGGTTGTTGCGGCAAAAGTGCGTGTTCAATGCTGTTCGCGAGTGTCACGAGTCACCACAGCAATCAACTAACCACTTACGTTTCTGGGGTAACCTACAGCTCCTATTAATAACGAAACATGAATGAATGAGAAAGAAAAGAGCAGGATGTGCTTTATATTGAAAATAAATATTAAAAGCGCGATATGTTGCGAAAGAAAACTTTTTTTCTTCTTTTTTTTTTCTTCTTTTTTTCGTGATGGTCAGCACGATTCCGTGGCATTAAGAGCGGTAGCGAGAAGTAGGCCTATGAAAGGCCGAAAATCTGGTTTGTTGGGGTGGTGGATGGGTCAAACAACACAGGACTTTCACCCAGGAGACCGGGTATCGTGTCCCGCGTGTCAAGTATCCTTTATTTATTTCAATATTTATCATGTGCGTGGCGCACATAGTAAAATAAAAAGTGCTTACTGCATTAGATTTGTGTTTGCTTGTTTGTGAGTGTGAACCACGGAAGTAGAGAAGGACTGGCTTTGGATGCTATGCTTGGTGATCAATGTTATTGGAAGGCTGGCCTTCAGATTTTCAGAAGTTCTCAGAATACATATGTTAAAATACTTTTAAATGATATTTGAAATCTTATAGAATAAAAAAAACTACCTCATATGACATTTCCTTTGAATTTATTTATAAATTCATTTTCTTTATTGTATGTTATGTAAGTTATTGTATGTTAATGCGTATTGAATTAAGTGCTTTCTGTTAAGATCGTTCATCTACTGTATGAAGTCAAAATCTAAATAAAGTACTTTAATTGTCAGGTGAGTTTTCAATGGGCTTTTTATTAATAATAAAATAAAACAAAACAAACAAAAACAACCCCATGGGGAAAACAGACCAGCAAGGCAACACACCTAATGGGGAAACATCCACAACAAACTAGCTCAGGACAGAGGACAAAGGGAGAATAAACAGGGAAGGAAATCAGGAGGGTAACAAGGGAGAGCAGGTGGGGCAAATAAACCAATAATCAGGGAACAAGAGAGTGGCCAAGACTAGAGACACAGAAAAGCACATGGCACACATACAGAAACCAGCAAAAGGCACATGGCAGCATGACAGAAGCCATGTGCTCACACAAACACTCGAGACAAGTCAGAAGAGCACATGACAAACCAATGACACTACAAGTCATGTGCTCCATTAGAAAACAATATACAGGACAGAAGAGCTCTTGGCAGACACTCTCATCTGCCATGTGCCCAAACAGAAAACAAGACACAAGACAGACAGAAATGCATGGAGCATGGATGTCAGGACCCCGAAACTGAACCAAGACTAGACCGAAGTATCAGGATCCAGACACCATTCCAGCAAACACTCAAAACACAGACATAAAAGAGTGCACAACCCAGAGAACACACCCAAAGTCATACGCTCACACAAGGACAAGACAAACACATTAGTGTCAGGATCCCGTCACCAAACTAATGCTGCCTTCACTAACTTGCTTTCGGAATTATTCAAAATTGGACATGAACACCCTCTGAAGTTGTATTTACAACCGGGAAGCTCGGGATTCCCGGTGATACCCAAGTCTCGAGTTAGGCGTGCCATAAACTTTAAACATGGTGGAGGGGAGAACGATTGCTGAATTTTCATTCTCAAAGATTTATTTTATTTTGTTTATTTTTTGTCTATCCTCATGAATATCACCTATTTTTAAAACAGGCCTAATAATATTCTTTTAAAAAATCCTTTGGGATTAATTTAGGCACCTGAGGAATCAAGAATACTAACAGGTACGTTTTGGTGTTAAAATGATGTAACTAACTCATCCTCATGTCGGGTTAGTGTTTTATTTCTATGATAAAAAGCAGAATTTAACGACAAGACATGACGAAATAACCCAGGAAGTAAAATGCTGTGCAATCAATAAAGACAACAAGGATACAAGATTCATGGCGCTCTCTAGTGGCTGCCAAACCAATGAGCACTACTATCCTTTCTTATGAAGAACAAGTTGAGCAGTTAACAGTGTTCACATAGCCTACAACACTACTAAAGGAAAATTTAAAAACAACTCTCAATTCTTTGTATTTAATGTACACATTTTCTAGGGGTCCCAAGAAAAATGCTCCCTTGTGAGATGTTTATATAGTCTTTTTTATTTATTTATTGATCCTTATTTCTAATTAGTTGGAATATGTATCATTTATTTTCCTGATTAATCATAACACAATCATATACTTCAATGTAGCTGTAAAGTCAATCATTTTAAATTGTTTTGAGCATAACCAGACCTGCCTGCCCATTTATCAAGCTCGCTAATGAGCTCACAAACCTGTCTGACATTTCGTTATTATAAATTATTCGAACTCAAAACTTGTGGATGTTATTGATGGTGGTGATGACGGGGTTCCTCAGCCATCTGACTGTAATGGTAAGCGTGCTTGAATATGAAAAATAGACAAACTGCTTTGCCACAACCACTGACCCACAACATAAGACATGACTTTCACCTCAAACACTCAGTTAGCATTCGAGATCTTATTTTTTCAAGCTCAAATGGAGTGTTTCATTTTTAAACTCGTGTTGGGTCTGACATAATTTTATGGAACAGTAACACAAACCAAACCGCATTTTACATAATGCTCCAATGGAAACCTGGCAGTAAGGAAAATGCTAAATGAACTCCCCTTGATTTACATTAACCCTGAATTATAACCATCAATAACTTACTGGATTTGATAATATGATTGGCGCTCAATCAAGTTATTCACCACACCAGTCATACTTATGATATCAAATGGCTTGGCTGATATTATTAAGTGTGTGTTAAGTAAAACATATGACTCTTTTTCAGTCAAGCACAGACGTGAAGGAGCGGGTAAACACAAGCTGATAAATAATTATTTTCTCTCTTTTTATCCTTTAGGTTATTTTGGTGCATCCCAATTAGTACTATTTTGTAGTAACCTATTATTGTAGTAACCAAATTACAAAAAGAAAAAGTACACTTTAAATACCCACATGATGCACTTAATTTACTGAACTTAAAAAACGAAGTGTGGAATGTTGGACACTTCATTCACTGTCGCTGCTTTAATAAGCAGAGGGCAGGGGCTATCTCTGTCCCAAATGGCACACTTTGGCCCTGTCCCAATTTAAATGGCTTACAGCCTTGTGGACTTAAAATGGCCACCGCGTGACCATGAAGTCCACGAGAATGTAGGGTGTCCCATTTGTCATTTTAGTTTTCAGAAGGGTGCTCATGCACGAGAGTCCTTTTGTGGTCGATATGCGCCCTCTATGTGCACTTTTGAGCCTGTAAGCCCGCAAGCTCCACAGCAGACTTTTACCCGACAGTCAATGCGGCATCACGTCACGAAAGTGTGGATTCGTAGGAAGGCTGTGAGTGTTTAGGGTGCCATTTGGGGCAGGGGTTCGTGCACTTGCGGACTTACAATGGACGTCATGTGTGTGTGTGTGTCTGTTAAGTCCACAAGACCGTAGGGTCTCCCATTTGTCATTTTAGGTTTAACAAGGGCTCACAAGCATCCCCTTTGCAGCCGATATGTGCCCTATACTCTGGGTTCGGGCCAAAATTCCGAGCCCGGAGCTCTCCCCCGGACAGCACGCCAACTACGCATAATCTTTACTCTGTTTAATTTGTTGCAAGTGCGAACTTGTGAATGACTTTATAAGTCGCAATTGCGAGTTTATATCGCGGAATTCTGACTTTATAACTCACAATTGCAAGTTTATATCTCACACTTCTGACTTTATAAATCGCAATTGTTAGTTTATATCACGCAATTCTGACTTTATAACTCGCAACTGTGAGTTTATATAATTGTCCCAGTTACCTTTTCAGTGGCAGAAACAAGCTTCCATAAAATAGTATACAAGTGCATAGTGCATCATTTAGAACACATCTCTAAAACACGCATGTAAAAAAATTATGGAATTGCCTGATTAAAATGGTTGTTCAGAAGTGCTTCAGTGAGTGCATGGTTTCCAATTTTAGCTAACAAATCAAATATCACAACTGCGGTTTGCTGAAATGAACGGACATTTGATTATGTAAAAAAAAATGTAACGTTTTGAAAGAATATTTCTACCTGTTTGAAAAAATAAAAAATAATTTTGAGTGGATTAATGCTTTCAACAGGTCACCCAATCTTTCTCTTACAAATGGATCTAAACAATAATTAATCAATAATATTTTGTCAATTTGTCAACTATTTGAGTGCTTTTTAAGAAAAACATTGCTAATCTATTACAATTATAAAACTATGTTGTGAATATGTATCTTTAATGTCATACAGTATGAACAACGAGTGAGTCAGTAAATAGGTATCAGACATAACGGAGAAACGTCTCTTGGTTTAGAATGATGATGCAGTGAGCTAACTCATGAACGTTCTAGGCTATTTTGTGAATCTTTTTGATTGCCTTGTTGAAAAAAAAAAAAAAAAAAAAACGACACATAGGCGATTCGGACAGCAAGTCTCCAGCTGTGCTCATTGTTTGAGGTTGCATGAGTGAATGAGGCGAGCTAGTAAGAGCGGTGCAGGTAAACCTCACTCCCCTGATCTCAAGAGGCGCACTAGCGACAGATGCTAGAGACTGCAGTCTTTAGCATCCTTGTTAGCGCACCCGCCTCCCATGCCAGAGACTCCGGTTCAAATGCTGCTCAGAGAGGGTCGAGTAGGACCGGAGTTACATTTGGTGCCGTGACCCAGATAGGAGTGAGGTTTAGGGGGGTGAGTGTAACAGAAGCAAGTCAATAAGAGCTGTGTAAACCTCACTATCCTGGCCTCAAGAGACACACTAGCTACTGACGCTAGACTGACGTTAGAGACTGTGTCCTTGTTAGCACGCCGGCCTCCCATGCCGGAGACATCTGTTCAAATCCCAGTCAAAGTGGGTTGAGTAGGACCAGGTACATGTGCAGGACATATATATTTCTGTCGGAAATAAATGGCAACAAAAAAGATAAAACAGTTACATTTCAGAAATGTCACACTGCAGTATTCCTAAAAGTGACGTTGTACTTCGCAATACTGTATAAAGTAGACACATATTTCTACTTTTTAATCTCATATATATGACTTAGTAGACTGTCTTAATTTTTACTTTTAATCTCATAATTATGACTTATACGTCAAAATAAAGTCATAATTATAACATACTAAGTCACGAATTATGTCATAGTTAGGCCCATGACTTAGTATGCCATAATGACTTTTTATGTTATCAAAATGACTTTTGACTTAGTATGTCATAATTTCAACCAATTTTGTCATAATTATGACTTTTTATGTCAATTAAGATTTACCAAAGCATGATTTTTTCTTATGTGGCGGAAATGGGCTTCCATACGTAAGAGCTCTGTGATGAAACTTGCCACATCCACCTCCGGATTAAACATCATCTGCTTCATTAAACCAGAAGAAGCCCTCCTTTGTATGAGGAGCAGTCTGGGTGTAATCCCTGGATACTGCAGTTACTATGACTAGGCAGCTGTCCTTAGATTGCCAATGACAGAGGGTCCAGTGTTTGACCGACCAGTGAGAGACAGCAATGTGGTTTTCTACTTACTGAGAAGGCATAATAACGTTGAGATGTTATTGTGAGTCTGCTACTGTAGCTCTAATGCGGTGGAGACACTGTGGCTTTGGTTGAAGAGGTTTCATTAGACAGAGGATTTGCCAGGCTCCCACAGGACACTAATTAACCACTGTGAGTTTGAGCAGGACCACAGTCCAACGACGATGCTCCAGCTCAGACTGCGAGAGAATAAAGGTGTCCATCTGCGGAACATTCAAGGCTTTCACTCACAAATACGTGAGATGTGTACTATTTTTAAACCATGAAATACCGCTGTTTACCGCTCTAATACACAGGTTTTGAGGTTTTTTGAAGGCTGAAGTTCTTTGGATGCCATGTTTTTATTTGGAAGTCATGGTGTTTTGATTTTTTGTGTTGCTAGATGTGTTCTGGGTGAGTCATTAATATGAAATTAAAAGTCAAAATTATGATATAGGCTATACTAAATCATAAATATGAGATTAAAATGTCGAAATTATTCCTTTTTTTCAATTTCGACTTGTGTCATAACTAAGTATAATTCTGCCTTTTTTAAGTCGGTTTTACAAAGTTACAAAGGCATGTTTCTTTTCCTATGTGGAGGAAATGGTTTTCCATACTCGTCTAAGTCTGTATAGAACTTTTTGGCTACTTTACATTATCATCTGCCAGGTAAAAATGGGAAGTCCAATAACTCACTCATTCAGAAAATCTTTTAGTAGGCTTATCAATAATGAGTTTCTCCGCTTGACAGAACGGTTGACCTCATTTCACCACAAGATGGTGCTGTCTGTTTAGTTTGATAAGATAGACGAATGAAAGGAGGCCATGCTGCTAGTGTTGAGAACACGCAAAGGCGACTTAAAGCACCATCAGCTTTGATTCTCTTTCATGAGGGGGCAATTTATAGGTGACTATCTTTGAACAATACGAAAAAAACAACAGACAGAAACATCTGAAAACAGCTGTCCCCAAGAAGAAAATATGAGTTCAGTTAAAGCTGTCACAGTCTGGATCTTTCAGTAGCCTAGTAAAAATGTCAGAATCTCTGTCATTGGTATATTAAAAGTTTCTTCTGTTGACGTCATCGCAAAACATACTGTTACATTGCTTCTTCCGGCACCCATCCACCTTTTTCTCACAAACATATTTCCACTTACTAACTAGACCTAGAACACGAGATTGACAAGAGTATGTCGAAGAAGAAAAATCTCTGCGCTACATTTCACATCAGTCACTTGGAAAGCCTTGTTTTTAATTTAAAAGTTTACCAATATGCAAATGAGTTTTGAGAGCTATGGGTCATGCAGATATGCAACGACATGACAGTGGTGAGTAAATGATTTGAATATTCGTTTTATAATTATTTAAGTCATTTTGAGTACCAATTAAAGCTGATTTCTCATACACACACCAACAGTTGCATGATCATAAGTGCTTTGCACTCATTCACCGACTAGCACTTTCTTCACATGGAAAGTTGAGGTTCAGTAGGGCTAAGGAAGGCATACAGTAGCGCTGTGACTCTCAGGTTAAACCTGCACCATCATTTTTCAGATCAATGTTTGTTTTTCTTGGGTTTTCTTCTCCTCATGCACATCTCCCCTCTGCACACTTCTCTGTCCACTTTTTTCCTTTAGGAGGACGGCTGTGGATGGTGCCGTGGCTGTCATCCGGCAAAGTTGCTTTATTGCAGGTCGGGGGTCTGGGCTCTTCCTCAAGCCTTCAATCCATCATTTCCACAAGCTGAAAGCAAGAAATATAGATCTGGAAGGAACTGCCACTGGAAGCTCATAACCATAAATACTCCCACAATATTTATGTTGTTGCTTTTCTCATCAATTTAATTTTTTTTTTTAATCAGGAGACGGTTGAGGTTAGAGTGTTCTGTCAAGGAAGTATAGAATTTGGAACAATCTTTTACCTCCCAGATTTGTATCAACGCCTACTACACCATGATGGTAAAAATGAACTATGTCAAACAGATGGTCCTAGTATGAATAATTATTATAATAGCCAAAATTGAAGACTCTATATTACAACATGATGATGATGATGCTGGTCATGGTCTATGAAAACTCTGCTTTCTTTTGCAAGCCAGGTAACAAAAGTCATCCAAAAAAGTCAAAATACATATCAAAACTTTTTTAAGCTGTCAAGTTTCTGAAGACTTGCTTCAGAAACTTTATCATCACTGGAAGTTTATAGAAACATGGCGTTCCACACAATGCTCCTTTCAGTAAGCTATAGCAAGTCATGTAGATTTAAACCTCCGTTCTTTGGTCAAGGCTGCAACCAGAGCCTCGAACATGATTCACTGGGACTTGTCCATACAGCCCAACATAAGGAATGTTAATTTACAGTAATCCTTTGAAGCAAACAACTGATGGAAGTCAGCTCATTCGACATGCCGTGTCACACGTTTGACTCTGGGAATGAAACAAGGAATGCAGGTTGCCAGGTATGCACCAAAGAGAAGAACACGCACGGAAACATGGTCCAGCGTTAGGCAAAACTTCAATAAAATACCTTCTGCACATTTTTAAAAGCATTAGTCCGAGGCAAATTAAAAAGCAGAGTGCAATTAAAAGAAATCACTGTGTAAATGTTAGCATGTGGAAGTTTTCCTTTTCCTTTTGCTCATTTTTTCTTTTCTTTTTTTTTAATGTAAGGAAAAGCCCTGAGGCAGAGTTATGCAGCTGCCTATTATTACTGCATACATCTGGTTTTGATAAGACCCTATTACAATCAAAATCATAAAAAAGGTAATGTGGTCCTCTTGAACATTTAAATATAAGAAACACTATACATACAAAGTTCATCTGTTCGTGGCCCCTCTCAGCTCCATGAATGAAGAAAAGGAAGGGATCACTTTAAAGTCTATAACTTGGAGTAATTTGCACTTGGTGGAGCCTGACCATGTTACGACATTCTCTCTAAATGAACAAGATCTGTGAATATGATTATCGCATCTGCTTATGTTTTATCATAAAGAGAATTATGATGTTCAGTTATATAATATGATTTACATTAACTGTCTTTCTGTCAGCTTGTTTAATGTGTTTAATATCATGTACTAGATGCTCTTGTGCAAGCCATTTGTCCAGGGTTTTTAAAAAAAAATTGGCACACAACCCATTTTCCAGAGTTTCAAAATTCTGGTGAACCACCCACATAACAGAATTCAGAGGAAAACTTTAGGATCTCACAGGTGGAAAATTACATTTTATAAATAAAATATTATTATTATTATTATTTTACTATCTAAGTTTTTGGTCAATTGCATTATAATTGACAATCATTTCTCACAGTGCTTGTGAGATTTTTTTTATTTTAGCCTTGAGATTTAGGTTTGTTTATTTCTAGTTCTCAAGAAAAGTCTGTTCACTCTGCGGCCATATTTGCAACACCTCCGGGCAGCTATTTTGTACGGTGGCCAAGAGAGCTCACTGCGCTGCAAGAAAACATGCAAATATTAATAAAAAACAACAACATATATTCATGTTATAATGCTTGATCTGTAGATAAAGCGCTGTGGATTTGCATAAAATTACTTTAGTTGGAGCTTATTGCTGTTTCTAAACGACTCGCTACCGTGTCTGTTCACACAGGACTATGAATTGGCACCAAACGCACAATAACTGGAATTTAAAACTGTGAAGAAAAAAATTTATCAATAAACTGTTGGACAGATATACACTAGGATTTATGCGCTCGACATTTCTTCGCTTTGTGTCGTGAACTTTTAAATGCGCAGTTGTGCACCGTTGCGCACTGTCTGAGACTCCATGTTGCTTTAAGCACATCATTCTGCACCCGCTATGCGCATACGCCATACGCGCTTTGTGCCGCTGTTTTGAAGCGTAGTATCATGCTTCATGCGTGTCATATTATCATGGTTTTGCACACTGAAAGATTATTAAAAGCCTATCTATCTTGCCCAGCGCTTCTGTGTTGTACGTCAGCACGTAGGCTGTGAGCCTATGTTCTGACGCACAACCCAGAAGCACAGCGCTGTTTCACTAGCGCACTGAACTCATTTAGAGGCCCACACAGAAGAAAATGAATAGTTGAATAAAGTCGTTATTTTTGTCTGTTTGTTGCACACAAAAAGTATTCTCGTCGCTTGATAAACTTATGGTTGAGCCACTGTAGTCACTTGGGTTATTTTAAACACAATGATTGGCTCTTTTATTTAGAAGGACTTATTCTGCCATATTGCGTGTTGCACTTTCTCAAAACTTTACAAATTTATAGATCTAACTTATGTCTAAAACAGTATGCTAAACGTTTTAAAAATATCCTCCATAACCCTATGGTTGACAACCTCTGAGTTTAGCCAACTAAAGAGACTATGTTTTGTGTGAGAAAAATGAGGCTGTCCTTAAACTTAAACTGAGGAATAGGATCATCAATATACTGATGTGCAACATTAATATTATTTCAATTCATGGAGAGAAGTTTGCTCTGCACATTTTACTGCTGAAAGGTCCCTTCATCTAAATGTGTTTGGATAGCAGGTTTCATCTGTATAACCTGGCAAATAGTTTCATCTTTGGCAATTGCTTAGCATTTCCTGACAGGTTGATTTGACAGCTGTGGCTCCGTTTTGGAGGGACCATGGACTGTCGGGTTTCCACTAACCAAGAGATGAAATCGTCTGTCCAGACCTACTTTCCCCAGCATTAAAAATGAATATTTCTCTACGGTTAGAAGGGCAAAGTCTAGGTTTTGTGAATGTTTCATTGGCAGGACATGTATTTCCTCTATAGATTCATTATTCAGAGACCCCCCTCCTGTGAGGTGGATGTGGATTCTCTGCAACTCAACACTTCAACAAAGCTCACAATGCTATTCAAGAGTTCCAGCTGAGAAAATATATTAGATGCTCAATGTGTAAAAGGTGCCATGTTAAATTATGAAAGCTGGTTGTCAAGCAGGATGGATAAAACATGCAAAATTTCCAGTATGTCTATTTAAGCTTGCTGAAGGGGGGTCTTGTATGAAAGGTGAAGATGAAATGCTGTATTTGCTGTGTAAAAATCCTCAAGTGACTCCTATTGCAAATGTTGATGCAATTGCTTGGTAAAGGACAGTTCACCCAAAATTGAAAAACTCTGTCATCATTTACTCGTGTCATGTCAAACCTATATTCTCGACTTACTTTCTTCTGAACAAAAAGAAGATATTGTGAAGAACAGTGGATGGTCCAAACAACACTGACTGGACCAATTGGCTTTTAATTGCATGTGTAAAAAATAAAAATAAAATAAAAATATTTTTCTCTAAAAACATTCTTTTGTGTTCCAAAGAAGTAAAAAAATCATACAGGTTTTAGGATGGATCAACTGCTAATCATTTTACAGACAATTTAAGTTAGCTGGTTATATATTCAGAATATAGAATCATATTTTAGATAGAATAAAAGAGTGTCATGGCAAACATAAAAAAAAAAAAATGTTAACTCTTAAAAAAAAAGCACATTAAAGGTACAATATGCAAGAATTTTTTGCCGCTAGAGGGCGCTACATTCCAAACAACAACAACGGCGTAGCTTGATGATGATGTGAGGGAGCGTGGAATGATGGGAACTGTCGTTTTAAACTCCACCGTGGATGTAAATCAGTCAGACGGGAATCGAAAAATCATGTTCATGGATGAGGCTAAGTTCTATTTTCATAATGACATGCTTTTTGTGGCGAGGGGGGCGTGGTTCAGCGCGGTCTGTAATGGGAGAGAGAAGAGACGAGCGGGACGCAAGTAGGTCAAGTGCAAATGACGAACACCTGTGTCTTATTGCTGTGATCCGCGTGGAGAGACCGCTTATAAGCCGCGCGCTGGAACGAGAGAGAGACTGAAGAGAAAATTGGACGCAGAGAAAGAAAACCGGTGGATCCGAGCTCTCATTTTTTAACTGTTTTGTGCGTCGCGGTTGCCACGGTGAATGCGCGTTGTGCACGACTTTTGTTTGTTTTGCTTTATTTTAATAAAGTACGAGTCCCAGTCACGCCGACCCGTCTTCTTCCTTCCTGACTCTTGAACCTCATCACACTTTTATTTCATTAAAATGAATTAACCGCAAGAAAAGTAAGGTTTAATACTAAATTGGTTATCATAGATGTTACTGTATGTCGAATTCATTGTTGTGATAACGCTGCGCAGTTTTACGTGTTCTAAACAATTGTTGTAAAAGTACATTCGAACATACCCACATCATTTGCCAAAATACTGATTAATCTTTATGTATAACACATGCTATATTTATTTACATGGCCATAAACACCAGACGTGATAAACAATGTCAATAAACTAAACACAAACCTAAAGCAATAATACTTCCCTTACATAAACATAACTATTACCGAATGCTACATTTGGAAAATATAAAATTAAGCATGCTTTGTCGACAGAACCAGCTGCAATCGGTAAAGAATAATTGTGTTCCATAACGACTGCAAGAAACAAGCTAACGTTTGTTGCTTGATAGACGCTACAACTACAACTTCCGCATTTGTCCAGGACTCCACGCAGTACGAGCGGAAACCGAGGGTAACGCGGATATGACGCAATTGACTGGCGACTCCCAGCTCCCCCCTGCTCTAACGCCCCGTTTCCTTGGTTAAAATCGCAATTTTCTCACGATTTAAAAATAGTTGGAAACATTTGGGATATTGTAAGTAATCAACTTAACAAAATATATAACACTGGCCTTGATATTATGGGATATTTTAATGCAAAATTCTTACATATTGTACCTTTAATGCATTACTGATGCTTGGCTTTGCAATAATGAGAAATCCTGAAAAATATCACAGTCTGAGGAGGTTACATATTTTGCTATCCATTTTATTTTCTTGTACACTGGACAGGTCTTCAATAAGGGGAAATTGTCTAATTCAGCTCTTATTATGGCTTGTGTCTAAGTGAAGAATCCTTTTGGGAGAGATATGAAACACCTCAAGTGCATTTTCACTTGACAAATGGACATTTTTACAGCACTGACCGTCAGTAACCCAGCAGGCATGTCAGACAGCTAAATATAACCGTTCCAATCAAAATCACCAGGCAGTCCTTTCTGGTTTGGTCTCTGAGATTAATTAACCAGCGCAGGACACAGTCTGTGCAAATTACAGAGCAATGTACGCTACAGTAGGAGGTTGGATATACTATACAGTATACACATGGAGGCCATAATGCACTGCTAATGCAAACATCAAGGTTACCTGTCTGGCTCTCCTATTTAATCTTATTCACTCTTTCTGGGGCCTAACCCGAACTTCAGCCTACCTACCTGTAAGCATCATTCATTCATGTGGCTATGATTTGGTCTGCCAGCAACCAGTGGTGTATGAATTCCTGACCCAGTCTATGCCACTTTTTATTTTCCCAACACTCTTTGAATAACCACATCTTTAATAAAATAAAAGGTTGGGGGAATGTGATATGGTGGCCCCATGGTCATTAAAGAGGGCTAATCGGGTCTAAACAGGTCATATTCTGTGGCTGAGGCCAAACCGGTCCTATACAATAATGAGCCAGACTCCTCAGCACCACATCAAACCAAAAACACACCACCTTCTCTACCAGATTATTCTGCAACAGCAGCAGGCGTGTTTTTAATGGACGTGGCACACAATGTTACACACATTATCATAACATTGTCAAATCGACGTGCTTTAGCAGTGACATTCACTCAGGGCCTCATTCATATCTTTAATCAGGATTTATATGCACATAAAATGGGTTTGAATTAAACAAAATCCTCATACAAATTGTCAAACATCCGTCAATTATAAAACAAGGAAAGCAGTTCCACATTTCCTCCTTACTTAGAAGCAAAAACCTTTTTTTTTTTTTTTATTGTTAGAGGTTGAGCTCCCGTTAAATTGTTTCATTGCTACACTAAGGACGCCCTTTGACTCGGAGTAGAAGACATCATTCGCTTACAAGGTCTCGCAATGAAAGCCATGCACGCTGCAATAAGCCCTGCTTTGTTTCCAATACATCCATGGTAAAACATTTATTAGTCTAATTACAGCAGGCTCCCGTTGAATTTTCTTCCTGTGTTACAGATGCGTTGGCGGAGTTCCCATGTCCTGTCACAATATCGTTTTATTCAGCACCGTGCAACTGGGAAGAAACTTTGGCGGGATGTGGTTTAACTAACAAAAGTCTCAAATGGCCTTCCGCACCTTTTTTGCTTTATAAGTGTTAGTGCGTCACTTGTTGGCGCGGGAAGTTTTGCTTTGTATTTATTGGACGTTATGCTAATCTTTGGGGAGCTAGTTAATGAGGAATAGGATTAAGAATGAACACATTTTGTATAATGACTTTGCCGTTTGAGTAGTCTGAGACTAAACTGGTTTGTTGTAGCTTTAACCAGTGTGTGGTGTGAAGGAAAGCTGTCCTCAACATGTCATCTGCCTCAGTGCAACTGTCTTTGTGTGTGGGCACTATTCTCTTTTAAACTAGGGTCTATATAATCCTGTTTTGATTGGAGCTTATGTCTCCCCTGCAGAGACTGGTGCCTCGTAGCCGCTCTCTCAGACAGGGAGGCCCCCGAGCGGAGGGCCATCCCCCGAAAACAGTCTCTTTAAGCAGCATGGTAGATCTCGGCTTCATGCCATGCCTTGCGCCTAGACTCATACCTATTCTACAAGACAGCTCAGACCACAAACAGATAGCATAGGATGTGACCGTAAGCTACATTTGATCTCTCCAATTAATCTTTCTTTCTATCTGTACAGAATTATAACTCAAATTATATACATTTTTCACAGTCGCATAAGCTTTTATACATTTTACAGGGTTTTTTTTCTGCTGATAATAATAAAAAAATCTCACTGGGTTCTGAGACAATAGGTACCAGAATTTACACATATTATATTAGTGTTTTGTATTTTTCTGTGCATCGTTCTGAAAGTTGTGACAAGTTAAGTGAGTGAGTCACTGATTAATTCATTTAACGGATTTGTTCAAAAACACTGATTCATTCAGGAATGAAACAAGTGACTTGTCTTTTTGAGTGAGTCATTGATTAATTCACTCAACCTATTCGTTCAAAAACACTGATTCATTCAGGAGCAGTTAAATTCAGCTGTGGCTTCCTTTAAAACCATTTTCATTTGCGAAGGAAAATCAGAAACATTTTATTGTGTATACACAAAAATTACACATAATATTTTGTCTGAAATGTCATTTTACACATGAACTGGTAATGGTCTAAATATCTGTAATGGTAATGTAATGGTCATATCTCGTAACGTGCGATCACCTGTGATGTGTGATTATTTTAAAATATCAAATATTCCAAATAGAAACAAAACACGAATTGCAGTGTCAGTCTGATGTCATAGCAGAGCGTTTTTTAACTTTATATTATCTAGTCCTACAAAAAGGAGCTACCTTATTTTTCAGTGCAGAAGTAAGCTACCTCCTGCAAATGTGCGTGATTTCGGATTTATTAACCTCTATAGGTAAACAACTTGAATAACAAAT
This sequence comes from Squalius cephalus, assembly GCF_949319135.1. Taxonomy (NCBI): domain Eukaryota; kingdom Metazoa; phylum Chordata; class Actinopteri; order Cypriniformes; family Leuciscidae; genus Squalius; species Squalius cephalus. Next base: position 9,845,300 of record NC_137136.1, on the reverse strand, counting down.
TGCAGTAAAACCAGTTGTGTTTATGATTATTATATTAAAATAATATGACAACAAATACCGGTTTGCTACTTCGAGCAGCATAACGGACCATTTTTGTTCAGTTAAAACAATTGAAAGAAAAATATGTTCTAAGACTATTTTGCAAATGTTCCCAATCAGTTATGAAAAGTTTTTTTAAATGTTTTAAAAACAAATTTTCTTGGTAATGTGAACATTAGAGAAAACATTAAAGGGACACTTCACCCATTTGCATTAAGCTTTGTATTGTTAGAAACCCAGTCATATATTATAATGATCGTGGATTTTTCCTTTATTTTTCCCTGAGATGGGAGAAATAAGGATTTAAGTGTTTTACTTCCTGCTTATTCTGACGTAAAAATCGTCATTTTGCGTCATAATAAGCAGGAAGTCACATTTCATTGAAAAGTGTAGAGACTACAAACACTAGCTCCTCATTATTCCAGGGGGCGCTCATGCTCACGCTACAGGCCTATCACAGATCAGTGGGTGGGACTTTACTCTCTGAAACTGAAAGCAATATCCTCCATCTTGTTTGAAGCTAAGCTAACAGGCGCTGTGGAGACAGATGTAAAGTTATGACAATAGCGGAGGGTAACGTTACTCAATATGATGTAGAAGAAGAGGATTTCGGAAGTCTGATGCTCGAATCAGGTGTTTGTGGCTATCAAGCCGCATTATAGCGAAGAGCAGCCGAGGCAGAAGACCTGCCTGCCGCGGACGAGGAGCCCGGACCGGCTCGAGTTAGGGCGGACTGGTGGCGCCGGTGATCTCACTACGAACCGCTATGAACACAGAGATAGAGTCCGTCTGCGGCAAAGAATTTCAACAATGACAATTTCTCATGCAAGAAATCTCTGAATCAGACGAGCACACGGGCGTTTGTGTTGTGAATCAGACGAGCACACGGGCGTTTGTGTTGTGAATCAGACGAGCACACGGACGTTTGTGTTGTGAATCAGACGAGGACACGGACGTGTGTGTTGTGAATCAGACGAGGACACGGACGTGTGTGTTGTGAATCAGACGAGCACACGGACGTTTGTGTTGTGAATCAGACGAGGACACGGACGTGTGTGTTGTGAATCAGACGAGGACACGGGCGTTTGTGTTGTGAATCAGACGAGGACACGGGCGTTTGTGTTGTGAATCAGACGAGGACACGGGTGTTTGTGTTGTGAACCATCCTAGTTTCGCACCGCATCTGACTGAACATCCAGGTAACGTTACCATGCATGCAATAATTCACCACTTCGAAAGAAATACAAATGAGGAGTAATTCACTATTGAGTTCGCCAACTAACTAACGTTAGATATTTTGTGTGAAATGAATTTCAAGCTCCGGTCCGGTGGTAGCTAGCCTTATAGACGGAAGAGTGATTCATGCTGTTCTGGATTAGTGGGAGTGGCTTGCGCAGCTGTGCAATGTGGTGCATTGTGGGAGTTGTTGTCTTTCATACAAATGCGTCCTGAAGTTTCTTTCTTTCTTTCCTCGGTCAAGAAGGCACCAAATTCAAAATTTATTTTACATTTCGACTACATATATGACCCACTTTCAATAAAGATCAATGTTCCCATGGGTGAAGTGTCCCTTTAAGGGAATGGTTTATCTATTTGTTCATTTTATAACCTTGCCAGAACGTTAGCCAAAGTTCTAAGAATGTGTCCTGTTAGCTAGGCTGACACCTAAGTTCAGGTGCTGCCTTATATATATATATATATACACACTCACCTAAAGGATTATTAGGAACACCTGTTCAATTTCTCATTAATGCAATTATCTAATCAACCAATCACATGGCAGTTGCTTCAATGCTTTTAGGGGTGTGGTCCTGGTCAAGACAATCTCCTGAACTCCAAACTGAATGTCAGAATGGGAAAGAAAGGTGATTTAAGCAATTTTGAGCGTGGCATGGTTGTTGGTGCCAGACGGGCCTGTCTGAGTATTTCACAATCTGCTAAATTACTGGGATTTTCACGCACAACCATTTCTAGGCAGTCCTGTGGGCGAAAATGCCTTGTTGATGCTAGAGGTCAGAGGAGAATGGGCAGACTGATTCAAGCTGATAGAAGAGCAACTTTGCCTGAAATAACCACTCGTTACAACCGAGGTATGCAGCAAAGCATTTGTGAAGCCACAACACGCACAACCTTGAGGCGGATGGGCTACAACAGCAGAAGACCCCACCGGGTACCACTCATCTCCACTACAAATAGGAAAAAGAGGCTACAATTTGCACGAGCTCACCAAAATTGGACAGTTGAAGACTGGAAAAATGTTGCCTGGTCTGATGAGTCTCGATTTCTGTTGAGACATTCAGATGGTAGAGTCAGAATTTGGCGTAAACAGAATGAGAACATGGATCCATCATGCCTTGTAACCACTGTGCAGGCTGGTGGTGGTGGTGTAATGGTGTGGGGGATGTTTTCTTGGCACACTTTAGGCCCCTTAGTGCCAATTAGGCATCGTTTAAATGCCACGGCCTACCTGAGCATTGTTTCTGACCATGTCCATCCCTTTATGACCACCATGTACCCATCCTCTGATGGCTACTTCCAGCAGGATAATGCACCATGTCACAAAGCTCGAATCATTTCAAATTGGTTTCTTGAACATGACAATGAGTTCACTGTACTAAAATGGCCCCCACAGTCACCAGATCTCAACCCAATAGAGCATCTTTGGGATGTGGTGGAATGGGAGCTTCGTGCCCTGGATGTGCATCCCACAAATCTCCATCAACTGCAAGATGCTATCCTATCAATATGGGCCAACATTTCTAAAGAATGCTTTCAGCACCTTGTTGAATCAATGCCACGTAGAATTAAGGCAGTTCTGAAGGCGAAAGGGGGTCAAACACAGTATTAGTATGGTGTTCCTAATAATCCTTTAGGTGAGTGTATATATATATATATATATATATATATATATATATATATATTTATCTTGCCTAGTTGAATCTCGTATAACTTAAAAATGAAGTTGAAATTGAATAAATTATTTTGATTAGTTAAACTATTGGAAAGGCACATGTTGTCATGACTTTTTTGTCATAACCCTTTGGTGGCGAATTTCTTTAGAAAATGTAAAATTTTGTTCAGTTCACAAGAAGTAAAAAACAAGAAAATGAAATATGTCTACTGGCTGAAGCTGGTAGACAGACGTACACATAGGCAAATATGCAGAAAATACATGGGAGGTTGTGTTAAGCTTACAAACATTCTGTGAAAAGGTTAAAGGCTAAACACATACTGTAGTAAAAGGTTTGGAATTAAAGGCTTGCACAGAACACTAGCCATTCATTTAGAGGCCGGTGATAGCATGTATTCAGTTGGTATTCCCCTCCGACAAACTGCCTGTCATTGCTTCAGACACGTAAATGAGAGGAGAGCGTAATGAACGTGTAATGTGGGGATAAATAGCAGACTGATGAAGAAAACAGATCACTTATAAACTCACCTGGACTCTGATTTTCTATTTTAGTCAGCCACATAAATGCCACACAGCTGAATGATTTTTATGACACTTCTCAGGAGCTGAAAAATGATTAACTGTATTTGTAAGCGTCTATCCTCCATGCATCACCAAAGAGATAAACTGCTTAATTCACACTAGAGAATCTTATTTGTAGAACATTGTGCCTTTCTGTCACTCAAATGGTTTCTGTTAGCGCTTTCTGTTTGCAATTTCCACCTCTGTACCTCACTGGGTATTCAGGAACTGAAATAGATTTTTAAAAAAAAACAACAAAAAAAGTCTGATGTGAGGCTTTTAAACAATGTTATAGAAGCCACTTTTACTTTTTCTGTGTGTTTAATTGAGTGATTGTATATGCCTTGTAAATAAATGCAAATACAATTAGCTTTATTTAAAGTAAAACATTAACATACCTAAATAAATAAGCTTTTATTGGTTCATTTTGCAAACTGAGTATTTTAAAAAATGAATTATAAAAAAGACAGTAAACCTTACATTAACAGTAATCATTTTTGGCCACGTTATAAAAATCTTGGTGCAGAAAATGACTGCACGTGAGTTTGACTAAGTGCAATGGTGGATATAGGTTGTGAATAAAATGTCAAATGTGCTTAACATTCATTTTAAAATATCTTTGAAAAGATCTTATTTGTTCCATAATATAAGTGAGAGTATATAATGACGGAATTTACATTTTTAGGTGAACTATTACAATATAGCCTACTTAACACACAAATATAAAAGTCGGATAATTAAATTTTATGGATAATTATGTAAGGAATAATAGACAACGGGCCGTTGAATTATTAGAGAAATAATGCACACCGAGGTGTATTTATCAATAATTCAATGGCCCGGAGTCAATTATTCGCTTGTACTATGTTTACCAAACCTCAAAACATTGTTCAGATGATGTATTTCAAGGGATTTGTCAGTTTTTTGTCCACTCTTCATCCAGTTGTCCAGTTTTCATACAACACTCTTGTATCAAGTCTTGCGCTTCTAATCCCAAGCCTCCGTTGCTAATCCAAAACGTCATTTTAGAGCTAGTAATGGAGGCTTCAGCCACAGCAGAAAGAAAGAGAGAGAGAGAGAGTCAGAGAGAGAGAGAGAGAGAGATAGAGAGAGATTAAGTGTATGTGAATTAGGTATACCTGAGTCTGTGCGTCTCTCAACACTGTCCGTCTCTACTAATAGCGAAACTGTTTAGTGTTTATCTGCTCCAAGAACGGCGCCGTTATTACCTCGCTAGTGAGAAATGTCATGTAGCTTTTAAGTTGTTAAACTATTTTACTGAGAAAATCGTCAGAACAGTGATGACAACACGTTTCTGTGCGAGTGTGTGTACGTATTCTCTGTGTGTGCGTTTGAGTGGGAGAGAGAGTATATGCTGTCTGTACTAAAATGTAATTTTGTGGTAAAAACAATGGAAACAATTTGTCTTGTTTACAGTTTTTTTTTTTTTGCTTGGTCAGTGTCATTATTCTTTTGATGTTGTAGGCTGTAAGGACCTTTGAAATAACTGAAATCATTTGGGGAATTGATATGGAACTGAAATGCGGTTCCCTTATTAAATAATTGCACACCTTAGAACGTTTGTCAACCAATCAGATTGAAGCATTTAACAGCCCCGTAGTATAAAACAATATGTGACCGTGGACAACAAAACCAGTCACATGGGTCGATTTTGTAAAATTGAGATTTATACATCATCTGAAAGCTGAATAAATAAGCTTTCCATTGATGTATGGATTTGTTAGAATAGGACAATATTTGGCCGAGATACAACTATTTGAAAATCTGAGGGTGCAAAAAAATCAAAACATTGAGAAAATCTCCTTTAAAGTTGTCCATTTATGTTCACGATTGTGCTGCATCCACTCACAAAAATAAATGTTTTATATATTTATGGTAGGAAATGTACAAAATATCTTCATGGAACATGATCTTTACTTAATATCCTAATGATTTTTGGCATAAAAGAAAAATCGATAATTTTGACCCATACAATGTATTGTTGGCTATTGCCACAAATATACCCGTGCTACTTGTGACTGGTTTTGTGCTCCAGGGTCACAGATAATGATTTAAACTCATTTTTTAGCATTAAAATGTACAGAACATTGACAAAGTATCCACGCACCATTTAGAAGCAAGCACAGAATGGCCTGGCAGAAGCCGAGTTGAGTGTTAGACTGAAACTCCAGGTGTTATGGCACCAGAGAAGTGTGAAAACAGCAGAGACCGTAGACAGAAGCATAGTGTGGCCACCCCATTCAGCACAAAAATCTTTCAATAATACATCTAATAAAACCAGCATTCTTTTTAAACTCTACGCGAGCAGTACTTTGTGTTTCCTTTTGTAATCTGTGGTTATGTTAAGGGTGATTTTTATCAGAGACCACCTATAAGTGTGAGTGTGTGAGGGAGGTGTGATTTAGCTAACTACTCACCTCAAAGAATTGCTATGTGGAAAAAATATTCAGGATTTACACCTCAAGCTACCTCCTGTACACGGTTTCACCTCTATAAAAACCTTCGCTGCATGTTAGCATTGTTATGTCCAGGGGTTAAATTAGGCCGGAACAATCCGTAACAGCATTCCGGCACCTTTGAATCAAAATAGAAAACAATAATCAGACATTTATTTAATCCGACACTTTCTGTATGCTCCAGGCCAGTTTTTGTATGATCCAGTACACATATTCCTCAAAAAAAAACATTATAAAGTTTATTACATAAAGCATTATGCAATATTAATTTAGCAATATTACATGAAGCAATGTAATTTCTTGCCACTCCAAAATTCCAATTTAATTCCCTGTTACTTCCCTCTTTTTTCAAAGCAAAGTAATATCCCCCATTCCTCACAGTTATTTGTGTCAGCAATGGGATTGATATCGCCCTTTTGGGTCCTTACTGGTAATTCTATAGGCAGCAGTCTTTCTATTATGGTTTAATAAGGGCTGTTTTGTATTAATCCTCCCTTGAAACCGCTAGCTAATGTAGCTACTAGACCCCTATAAAATTCAATAAATGGAGAGCTGTTGCCAAACAAAAAAGGAGAACGCAGAATCATGATGGAGGTTTTAATTTCGTCCACAGCAACAGGCACGGAAGCTTGGCCAAAAGTGACTTTTGTCTCCACATACCGCTGTCTGGCCATAAAGGGAGCTCAGAGCTCTAGCTAATGTCTTTTAAATATACGCAACTGTACTCAGCGGCACTGATAAAGAACATATGTTAAAGATCCTTCTGGTAAGACCTGAACTGGAGTCCAGAGGAAGGTGGTGATGGTGCGGTCGACTCACGGTTTTGACCTCTCATGTGATTACGAGACCTCAAGGCCTCAACGGAAGACGTGAGGTCTTGTGCGGTTGTCTGACTGAAATAAAACAGCTGACTTAGTGTGGCGGTGCAGTGGTCATTTGCAAGGAAACTAGCCATGGCAAGGGAAAAGGTGCTAAGAATAATATCGTATGCCCCATAATAATACCGTACCCCATGCCAGACCTGCCAAGAAGTCTCTCTCCAATGGGAATCACATCGAGCCCATATCCACCGCTGCACCTGCCATAATGAAATCAAGATGACCAGGCTCAAAAATGAGGCCGTAAATATTATTTTACTCCCTCTTGACTTCAAGGCTGAAAGTGAGCATGAAGAGGGCCAGGCGTTTAAATTGATACAAACATAAAAGAGGATTTGTCTAATTGTGATAAACCCCTGTAATGCATTAAATGACATAATTCTCACATGCTGTATTCAGATAGAGTTTCATTAAAACCACTCGACTGAGCTGTATGTTTCCCTACAGTGACAGACCATTATTGACTGAATACAATAGTGCCTCTACTTTGCACCTCTAAAAAACAACATCATTATACTTCACATTACAGAAATTACATCACCCACCCACAGGACTACTAAATTCTTGAGGTCCCATTCACACCCACTGTGATGGATATTTAGTAAGAGACCATTACCATTATGAGAGAGAGAGAGAGAGAGAGAGAGAGAGAGAGAGAGAGAGAGAGAGAGAGAGAGAGAGAGAGAGAGAGAGAGAGAGAGAGATTAGTGCAGTAATCAATTTCTTTTCATTGATTGATTTATTCAAACATGTTTTTTTTTTGGTTCAGTATGAGCACGCATTTCCCAAAAGGACTGGGAGTCTGGATATTATTTGCATAAAAAAAAACTTATTCTCTCTCTCTCTCTCTCTCTGATTTTAATTTTGTATGTTTGCATTGATGATAGTACACATATGGTAAAGTTGTAGGATACACTATACACCAGCAGACACTTTTGTCCTGTAACATCGGAGCATATATATCCACCCAGTATCTCTCGCCAAAAAAAAAGTCATTTTCAGCGAGAGGGCTAATGATCCCAGATTTCCTTTGCCTCGGTGGGCAACCAATGCCCCATTACACAGTTAGCCTATTGAAAAGAGCAAATTATTTCAACATTTATTGTCCCGGGTATAGTCATTAATCCGGCGATGCCATGTCATAACTTCCATCTCCGGCATCTGCTTTGGAACAAACGTGTCATTCAGGCAGAAAACGTTCTGTACATGACAGAATGATGAGAGGGAAATGGCACGGCGCGGGAATGAGGACCACTAGCACTCAGGCCTCACAAACAGCATTTCCTGTTTGTGGTTCCACTTGCTCAGTCTTTGAAGTGTGCCGTAATAATAGAACCAAATGGAGCTAATGAAAACGCACTCCGTCAGATTAAAAGGAAGCCTTAGACTCAACTAGACCAGAAGCTCATACCACAGGCAAACACACACACACACCAGGAACATACAGACATCCTCACTATGATACTCTGCCTTTAAGGCGCTGCCACGTAGTTTACAGAAGTGGTTTTATGATGAAAAGAGAATCGCAATATGGCAAGAGGAAATGGGCAACACAAACTTCTGATGTGTGGACCGGCATTAGAGACCATAACATTAGCATGTGCAGTGTGTCCTGGATTACTTCACCCAAAAATAAACATTCTGTCATCATTTACTCACCCATATGTCGCTCCAAACATGGCTTTCTTCTGTGGAACACAAAAGGATACAGTTGATAGCAAGTGGAACTTTCAAACTTCAAAAAGGATGCAAAAGTGTCATAGAAAACATGACCAAACTGCTTGTATGCTATATTTCCACTGAATTCATATAGCCTAATAGTTTTGCGTCAGGAACAAAGTGATTTTATCACATACTCAGAATTAGTAACTGTTTTGAAACAATGTAAGACAGCATGTAAAACTATGTGGAAAAAGTAGGGTACAATGGGACTCAAGGCACTGCCTAAGAAAAATGATTTTCACTACTCCCATAGTGTATAATTTCAGAAAAAAATATATATGTTTTTATTGAACATTGATAGAGCAACAGATTTTGTGTGAAAATAAATCATATAAGTGGTTTGTTTGGCACAACATATTAAAACAAATACTTCAGCTAAAATAAAATGTTTTTATTAATGTCTAAATTAGCCTAATACTTGTTCGAAACAATCACTTCAGCAAAGTTTGTTCTATTTTCTATTTATTTTGATAAATAAAATAATTCATTTTTGTTCAATTAATAAATATGCTGTCATTAAAATGTTCATTTTAAAAATACAGAAACAAAATTATTTTAAAAAGTAAAGATTCTGAAAGCATTGAATGAGATCCCATAATAATTTATCAACAAATGGAAAACTCAGCCGGCTTTGTATTATCATGTTAATTATTGTGCCTTTAGCCCCAACAGCAGGGGAGCCAAATACCCCAAATACCATACTTTTACATATTTTTCTGTTATTGAAAAACTTGCTTTAATTAATTTAATTGAAAATCATTAACAAGACCTTTGTCTCAAAACATTCAATCGATTCTCATTTGCGAAATAAATCTACAACATTTAAAGTCCCCCTGTGGTCATCAAGCTTTTAATGTTCAAGCTTTTAATCAAGCTTTCAAAATTAAGCTTTTAATGTTATATGTCTATGTGGTGTTTTTAATATGCTTTAAGACAAACCATGTGCAAAAACACCATTGCTGAGTATTTTTTCCTTAAAACTGCAGTGAACCAAAGACAGTCTCAAAAACGCAGTTTGAAATCGCTAGTGTTTCTGACATCACAAACTACCTTGTAACCAATCAAGCTGGTGTGAGTGAGTGGAGGCGGGGCTAATTTGCATATTCATAGAACAGCGTACTAAATGAGGCAAGGGTGTAGAGTTACATTCAAGTTATTTTTCCAAGGAAAAAACATTTAAATATGTCATTTTGGTGATCAAAGATAAGTTTTAACAGATACAGTTATTCACTACAGGGGGACTTAAAAAACAAAAACATTATTTTTTTTGCGATTGTGTTGAGTCTAGGGTCAGCCAAATTTCCATGTTCATCATCAAAAGCGTTTGTTAAGAAAAGTGCTGATCTGATTTATTTTTTATTTTATTTTTTTGCCATCTAATGGATTAAAAGAGAATAAAGTAAAATGCACCTTTACCGCCGTTGTACCTTATTCAGTAAACACAACTACAAGCTATGTATACTTAGAAGACTTAATTATACTTTTAAGTAGATCTCGAGTACTCAAAAGAGTAAGACTGAGTACAAATATAGGCCTTATGCTCCAGAGAAACAAGTGCACAGCCATCTTTAGCATTTTGTCTTTGAACTTCCGTTTTTGAGGTAAGTTAAAGTTAACGTTAGCTCTGTTATTTCAATGGCATTTAGCTAACTAAAGTTATCATGAGCATTGTAATGTTTGAAGCGGATGCCATAACAAATGTCAGTAGACCGGGAAGATTTTTAAAACCAGAGGTTCATTCATATTATCCGTGAAATCTTACCTTCACGCTGAGGAAATAGGCCTACAAACTAAAGACAGAACACAACGAGCGTCGAACGACGCGCTGAAAGGGGGCGGGGCTACATGACTTTTCTGTCAGTTCATCATGTAAACAAAGTGTAATTTTAAATATATTTCTGAGAAGTAGGCCTGCATAGTGGATATTTCTGATATTTCTGAGAAGTACATAAAAAGTAGACTGAAAGAATACTTTCTTTTTTTAGTTTAAAAGAAGTTTAGTAATAACACTTGAAAAAAAAATTGTTGTATGGGTTGATAGGATTTCAGTTTTGGGATTAACTATAGAGGTAAAGAAAGACACATAATTTACATTATAATGTTGTACTACACACAGCGGCAGATTTTTATATAGCAAAAAAATATGTAGCTAGACTAGCTTTTTATTGTTTTTTGGTGGTAGCCTAAACACTTCTTTCTTGACTGTAAGTTTCCAGTTCGGTTTGGTGATGGTGTGGCCCCCGAGGTGACATCTGTGAGGAGTTCATTAACTTGTAACCCACAGCAGATGGGTGTTTATACAGTAAGTTTACATATACATTGACTACATGGAGAGTTTATAGACCCCATTCCTACTTCAAAGAAGGCCCAAATTGCACTGGTTTTAAAGCATGGGTTTTTGCTGTTCTTGTTTTTTTGTCTGATCCAATCAACAGTTTTGTTAAGGTGTCTTTCAACATAATAATGAGGATAACGCATAAAATTGTGAAATGCAAACAGTAATTGTGGAAAGATACTTCACACTTTCCCTCAGGCATCAGCCATTTCCCCCTCCCACTTAAATAAAATTCTAATTTAATGTAATGTTGAGTATATGACTCTACACATCAATAATGAGCATTCAATTTAGTTTTTTTTTTTTAATTATTTAATAAAAAGTTCATTTTATTAATAAATGATCTTCTAGTTTTCATTTAAATTTTGTAATGTTTGCATTCTAAAGTTAGTTTGAGACTAATACTGTATACAGTCGAAACCAAAATTTATTCAGACACCTTCAACATTTCTCACATTATCACAGTTTATTCGCTATAGTTTAGAAAATGGTAATAAAATATGACAAGAACTCAAGAGGTATCAAATCAGTAGATTTTTCACTGGTTTTGACCATCCTTCTGTTAGACTGTCTCACAAATGAATTAGGTTGAATGGCTGTCAGCTGTTAAATTTAAGTACACAATTAGATAATACCAATTTAGGTTAACCAATTACCAAGAAATGCTTCATTTTGTTCATTCTGTGGTGTAAAAAGGTTGCATTAGCAATTAAAGAAAAAACACTTTAGGTCAAAGTGTCTGAATAATTTTTAAATACATTTTACTGGTAGTCTACTGTATGAAGAATTTAATATGTCACAGTTTAGCTATCCTCACTTACATAAATTAACTATAGTGTCCTGCACCCACTAGTAAAAAGATACATAAAAAAATGATATCTGGTTTCTGAATAATTTTTGGTTTGACTGTATATGCTTATTCTTATCGTCTGGAAATAATTTGTAGGTTCACAGGTAGGCTACATTAGAATCTGGACGTCTGCTGTCCGACTCTTAGTACATGATAAATGGACTCCGTTTGGAAGATCAGGCTTGTTTTTTGTGTGTGTGTTTTTTTCCCCAGAGGCAACGATTATACAGCACACAGCACTAGGTTAATCGTCCGTGACTCAAATGAAACCCTTTTGGACCTACCTGAAGAAAATGTTTATTCATTTTCTTTCTGAGAGGTTGTTTGAAGTGGTTGCAGTGCCTGTAGCGACGGATGGAGTGATGCCATTTGCACCTGTCAGAAAGACTTAGGGCCTACAGCTGCTCTGAATGATGTCACATTCCAATAAGGGCCCTATTCTCTGCTGCCAATTGGCCATATCTGTTGGTGTGCTGTGAAATGACAAATGTTACGTAATAGAGCTTCAGGACTCGACGGGAAGGTTGGCGAGGTTCTGAAAGTATACAACGGCACCAAGTGCAACATGAACTGCGTTTTAATAGCACACAATATACACATTATCAATCAGTTGACGATATACTTCAGCTGCTGCAGGATGTGTGATCAACATAAAGTACAAGATGTTAAACCAGGTTTACACAGTGATTTTCTGAGGAACATTTACCAGCAAATCGGACACAATCGGTTTCCACTGTTGGAGATATTTTGTATTGTTATAAGTGGTTGAAAGAATACTTCAGCACTGAGGAGTATCAGGTACAGAGACATCATTTTCACCAAACATAAAAATAATAACAATAATAATAAAAAAAAGAATCAATAAATAAATCAATTATATACCATATAAATGTAATAGCTATGTGAAGGCTATGTTTTTTATTTAGCTTTTTTGTTCTTTTTAAATTCATTTAACTGTAGCTGGTATTATAACCCTTTACACATTTAAACGCTGAAGTGTCAATACTGAAAATACAGTAAGGTTTTTTTTATATTTATCATCAATGTTACCTTTATTAGATAAACTCACCGACTATGTACACATGAGTTTGTGGCCATGCTAGTTGAACAACTAAGATTCTTACCCACAATATACAGTTAAAGCATAAAGCGGTCTGGACGTAAACATCTTGTGCTGAGAATAATAATTTCGCAACTATGCATGGTTTTGCAACATTGCTATGAAAAACAAAGTACCTATTTGACAAGAAAGGCCATACATGATGCCCTCTGCCTTGATTCTTAAGGAAGGGGAATGCTGTAAATTGTACATAAATACAGATAAGTCTCTCTCTTGTTTTTCAGGGCATCATAATCAGTCAATCACGTTTGAGTAACCTTTCCAATCTCTTCTGCTCCTTTCGCCAGTCTGTGCTCGTTCGACTCCTCCAGGTCTCCATGCCCAAGCTTTCTGTGCTTCCAGCTCAGTCTCTCTCTTCTTTCTCCTCAAATAGGACGAGATATGAGCTATATGAACAGCTGCTGTAGTGTTCCATGATATCACAGTGGGGTCATGGGTCGGGGGGGACGTGTCACCGGTGAGGGAAGCAGCAGGAGGCACAGAGACACAGTGTGACCACATGAATGTGGATAAATGCGTGTGTGTGTGTGTGTGTGTTTTCATCAGGGTAGGTGTGTGTGGAGCGTGGCTAGCAGCTTTGTGGTCTTTGTTCCATCGTAAAGTCTTTTTTTTTTCTTTTTTTTTACTGGCCGGCCCGAACAGAGGCGAGGTGGTCGCTGTGTTGGTTCTGGGCCCGGAAGCGCAGCCTCTGCTTGTTGGACTTCTTCTTCTGCTCTTTGGTCCGGTGGCCCTTCCCCGAACCCCCTATGGCAAAGAAAAAAACACATTAATTCTGGAAATTGTTGATACGCTCATTTTCGGATTCGTGATCAGGGGTGTAGCACTAGCAAACATTATGACATCCATTTTTAGAAATTCAAAAGGCTTTTTGAGTAATTGTTTCCGGTTGCATAAAACAACAGCTTTAAGACCAAGCAGAAATTTTAGTTGCAACAGAAGTTGATTAATATTCATGTTCAGTGTTGGGAGTTGCGCATTACAAGAGCAATTATATTACAGTAATATATAATAAAATTTTTGTAATATTATACTCGTTACAATCACGCATTTTAACCCGAAATTAAGTGGTTATTTTTTATTTTATTTTTTAATTTTTGTGCAATTTTAATGCAATTTATTACTGTGACGGCAAAGCTGGATTTCTTCAGTCTTCAGTGTCACGTGATCCTTCAGAAATCACTGTATGAATCATTGTATTTCCTTCAGAAATCATAATGTGCTAATTTGGTGCTCAGGAGACATGCCTTATTAATATCAAAATTGAAAACGGTGCTTCTTAATAATTTTATGGAATCTGTGATAACTTTCTATTCAACAGATATAAGTTTTTTTATTGTTAAAGCTTAGAATGAAAACAAGTACAAGAATATTTTAACTCACTCAAAGTAAAACACTTTTGAGTGAGTTAAAAGATTCTTGTACATTATGATTTCTGAAGGAAATACAAGTTTTTTTTTAAATCCGTTTTATGGAGTGACAGTTAAAGGGTTAAAATACCAAGCCAGACCTTTAGCTGCCCGTGAATGATATTTTTAATGGTTTAAAGACAGCAGATCTCCGAGCAGAACCCCAAATCAAATGAACCTTTCTTCACCCCTTCTCCCCTCCTCACACTCCAGTGGAGCAAAGTGCATAACACTCGTTTGCTTCTCAGCCAGGCTTCTCAGACCAGAATTAATGCAAGCCAGGTGTCGCAGGCAAAGCATTCTGGGAAAGACTGTGTGGCATATCGCACACAACGAAGGGTGGCTAGCTAAATCCAACAGTGGCAAATAAGATAACGAGGTGCATATGATTGAGTGTGTGAGTGTGTGAACGTTCGAAGGAGAAAGTGTGACTGAAAGGCACAGAAAATTTGTCAGCAGGGGAAAAACGAGTCAGACTTGGATGCCGGGTGGTATCTGGATCCCGATCTGGCACACATTCTCCGTTAGCTGTGCTACGGTTCACATACTGGCTGCAGAAAAGAATCTTTCTATAGTTGTATTTCAAGGCCTGGCTCACAGTCTTATTATTGCACTTGTTCAGGCCATTTAGCACCACAAAATGAGGCAAGACTGCATAATGTGTGGTGACTTTATCTCAAGTGGGCCTCTCTCTCAAACGCCGTCCCAGCTCTTGGCTCGCTCGCAGCTGCCCGATTGCCATTCCCAGCCCCAACGATGTGAATTCTTAAGAAAATGATTTTCTTAAGTGGAAACAACCCTGAGAAAATGCTCTCTTTTGGTGGCACGAGAAAAAAAAAATCGTAATCTTCCACCGGCAATTTCCTGCAATTAATACAATCGTTCTATTTTTGGGACTTATTTCTTGCGGTCTCGCAATTTGGCACAATGCAAAAATGGTGTCTTTACACGACGGCTCGTTATGCCTTCAGAAACGCCTCGAAAAAGAGCTAGGGGTCTGAGATCACTGAACCGAATCTCCATGCGCCTCACATAAAAACTACAGCAACAGCGAAACCGTTGAACCTCTTCGATAAATGTCGCTTTCAATTGCTCCAAGTGAGCTAGAATGGATTTATTCAGGCACAATATGCAAGTTCATAATGACCACAGGCAATATCTTTTCGTTTTCCATTTTAAGAGGCCATTTTGATTCAAAACTGTGTGCTTTATAAACATGCAATGCGATCAATTTGGGGGTGCAGTTTGATGGCAGTAAAGAGCAGAGGTCTACATTAAAAAGTCCTACAGTATGTTGCAGGCCAGAGCACATGTGTTCTTTCCTCCCAACCATTAGAACAATATCCTGTCTCATTAAGTTCTGTTTATAGTAGTGGAGAGCAGTGTGATTACCTAAAAGAGAACTAAACCTCAGGCTATGCCTCTATGGCTGATCAAATCATTTCAAAGACATCATTCAAAAGGACGGGTTCTTCTAAAGGAGTATTGTAGTAAATATTTGTCAAAGGCATTATAAGTTACCAGATCCCAGAGAATGTTCTCAGAACTTTGGCTAAGGTTTCTGGCAAGGTTCTCTCAAAATTATGAACAAATGTTTTTCCAGTAACATTAATATAATGTTTGTTCAGCGTTATCTGGTCTTTAATAATGTTCTCAAAATGTTAGCTCAAAAACATTATTGAAAAATCATATAACATAAAAAAAAAAAAAAAAAAAGTGACTACTTGTTTCAATGTGACTAACGTTCTCATAATGTTTGCAAAATGATACAAAGAAATAAATGTTTTCATAACTTGATAGGAACATTAGCAAAATGTTCTTAGAACATTTTGTTAGCTGGTGGTTTTTGGTGGCCTTTCCCAGCTGGAAGTGTCCTTGAAAATGTCCTAATTTTCAATTTTGCATTTAAAAATTGAACTTATTAATTTAAAAATGCATTTTTTAAAGTTTTGGATGTACTTTGACATCATTGTCATTCAACAAGTTCTTTACAGTTAACATAAGTGTGTTGATTACTACAAGTAATTTAGTAAGACAGAGTATTATATACTATAGTTCATGACAGTACTATATTTACCATGGTCAAAATACAGTAAACCGGGTTTCCTTTTTTTTTTTTTTTTTTTTTTGACTGGTTCCACCTTAAAAATTGTAATAACACTGCAAATTTGACTGTTGAAACTGCTGTAAAAATGCCTGTCTCAAGAAACAGGGTCACGAAGAACTTCCTACAAGTAACAGCTCTCAAATCACACATCCCATTGGACGCTCAAATCATCATTCATTTGTGAATTCTGAAAAAAATGCTGTTGGAAATTTCATAACATTTCATAACTGACAGCTAGAGGGCAACCAAAACTAACTGAAAGCTTTATGTCTGTGCAGGTCAAAACAATGCATGAAATGGAAAATCATATCAAGATGTCTGCACCTTCTCCTCACTGTGCCTCAACCTGAATTGAAGTCAGGTGTATGATTTTGTGAATTAGGACTGGGTTTGCAGTTTTGATCTAATATTAACAATTAATTGCCAACTTCAATTAGCAAGGTTCACAGAGTGAGGTCAAGACAACACTGCCTTTCGCTACAACCCCACAGTTTGAATTACCGCGGAGAGACGTGAGGGGAAAAACTGAAGTGTTTTTAGCATTTCTGATTGGGAAGGCTGAAAGCAAACATGCCAGAATGGTTTTTATCTATAAACACTGGTTCATTTTTCCTTTTTTTTTTCAGTGGAATTAAAAAAAGAAATCTTTCCAACACTGATTGCTTTCCTTTTGTAGATAAAACAAGCATCTGCCAAAAGACACTCAGTTTTACATGACTTTCAGCATCAAACAAATAAACAAGTTAGTGCTAATCAGAAACAGTGTACTAGTGTGCGCTCTAATGTTTCGATATCTGCACGGAAAATTGATTACCACTCCTTGGCAACAAAAGAGAGAGTTTTCCCCTGAGTGTACGAGTGTCAAGAAAGGAAAGCAAAGCAAAGAGAACACAGGTGTAAGTTGAAACACATTCTGTAGTGTACGTCCGTGTGATTTCCTCATAACTTTCTTTCTTCTCCTGGTTTCTGCCACACGCATGGATATGATCTGCTGAAACACCTGGCAATGGTAGACCACTGAGTGGAAGTTCCACTCCCAACCACAAATTCCTTCAGCGCATGGTTACTCTCTCCTTTCAATCCTCTACCTGGCTTGAAATGGTATTATCAAGATGAAAACTCTAATCACATGCTTGTGAAACTGTAGCTCAAATAGCCATTCCAATAGTTTACAGCATGACACTAGCAACACCAAGGTCATGGGTTTGATTCCCAGGAAATGCATGAATTGATCAAATGTATACACTGGCAGTCTAGAATAAAGATTTTTTTTATGATTTTGAAATAAGTCTCTTCTGCTCACCAAGGCTGAATTTATTTGATAAAAATACTACTTGTAATACTTATTGTAAAATAATGTCACATTTTAAAATGTTTTCTACTTTAATGTATTCTAAAATGTAATTTATTCCTGTGATGGAAAAGCTGAATTTTCAGCATCATTACTCCAGGCTTCAGTGTCACATGATCCTTCAGAAATCATTCTAATATGCTGATTTAGTGATCAATTATTGTCAGTTATTATTGGTGCTCAATTATTAATAATGGTTACTATAATAATTATTATAAACTTATAATATATTTTAAATTATTATATATACAACTTATTTTAAATCATTTTATACCAAATGCAAATAAATACATATTAATAGTTAAATATATAATATAATATAATATAATATAATATAATATAATATAATATAATATGGGCTGAAAAGAACAACATACAGTAATGTTGATCCTTTACAATGATTAAAAAATATATTCCTGTTATGCTTCATTTGAAAAGGCTTCTCCTTAATTAACAACAAAAAAAAAAGTGTTTAAGAATTGTTATACCATTGTGAGTCTGACTTGATTCTGATTGGCTGGAAGGTGTGCAATAAAACTGTTTAATGCACAGGTAGTTACAAGTCAGTTTAATCATATTCTTCATAATTATATTGTTCTATATTAATATGCTGTTTTCACTGAAGCACACACACACACATACGTCTCGCACACAGAGAGTAGAGATCGCATTGCGCACACACACACACACACAAACGTTCAAGAGCACAGACACTTGTTATCAACACTGCCCCGCGACTTTTAGTAATAAAATAGCTTTGCTACTGAATCGTTATATTTCTCAGCAACAAGGGGGTTACATCACTATTTTGAAGTAATTAAACTCACAGCTTTGTTGTTTAAATAGAGAAGGCAGGTACAAATCAATCTCTCGCTCTCTCTCTCTCTCTCGATAATTATTTCAAATAAATGCTATAATTCATTCATTCAAATAAATGTAAACTTGCACACTACTTTATCTCTGTGTCTGATTCAAAACGGGCAGAAGATGCTAGATCTAACGAGCCATTACTGACGACAATAACCATCAATTTAACCCTTACGATCAAATATTGCGTTGCAAACATCAATGATAGCTTTAAGTTGTCACTGCTATAGCAAGTGAGCATGGTATAAGCGAGATAATCCACAGCTAGCTGTGCCTACGCGCCGTGCATTAAAAACATTTAATGCACGGCTGGCCGTTGATTCTCCCTTGCAAATTCTAGAGATTTTTTCCCACCAAATCAGTGGAACATGCATAAAAACTCCCCATATTCCATCTGAGCCTGGCAGTGACCTGCCGAAAAGACGCTGAAGAGGCCGTGACTAAATGAAAACACGTCCTTCCAGCCTTAAAATCCAACCCAAAGTGACTTCATCTGCATGACTCAAGTAGTTCAGGAATCGAAAGGCCTAATCTTATCAGCACAGCATGTGGTTTAAGGAAATCGATGCCTGACCTCAGGAAAGCATTACGAGCGAGCGGTAAATGGGCCTCTCTGCGAAGGCTCTTCTTCTGCTCAGAACCTTCTCATCTTTCAAGGGATCAACAATTAATAATTGCCTTCTCTGCTGATCCTTAATCTCATCCACTCCCCCCACCGCCCCCCAAAAAGAGCTAAAGAGAGAATGAGGAGGAAAGACGCAAAATGGAAACCAGGGTACGATGCTTCTTGTGGAAGTAAGAGATGATAAAGCTGCTGTTTTGGTGGTCCATCATTTTCATAAAGACACCAAACGCAGAGTCATTATTTGTGAGTGAAGGAGAGGACCACTGGCGCCAGCGAGATTTGATTTCAGTAGCAGAAATTGGATTAGCAGCCATTAAGGGCCTCCTAACACATACATTTATAATGCTGTGAAGAGATGCGTAACTGCAAACAGCTCCCCTTGACTTACACTGTGGACAATGTGTCTGGAAGGAGATACAGTGAACCTGGCAGAACACAGAAGGGGAATTCACTGAACTGTTGCGTCAGTTTTACCCACAGCATTTCAGAGCAAAACTCCGTTTTATTCACCACCACTGCAATCCAGTTTTACCGGTCTCATAAGTCATAAAGTCATGTTTCTAAATAAATTAAGCTAATTATGGATTCTGCCTTTTTTTAAAGGTCAGAACTAATGCCCTGGTGCAATTAATGTTGTAATTAACCAAATTTAATTGTGTGTTGTGTATCTTGTATAATCCCCATAGCAACAGTTATTCATCATATATTAGTAGATAAAAATACAGAAATAAAAGAAAATCAGTAAAAAGAAAAAAAAAAAGAAAAACTATGCTTATTATCAGATGAATTACAAATAAAGATTAATTGATTCAAGTCCCTGCAATTAATTTTCTTCTCTTCATTTTAAATTTTTTTTTTCTTTTTTTCAAGTGTAATGTTATCGTGGTACTATATTGTATTTCAAATAAAATTGTCAAGTTTAAATTTGCTTTATTTTGTCATTTCTCATCTTCAAACAGGCATGGGCTACACCAGGTTGTTCTATATGTAACATATAGGTTATATATATTAGATCATATATATTAATATATACATCAATAATTTAAATAACCCTCAAAATAGAAAATTAACTGATAACACAAACATTTAAATCATTACATTATATATTAACATAAATAATAAAACATATTAAATGTTCATATAATACATATATAGTATTTTAATTATAAATGATGTCATCAGATAGATAGATAGTATTCGAAATATACTGCCATCTCTACTGTAAAAAATTATATGATCAATAAGTCATGGCAACATATGTTTTTACATGAACTCATCCAAAAACTTTAAGCAATTTAAACTTTTTGTTGTATAGATTATATGAGATTCAACTCGATTTAAGTCAGTTTGATATAATTTAAGTTGAAATGACTTGTCCAGACAATTTGATTGTACTTAAAAATCTAAGGCAGCAAGTGAACTTAACTCTTTCCCCTCCAGCATTTTTGAAAAAAGTGTCCAGCCAACCAGTGATCATTTTTGATCATTTTCACAAAACTTTCATGGGCCCCAGAATATTTTATTGTATGAATATCTGAACATCCAAGCTTGTAGTATTGCTAAACGCTTTTTCAAAAAAGTATCTTAACTGTAGTTGAACTACTGTAAATTATGATTAGCTTGTAGCTTAATATACCGTTTCAAAGCAGCTTCCCCAACACTGCCCTGAGAAGACGATCCTTTATTGGTAGAAGTCCATCTTGCTAACCAGCTGACAAGAAGCTTCTCTGCACAGTGTCTCTTAGCCTAACAAGGTTACTCTGGATCATACTTCTCTCCCCTCCTCTCTCTCTCTCCCTCTGAAGCTCTGCTTACTATCAGAAGGAATGATTTAAAACACATACATTCCGAACTCAAAGCTAATGTTGAGATTAGATGGGTCATTATTGTCTTGAATCTGTGCAACTGTAGAAGTGTAGAGAGATTAAGCAGCAGGTGAGTGTACCGCATTGGTTCTTTGAAGATATCCGCCATGATATGTCTACTGCCGTTAGATCATCATCTTTAGCACAAAAACACGCATGACTGATGCAGTGATTTATCTGGTGGTTACTGCACAGTTATCAGGTCATGGGCCAGAGCTGAACTGGAAAAGTCTGAACACATTATCTTTAATGCAATACAAATAATGTGTCCAGACTTTTCCCAGATCAGAGCTGGATATCATTTAAGACTGATGAATAATATTATGAATAAAATGCATTTTTTTGTAACTTTATTGATCATAGATATCGTAAATGATTGGACGTAAATGATCATAAATGATACATGAGCACTGCAGCTAAATATCTCTGACTGCAAGGCAGCTGATCCAGTCTGCATTTAATCAAAACATAAGAATGATAATAGGAGCTATGATAAAAATAATTAATAGTTTTGACTTGTTTTCCTGTAAAACTCTAAGGACCCTGAATACAAGATATAGTTACAGACAAATAAATCGCAATAAACCGATCATGTTATCTTGCTTTTGGATGTCTGCTGTATGAGAACGCAGTCATGTAAGACGACATACTTTGTTCAGGCATTTCAGAACTACCAAAACAGCATTTCAGATCCCGCTGGTTTGGTCCAGTTATGCCGTCCCATGCCGGCGCATATTGGTGTTTCCATCCAGCGTTTTTTTTTTTATGCGATAACCCATTAAATGGATGGAAACATGGCTAATGATGTGAACTTCACATACTTTTGAAAATCCAGCGTTTAGATGATCCTGATAAGCGCTCATTGTCACAGTTGTAAACACGACAGCTTCTTCTTCCATAATGGGTTTGGCATCATGACGGCTTTGCTTCCAGGCAGAACGTTAAAGAAATCCTTCTAAGTCAATAACTAGAGATGGTAATTAAGGCAGATAAATTATTCTGACCAATGCTACTGTGTAGTCTGATTAAAAATATGTGGAGCTATCATTCTATTCAGAATTCCGTCAATCACCTGCAGACTTGAGTGATGTCCACTATGAGTTACCACAGCCATACCAGCTGCCCTCTACGCCACACACAGAAGCTGATATGCCTGCCACCGCAAACCCATATAGAAGGCTGCAAAACAGCTTTTGTGGTCTCCTATCTCACTGCCTGACTCACCCCCACATCTGGGCATAAGTACATAGAGCTGAAGTCTTGAGTCCCTCAGAAAATGAGGCGTAATTAGCTTTAGTTTCATTTAATTACTGCGTAAATGTTATGTTACATTTCTGACGAACGACATAAACAGCTTCCACAGCTTTATCAAAGAGAACCTCTGTGCTATTTTAGCAAGCATCCAATGGACTATTACCAACCAGGACTGAGAAAACGGCAGTAGGATGATAAAAAAGATCAAGGGAATACCATATATTTATAATTTGTGTCACATGCCACAGTTTCACGAATGCATCATTTCTGATAAGGCAAATGACAGCTACAGCCGAGGTAAAACTATTCAGTTTTTCTGGATTCGCTTAAGTGTATTCAAAACTTCAGCGCGGCGCTTTGATCTGTCAGATTTACGTAAACATCTGTTTTGTGCTGATAGAACGAAGGAATGAGATACTAGGAGTGGTTCTTATCAAATCAGTCATCGCCGGATTGCGAGGAAAGGAACTGATCGCCCAGGCATTTTGTGACTAACATCTCAGAATGTTTAAGAACACCTTTTGTTTATATGAACATAAAAAAAAAACAGTTGCTATAAATAGCCCATGATTAAGGCTTCTATCATTGCTGATACATACAAACAGGAAAAAATCTCGTCCCTGGAATCCATCACTTTTTCGCTTGCTCCAGGAGTGCACAACTGTACAATTACTGTACGTTTAAAATCTCATTTTCATGTTTGTTCTGAAAATGGAACAAAAGGAAAAAAAAGAAAAAAAATTCAACAGCTCCGCCAAGGATGTGACCTCGTCACACTAAAATTACACGAACTATTTGATGGAACATTTGTTTTCGATTTCACTCCTGAAGCTGCATTTCCTGCGAGTGCTGTGGGTGATGGGAAGTACAGCCAATAAGTGTGTGCGTCATGGCAAATGAGAACATCGTAGCCCCCTTACACGGGGCCAAACTTCAGATTTTGTCATGTACTGTACATATGGATGCAGAGGTAGAACTATTTTACACCCCTATGTGCGGTTGTCCTGGCAGGAGAGTGAACGTTCATTATTGTAGAGTTATGGGAAACATTTGGGGCCGCCGTCACCACTGGGGCTTTTCAAACAGAGGTCCATGTTAAATTCATACAATCTAATCTGTTCCTTATATAAATACACACTGAGGTGCAGCCATACTATAAAGCAAACCTTTAGGCTACATCTTGAGTCAAGAAAGTACCTGTCATAGCCCTGTCTGGGCCATATGTGTTTCTGAGCAATACACCCGACCGTTTCAGATCTGTTTGCTCCCCAAGGGCGCTTCTGGAGGATGTAAGAGGAAATTGTGCAGCATGATGTGTTCTTTATATCTCATTTCAGAAACAAGGCCTTCAATCTCCATCTCCAATGGGGAACGGAGAGGAAATCTGCCTCTTGTCTCCAGGAACCAAGTGGGTTTCTACATAAAGAGGAAGTGCCCATGAGGCAGACGATCTGTGCCAAATCAGACAGGCTTACACACTAAAACTGAAGAGAGTAGTGTGTAAGCGTGTGTTTTCGAGGGCAGGGACCCTCTGTGAAATGCTTCAAGTCAAGGGCGTCACGCCTGCTTTCCTTTCCTTCCCTCAATTTATAAAATTCCCTTCAAACAGCTTTCATGTGTCTAAATGGTGTGCTTATATCCTTTCGAGACAACTTAACTTTAAAGAAGAGCAATAGAAACTTTTGTACTTGCATCTGTGGGCCTGTGGGGCTGTGAGGTGTGTTTAATGTTTTGAGGATCTAGGTGCAAAGGTACCTGTCAACCCAAAACCACTCACCTGAGTGAAACTGGCAGCTTTTATCATCTATATGGAGCCGCCCCGGTGCCAGTAATTCCCCTGGTTCTACTACAGTACTTCTGCTATAAGCTCTTTCAAGGCCCAATTGGGTCAGGGGTTTCACACCGCAGCAATGGTTAGAAAAACAGGAACATGTCAGGGAAAAGATCCAAAAGTAACTAGAGGTAGCAGGGATTTATCCTACATCCAGGTATTAAGTATAAAAACTGGAGACTTGGGATCTGGATGAATGTTGAGAGGCAAACAAACCAACTAAAACCAGCAATACTGAAGTTACAGTTCTGAATAAAATCTGCATATATTTAGCATAAAGAAAACTAGAGTTTCAACCAAGAGCAACTGCACCCTTTAAATAGGACATTTGAGGGTATATTTTTAACTTAAAACAAGGGTTGTGCAAATTTAAGAACTGGCTAATTGGCTAAAAATTGGCTAGTTTGTATTAATTGAAATAAAGCAGAAGTAACAGTAAAATATGTACATTAGATTAAAAAAAACTTAAAATGAGAAATTATGTTCTTTAGTACTAAAATTAATAAAACTAAAATTAAAATAAATTAAAGCTCAATAAAAAATAATAAAAATGTGAAAGCACAAAATAAATGACTAAAACATTAAACATTAAAATGATTAAATTGCCTTCTATTTCCTTATATTTAAAACCAAATTACAATTCTGCATTATGTTTGTTACCAAATCCAATTCAGGAATTTCACTGGAATTTAAAGGAACACTCATTTCAGTTCCAAATAGTGCACGACCCCATTTGCAACCCATCTGTTTATTTTATTGAATTTACCCAATTGCAAATTGACACAGTCTCTTTTGGCTATTCCCTGCTGTGTGTATGCAAGCATGGATGTACAAACACCTAAAAACACATGCATCCAGCAGCAAACGACACTTTGTTTTGTCTGGGTGTCTATTTCGTTGGTCCAAGCCGCTGGATGTGAGTGGGTCAGAAGCCACAGCTTCCCTCAGTATCGTGAGGCTCTGATTACAAGCTGTGATGTCTCAATAAAAATGCCCGAGAGAGGACCGAAGATTTTAGCGGTTGAGTTGGTGCAACTGTGCACCAGATGTTGAAAGTCATACCCCGCTCCCATCTAGCCCCGAAGAGGGGGGTGGTCTAGGACGTGCCAGTGTCCCACTGATATTGCGGGTACATGAAACGGAACCTCAGCATACACATTATCAAAAGTTGAGCTTATACATTAGTGCTTATGTGTGGGAACGTATGAATGCATGTTTATTGAATGCTGTGTGGAGGAAGTGTCTTGCCTGTCATGTGTCATGTGTGATGTGTGTATGGCTGTTGTGTGTGTCTGTGGAGATGAAAGCATGTGTGGGGCCTTGCGGAAGGGCTTGCAGTGGGCTATGCAGACGCCTGGAAGACAGAAGGGCCACATTCAAATGGCAAACAATTCGAGTGACGATAAACCTATGATGCTATCATGAGAAAATAACAGCTGAAAGTCACTGTCGCTAGAATGTATATTGTGTTTGGCGCTCTAGCAGTCTCTGTTTATATCTATGACGAGTCACGCAGGTACTGGGCAGTGGTATGACCCGAACCAATCTAACATAGTCTGAATATAAACACTTATTATAGGTGTACCTTAGTGATTCAGGGTAAGACAGAAACATGGTGTGGTAAAATGGATTCATGACTTATAATATCTAATATCTAAAATAATTTTGTACATTTTGAACACAAAAAAAGTTACGGACTGCAGCTTTATTCTGCATTTCAACTGGTAGAGCATGATGCAAGCGGAAGGAAGGAAGGAAGGAAGGAAGGAAGGAAGGAAGGAAGGAAGGAAGGAAGGAAGGAAGGAAGGAAGGAAGGAAGGAAGGAAGGAAGGAAGGAAGGAAGGAAGGAAGCAAGGAAGGAAGGAAGGAAGGAAGGAAGGAAGGAAGGAAGGAAGGAAGGAAGGAAGGAAGGAAGGAAGGAAGGAAGGAAGGAAGGAAGGAAGGAAGGAAGGTTTTGATGCCAAAGACCCCTAAATATGATGATCCCTTTGCAAGAGACCCCTTCCCTAAAATATAAAAATAGCTATATATTTTAATAAATCCCAATTAATACTCTGTAATTGTGAAGTTACAGTGTACCTGGAAATAACAATTTTTCTTTTCTTCACAAAAGTATAAAAAGATGAAATCAAGATATGAAGATAATGAAAAATACTTCAACTTTGACTGTCAATAGAATTAAATAATCATTATAATAATCAGGATAATCAGAAATCAGTAAAATAATAGGTGGATGTGAATTTTTTAAAAAACAATCATTATGTAAAATATACTTAATATCTTAAAATTATTTCTCAAATTCTTCACAGACACCCTTTGTGAAGCACTGAGGGTCCCCAGACCCCTGACTGAAAACCCCTGAATGAAATATTAAGAATCTACATGATTTGAAAAAAAAAAAAGAAGGAAGAAAACAAAAAGCAGACATATCAGACAGACAGACAGGCAGAAAGACAGATCCCCTTCAACCCAGTCCCTCTTTCACAGGACTCCACGTTTATGGTTCATGCCTGTGGAATGACGACGGATTCTCCATATAAAAGCCGGCGGGATCATGGGGTATTTCAAATATTGAAGACAGTTGCTGACAGAATGACAGGGGCCATATTTATTTTGGTCAGGGAGCAGGGCACTTTGTGGGGAGTTAATCAGAGACTCCCCTCTCCCCCCCTCTACAAGGAATGTAACTGTGAAGAAAAGACAGCCCAGGGCTACTGGTAATGACCTCCGCTCTTTGTGGAAGATTTAGCACTGGCAGAACTCTTCAGAGATCACATTTAGGCAGAGGGTGTCACACAAATTGTACAGCAGGTGAGAAGTTGCCTGAACTGATGCACTCCCTGACTGGCAGCTATTACTTTTACATGACTTCTGACTTGAATGACCTGGTCTCTCCAGTAGGGAATATATATATATATATATATATATATATATATATATAATTCTCAAAAGCTGCAATCTTCTGCTATCAAGGGGGCAATTTAAAGTGACTTTCAAGTTGGAGAGTGCCTTTCTATGTAAACACAGTGATAAACATCCAGCAAATTCTGGAGTGAGACTGAGACTCATCATGAAGCTTGATGGTTAGCAAGCTACACATGTGCCAGGTTAGCAAAGCTAGATAGACAGATTGCTTTGATTATTACTTATTCTCCAAAACTTCAAAAGTTTATACAAAACTATGGAAGCTCTTTTCCACTTGAGTAAAAAATAAAAAAAGGTTTATAGTGAGATAGACTTTAAAATAAGAAATTAAGTCACATTGTAAGATATGAATTCAAACTGTGAGATTATTATGAGCAATCAAGTCACAATTTTGAGATACAAACTAAGAATTATAATATAAAGTTTCATTTTGAGATTTAAATTCACAAAAAAATTAAGTGTCAAATTAAGAAATAGTTATTTTGTACAATGGCACAATTGGTAGATATGAAGCCACAATTACAATAAAAGTTACATTTTTCTTTTAATGGAAAAGGGCCTCCATATAAAAATTGTAAGTTACTGTATCACTTAATCAGTAAGATCGTAGTTGAAGTTGATGTTGAATGAAGAGAAAGAATTTCTTGCAATCAGGCACCTTTAGAAAAGCCAACCGAAAATCATGAAAACTGCAATCAATGGGCTGGGATATCAATATCTCAATGACTTCTTATGAATAATTCAAAAAGAATCATTAAGGATCAATAACTATTGACAAACGCCATTTACTATTGACCTCGGACCAGATGTCCAATCTCAGACGCCTCATCTTCAGTCAGGCTTTAAATGGATATTTATGTTTTGTAGACACTTTTATCCAAATCGACCTACGAGCGAGAAACAAATGAGCGATTAATCATACAGAGCCAATTAACATTAGTGGTGCCGCAATACAAAACAGACCAAAAGGGTATCCCAATCCTGCTCCTGCCGATCGACTGTCCTGCACAGTTCATCTCCAACCCTAATCATGCACACTTTAAGCAACCAATTAAGGTCTTCAGGATCACTTGAAAATTAAAGGCAGGTGTGTTTGATTAGGGTTGGAGATGAACTGTGCAGGACAGTTGATCGGCAGGAGCAGGATTGGGCACCCCTGGTATAGAGGTAGTTGGGAAATGTATGGGAGCTGTGGTGTGAATGCAGAAAAGCGAGTTGGCTGTGAAACAGCGGCCAGTCAGTCCTGCGGAGTCAGCTAATTAAAGAAAGATTAGTGTATTGGCACACCAGTCACAACAGACCTGGGCGCAAGGCACGGATAATCACCCAACACGGCAGCCAATTAGTGAGCTCCTCTTGCCCTGGGAAAACAGCGCACGCTGCGCTCCCGCTCTATCCAATGATAGCCCGCAGTATTACCCAGACGTAATACACCATTTATCATTCCTGAATTTCAACACCGAGTCAGGATCTCATCGGGAGTCGTCATCTGCGGATCACTTTCTCCTGCGAGAGGCCCAAGTTTTAGTGGGAAGCGCAAGGCAGCCTGACAGTTATTAAATAAATAAGTGCAAACACACACTCTCGGCAGCAGTGGCGAGAGGCGTCCGCTATTTGTTTTGGAGGGGCGCTCGGCACAGGGCGAGCGTAAGAGACCTCGCATAAGAAGTGAATTAGTTGTCTGTGGACGCTTGCATCTGTAGCAGGAATGTTTGACACTCAGAAGACGTTCAAATATGGATTTGGATTTTTGGTTTTCCAAACTAAACACAGGCCCCGAGTCAGATCATAGAGCGTAATTAAAATGCTCGGAGAACAAGGTTATCCTGCCAAGCCCCCAAATTCACTCCGCTAACTAACCATAAACACACCAGTGCCACACAAAGCCGCGCACACATTAAAACGAAACTCCGCCAGTGTTTTCTCTGTGGCACAGAGGGGCATGCCTTGCTGCGGGTCTCATCCTGCTTCCCTCAATAACAGATTAAAGGCAATTACTCTTCTGTGGGCATCACTTTACCATAGTCTCCATCTGGCTCCCAGACTGGCCTGGACTGACAAGCAGAGGATTTAGGGGTGGGGGGTGGGTGGAGCTCCATCCTAATCCGAAGACGGGAAGGCAAATAGCGCCTTCGCAGCCACTGATCTCCCCACAACTTCTAAAGGGAGTATTAGTTTCAAAATTCAAGAGAGCTTTAATGTCACACCAGCCATATAGAAGTATACAGAGGGGGTGAAATACTGTTCCTTTAAGGCCCTGTGGTGCATTTAAATTGAAACAACATAAAGAGACACAAAAGATAATATTTTGAAGAATGTTTCAGCTTTTTTTTGTGTCCATACATTACATTTTACATTTACATTTATGCATTTGGCAGACGCTTTTATCCAAAGCGACTTACATTGCATTTCAAGACGCACATTTTATATTCTTATCAATTCTTGCTTTCCCTGGGAATCAAACCCATGACCTTGGCGTTGCAAGTGGTCAATGGGATCAATCAAAGGTCAATGGGGGTCCAAAATAGTGCTTTGCACAGTATAAATTTTGCATTCAAAATAAGTGTCTATATTTCTTCCTGCTCCCGCCCCCAACTTTTAAACTTTGTTAAAACTCGCAAAATCCTGCAGGTACAGATCTACATTGATTTTTTTAGTCCCATTTCAGTCTCACCCTGGTGTTATAGGCTATCTTTTTCAATTCCCACACAGACATGATGCTTCTGACCTCACCCTGTTACATTTGTCTTAGTAGGAAAAAGGAAGACATATAACCGAGAAACATGTCCACCCCTGTGCCTGTTAAACGCTTATTTTTGTTAATAAGCGAATAGACAGTAGACGTTAACATATAACATTCTGTACCTTAAAACATAAATTAAATTTGAGTAACTCTTATTTTCATTTTTAGATATTTTTTGTGGAAGTCCAACAAGTATTTTTTTTTTCTCCTGCTTCCTCTGCACACATCACTCTCTTCCCTCCCACACCAGCATTCAGCAATTCAAAACTTGTCCCGAAGACCTCTAGTACAAAACAATATTGGACCCCATTGACTTTCATTAAAAGGTCAAAAAACACTGAGACATTTTTCAAAATATCTTTCTTTGTGTTCCACAGAAGAAAAAAAGTCATACAGGTTTGGGCCACACAGGTTTACAGCACATCAAACTTCAAGTTCGAATTGCAATGGTTTGCTACCTGTTTGCAAGCTCAATTCAAATCAAATGTATTAAAGGAGTCATGACCTGTAATTTTCACTTTTCCACGAGAAAAAATGTATGTTATGATTGCCTAACGATTATACACTGGCCGGGAAGCCGATATTTAAAAGTGAAGCGTTTGTTTACCCCTGGGTTCATCAACCAGCCCACGTGCACGCGCACTCAAATACGTGATGTTAATTTCTGCGCCGACTTAACGTCAAGTCGGCGCAGGATATACCATATATGGACACCGCAGACCTATGCAGCAGGAAGCCCGCCCTGCCCCTCTCCCCCTCATATTCAGTCGAGCGCCGCCATTACTGAATTCCGATTCGAAGTACGCACTCGACCGTGAAAGATGCAGAAACGTGGTGCACACGTGAGTTGCTCTGTTGTTGACTGCCAACAGAGAGTCTGGCTCGTGCATATCAGGTTGAATTCCGTAGGTCGCGGCCAGGTCGGGTTCATTCACAACTTGCGCCATGATGTCATTTTGGAATGATATGCTGAAGCGTTACCTGCGGTGTCAACCCCCCTCCTTCCTGCCACCAATCAACACACCCCTCATTTGCATTATTACAATGACCGTCCACGACAGCCAAAATATCGCATCAGATCTCGCGAGACAATAATGCCTTCAGAAATAAGGGTCAGAGGCTCTGTGTGTATTTTTTTTTCCACTTTTTTTCAACTTTTCTTTTTTAGAAGGGCCTGAAAGACTATAACAGAGCGTGGGTATCCAAGGTAATACTAGGTTATGACTCTTGCAAGAAGCCAAAGTGTCTAAATGATACATTTAAGAGTGAGAAAGGATCATGAGCAACCCAAGAAGGACCAGGAACTGTCACAGATATCAGGGCATATAGGAAAAACGGTATGTTTCTCCTGTTTCAAAAATGGGAAATCAATTGCACCATGCAAGGCTCTTTGGCCCTGAGCTATAGAATCTAGAAACCACAGAGAATCGTTACGAGAAGTTGAGCATGCATATCATTGCACTATGGAGTCTTACTTGTTCCTGAAGTAACATTTTTCCCCCCATAGAGCCACTCATAAGTGGTGCAGACGTGGTTATGAGTGTACCAAAATGTCATTCAATACACAATTTCTAGCTGTCTGAGAATCTGAAAGCCGCTTTGCTACGAACAGACAAATTATCCAATAAGTCTCAATGTCGTGTTTGTGTCTGAACCTCAGTCACACCAAATACAATCTTAGGGAATTACTACTAGGATTAGGGAGATGAATGGAGGCAATAAGAGTCTAAGTTGTTTACACAACATTTAATACAATTGACATTAAGTAACCTGCTGCTTGTTGGTTGCAAAAAGGCAGAGGGCTAACAACCTTTGTGGAAATCCTTTGCTCCAGGAAGGAAGGAAAATCTATCCACAGAACAGCAGTTCTACTGACAGACGCTCCCTGCTGGAATATCACTCTACAGAGCAATTTCATGGCAGAATTGTCTTAGCATTGCTCTCTCTCTAGTGTGGCTGGTCAGTCAGTTGATTTGATGACAGGGGTTTGGTTAGGTGAAAGCTAGAGCTCAGCAGGCATTTCATTTTCGCGAACAGCCGGGCGACTATTAATAAATTGTGTTTACAGCCCACTCTATACACCACCCTGAGGAGTCCCGTCACGCTGCCAGAAAGAGGCCGTCTAGCCTGCTGGGAGAGCGTCGGCCCGGCAACCGACTCCCAGATCCTAAATGGAAAAGTGAACGATGGTGATATTCAACAATAGTCAGCAATACGTTAATTCAAAGTTAATTTTATCTGATTCATTCAAACCAACAACGTGTGAGTTTGATACTTTTAAAAAAAAGTTATTCATTGAAATAACTGTTTTATAAGATGTTTTATAAGATTTTTCCATTTGTTTGGGAAATGGACAGCACTATATCTGTAATGTTTTGCCCTATGTAATGTAATGATCAGATTTATAAATTCATTTTAAATGATGATTATGTTTTTTTGGTAACACTTATAAAAAGACAAAATCAATTAACAGTATTTCATGAATTAGGTATCATTAACAATTTACAGCATTTAAATTGTAAATTGTAATTTACTTTATTTCAATAGTCTACTTTAGACATTCTACTAACTATAAGTAACTTTGCAACTACATGTCAACTAACTCTCATGTCAAGAGTATTAGTAAGTTGTCCAACAGTGTTAGTACACTGCCCAATTCGGATTATTTGACTATATCCAAATTTTTTAAATTGATATATCCTTCTTTTAAAAGTGACCCATATCCGATATCTGCATTTAACGAAAGGTGAAACAAACCAAGGTAGATGTACTGACCAGGAAACGGAAGTAAAAACAGATTTGCAATGGACGCAGAAAAAATGATAATACAAGCTTTTGCTTTCTGCACTGGTGCATGTGAGTGCTTTAAACTACTGGTGTCCAGATGTTTTCATCTTTTCTTAAGTCGTTCGTGCGTCAAGTTCAAGCTAGGGTGTGTAAATGACGTCCGGCGACATTTAAGCACAAAGAAACGGAAGCTGGATGATCAGATAAACAATACAAAAATATATTCACATGTATAACTCCTCAGATGTTATTTACCATCTCATATTTCCTGCCTTTGTCTAATCCATAGCAATCTGCAAAGTCTGCTGTTACGTAATCTTATACCGATTTCCACAAGCGGGTGTCTAGTATCTAATGTTATGTGCATTATGGTAACAGGGTTGTATTCTAGCACACTCCCCCAGAGTCACCTTTTACCTCATTTTTCTTCTCATGTAGAGCAATTTGCTTGGCAGCAGGGCATACATAAACTTGCACATGCGTACATGTTTACAGTCTGGCTGTAATCCTATTTATGTCTCACAAAGTAATTTGTTATATTGCAGAGCAAAGCTGTCGTATTAGGTAGCATTCAGGGACTTATTGGTAAAGTCCTTGGAATCCAGTGTAATGTAAGAGGTTAGTCAGGGGCTATGTTATCATGGCCTCTCGTTTAATGAAGACTCTAAACCAAGCGCCCATATCCTTATACAAAGGCTTTGGCTACTTCCTAGTCACCCATGCACAATATTTTATCTGCCGTACCTGCACTAGGATGCAAGACAATGACAATAACATCATTATTTCTATAGAATATCACATGAATATCTAAAGGGCCTATTACACCTGGTCACTTCATGCGTTTTTACTGATCAGATAGCGATCCGATTTGTTAAAACTGTTCAATTCACACTTGGCCACATAAATGTTCCTATGCAAAACAAATATAAATCTGATCTTTAATTCCCGCTCTATATGCTAATTTAACGGTGTTCACGTCAGAGAAAGCAACAGATAGTATGGGCTGCATTTTATTTATAATCAGTTAATTTCAAGATCAAAGACTGCAATAGGAGAGAGAGTGGCATCAGTACTGGTGAGATAATTTAGTCACACTACTTTTAATTAAGATAAGTGTGTGTTGAGCTTCAAGATGCGACGTCGAACTTTCAGTTTTACTCAGCTACTCATCTGCGGCGGGCCACATGCGTGTTGCAGAAGTGCTGTCAAATCTGGCCTACATGAGCCGGTATAACACACACATTTTTTTTTTTTACCAATTTGGGAGCAGTAAAAATTGCATATATGTGCTTTCAACAACCAGATGCATTTACACTTGTTTGGAATGCGACTCAAAACGCCTCAAGTGGTTTGAGTGATCGGATTTAAATCCATCTCTAAAGCGTTTTGGGGGGCGTTCACCTGGTCTCTCTTTTTTTTTTTTTTAAGTAAAACACAGGTGTAAACCGACCCATTGAGTATTATCAATATTTCTCTAGTAGATCTCCTGAACATCAGTTAAATGCACTGCCTTAAATACAACATACAGCACGATCAATGTAGTCAACATTTATAAACAAATGGCTCTTATGAATTGGTTATTTTCAGTGATGTAACTGGTTCTTTTAAGTGAATTAAAAACATACAACATGAGCAGTGTAGCCTGATTCACAATCAAATTACTTTTATGAATCTTATGAATGAGTCTTTTAGTGAATCAAATACATAGTGCGTGACCAGTGTAACTCAATTCACAGACAAATGATTCTTATGAGCAAGTGCTTTTATTATTATTATGAAAACCATGCAGCATGACTAAGTGTAGCCTGACTAATAAACAAATTATATTTTTAATTGGTTCTGTACAGCATGCCCAGAGTAGTCTGATTCGCAAACTAATGACTCTTAATATGTGGTTCTTTTAATTAATTGTTTTACTGCTTTTAATACATCAGACAAATCCTTTATTGAACTGAATTGATCAGAGTCACCATCATTGTATTTAATGATATCTATATCGAAATAAAGTATTGTGTCAGTATCATCACTGACTGATTGTCCATGTAACAACTTGCTGTTTAACATTTCTTGGTAAGTTCAAATGCTATTTCCTAACAGTTATAGTCCATCTCAGAGGTACACTCTGTTAGTGACTCATAATGACCATAATACCATGTAGGACTTTTCCATAAGCTTACTTGGTTATTGGTTTCTAAATGTAACAAAGGAGCGGCTCCACTGCGTTTAATTAAGTCTTTAACACTGGCTCCTAATCACTGACCTCAGATGAGATAATTGAAACCAGGAACCATGCATCACAATGCCAGTTTTTAATTAAATATGACTATAAAGAACTTTTGGAAAAGGTCAGGAGGAGCTGAATTAGGGAGGGAAAAATTCCTGTGGAGAGAGCCAACATAGGGTAAAGAAGGAAGACATGCCAGAAAATCACTATTTCCAACCTTCGCTCCGCACCTTACAAGCACCCGAAAGGGGAAAAGCCATGTGACATGTCAGAAACATACTTACTCAATCAGCACGTCTTTAAAGCAGCTGTCAGAGTGCATATGTACCAAAGTAGACACATTTTTATTTCTTCCAAATGATTTAAATGAAGATGAATGGATTCAGTTTTAGCAATGCACTTCTCAAAACTAATAGCTCATGGAGCAAAATTCAGTGGCTGTGACCTGATACTAAAATGGACATTGTGGAAATTTAGATACAGTACGAGACTGAGGTACCTAAATAAACAATGGAAACTGAGCAAGTTCAGCTTAATATTGCCTCAGGTCTCTGGGTTGACAATTAACCTTTCCATAATCAGTCAAAAACTTTCTCAATGTGAATGTGTTGTCCTTTACTGACCTCCGAAATTGAAATTGCATGTGTACTCGGTGTGACAGTATCCTAAGTCAGTGACCACAAAAGATTTAAGTTTGTTCAGGTGAGCAGAATGAAAAAAAGCTGCGAGGAAATGTCTCGATTAATTATCATCGTGAGTTTTCCTGATAAGCCCTCCTGAATACGGCAATTATTTCCACGAGTAAACTTGGCCCATCTCTTCTAAAACTAAACACTTTATAAAATATGTTTCCTTGGCTCTATTTACTCAAAAAATATTTTCCCTCCGATTTGACTTCTCGTTTTAGTGGTAAAATACATGCACCACCTACCGCAAATAACTCTCTTATAGAGAAAGGAAACAGAGTACCATTGAGGAAACCTGCACTTCATACTTTAAGGAATTCCACTGGGAGGAGAGGAGAATAAGTGAGAGAACACATACGCTCTCAAGAAAAGAGAGAGAAGAAAACCTAAGGCAAGCTGGCTAAAGTGAGCATGGAAAAATACTAATAAATCATGAATGAAAATGCCAGTCGACATTGAAAACCCAAATAGAGGGCGAAAACCCAATCGGCTGACTTTTCAATCCAAAAATACAGAGCTCAAGATTAAACAGGTGAGATGCAGTCGAAATGGCCACAGTTATATTTCCTTCTTCAAGTGGAAAAGGTTTGGAAATCTAATGAAATTGATGATTTGAAGAAGGAATGAATGATTTTTATCTTAAACCAAGGCTTGTATTGAAGGCATGAGCAGGTCTAGATCCACATATGCTGATCCAATCACACACACACACACACACACACACACACACTCACCTCTCCTGCAATGTCGCATAGCCATTTTGCATCTCCTGGACTCGGCGATGGTTGGACATGGTATTGTGTCCTTTGGTGGCTTCTTCACAATATGCCGTGTTCGGGTTTCCAGACCCCACTTGAAACCACAGGTCTTGTTTCTTCTGGCGCAGGTCCCCCACTCACTCCATTGGCCCACCTCACAACCCTCTATTAGGTGAAAGAAAACTTATTTAGAGAACTAGATGATGATGATAATGAAAACCAACGATAATGGCCATGAAGGTTTGCATATGATAACATATCTAATGTCAACAATATCTTTATTCAGAGAAGTTTTAGGTTACAAAAAAAAGAGAGATAGAGGTTTTTGAAAGTCTTGTCTGGAATGAAGCATTGGATAGTAGAGAAAGATGATATTTGTAAAAAAATCCGGCTTAAACTGGTAGCTGTGTTTTTGGAATGTAATAGCTGGTTCTAGTTTAAAAAGGCCATAACTGTTCCAAGCTGGTCATTATCTGGCACAAGCTAATAATTTGCTGAGTGACCAGCAACTATGTCCCAGAAGCCAGCTTGACCACCTTAAAATGGTTTGACCAGTTGGTAGCTGGTTTGTTGCTGGTCTAAGATGGTCTAGCTGATGCAAAGGACCATCTTGGAACAGCTAATGCGCAAACCAGAGAGATTTTGTGATGGTGTCAGTAATCATGTTCCAGAACAACTAACAGATTTATCTGGATTTTCCAGTAGGCTTGTATAAAATGATACTTACCTCCGCACTCCATGCTGTCCTCCAGCGGAGCAAAGCCCTCCGGACACTTTTCGAAGCAATGGCCCTTGTGCAAGTAAAAACCAGGCTTGCACTTTGTGCAGAAGTCTTTGCTAAAGCAGGCCTCACAGTTATCTATCCTACACCCTGTGAAGAAACAAGAGAGACAGATGTCAGTCGGGACAGCAGACAAAACCTCCTCATCTGGAGCAGACTGAAGGGTGGGGGAAGGGATCGACGTGAGAGAGGGATTATGAGGTTGGGAAAAAGGCATTTTGATGCCATGTGAAGCTTTTTACTTCAGGGGAGTGAGATATTCCAGTGCAACTTCCACTGACATGCATGTTGAGCCAGGGAGTGTGGGGTGTGAGAGTTTTTAGGGCTGCATAGAACTCCAAAGATGTGACGACATCCGGAATGAGGAATTACCTCACCATGACCCCTTCACAGAAGAAAGGAAGGCAGAACATCTCAGCCTCCAAGAGTACAGAGTTAGAAGGAAAGTTTGGCTCTCATTCGCTCTCTTGACTGAGCAAGTGGCGGCACACTTTATGAGCATAAAATCATTATTAGCATACTTCAGCAAGAACTCAGCATAAAATCAGTATTAGCATAAAATCTGAGCAAAGTTTTAAGAAGAATTTAACATGCAGTCTTTATTAGCATAAAAATTTGACAAATTATAAATAAGAACTCAGCATAAATTCATATGCATCATAAAATCTTACCAAAATGTTTAGGAGGAACTTCATTATCAGGATAAAACTTGAGCAAATTTTCAGCAAGACCTTAGCATACAATAATTATTAGCATAAAATCTTAAAAGGTAGTCTAGGCCTATGTGAAATAATCTAGTCAGGCAGATGATGATGTTCTCCTGTGTTAACATCAGAGTTGGATGGAAGAGAAAGAGAAAGAGGGGTCAAGACACTCTGTGAATGAGGCAATACCGCCGCTCCGATCCTCCCACGCCCCGCCTTGCCACAGCATATCAAGGGCAGCGTGCCAGCATGTCATCAAGCTGTGACTCTGCAAATAGCACGTCAAGCAGAGCGAAATTACATGAGCCTCACCAACAGGGCGATACGCTGGCCTGCATAATTAAAAAGAGCCACTGGGAGCTGTCTAATTTATGGCACTTCTAAAAAGCTTCTTCAGAGACCTGATTGCCAGATAGGCAAAGGATCTCAGATTACAGCTATCCACAAACATGTGAAATTGGTTGCTGGTTCCACTCAGATAGCTTAAGGCACCTGTTTGTAGATCTTTAGTGGAAGGTTTGTAACTTTTACCAGTCTACAGGTAAGCATGTATTTAATAAAATGTTTGAAAGAGGAAAATCTGGCACAGTACAAAGAGATAAGGCTCGGGCTTTTATCTCTGACCTCTCTGGGTTTCGTGAAGGTTCTCACCATCACACCCCCCTAATTAGACCATCTCCAGTTAACCAGCCTGTTAACCAGCTACATTCCTTCCCAACAAATGAGTCTTTCCCTTTCTCCCTTTGAACCCCTGAAGCCTCAGCCCACTTTTCCTGATCTCTCACGCTTTCTTTATCCAGTCCAAACAATCTCATGGCGAGAAAATACACACTCACACTCACACTCACACACACACACACACACACACACACACACACACACACACACACACACACACACACACACACACACACGCACACAGCACTCCGACAACCATAATCACCATCATTATCACTCCCAGGGGAATGATTGCGATAAAGTATTTTTCGACCTTTTTGCAACCTTTAAAACCTGTATGTAATAAATTGAGGTTGTAATTTACTGTGAATATAGGCGTCAAGCAACACTCCTTTAGCCTAATTACATGAACAATAGGTTCGACTTTCATACTTTATTGCTTAATTATAGAAGAGAAATGACAAGAAATCATGGGAGAAATTATGGAGAGATCAGTAAGATTTTTTTCCAGCTGGCCCAATTCTGATACTTTGTGTCAGGGTTGGGTGAAGGGATGAGGGAACACAAAAGAGGAAACATTTGAAGAAGATCTGGCACAGAACACAAACAGACACTAGGAGAATAAATAGGGAGCAAACAAGGCAGGTAACGAGGGAGGACAGGTTGGACAAATGAACCAATAATCAGATAACAAGAAGGGTGGGGTTACACAATATACATGGGAGCACATGGCACA
This sequence comes from Squalius cephalus, assembly GCF_949319135.1. Taxonomy (NCBI): domain Eukaryota; kingdom Metazoa; phylum Chordata; class Actinopteri; order Cypriniformes; family Leuciscidae; genus Squalius; species Squalius cephalus. The sequence goes on along the minus strand of NC_137136.1, from coordinate 9,806,079 downwards.
AAGAAACAGACATGACAACCATGTGCTCACACTAAACAAAACAAAAACAAGAGCACATGGCCAGGGAACACCATGTGATCAAACAAAACAAGACACAAACATGCAGCTAATGAGAACACTCATAAGACACTTGTTCACACAAGACATAACATGAAAACACACGGCCGATGAAAACGCAAACTGCGTACCACACAACACAACCACACACACGGACAGAACAGCGTACGGCCCAAGCGAACTCGGAACCACACGCTCACAATGACAAGACAGAAGCAGTGTCAGAGCTCTGTCACCAAACCAAGAATAAATAGACTGAAGTGACAGAACCCTGATACTTTGCCCTGCCCACATTTTTTTACTGGCACCACCACAAAATATTTTTTATTATTATAAAAAAAAAAAATTACATTTTTTTTATTATTAATATTATTATTTATTTAATTATATATTGCTTTTTCTAAAAAACATATAGTTGTCTTGACAAAACAAGTTTTCATTCATAATTTATTTATTTTCAAAACACAAAAAAGCCAGCAGGCCATCCTTATTGTTGAACCCTATTACGGGAGCAAGACTCTAACTAGTGGTGCCCGAATGAGCACCAACGATCAATGTGTTCACATGCGTTCAAACTGCTAAGCCATAGTTTGCAACAAATGTAATACACACTCAGTCTGAACCGATGAGATACTCCGATTATAGAGACGAGCCAAGATGTCTCATAGCTTTGCTGCAGGCAATGTAAAGCACGCTATTCAAAAAGAAAAAAGGACAAAAAAAAAAAAAAAAGAACATCTTCATCATGTCATTATTTTTAACACCCTTGTCTTTACATCAGCCAAGACACCAGGGCAGAACTGCATCTTTTGTTTGATAAACACGTGCTCTGGCTGGTCGAATTACACTGTGCTGTAGAGATCTTGGCGCAAAGTCTGAGAAGAGGAAGGCCACACAGATGGATCTACTTGCTTTTGTTCCCAGATTAATCAGAGCTCAGTCTCTGTGTCCCTACATGTCCAATCTATGACAGGGAACAACAGCTAATAAATGAGCTTTGTAACAGAAAAGCCACCTCTGTTCTCGGCCTGATATACTGCAGCCATTGGGAGGCTGTCATCACCTTTTGGATCGCTTACTTCAACAGGGAATTGAGGACGAAAAAAGAGCAACTATTGGCACACGACTCAGACAGTGACTGGACTGACTTGACATGCAATGCAATGATTATTAAAACTGCAATATCAAAATCCACTGTGTTGGAATATCTGTTAGAAATTAGTAACGCTATCTGTGTATCTGAATAAGGTGAACCTGGGTTCGAAAGCCTGATAATGAATGAATAATGACCATCAGTGAGAAGATCATTTAGGGTCTCAAACCACCAAACTGCTAGTAAGAGCTAATCCTTAAATCCAGCCCAATTCAAGCAATATTTTGTTACAATACAATATATTATATAATTTTTAAAAATACACGCGCACACACACACACACACACACACACACACACACACACACACATATATACACTACTGTTAAAAAGTTTGGGGTCAGTAAGATTTTTAATGTTTTTAAAATAAGTCTCTTCTGATCACCAAGGCTGCATTTATTTGATTAAAAATACAAACAAAAACAGTAATATTGTGAAATATTATTCCAATTTAAAACAGCTGTTTTCTATGTGAATATACAGTAAAGTGTAATTTATTCCTGTGATCAAAGCTGAATTTTCAGCATCATTACTCCAGTCTTCAGTGTCACATGATCCTTCAGAAATCATTCTAATATGATGATTTGATGCTCAAGAAACATTTATGATTATTATCAATGTTGAAAATAGTTATTTACATTTTTATTTCATGATGCTATGATGAATAGAAAGTTCAAAAGAACAGCATTTATCTGAAATCTAAAGCTTTTGTAACATTAAACACTACCGTTCAAAAGTTTGGGGTCAGTAAGAATTTTCATTGTATTTTTTGGAATAAAATAAATCAATACTTTTATTCATCAAGGATGAGTTAAACTGATCAAAAGTTACAGTAAAGACATTTATAATGTTAGAAAATATTCTATTTTAAATAAATGCTGTTCTTTTGAACTTTCTATTCATCAAAGAATTTTGAAAAAAAATTGTACACAACTGTTTTCAACATTGATAATAATAATGAATGTTTCTTGAGCATCAATTCATCATATTAGAATGATTTCTGAAGGATCATGTGACACTGAAGACTGGAGTAATGATGCTGAAAATTCAGCTTTGATCACAGGAATAAATTACAGTTTAAAATATATTAAAATAGAAAACAGTCATTTTAAATTGTCATAATATTTCACAATATTAGTTTTTTTATTGTTTTTTTATAAAATAAATGCAGCCTTGGTGAGCAGAAGATACTTCTTTTAAAAACATTAAAAAAATCTTACTGACCCCAAACTTTTGAACGGTAGTATATATATATATATATATATATATATATATATATATATATATATGCATTTTTATTCATTATTTTTTTTATCTATGAAGATATATGTTGTTTATATATAAATATATACAAATAAAAATAAAATTAAAAGTGTAAAAATAAGGCCACCGACAGAGTTTGAGACACTTGTTCCAGCAGGATTAACCTTGGTGCCACTTTTGAAGGCCAAGATGATAACATCAGGCTAATATGACATAATTAGATTACTTGTTCTTCCACAGACATGGGGATAAGGACAGGCGGTGGGAATCTGATGAAAGCCCAATGCAAGAAGGACAAAAAAAAAAAAAAAAATCCTAAACAGAACATTATAGGAAATTGCCTACTACGCTGCAAACTGCAAACTGTTGCTTGAGATTTATGTTTGTACTTTTTTTCCACTTGGCTTTCAATGTGGTTTTCAAGTCAAGTGCATGTTGAGTTGAATCATCAAGCTTTAGGGGTGATCTAATCCTGAAAGACTTGTGGCAGGAATGCCTCTCTGCTGTGGTCTGGATGAAATTTTTTTCAAAAACAAAACAATAAAGCAAATTATTATGTGGACATTCGAGCCAGTGTTATATTCAAGCGGCTGCAAACCATCTTGGCCAGGGTTGTTGAAAGTTTACTTCATTTTTAAGCAATTAAACATGTAATTTTCAGTAACTTCTTTTTCAAATAAAAATCGACTTTAAATCCTATATGACAGTGCCTTGTAAATAAGGGGTCAATTTGGTAGCCGGTCCTGAGGTCACAGAAACCAATGCATAGTATTCGGCAGCCATCTGCGGTGCAAAAGGGATGCCCATGCTTGGGGAGTGCTAAATCCAGACACATTTTTCCATTTCTCCTACCCAGAGAGCTTCGCTGAAAGAGCCTGTCTCATCTGACCTGCTTTTTTTCCCCTGGTGAGCATTATGCAGTTGACTTTCTCACACCCCAAAATGTCATCTTGCTGTGACAGTGGGTGCACCAGACCAAGCCCTCTGGGTTTTTCTTGAGGAGCTTGCAGCATCTATTTGAATGATCCTCATGCAACTTCCTGCAAGAGAGGACTGCTGATGTTTTGTCCGTACATACAAAAGTATTTGGATACTTAAAAGATAAGTTCACAGATGTTCAATCAGTTCTGTATTGTTACAGTGTTGATATTATATATTTATGGAGAAAGATTACACATTGTTCATATATATATAAAAACAAATGTATAATCTTTCTCCATGTTACCTGACTTATTTGTCAGCAAAGGTCAGCTGGACTTGTCAACACGTTATTTTGAGTCATCCAAGGCGTTTATTAAAATTACAGATCGTACTTCCGTATATTTGTATTCCCGCCCATTGACAGTCAGATTGTCAGAGGGAAGGTGCCAAAGTCAAAAATGAAATAAATAATTTAAATATAAAGAACATTCTGGTTGTCAAAGTTAGTGGTTAAATGTCCAATTGGCTGGAAAGTCATTCCAAAAATGGCTGAGAAAAAGTCTAACATCAATTGTTTGCAGATATCACTTGATTTTTCATTATTTAATGCAACAGTCATTCATTTTAAGTGTGGCCCGTTTTAAGATGTAAGCTACTATAATAATAACAAAAATACCAACTATTTAAGTGTCCATAAATGTATATTCAATTCAACTGGGGCCATCTAAATTCTCAAATGATCATTCAGACCTGTAAAACTCAGTAGAAACAGGGTGAAGAAACCTTATAATAAGTGTAAGTAAGTGTACCACTTACACTGTCTGGCAAATCGAGCTCTCTGGTGTGAGAGTAAGACAGAGGGGCCAAAGGCAATTGCTGTTTTGCAGGTCCCAAATGACATAACTTTAACTGCAACAACTCATTCTTTTCCAGAGGGTACAGGACTCATTACCTCATTGGAAGGGTATATGTGGAATTGAGTTGATTCTTTAACTATTGGGTACCACTTCAGGCAACGGTCCTTTCGTGTGGCTGAGGTCCACCTCAGTCCCATTGGATTATCAAAACTACCTGTAAAACTCAGAAACTCAGGAAGGTTTCGAACAGACGTACCAAAACGCCTGCATTTGCCCATTTAAAATAGTGTCAAAGTGGGAATTCTTACAACAACAGTACAATAGGAACAGATTTTACAACACCAATGACGATAAAACAAATTGGATGAAACAATTATGGGGGGCTCTCATGTGGCACATATACTAGTCCTGGATGAGCTGTCAAAAATACTTGAACTAAATGTCCAGGATATTGGCAATCAGAAAGCTCTAAAAAAAGGCTTTCAATGTGAGTAAAGAGATAACAGGAAACTTCACGTATGGACAAACAGGAGGTCATCTGGGGCCAATTTCTATCATTCAGTGGAAGGCTGCTTACTAACATGGGCTATTAATCATGTCAAAAATATTTCATAAAGTCATAAAGTCAGCATTAATACTCACAGCCCTGCCACTGTGAAGTCACATATCCATAAAAGAGATGTATCAGCTTGTTGGCTGCTGTAAAGGTTATGATTCTCCTTGATTGCATGTTATACCCTAATTCGCAGTCTAGAGGCTTTTCATGCATTTATCTGCTTATGTATCCGTGAGAAAGAGGGCATGGGGGGGTTTCCTTGTGGTGACACTGAAAGATTTAAAATGTAAAGGGAGAAAAGGAGGGTTCAAGATGGATGAGGAAGAGGGCTTCCACTTGACAACCTGTGGAAAAACTGATGGTACCAGCACACCAGTTCTGTCTGCATTCTGAATCTCTTTTCCAGCGTTTATCTCTCCTTCATCCTCCCCACACTCTCTTTTTATCTGGTTAGCTTAAGTGGTAGGCTGCAGAAGTGTTTAGGAGCAACTAACCAAAAGCAGAAAGGCTATCGCGCACACAGTCAAACAATCTTGTGAGATCAGGTAATTATTAAACAAGCTCTCCAAGTATGTCTCTCTCAAATAGTTCTATCAATCATCATCTACTGAGTTTTACAGGTCTGTAAGATCATTTGAGAATTTAGATGGCCCTTCACTCTTAAAAATAAAGTTTCCAAAAGTGATGCCATCGAAGAACCATTTTTGGTTCCCCAGAACCTTTTAGTGAACAGTTATTAAAAGAACCATTTTTTCTTCATGCAAAGAATGTTTTAATAATCTAAAGAACCCTTTTCCACAATAAAGAACCTTTGCATGGAATGGAAAGGTGGATGTTTAAGGTTCTTCATGGAACCATAGATGCCAATAAAGAACCTTTATTTTTAAGAGTGGTTTGAATTTACATTTATGGACACTTTAATAGTTATTATTTTCATTATTATTATATTGACCTACAATTAAAACGGACCACACTTAAAATGAATGACTATTGTTGCTGCATTCAACAATGAAACATCGAACCACGTGATATCTGCAAACAATTGATGTTAGACTTTTTCTCAGCCAAACAACACTGGACCCCATTGACTTTCATAGTATGGACATCTTTCAAAGTATCTTCCTTTGTATTGTACAGAAGAAAGTCATGTTTGTTTGCACTGACAGTAAATTATGACAGAATTATTATAATTATTATTATTTTTTTGGTGAACTATCCATTTAAGTCAATTATGCAATCTTCCTTCTACACATTTTAGATGGTTGGGTCACGCATATGATGCTCGCCAGAGGTAGGTCAGTGTTCAATTTGGATTTCAAAAGCGCTCGACACCACCCCACGGCTCCAGCGGAAGAGTCTGGACTGATGTAGTGCAAACCTGTCTCCTCTTTGCCTTTGTTTTCGCTCAGGCCTGGCGATACTGCGAAGCATTCTTAAACGAGATAGGATCACACACACATTCAAGGTCTAATGATAAGCAGCTGCTGCTTAAGTGATTTCAGAGCATGTTTTTTAAAAACACGATCAACTCCAATGTAATCCGCCGTTTCAGGCTCTTGGAAGAACGAACTGTAGTTGTGCTGAAAACCCGGACAAGAGAGAATGCGGACTTGCGGAGTGATTTTGAATGGATGCGATGTGTTCGAAATTGTTCCCAGTGACCCGACGATTAGTTCTCGCACTAACCCTGATAGAACATCCCATTATGACTGGCACACATGAAGAGCTTAGTGAAGATGACAGAAAAAGCATAACTTAAGGAGATGGGTCAAATGCGAAGCTGGATTACAAAGTCACTGAAACAGTGATCACATCAAAGTAGGCTTTGCGCGGAGATTTGATGCTACGTGACAATGTGAGGTTTTGTTCTGGGAGAAGTTCTCCTGGAAAGGAATCCAGATTAACTGGCCACATATCAGTATCATTTAAAATCAAAATTCAGCCAGGACAACGAATGGTTGGAGGACAGTCTCAGAAAACAACATGCCTTTGTCCCTTCTCCACAACTTAAGAACTTACGAAATGTAGGTGCAATGACTTTGATTACTAGTGGAGAACAGGCGAGCACTATAACGCTAAGTAGCCTCAATTGGTACATCCAGTTTATGGTAAATGAGGCGTTTTAGGTGTTTCCACCTCCTCCTCTTTTGATAAAATTGGCAGATAAATCTGTATAGAGTTTGCTAGTGAGAAGGGACATGTTTTTATACAGGGGTATCTGTACTGCATCTGGGTTTATTAGCATTGTAGGTCCTGACACACTCCTCTGAGGTTTCAAGTCTGTCTGTCAGGAGTTTGGCTCGAACAATCCAAAGAGTTAGAGTTTTGTTTTCACATAAAGTACAAAGCCAACACCTCAGGCTTTTCACTTAACCTCAAAGGTCCTGAGTGTCTCAGGCCTGGCACAAATGTTAAAATAAGGTTATGAAATACAGGGCATGGAAGGATGGGGATAAACAATTCCAATAGGACTATTATATTACTCTTTGCAGAAAAATGTTGTTTTCCTATTTCATTCTTGTTTCTAGGGATGGGTGACATCCAACATCTGACTAGTCAATAATTGAAGTCAACTAAACGTCCTCTTCTTATAAAGAATCCCATCTCAAACGCCACGTATTAACTCACTAGGTCAAGAAAGAAATATTGTAACTTTTAAAAACTCATCTTGAGACCTTTGCAAAAACACATCTTATATAAACACACCCTAGAAAATGTGTCCAATCAGGTCAAAACGAAACTGATTAGTCAATACTCATGTCAATATTGCATTCAGTTCATAAAAAAATATTGAAAAAAGATTTTGGTTGCCCAAATGACTAGTTGATTTAGGAAATATGTATTTTTGCACATCCCTACTTGTGTCATACACTGAATGTAATATAAAAGTTAGATATTTTTGATTGTAGTTAAGGAACTACAGACAGCACTTAAACATATGATAGAACACATGGAAAATGCTGGAAAAAAGGGTCAAAGCATATAAGCATATAAGTAAAATAAATAAGCATAAGATTAAGATTACAGATTTCAATAGTGAATATCCTATTTGCAAAGTCCTAACTAGCCAAATTGACATTGTCAGATTTGTCAGTTCACTCAAACCAAAATTACAAGCTTATTGTAAAAAACAATTTCAAGGTTTGCGTTCTCGAGCCACCAGGCACTATTGTTGTGCGAATGAGCGGGCCGGAACGCGTTAAGCGTTGTCGTGTAAGTGGCCCCTAAGATAATAACTAATGATCTTTGCAACGGAAGTGAATCAATCAAAACTAACTTTAGATGGACAATAACTTTATTCTAGAGCTCCTGTACAGCCAAAACAATCTCTGTTACTTTAATTTCCTATTATCACTGTAAAGCTGCTTTGAAACAGTCCTTATTGTTAAAAGCGCTATGTAAATGAAGGTGACTTGACTTGATTGTATCAAATACACGGCCAAATTACTTTGAGTAGGCCTATTCACCGTATGTGACACGGTAAATATATTCTTTACAGAGTAAAGAATGCTAAAGCGGCATGTCTTTGCTTTAGCATCCACACACCTGTGCTACAAATAGGCAGTGTGTGTATATGTGAGTGAGTAAGTGTAGGATCTTACTGGAGCACATGTTGATCTCTGTCCCGCGCATGCCGTAGTAGCCTGACGGACAGGCGTGGAGACACTCGCCGTACTGCCTCATCCTCTCCCTCCTCAGGAACAGGAAGAGCTTGGGCTGGCAGTTCATACACCCGTTGTCCTTTGAACACACCGAGCAGCCTTTACAAATAGGATAAGCTCCATAGCTAGCTGCAATAAAGGAAGACACAAAACAGACACTTTAAAAGCTAATAACACCGTATAATGCTTACATCTTGACTAGGTTTGCCAACAATCTCCATTTCTTTTTAGAACATGCCACTAGAGATTTCAGTAAAACACCGGTGATAAATGACAATTGATCACAAAATAAAAAACAAAATGCTGCAGAAATGAAGAAATGTTATTGACTTAACTTCAGCCTAGCCAAAATATAACATGAATATGTTATAATCATTATATATCACCCTTGCATGCAATTTGTTTTCCAATATATTCTAATATGCAATAGTTTAACAATGAAAATTGTATGCTGAATAGTAAATCAATTCAAATGAGATACATACAGAAGCTTTCCCAAGTGTTTTAATGTGAGACGCTAAAATAAGGGACAAATTGCATCCCATATGCGATGAATATAGAAATGAAAGATTCTTTGCTTAAATACAGGACTATCAGCAACCTTAATCTTGACCTACATGAATGCCGAATGTACTGTAAGTACCAAGACAAAAGCACACATTTTTAGCAACAACTAAACTTACTGTACACTTACACTTACTGAGGTTAAGTGCTTTGCTCAAGGGAGCATGGTGATAGTTCATGACTCCTTTCTTGCAATCAAATCAGAAACGTTAAGTTGAAACCGCTTCACCACAGAGCAAGTTAACTACAAAGGGCTCTATTGAATGGTTAAACGTGTGCTGCTATAGAACTGTCTAAGACATTTTCATTGACACATAAAACTTTCATTGACTAAAGAAACTGTCATTACTGTGACACTAGCGAGGCCTGACGTTTTCGCAGCACAGTGATTTGATTCAAAGCTCAACTCCTGTAAGTTTAGTTCAGACAGCCGCTGAAAGCCCAAAACCGCATTGACTCCGAGAAGGATCATGTTGCTGGTAGAAGACAAAGGAGCCAGTAACGACCATACCGTTTCACAATAAATGTCTCTTAATGTAAGCGCCTTAGCGTCCCCTTTACAGGAAAATGTCCTTGGGCGCACACAATAGCTGCAAACCAGAGACATTGCTATTGATTGGAGCCAAGTTTTAAATATCACAAACCGTAGATCAACCGTAACAGTCCGAACTGGACGACCCACCACAACGCTTTATAAAATATCATGCATTTCGCTGACCTTTTTCCCATTCCCTTTTTCCCTAATCTTTTCTTCAGTTTGAATAAATAATTAAGAGCGCACCACATAAAAATAAAATTCTGCATGGCTTAAAAAGATGTTACAAAATATGTGTCATTCATAAACATTTTCCACTGGACAGACCATACACAAGGAGGAGTGAAGGTTTGCCGTTCACCGTTCTAATACTCATCAATCAGTCTGCTCCCCAAATGAACCATTTCTTGTCTATAACTTTGTGCACTAAAAAAATATGCTCACTAGAAATTCCCAGAATGCACCTTAAAACCATTCAGCATTAGTAGCTCACTGCATTTGCTTGCTGCAAAATTTTGTCATGCTTATGTTAATGTTATATTGTTTTTAAAATATGCTAATGGGCAGAATAAGACATAACCTTTGTCTTTAATATAGATTTCAAATTTTTTAATTTGATAAAGGACTGGAAATTTTAAGTAAAAATGCTTGACTGCTTGGGATCAGGTATGCTTGGGACCTTTAATATGTGACAACAGACATACAGGAACCATACAGGAATTTATAGGAGAAAAAAAAAATCAGTGATGTTGAATTATAAAAAAAAAATTTTGTATTCATCACAGCATTTATGTTATCTATATGCTACACAGTCAATACCATGTGCTATACACATTCAAGTTTACATTGTAAAATTGAAATGTTGCCAATCAACTATCCTGAAACAAAAAGCTCTAGAACAGATTAGGAAGGCTAGATCAAAAGAGAATATTTATAGCATTTTTTTGTTTTTATCATGTTGTTTTCATGTTAACCAAAAAATAGACAGCATTATTGTGTAGCTTGATTCATGTCACGTGACCTCAGTGTTTTGTGACAAGGAAATGATCTGGACACATTTTTTCCCCAACCACACATATGGACATATGGTATACAGTTTGAACATGTTTATAGAAACCTGACATTCACCATAAATTGGTAAAAAATCTCAGCCCACATACTTCAGACCTGATTGCGATCGTAGTGCAGAGAACAGGCGGAAACCAGGACTGGCGTGAGGTTGGAACTTCAAAAAGCCGAAAACTATCAGAGTGTTTCCCTTACTGAATTTGGTTAATTGAGGGTGGTATGGCAATATCACAAACCGTTTCCCCTGTTCTTAATCATAGGGGTGTTATTCCTTTCATCCCACTGTCAGAGTTAAATGCGGCAGTTCAATTATTACTTTAACTGTTGCTGTCAACATGAGCTTGAACAACACAATCAACTTTGAACAATCACATCAGTGCAACGATTGCCCTGCATGATCATATGGCTTCCCTCATCACCTTGTGTTTGGCAGGGTTTTGCTTGTTATCAATTGTATGGCATGATATTCAGACCAGCACTGACGGGACATGCTCTCACTGGCCTAGTAATTATAAATGGAAAGAGTAAGGGATACGGCATAGCTGACGTTTTTTTTTTTGCCTCATACGAGATTTTTGGAACAGCAGCATGTCTGAGGACGGCTTTCCCAGCTCTGACCACAGGCATGTCAAAAAGGATGCTGGGATCTGGTGTGTCTAGGGCAAGGGTGTCCAAGAGCCACCCTAGAGGGCCCAGCGCTTCCACATTTTACGGAAATCTTTTCACCGCCAGCTGATTTATACCTGGAGCTATGACCGGAGTCTTCCATTCTGAATCGTATTTTCATCAATTCATCAAGGGGATTAAATTCAAGCTCTAAACCAGAAAATTTGATGGCTTTCCAATATCACTGTCAAATCAGGCCTTAAAGAGACACTGGGACCCAAGAGGGGAAACAAACAAGAAAAAGTGCCCAGTAGGACCTCATTCATATTCTGCATTCAACTCTACTTATACTTAAACTCAAGCTAAATAGAAAAAAAGGTAATTATGTCATAGCAATCATGTGGCATTTATGTGTCTTATTCGTACAGAAATCTGCCCTCGTTGTTTGAATGATAAAAGTCCATCCAAGAAAAACCGAATGATCCAAGTGGCTTCCATACATGTAAACAACATCTCCGGCTATGTTTTTAAGTCACTCTAGAACGCTAATTATCTAAGTGTGTCGGTCTGGCAGAATTTCGAGTTCTATGTAAATTACAGTGGATAAGCCTAATTTGGCTGCTAAGAGTGTTTTTTGTTCCAAGAATCATACCAGCGTGAGCTTTAAACTTTACCATAAGTCTGTCATGTTAACCTGCCAGAGTGTAACTTATGCTGGCAAGCGTATATTGTAGAACTAAAACTAAGATTTTTTATTTTATTTTTTTAAAGAGAGAGAAACACATTTCTTGTTTTAACTTCACAAAAATTCACCCCATCCTGAGAAAAAATGTTAAATAAACATTTGTTCTGACTATGATTTGACTGAACTACAGTTAAACATAAACAAAATAATATATTAGGTTTTACATTCATAGTCTCAATGTTTTATCCAAGGTTCAATTTGTGCACATTACTGAGCCAATAAAATGAAAGGATAATATCACATCAGCAAACTAAAGAATCACAACTGGGGAAGAAAAACAACAACAGTTAATTTACTTTTCTGAAATTGATGCATGCAATTATGAATAATAATGCTGAAATCCAATCTCTGCAGCATGAACTTTTCCTCATTAAAACTGTGCAAGTGGATAATTTGAGATGGCATCTGTAACACATTAGGTATTATAATGGATTATTCAATTTCATTATCCATGCAATGATGCAGCTTTAAACCCATATTCAACACAATATTCCAAGGGAAAAAAACTGTCTTTGTAATATTGACTTCAATGCTTCCATGCTACTTTGAAACTGTTCCAACGCCCCTGACATCAACCTGACAACCTGTGCAACCTCTCTTTGAACTGCCCTTTCCCATAACAAAGCAAAATAGTTTACACTGAGAGCACGGGACAAATGTTTCACAAAACCAAAATATGCAAGTGTCTTCTTTCATCATGCATTAAACGATCCATCTACAACCTAAACAACTGTATTTACCTTTATCCACTCTGAACATCTGGGCTTAGGACACCACAAGGACTCCAAATTATTGCAGCCTGACCAGAAGACGAGACAATTTCTGCAAATCGTCTAGAGTGTGACATTGTATGGTGTAAAACAGGGTTCATCAAATCCGGTCCAGGAGGACCAAACACACCTGAACAAGCTAGTCAAGGTCTTCAGAGTTAATAGAAAATCGCAGGTAGGTGAGTTCGATCATGGTTTGAGCTAAACTCTGCAGGACAGCTCTCCAAAGCTGGATTTGAGGAACCCTGGTGTAAAATAACCAACAGACAGCTCATCATACTATCTACTCCATTTCTGTTAGCCAAGAATGAGGCTTTATGAGGCAACAGAAAATCATCAGTACAAACGGATTAGAGGTGGATGTCTTGATTTGTTTGGGGAGCAAAATGAAGGGTTGTTATTTTCATTTCTTTCCTTTATTCTCTCAATCGTTCGCCGCAGTTTTCTGGGCATTTGCTTTCCTCTCTCATCTATAATCGCCACATCCCTGTTGACATCAGGAACATCAAATGACAGGTATGGCATCCAACTGCAGACAACTATTCATCTGCAGACATTAGTGAAATGAAATGTAACTTATGAGGAGTAAAATATCTAACCAACAATACTGTGTGCTAGCTTCACTGTGCCCAGTTTCTGTGGGGAGACTGTGGTTCATTCAGGTAAACGCAAAATTCTTGGTCCTTCATTCATGCGAATCACAAGCTCAGAACACAACGTATGACGGCATTGTTGGATTGTGTTGCCTTCATTCAGCTTTGGCTGGCTTTGTTTTGAATCCAGATCAACAGTAATTACAGTGTGAGTGAGAACCGACAGAAAATAAAAAACTGGCTCAGGTATATTTAAAGACTCTTAAACAACTGTGCCGTTCATCGCCTCGGGCCGCCAGAGCTGGGAAGAAAGGGCAGATAAACACCTCAAACCCCCCACCTCAAACAAACACTCGCAACACTCCCAACAACTCCCAATGATCTCTCTTTCTCACACTCACAAATACCTATGACATCATATGGTGACATCATCCCTTTCCCTACAATCTAGATGATATCATTCATCATCTGTCAAGATTCAAAGCTGTAAAAAGTTCAAATACAAAAATCTCTAGAAGAAAAAGAGGAAGCCATGAAGAAGCACAGTACCTACAACCATGAGGCTAATTCAATGTTCATTCAATTAGTAAGAATTGTTTGAAAGATAGATGGGAGATCATTCTCTGTCTCTCTACATAAGCTATAATTCTGCTACTGTTAAGTAAAGCAAAAGTGGGATCAATTACAATCTGTTTTGTCTTAATTTTGCACATAAACTAGTTTTACATGAGCTTCAAATGACATTGTCACTAAAATGTCAGAATTGCGTTTTAAAGTTAAAACCACCAACTAAAATAAAAAAATAATTTTAGTAATTTTGTTATGTGCTTTTGTCATAGTATGAGTTATTTTCAATTTAGCTTTATTTTATTTCAGTTATAGTCATTTTAGTACTGTACTTATTTATTTATTTTAGTTAGTTGCCAAGGCTAGCCTATGTGTCTGCAAGTGTTTTTTTTTTTGTTTTTTTTTTCTGATTTAATTATATATATATATATATATACACATGCATAACAAAAATATTTTAATTGTTGTAGATATCAATAACAACACTGCTTTAAACCACTGTACAAAATCCACCACAAATAAGTATTGGAGCAAATAACAATATGATACAATATTCTAAGACCATTCAAAGTTCTATTAAAATGAGGATTTGTATCTGTTAATGAGTAATCAGCATTACATGAATGAGAATCGAGAGAAAAGTCAGAGTTAGCACAGAGTCAGCTGTCTCATTTTGAAATTCTGTCATCATTTACTCACCCTCATGTTGTTCCAATTTAAATAACTTTCTTTCTTCGGTGGAACACAAAAGGAGGTGTTAGGCTGAATGACAGCCTCAGCCACTATTCACTTTCATTGTAATCTCCATTTGTGGAAGGAAGAAAGTCATACGGCATTGGAACAACATGAGGGTAAATATTTTTGGGTAAACCATCCATTTAGAATCAGAAACGCTCGCCTCTTATAATGGAAAAGAAACTGGGAGTATGCAATAAAACTTTCAGATCATCCACTAAAAGTGTGCCAGTCCCCACATTGTTCCACATGGTTGAAGGCAGTACATGGAAAACTGCATCAATCCACCCGCATTTGTTGCATCTGACTTTATTTGTCATGGTCATGGGTATGGAAATCACACTTTGCTGAAGATTAATACACCAGAGCCAGAATGGTGGGATATGGCAAGGGTACGTTTTGCTCTACAGGCACATTTCTCCTCAAATTTAGCAGAAAATATGCTGGACCTCACCTCCGACTACTTTGCAGCTGGAAATAGTCAGGATTTAGGCATCCATGTTTTTCCCCCCTAACTCCAGTTTACTTTAACAGATTGTACTGTATGCATATGTTTACAATTTAGGGCAATCCCATTACTTATAATGATTCTGCACCCATGTGTCTGAGTAAACACATTTGTTTCACGGCACTGGCTTATTAGCTTAGTGAGAGTGTTCCTGTGATACAGGCCCAGGAGGCATGGCAAGCACCGATGGATTTGTAGATTGGATCACCGCGATTGAATCGGTGGACATGATATCGAAACATGCCTTGTAAGTTTGGGCAGCTGGTACTGGTGTTAGTGTTTCTTTGCAGTTGGTGCAAGACAAAAGGAGATTCAGACCTGAGGGCAAACCTGCTGACGTGTATGCTAATACCTTGGCTTGGCTTTTAAGTCCGCAGAGAGATTGCAGAGCACACATACGGGCTGATTATTGTCATTCATTTAAAGTAGGAAATACAGTCATTTAAGGTAGCCAATTATTTACACTGTGCCTCTAGAACATTTTCTCATTGATGAAACATTTATTCATTTATTTAGTTGACTTAGGGGCAGATTTACTAACAGCTTGCGCCAACTCAAACCCTCTTTTGCCATTAAAAAACTACAGTGAAAAATTAGTGCTGAAAAGGCAGACACAGTTATTTTTGCGACTGACTGTATTGTTTCCCTTTTAAGATGAAAAATTCATGGGAGGAGAGTATTGAAATGAATCATGCAAGATTTACTAAGGTTTGCGCTAGTCAAGTTACTGGTATTTGCGCCATTATTTACCGCCTAGTTTGCGCTGCTCTTGGTAGTTTTTAAAATCCAAGTTTTTAAAACTTAGGGTTTGTATTTGGTTACCAAAAATGTTGTTGGTTCAATCCCTGGTGGGAATGAGACATGAGAAAAATTGTTTAAAGAAACTGAATTCAACAAAAATATAGAAATATGTACATATATACATATTTTCTTGTTGGATATCCCATTTCATTCTGAAATATATCATATTAACGGGCTGTGAAAAGGGATTAGCATTATCTTCAGGCAAACTGCAATTAAGCATGAAAGAGCAGACATTTTGATTCATGTAAATTCTCATTTAAAAAAGCAAATACAATGAATACCTGCTGATATGCTGTAATTCTTCAATGAGAATTTTGAATGAGAGATCAAATAGCACTTTATCTGTTATGAATCTCGTAAAAACGGGAAAAAAAAATCTTTATGTGTGGACCAAAGACAGGTGCTGTAAGGTGCAAAAGGCAATCTGTCATGTCGGGCTATGTGTGAGAAGACATGTTTATGTTTCTGCACAGCTCACTCTTCTTCTTTAGAATGGAATTTGGAAGTTAGCAGCTTTTTCCACTCCATGAATTCTTTTCAGAGTGAGATGTTCTATTATGGTCTCAGGTCTGTAAAGAAAGTTCAGAGGTGAGGTCTGAGATGAATCATTTTCTCGATCAGTATTTTGGTCTTGTTTCCAGTTAAAATATCTAAGCATCCTTAATAAAAGATAAATACAAGTGATTCACAAATCTGTGCACAATAGTAAGACTTTTTCAAAGAGACTTTATCTGTTATGCACAGTTTTTATTTTCCTAAAATATTTTAATATTATTATTGTTAAATTATTATTTTAAAATGAATTAAAATCATTCAATTTGTATTAAATTGTTTGATTTATGCTTATAAAAAGACCTTCAATAGAAATGATAGCAGTGAAAGTGGTAGAGAAGCAAAGACATGAGGGTGGTGGTGGAGAGGGTGGGAAGTGGAACGGTTAAAATTAGCACACCTGTTGGTAATTTATCACACATAAACCTCACACCTAATTTTCACACCTGTGGCACAATGGGTTCTGAATCCCACAATTCAGTCACACATGCTGTTCTACAAACATGCTAAACAGCTAGCAGTGGATTTTTTGGATGGAGAGAAAGAGCAATGTCGCTGCCAAAAGATCAGAGAAAAGACATGCCTGGGATAGTTTCACAACATTGAGCATTAGCGGACCTAACAAGACCCTCCTTTTTCGCCTGCCGGTGATCCAATCAAATTTCTTTTTTAACCACCTTTAGTGTTTGACAAAAAGTATACAGGTTTGGAACAACATGAAGGTAAATGCAGAATTTCCTATCCATTTAAGGCAAGTACTAAATGCAATCAAATATTTGTGGTCTGGTGAAGAAGCTGTCAGTGATCAAAATATTGATTTTGAAAATGATAGTTTTGAGAATATGTTTGAGATCGCAAATATGAGCCAGATACTGAATGAGCTCTGATGAGGACAGTGATAATGGTATAAAACATCTGCTCAAACTGAACCCTTCCAAGCTCCAAAAGGTAACAAAATATGCTTTATGTTATTCTTCTGTAATTGTTACTCTAATGAGGAGAGTTTTATATTATCACGGCAGGTGGAGATCCATCCGGGTGGCTAAAGACCCGAATATGTAATAATGATTGGCGAAACATTCATGCATTTAAGGATTAATGACTTTGAAATGTAGTGGTGAGTTTACTGAAATAAAGCACCATCAAAATGCGACCTCTGTAGGACGCGGCCTTCGAAATGAGACAGCTTATAATTTACTATTATTTTAAGCTTATTCATTTAATTACCTTCGTTTGCTCCTTGTATTTAAGTTCCTGTGTTTCAGTTTGTAGTTGTCGATTCTTGTCAACCTATGGGTTAACGTTAGTGTGAATTTTGGTCAAGTTTAATTTCTGCGTTGTTAATAAAGACTGTTTGAATTTATCTTCTCCGTCGTGCTTGCTAACCAGCAAACATGACAATATGAGGTTCCCAAATTTAATAGACCTAGAAACGTAATGTAAATTAATTAAAATCTTAAAACACCATGGGTATTTTTTTTATTAAGAATATGATTTTTTTCTAGAAATGTCAAGCACTAAAATTCCTTTAAATATTGTTATAGAAGATCTTGGTCTGGTTGCTGCAGTTGTTACCCACCATTCTAAATGGTAGACATGACATGGTTCCTTTTATTCGTCCATTTTATCATTTGTCAGTGTATCATGTATGAGTCGCTTGGAAAAGTAATAGCACAGCTGTTCTCAAGGCGCATCGTTTGAGGTATCACTCATGCCATTAGCTTAAATTATGAATTTGGTAAAGGATTTACTTTGAAACAATCACTCAGAGATTGCTAGTAAATTTGACAAATAATTACAAAGAAACGGCAAGTAACACATTGAATTAAACATGACATTTTGACGTAGTATTTTCTTGTAATACCTACTCCAATCATTTTTATTATTTGATATTAGTTTAATAATAAGCATTAATGGGTTGTTCAAAACTCAAACCAGAAGTTTGAGCACTAGTATTCGTGAAGCTTGCCTTCGCAAACACCTCTACAAACTAAGTTTAGAATTATGAGCGCACATAAAACTCACCCACCCACACATACATATACAGACACACTACCCATCAGACCTCCCTCTACACAGTATTGTTTGCCTTCACGCCTGAGTCTGTGCTATGCTATGGAACATGAAAGGTATTACCTCATTAACCCTTTAACGAGACCTCTTCTCCACCTCCCTGCCTCAACCCTTCCCTACAGGCCAGATCAGAAGTGATCCACAGGGTCAAAAGTGGAGAGCACCACGGGGGTGGCAGGCAGAAACATGCCGAGGAACCTCATATGGTCCCAACCACTGTGAGGGGACTTCAAAGCCTGATGCCCAAGACTGAGTCTTCTACTCCATAAATAGCTTCAGCAGACCCTCAAAAACTTCTATTGAGCTAATTAAGCAAAAATTCAACAGGATACCACGCAACACCCATGCCATCGACTTCAAAAACGGCAGGCATACGATAAGCATAAGCTTGAAAATAACAAAAACAGGTTCTACAGTTGCGGTTTCCTGCACACATGGGTGGCACAATGTATAAAATCTGCGTGTATTGTTACAAATTTGTCAAATCCCCGTGAAAACCTGGCCAGCAAGGACATGCCAGAACACTTCCAGATACAAATGAACACCAGGGCAGCGTTTTATGTAATGGCCGCTCATCTCATCTGCTCCCCAGGGCAGAGCTTACACTAAAGAGCTCTGTTATAATCACTCAACTTCAACCTCTTCTTGCTCTTACTAAAACAAACCTGTCTGGCAGCCAGATACATCTCAGATACGGCCCCTGTATGGCCCCGTACTCCCATAAACACGTTGGCCACACCATGCAACTCTCTTCTTTTGCTTTTGAGACTTGAAAGTGTTGATCTTGTCAAAGAAATTCTTGCTAAAAATGTTTGTTGGCAAAAAGTGATAACTTAGACGAGGCGAAAAAGCATCATAATGATAATTAAATGACTTTAACTATAGACAAAATTAACATAATATTACACTATACTATTCAAAGGTTTTGGGCCAGTAAGATTTTTTTTTTATTCAAGTAAGGACATTTCTATTTAAATGCTGTACTTTTGAACTTTCTATTCATCATAGTATCCTAAAAAAAAATATCAAGTTTTCAAAAAAAAATAAAAAAAAATTAAGCAGCACAACTGTTTTCAAATTTGATAATAATAAGAAATGTTTCTTGAGCACTAATTCAGCACATTAGAAGTATCATGTGACTGATGCCGGAAATCCAATCTGTTAATCATATAAACCGATCGTGTCTCTTCAGAAAATTTGGGTCAATTCATTTGGATTTGTTTTACGATCTCTTTATGAACTTTTTGAAGCATCAAATCGAAGCGTGATTTTTTAAAAAAGAAACTTTTACATCTTACAGCACATTGTCAATTAATAAAATGCTATTTTTGTCAACAAAACAGTTTTACTCAGATTATAATTGACTGAAATGAATGCACTTGAAGAAAATTTTCATCAAAAGACAATGACAAAACAAAAATGTGTGCAAAAATGTTTTTTTTTTGTTTCAAAGACACCAGACCTTTGTGCATGTTAATTACAGTGACAAGCTGGTATTATCCATTACTGGAGTGCCACCACCAAAGCCATTATTAGCACATGAACATGAAAACTACATGTGACCCCTGCCTGCGGATACCTTCAACGCACCGTCCCTCTCCGTGACAGCTGTTTACACAAGAGAAGACGGTGTGCTTCTGAGGTCTGGCTCTGGTTCAAATAAAATAATACACTGTTGAAGTCAGCCAAGATGTAATACAAGTGGATAACTGAGTGGGTGAAAAAAGGAGGAATTTGTGAAATGTGCATGGATATTTTCTCTTTCCCCACATCCTAAACCTTTTCTTTATCATTCGCGCCGCCACTGGCCTGACCCCATCTAAATATCTATCTACCACTGAGCCCAGTGGGTAGTTAAAGACAAATGGACAATAAAGGGACAAAAACAGAGATATATTGAAGTCGCACAATACATAGGCCGAAACTCACCACAATTGAAGTTGTCCTCTGCATTTCGAAACTTCACAGTCTGATGAATTGAAGACCATAAATCATAACTTGAGTTTGTAAATTTCTTCAAATTATGCGCAAAAGATTACAAAGCACAAAACACGACTTTTTCTCTTCAGTTGTGTTCTATTTAGGTGGCACAATGCCAGACTACATTACATGCAGGCACATGACCCAGCATCAGCAAAGACAACGCAAAAAGAGACAATAGAGTGGTGGAGGGAGGACGTATTTTTGTAGGCCAACCCGGAAGTTAGCATTACCCTGGTTAGCATCACCCTTGACAAAAAATACAAAAATACATCATCCCTGCACCACCCTATAGCTGCTGCAATACTACACTGAAACTTCCTGTTATCACGCAGCTCACTGGAATACTTGATTCTGATTGGTCAATCTACAGTCAAAAATATAATGCCCGCTAAACTGTAAAACATAATACAACTATTTTAACTCAAATCAATATCAAACTCCTTACATATTTAACCCCAAGTATCCAAGACATTCAAAACATCAAGATATCAAAATAAGTCAAATAAGGGTGATACAAGACCTCTCCAATAAGAATCAGCATCCTGCTCATGAAGTAAGGGATTAGTCCTGATAACTATTTTCTAAATATATAGGAATAAAATGTTTAATCTCAAATATGCACAAGCCTACTGTTTAGTTTGGGGTCAGTAAGATTTTTAAAAGTTTTTGAAAAAAGTATTTTTCACCAAGGTTGAATTTACTTGATCCAACAGTAACAGTAATATTGTGAAATATTATTACAAATTAAAATAGGCCTAACTGTTTTCTATTATAATATATTTTAAAATGTAATTTATTCCTGTGATGCAAAGCAGAATTTTCAGCAGCCGTTATTCCAGTTTTCAGTGACATTGTCAGTGTCACATTTAGAAATCATTGATTTGGTGCTAATGAAACATTTATTATCATTATCAATGTTGAAAACAGTTGTGCTGCTTCATATGTTTGTGGAAACCATGATACTTTTTTGAGGATTCTTTGATAAATAAAAAGTTCAAAAGAACAAAATTCTTACTGACCCCAAACTTCTGAATAGTAGTGTAAGCTAATTAAATATTTTCCTAATATATATAACTGTGTCCCATACTGTATATTAGCTCAGTCTGTGAGAGAGAACTTATAAACCATTATAAATGTTACTTATAAAAATGTATAAGTGTAAATGTAAATTTAAACATGTTACTTATAAACCGGCATTATAGTAATGAAGTAAATGTATCATTTTTATACTCCTAGACATATCAAATTTATAAGATTGACACCGAATCGTCTGAATAATAGCTTACAACGATAATTTCCCATTGCACAGCTTATTATATAATAGAGAACAGAATGTTTTAAAGACCTTTTTGTTTAGTTTCTTTTTGATTTGAGCGAGTTTTGCAATGACTCATGACTCCAAACAAATACGCTGATTACAGATACGAGCTGGCTACTGCACACAAACCACTGACACTTTCTCATCAAGGGCTAGTGACCCTTGAGGACCCCTTCACATCTGAGTTGCATGTTGAATCCTCACAGAAAGAGAGAGAGGGAGGGAGAGAGACAAAGAAAGACAATGAGCTTAGCGCCAGGGCACTGTAATGACTACCATGCCTGGCCTTGATTAAAACCACACCAGGACTTCTGGGTTCCACAGGCAGGCGGGCAGCATGCAGGCAGGGTGTCTCTGCCTCCCTTTCAAGCTCTTAGAAGGTCCAGACATCCTCGACCTAGACTCACGATGGAGACGGGCACAATGACAGGGCAAAGGGGACGAGACCCAAGCTCGATTCACAAACAAATTACAAGCAAGTGGTGTAGCTTTATTGCCCCTGACCATATCACTTCCGCACTATACTGAAAGCAAGGCGTGTGGATGGCTGGTTTGATGTGGTCTGGATGCGTAATTAGAGGTCCTATCAAACGCAGGGGAACAGAGGAGGCCTGTCCATCTGTCGGGTGTTAGAGAGATGGGGAGGGGGAAACGGCAGCCCAACGTTCCCCCTTGTTGTTGTTCCAGCGATTTGTGTAGGCGTGGATGTAAATATCTATCAGAGCCAGAGACAGGCCACACACGCCTGCATATGTAGCTATGTGTGTGTGTTTTTTTTATGGAGGAAGCCTCTAGAGCTCACGTTACAACAAGGCCCTCGCAGATCGATTCAGACTAGGTAGAAAGCCTGAATGCACACGGACAGACATACTCGCACATGGAGAACAAATGTGGTATGGAATAGAACCTGGCAAGGCCTGGGAACACAGAAAGTCTATACTTCAAGGCAGTTCGATTTTCTCCAACCCTTTCAGGACATTTTGAACCACCAATTAAATTCTTCAAAATGTCCTGCACACTCAACTGACACCCCATTAAGCGCCTTTCAGACAGGACGCGGAATGCGCGGCGATGGTTTAGCGTAGTCCTTCAGACACAAAACGATTTGCGCTACGCTGTCCCTATATGACCTCAAACTTGTATCGTACAGCTCAGGAAATTCGCTGTTCATCCATTTTGATTTCCGCGCTTGTTTGGATGCCCCATTTCTATTGGCCGTGCAGGTAATCGTCACAGAGCGCAGTGGCAAAAGTTGAACTATTTTGAACTTTGACCATGGCGTGCGCGCGAGCTCGCCAATGGTGCGCTCCGCAAACCATTGAAATAATTGGATTTCATAGCGTAGCGCAGCACATTCCACATCCTGTCTGAAAGGGCCATTCCTCTGTCTGTGCTCTCCCATCCTTACTCATATAGCTGGTTCAAGATGCAAGGGGTGGGTGATTCATAAGGAATTGTATTATGTAAAAGACCAGCAGGTTTGTTTTACATTAAAGCTCTGTTTCAAAATCTAGTGAACTTTCTCGCTGTCTACTACCTACACAGGCAGCTGCATTGTAGAGCTGAGTCCTAACTGAAATGTAACCGCCAAATCTTAAGTGATTTGGAACGATCTACAAAGGAATTCATCATACAAATAATGCTATACACGGGACATTCGACTCAGTTTTCAATGAAACACAAGAGGAATGGCATGATACGTCAATGAGAATTATTGGGATTATTGAATATTATTGAATTGTGTGATTATATACACATATGGCTTCTGTAAAAAAAGACACAAGCAATGCTGCCTTACAAATTGGGCAAAAAGTGAGCATCTTAGAAGACAGCATAATTAAGATGTCTTTTTTTTCTTTTCTTTTCTCTTGGAAAAGACACATGATGCCTTAAAAAGTTGCCAACAGGGGAATCTTACTAGGATTTGGAACAGCAAATATCTGTCACAGAACAGGCAAAACTATGTCAGTGACATGTACAATGTTTGTCTCACTTCATCACATGTCCAGATGATACCAAATAGAACCAGAACTTGATGTAAAAAGCAATGCTTTGGAATAACATGCATGGTACAGATGTGCAAATGTAAATTACGCATTCTTACTTTCAAAATCAAAAAGAATGGAGTGAAACAGAAAGCAGGGGTCACAAGATGTAGGCCTGCCTTTTAAAAATGAACTACGCTTAACTTGACATGCCATCTTATAAGTGCAAGCTCATGCTCCCGATGGTAGTTTTTGATGTCTCAAAAAACTGAGACAATGAATAGGCTATGTCCACCTCATTTACATTTGCACATCAACATCTTCAAATTTCACTTATTTGTGTCATTGTATGATTTAAGTTACTATTTTAAACAATTGGTTTAATGTTAAAACAACTTGTGTTGTGTTCACCTCTTGGAAGTCCTATTTTCAAAAGTTTTATAGCTCAAACTTAAGAGAATCAGACTCAACTGGCTTACCATATTTAGCAGCCTTATAAGAAATGCATTAAAGTAAAATTACTTTAGGGTCTGGCTGTCGTGGAAATAACAGAGGTGAGCATGTTAAAAAATATATATAAATATATATTTTTTTAAAAGTACAGTGGACTTTTTGTCTGTGGCAAAACGGTTTTCAATCACCGTCAGGAAATATGGAGCTTATTATAATAGATTTATATAATAATTCTATTTTATTTCACATTTCCGAAAATGAACTTTTACAGTGTGGTAAATTGTAGCCTGAGAGCAAACCATCTGTTTGGCATTTAGCTTTGCCACCATATGGGATCTTCTGATGACAACGATTGAGGCCAGTGGAGAGGATGCCCTTGGTTACATTACCAAAAAAACTATGAATGCACAATGGGTATTTCTCTGCCGCGACATGACAAATAAAGGCGTGGAAAGTGTTACAAAACCTCTCTGAGCTGCATGCATTCAATTCGCATCAATGCTCCACTTTGAACATGAGGCAGTTCCCCTGGTGATGAGGAAAATGTCCGCACAAAGGATGCCTGGTCTGGACAGCAAGTTTGGGCCTGTTTAAATTTACAGAATTAATTGAGTTAATAGTGAAGTGGATGTGGGCACAGTCTTTTAGTAGTACATTTAAAGGGATACGGCCCCATTGAAGTCAATGCGGCCCATCAAATGTTTGGTTACAAATATTCTTCAAAATATCTTCTTTTGTGTTCAGCAGGAGAAAGAAATTCATACAGGTTTGGAACAACTTGAGGGTGAGTAAATGATGGCAGAATTTACATTTTTGGGTGAACTATCCCTTTAAGGGTTTTTAAAAATTGTGTAACACTTAAATTGTCAGCTAATTAATCATGCTACTGCCTTTCTACGCAATCAGCCCCACGTCTATCTATATACACAAGCACCACATTCTGCAAGTAATGTAAAAACCCACTTAATACAATGTATACATACTGACAAAAACACACCTTCAGGATAGCGGAATGGAGAAAGTGAGAGACAGAAACAGAGAGGGACATCTCATCGGATATTTGTTCGCTTAGAGAACACCAAAAGATTTAATCCGTCTCAGGTGATGGTGCTCCCATTAACCAACTGATCTCCTCAAATATGCCATCCATCCCTCCCTACAGTCTCTCCAGTGCCCCCAGATCAAACTCTTCATTTAGTGCTATTCACTCTCACGCACACTCAATTCTCAGAGATTCTCCAAAGCGATCACACCATAGATCGATGGCAAGCAATGGTGTGACAGGAAAGGGACACAGCGAACACACCCAACACCGTCTAACCTGCTGGAATAAAAAAGTCACTCCTGGCCAGCGGAATAAATGGCTGGGTG
This sequence comes from Squalius cephalus, assembly GCF_949319135.1. Classification (NCBI taxonomy): domain Eukaryota; kingdom Metazoa; phylum Chordata; class Actinopteri; order Cypriniformes; family Leuciscidae; genus Squalius; species Squalius cephalus. The sequence goes on along the minus strand of NC_137136.1, from coordinate 9,780,381 downwards.
AGAGAGTTGGCTGTACTTGACAAAATTAAATGAACATCAATTTCATAAAACATCCCGTCCATTATGGATTAGAATGAAAGTAAATGTCACATTTTCCAAAAGAAGAGTGTCAGAATGTTTTTATTTTATTTTTTATTTTTTTTAAATAAAGAGGCTCTGGAGCAGTCACCCATCCTGTCACGCACTTCATCAGGACATTAAATGGCACGAACATAGCAAGAGCCAACGTTAACACTTACACCCATAAACCTGGGACCTTACATAAACTTGTAGAAAGCGTAGCTCTAAACAGTTCTTTCTGTCCTTACTCATTTTAAACGTCTTCCTGGACAGATTTTAATAACAAAGAAGTCTTTTACATCCTACACTCTCGTAGTTTAACCACTCAGGCCATTTTTTCTTACATGTATTCTCTAATTACATGCATTGGGCTGCACACACCATGTCTCTTGAATCAAAAGTTATGAATGAAATGAATGAAAATTCTTGCATCTTTACTCACCCTTACATTGTCCCAAACCTGTATGCAAACATTGACTATCATTGCAATAAAAAAAATAATACAACAGCAACATTGAGACATTGTTCAAAATGTCATCTTTTGTGCGTCACAGAAGAAAGAAACGCATATAGGTTTGGATTTGCATAACTATGAACCATATAAACTTATGAAACATTTATCAATACAATACAGTTTCTGAGGCATAATGGGACAGATTGCCGTTTGCTGCCAGCAGATTAAGATATAACTGTTCGATAGTGTTAAAATACAGGTGCTTTCCCCCTAATCCCTTCAGGGTGAAGCTGAGGAGCTCAGGGATGGAGCTAAGCCTTTCCTCTCTTCCACTTTCCCATGGATTACCGCGACTGTGTTTCTCTGGAAACAGACTTCTATTAGTTCCATTACTGTGAGCTTAATCGGGCCGTTCATCAGAGCTAGCCGCTCCTTAACCTCCCGTAGTGCAGAGTTTCACTTAAAGTGCAAGTAGATGGCTTGAGTACAGAGATTGGTCAAATTCAAATTTGTATGTTCCTATACAATTTAAAAAAAAGTCAAAAGTTGTCATATTGAGAGCAGTAGCTCTGAGGTAAAAGCATTACCACCCCTCCTGAGCCTGGCCTGTCAAACCCGCAAGTCCTGTATGAGAATGTTCTCTAGTCTCCGCTGGCACGTGAGCCCACAGTTTTATGTAGTCAGCAGGTGGCATCATTAGCCAAAGAATAAAAATGAAAAGTATTACCCCTGGGCCAAGCAATGATATCATTGCAAACTCACTGGCATCTGTAAAGCACTGAATGGGGGGTACAGAGGTGCAAATTTAATGTGTCTTTCTGTTGGCTTTGTTATATTCATATGAGGAAGGCTGTGCGAATACAAAGAGCTGACACAAAACCAATCACGAACAAAAACACAAGAAAACAAGAAAACAAGAAAAAGTATGATTTGAGCTTCGATTTCAGTCTGCTCAGCTTTAGTAGAGTATCTGTTGCGAATATACACACTTGTGGGGTGGTTAAGACAAAGCCTTGTAAAACAAGGTTCAAGAGGATTGACCGTGCCGCTGGGGTGATGTGGGATTGTAGTGCACACAAGCACGCCAGAAAAGGCTGCACATTAAGCTGTCTCAAGTGTGCCAAGGGCAAGAAAAACACTTCAGTGTTTTAGACTCAATTGAATAGTGATACAGCCCTCAATAAGCATGATAAATATAGGAACGAAGCACATCTAAAAGCTTAATGGCATTTCAAACCGAAACAAGCCACATAGTACACACACCTTTCAGTTTGCAGGATCAAACTCAAAACTCTAAGGCATGTTTTACAGATGCGTCACCATTTACAAATACAGTACAAAGGATCCCGCTCACCTCCAGATGCACTTCTGCCACCATTTTCTCCATCAAAATCTTTCAATCCTCCTGAAAATGCTTAACTAGTCTGCCTCTGCCAACAAGTCTGATCCTATTAAGAAAATGATATTACGTAGTATCTGAAATCGCAAATCTTGTAGAAAAACAGAGGGGCTGAAAACTTGTGTGTGCCAGTTCCCTACAGTGTCTGACTGATTATTTGCAGATGGGCAGTGGTTGGGGCTCTCAGCCGGAGCAGATCTCCCCTGGCATGCCATGCATATGATTAAATCTACGAATGCCTCCCAATTTACATCTCTGCGGATTTAAGAGCGCATATCAGCCATGGTGTCAGCAAGTGTCTTCATTTGGGCTCAAGTTAAATTGGGAGACATGTAGGCGGTTGTCCTGTCACATGCAGTGAATGAATGATGTTCCAGAGTTTAAGGTTTAGGGGGGACGGTTACGTTTGAAATGTTTGACTTCCAGCAGCCCCCCATGTCCATGTGCATTGGCTAAGCAAGGCAACCCCTTATATTTACTGATGGGTTAAATCCCTGGGGATCTTAAGTGTGGATTGTTATACTTGCAGCAGTTGTTCAAAGCTTAATCAATGTCTGTCTGTGAGATCAATTAAAAGCGGCTTAGGGCAAGAGGGGGGTCAGTGCATTTGAAAAGGGTAAAGGAAAGCTCAACTCATCAAATGGCCACCAGACAGCGCCGCACTGTGAGGGTCTGTTCTACGGTCAGTACTTTGAGAATGAATTGCCCATATTCTTTGAGATTATTCATACTATGAACACAGCTCTACAAAACAACATGACGTGCAAATGTGAACTAACCCATCACAATCAAAATGAGATTTGACATTTAAAAAATATATATTAAGGCTTCAGTAAAGTGTGTGGATTATTCATAGACTTTCAGGGTGTCGACTTTTTTTTTTTTTTTTTAATGGCAGCAATTTTTGCGTTCCGAAAGCAATTATTTTTGCGTTCCGAAATCAATTATTTTATGGCGTCGCCAACACGTCCAACCGTCTCTAGAATATTAAACACTTTCAAAGCAAAACATTAAAGATTAAATGATAAATATGTGAATTTATAATCGAATGAAAGCTTACATAGATCTACTTACGTTTAGTAGAACTGGACGAAACATCTGAAGACGAAAGTATAACGCACTCTTTTCAGCTTGCTGAGCTATTGATTTTTTTAAACCGGCTCTCAATTGCTCATGTCATGTTCCCTACCAACCTAAAATGTGCGTTTTAAAGCTCTTAAACGGAGTTCTGGGCGCCGTAATTTACAACAAATTAAAGGAGTAGTAACGTTAGGCTAGTTAAACATGACGCCGATGAAAAAAAGATAACGTTACGCTTTTTTCACGTTTGGACCATCAAATGGAGACACCATATAGCCTAGCCAAGAGCTTTCTCTGACAGGAACAGATGCTGAAACACAATCCCAATCCTAAATTCTCATCTTGAAGGTACAACAACCCTTGTCTTTTTTAAAATTCAGACAGTAGGCTAAACGTCCTAAAACTGCTTTCTTGGATTCAGTTCAGCATGCCAAAATATACAACAAAACAAAAAGGCTGCATGGACGAGTAACGTTAACAGGTTATTTACTCAATCTATGATGATAAAAAAATAAAAGCGTCTTATTTTTTAACGTTTTGCCAACATACGTGTGACTAAAGCTACGAGAAGTTGCGGTGCCTATTACCTTAAACAGTTATTAACCGTAATGTTGTAGGCTACGTTCAAACGTGACATTAAATGATCCGAGAACATCTCTCACCGAACCTCGTTCTACAAAAATTACCATGGTAACGATACATTTTCGCCAAATAGTTAAAACTAGTCATTTTTTTACAATTGTAAAACTATGGCAACTTGCCACCGCTTCCATCAAAAAGTTAAATTGACAAAAAGATTCAGAAAGCGTGCTACGGTTACCATGGTATTTTTTTTGTGACGAAGCAGCGTAACACAGGTGGGACTGTCCCTGTCATGCGCTTACCGAAAGTTTATCTATCTAGAAGCGTCAGCTAAATGACTAATGTGAATTAATAAGATGAAGCTTCTATCAAATCCACACGCACACAGGTCACTCACCTCTTTTGTTTCTTCTCCAGCGGTGAGACTGCTGCGTCTGACAGTGGCTGTAGTCCACACAGTTCAACACGATCAGCGCAAATGAGAACAGGCGAAACTGCATCTGGGCGGCTGTATGATTGTCCCGACTCAAGGTAGAAAGCGTCAAAGGTACTCGCCGCGAGCCTTCAAGGTCCGTATATGAGGTTTCAATATGTATATTTTCCCACAGAGGAGCAGGGAGTTGAGGAGTCCGGACTCGGTTGTGTCACACATAGAGAAAACACCATTTCTCACCACCGGTTAATGTAATTTTAAAGAGCGAAACGTGCTTTTTACACTAAAAAAGTGTCTCGTTAATGTCTGTGGAGAAAGAAAAAGCTTTTAACTTGAGCTTCTTTGACTAAAAAATACACCTTGATGGTTCAATGTGTTTGCGAGTGAACCATTTCATTCAAAATAACTGAAGGAATTAGCGAATTTCCAAAAGCGCACGAGACGAGATGGGTGCCCTCAAAAGTAGATGCACAGAGCGAAAGAAATATACCTGCGCGAGTCCAGTCCAAAAAAAGAGAAACTTTGCCTATACATCAAGTTCCTTCCGACTGCCAAAGTGGACTTGGAACATCCAGCATCCCTCTCGCAGGAAAAGTTTAGTCCTTTCGTCCCCTAGACAGAGTGAGAAAACACATGGATGCAATAGTCTGCAAAAGCTCTAGAATAAACCCTTGAGGTGCATGAGGATGTGTGTGTAACTGTGGCATATGCTGCAGTGCTCGGCTGGTGATGGAGTATCACTCTACTGGTGCTGATGCTATATAGGCGCTGCTGTCACGTGGAGACTCCCAAGATCTTGTGGGGTTTTTCGGAGCACTTTCAGAAGCCCCTCGGCCAGAGAGAGGGCTGTTCTCCCCCTCCTTGTTTAAGTTTTAGAAGATGACAAATGGAATTTCTCCTACTGTATCTATACAACACAGATGAGCTTCCCCAGGGTCCTAGTGCATTGGCTTGAATTAAAAGTAGTGTGAATTTTGTAGTTAACTCAATTTTTTTTTCTCTAATCATAAACCTGACATATATATAAAAAACAGTAACTTCACATAAAATACAATTAATTATTAATAATACTGCATACAAATACCTGAGCTGCAATCTTCATTTTATTGTTCCATCCTGTTGGCAAAACAAACAAACAAAAATTTTGCTGGTCTTTACTGGTCTCTGTGAGCAATTTTCAGGTGATAAGACCAGTTTGGCGACCCAATAAACCAGCTGAACTTTAGTTTGGCCAGAGTGAGAGACCAGTTTAAACCTGCTATAAGACCAGCAAACCTATTTAAGATGGTTAAAATGTTTTTTGGTTTTTTTTCAGCCATGAATGAAATCAGAAAATTAAAAATAATACATTATGAGAAGGAAAAATATTTGTACTCATATTATCCCTGTTATAATGATGTAAATGTCTCAGTTTGACGTTTGGAAACTGTAAACACTATTAAAATTTAAAAGACTGCAATTTTATTTTTATATATTAGCATTAATACAACTTAATCTATTCAGGTTGATTATAACAGCTTTCATTTAAGATATTAAAATGAGTTTTAAAAAGTTTTTAAACTATTTAAAATAGAAAAAGAATGAGTGCTGCTGAGGCAATTTTCCTTGAGAAGCTTCTTTGCCAAAATGGACATTAATTGCTTTGAAATGCAAGAAATGTTTTACCCAGCTTGACCACTAGGTGTGGCACTTAATCTTTTATTTTTATATCATTTTTTTTTTTTTTTCATGTTCTCTGACTTCATCTTAAAATGTATTTCCCCCTTCTATCAGTTTGGCTCAGGTTAGCTAGAACTCTTCCAGGTTAGGTCAAGGTGTGCAGCACCTGATTCAGGTACCAATAGACTTGCGTATAACAAACAGGTGTTATGCAAGGCAGCACTTTAAACAGTCCGCACAGAATCTCTGTTCCTTGCTCAGAAAAAAAAAAAAAAACATTTGTCATTTCTAAGTGATGACACTCTCCTCGAGAGCCTTTTGATGTTCAGATCAAAGTGAAATTCTCCTAAAGTCAATGTTAATTATATGACAGCTATTTGTCTCCATCAGTACAACACAATAGAGTTTCATTTCTCATTAAAAAAAATCTTATTGAAGATATGTATTTATTCACCTGCCTTCATAACTAGAGTTGTATCAGGTTGCTCTCCTCCCTTAAAAGACTTTCAATCTTTCTCCATCATTTGAGTGCATACAATACATAAACCTAAATTCAAAACAAGTGATTCCCTGACAATATAAAGCTTCTGCATTAGGACAGACGCTGCAATGATCGCTCATATTACAGAAAAGCTACTCTAAAAACAGGCATTGCCTTGTAAAAATGCATTTGCAAGTTGGAAAACAAGACTCAAGGAATAATCCCGACAAAAATTTATTAGGGAACATGCGTTGTATATTTTAATTATGTGGCCTGTGTTTGAACAAATGCCTTAACCTTTTCACGTAGGGGAAAAGCAATGAACAATGCGAAAAAGGGAAAGATTATGTAGCCATTTTAACCAAAACCTACGTTGACCTTTTCGTTTGGGTGTTTGTTTATTTATTTTAAGTGAAGTGACAGACGTTGTGGTGGACAACCTTCTCAGCCGCACGTCTGCTGTTGGTCTGGATGTCTTACTAAAACAACATCTGAGACAGCACTCCTAAGGTGAATGTGATAATTAAGGGCTAGGAGGGTTTTATTTTCGTAATGTGTCATGGCACAGGACCGGTAAACCAATCACTTTAGCCCACCCCCCCTTCCTCCCCGCCTGCTCGCTCGCTCGCTGGGAAAGTAAAGGTGACGTCAGTTGTTTTAGATGTCTGGCTGGGAGCCCGAGCGCTGTGGCAGCTATAAGCCCCCTCTTCACTCGTCCAGAGAGACAGGGCCCATAAACATGTCAGCTGATAGAGAGGCCAAAGCAGACATTAAGACACGCTTCGAATCCCAGCCTGCAGCGTCTGCGAACGGTAGGGATGGAAATAGAAAACGTATAGAGCGTTAGACTGTAGGTGTCGTGCGCGGAAGATGTGATGAGATGGGAAAGGTGGAGAGGCATTACGTTGATTGTCTAGCGCATCTGACGTGCCCGTCTGCGAACAAAGAGGACGAGCGGCATTGAAAATGACAACGCGAGTTCGGGATGATCACCTTTCCGTGCCCTCTTCGCATAACAGCGCCGTAAACGCAGCAGACTAAACACTCATTCATCATTACGGCGCATGCATGTGCAGCGGCACAAAACCCCCCATCCCACTCAGTGACTCAGAGCACATTAAAACTTCATCTATTACACAAAAGATCACAACCACTTAACCCTCAACCACCATTCGTAATGTCCAGGAATAAAATGCAAGCATGAGGTGAAGATGGTTTTGTAAGGTTGTTTTTTTTTATTTAATACCAGATGCATTGAACCCAAGTTCAAAAATAAGGCCTCTGTCTCGCTCCTTTGAGGGACACGAGAGGGAGAACAGGATGTTCGGCCGCAATATGGGAATGCTGGAAGGTTAGATGGGAGCGTACGGTCTGAAGAGATCCACTCAGAAGCCAGAATCCTGACCCGCCCAGTTTGGAGTCTGAATAGAGAGGAAGAGAGAGCCAAAAGATGTCATTACCCAACACAAATGAAGGTGAGTTCATTATAAATGAGTGAACATGCAACTGAGACCATCTACTACAGAACCGCAGTCGTTTCTTAAGTACAAGCAGTTCAAGTTCACGTTCGCACCTTTTCCGTTTGCGTTAAATTGCGTCCGGCCAAACACATCAAAATACAGGACTGTGTGTTATGACCTTTGCCACTGTGGTGTTTGTGCGAGCGAGTCACTTAAATGACGTGGTTTGAGGGACCGAGACATTTAAAGGCCGTTATTTTGGAAACTTTCTATTTCAAACAAAAGAGAGGGCACGTTTGTCGTGGGCCAATCAGTGCACACATACGAGATCAAACGGAGACCGACTGGACCCCAAGCAAAACATCTGTGGTGACTCCTAAACGCAGGGAACTCCATGGAGCGTGTGTGTGATTGTGTGCAAGCGTTATTTACTCTGCAGCGCTGAGTCATGGGACTCAGACCTTCTTCTTTATGGCTGAGCTGTGCTACCTTGTCATTAGGCCTTTGAAGAAAAACGGCATGATGAAAGCGCTCGCTGTGTTAAACCTGCTCTTACTGGTTTACACTGTGTAAAGACAGTTCTGGGCTGATTGCCGCTCGGCATTCTTCTGGATAGATCATTTGTGTGTGTAAACTACAGGGCTCAAGACAAAAAGAGATGAGATCAGATAAAAGAGATGGAGAGATGCTGACCTCAGTCCTGTTCGCGTTGGTCTGCTTCTTCTCGATGTTCATGGCCAGCATTTGGCTGCGGAACGAAAGGCTCTTGGTTTTCTCGATCACCTGCTGATATGGCGATATGGCGTTGTTGCCCATCACCACGTGTCCCTGCCAAAGGAAAGAGGAGAGGAAAAGAGTGTCAGAGCTAAACTCAGGGAACACCGATCCTTTTCTGTTCCCACAGACACACAGACATGTATTCACAACCTCCTCGCAGTCAGCTCAAAACACACAGGAGCTAATTCTAGGTCATTCCAGTAGAATGCCATGTGATTTGTGAGATCAGAAGTCTCGTTACTTGTTTGTGGTGTTATGACATGTTAAGTTCCTAGATCAATTGACAAAAAAAAAAAAGTCTTTCACACAAACATTATATATATTACTGCTCAAAAGTTTAGAAAACTTGAAATTAATACTTTTATTAAGCATGAACTCATTAAATTAATCAAAATTTACAGTAAAGACATGATAGCATTACAAAAGATTTCTATTTCAAATGCTGCTTTTTGAACATTCTATTTATCAAATAATCCTGAAAAAATATATCAGTTTCCACAAAATATTAAGCAGTACAATACAATTGATGATAATAAGAAGAAATGGTTTTAAGCACCAAATCAGCGTATTATAATAATTTTGAAAGATCATGTGACTGGAGTAATGGCTACTGAAAATTAAAAGCACAGTATGCAAGTTTCACCACTAGAGGTCGCTTATTCAAAACCATAACAAAGGCGTAGCTTGATGACGTTGCGAATGAGTGTGGAATCATGGAAGTTGTCATCTTCACCTCCACAGCCGATGGAAAGCAATCTTACGGGACTCAGGCAGAAATCATGTTCATGGATGAGCGAATGTATTAAAAGTTTTATTAACGTTACTGTGGTTTGAAGCAGGACGGGGCCGAGAACCGTGGGAGCGGAACGAGCGAATGCTAACAAGAAACACCTGCGCAACACACTGGTCTCAAACCCCATGGAGGAGCTCTGGAGCTTTTATTATGCTTATTATGCCGCATTCGGCCGCTGACAGTCCTTTCGCTTTGTTGTTTATATTTTTTTATACGATTGAAGTTATGTTTAACATTTGCCAGTTTGGTGGTTCTTCCCTGAACTTGAACTTTATTACAGTTATGTTTGAAATCTTATTATTTTATTTCATTCTAATGAAATAGCTGAATTACTACTCATTCAGGTCACTTTTTTAACTAATTAAAATTGTGGGATAACACAGCATTGTTTTACTTGCTCAAAACAATCTACTATATACATTGAGTGTGTTGAAAGTTATGTTATAATGTTACTCTACTTGTTGCACATTGCAGTAAGCTAGATCATTATTAGAATATCATATTAATAAAAGCTGGATAAATCATATTTCACAATATTACTGATTACTTTCAAAACATAAAAGTGACCCAAAACTTTAAGTAGTGTAAAACATTTTTTATATATATATATATATATATATATATATATATATATATATATATATATATATATATATATATATATATATATAATTTTTTTTTTTTTTTTTTTTTTTTTTTATTGCAACAATATAATACAATGTATTACGTGATGGGAGAAAATCACCATGTGCACATTTTAATGGCAATTAAACATCATATGAACTTGTATTTTCAAATAGTTTTTAACATTAATGATACATTTAAAATTATTTATATTATCACTTATTATAATTATTACTTATTTTGTATGTATATATATATATATATATATATATATATATATATATATATATATATATATATATATATATAATTGTATTTTAAAAAAAAATGTATATAGTTTTCTAGAAAGTTAATAGAATATTAATCTTTGTCATGACTAAAAAAAGTAAAAGCTACACGTTTGTCACCATATTGAGAATGACCCTCCTTCAGGACTGTAATGACAGTCCTCTTACCCTCGAGGAAGGATATGGTGAGTAAGCGGGCACTGGGCAGAATTACTGACGTAATTGATTGCCTCTCCTTTATGTATTAAAGCAGAACATAATCCCCGCACAAAAGAGGCTGAATTTGATTTTCGGACTAATTAAAGGACACTAACGCAGCATCTATCAATCGTTCGCTATTTGAGGAGGGCGGCAGAGAAACAAGAGTGAAATAAAATATGAGAGACTCTCACCAGTTTGGAGTCGATTTTGGCATCCAGCCTGGCATTGCGAATGAGGTTGACGATCCATCTTTCTGCCTCCTCGGGAGTCATATTCAGCTTATCGGCCAGCATACTGCGAGGCAAACACAGTCCATTAGGACAAACTTAGGTAAAAGGAGAACATTATATACACTGATGGTATTACGTGAAAATTGTGAGGTATATAACAAGCTTGTGGAGTGTGTGTGCATGCAGGTTTAAAGTGCTGATCGAAAGTGCTGGATGATAATGGGTTTACTGTCATACCTCAGCATTTAGACGTCTGGTCAAGAGTGACAAATGCTTTGCATTATCTGTGATTCTAATCGTACTAAGAAACCCATAAATATGGAATACAATTACATCATTGCGCTTTCGTGGATATGAGGTCAAGGTAACGATAAAACAAACTTTGCAGACAAGAATAAAATGACACAGCTTGGGCTTGCATGGCTACTGACCATCCTATGGCATTTTGGAAAAACCATCCATAAATAAAGCCAGGTGTCTCCTCCACGAATGTGTCATTGAGGGAGGAAGGTGGCAGCAGGGGCTCAAGTGTTCTTTGATCCAAAATCCTACAATACCGCAGCTGGCTTTCTTTTCGACTAAGCTCATTCCGTGCTAGTCAAAAAGAGCCGGCTTGTCCCATTCTGTTCTGTAAGTAAAGCCAACACACCAGGTTTCCAATGCTTTCGCAGTGAAAGGTTAACTCAATCACCCACCGTGGCAACAGCATGGGTCTGGAGACAGGGAGAGATGACAGCTTATATCATTTCACTCCCAGTGAAACCCTTAGAAAATGATGCGTGACAGGCTAGATTGGTCATAAAGCTCATTATTTAAGAGCTAACCGCCAACGAATGTGCCGGTTGTCACATCACGAGTTCCAAGCCGGTGATGGTTAACACATGTCCAACATCAAGCAGTGACACTCGGTGCGGGAAAAAGGAATGCCTGTCGACTCCAGGGGTTAAAGCAGGGACATGAAATCCAAGCTCTTCGCCAGCCCCAAAGCACTCCGCGAAGCATGCGGCGCACTGATGAACAATTACAACCGAAAAGGAACAGGAAACCAATTAAGACACTGGGAAGTTTAGATAGCTGAACATCCATTACAGGCCCACAGATCTAGGTCTAGACCATGTCTGAAATGAAGCAGACAAATTGTGAGCTTTTACAGAAAAATAAATGGAAATGCAGAATTGCATGATAGATAAACATCTAAGACAAACTCGGTGCTGCAAGTGATGCAAGAGACAATGAATATTATTTCACTGATTTGATTAAGTGGTGACACATGTCAGTCAAGCCAAAGTCAAAGATCAACTAAAAAAACAAATAAGATCGAGTTTCCTCTTAGGGGAGCTAACCCTCCGGACAAGCTAAACCAGAGACCAAGGTCAACCACTGCCTCAGTGCAATGAAATGGCCCACACACACACTAATCTAATTTTACCCAGAAGTTTGACTTTAAAACAAGAAGGAAAAAAAGTCGTACTTGCACATGCTTGCCACTAATATGAATGAAAGTCTGAACTGAAACCAAAAATATACAAACGCTGAAAGAAGTAATTATGGAAAAGAAAGGTCGGGTGAATGAACCACTCAAGCATAAGTGCCTGACATGGCGTTTTAAGCCAAGTTGCTTGACTCCCCTCGCTGCAGTCTCATTTTACACAGGAATAAACCTGGTCCTCTGGGGTTAGGGGGTGAAGGGTAAGGATCGTTTTCACTTCAACCCCCTTACATGTACCGGCTCCTCGCAGTTGATTTATCCAATTCCGATTCCAGGCCGGTGGGACTGAGGCAACCACTCCAGGATCCGTAGACAGCTAAAAGGTCAGCTGTGAATTCATACAGTGCTGACCTGCTCTAAAGAGGTTTTTAACATGGTGTACTTAAAACAAACGCATTGTTAAATATTTTCATATGAAGGCACAAAGAGATTCACATCATTGGAAGTGACCTCTGCTTCATATCTTGGGGGAAAATGTATTCCCCTCTTCCCACTAAAACAACCTCCCCTCTTTCTAATTGTTAATTGAGTAAAAAATGAACAATACCAACCCGATGGGAAGGGAATTAAAAACATTTTTTTACCAAAAATAAAACCATCCAGATTGAATACAACAATGTCTCCTATGTGCTTGGCCCCACAAATCAACTGCAAAATGGATTAATGTGGACTGTGAGAGATCACATTGTTTTACAGATGACAAGATCGTAGACATCCAACTAAAATGTTCATCAGATGCACACAAACTTTCTACTCAAATAAAGGCCAATGAATGCAAAATTGGGAATTTAAGACTTTTGAGGGCAAGAGACTAATACAAATCCCTTCATAAGCGCAAGTCATAAAATCAGATTTCAAATAGAGCCTTCTCAGACATTTTTATGTATAAAGCCATTTGTAGTTGTGGTCTTTTTTTTGGTGTAGGCTGAGGGCAAAAACACAGGAAAAAAATATTCTGCCTACCCGTTCAAGGCCAACAACTGTAAACATAACAAAACTGCTACAAAACTTGCATGCGTTTCATTTGAGCCCACAATTAGCTGCAGAGGCCTTCTGCGTAATGTACCAATGACATGCACTAGTAAACCAAAAATGGATGTTTTCCAATCCTCTATATCCTCTAAACAGACATAACACTGTCTTTCAGGCAACTCCTTTGAGCTACTAACCTGAACAGATGAACAGATAAACAGCAATCACAATTCGGTTTCCTAGTTCAGCATTACATTTGTCGCCTTTGACAAGAAAATGGATTCAATTGCAACGAGACTGCCAAAAAAGAGCCAAGACTCCAAATCAATTCCAGACTATCTGCAACTGGAGATTTGGACAGAGCCTGATCACATTCCATGTTTCAACCTTGACTCCAGCCCTTCTCGGTTTAATACAGCTCAGAAAATGTGAGCGAGCAATTAGGCTGTACAATGAAGCATGGAAATAGTGCGAGAACCTTTTTGATCGCCGGGTGTGCGTTTAGAAGAGAAATAACAGATTCTGAATGTCTGTCTATGTTTGCACGTGCACTGCTGGGGAAAAAAAACCCTCCTTTCATCAAACATGGTATATGATATTGTGTCGGGTGAGTGTGTGCATTCACGAACATGGACCTTTCGGGATTTACAGGATGTCATAAATCCCCAGAGGTAGATGCAACCTGTTAGCAGATCTCCAGTTTGCCGTCAAGTGCTTTCTGCTTGGCGCAGAGGCGGTGGCGGGAAAAAGAATGCAGGACAGATGCTCAACGACTACTAGTTATGAAAGCTCATTAAACAGGCAGGAGGGCAACGCGGCCTCTCTGCTCTGCACTCCGTCACTGAAAGGCTAATAGGAACCAGACACAGGGAAACCAGTGACACCCGCCCAAACCTCTCTTTCCATGCAGACCACTTCTTTTCCACCAATGGAAAATGTTGGGGACTGAAACCATTGCATGTCTTCTCTGGAAGCCTACAATGCCTTATAAATACCGTAAAATAGGCAATAAAAAAGTACAACCAGAGTAAAGTGGTAATAAAACACCTGCCGTAACGCAGACCGGAGAGTCTATGATGCATCGTGTCAGTGGTAATTGAACCGTGTGGATCAATGAACAACATAAATCACTGTAAATTTATCTTAACTATTCTCTTTAATCGGTTTAATTAAGGCAATATTCCTCTTCGGTTGCGCTCTAAGTGAATTAGCACAGACAAAAATTCCAAACGGCACTTTCTTTACGACGACGTGAGAAGTCGCAACAGACAATAACGGAGTAAGTGGCGCTTAGAAGAGAAAAATCTGCTGTATTATCCACAGACGGGGCGCACCCATTAAGATCCTCCCGAGGGCCAATATGTAGACCCTTTAGACATGCTTCAAAACAGATGGGTGGATGTGCCTGGGATGTCTGGTTCTGAATGCGTGTCTCCATGTGTGAGATTGAGGTGCTGGCAGCCGGTCTCTGGACATGCTTCCTCTAGCACACTGGGTAATAAAAACTTATCAGAGAGTGGAGTGGGAATGGAAGAGAGGAAACAGGAAGCGTTCCCACATTGTGGACACATTTTCAGACCTGCTACCTTTTTTTTTTCATTCCTGACAACAATTTATCCATCAATTTGTCCACTTTAAATGGTATTTCAAAATGTGTTACATGATCCAGCAGTTATTTTGTACTACAATGAAAATCATAAGTACTTACTTTATACTGATGCACTGGTGAATTCGGCAGAAAGTCTCGAAGATGAACAAACGAGCATTTTCGATGAAGTCCTCAAGGCACGCCACAAGAAAAAAATCATTCACCAGCACCTTCAAAAGATGGAAATGCTTACATTAGACACTGAATGCATTTTCATGCACACAATCTTATTATCTTACTGATTATACTAAAACCAGGGATTTTCAAACTGTTTGATACCACAGATGCTAAAATATGATGATTCTTTTGCATGAACCCCTGAAACATAAAGGCTTTTTATTTTCATACACTATAAATTTCTAATACAATGATAATAATACAAAAATGTTTGGGTCCCAAATCAATGTTGAAAATAGTTGCGCTGTATAACTGTGATGCATTATTTTCAGTATTCTTTAATGACTATAAAGTTTAAAAAGAACAGCATGTATTTTACTTTTTTTTTGTAAATGTAAGAAAGTCTTTATTGTAAATTTTGATCACTTTAATGCATCATTGCATAAAATAATTAGTATTTAAAAAATAAAATCTCTGCATGTTTTAAGTATATATATATATATATATATATATATATATATATATATATATACACACACACACATACACACACACACACACACACACATTAATGTAAGCGCCTGTCTACAGTTTGATGTCAAAACTGGGAGAGAGAAAGAAATCACTGTTTTAATGTTTTAGGATTAGAAGAGTTTGGTCCAAAAGTTTGCTGGAACACAGAAAACTCTGTGGCTAAACTGGACAATGAACAGAACAGGAAGTTTATATAAACTCAGAACTGAAATAAAAACAGTTCCACTTTATCCAAGGTCTCTGTAATAGCACCTGGTTGGGGAGTAACGGTATGGGAAAAAGGCCAAAAGCAAGCATTATGACAAATTATGGAAATGAATTTGTAGCTGCAGGTTAAAGCAATGGAAGCCTATAGTTAACACATATACAACAGTGTTTAATGCTATCCTCAGGAGAAAACCATTATCTGGAAGCACAAAAAAAGGAAAATCTGGGGTCATTCTCAGCACTCTAAACTAACCACAGATCTTGGAATTCCACAGTCCCCACATGAAACGGAGCAGGAACAGAGCCAGCCACTGAATCCACCGCAATGGCTGTGACTTATCGCCATTTGTCTTGCCCATTGCCGCAGGGTCCATCGGAACCAATTTACAGTGCCACTGCTTTCAAACATCTCAACTACAGTCTACTATCAATCTCAGCTGAGCTCTGATCACCGATCACCGCATACTAACCTCCACATCCTAAAGAGACCTGGTGTGCTTTACTTTGCTGTCAAAACGCAAATAGTGCGGTGCATTCCACTCAGCTGAAGACATGTGTGAGCCCCTGCTGTCTCTGCACGGTTCACATGCAGTCCCGCGTCTTCGTGTGCACGTCTGCGCTCACAGCCCCCGCTTTGTTTGCTTAGGCTTGAGAGCTACTATCTCCGTTGTTCTGCTTGAAGCAATCCCAACTACATGGCCATGGCCCTATCAGCCAACACACATTTCATCATTGACATTGTCTTATCTTAAGCTGATAACGGTTCGCTTAAGTGCTATAATTACTGTTGAGGTTTTTTTTAGTAAGAGGGGGAGAGAAGTCGGCTAAAGCAACTTTGTAGCAGAACAAAAAATGTCAATTTATGCTTAACTTACTGGAATCTAAAAGTGCAGCTTTAGGTTTGTTTTTTTCCCCCAGTCTTCCAAAAGATTGAAAACAGGGCTATATAAGGTTGTGTCTATGTTTTATGCATAGCATAGACATTATGAGCCCAAACCATTGTGCAAATGGCCCCTCTCCGCTGAGATGGATCAACTGAAGAAGGAAAAATTACAAAAGCTGACTGGATAAGCATGATAAGGTAATCACGATGCAAAGTAAGCAATGTGATGATCCACAGCTTGAAGAAAATCCCAGAACACTTATGCGGTCAGTCTCTCCAGATCCAGGACCGTGTCCAGTTGGAGTGAATCACAGGCCTGCAGAACCTCTGGAGCCATGGGTGCCGATGATATGCTAAGGAATTGCTTGTAAACAACAGTACTGTATTTGGGTTATTTTAGCTTATTTTAGACATCAAGTATGAGGTCAGTATGATTTATGTTTTAAATAAATCAAGTACCGTTTTCAACAATGATAATAATAAGAAATGTTTCTTGAGCACCAAATAATTTCTAAAGGATCATGTGACACTGAAGACTAGAGTAATGATGCTGAAAATTCAGCTTTGCATCACAGGAGTAAATTACAATTGAAAATATATTAAAATAAAAACTGTTATATTAATTCACAAAACACATTTAAATTTAAAGAGTAATACATACATAAAATGAAGAGGGTAATACTTTTCAGTGGACCCTCACTGGATCGTTATGATTTTTTTTTAGCAGCAGTCAACAGACATGCGCATAGCAACACAATATATTTTTAATATTTATTTATTTTTGGACCTCAAGCATCTCCCCTTTCAATAATATTTTCTTTATTAATAAATAAATAAATTGAGCCCTATTAGAGAAGAGTGTTAATATCCTTTTTACCCACTTAAAATTAAGTTGCTCATTTGGGTCATACAACTTGTTTTTTTCTTTTACAATCACTTAAATAAATAGTTACTGTAATGAACTTGTTTGAAGGGGAGGGGATGTTTGTTTTTGTACGAGTAAAGGCGGTTAAGAGCAAACAGTCTGATGACTTGCAAGGCTTCGGCAGTCTAACAGGAAAAGCCTTGGGCTATTGTAGAAGGGCAACTCAGATTTTGTAAGTCACCACTCAATCAGACTGTGATTTTGTAAGCATTTATAGCTGACATACATCTGAGCCTAGCCAGTTATGCTCACATGCCACATAGTTTAACTTTTTTTTTTTTTTTTGTGCAGCTTGTGATCTCGATAATGCCTCAGGCTTTCATAATCAGGGTCAGGACTAATTAGTGGCCGTTTATGCAGTGTCTGGGCTGAACTCTGGTTGTAGAATGCGCCTGGTTCTGGTGGTCCAGTAGCCGGGGGGCTCTCACGAGATCTTACAGATGCAGGTGTGCTAATTATTGCTCGCCTTACAAACCCTGGACTCCAAGCATGCAAAGTCTAATAGAGATCTCCCAAATGACTTGATCATTTAGACCAGCAGAGACCCCCCAAAAAAACTTCTGGTGATTTAGGCACTAGTTTTCTTCTACGCTTCTTGACGATAAACGTCTAGAATGAAAAACAGCTGGCCTGATCAAATGGGCACTCGCACAAGAGTAAATGTTTATAAATCATGTCAGCGTTTTAGGAAGGTTCCCATCTCAATGTTAAGTTGGGTTATTTCATTCTCCTATAAAAAGCCTGCTATTTAACATACGAGGTGCTTGTTAATAAACAAAACTGAATTGTTTTATTTTGGGCAATGGTAGACGACGGGCAGTGCGACTGGTCTTTGAATTCATTATAATATAGAGAATGGGAATGAGTTTCGACATAAGTGCACACTAGGCTAAAGGCACTCAAGCTAATTACGCTTGGGATGAATCTTTGTAATGTAATGTGTTTACAGCAACCAAGAATGCGCCTGAAGGCCATTTCTGGCTTTTATCACACTAAGACTTTCTTATAATACTTTTTGCCATTTAAGATTTGGCACGTTTGTGGGGAAGCTTACCAAATGCATTTAGGTTGAAATGTAATGTTTTCCAGGGTCAGGATGGCGAACAAATCTCTGTGCTGTGCCAACGATGTCTGTAATCGCATGGTAGCAAAAGTCATTTGCACTATTCTCTACACTATGTTAATGATAATACCAATTCACTGAAAAGAAAAATCTTCTCTCACTAAAGCCAAGACGTGATTAATTCCGTGTTCAGTGTTTTGTACCAGCAGCTCTAAAATCTTGAAAATTGAAAATGAAAACTGTCATCATTTATGCGCCTTCAATTTGTTCCAAAACTGGCCATTTTTTCTTTACATAGAACACAAAAGGAGAAATTTTGAAGATGGTGAGAGTGGATTAAACAAAAGCACTATAAAAGTGGTCCTTAAGACTCATATTCCAAGACTTAAGATAGTTTTGTGTGAGAAAGACAAAAAATTTAAATCATTATACATGAACTACAACATGCAATATATCCACCCTAGTCATCTGAATTCATAAGAAAAATACCAATGTATGATTCATGAACAAATTGTTCTTTTGAGTCTGATCTTTTCAATCAATTAGTCTGAAAGATTCATTTATGATTCTGATCTGATTGTTGATTTTGAATCACTGACTCCAACAGCTCACTGCAGGAGAAGATTACGAGTGAATAGACAAAATGAATTTTGGTCCTCACATGAAACTACCGTATGACTTCAACAGGCTTGGAAAAAAGTTCACAAGTTGTATGGATCACTTTTATGATCCCTTGGCTTTTAAAGCTTCAGTCTCTTTTCAATAAAAACTGCATGGAAAAGATTGATTTTCGAGGTGAGCTATTCCTTTGAAACAGCTTTTAACTCTATTCTGTTGTGTTTTTGTTTTGTTCGGTGTGGTGTTGGCACTGGGAGTCAGTAGTTTAACTGTAAAAACAGACAGAATGACACAGCAGGGCAAGGGTGAAAACTGATGAAGTGACCATTATGGAAGGCCATTTATAAACGGGAACAAAAATACAGATCACTGGCTTGTCTGTACCGCAGAAAGCTCTTTCCAGTGCGCGTGTCCGCCTCTGCACACCAAAAGCACTTCTTGTTAACCATCCCACTGATCTGACAATTACCGGCTATCATAAAAACATGACAAATGGTGAGTCAGAGGCTGTTTCAGGGGCCCACTGCCACAGCTGCCCATGACACCGCGGCATGCAGAGACCGCCTGAGCTTTAAGACCCCTTTCAGGGCCCGAAACAGAAGGGTAGGCTGTTTGTGACTGCAGAAAAGTGACAGACAGCATCGCTAATGACCATCAACAGTTATGGTAAAGTTCAGAGGACACTTCTGACAAATCAGAGGTCGGAGACTCAGTGTGATGTCATCACAACTCATCATTAGGGAAATTGACACATCATCTGCATAAATTACAAAGTTAAAGGCTTTTTGTGGCCAGACAAGAAGTGAAGGATGAGCTCAACATCTTAGAAGAAGGATAGTCTCTTCAAACGCATTCACTAATGGAACCTGTTATGAAACGTTAGGAATCTTATGTTATGAATCTTATGCTTTTGAAAAAAAACAGGAACATGACAGAAGACACAATCAATCTGTGAAGTCCCTATAAAGAGGAGGGTGAGCCATGCTTTTAAGGACACGCAAAGAAACAAGCTAATAAAAAGGTAACGGGAAAAGACAGCTGGAACTTACCGCCTCACACTCTCGCAGCTTCTTCTGAGCACTATCAAAGTCAAAGTTCACATACAGACACTCCACAAACTCTGTGATTGGATCTTTGTAGGTGTATGACTCCTAAAAAGAAGAGAACAAAAGAAAAATGAATGCAAAATAGTTCTTTAAGGGAAAGTTCACGCAAGAAATAAACTTCCACCATTGGTTCTCAAACTGGGGTGTGTTTTTCATTATAAACGTGTCTGCTTTATTAACAAATAGGTTCACATTACAAGCAGAACTGATATCAGCTGTTCAAGCACAAAATTACTGCTTCTTTCATCTTGTGGTTACAAACATGGCTGTCGACAAACTGTTGCATCTATTTTCTTAATTGACACAAGCTGACAGTTAATTTGCCTACAGTAAAGAAATCAAGTCACATATATGGTAAATGGTAAAACTGTCTCTGAGAAGAATTGAAAACAGTGTGCAAGTAATATGGACTACTTTTATGGCACTTTTTCTGTTCTCGACAGCAGCCTGGTTTTTCCAACCACATTTGGGGATACCACATAAAAATGCTGAATGGAAACACTAATACGTGGCTTAAATAATAAATTATAATTAATTCATATAATATAACTAATTGAAATGTTCAAAATATCAAATAAATTCAATTTGCAACTTCCATTCACAACCATTCTCTTTTGCTGTATATGGAAAACAATAGCTTTAACATTCTGCAAAATATCTTCTGTGTTGTTCCATTGTAGAATGAAAATCTTACTGGTTTCAAACAATATAAGGGTGAGCAGATGATCAGAGAACTTTTACTTTTGGTTGAACTCTTCCTGTCTGGTTGTATATAATAATGAGAATAACCTCTGCTTAATGTGCCATGTCTATAAACAGCCATGAGCTGAAAGACTTTAGCACAGTACAATCCCTTTAGCAGAGAACCTGATGGGATGAATCCCATTTGGATATGTGATAGTCTTTGGGTCTTCCCTGGATCTAAATACCATAGATGCTTGAGTAACCATGAGAAGAGAAACTTGTGCAGGGAGTATGGTGAGCACCTCAGGACACATGTTTAAGTGATTACGCAAAGGCTGCGGGATGTACTTATTTGGATTTCAGTGCCATTGATCTCTGAAGAAGCTACTGTTGTTGGACACACACATCAGAACACTACAATCAGACTGTCCAGCACCATTCATCAAATCTAATGGGTTCAAGACTCGCACGGCCTGAGGAGGCACATAGATAAACAGAGCTTTTATTTTCAGGCCAATATACACTGCTCGTTCATTCATTCTTTTCCACAGACACAGCGAGGTATAATATTCCCTGCAATGTTTTAGATGTATTAAATTCAAATAAAAATACACTTATTTAACAGAGAGATAAAGCATCGTTTATCTGGTGATGGGTAACTTCTTATTGAAAACATCTATCAGCACTCGCAAGGCCAGTGTGGATGATTGCAGGAAGACCAACAGAGTACGAAACAGTTATCATTAAAAAAGCACCACCTGACAAATTGCTCAAATTGAATTAAAAGAAAAAAGGCTTAGAATTTAATAAGCCTGAGGATAACACAAAGAAGCATGAATGCAAATGAAAAATGTTGTAACTTTTTTTTTTTCCTAGGCACACAAACCATCTTTTAACATAATCCATTTAATGTGTTCATAAATTAATAAAAAAAAAATAAAAAAAATACAAACAAAATATAATATAATTTCTCAGCATATACTGATTACATTAATGTAGTTACATTTTAATTCAACTGACAGCCCTAGTATAAACATTTTAATTTAATGTAAAAAAACAAAAAAACATTTAGAATATATATTTTAATATTTATATATACACAATAATAATAATAATAATAATAATTGTTTAATTTGATAGTTTTTTATGGTGCATCACTACAACTATCAAATTAAACATTAATATAGTATACATGCATGTATGTATGCATGTATAAATATTAAAATACTAATATATATATATATATATATATATATATATATATATATATATATATATATATATATATATATATATATATATATATATATATATATATATATATATATATATATATATATATATATATATATATAATTATTATTATTTTTTTTTTTTTATATATATATATATATATATTATTTTTTTTATGTTGATACAAGAGCTGTCAGTTGATTTAAAAATGTAATCAAATTAATTTAATAGCATTACTTCATATTTTTATGAATATTTTTCAATAATAAATAATGCAATAAAAGAATACAAATTTACTGAAGGACATTTGCAAACCAGTACATAATTGAAAAACCAAAGTCCTGTCTGATACCTGCTGGATGACTTTCACCAGATCCTTCAGCACCTGCCTACGCTTGCGGACGTCCTTGTTGGTGATGACAGCTGTGGTCAGATAGCGCAGTATGTGTGGGCACATGGTCTGAATAGCATTTAGGTACCTGCAAACAAAAACAACAACAACAGTCACACGCTTGAAGGACAGCTATCATCTCTAAAGTGAAATTTGTCGAGGTTGGACACAGTTTTCACAGCAAAAATGTTCTATAACATTTACATTTATGCATTTGGCAGATGCTTTTATCCAAAGCGACTTGCATTGCATTTCAAGGTACACATTCCCTGTGAATCGAACCCATTACCTTGGCGTTGCAAGCGCCAACACTCTACTGTTTGAGCTACAGGACCGCTATAAGAACGATGAACTATCAGTTTCCCTATTCTCATATAGAGAACTTGCAGATTCTTGTTAAACAGAAGAACAAGAATCAGACCGTGTTGAAAGCACCTCTGTTCATTGGTCCCACTGTGGAGGGAAGGGAAAAGGAAAAGCCCCTTTCTAGACACGGATCACCAGCTACAGGCCTGCAGAGCAGTGAAACACTATCCCACCAGGGACTTGTTTTTCAGCCACAGGTCAACTAGCTGTGGGCTTCACCGAGAATGAAAGCTACATAGCACTACTATTACAACCCAAGACAAAGTTTCCTCTCTACCGACTAGAGACGTGCAAGAACTTTCTTATATGGACCAAAAAAAAAAACATACAACAGATGCCTTGTCATAGGGCTAAGAGCTCCTGTTAAAGTGCACTTAACATTTTGAGTCAATTTGGAGGACGGTCTCCGCGCCTGCGGTATCTGTACGAACATCTTTGACCCCCCCGCCTCCCTCATCCCCCCATACGAGGACCAAATTAAATTTCAAGGAGGAAGTGGAGCTGCTCTGCCTTGGCCAGGCCCTAAAGCTCCCTTACAGATTAGCATGGAGAAACACATGTCACTTGGAGGAAAAGGAGGAGGGCTGCCGGATGGTTTAATTAGCCGAAACAATTAAAGGGACAAGGGGGCCTGTGGCACTTGTGATGTTGGAGCTAAAAACAGCAGCGGGCTTCGGCGGCGTGTGATCCCAGTTGGCGCAGCCTTCGGTCTCTCCTCCCTTTGTAGTTGTCTGACTTCATGGCAAACCACAACACTTCATGCTGTGTTCCTGATTAACTTACACCTACTCGCTCTCCCAGGGAGGCTCCGATGGCCAGACCGCTCACATGAGTCATGATGCCATATCTGGGCTTCGCACAGAAAAAAAAAAAAAAAAAAAAAAAATCATTATCTAACGGAGCCCAACAGCTACGACCAAAGCCATGATACGGCTTAATCGGTTGCTAAATGACTTCGCAAGGAAAAGGGCAAAACAGGAAGTAGTAGTTCAATTTGAGTACGTCACATTCTCCTCAGGGAGGTAGGGATTTAGGATAGGGCTGCAACTAAAAACTACTTTGATAATAGATCAAGGTTTTGATTGTGTTGTTGACCCGTGTTCGAGTCTGGCCTAGGTCATGTTCCGCTCCTGTTTCGACTCTCTCTCAACGTACTTTCCTGTTGGAGCGGTTTAAAGTGATAGCTCACCCAAAAATTAACATTTTGTCATTTTCTCACCCTCAAGTTGTTCCAAACCAGTATGAGTTTCTTTCTTCTGTTGAACACAAAAGAAGATATTTTGAAGAATGTTGGTAACCAGACAGTTGACAGTAGCCATTGACTTCCATAGTATTTTTTTTTTCTACCGTGGAACTCAATCGCTACCGTCAACTGTCTGGTTACCAACATTCTTCAAAATATCTTCTTTTGTGTTTAAATAACCAAAACTGCACCATTATTAAAATTCTGGCTAATACCAATAAGCTGGTGGTTATTTTAATGTTATTGACAAATGATAAAAAAAGACGATTATTCTATGTCATGCTTTTAAAACATTTAAGTGAATTTAGTCTCAAAATTGTTCAACATAATAAATGTAAGCGTGATGCTAAATTCAAATATACAGAAACTTTAGGGTCAGCAAGATTTTTTCAAATATTTTAGTGTTGAATGATGAAAGTTCAATAGAACAACATTTATTTGAAATAGAAATGTTTTATAACAATGTCTTCACAGTCACTTTTAAACAAGAAATGCACAATAAACAAGAAATGCGTTTTTACTACTTTAAAGTGGCTTCACTGATGGAGGCTCTTAGCTGTTGCAGCCCTAATTTGGCGGGTCTGAGTGAGCAGAGAGAGAAAAAGGTAGAAACGAGGCGAAGGAAAGAACAGTGGTGCAGTTCCAATTTCATGATGCATCTGAAGGGAGGAGGGGAATTAGAGGTAAATCAAGTGAAACTCTGAATCCACTCTCCGCTGGCCAGGATAGTGTTTCGGCGGTATTAGCTTTCCTGTTTGCACCTACATCATAGGTCATCTTGTGACAATATTCTTTCTCGAACTGCCCTTGGACTTGGTTGGAACGTATTATATGATAGCCTATCGTTGGTATCGTTTTTCCTGCACTAAAAA
Source organism: Squalius cephalus (assembly GCF_949319135.1). Lineage (NCBI taxonomy): Eukaryota > Metazoa > Chordata > Actinopteri > Cypriniformes > Leuciscidae > Squalius > Squalius cephalus. The sequence goes on along the minus strand of NC_137136.1, from coordinate 9,755,510 downwards.
AATGTCGGTTTCTGTTTTTGTTTTGGCCGTCTGCTCGACGGCACGACTACATCACGAACAATCTTCAGGCCGAGAGCACTGGATCGTACCCTGTCCTGAATGACAGCCAAACAACTATGAATTGAACCTGAATGCCACAGGCTGATGTCAGTCTAATTGTCAACAAAACTTCAAGAATAACAAAATGGAGAAGAACAGAAAACAAAAGATCTTTTCACAGGGTCAAAAACAGACCATGATCCCGTTTTCCAACTAAAACATGACAATCAATGCATCTACCCTCCAAGAACGCAATACTGTTGTGGTACATAAAACGCAGTGCATCTAATGCGGTAAATTACACTCGGATTCAGATTTATGGGGTCTGATTGCTCTTCGTGGCCACAGCTCTGCAAATAAAAGCTGAAGGCAGAAGAGGTGAGAGAACACCACAAAAACGAAAAGCACGCTGCCAGCATTGAAAGACCTCTGATCTGACGAGCCCAACCGCAATTTAGAAGTACCTTTTTGGAGCGGTTTTAATGAAGCATAATGAATGTTCTTGTATAATGAGCACCTACGTCCAAAGGGCTGCTGTTAAGCCAGCCAATTGTCTCAAAGGCAGGTCAAACATTCACTCTAGGTTCACGGCCACAGGTCACTGTTCATGACCGCTGTGTACTGTTTTTAGGGCCAAAGAAAAAGCCAAACATAAACATGGTTTTCCAGCTAGCAACAGTGCAATAAGCAACCTCAATCTATCTTTTCACCCACTATGGTCAGGTTCTAATGACTAATTATTGGTCTGGTCATCCTTAATCATCTATGCTGGTGAAAACCGATGGAAAACAACATCTTAGAGGCAGAAGTCTATTTTGTCTTTGAATAGTGTAGAAGCATTAGGCTCCACAAAAGTGCATTCGTGGAAAAGTGTGGCCTTAAAATAGATGGAATATAGAATTATTTAGTAGATCAAGTTTCCTACCTTAGGCACCAGGTGTAAACCCACTTATAAAAAAGCTAGCAGACCCTTAAAGCTTCTTTGTACTCATGTGCACACAACAAGACTGAACCTCGTTGCCCTTTAATGTGTTAAACCTTGACTAGTCTGCAACAAAAAGCCCCAGATTATTCTTCTAGAATGCACACTTATGAAAAATAAGTGTGTGTGTGTGAATATATGTATATGTACAAATGTGAAATAAATTTTGGTTTTGTTACTAGAAACTTTTTCCTCTTGTAACATTCAGACCTGATTGGGAACGAAAGTCAGGGGTGATTCATTAACGTTTTTTTCCCATTTGGAAACATTTTTGAAAATGATTAAATAAAGATAAACATGCTTGTCCAGGATCGACAACATTGCTTTTTAAAAAGCCTAAAACATTAAACCCATGAGTTAAGCAGCCCATTTGCCATTGTCAGCATTCGTCCGTGCTGCTAGACTCATTTTCGAGCTGACCACTGGGGTCGTGGGTCTGTGAGCGGCTGGCTGGTGAGCCCAGCATCAGCAGTTTCGTTTGCGGACTGTGGTGGGCTTTCCAACCTGGACCCGTGCTCTCTTCCTACCTCATCCGTTTTTATTAGAGTCAAACCAAAGCAAAACCAAATCCCAGATGGAAAACGAGCAGCTGCAGAAGGTGCTTACTGTGGTTGGTAGAGGAAAAGCTCGATGATGTTGTCTCTGCCTTTGGGGTGGTTGAAGAACACAAAGAGTGACCAGTGGATCAGCCAAGTCCTTTGCTGGAGTGACTGGAGAGGAGAACTTACCGTCTGTAGAGATATAACAAAAATAGAGGGGAAAGGGTGTTAAAAATCATTGACAAGGATTGGTTCAACCCCAAATAACAATTTTACTAAGCCTCATGTTGTTCCAAACCTGTGTGACTTTCTTTTTCCATGGAAAACAAAAGGAGATTTATTTGATTTTTTGATTGTATTTATTTGATAAAAAATACAGTAAAAACAATAATATTGTCAAATATATTACAACTTAAAATAACCATTTTCTATTTTTATATATTTTAATTCCTGAGGGAAAAGCTGAATTTTCCATAGCCATTACTCCAGTGTCACATGATTCTTCAGAAATCATTCTAATATGCTGATTTGGCGCTTAACAAACATTTATTATTATTGTCTATGTTTAAAACGGTTGTGCTGCTTAATATCTTTGTGGAACAACAAATCTTTTTTTTTTTTTTTTCAGGATTTCAGAAAATTCAATAGAAATTTCAGTCACATTTTAGATTAGGGTCCAACTCTCACCATTAACTAAATATTAACTGACTTTTGCCTCAGTTAACTCATAATTACTGCTTATTAATAGTCAGTTTAGGTATTGGGTAGGTAGGATTAAGAGATGGTTAATGGTCATGCAGAATACGGCATTAATATGTGCTTTATAAGTACTAATAAACAGCCAATATCCTAGTAATATGCATGCTAATAAGCAACTAGTTAGTTAGAATTGGACACTAAACTAAAGTTTTACTGAATTTTCTATTTATTTGAAATAGAAATCTTTTAGAACATTATAAATGTCGTTACTGTCACTTTGATCAGTTTAATGCATTTTTGTTGAATACAAATGAATTTCCACCAAAAGAATTTAGTGAATAACATGAATGTAAGTAAATTGAACTATCCCTTTAAAAAGTGATTTGTCTTGATCGTGACTTGATCATAACAAGATGAACTTCTGACTCCGGAAAACCAACACTTGGCTTCCGCTGCCTTCCAGACTCAGTACAAATAAAAGTTCCGAATTGAAATTTACAATGTCCAAAGACTTTAATTTTTTTATTTACTCATACTTCTCCCAAAGCCAAACCCTTCTTTCCCAGCTCAATTCCTCCAATTAAAAATCAAGCTGCACCGACATAACACAGCAATTAAGGTTTTGCTTGACTTGTGAGTTGCGGTGAGAAGGATTCAAGGAGATGGAGAAGAGGAGGGGAGGAACGGCAACAGCAGCGGTGCTATGCTCAAACGCAAGGCGGTCAATATTACGGCCTATGTAAGGGAATCTGAGTGTGGTATTGAATTCTGAGTGGCGGGGCATTACATTGTTATCGATAGTCTCTCTCAGGCGGGTGAGGTCCTCCATGGCAGCTTCCCAGTTCTGCATCAGGATCTCTGAGGCAAGCTTGCCCCAAAGAGAGTTCAGCGCATTTCTGTCTGTGGCGGGGACCTGCACAAACACACACAAACATAGAAAAATACATTGAACCACTGTAAACAGAAGTAGACACTGAAATCAACTCACTCCCCATAAAATTACACTGGTAGGGTGGCAGTCTTGGTCCTTTTCCACTTTCTAAATACTGTATTTCTGACATCTGCCATTTCACAGAGCTTAAAGTTAAGCTCTTGGTTAAGCTTCTCCGTGGAGTATGCTTCGAGAATTGGGCTCCTAAGGGAAAAATGGATCTTGAAACTCTATTTAGCGTTTTATAGAACTTCTTTTGCTGTATTTCTGTGATAAAGTCACTGATGCACCACACACAAACCCTTCTCCTTATTAAGCACATCTGAGGTAAAAAAATATATGTATTTTTTTTTCTGTTTTGTAATGTTAGGAATGAAATGAACCTAATGAAAGTTTAATATTTTTACTCTGATCGTTATAATGATGATTTCACATAAGATTTATATTGAAAGAATCTGTATAATAGAATTTTTTTTTTTATTCAAGAAAGTGTGTTTTTGAAGTGGTTGGGTTGAAGGAGTCATCAGACAAGGGCCAAAGGTTAAAGGCCAACTTGTCTGTGATATTGCTGGGAAATAATTACGCAAGTTAAACAAGTGCTCTTTAACAAGCCTGGGGTCAAGTGCTATCTTGAGGGAAAGGAGGGTCACGTCAAGAGATGAAAGTGGCTTCAAATCACCAAAACGAACAGGAACGGTTTTTTTTATTTATTTTTATTCAGAAGCACAAAATGTAAATCAAATTAGTTTAAATAAGTTACTAGTATAGTAATTATTTCTGATATCTGGTATGGAGCATCATCAAGCACAAATGGGGAACAAAAGCTCCCTGAAGTTCATGTGAACTTACGATGACCTTAATGCATTGCCTTTGCCTTTGGTGAGGGTCTTTAATGATGTGTGCTACTACCGCTACAGCCTCTGTTACTGGCCCTAACACATGTCTGCAAGCTTTGATCAGCCCCGAGATGTGGACAGGACCGGAGTGGCGGGACGCTAATCAAAATGTCTGCTTGTGGAGGAGTGAGAGAATGAGGTCCAGACATTAGGTAAAGAAAATCAACTAATCAAATCAAAGGACAAACTAAACACAAACACTGGGTGAGGATGGATAGTTGTGTGGTGCCAAAGTTAATGAAAACCATTTGAGTAGGTCTTTGCTGGACAAGTAATGATTACATTTTTATTTTATTTTATTTACATTCACACAGACAATATGTTCAAAAGGCTGAACAGTCCTAAGGTTCTATGTCACGTCTACCTTGACTAAAATCCTTTGACAGCAGAAGCCAATAACATAAGTCTTGTTAACAGAAACAGGCCCTTGAAAATAATGTTTAGATAACTTGATTAACTAGTAATTGTGATAATCTCCTGAACATTTGGCGCAAAAGAAAAACATCCTGTGGAATCGAGTTATGAAACCCCTGAAAGAAGCTCAGCTTCTTGTATGGAAATATGAACAAGATTTAACATGGTGCATCTCTGCAGACAATCAGCTTCAAAGGAACATAAGCTGTTTTAAATTATGACTCAAAACAAAAACAAACAAAGGGAAGAGATAATGTGTTGCAGATTAGCGAGCTGCTGAAGCATCGCAGCATGTTTCATGAAAAAAAGGGGATGAGCTATAGCCAAAGGCTCATGGGAAATGGAGTTTTTAGACTGACCACCAGCGTGCAAGAAAATGACCTATGACAGAAGTAGCAGCATGCAGACATCCCGGAAGTCAGGGTCTGAATGTCAAATGGAGCCCTGCATGCATACACTGAAATCTGTTTGGATGGACATACTGCTCCTCACGTACACTGCTGTTCAAGAGTTAGGGATCGGGAAGACTTTTTAATGTTTTTGAAAGAAGTTAATCAAAAATATTGTGAAATATTATTACAATTTAAAATAATTGTTTTCGGTTTTAATTAGGGCTGTCAAACGATTAATCGCATCCAAAATAAAAGTTTGTTTTTACATAATATATGTGTGTGTACGGTGTATAATTATTTTCTATATATAAATACACACACATGCATGTATATATTTAAGAAATATTTGCATGTATATACTGTGTATATATATTTATATTATATATAATTTATATTATATATAAATAACACATTTTTCTTAAATATATATGCATGTGTGTATTTATATATAGAAAATAATTATACTCCATACACACATATATTATGTAAACACAAACTTTTATTTTGGATGCGATTAATCGCGATTAATCGTTTGACAGCCCTAGTTTTAATATATTCTAAATTGTAATTTATTCCTGTGATTGGACCTGAATTTTCAGCATCATTGCTCCAGTCTTCAGTGTCACATGATCCTTCAGAAATCATTCTAATATGCTGATTTGCTGCTCAAGAAACAATTCTTATTATCAAAAGTAAAAAAAAAAAAAGTTGTGTACATTTTTGTTCAGGATTCTTTGAAATATAGAAAAAAGAGCAGCATTTTTCTGAAATAGAAAGCGTTAAATGTAAGATGTTTTATTGATGTCTTTCCGCAGTTGAAACACTGAGTGATTATATGAGACATGATCAGTTTTTCGTAAAGTTGCACTGTATCTTTCAACATACCTTCTGATGTTCATTCATTTTAAATCTGTGCTTTAACTAATAATAAAGAACAAGAGGTGATCAGTTCACATGCTCTCTGTGCTGTAGCTTCGTTTGAACTGAGGTGCTATCGCCAAAACGGTATTTATTGTTTGGTTTCGTAATAAAATTACAGAATTTAAAAGCTGAGACTTTGTTTCATATCAAAAGTACCAAAGCACAAAGCTTATTGTGATGTATTGGATTGGAGGTATGCTACAAAGTCATTCATGAACTGAAAACAGCATAGACAAAAAAAATCGTTGGGATTTAAGATTCGAAATTGGTTCAGCAAAATAAGTTAAATCACTTAAAATCGAGAAATCTAGCCCTAAAATAAATTCTCTGTAGATTTATGGCAGGATAAAATCTACTTCTATATTTGCATAGTGACACACAGTAGTATGGTTATAAAATCCATACAGTACAGACGCAATCACCCTGCAACAGTGGAGCCCTTTCATCAAAATTCCCAAGTTGGATGTGTCTAAACAATAGTCAAAGACCAAAAACTTTGAGAGATCAGCTCGGAGGGACAACCGGGGAAAAAGCCATCCCTGCTGCCAATATAAAGGTCAACGTTTCATTTCGAAAAGTGTTTGTTTTTTTTGTTTTTTTTTCCTGGAAGTCCCTGCCTGCTACATTTGGCGATGCTCCATGTCATTATAGCAGCTTTCTGCACACTGACTGGCTTTCAGAACTGGCCATGCAAGAATAGTTTCAATACCTGGGTTTTTCCACAAGTTACCTTGAGTTTCCATTGCCTCCCGAAATGGGCACATTTTCACTGACTGACCAGCAACAATAAATTTACTGTGCTGGGGATCTGACGGGACACTCAATCTTTATTCTCAACATCCAATCCCTGCATTAACAGATGATATGAATAAGTTGCTCTTTTCGCACCGGGCCCTCACTGTAACAGGACCTCGGGTCTGGATTTTGCAAGCCTGGCTTCCTTCGTTAAATGGTTGTTTCCCACGCTAGAGGAGTTCTAGAGCCTGACATCTCCCATGCTAGGGAGCCATCCAAGGAGACGGGAGGTCCAGCTTGAAAAGAGGTGGATAAATAGTAAATAAGAAAAGAAAAAGCGGTAGGTATTCAGTTAGAAAGCTCCACTAAAACCAGTTACATTATGGCTATTCCAATCGCCTTCTCACTGTTGATGATGAAAATAGAAGATATTGAGTAGCAAAGCATATTATCTGAGAATTATCTTAAATTTGAAATAAAAGAATAACAATTTAAACGCTTCAAAACATGCACAGGGAGAAAACTTCTGGAAACTATTTCCATTTATTTAGATTGAGCAGTAACAGCATAAACAAGGCTGGTTGTTGTGTGAACAGCCTAATCTACTTAAAACGCTTGGTGTGTTCATGATACCAATGATGTGGTTTTCCTAGGATAAGTAGACTCTATTGTATTTTAACTTATCCCAAAAACCTTGTTACGGCCTCAGTCTTATGGGTGTTGCCTGTGTATTTTTGTATGTTTGGTTTGTTTTCTAATTGGGGTTTCTTTCTGAGTGTAGGCTCCGCCCTTGCGCACCTGTGGCCTGTTGCTCTGATGGCTCGTGCTGAGCATATAAGTGGAGTGTGAAGGAGGGTGAGGCACGCGACGGTGAACTCCGTGCGCGTCATGATGCCTAGCCGCTGGTCAACCCAAGCTGTGTTCTTTGTAGTTTGTGCTACTATTTTGTTTCACTTTGTTAGTGTTTGTTATGTCTGTGTTGACTTTAGTGTAGAGTAAATGTGTGTTTACATGTGGAGAGAAAAAATAATTGAGAGACGTGAGTTTGTGCAGTCATTTATTAGTCTTAATAAATGTTTTAAACTGCTCTTTGCATTGCGTCTCCTTTTATGTTGCTGAACCCTTTCAAGACGAGCATTTAAACAACAGGGGTTCGTAACATAAATGGGGGCTCGTCCGCATTTTGTTGTCCAGGATTTGTGTCCGAGTAGTAGCAATTTGATTGATCTAATTTGATTCAGGTGATCCATATTCTCTGGTTAGAAAGAGTAAACCAGCAGGGCTGTGCTTAGCGCCAGTCCTGACGACGGTTTACTGTTTATTGTTTTTCTTTATTATTTTAGTTTGTTGTTTTTGGAGGTATTCCGGGGGAGAGAGCGATCTCTTAATCGGTACCCTCTGAAGATTAGGTAGGGTATAGTTAGATTAATGGTTAGGTAGGTAGGTCCAGAGAGTGTTGGATCATTCTGATTGTTTTGCGTTTTCTTTTCTTTAAAGATGGCAACGTTTGAGTTAAAGCAATTTATAGATCAACCTAGTGTTGAAATATTAGAGACATGTCGGAAAAATGATTTGTTTCTTATTGCTCAACATTATGAGATTTCTATCTCTAGAACACTACGTAAAGAAGAGTTAAAAGCTTGTTTAGTGGCTAGTTTGATTACTAAGGGGGTATTTCCTTCTGAGACTGTTCCAGCAGCGGAGTTGGCGGCACCAGCTGCAGGAAGTTCGCCCTTACGTGTGTCGAGTGGTATTCCAGTGACTCCGGTGACTGTGGCTGGCGCGGAGGTAGGTCCGTCTTTTTCGATGCCTAAATTTGAACCTTTTTCACTTTCCACCGAGACATCACCAGGTTTGCATTTAGATTCACGTTTAAAGATACGTTTAGCACGGTTACAATTAGAGACTCAAGATAGAGCTCAGGCGAGACAAGATGATTTGAAGCGTCAGATCGAAATGTATCGAATTGATGCAGATACTAAAGTGCGACTGCGGGAGTTGGAGTTGCAGGCTGTTCCAGAAGTCCCTAAAAAATCTACTTCTAAAACATCTGGTTTGAAGGGTAATTCTGAGACACCGGCTGGTCCATCAAATTCGAGTATTAATTCTGTCTCGGCTGGTACCGTATCTGAGTCTGTAGTAGCGCCGTTTTCGACACATTTTGACGTGGCTAAAAATATCGCTATCGTTCCACCCTTCCGTGAGAAGGAAGTTGAAGCGTATTTTCAGGCGTTTGAAAGAGTTGCGGGTGCATTAAGATGGCCAACCGAGGTTTGGGCACTAATGTTACAATGTAAACTATCAGGTAAGGCACAAGAGGTGTGTGCATCTCTCTCGTTAGAGGACAGCGTGCAGTATGATGCCGTGAAAACTGCAATTTTACGAGCATATGAATTAGTTCCTGAGCACTATCGACAGCGATTTCGTACCACGAAAAAAGGTACGTCTCAAACTTATGTCGAATTCGTTCGCGAAAAGGGCATTTTATTTGATCGGTGGATCAAAGCGTGCAAGGTAACTGATTATACTTCATTGCGAGAATTGTTGCTGATCGAAGAGTTTAAAAACTGTGTTCCGGAACGTACTGCGTTGTATTTAAACGAACAAAAAGTCAGCACGGTACAACAGGCTGCTGTGTTAGCTGACGAGTACGCATTAATGCACAAAACTGTGTTTTTTAAGCGTTCGTCTGATTCTGGGGGTCCCTCACTAAAAGAAAATGAAAATCTTTCTGATTCAAAAAATAAATGGGTTCCTACCAGTCCGAAGTCCAATAGAGAGTGCGGTTATTGTCACAAAATGGGACACATGATGGCTGAGTGTCGTACTCTAAAACGGAAACAGGAGCGACAAGAGTCCTCATCGTTTCAGCCTCGAGGTTCTGTTTTGGTGAAAACTTTGTCTCCATCATTCTCTGGTTTTCCTGCGACTCCTGATAGCTGTTTTCAGCCTTTCGTGTTCGATGGATTTGTGTCGTTAAATGAGAAGGTCGAAAGCCGAAAACCTGTAAGAATTCTCCGTGATACCGGAGGGTCTCAGTCCTTTATATTATCAGATATTCTGGATTTTTGTGCTGACTCGGCGTGTAATACAAGCGCGATTGTGCAGGGTATTGAAATGGGTTTTGTTCCTGTTCCACTTCATCGTGTATACGTTTCTTCTGATTTAGCATCTGGGTGTTTTGAGGTTGCAGTTCGTCCCTCTTTACCTGTGAAAGGTGTTGACTTCATCATGGGAAATGACATAGCTGGAGGTAAGGTAATGCCGGTAGTGCAAGTGGTTGATGTCCCGTGTAATGATTCGCAGGCTGATGCACTTGGTAAAAATTTGCCAAATGTGTTTTGTGCTGTGGTGACGCGAGCACAAGCGAATCGTGGCATTCAGGAAAGTGATACTCTTGGCGATTCTGTCTTTTCAAATATTTTGAAAACTGATGTTCTTCCTGACTCTCCAGACTCGTCTAAAACGACTTCAAGGTCTTCTGTTTGCTTTGATCTTACCGCTGACTTGTCTGTCTCGCGTGAGACTCTGATTGAAGCTCAGCGAAATGATCTATCATTAGACAAATGTCGTGCGAGTGCTGAAAATGATAAAATGTTGCTGCGTAACCACCAGTTTTACTGGAACGATAATGTGCTCATGCGTAAATGGAGTAGATCATTAAATCCTGAGCAGCGGGAAGATTGGAATGCGGTGCATCAAATTGTGGTACCTTTAAAATATCGACCACATGTTTTAAGTCTGGCCCATGACCATCCTTGGTCTGGACACCTAGGGATAACTAAGACCTATAACCGGGTGCTCCAGCATTTTTTCTGGCCAGGGTTAAAATTTGATGTCGTGAGGTACTGTAAAACATGTCATATTTGTCAGGTCAGTGGAAAACCTAATCAGGTGGTACCGCCTGCTCCTCTCTGTCCTATTCCTGCAGTCGGCGAACCATTTGAGCGTGTTCTAGTTGATTGTGTGGGTCCACTCCCTCGGGCTAAGTCTGGTTGTCAATATTTGTTGACAATCATGTGCGTAGCTACACGTTTCCCAGAGGCCATTCCGTTACGGAATATAACGGCTAAAACTGTAACTAAGGCTTTAACGAAGTTCTTTACAACTTTTGGGCTACCGAAAACTGTCCAAACGGATCAGGGTTCAAATTTCGTGTCGCGCGTTTTTCGTACATCATTAAAGGCTCTTGGGGTGTCTCACGTCGTATCAAGTGCCTATCACCCTGAGTCGCAAGGAGCTTTGGAGAGGTGGCACCAAACATTAAAATCTGCGCTGCGGAAGTATTGTATAGAGACTGGGAATGAGTGGGATGATGGAGTCCCATTGGTTTTATTTGCGGTGCGTGAGGCGCGACAGGACTCGCTTGGGTTTAGCCCGTCAGAGCTTGTGTTCGGACATAATGTCCGTGGTCCTTTGAAAATGTTAAAGGAGGAATTTCTCTGTAATGATTCGTCTGCGAAGCCCAACGTCCTTGATTTCGTATCACGTACTCGTGAACGTTTGCACAATGCGTGTACTGTGGCGAAGGAAGCACTTTCTCTGTCACAAAAGAAAATGAAGAGAAATTTCGATAGGAAAGCAGTTGTGCGTAATTTTCTGCCAGGAGAGAAAGTTCTAGTGCTGTTTCCCATTCCTGGATCCTCTCTCTCTGCGCGTTTCTCCGGTCCTTACGTGATAAAAAGTAAGTTGAGTGAAACTGACTATATCTTACACACTCCAGAACGGAGGCGAAAAACCCGTTTATGTCACGTGAATATGATGAAACCATATTTATGTCGTGTTGAACCAAAAGAGAACACTGAGAATTTGGTCTGTGAACCGGTGACTGAGTTAACCACTGAGCATGTTTCACTGCTAACTTATGCTTTGCCTACCGACACTGAGGATGATGGGTTGAATGTATCTATGGAAGCTTTAAAAGGAGGATGTTTTGAGAACTCTGAAGTTTTATCTTCGCTTCCCTATCAACTATCTTATCTCTCGCCTGAACAGCGGGAAGACGTAATGAAGCTGATAGATAGTTTTCCGAGTTTGTTCAACGACGTTCCTCCCGGTACTAATATTATCCAGCATGACATCGAGGTCGGTAGTGCATTACCAATCAAGCAACATGCTTATCGTTGCCCAATAAGTAAGAGAGAAGCAATGAAAAGTGAGGTTAAGTATTTATTGCAGAATGGTTTCGCTGTCCCGAGTAATAGTCCATGGAGCTCGCCGTGCGTTCTAGTACCAAAGGCTGATGGGTCTTTACGTTTTTGTACTGACTTTAGAAAGGTAAATTCCGTCACTGTGGCTGATGCTTTTCCGTTACCGCGAATGGACGATTGCATTGACAGTCTTGGGGGTGCGAAATACATCACTAAGTTAGACCTTTTGAAAGGTTATTGGCAGGTGCCTTTAACCGAGCGCGCTTCTAAGATCTCCGCGTTCGTAACCCCTGATGCTTTTCTGCAGTACACGCGTATGGCCTTCGGTTTGCGGAACGCACCTGCAACGTTTCAACGTTTAATGTTTATCGTGTTAGGCGAAGTTCCAAACTGCAATATCTATTTAGACGATGTGGTCATTTATTCGTCTACATGGGCTGAACACATGTTGACTTTACATGACGTGTTTCACCGATTAGAAGCGGCTTCCTTAACGTTAAACCTAAAAAAATGTGAATTTGTGAAGGCTTCTGTCACCTATTTAGGAAAGCAGGTGGGAAACGGTCAGGTACGGCCAGTGGACGGAAAAGTGGCTGCTGTCCTCAGCTACCCAGTACCTACTACGAGGAGAGAACTACGTAGATTTCTGGGGATGGTTGGGTACTACCGGTGCTTTTGTAAAAATTTCTCGAGTGTTGTTGCCTCTTTAACAAAATTGTGTAGTCCTAAAGTTTGTTTTAACTGGACTAATGAGTGCCAGCAGGCATTTCTCTCTGCAAAATCTCTCCTTTGCAGTGCACCTGTTCTGTCTGCTCCAGATGTGACTCGTCCATTCCAGCTTGAGGTAGACGCTAGTGCGGTTGGAGTGGGAGCTGTCCTGCTGCAGGAGGGTGCTGACGAAATAGGTCACCCAGTATCGTACTTTTCAGCTAAGTTTAACCGTCATCAGTTGAACTATTCAACGATCGAAAAAGAGACTTTAGCTATGTTGTTAGCCTTACAACATTTTAACGTTTATGTGGGGTCTAGTTCTTCTCCTGTCGTCGTTTACACGGATCATAATCCGCTGGTTTTTCTGAGCAAAATGTACAACCATAATCAACGATTGATGCGTTGGGCTTTAATGGTTCAACCATATAATTTAGAGATCCATCATAAAAGAGGATCTGACAACGTGGTAGCAGACGCGTTGTCTCGTGGATTGGTTTAAGCTCCCTGTGTGATTTTATGCAGAATCAGTTTTCTTTTCTCTTCTAAGGAAGGAAAGAAAAGAAAAAAATCTGATTCTTCCTTTAGGGGGAGAAGTGTTACGGCCTCAGTCTTATGGGTGTTGCCTGTGTATTTTTGTATGTTTGGTTTGTTTTCTAATTGGGGTTTCTTTCTGAGTGTAGGCTCCGCCCTTGCGCACCTGTGGCCTGTTGCTCTGATGGCTCGTGCTGAGCATATAAGTGGAGTGTGAAGGAGGGTGAGGCACGCGACGGTGAACTCCGTGCGCGTCATGATGCCTAGCCGCTGGTCAACCCAAGCTGTGTTCTTTGTAGTTTGTGCTACTATTTTGTTTCACTTTGTTAGTGTTTGTTATGTCTGTGTTGACTTTAGTGTAGAGTAAATGTGTGTTTACATGTGGAGAGAAAAAATAATTGAGAGACGTGAGTTTGTGCAGTCATTTATTAGTCTTAATAAATGTTTTAAACTGCTCTTTGCATTGCGTCTCCTTTTATGTTGCTGAACCCTTTCAAGACGAGCATTTAAACAACAGGGGTTCGTAACAACCTTGAGAAAAACCTAACATGCATGTTTACAAAGCTCTCGGCACACTTACACAAGGAATAGTTGTGTCATTTACTCAACCTCATACTGTCCCAAACCCGTATGAACAAAATATACACTACCATTCAAACTTTGGGGTCAGTATTTATTTTAACAAATAAATACTTTTTTCAAAGAAATGCTGTTCTTTTGAACTTTCTATTCATCAAACTTTCTATTCATCAAAGAATCCTGTAATCGCGATTAATCGCATCCAAAATAAAAGTTTGTTTTTACATAATATATGTGTGTGTACGGTGTATAATTATTTTCTATATATAAATGCACACACATGCATGTAAATATTTAAGAAATACTTGCATGTATATACAGTAAACTTTATATTATATATAATTTATATTATATATAAATATTTTATATATAAATAACACATTTTTCTTAAATATATATGCATGTGTGTGTATTTATATATAGAAAATAATTATACTCCATACACACACATATATTATATAAACACAAACTTTTATTTTGGATGCGATTAATCGCGATTAATCGTTTGACAGCCCTAATATATATATATATATATATATATATATATATATATATATATATATATATATACATCCACAAAAATACTAAGCAGATGTTTTCAACACTGATATAAGAAATGCTTCTTAAATGCTTCATGCTTTCAATGTTTTTATCTATACAAGTCTATTGGGTCCAGTGTTGTTTTGGACCCCACTGACTTTTATTATATGGATAAAAACATTCAGTGTTTTCCGCAAAAACATAGAAAGTCATACATGTTTTGAATGACATGATAGTGAAAAATGATGACAGAATTCTCAAGTATCCCTTTTAGTATGTCCTTGAAGCATCTATACTAATGAATATGCAAAAAAGAGTGACAAAAACTGAAGGGTGTAATTCAAGGCTCGTTGGCCGTTCCTTCCCTCGGCTCCCACGAAAACCACAGGGACACAACAAACAAACAAACAGCATGACTGACGCTGCAAATCATGCACAAATGGGAAACATGTTGCAAATCTAAACAACACACAGTCTTCATCACACCTCTGAAATGCTAAAACCAAGATTATTTAAAATCAAATAACGGGTTTCTTTTCGGCCACTTGTTACCACAGCGACACAGCGTCGCTTGGCAAACGTCAGGCCTTTTTTTTACAACAATGTAGGCTGAGTGAATCATATGTGAGAGCTGGTCTGAAGAAACAGGAGTGCATTCCATGTGAGAAGGCAGGCTATGTGGTTACGTGAGAAAAGCTCGCCGGCAAGGGAGTCCGATAACTTAGCCAGGCATGGAGCCTCTCGCAACACTCTTGGCCCAGGGCAGCGTTGACAATGGGCACCTCTCTTTAAGACACTGGACTACCTCCACACACTGCGGCCAGAGAGAAAGGAGCGGGTCAATTTGTTCGTTCCCAGCCGTCATTTGCCCCCCCCCGCCCCACTAGCTAGACAGCACACTGCGCTGGGCTCTGAGCACCCGGACGCTTTTCCCCATAAGTTCATCTTTCACTCATTTCTACAGGCAGTGGGAGAGAAGCCACAAACACCAGAGCCCCAGCAATGAGCCCTTTGTTTATAGAGGAAATAAGAAGTACGCACGTGTAACATGGATACTGCCAGTACTCTCAGTGAACTGCAATTATCTTCCCCCACAAACCTACTTTGGTATTATCTGATTCTAAAAGTATTCCACTGGTGAAAATTATTTAATCCAAGGTCCTCGGTGCATCACCGCCTGGATCATTATCCAGACAACAACATTTATTTAAAAAAAAAAAAAGGTAAAGGGATAAAGGGAACTTAGAGGAAGATGTGAGTGTTTGTGTGTGCTCTAGGCTAGTTTCACAACGCAAGACAAAACATCCAATTCTATGTTTTTTTGGTGAGGTGGTTCACTTATATATAGTCCATATCAGACACGCGTATGATGAGGAGACAACTAACCAGCAAGTGAAAATCTTATCCTGAAAGTTTTATTACTGAAAAATGAGTATAAAATAAAATAAAAAATTAAGTAAAATGAAAGAAATAAAAAAAGATTAAAGCGCTTGAAATCTACTCTGTAAAACTCACATAACTTTTTTGAAAAGCATTTGTTTCTAAAAAATGAAATAAAAAATCTTACTAGGGGACAGAAAAAATTATATACATACAGAACATAAAAATAAATACAGGCAAACAAAATTAATAATAATGATAATAATAATGCATGGATATAATAATCCATGTACATGTATATTTATTAATAATAAATAGCATGATATGCATTTATTATTATAAGCAATGATAATATACCTGGTATTATTAATCATAATAATAAATGCATGAAAGCATTCAAACAAATGTAACGATTAATTTAAAGAAATTGCAACCTGACTACCTGAAGTCACAAAAGAAAAATCAGATATGAATCTGATTTATTTCCAGATCAGAAATGAAATGATCTGATTTAAAAGGAATATTTTCTTTTCACAATGCAATTCTGATTTGGGCTTAATTTAACGGCATTGTGAATGTGGCCTTAGTATCCATTTATTCAATGAGATTTTGGCTCGATAAAAGACTCAAAATGGTTTGACTGTTCGAAGAACACAAATTCTAGTCATCTTCTGTTGCAAAAGCCTTTTTTTTTGGTGCCTTTGGATTATATGGAACAAGCTGTGTAACCTTTAACCCTTACAAAAACTGGGGAATCCTGTCAAACCAAGAGTGATTAGGCCACAAAATCCCCACCAATCATCTATGGGGAGCAGCACTGCCCATAAACCCATAAGCTTATGAAGTCTGCCACTAAACACAGCCCTGAAACAACTCCTAACCAAGTCCTTGAAGAGGTTCTTTTCAGCACTCAAGACATGCAAGGAATTTAACAAGCCATGGGATGGCACTTTTCAGAAGTAATTACAGATCAGGAGCTTTTAGTTCTTCGGATTGCCTCAAGTGAAAAAAAAAGTTGCCTGTTTTGTGGAGCAATGAATAAGTGACACAATATTTCATGATAAAAGGATTTGGATGCTAATTTGAGAAAATCTACCTGTGAGCGAGCCATGTCTACTTTTCATCTGCGTCATTTTGAAAAACACAACGTTAAGTGCATGCGTAATGCTCGTAACTCACGGGATTTGGCAGAGTCTCGTACTAAAAAAGCAGAACCATATTAAGCAGAGACAATAATTCAAACTCTCAATAGGGCGACCGTCTGGCTCAATTAACACCCACAAGGGGACTCTCCATCAAAATATAACTGTTTGTCCATTAGACAAGAACTTATTAAACAAGAATGCATTTAATGGCATCAATTTGCGAAGGAGAAAATGAAAGGGTGTCGTGATGAAAAGAAGCTCTTGAAAATTGCCCCACTGGGAACGTCCCAGAGGAGAATGCTAGAAAACACAACTCTGTCATCTGTTAAAGACAGGGGCGTGGTAAGACACATACCAGGACTCTGAAGAAATAGAGGTACTCCGCTGCACCTGAGTAGTTCCCACACTCGTACTGGAACTTGGCGTATCGATACAGGGTGTCCAAATACTCCTGCCGGAACTGCAAGGAAAGACAGATGTTAAAGTCACAAAGTAATTTTTCAATGCAAGGTGATAAACTTTATCAGTAGACACTGTGTATGATTAGATACACAAAATGTGTATTTATGCGCAATGGAAATGAAGAGTAACATATCAAATTTCTGCCATATGAAGATGCTGGATAAGCCTTGTACTTGCTTAAACAATTTAGCTGAATAGACAATTAATTGACAAAAATCATAAGGCCAAAGCAATCAAGAACTTAGAAAAAGCCTTTATTTATTCATGGCTATAACATTCACATCAGGGTGTGAAAACACAACACACGTAATGAAACGTGACGTATATGATTACGTAACGTAATCTTGCTAGGCAGTAGGCACAACTAGGGGTGGGCAATTTGACCAAAATCTTATATCACGATAGGAGTAATTTGATTAATAATTAAACCTATTAAAGTAATCAAATGTATTAAAAACACTGCATAGCCTTTACTATGTCAATTAAATATGCATTTATTCTTATTAAAGCCACAAAAGTGATTCAGTCAAGAGCAGTGAGAGATTTTCTTTTTGTTGTTGTTTGATTAACATTAATAACGACAGCAGGTAAATTTGGATGCTGTCACTTTAAGAGCGACTGCACGGATCTGATATACTCACGCGCTTTCTTTCTCAACTGTTTATGCTCACTTAAGAAATAAATGACTGTTTACTTGGAAAGACATGGTTACTTTGACACATAAGTATGTGTATTTAACTGTTCAAGCCCAATTAGTCTGTAAAAAGTTCTCACGCTTCTTTATGTGCGCGTCTCTCAGACAGCGCTGAGAAACAGTCTCTCTTTCTGCTGCTAACTGCACTTCAACGGTTTAAAAATCACTTGTTTTTAAACAGCAATACTTAAAAACGCATGCAAACAATAAGCTTTCGTGACAATGTTAGCACATCAACGTCACATGAGCGTAACCACGATAGAGACGACAGTCCAAAATGTCTTTAAAAATCAAATAAGCTAATAAGCAGGGTCAAATGTGACCCTGGACAACAAAACCAGTCACATGGGTCAATTTTCTAAATAAATAAGCTTTCCATTGATGTATGGTTTGTTAGGATAGGACAATATTTGGCCGAGATACAACTATTTGAAAATCTGGAATCTGAGGGTGCAAAAAAATTGAAAACATTGAGAAAATCACCTTTTAAGTTGTCCATTTATGTTCGCGATTGTGCAGCATTCACTCACAAAAATAAATGTTTTATATATTTACGGTTGAAAATTTACAAAATATACTCATTGAAAATTATCTTTACTTAATATCCTAATGATTTTTGGCATAAAAGAAAAATCGATAATTTGGACCCATACAATGTATTGTTGGCTTTTGCCACAAATATACATGTGCGACATGTGACTGGTTTTATGATCCAGGGTCACAAATGTGTTCTGATTTACTGTGATTTTGGTACTTTGTGCAGCAGTACTTTCACTTCTAGTGAGAACAGACAAATTATTTGAATCTTTTCAGAAAACTTTGTTCACATGTGAACCTACATGACCTCAAATACAATCCTCAATTTCAGCTAACAGCGATGACCAGAGAGCACCGGCAGTTTGATGGACAGTTCGATAGAACATGCTCGGGAAACTTGCTGCCAGAGCGTCTTAGAACAGAGAGCTCATTGTGTGTGTAGTTTAGATCTGTGTGTTTGTGTGGTCACAGTAAACTAGAGCCCTGGTGCGGATGTCGTTAAGGCCACAGGGGCCTTCCTGGGGGCGGCGACGAGAGGGTTGTTAAGGCGAGGATCGTGTCGTAAAGACGGCGTAGCCCGTGCAGTGAAGGTGCACTGAGGACAGGCCTCAGGTCAGTCTCAGGATGCTGGGGTGGGAGTGCCGTCAAGTCAAATATAGAATCCCCAGCATTCTTGAGGCCATACCCACGGGTCCCGAGCTGTTCAGTTTATTCTTAACAATTCGCCACAGAATGTAAATGTCCGCAGAAATTTCTGCAAGCCATAAAATCCCCGAAAATGACTTAAGGTTTGGGAAGTCATTTAATGTTTCGCTGCTCAGGGCCGCCCCTCCTGTTGGCCCCCGAAAACAACACTGGGTTCATAGAGAAGTCATGAGAACTCTTCAGAAGGGTGGAAGAGTCAGCAGAAGTACTTACGCCATGCTTGTCAGCCAGATAGTCGAACAGCATACGCCCGTCCCTGGAACACAGAAACATTTAGCTGTGAGCAACAGTTGATGGAATACACTTATTTTTAAAACGTATAAATAATCATATTAAATAAAACCACTATATTTTATTTTAAATGTAATATAATGAAATATAATGTAACATAAAAATATATTTTATTTTTATAAAAAAATAAAGGTTTCACTTTATTTTGATGGTCCCTTTACCAAAAATAATTAAAAAAAAAGAAAAAGAAAGAAAAAAGTTGGAAAACTATAAGAAAAAAAAAGTCACTTTCTCAAGAAAATGTGATCTAGATATGCCTCATGGTCCACTTCAATGAAAGTATATTAGTTTTATTTATTTTGCCAATGTCTGCCAGACAAAAATTGTAAGTCTGATTACTTATAGCACACATTTTTCAACCAGCCTCATGATTTGAGGTATCATTCATATCCGTAACACAAACTTTGCGGGATGAGTTACACAAAGACCTTTAATACTGGGGTTTAGAAAAACCAATAAGCCTAAAGACAAGCCTTAAAGTAACACCACTAAGGAAACGCCGCTAATTAAACAAAAAATAAAGTAACGAAGACATGAAAAACAAACATTGTGTCTCCTCCCAGGTGAGATGGAGTAAGAATCTACTGCGACTTGTGCGTATCATTGAGTTTTGGCAAAATGCTCAGCACGGGGGGCTGGTAACCAAGCTTACCGCATGACCACCTCCGCCAAATGTGGCCGGCCTCAGAAGAATTCGGCAAATGAAGCCATGCATGCTCCAGACAGAAAGAGGAGGTTTGCACGTTTATTTTATTTGTGGGGAGGTTCAAAGGCTGTTTATAAAGGCATTCTCCTGCAGAACTGCTTCTGTTCCATTATACTATCATCTGACAGATGCTGGGACTCTGGGTGGAGACGAGCCACCTCCCTTACGCCACGTCCTAAACAGCGATAAGTGATAAAACCTACCAATTTTTTCTGTGTAAATCAGGTTTTATTGATGTAAGCAGACATATCCGCAAACAGCAACAGTACATTTATGCAATTGTCTGATTTTTCTGTCTATGCCGTTGCGCTGGCGAGCCTCATCCTTTGTGAAATCTCATTGGTCTTTAATCTCGCTCCAAATAAGAACATCAGGAAACAAGGAATAGTTCACCCAAAAATGTAAATTCTGTCATTTACTCACTGTCATGTCTTTTGAAACCTTTATGGCTTCTGTGGAACACAAATAGAATATTTATAGTTGAATGTCCAAGCTGCTCTTTTCCATACAATGAAAGTGTATTGTGAGCACAACTGTCGAGCTAGATTTTGAATAATGACTCACATTTCAGTCCGTTCTTCAAACAAAGCTATTGTATGGCTTCAGAAGACTTGGAATATAGAGTCATATGGGCCACTTTTATGATGCATTTTTGTACATCATAAAAAACAGTTATAGGTTCTAGTCCTAGGGTTGCATGAATTGGGGTAAACAAAATGTATTGCAATTTTTCTAAAAAATTTTCAATGTAAACTTTTTTTTTTTTTAACTGATTTGCTTGTTTGAAGGGCTACATAATTTGGCCAACATTTTTGTGGTTATATATCAATATGACTGTATAATAATTTTTATTATTACAAAAAAAAAAAAAAGAACTTTAAAATTACAAATGTATTACAAAAATATTTCACTTTAACAAATAAAATTGAGAATTTAAGAGAATATAATAATAATTTCATTTGGTTATTCTGATTAATCGTGCAGCCTTACTCAATACCCATTCACTGTCACTGTATGGAAGAGAGCAGTGTGAACACTTAAAGTCTTCTTTTGTGATTCACAGAAGAAATAATGTCATGCAGGTTTTGAAAACAAGTTACAACACATTTTTTGATGAACTACCCTTTAAACACCAAATATCTACTAATGGGAACAAATATCGAGATTGCTCTTTTCAAATTGCTTGTCTTGTCGCATCAAACCAGATTAGAACACAGTCAATACAGAGATTTTTGCATTCGCCCAACCTCCTCTGCTCTCACCTAGTATCTCCAAAAACTAACAGTCAGTCCATGTTAATCTGTCTGCTGAGGAAGACATTACATCTTTACTCCGTCAGCTCTCACCACCTCCCGTCTGGGTTGAAATGAGGAACAGACAGGGCAGGTTTCGCCATGGAGGTCAATGCATTGGTGCTGAGGGAACTGCGAGATAACTCGGCCCTTAGCCATTCAGTGCAGCTCATCTGTCCATCACGCTCAGTCTGTTAAAGAAAAAATCCATCGCCACTCCATATGTCCTAACACTCCTGAACAATGGTCCTGACAGATTTCTAAACATGATATCACCTGCTTACTGCATCCGCCCTGTGAGTGACATTGTCAGAGAGCTGACCCAGTAAACATCCGACTGATGTTGTTTAAAAGAAACATGTCGCACACACGCAGCTATTAACAAATAAAAGAACAAATAAAGACGAGTCCTGATCTGCACTTCCTCGTGGTCGTCTCGGCCTGTGAAACTCCAGACACCAAAAAATGCCCCCCGAAACCCGAAATATTCAGATCGAACAAGTAAACTTCAAAGTCGCTCGTTAATGAAGAGCAGACATCCATTTGAGTGGGTTAATTAAGACTGCGCCTGGTTCTAAGGCCACATACTTAATCCTAAACTGTGATAAAAGCATGTTTTGGAGAAACGAAACGCAAACTGGTGTTTAAAAATGTCTAGGGAAGGCAATACCACCTACTGAGATTTCACACTGTAGAGACACCACAAACACACATCGGTAGCCTGATAAAATATATGGAAGCACGGTGCTGTATTAACGCTAGTCAAAGCGAGCAATTAAACAATAACTAAGTGCAGATCGTGGCCTCAGCTGCTGCCTCTATACCTGCAGGGGCCAAAAGACATAGAACACAGACACAAAAAAAAGATATAAAACAGCTCTAGCAAAATGTGATTAAAAAGTTAACCAAAGCTATTAGCAATTATTGCTGTGGCAAGCAAATTTCAACAAACCCCTAACCCCAAATATTAAACTTGTCCTACATGGTTTGTGTTGAAGATATGAATGATACATTAAATCATGCAGCTTTTGATTTTGAACATTCTAACCAACATATAGGACAGCAATAAGAACTACCCAGAACACATTACCGACTGCATAGCAACACCCTGGCAACGAACCACAACAACCTAGTATTGTATCATCAACCTCTTTTTGTGTATGTGTAAAAATCTAGATTCTAAGTAGGCTAAATCTGCTAAAACCACAAAGCTTAGGTTAAAATAACCATAAAAGCATGTCAAAAACAAATATAATTAACAACACCAATATTTACAGTAATAAATGTAAATTAATCATTAAGTGTAGTTTATTTCATTAAAGGCAGGGTAGGCAGGATTTTTCTAAAAAACTTTTTCCCAAATTTGTTTAAACTGTCTTTATATACCAATACATAATTAAAATGTAAGTACTCTGAAAAAGAGAGTATAAAAATCGAGTGTCTGTAGAAGTCCTCTCAGGGCTGCAATAAACACAGCTACTTATTTCCATTCGGAACGAATGAAATGATTGGCTGGGCGACTGTCACTCGCCCTCGCTACCATGGCTACAACCCCTGCTGCTACAGGAGCTGCCCACATGCGCGCACCCGTTTGACTCGAGGAGGCGAAGACGCACGGAAGCTAGGAAGAATCACAATTATGGCAGAGAAAGAGCAGTCAAAATTCCCAGTACCGGCATATACAGTCAGCGAAGGCAAACAAGGCAAAAAAAGGAACTAGGGAACTCAATGCAACCTGTTTTTAGCTTTGCCTTATGTTACTAGCTTGTTACCGAATCAAACTCAATATATTTTAAACTTTACCAGTATCGATATGCTAGCTTGATAGAGAGTACTAACAGCCATGTTAGTTGTTTATATTCATAATGATAAAGTTAGGTATTTTATTACATGTGATTCTGACATGATGTCACTACATGCACTGCGCTCCTCTCCGCTCGGCGCTGGCAAACGCGTCCTCCTCCAGCTGAGCGGTCGGCATCTCGGGTTCATGTGTTTTGGGGGCGCGGATTTGGAAGGAGCCCAGAAGGGAGGGGGTGGGAGTGAATGGAAATTTGGGAAAAAGTATTTTAGAAAAATCCTGCCTACCCTGCCTTTAATATTAACCAAACAATGCTGACAAAAAAACACTTACTGACTGTTTATGAATTACTCAAATTATTATTACTTAAGAAACAACTGAAAGCTACATGCCATTGTTTTTTGATTTGCCATTTTAGTTGTTAATTATTTATATTAATAGCATATAAGATTTTGCTAGGTTCATGAGAAAACTGCATACAGTTCATTAGTTAAAATTAAAAGCTAAAATTAGCCTACTTAAATCATTTAAAAAAAATTATATTTATAATATATAATTTTATAATTTATAATATATATATATATATATACACTGCATGAGACATCAGAGAACCGTGGCGTGAACATGTGAATGTGTCGTTAAATTATTGAAATATTAACTTCAAGGGGTTCTTCAAGTAGGGCTTGGTATTCGATTTGAAAATTTTGACAGAATATTCAGGGTTTTTTTTTTTTTGCACACCTGGGATCCCCTGCGAAACGGTTCTCATTCGCGCTTGAATAAGGCCGGTGACACACTGGCTGCGTGGCGTGAGTGTCTCAGCTGTGTGGCGTGTCGGCTCCCATGTTAACAGGTTGGAGTTTGTACACTGCCTGCGTGAGACACGCATCTCAGGCGCGGCTCGAGCCACGCGGAAAACGCGTGCATGCTAGAAATAGAACCGACGCCAAGTGTTCCAGCAACAGGAGTGTTCTCTGGCTAGAGTGCAGAACAGCGGAGTTTGTAGCCTATGGACCAAAGTGCATGCCTGAGCTTGTGTTTTGGGTTAAGCTACGTTGCTTTGACATTGTGGAAAATAGAATAATAGAAAAAAAATGTATTAGCCTTTTTACCCGTTATTATCAAACTAAATTAATCTCGTTTTTAATTTAACTTAATTTCGTTTTTCTTTATTTAAATTTCGTTTTTCTTTATTTAAATTTCGTTTTTCTTTATTTAAATTTCGTTTTTCCTTATTTAAATTTTGTTTTTCTTTAAATTTCGTTCTTTCTTTAAATTTCGTTTTTCTTTCTTTAAATCTCGATTTTTCTTTCTTTAAATTTTGTTTTTTCTTTATTTAAATTTCGTTTTTCTTTATTTACATTTTTTTGCTTCATTTAAATTTCGTTTTTCTTTATTTAAATTTCATTTTTCTTTATTTAAATTTCGTTTTTCTTTATTTAAATTTCGTTTTTCTTTATTTAAATTTCGTTTTTCTTTATTTAAATCTACCCTTTACTGTGTCAGTAATTTGTTAGTCAGAAAAATATTAGACTACCTTAAAAGTATTGCTTAATTTAACAGACCTGTGTGTGTGCGTTTTATATCACTAGTGCAGTGTCCGTTCTCGGAGCATATAAGCCCTGCCCGCGTAAGGCGCGCCGCTTCCCGCTCGCGCTGTTCTGTAGTTTACTAAAAGTTTATTAATTCTGAATGTGTCGCGTCTCACGTGTCCATCTATATTGCACCAAATGCCACACTGCACTCCCTTGTGAAGTCGATTGGATGAACGGTTCTCGAAATAATCAAAATGCAAACGGACATACAGACACATAGAGATTCCTGCCTTTATTAGAGAGAAGAATATGTTCAGCACCCTCTCTCCGAAGCTTCGAATATTCGATGTTCATTACTACCGAAGCTTCGAAGCTCAAAAAATGGTATTCGGACCAG
The DNA here is from genome assembly GCF_949319135.1 of Squalius cephalus. Taxonomy (NCBI): domain Eukaryota; kingdom Metazoa; phylum Chordata; class Actinopteri; order Cypriniformes; family Leuciscidae; genus Squalius; species Squalius cephalus. The sequence continues at coordinate 9,730,506 of NC_137136.1, read as the reverse complement.
CCCTATCTTCAAGTAAACATTTTAGGCCAAAGAGGTTCGGCTGAAAAAAAAGGGAATCCCTGCTATAAAAGACAGGCAAAGATTCACAAATATTTAAACACTTTGAACAGTGGTCTCATGATCAGGTCTAAATTATCTCAAATATAGTGGCTAAATCAGTGACTAACTCATTGCTATGCATTCTCTTCTGTTCTTTCTAGGTTTGATGGCGACTGATTGAGAGCAGAACAATGTCTTTTCAATCCAACATAATCAACAGGAATCCACTGTCTCTAATCCAACAAATCCCTCCAACTGCTAATCGTAATGCTATTTGAGAATATATATACTTGCTTTAGTGATCAATGCAACAACAACCTTCTTTTAAGAAAAAACATCTCTTAATCCCTTATACACCACATATCTAAACCTAAAACATCTAGATTGGCCGGCAGCTAGAAAAGAGGCACATCCATCAAAGAAAAGCAAGCACTAGATGAGGACTAAGTTTAACCAAAATATTTTAATTATGGCAAAGTCAGCATCAGATAAATTGAAAAGTAGCCTCAGTGAAACTCACCACAGGATGCTCTAACATTCTGTTCTTCTGAAATTTGCAGAATGAAACCATACACTCATCCACATGGCAATTTCAATCAAATGCGAACCGATTGTGATTACAAATGCCCGCTGATGTTCTGCCATCCACTTAATTAAATGGCACTTAAGCCAGACCATCCAGAAAAAGAGCCACAAATGTTCTGTTTGGAGTATCGTCTAGCATCGAGCAGGGCTTCATCCCACATCCCTGAGGACTGTCTTGTCTCAAATGTGCAATTGTACACTGTTCAACTTGCATTAGATGAACAACAAAATAACTAAAGTACCATCTCAGCTGTTGCTTGGAATAGACAATGACTAATCTTGTCATAACATTAAATGATTCTCCAGTCTTCTTCCAGTAAAAACCACAGACATGTAAAGGTCTATACAAATGTACTGTTAAGTACAGAGAGATCAATTCTAATTTAAAGTCAACCACTGTACACTCTAAAGCAGGGATGGGCAACTTCGGTCCTGGAGGGCCACTGTCCTACAGAGTTTAGCTCCAGCCCTGAAAAAAATCACCTGCCTGTAACTTTCTAGTAATCCTGAGGACCTTGATTAGCTTGTTCAGGTGTGTTTGATTAGGGTTGGAGCTAAACTCTGTAGGACATTGGCCCTCCAGGACCGAAGTTGCCCATCCCTGCTCTAAAGCAGTGGTTCTCAACTCCAGTCCTCGGGACCCGCTGCTCTGCACATTTTGTATGTCTCCCTTATTTAACACACCTGAATCAGATCATCAGCTCGTTAAGAGAGACTCCATGAACTGAACTGAGTGTGTCAGATAAGAGAGACATACAAAATGTGCAGAGCAACGGGTCCCGAGGACTGGAGTTGAGAACCACTGCTCTAAAGTGTGCACCAAATACCTCAAAAAACAGGCTTTGGGGCATGTCCATGGCCAAACACGTCTGAATACACAAATGAGCCAATAAAGACAAGCATTAGCCTACTTGACTGACTAAATGAACTGAAATTCAAAAGCACTGACAAAGTAAAAACAATAATAAATGAATAATAATGACAACTGTTACGAGCCCCTGCTCGTTCTCGTTTTCTCTTTTCTTTTTCTTTCTGAGCATAGTTACCAATTGGATGGGGGCGGAGCCTGATTATTCCTAACACCTGCAGCCTCTGCTTATTTAAGAGCTGCTGGTGGCACCTCACGTTGGCTTACCTCAGGAAACCTATTGTTGGTGGTTATTTTCCTTTTGTACAGGATGGTGAGTTTTCTTTGTTTAGTTATATTAGAATAGAGGGAAAGCATAGGTAAGTAAGCTGACCCGGACGATTCTTTTGTGTTTGTTTATTTTTCTCTGTAGTTAGGAAATGTTAACTGAGTTGTAGTTCAGATTAGTTAGCTCGCCAGTCCTGATTTGAGTTTTGTGTGTTTATATGGTCCTTTGTTTTGTTACTTTTACTGCCAATAAATGTAATCCTTTTCTTGCCCTGGCCATTGCGATTTGTTAGTAACTTTTTTTTTTTAATGACTTGTGTTGGTCCCTAATCTGGGTCATAACAATATACACAGATTGTTTAAAACAACAAACTTTTAGTGTGACTTTTTAGTGTAAAATAAAGAATTTCCTAAAAGAGAATAAAATTTCCTAAAGACATAGACAAGGAACAACCTTGAATGAATGAAAAGGAACATCTCATAAATGACTTATGTATATGGATATTTAGATACTCAGGTGAGACAAACCTTTTTAAAGTCTGCGTGAACCGGAAGTTGCAAACGACTTTTCTCCAGTGTTGTGACGTATTTCCCAGTGAAAAGGAATATTGAACAGAGGGCAGGGTTTTACTCTAACGCTCCTCCTCTCCATCTCTGCTCATAACAGACTAACGGTTTGAGGGGAGTGGTTAAGCGTTTCCCAACCCAAGCCGTCAAACCTACATCATCAGAGAAGGAACGCCATTCCAGACCGGAAGTAACTTTTCAGACTTTGATTAAAGATTACGACGGCAAACAATTTTTTTTCTGTGTATTAACTTGCACGGATTAATTTTACCACACGACTAGTAATATGCGCTAACAAAGTAAATAGGGTCAATTTTGATTTCAGTTGGACTTTAATAAATTTGCTGTTAATTTACATGTGGATAAATTTGTTTTTCTACAAATTCAAGTACAAGAGTAAAGAAGCGTTTAAGTATGGCAAATAATGGCAGTTGCCATACACTGGCATTCAGACATTTCTTGTACCGTCAGATCGTTTCACTTCATAAGACCTCAATTTATAGTCAGGAGCCACAGGTATTAATTTTGTTTTGCATGTATATATATTTTTTTTTTTTTTTGACTCCCAAAGTGACAGTAGCCATTGACTTGCATTGAATCACCGTGGACCACGGTTTCAGCTAAAAACTTAACTGTTCTACTGAAGGAAAGTAAGTCACCTATATCTTGGAGGGCCTGAGGGTGAGTAAATTAACAGCAGATTGAACCATCTCTTTAAAAAATAATAAGACAGTATGTGACAGAGACAGTTGAAAATATTAGTACATGTGTAATTTCAGCATTTACTGTACCTTGTAGACTGCATCTGTCTCATGGTCTCTGGGTCCTCAAACACTTTCACAATCGGCTCGGTATCAGCTTGCAGTTGTTTCAGTTGAGCCACAACTTCAGTCCTCTTCTCTCTGAGAGCTGCAAACAGGTGATACATTTTAGATATGAATCTCATACAGTCAATTCTCAAGCATCACATTAAGCGACGCATCTTTTATCACTGAAGACCATTAGAACTGAAAGCACTTACAGCTGGGTATTTCTTTATCAGGATATAAATTCCTGTATACATCCATGGCAAAGTCCACCATGTTGGTGTCACTGAGGAGATCCAGCTTTCCATGGAGGAGCTCATTCTCATTGTAGATCTAGAAAACAGTGACAGTGACATGCAGATGTGAGAATACATTGGAACAAAAGTTTGGAACAATTGTATTAATGATTTGAAATAAGTATCTTATGCTCACTACGACTATGCTGAAAAACAGTAATTTTGTGAAATAATTACATTTTAAAATAAATGTTTGCTATTTAAATATTTTAAAATGCAATTTATTCCTGTGATGGCAAATCTGTATTTTCAGCATCATTACTCCAGTCTTCAGTGTCACATGATCCTTCAGAAATCATAATAATATGATGATTTAGTGTTCAGTTATTATTGGTGCTCAATTATCAATAAAGGTTGTTATTATTATCAATGTTGACAACAGTTCCAGCTTAATATTTCTGTGGAAACTGTAATACTTTTTTTCAGAATTCTCTGATGAATAGAACAGCATTCATTTGAAATATAAATATTTTGTAACATTATAAATATATTTACTGTCATTTGTATCAATTTAATGCGTTCTTGTTTATTTAAAGTATTTATTTCTTCATCTTTTTAAAGATCGATTTTACCCCAAACTTTTTAAATGGTAACTTAGTACATCAAGCTTCCACAAAAATACGAAGCACCACAACTGTTTTCACCATTGATAATAAATGTTTCTTGAGCACCAAAACAGCATAGAATGATTTCTGAAGGATCATGTAGCACTGAAGACTGGAGTAATAATGCTGAAAATTCAGCTTTTCATCATAGGAATAAATTATATATATTTATTTATTTAAATTACAAGAGAAAACATGTATTTTAAATTGTAATATTTCACAACAATATTACTATTGTACGGTTTTGTCAGCTGGTCAGAAACTCTTTCTCGCTGCTTGGAAAGCTAAGCAGCTCACGATGTTTTGCTAGCCTACACAGCTAGCAAATAACTAACAGAGGGTTTAGTTGTACTATGGCAAGACAGTGTGTCCATAATTATTCAGGTCAAAGTTTTTTTTTTTTTTTTTTGTTCTGTCATTTTCCTGTATTTACTCTGTGTTATTTTAATACCGGCTGAACTCATGAGTTATGTGATTTTTTACACAATACCGGACGCAAGTTAGCGGTGCGGCTCCACTATATTGCGGCTACCGGCTGCGCGCACGTGGTATTACCTATGCCGCCTTCTACAAACAAACAGTGCTACAACACGCCTGCAAAACCGAACGTATGTTACACATGTACCTCTTTTACTGAAAGGAATTCCAGCAGTGGGAAAACGAGATGCCTGTCCAAAAAGTGGGCGATTTTGGTGGTAAGATCGTATTCCGCCATGTTGACTACGGAAGAGGACGCGCTTCAAAACGGGGAAAACTTTATTTAATTCAGTTTTCACACAGTACAAAGCGCCATAGGCTGCAGGTGTAAGTGAAAGTCACAGTATCAGAGAATATACTGGTTTAAATTGAATGATGTTTACTCTATGCAGAATAAAAATATTATAGAATAAAGCTACAAAATAAACAGAATACTATATATATATATATATATATATATATATATATATATATATATATATATATATATATATATATATATATATATATTTACTCTGGTATTCCCTGTAGCCTACTTATAAATGCAATAAAAACGAATAGAATAAAATAAACATTTTTTAAACCAGCTAGGTTTATTAATAATATGCTTACTCTAATGTAAAACAGAATGAAATAGGGAATAAATTAAGGAATAAAACGAAATTGTATTAATAAAATTTACTTGACTATTCTGCGCTAATATAATAAAGTTAACAAATGAAACAGAATACAATAGTTCAAATAATCAAATTTAGCCTACTCAACTGCACTTCTAGGAAAGTTTTTTTTTTTTTTAAAACAATTAGATTTAATAATTATATTTGGTCGATTGTAAAACAACAGAACAGAACAGAATAAATTTAAAGAATAAAATTGTATTAAAGGCAGGGTAGGAGATTTGTTCCAGAAACATTTTTTGTTATGCTGGTTGAAATCCATGATAACAATCACTTATGACACACTTAACGACTAGATGAAACATTCTAAGACTGAACTGAACACTACAGACTGTTTCCAACGACTGGAGCAGATTTTAAACACCAACTGTGAACACCTGAACGCAACTGTCTCTGACTCGGCGCGTTTGGGCATGATCAGTATCAAATTATATTCATAATCGGACTTACAGTCGTTAAATGTGTCCCCGGCTTAAGTTAAGTGTTCTAAATGTATTTATAAGTATATGTCGTCTGTGGAAGTCATAGGACCATAAAATGTTCAGCCAATCATTGCATTCGGTCCGAATGCAATGGTACAATGTCCTGCCTGTCAACGCATGTATTTTCATACCTCCACGGTTTACGTCATCAGCGCATTTCATGCTATGCAGAGCTAAACGTCAATCACAGAGCACCGCAACTGAAACAGCAGTTCCTCCTGAACCAAAACAATGAGCTTATGCTGCGTTCACGCCATAATTTGGAAGAGATGGAAACCTGTGACGATATATAATCGGAGTGGTTTGTGTCTCGAATTCATGCGTTTTAATTGCAACATTATCAATGCCAAAATAAATCTGAAGCAGTCAGCTGGTACAATGAAGAGCTCTTTAAGTTCATTATGTTATGTTTCCTCTGTTGTGACTATACTCTGCGCTAACAGAATTGAATAATATTTGATGCAATATAAAATAAAGCAGTGCAGTCCGTAACTTTTGGTGCTCTAGCGGTTAATAAACAGAAGTGCATGCGTCTCTCAGAAGAACATTGTAGCTGGAGCTACTCTCTGTTCACGTCTATGATGAGTCGCGCAGCATTTACACTGCAAGTCTTAATGCACAGATCCGATCTTTTGACCATATCTGATTTTTTGCCCCTCCTGTTTACATTCACTTTAGACAGGACTGGAATCCAATATCTGTGTTTACATTAATTCCCACCCAAAATGATTTTCGCTGATCTATGCACATAGACCCTGGTTTTGAATGGCCGTGCTATTAAAATAATTTATATAATTCATGTCGGGTGGTCATGATTATTTGCCAGCATGGTCAAGATAACAGCTGTCATGACTCATGAATGTTTTGTGGCGCAAAATCTGATGGAATATATTCCGGAGATAATTTTCATTTATCTACAGCTCAGATCTAGAATTATGAGGTGAAATAAAGTAGCCCTGTAATATATATATATATATATTTTTTTTTTTTTTTTTTTTTATGAATTCGAATGAGAGAGCGAGAGAGAGAGAGAGAGAGTGCAATTTATTGTACTCGCAAATAGAATAAAATAGAAAAATAAGTTTACTAAACTCTGCATGAATATAATAGCCTACAACAATCTCTCTAGTGTGTAATTCTAGCCTACTTAAATAGGAGCACATATGCTATAAACCTTTCAAGACTATATAATTTGACTGCAGAATTGATACAATGAAACATTTTATTTCTAAAGAGGTCGTGTTTTGCCAAGTGAACTTGGTGAATTTTTAAAAACCCAGCTGAAATAATGGGCCTCTTCCAGAACCCACTGAAATTCCTCCAGCAGACAAGTATCAGCGAGAGTTCCAGAGAGAGGTGACCTCTTTCTGGAACACAGTGCTACCTTCACTTCAAGATCAAAACAAAACGGAGGTCCAACAGGAAAAAAAAAGCTCCCTCAATGACATTACTGTCAAAATAATCATGCAATATGGGCCTACCTCAATGATAAATTGAAGACAGGAGCAGAAGAGCATCCAGCGGGTTTTATACTCCTCACTTCAGCAGCTGTCTCATAAAGATGCCCATGTGTTGGCCATACACCGCAGAGAAGAGCCAATATCAGCTCCTAAATGGCCCATCTCTAATGGGTTCCACAAGCACTATATTTACTTGACAACCACACAGCACTGTCCTGGATCCCAAAACAATTTCCCTCTTGTAACATCGAACCCTTGTTTCTTCTGACTGTGGAATGAGTCACAAATGTAAAGCTGTCACTTTGGCCAACTCTGTTTAACTGGGCAACTCCGAAAGCTGGAGGGAAAACAACATATGTAGTTAAAGATGTCTTTGAGGATTTATATATCCGAACAAAGCCCTTTAGTTAAAACGTACTTTTGTTTGGAATGGTATTTAGTGGCATGACATCTTGTTTTGAGACATCATGATTTTTAACTCTCTTTGAAACATGGGAATATCACATCAAAATTCACGCTTGCTTTAGCTACGAGTTTTCACAGTCTTTGTGAGTGCATGACGTTTCCTTTGCAAACCAATCATGTTTTTCTTTTTTGAGTATATTGTTTGCAGTCACACCCACCATACGTTTCCAACTTCCCAGAGTTCATGAGAAAATCCTTTTGTCCAAATAATTCAGCATCAATAATGCGTTTCTTGCTTGCGAGCATATGCACAGTGATAGCCTTGGAGTTTTTACAAAAGAAATGCAAGGAGCTCATTTATTTATGGCTCTTATTTTACTTACTTGTTTTATAATTCTCAATGAGACAATTTATTTTCCCTGTTTCAACAATTTGGCACATCAAACCTAGCTGGCACTCTGCTTGGGAAGACCTCCATGAGAATTATTGTGAAATAATTATCCATGGCTTAATATTAGGAAATTACCGGCTGTTACTAAGTGCTTTGGTTTAACTGCAAATAGGCACCATGTCGGGATTGTAAATGCTTCGGCTCTTAAGCTGGAATTATTTTTTCCTCACTATCCCTATTTATAATGTACCTAAGTGTTCCACTGTCTCTCTCGGGAATAAAGGTGTCATTTTTTTTTTATATGAAAGGGATAGTAACAAGTTTTATCACATATAATCTCTTTCTAAATTTGAGACAAAATGATCATATTTGGTGTTTCCAATTCATCTTTTTTTTAATTTCCAAATATGATAAGTGCAGCAAAGTGGTTGTATTAGGTATTTCAGAGCGAATGCAACCAATATGCTGAAATCAGCAAATAGAATCATCAACTGCTTTTTTATTATATTATTATTTTGCTTGTAAACTTGATAAGGCAATGGCTTCCAGAAAGAGTCCAATGCTGGCAAAGGCTGTTGGAAAAGGAAGGAGCAATAGGTTAAACACCGCAATAGAATACTAATTGACATTAAGACTACTTTTGAAAAATTAATTCTGAGGCCAAATTGCTCTGGTTTCTCCTGTTTCAACCAGCCAATCATTTTAATGAAGGAGGCCCTGGAGCACAGCATTGGAAAATCCACGTTTACCCTCTCCACCAAACAAGACTGAGGCTAGAAGAGTCAGAGACAGCGAGCGTGATGAAAATGAACTATTTAGTTCTCTAGCATGTCCGTTTTAAACTTAAATTTAAGCTACATGTATGAAACCCTTATATTAGAGTGCATATTCCTTTGAAGCAACCTATTTGTGACATGTAGGTGGAAACGGAGGTGACATCTATGGAAATGGAGGAATAATAGTTCCTGAAGACTGACAAGTTAGCTAATACTCCAGAACACATGAAACCGTTGCTTATTAATATCTGTGGTTACAGACCTTGACAAAAAAAAAAAAAAAAACAGTGACCAACAAAAATTAACAAAACATCTTTGAAGAGCAGACTACAGATTTCAATTCAAGGTGACGCTGGTGGTGTCCCATAATTTAAGCGGTACAAATGCAATAGCACACACACAAAAAAAAAGTTCTCTTGGCATTGGTACCTCCTTAACAGTTCATTTCAACACAAATAGAGTCATTTATAAAGAGGAACTGTGTTTTACAGTGAATCATACAAAATTGTGGCTTTGTTAATGCACGGGAAACTGTGAGCATATACAGTAGGTGATTAAATTGCTGATGTGCCTTTGAGGGAAACGGAGCCACTGCTCCGGAAAATAGAGGCCTTTCTGCATTTGCAATTGGATGAAGTTAGTAAACCCAAATCCCTCTGGATCTTTAAAGGCAGTGTTTTAAAAGGAGGCCTAAATCTAACCTAAATTTTTATAACCTTATTTGACTGACGAAGTGTTGAATGAGCTCATGGTTGAGGGTATATTTCCCTCCAAAATGCTGCAAATCAATCTGAAGTAAAAATGGACTCAATTAATATTTGCAGAAGTATCTTTCTTGATGTTTTTGGACATGCAATGTTTATGTAGATAGAAATGGATGGTTTAAATGTCTGTGGTAGACAATAAAATGTTTGCAGGAAAAGTTGTGATTGCCCCAGATGTTGTTGCTGCTTTTTTACAACTCTTCTGTCTGGAAACTACACTATGCAGATGCTCCACAACACGTCGGAGGGAATTCTGCACACCCACGCTCCATCTCCACCCATCCCAACTGAGAAAAGTGGTGGGTATGACCACAAAAATAATAACTTGCACAATTAAGTATTCCACTCGGAGTGCACACGCACAAATGGACATCTTTCTTCCTTTCACTATCATAAACCTCAAGCCTCAAAATAAAAAAAACAGCACCTTACATAAGACTTGTAAGTAAAAACCACTGCTGCATTTTGTTTTAAATATATCACACTTGACAGTTACAGTACACGTAGAGGCTAGCATTTTTACACAACCAAATACTGTTCAACCCTGTAAACGTTGTGTGCTATATGACTTCACAATAAATAAATACATACATGCATACATACATACATACATAAAACATTGAACATTGTATTATACCACTCCACAATAATAAATAAATAAAAGCAAAACAATGTTTTATACCACTTCACAATTAGAAAAAAATACATACAGCAATACAAATTGCATTGCTTTATGTATGTATTTATTTACTAATTATACAAACATTGTGTTATATAGAGGGCCAAATTACTTGAATTATTAAGTACATATTTAATATTTTATTTATTTAATTGAATAACATTTATTTGATGATTTAATTGATGAGTAATTTGGCCCTCCATAGATATACCACTTAATTCATTCATACATACATACATACACATTGTATTATACCACTTCACACTAAAAATAAATAAATATACCTCATTGTGTGTTTATATTACGTGTGAGTGATAAAGGAAGTTCATGGGAGAAAAGGCCCCGTAGGCCCCTCATTAACTGCAGGGAACTATTGTTAAGTGCAGTGTCGAGGAGACCCCTTGTTGTTACTTATCTGACTCCGTCAGGGGGAGGAAGATTGGAGGGTGGTCCAGCAGCCGCGTCTGGCCAGTTTCTCCACACCTTTGTGTGGGCTTCTGCTGCCAGGCGCTCTCTAGTCTCCCCAGTCTGGGAGAGACGAAGGCAGACTTAATGAGGAGCCATATAGGCCCACACTGTGAATAAGAGGGGAAATGCCAGGGACAAAGTACATTTTGATTGGATGCTTGTAAAAAAAAAAAAATCTACAGCAAAACATGCCATTTTACTTTCTATTAATAACCAAGGACGCCACCATTGCACTGTATATATTGGAGACATACTGCATATATACACTCCAACTGGACTTGACGGCTGCATATGTATTTCTGTAAATATGTAAATGTCAGTGCTACACAAGCTTCCGGTACAGTATTTTGCCATAGCAAACTGTGGTAGTAATATTTCTCATTTCTGTTGATCAGAAATAATTACATTATATTACCATTTTGTTTATGTTAAACATTACTAACTAAACATAACATTTTAGTATATTATATTAAAACAGAGTTTAAATACCTTTAGTGTAAAGGTGGATCGTATCAATATTTCTTTGTCCTGTCATATAGCCTAACACTACCTTAAGATTTAATTTTGTGCTTACATTTCTCACAATTTCCATACACTACTGCACCTGAAGTTGCAGTGGATCCTGCTTGTTATAAGTAAGATGTTTGTAAGAATAATTCTGACTTTGAATATGTATCTTTAATTACACGTTATATAAAATAACCAGTGAGTTAACAGAGCTCAACAATAAGGCATGATCGATGGCGCGTGGGCAAGTGCTGCATCGCATCGTCACGAAAGTTTATCATTTGCTAATGTTTTTGTTTGGCAAGGCAAGTAAAAATTGTATTGTCGGGCAAGTAGAAAAAAAAATCCTAAACCTACCTTTATTTTCTTCCTGTTTTCGGTCGAAGTCCACAGTAGTCGATTGTCGAGTTCACGCGCGTGATAACCTATGCGCGTGAACTCGACAATCGACTACTGTGGACTTTGACCGAAAACAAGAAGAAAATACAGGTATGTGCGCTGGCTGAATTAACATCACTTTTATTCATATCTTTCACATCTACTGCAGTCAGATTCACCACGTTCACTCTGAAGGAATCACTCACAATGGCTGCGCACTTGTAATGACACATCAAGGATGTTAAGAGGCTAAAAGCAGGTTTAAAACTTGCCCCATTTAAGTCAACAGAACAGGGTGCAAATTTTAAAAAGAGGATAACACGGTGTAGGCAACGCCGATTTTTGTCGTTGTTCTCTGACAGCACTCCAAATTTACAAAAAAATGAGCTCAATGTTAAAATTGACCGGAGTTCTCCTTTACGAAAACATCTTTATCAGTTTCACAACACATGTGTGCTCCAAATACTCCCAACACAACCAAATACAGAAACGCGCTGCAAAAATGTTCACAACATATCCAAATAGCCTACAGAAATTCTAGCTCCATCTCATTACGCGATGTTTGGCGAGAATGGCATATGGAATAAGACCTTATGTAGCTCCGCCCCTTTTCAGCGCTGCGCTCGTATTTTGTCTTCCGGTCTGTATTCTTACAGTGATCTTGCGTATTTATGAATGAACGGCTCGTTTAAAATCTTCCCGGTCTACTGACATTTGTTAAGACATCTGCTTTAAACAATCCTCATGATAACTTTTGTTAACTTTACAATAAGTAAATCCACTTCACCTCCTAATTACTCCTCGACAGCGATGCCATAGAAATATACAGAGCTACCGCTAAAACGGAAGTTCAAAGATAATATTCTAAAGATGGCTGCGCACTTGTTTCTCTGGCGCATAAGGTCCATAGTGTCTATGCATAAGGTCGATAGGCTATAGAGTTTACAACTGTTGTTGATCCTTTTTAGTCGTAAGCTGTGGCCTATGAGATGTTTCTGGGAAAGGAGTGTAATTTCAAGCAAGTTAGTGATTAAAAACACGGAGTTGATTGAAATGAATAACAATGGTAACTCAACATTTAAGTTTGAATTGCTCTTTGTATGGCACTAAATTAACATGTTAGGCTATATTGACAGCACAATGGCCCACTGTTTCTTTCTTTTTTAAAGCGTCTCAATGCAATTCATGACGAGCAATGAAAAAATGATAAACATAGTAACACGTAGCCAAACTTTTTGTGAAAAACCATTCCCCTTGATAGCTGCCTTATTAAGTGGAATACACTGCCAGACAAGTCTCCAGCTGCTTTTCATTGCTATATCAAATGAGTCCAAATCAATTGCCTCTGAAGACGAATGCCTCCATGCATGCATGATGCCTCAAAGTCAAACCTTCGCTTTGGGCCTCAGTGCCAGTGATATGAATTTAAATTATATCCCCCCTGTTTTTTAGATATGCATCACCTTGCTCTTTGGACGTGTCTAGTAATAAATCAACATCCCAGACCCCTTATCCCGTGTCCGATGCTGACTTCAGCACTGTTGTATATTTGATGCCAATGGGTTTGGGTTATCTCTGGAGCCAAGGGGGTGAGCAAACAATGCAGATTCTCACAGAACCTCCCATTGCACTGAGCCCAGCAAGACAACATCTGCATCGCACATGTAAGCCAGAACACAATTGCTTGCTCTGAGAGTTCATGTCAAGACTGCATTTTAATCACTTTAATGATTTAATGGAAAAGCTGAATGTCCAATAATGTTTTTGTGGGCGTGAAAATGCATCTGAGAGATTGTAAAAACGTGATTGAAATTAACCTCCACTACTAAAGACTTAACCGTTACGAAATGCATTAAAAAAATTATTATTCTATATATATATTAAAAAAGTATATTTTTTAATCAAATTTTCAATTGGCAATTTATACAATTAAATTAAATTGCATTTCTTACTCTGTTGAATTGTCAGCCATGATTATTTTATCCACTAATGGGGGTTATTTGTGTACATTTGTTTGTTCATGTTGTCTTATTGTCTATAATGGTCCCTGTTGATGCAAAAAAACACTTTTATCAGGCTATTAATTTGACTTGTTCATCTAATGTGTGTGAGTAGTACATCATTTTAAAGTTTTTGTGAATGTTATTTTCAACTCATTTAGTTCCATAATGTGATATATTTCAGGGTGAAACTGTTCAACAAACAATGTAGGGATGAATTTGATTGTATAAACATCTGTAACTTTCTGGATTGTGAAATACCAGATTGGTAGATTGTAATATGGTCAGTTTTGATTTCATGCAAATTTGAGATCACTACGCTTATTTTTGAAAGAAATTAATTATTTTATTCAGCAAGGGTGCATTAAATTGATCAAAAGTGACAGCAGAGACATTTATAATGTTACAAAACATTTCTATTTCAAATAAAGGCTGTTCTTGTGAATTTTATTCATCAACGTATCGTGGTTTCCACAAGAAATTAAGCATTACAACTGTTTTCAACATTGATAATAAGAAGAATTGTTTTCTGAACATCAAATCAGCATATTTGAATAATTTCTGAGGGATCATGTGACACTGAAGACTGGAGTAATGGCTGCTCTGCCATCACAATAATAAATAACATTTTAAAATATATTAAAATAGAAAAAGGTTATTTTAAATTGTAGTAATATTTCACAATATCGATGTTTTACTGTATTTTTGATCAACTAAATGCAGCCTTTGTGAATTGAATTGAACAGAACTTCTTTTAAAATCATTGAACAATCGTACCGACCTCAAAGTTTTGAATGGTAGTGTATATTTTTAAGTATATAACATTTTCAATGAGCAAAAACCAATAGCTAGTATATTGATTAAGGCATATAGAACGATTTTAGCATCACTTTGTTCTATTATGTGTGAAAAATCTGTGATAAAAGGACATGGGCTAAAGCTAACATTGAGAAAAAGACAAGATGAATTTGATTATAAACCTGGATGGCCGTGCCTTCGTAAATAACACATAGATTAGGCAAATATGAAGCAGCTAAAAATGAAAATGAAATGGTGCTAACTTTGCATTTTTTAATGCACCAAAACCTCAAATGATTGACGACCCCCTGAGGACGTAGACGTCTTCAGTTGCAACAATAGCAGAGAAGGGCCAGACCGCCGCTACTTTGGATACTGCAACTTTGGATAGACCTATTTCTGTGGAGAATCAAGCAGTGGTCTTGTGAAATCATTGTGCTTCGGCTGCTCTTCACCGCCAGAGTAAAGTTGAGGAAATTACAGACGTGCTATAAAAACAAGCTGTATTTCCAGCGGTTTCTCGTAATTGTGCTTACTGTTTACAGAGCTGGTGACAACAGTCCTTCCTTTGTATTGGCGTTGCTATACAGAAGGTGTCCTGTATCGTGTCTGATGTGGCTGTGCTTTCCTAACCCCAAAAGACACATGGGAAGACTCTAAAACATCTTTATACGGACCGAGTCCAAGGAGTGACAGTGGCATGGGTGAGTTGTGGGTCATGCTCTATTGCCCCCACATATTGAGGGCAACTGAGGCGTGACCCATTCGGTCTCAGGAAGTGTTTTGCTAAACGAAATGAGTTCCAATTGAGGACGGGGAATAATGTGCAGTGTCGTGAGCTTAAGAAGAATTTCACAACAGGAAAAAGGTTTCCAGGCTGTCAGCTTAAATGAGGTGCTCTTTGGTTGTGGTTTTACAGCTTTAGAGCACATGTTGGAGTGTAGAGAGACAATGCAATGGCTTTTCAACAGGCCTTTGTTTTCTACAATCACATCTCCAGTAAATGTGTCTGTAAATTTTTGCGGAGATATCACAGACCAAGACTAGAACATTCATATTAGCATTCATGCCTAATTTCGTCACAAGAAATAGTTTGGAGACTTTTTTTTCCCCAAGTATTAATTCTGTGGACATAATTTTTGGCCATGCTGCCATACATGGAAATGATGAGCATGCTAAAACAAGAGAGAACCAACAAAATATTATTAATTGATTATGGTGTAGTCAATGTATGCTTTTTCCTTTATGAGCTTTTTGTTATTCTATGCATTTTTTTGCATAGTAAAATAAACCCTGTTGCTGTAGTTTACAAAAAAAATGTACCTTTAACAAATTCAGTGTTTTGTTCTTCCCTCAAATTTAAAAAATGTTCCTCATATTTTGATGGTTTAATCGAATTTGTAGGGTCATTAAAAATAATCACGTTTAGACACTACTGTATATATAGATGCAGTTAATAATATTTTACTGTATTATTATTATTTTTGTTTTGCTTTTTTTTTTTAATTCATTCTGACAACCTACAACTTTCAGGAACAATTTTATTTCAAATTCAAATGATTAATTATTGTAATGATCATTATGAGCCTAAACTGAAAATATATATATTTTTTTTTGTGGTTCAGTCCCATTTACCCTCTTCCCAGCATGCACTAGGGCAGTTTGCCAGTTTTATTTACAATGTTGTTAAATGGGTGTCAGATTTATTAACTTATCTTGTAATATCAGAAAGGTGTTATGTACTAAGTGTTGAGGACTGTGTGTGCCGTTTTATGTCTTTGCAAATTTAATGAGATATTATTTAAGAATTGCTGTTTGCTCACCATGTAAATTTCCCAACGAAAACATGAGGGGAAAAAAACAGAAATAAAGACATTCAACTTGTGTAGAAATATTGATATAACTTTTTGACCAGTTCGGTCAAGACATTAAATGCCTTTATATACTGTTGCCTTCTACAAACACCTCATTTTTATTACAGCATACATTGTTTAACATCTAAATGAGCTTTAAAGTTAAATATATCACTGAATCAACGAGAATTCATTGGGCTACATCAATGAAAGTCATTTTAGGAGTCAAATCAGGAAGAAATAACTCTTCAACTGCCCATTTTCACAGTGTAGTGTCATTTGAGACCCAGTTTGAATTGAATTTAATGAGAAAGAATGACATCCATAAACCCTATCCAGCCACATGTAATGCTGTTCATGTGTTGACAGACATTCTACCATGAGCAATTACACTTTTAGGCCAGGTTTTATGTCACAGGATCAATTGAGAGCTTAATATTATTCTTGGCACTGGAACAAGAGATGTGTGACGCACTTGTTAGTGTATATGTATGTTAGTAAAGTGTATATGTACGTATGGGATTTGCCACAATGTCCAGGTCTAGAGGTCAAAGGTGCCATGGAAGAAGCTTCATTACAACAATCCAGGCACACAGTTGAAGTCGTGTATGATTTGTCTAAGATTGAAAGCGATCCTGTCAGACTGGGTTCGAGATTTGCTTTCAAAGCAAATACTGTTGCCTTCATTTTCTGTAATTGGAAGATATTGCTTGAAAAAAAAAAGGACTGGAAAAGCGCGGCGGTCGTTTAAAGCCGCAGAACACCTCACTCATTGCTCCAATTTGCGTCTTTAGAACTGCTTGTGTCAGAGATCTGTAGGCTTGACTACTTCTGTCAGAAATCAAAATAAAATGTCTGAACAGAGTATTTCAGAGAATGCCCTCTTTCTGTTGAAGCAGGCATATGAGGGGAAACACAGGTCTACCTCATGTCACATGTGGTGCTCCAAAGGCACGGAAAACTACGCACACAGTAGTTAAGCAGCACAATTTCGGTTTTCAAATGGCTGCTATTGATCTCTCCTTATGGTGACACTTCTGGCGAGAAGCGGAGCTCCAAAGTAAACACAGAGCATGTGCTACCTTTTTCCTCACTTCCCGTGGACAGTTGTAAGTGAATCCGATGCCTGTCAGGAGCTTGTAGGAACTGTGAACATGAGGCGTCTTCTAAATGTGTGAATGTTTCATCCATTTTTTTTTTTTTTTTTTTTTGACCTTCTTTATTCTTTAGAATAAATTGGAATTTTTATGAGAAAGAGAGGACTGTTTAGGATGAACCGATTCATAAAGCGGATTTTCCAACAACAGCTTGTTCGCACTACACCTCATTGGAAAAAGCAGCTGGAAAAAGCTACATTATTATGAAAAAAGATGAAGTACTTTCACACCATTGGAAAAAAAATTACACTACACTAAAAGTACTGTTCAAAAGTTGGATTTGATTTGAGCCTCAGTAAGATTTATTTTAAAAAGAAATCCCTACTCGCCAAGTCTGCTTTTATTTGATCACACAAAATACAGTGAAAACAGTAATATTCTGAAATATGAATACAATTTAAAACAATGTTATTTATTCCTGTGATGGCAAAGCTGAATTTTCTGCGGCCATTACTCCAGTCTTTAGTGTCAGAAATCATATGCTGATTTGCTGCTCAAGAAACATTCATTATTATCAATGTAAAAACAGTTGTACTGCTGAATAATTTTGTGAAAACTGAGATACACTATTTTCAGGATTCTTTGATGAATACAGATTAAAAAGAAAAACATTTATTTGAAATAGAAATCTATTTTTGAATGTGTCCTTGCTTCTCTCTTTCTTAAAAATCTTACTGACCCCAAAAGCTTGTAGAAATTAAAGCATAAATATCAGAAAATAAAGTAAAACCTTCTCAACTTTTCAGATACTGGTGTTCCCATCATGCACTGGGGCTTGAATAATTAATAAGGCTGATTTTTACAGTTAAGGTATTTACACCGTTTCATCATTGCTTTGTTGTTAGGTTTAGTAACTTGCCATTTTGTGACATCTGGAATTCTTTTTCTGCTCAAAATGACACCATCATTGTTGTGTACCAAGTATTGAGGTCTCTTTGTTTGGATGTGTCTATTGTCCAGCATTACTTCAAATGTGTAGAAATTGTCAATATGTAGTGTAGTATTTACTTGAACGTTTCAAAGTAAAGCTTACATTTTAAAAGTGTGGCTTAGTTCAGCTTTATATTGTTTGAGTAAAAAGTAAAATTCATCTAAGTAGAAATTACTCAACAAACTTTTCTGGCCAAGTTAAAGGTACTTATTTTCTTTGTAAAGTTTACTTAACTTAGTTAAGTAAAGTTAACTCAATTCCGTATGTGAAATTTACTTAATAAGTAAAATTTACTTTATTTTTCTTTGTTTTTTACAGTCAACACTGCCTGATAGCGCTGGCTTGTTTTAATGTGGTTGTTATAGCTTTCCAGAAATAAGCTTTATCCATGTATACTATGTGACTGCTGGAATATATCTAGATGACCTGGAAATTATAAATCCACAAGTCAGTGCACAAAGAACCGCACAAGAGTTTTGTTTTTGTCTTTTGCAGAGAGGATGACATTATAGGTGCCCTTTAAATGCTAACAGTGTCCTTTAGAAAACAAAAACATTGGTAAAGATTCGACAATGCACAAGCAGCCACAATATGCGACATCAAGTTTAGGTTGTGCTGCTATAAACAAGCATGAGCTGAGTCCACTTGGTGAGTGCACTGTGCGGTAGACACAGCAGAGTAAACGCACACGCTGAGCCAGATCCACAGCTCCTAAGAGACCAATTGAGCACATAGAGAGAGAAAATAGACAGCAATAGGAAATGCTACGAAAGACTCATGGTAATAAACTTTTATTACCAAATCCAATTTAGTTTAGTAGATAAAACAAAGAAAACAGTAGAGACAATTATTTATGATTATTTATATTATATATTATTTATTATTCATATAATGAATACATTATTTATAATTATTTAATTGCCACTGATCTTTGATTGGTATATACAGGTGCTGGTCATAAAATTAGAATATCATCAAAAAGTTGATTTATTTCAGTAATTCCGTTAAAAAAGTGAAACTTGTATATTATATAGACTCATTACATGCAAAGTGAGATATCTCAAGCCTTTATTTGTTATCATTTTGATGATTATGGCTTACAGCTTGTGAAAACCACAAAATCAAAATCTCAGAAAATTAGAATATTACATGAAATCACACAGTAATTACACAGTGATACCATGGTCATTGAACCAGGTTTTGGTTCTTTTGGCAGTGTGTGCAAATCCTGCTGGAAAATGAAGGAAGCATCTCCATAAAGCTTGTCTGCTGAAGGAAGCATGAAGTGCTCTGGAAATGTCCTGGTAGACGGCTGTGTTGAGTGGACAGCACAGTGGACCAACACCAGCCGATGACATGGCTCCCCAAACCAACACAGACTGTGGAAACTTCACACTGGACTTCAAGCATCTTGGATTGTGTGCCTCTCCATTCTTCCTCCAGACTCTGGGACCTTGGTTTCCAAATGAGATGCAAAATTTGCTTTCATCAGAAAAGAGGACTTTGGTCCACTGTGCTTTATTAAATCCAGAGTCAACACAGCCGTCGACCAGGACATTTTCAGAGCACCTCATGCTTCCTTCATTTTCCAGCAGGATTTGCACCTGCCCACACTGCCAAAAGAACCAAAACCTGGTTCAATAACCATGGTATCACTGTGTAATTACTGTGTGATTTCATGTAATATTCTAATTTTCTGAGATTTTGATTTTGTGGTTTTCATAAGCTGTAAGCCATAATGATCAAAATTATAACAAATAAAGGCTTGAGATATCTCACTTTGCATGTAATGAGTCTATATAATATACAAGTTTCACTTTTTTAATGGAATTACTGAAATAAATCAACTTTTTGATGATATTCTAATTTTATGACCAGCACCTGTATATATATATATATATATATATATCCTTCAAACTTAATTTTTTCCCCCATTATCTTTATTTTAATAGTAATTCGTCTTTTTAAATTCGTATTTAATAATTATTAATTATCCTCTGTATAAGGAAAAAAAATATCAGGTCTGTGTTTGGAATGTTTGAATAAAAAAACTGTCTGGATTTGGCCTTTGCCCTTTAATGACCCTTCTCACAGCGTTAGCTCGTTACGTCACTGTCATCCACCAATCAGCTCACAGGAGGCGGAGCTAAGAAAACATGTCGTCTGTATCGGAGCTGTACGATGTCACTTGGGAAGGTAAATGACTTTGTTTTCGTTAACAGCGGTTATTAGTTGATTCAGTATTTATCTGTTGTCATTCAACCGTTACCCAAGTTGAGCATTTTGGGAAGATTTGCGATCTAAATGCCTTATTTTTTGGTGCTTTTCATTAAAGACTACAA
The DNA here is from genome assembly GCF_949319135.1 of Squalius cephalus. Classification (NCBI taxonomy): domain Eukaryota; kingdom Metazoa; phylum Chordata; class Actinopteri; order Cypriniformes; family Leuciscidae; genus Squalius; species Squalius cephalus. Next base: position 9,709,928 of record NC_137136.1, on the reverse strand, counting down.
CAGGCGATCTAAGTAGCCAGTTAGCTTCTGTACAGTGTAACTTAGTAACAAAATCTCTATTCTAGAAAGACACCATTTTATGTTCATATAATGGATTACGGTGTTTAGGTTGCAATCTGTATTTAACTATCATATTGGGATGTTTAGAAATTGTCATGTTGAAATATAAGCGGAGTATTCTTTTTTTTTCCTTTTTTTATGTCTGACTGGTCAGTTAAATGGTGATTTGTCATATTGATGTTGTCATCTACAGTCAGATAATAAAGAATGATTCAGTTTTCTTGAGATTATCTTCATCTCTTATTGTTTTTATAATGTCAATCTTTTGTTGCCATAGATCTGGCATTCTAATATACTGCAATAATTCAGATTTAGTTGAACTAAAGTGTTATCAAAAAGTACCGACAAACACTACCTGACATTATTAACAACTGATATGATATTATGTGTTTGGCTCTTTAAACATGAGATAAAATATATCCCACAACTTGGTTTCTTAAATAATGCTGCTATCATTAAAGAAAAACAAATAGCCTATTAGTGAATATCAAATGTTAAGACAATGATATTTTTTTCTATACAGCTTTTCACTCATATGTTTTTTCTGATTATTTGATTTCTAATGGAGAAATTGCAAAATATAAGTATTTTCTTTTATGTTCTCTGACATTTATTTGCCACTGTATGTACTTTGTGCCTTTAATTTTAAGTTAGATGTGTAATTAATTAGATTTGTTCTGGCCTTTTACTTGTTCTAAAAGTTCTAAAAAGTTTTGTGTTGATTAATTTTAAGTTAAGCTATACAAAGTATAGTAGTCAGGAAACATGTCAGTATAATGGAGCACTACATATATTTTTTTTAGAAAAGTAGGAAGATGAATAAAGAAAGTACAAGTTCTATTCACAATAAATAATTGATGGATGATGAAAATAAATAAGTGATAAAGTTTCAGCCAAGGGCTAATGTGTTTCTTTATTGCATTTCAGAGATGCGTGACAAACTCCGTAAGTGGAGAGAAGAGAATTACAGGAACAGTGAGCAGATTGTGGATGTCGGTGAAGAGCTGATTAATGAGCATGCGTCTAAACTTGGAGATGATAGTAAGTACAATTACAGTAAACAAAAGCGAACTTATAAGAAGTAATAAATAATGAAGTACTTTCGGTCTCTATAGCATTATATAATTATTAATGTTAATGGATTTTATAATTGGACTGGTTTAGTGTGATGTCTGGCTGACTACGATCAGACGCGTTTCTTATGCACATATGGACACTAAGTGCAGCTCTTCAACAGGATAACTGACAGATATTTAACAAATAAATAGCCTGAAACTATAACTTTTTATTGCATGGATCCAGCATAGTCCTAACAAAACATTGAGGTTATATTCCCGTTAGACAGTTTATAGGAACATTTCCTACAGCCGGCGATCTGATGTTTGGCAGTAATTGTCTTGAAATTTATTAAAGGCCCTGATTTTGTTACAAAAGCTATGATTTGATGACAGTTGTAGAAGTGATTTAAAGAGGATGAGTTTAGAGTGCAACTTCTTGGAAAGGTTTTGCTATTTAAAATGTTAGATAAAACACTCTCTGATAAGTTGTCTTTAAATTCACTCTAAACTACTTCCACTAAAAACTTTACTTAATTTTTTTAAGATAAAATAAAATAGATAAACCTCAGTAAGTGACTAGAGATGGTTTTGCGGTCTTTAGCAAAGTCAGAGTAACAAAAGTTCAGTGCTGGAAATATAGTTGCATAGTCATTTGAAAATAAGCAGTTAATGGCAAATTTTTAAATTAAATATCAGATTTTCTTTTTTAATGCTTTTGCTTAAGTATTTGGATCCACTAATTTGCAAGAACAAATATATATTAAGTTGTCTCAAAATCAGCAATTGTTTTGGTATAGGTTTTATTAACATGTATAAAAACATACCGTGTATGAAGTTGCTGAAGTCTTTGAGTCGGTTATCTGACCTCTTGAACATGACACGGAAAAGAGCACCAATTATTTGTCCTTAAAGATCTGATAACAAAAAGACTTTTCAGCTTTTCTCTTGACATTAAAATAAGGTTAAAGTGGAAACATCAGAACATTTCAGATGGCTTAATATTTATTTGCTTTGGTCAGTTATGGGTTTCTTAGCCAGACAAGCCAGACAAGTCCTGCAATCGTGTTGTCAAACATAGCCACTAAAGCCAAGACTCTCTTCAGCAGCTAAAATCATTATCTCAGAGGTGATCCAATCCTTCATACTTGCTCTGAAATTCACTCCTATAGTTGACAATTTTCGGTTTACCAATTGGAGAAATTGGGCTGTTTTCTATTCAAATCAAATTTAGGCTTTTTTTTTCTTTGTCCATATTATTATTTTAAAACCACATGCAATCTCAAATAACTATTACTAAACTTCTTTTGGCTGTTCCTCAAATAACAACACTGCTTTTTGAGGAATCTAAGCAAACAACAATGAAAGAGTCAAAGTTACCAAACAGCAGCCCATAAAAAGGCTTTTACTGCAATACATATGCTCATACAAGCAATCAAAAAAAATGAAATATAACGATGGTTTTCGTTGTAGAAGCTTTTCCGATTTCTAGATGGGCCGGTTATCTAATTAAGGAAAGAATAAAGCAAAGATGAGTAAAAATCTAAAAATGAAAGTCTGTGTTTTATTGATGCATGATGTCGACTTTTTACTGAAACTTTTACTTTTTGCTGTTGTGATTATTATTCTTATTATTCTTTAAAGAGCAGGGTAAATACTTTACACAGCTTGTTTTGATTGAAACCAGCTCTTAAATTGGCTGTGAAACAAGATGGTAATTATCAAAGCAAGACTTGGAATCATAAAAACAGCTCAAAAAAAAACTTGAGGCGTTTGTTTGCTTTGGCATATCAGTTTTTTTCTTGTTCGGTGGGATTTTTTATTGCTCATTCTCAATTAGCACATTTGAAATCATTCAGCCGATAGACTTCGGGCATGCTTGTCAAAACACACTTGTCTGTCATGGAGCATTAATTTCATTAATTGGATCCATTAGCCAAGCCCACTAATCAGTTTTCTTTATGGTAAATAGAGCAGCTAAAGCCACTCGCTTTGTTACAATTGCCAGTTGAACGTTAAACATTGCCATCTTGGAAATGACTTAAGCATTTAATTGCAGGAATTTAAAATTCCTGTAATCTGTCAAAGTAACGACACACTTTTTGGGCCGAGACGACGATAGCTGCGTGATTTCAGCACGTAACGCATGTCATGACGAATAGAGGGTGAAATTCGCTCACCCTTTGCGGTGTTTGACTGAACTGATACATAAAACTGATGAATACGCTAAGGTTTTCTTGTCAAAATTCAGCGACTTGGTTTTGTTTGGCGAGAATTTCCTGACCGTTTCCATGAGACCTGCCAGCTCGCCCACACCCGGAGATTACGAAGACAAACTGCGTCGTTGACGGACGCTGAAGATTGTCTTTTCTAATGATACAGAGAAGAAAGTCACAGTTTGCTCGAAAGGAGTTCACGCGGGCTAGATGCTCATTTGTCATCTTCGCTACCATGTTGAAAAATAGACTTACTAATATGGTGTCACTTTATGTTTGTCTCCTGTGCTCAGTTTGGATAATTTACGAGCAGGTGATGATCGCAGCGTTGGACTGCAGTCGTGACGATCTGGCCTGGGTGAGTTTTCTTTTAAGTAACGTTCTCGCATTCTCTCATATATTCAACTGGGCACCCTACTCGTCAAGTTTTTGTTTTTGCTCATTGAAAATGTTTTTGGAAAAACAATTGGCTTTAGATTCAAATCAGGCATGATTTTCAGTGATCAGGGATCCTGGTTGACTTGAGGCACTTACAGTAGTCAGTTTCTGAGGTTCTTACCAGCAGCTAGGAAAACAGCGGGAAAAACAGTTTGAGAGCATGATGGGTCAGCCGGGCTAAGCCACAGAGCAAACTTTCCATCCTAACCAGGAAAACATTGGATTTGTCAGTAACCATTCCTTACCAAGTCATGTGTGTAAAAAAAAAAAAAAAAAAACGGGGCCTGTTCATCTCAGTGGGAAAGAACTGGTAAAAGTAGCATCCTGCTTCTGCTTTTTATAGTAGCCAGTGTGGAATTGTGGGATCCTGCTGTGCAGTGTTCTGAATTCTCACCCATGTCACTTGCAATTTTTCCCGTCTTCCCTCACAGCTGTATGGCCAACCTGTTTATCATGGCACCCACGGACAGGAAAGTTACGGTTTCATTTTATGGTTAGCAGAAACCTTCGCTGTAATATTGTCTTGTCAAACTAGTCACATCACACTTTTAAGAGTAGATCTATAAATTTTTGAATGCTGTGGATAAAAAAAAAAATGTATGAAGCCACATTTCATCACCCCTGAGAGTTGTAGTATAATTTTCAAGTGCTCTGTAATCCAGCAGGCTTTGCATAGTCACTCAAGCTGTGGTGCAATAAATATAGGAATTTATTCTTTGGGCAAATAATCATGACTGATGTTTAAGGTAATGTCAGTATTTTGTTGATGTTGGTAACCTTGTAAAGCCTGATATATGAAATAACAGTAAAAAATGTTTTAATTGTCTATATAACCTTTAAACAAAATATCATTTTGGTAACACTTTAGAGTAATGTTCATTAGTTAACATGAACTAAGAATGAACAACACTTCTTAAGCATTTATTAATCTTAGTTAATATTAATTTCAACATTTACTAATATATTATTAAAATAAAAGGTTGTATTTGTTAACATTAGTTAATGCACTGTGAACTGACATGAACAAACAAGGAACAGCTGGATTTTTATTAACTTATATTAATAAATTCTGTAACAAATGTATTACTCATTGTTGGTTCATGTTAGTTAATACATTAACTAATGTTAACTAATGAACCTTACTGTAAAGTGTTACCATTATTTTTTTTAAATAAATGTAATTATTATTTTTGCTTAATGCTTACTTTATTGATCACAACAGCTGAAATACCAATCTTTTAAGTATTTTTTTTTTCATAAAATAACATTTTAATCGGTTCTAGTCAAAACAATTGATGAAAACATATATATAATTTTTTTAATTTCTTTTAATTTTTTTTAATAAATTAATCATTTATTGAGCAAGGATGCATTCAATTGATTAAAAGTGACTGAATAATTTTATATTGTTTCAAAAATAAATAAATGTGGTTGTTTGAAGACTTCTGAAAACATTTATCAGTCATACTGCTTAATATTTTTGTAGAAACCGTTTTCAACTTTGAAATGTTTCTTGAGCACCAAATTAAGATTAGAATTATTCTGAATGATCATTTGACACTGAAGACTGGAGTAATAATGCTGAAAATCCAGCTTTGCCATCACAGGAATAAAGTACATTTTAAAATATATTGAAATAGAAAACAGAATTATAACTGATGTATAAATATTTCACAACATTACAGTTTTTGCTGTTTTTTGATCAAATAAATTCAGCCTTGTTGAGAATAGACTTCTTTCAAAAACCGTTGGTAGTAATTTTGAAATGTATAGATATATTATTAATATTTATCTTATGCAGACAACACTAAGCTGTTTTTGGTTAATACTCACATTGGCTCAACCTATACCATGACTTTAGAACAGGACTTTTGTATGACAAACCACTGGCAGACATGATGAAGGTTTGGAAAACCTGTTTGTGGAGTCTGTTTTGAAAAGTTAAATGTTCGCATGGTCAACCCCACCGTTGTTGTTCTTTGCGTAGAGTTGCCTACAGGAGCTGAAAAGGCAGTTTCCAGACAGTCACAGAGTGAAGCGATTAGCAGGGATGCGGCTGGAGGCTCTGGAGAGGTAAGATACACCACAGCACCATCTTAACACCAAGGCCTTGGATTAGCTGCAAGGAAGGGGGGGGGTTCTGGGACGTAAGTGGCAGGATGCGTGGGAAGGGAGGCTGTTTATTTTGCAAGCCACTGTTCCTTCTGCTAAGTGGAAAAGCGAGAGAATGGTTCAGCCCTCAGTAGTCCTGTGGCTCTTATGCCTGTGCGAGGAATTCCAAAGACGGAAGTGGTCTCTCCCGCTATTATTCTGGGGGTCCCTCTGTCCCCCCCTTCTGTTTTTGTCTCTCTGGTTGGGAAAACAAGGCCGGCCAGACCTGTAAACATAGAACCTATGGTCTGCTTTTTCTCTCCCAGAGAATTTCGCTCTCTCTCAGTGTTTTAGCAAACAATTAAGAAGGTCGTAAATTGATGTTAATGTATAGAATTTCAGCAGGATTTCAGATCTGTTTCATTCTGGTCACCATGTCTTCGACGTGTTTATCAGTTATGCCAGGGGTTGTTCCGTAATTGTGAGTGATTGCGCCTGCACGGTCAGATTAAATAAACTGCAAATTAGAGTCTAATTGCCATCAGACGCTCGGCTTAAATGAAACTCTCCCCTTCGCTCCCACATGGCTGAATCCTACATAAATAGAGCAAGTCAAAGCGGCTGGTGCCATTTGAGATGTGCCAGAGAGGGAGTGAACTCTAACGTGGATGTGAGAACAGGAGTGGCGTCGGAGCTCAATGATAATAGGAACCAGAGCTGCTTTTGTTGTTGGTTGCGGGCTGAAACAGGTTTTGATCATGAGGTCGGCTGCTTTGGCTGTGCTAGCGTTAACTGTGCAGGTTGTCCCTCGTAAAAAAAGCAAGCTTTCATCCTTCATTCGACATGACAAGTGAAGTGCTTTTGGCATTGTCCTCCCATTCTTCAGAAAACACTGTATGAGATCAGCATCGTAATTCATAACGTCTTTTCAAACACCGTTCTGTCCAACCCTCAGTTCAGGTTGAAGGGCTCGTCGAGTGTATTTATTTATTTTTTTGCATCTGTAACTCATATATGTCTTGCTTCGGAATGCCTTTTAAGCGAAATGCGCTTCGAAACGATGCCTGATTTGTGGTGGAAGTTCAGGCTGATTTGTTTAGAGGTAAATCAAAGTGCAGGCAATCATGTTTGTGGATTATGCTCTTTGTGGAGCTAGTAAACCTCGCACAACACTGGCTATTTGAGCAGCTACGGTAATGGCTGTTTATTTCTGCCGCTTGGATACGTAGCCTCTGTCACTATAGAAACAAGCTGTTCTCTATACAAAAAGTTGGTAACTTTATTTGATGGCTCTACCACTTAATTTCACATGACCGGTGTTCCTGTTGATTATCCTTAAATATGATCTCTCTCTGTTGAAGGTATGAGGATGCCAATAAGCTGTACGACTCAATACTACAAGATGACCCGACAAATACGGTAAGGAAAAAAATGTGGTTGAAACTTGTTTTGCTGTCTGAAAAGTTCATTTTCATACGTTAAACTCTTTCTCCCCTCAGTGACCTCAGCCACTAAAATCACACACACGCAAACGCAGTACACACAAGTGTGTGAGGTAACAAAGACCATTGATTTATGGACTTCGGTTGCATTAAACATGGCCAGGGCAACCTCAGCAAAAATAAATGGCTTGTCTTTTGAAGATGGGGATTTATCGCTTTTCCTGAGACTCCATAGAGAGGTCTCAGGGGTGCTAATTTTTTTCCCTTCGTTTTTTTTTTTTTACCTTTAACCTTTAGATAACCTAAGGGAATAGTTCATACAGAAATGAAAATAAGTCTTCATTAAATCACCCTCATATCTCTCCAAATGCATAAGGTTTAATTTCTTTAAAAAAATAATTTTTTGGTAGCGGTGCACCGAAAATTTTGGGTTTTGGAAGGCCGAAATCAGTGACCTGAACAGACATTTAATTAGCGCTTCTCCAATGACACATTTTGACTGTTCAGCATCCGTTTCGTGCACACAACGTGAATAAGCTACATGTTACACATGTCAGCTGTGTGGACACTATCTCTGGATTGACAATATTACACCATTAAACCATTATGGTTTCTTAAATCTAAAATCTTTTAATTTGTGCTGTTTTCTGTTGATGCATGAACAAAACTTCACTAAACATTTGGAGCATTGCTGCCATCCAATAATCACAAAAAGCTTTAGATACTTTTAATTAGGGCTGTCAAACGATTAATCGCATCCAAAATAAAAGTTTGTTTTTACATAATATATGTGTGTGTACGGTGTATAATTATTTTCTATATATAAATACACACACATGCATGTATATATTTAAGAAATATTTGCATGTATATACTGTGTATATATATTTATATTATATATAATTTATATTATATATAAATATTTTATATATAAATAACACATTTTTCTTAAATATATATATGAATGTGTGTGTATTTATATATAGAAAATAATTATACTCCATACACGCACATATATTATGTAAACACAAACTTTTATTTTGGATGCGATTAATCGCGATTAATCGTTTGACAGCCCTATTTTTAATATAAAGCAAAGTCTCAACTTTAAAATTCTGTCAATGTATTTTTGGCGCTCAGCTGCCTCAGTTTAAGCGGCGGCACGGATCAATCACACTTAAACTGATCAATGGTTTTCGGCCAAGTGCATCCTGAAGTTTTGGCTTCGGCCCAGAATTTTGGTGGTGCATCCCTAGTTTTTGGAGTCAGATGGTCTTTTTAAAGTCTTAATGATTCGTCCACAAATTGATTGATTCGGTTCTCGCGTTTAACTCAATGACTAGTCCACTATAGGTGAGAATCAGTGAATAACAAATTAAATTCTCCTTTTTTTAATCAATTTAATGTATCCTTGCTGAATAAAAGTAATAATTTCTTGCAAAAAATATATACTTGCATATATACATATTACTTTGTGTTCCATGGAAGAAAGTCATTCACGTGAGGTTCAGAACTTTCATTTTTGGATGAATTATCCATTTAAAGTATGTGGTTCAGTCTTAACTTATTTATTATTTAAAGATCACTTAGGTATTAGAAACCCAAATGCACAGTTTGCTATTGATTTGTCTTCTCTTGGCGTAACGCATGAAGCCTGTTTTTTATTCACTGATTATTTATTGAGTGAACTGGCTTAGTATCCATGTATGCTCCATGTTTTTCCAATATCTTTCCACCATCACCTCAAAACATATTGTACCTGCCCTTCATTATAAGAAAATGCAAGGAAATAAATGTTTTAAAGTGTTTTTATAACCTTATTTGTTTTGGCCCTTCCCTGTAGACGCAATACACATTTTTTGCACTGTCTCTACACATGGACTTGCTTAATGTTTTAAACATTTTCTCTGGGCTGGCAAAGTGTGCATGATGAAGCAGATACTTTTGTTCTTTGGACATCATGTGTGGATTCCACACCTCACCGTCCGTCTGTTTTGAACACATGGAGGCTTTTCTGGCAAAGTCAATAAACCCTTATGTGTGCTCCGGCAGGACCCCCTCTCTCTCTCTCTCTCTGTGCTTGTTTTCTCTCTTAAAGGGATAGGTCACCCATAATTAAGATTCTGTCATCATTTACTCTCCCTCATTTTGTCCCCAACCTGTGTGATTTTTATTCTTCCACGGAACACAATAAAACAAAAATGAGTTTAAAAAAAGAATGTAAAAACAAAAAGTAGACCATTTGGTTTGTGCACTATTTCTCTGAAATATTCTGAAGTTATATGGTAGATTTAAGGTGTTATTCACTGAAAATCTTCTTCATTGGGCTTTTAACCATTATAACCAGATCATTAAGTAAGTGAGAACCAGATCAGTCAGATTCTTGAATTAATCAGTCAGACTGATTCATTGAAAAGATCTGACTAGAAAGAAAAAAGTTTCACATATCGGATATCGCTACTTCTCTTATGAACTAAACCTGCCAAGGAGAGCAAGAACGATGGACCACTTCACGGGCCACTTAAGGGTGCTTTTTTATCATTTGGGAGCTTGGCAGCCCCAGTCTACATTACGTTTTGTTACATTGATAAGTGGCCAGGATATTCTTTAAAAATTCACTTTTTGTTCCCAACCAAATAAAGTCAAGTGGGTTTGGAATGGATGCATAAATAATGACTGAATTTTCACTTTTGGGTTATCACCGTCTTCATCTTACTGGCAAAAAAAAAAGAGCCTGTCCTCCGTCCTCTCGTCTCTGCATTTGTTATATCATTACCATTTGATATTTATTTAACTATCTGTTACTGTTGGACTGAACCGCTCTCATCCGTCTTTCTCCCTCTGAAAACGAGAGGTCTGTTCTGTTTGTTTTTTGTGCATTTCAACCGAGGCACTCTCCCTATTCCCATGATCAAGGTTAAATTGCAAGCACATTTAATGGCGTGTAAATGGGAAGTTGAGAAGATCGGCGCAAAATGGATATCATCAAACCAGTGCGGTTACATTATTCTTCACAATCTAGTAATCATATCGCTTTGCCCCTCTGTTAACATCCAAAAGATATGAAACAAATTTCCCCTCTGGGAAATATGTTTCCCCGTGTCCTAGTGTTATCCAAGCCAAACACGCTTGAGAAAGAGTGTGGCAATAACGTGATTTTTGCAGACGTCCCCATCAAAGTGTTGCATTTTTCGTGAACTTTATCTGCTGGAGTAATGAAAACCATGAGGAGAAATATGATATCCCGTTACTAAACACCTGCAGGTAGAGATCATTTGTGAAATATAGTACAGGCAGTTCTATGCAGAAGCACATACGTTTTATGAAATCTACTGGGTAAATGTTTTGTTAAGCTTAAAATTGTTAAACTGGGCTTTTTATTTATGAACTGTCATTTAACCCAAATTTGAATTGTCATCATCAATATAATGAAATGGTCCTTTTACACACAGTTCAGCAGAAAAATCACTGGAAAATACTGTCCAACCACGTCTCATTACCTCATCAGTCTTTTGCAGAAACCGGCTGCAGCCATCATCTCCTAAAAGGAAATGTGCATTTGTGAATGATCACTCAGACAGCCATCTTTTTTTGCACCAGGAAGTCTGGGAAATGAAGTGAAATGGGCTGACAGATACTTAAAGCTTTGCTTGATCGCTCTGTGAAACGCAGTGGGATTTTGCTCTTTTTGGATTTATCAACTTGATTAGGTGGCTCTCTCTGTTAAAAGACTAAAACAGGCCATCGGTGTAGCCATCAAGGGCATGTTTTCATTGTGAAAAGCATACAATTTCCATGTCTTATCTTCATACTGAATGCTCCTTGACAGGACATGGTAGGCTTGGTAGGATGCACCTACTTGTGGAAAGGGTGTAGGTGAGAACCATGTGAAACACCCTGACACAATTAGGTTCAGCCCAGATATTTCTGATGGCCCCGAAAAGGTTTTGCCCGTTTCCTGATCTCCAAATGCAAGTCACCTCCTGTCAAATCTGTACGTTTTGAGGAGGGGAATGGAAGAAAACGGAGCCGTTGTGCAGTGGCAGCTAGACTATATTTTCCCACAATCCAATCCCCTTTGGCTGGGTATAGCAGGCGGGGTGACAAGAGGTTGTGGTATGGGAGGGATGACATCATCTAGGTCACCTGTCTGTAAATGCAAGGCTTATCTAAACGCTGTGTTTTTTAACATGTACAGTGGAATGGGATGAGGGCACGATCCAAGAAAATGGCGGAAAATTGGCGACTACTGTGAGGACTTGTGAGGCATCCCAGCATGCGGAGCTGAGATTGGAAACTGAACTGTTGTAATTATAGGCTGTGGAATAGATGTGGTACCCATTAACCAAAATTGTTGAATCAACAAAAATTGCTCAAGGTTTCTCTGCCATGGCGGTGTCCAAAAATGTTCGAACTCCTAGCCCTTCCATTGCTCATTATGGTCCAATACCTACAGCAATGATTTGGAGAAATTCTTCCTGGCTCATATCAGTATGTCTGTTTATCTCTCTATCTATCTGTCATTAGTTCGATCTATCCATCTGTCGTTTGTTCTATCATCTATCTGTCTGTCTGTCATTTGTTCCATCAATCATTTGTCGTCTGTCTATTCATCTGTCATTCTATCTGTTGTTCGTTAGTTCCATCTATCATCTTTAGTTCATTCTATCCATCTATCTATCCATCTATCTATCCATCTATCTATCCATCTATCTATCCATCTATCCATCTATCCATCTATCTATCTATCTATCTATCTATCTATCTATCTATCTATCTATCTATCTATCTATCTATCTATCTATCTATCTATCTATCTATCTATCTGTCTATCTTTGCTCACTTAACACAGTACCCACTTCTGAACAGTGAAATTAAAGTTAACAAGCTGTTTATTTTAACACTGATTGACCCAATAGGCTTACTCGATTCACAGAATTTCAGCACTCTCACTTTGTCTGTAATCCAGCAGGATAAACATGGTTGTGCTTGTGAAAGCAATTTAGGTCAATGACAATTCTCATGAGGTTAACCTCTAGGTTGACATGCAATTACAGTGCAGAATGAGATGTCGTTTGTAAAGGTCAAACAGATTTTTTTCTGAACTGAAACTATATTTCGGTCATTCGGACGATTACATTTTTGTCATAGTTTTTAGAAACCGTTCTTCTGTGGATCACAAAAAAGAAGAATTTTATTTTGAAGAATGTCTCTGCTTTTTTTTTTTCTCCTTACATTGAAAGTCAGTGGGATCCAGTGTTGCTTTGCATCCATTTGACCTTCATTGTATAAACAAACTCAGCTGAAACATTAATCAAAATAATACATGAGGATGAGTAAATGACGGAATTTTTGGCTGAACTTTTCCTTTAACGCTGCTTCCGAAGAGTTGGACATTCAAATGAATTTGGACTTTTAGAATTTATTTTGATATCCGTCACTGAGACTGTAGATTTGGTCTGGATATGTTTAAACCAATAGCAGGTAATTCTTTTATTTAAAGATGAATTTTTAAGTCAGGTCGTGTCGGTACACCACAGTGCTGAAAGTCAACTCCTCTTCACCCTGTGGGAACGCTGGTTGCCTTTGAAATCCCTGGAGGTGGGCTCTCAACGGCAGTCTGAAAGCGGAGCCAGGGGTTGATCGAAGCAGCCAGGTCCTTCACGGTGAGAGCCACTCAGAAATGCTTCAGAAGAAAGAATCACGAAGAGAATGAAAATGAGATGCTGGCCTTTCCTGGATCACGTCGAAAGAGAAGAGAGAGGGAGGGAAAGACATAAAGAGACCTGGAATGGTTTGGAATAGCTCATTGTTTAATAAAGTTTCGTAAGACTCTCTGGTCTACTAGCCTCCGTATGTTTCTGTCGGTGCCAAGTGCGCTAAGAGGAAACGAAAGACAGATATGGGGGCCGAGTAAATAACCTGTGGTCGCAAACAGCCTTCCGCCTTGTTCAGTGCAGAGTACAAAGAAATCAGTTTGTTGGCAGAAACTGAACATTAACAATAAAATTTGATAGCTTAAACTATTTGGAATTGCTGTTTGATTCCATTCCACAGTTTCTTTAAATACTTTTGGAGGAAAACGTTATGTAGCGATACAGAACTCGTGCAATAATCCAAACAGCTTGAGGTTGTAGCTATAGCCTTATTTCACCTGTCATCTGCAGCCCCGGTAATGTGAAACCATGTCTTCCGCTGATCCAGTAAGAACTATTAGACTTGCGTACAGTAGGGGTTTGGCAGTTCATCAACTCCTTAGCTCCAGCAGCCAGTGGAGCAGGTTCGTCTGGCCGCCTGGTTGATGGATAAGTGGATTTGGAGTGGCGGTGGTATCATAGCAGTTCCAGATTTATGGCCTTTCAGACGTGACTCATGCCCGGCTTGATGGAGTTTGGTCCATGCTGTGGTAGTAGGGAAGACCCACTCTATCAAGTGCCAGTTCATAAATAATATCTGGGGCACTTCTAACGGTAAAGCTTCTGCTCTTTGCTCTCCTTTCACCAGCGGAGGGAAAAAAGAGGCTCTCCTGGAAAAGTCGTTGGACTTGGCGTAATACTTTCTGATTCAGATTGATGAGATTCTAATCCGCCTGAAGGTCACTTCTGCGTCGGAACAAGGCGGACGTTATTTGTGGCTGATGTGAGCTGGGCTATGTAAGTTTATGTGAATGCATATGGCCCGCGTCTCTTTGGCAATGTGTTATATTCACCACTTGAAATGGGTCTTTACTTGCCCTTCCAAATGTGAGCAGCATCCTCGCTGATGCTCGTTTTCTAATCTGATAAAGACATTACTTTTTGGTATCTGCTGCTATATTACTTACGAATTGAATGCAGTAATAATATGCTTTCAAGGAAACGTCATATTGGACAATCTGATGGTGCAAGGCTTTTTATTATAACACTGCCCCAGGGGAGGAAAAAAGAAACTGTACGTGCACTTCTGCCCAGTAACTGTGCTGGTGCATTTAATCCATCTCCATGATGTTCTATTTCAGAATTCATAAAAAAGGATTGATGCTTTTTAGGGTGATGTTGTAAGACTATTTTAAAGCATACTGTATAACTTCCACGATTCTGCTCACGGGTTGTATGATTAAGTAGTTTTTTTTTGTTTCCTGTACATTGGTCTTTTTCTCTCTAGGTGTTTTTATGGAGCTGGAATATTTAAACAATTAGAATTTTGTACTTTTTACTTTTAGACAAATATAGTATAATTTAGTTTTGTAAATATGAATTCTAGACATGACATTTAACTTTTTTAGGTAAAATCTGTAAATGACTGCAAAAATAATTATCTAAAATTATTGTTATTTTTTTAATTCAAAACTAAAATAGATTTTTGAAATGTAAAATTCAATTTTACAAAATGCTAAATCTAATCTTTGCTAAAATGAGCACAAATGAGGATATTTTGCTACAAATCAGAAGTGTGGCTATGCAAGACTAGGTCACACATTTCTAAGACGGAAATAGGATGTTTTGTTAACAAGAACCACCAGAATCCCAAAAATGCTATCCGTAAAGTTATTTGGTGACAATCTGACAATGTTTGATGAGTGTATCTAAATCAATTTCTTACTTCTATAACTCTCAAAATCAGTATTTGTCTGATCGAAACTCGTAAGATGGAGATGGAATCCAACTTAGATTGTGGTGCCTCTGCCATCCCTGTTGTCTTCACAGTCTGATCACCAGAACCCTAGGGGATTGTGGAGATTCCTTCAGCTTTCACAATACTATGATCATTTACACATGCCTCTTTCTTTCACTCTTTGCTCTTTTCTGTTGCTCGCAAACACTTGAGACAATAAAGCCCTAATCCTCTGTTGATGTCAACCCAACAGGCAGCAAGGAAGCGCAAGATCTCCATTCTGCGAGCGCAGGGCAAAAGCAGTGAGGCTATTCGCGAGCTCAACGAATATCTGGAGCAGTGAGTGTTTTACAAGAGGATTTAGACCCCCCCAACTCCCCCTCCCTCACTTCCCCTTCACTTTTTAATTAAAATGGGTTTTGCATTTGATTGAGTTGGCCCTCAAGCCTTTCCCTAACCCCCCCCTCTTTTGTCCACCATGGCCTTTCTGATGAGCTAACTACCACTACTCTGTCTTGCAGGTTTGTGGGAGACCAGGAAGCATGGCATGAGCTGTCAGAACTCTACATCAATGAGCATGAGTAATGATTTCTTACATCATTTCTTTTGTTGATTCTGTTTTTTTTTTCTTGCAAGAAGTTGATAGAACATGAGGGTTAATCAAATTGTCTTGGTCAAACTGACCCCCATACAGAAACAACGTGACTAGAACATATACCAGTCATGTTTCAAAAAAGTAGGCATATTTCTTGAAAGGCTTCAATAATATCTGCCTACTGGGTTTCAGTTTGCTCAGATGAATTTATTAAAATAATTTGATTTGGAAATAAGAGATTAATTTTAACATGCACATGATTGTGTGTAAAAACAGTAACACATAAAAACGGTATTAAATTCCATCAGAATGACTGTATTAATGCTCTTTTCACCATTTCCTTTATCAGCTTTTATGAAGTTATTTAGTTTAGTTATTTATTTATTTAGTAATATCAGTTAATATTGCATATTTAATTGTACTTGCTCTTTTGTCTTATTTTTACATTTAGATTACTTTGCCATCATCTAATGCTCACTTAAAGTTAATCTTTTTAGACTTATACTTTAATAACGCTGTTGAATGTAATCTTCAGCAAATTCAAGGTGATTATTAATTTTATATACTGCACATTATATTTTAAGTTTAAGTTATATTTAAGTTTGTTACTTAAATTCACTTGTACGTCTTTGTACATTAGACAAAATAGTATAGAATTTTAAGATCTGCCATTTATTGGTTATACCCATTACATAATAATTATCTGGTTATTGGGAATCAGCTAGAATTTGAAAATATCAGTGCATCCTACTTTTGTAAAATCACGAAGTTTTCAGAGTGACTTTACTGTTTTCTTACACAATGCAGACAGGTAGGGGAAAACTCATCATTTAAGATGAATGAATCTGCTAAAATCGATTTATCAGTCACCAATGTGTCAGTAAGATGTCGTATAAAATGTGATGTTTACAAAGGTTATAAGGTCACATTCACCACCATCTCGCAGGTCATTCTCAGGACCTTCGGTTGACGGTTGCTGTAGAGTTTTGGGACCCTCTGGAGTAAAAGACAGTGAAATGCCAGTCTCAGCCAGGGGCCCTTCTTAAAGCTCAGTGTCTGTTTGTCCCATGGAGTAGGGCCATAATAGGATTTGTTCCTTGAGCCCCCTCTCCAACTCCTGGGATAAGACTGCGCTCCCCTGCTGATATCTCTTTTGCCAGGGGTTACTTTCTGCCAGGCATCAGGATTGTAGGAAACTACAAGTCTGTGTCTGTGCCTCCTCTCCTCCATCCTCCTTTAATTGTTTTGGTCTTATTGTCCATGAGGGGGGCTACGTGGTGTTAGTATGTGTGTGAGAGAAAGAAAAAGTTGGTTGTCCCGGTCGGAGGCCACTGGCCGTAGGAATGCAGGCGCTTGGTGAGAGCACCGCTTATTAGATACCTCACGGTTTTGTGTAAAGAGCTTTATTGCTGTTGCAGACAGAGGAAATCCAGGGGTGAGAGGATTATCTGCCCGCTTAGTCCAACTTTTCTAATATCACACCATTCTTTGACAACCCCTTATCTATAGGCGTGTCAGTGTCACTCTTTTACTTTCTTCCCCTTTCTCTTTCTATTCTTTATTTCAGGTCACAGACTCACTTTTTCCCCTTCCCCTCCTCTTCCGGCAAAGCCAGCATTATCACATCTCTCTTCCACGCTGTGAAAGAATGGGAGAAAAGGGGAAAAGAGAAATTCCCAAGAGAATGAGGTGGCAACCATTCTCCCAACTAAAACAAGATGAAGAGAAACAAACGCCACCCAAACAGCTGATTACACAGCTATGATGGGCAGTTATCTACACTAAGTCCGTAGTATACACTGACCACTAGTAGATCATGCTTTTCAATGACAATTGAAAAGTGGTATCTTGGGTGAATTGTATGCTATTGTTAGGTAGGGTTGTTTCCGGTGGGTTGTCTAAAGTTAACTGGTTATTCTTAAGGAAGCATAAATATGTTGACTGATCATGTTAATGAAACGGATAAGATTTGATTCTTTCAAAAGCAGGTGGATGCAGCTCAATAGAGAGCAGTCTTGATAAACTAGTAAACTTCACTAGTCAGTCATCCTAACACAGTTGTAGGTTTGTAGGTTCATGTGGAGATGGATGTGAGAGCCTGTTTTTATGCCTCAAAGTTTAAAAAATAAGGTAATCGCACCTTTATTTCTCAGACTTAACATCTTGCAATGTGACTTTTTATATCTCATAATTTGACTTAATATTTAGAAATCTCACAATTTGAATTTGCGTCCTAAGTTGACTTTGATTCTAACAATGTGACTTTCTCTCAGTTCGAGTTTGTTGCGTAATTTGACTTTAAATATCAAAATGTGACTTTATATTTTAAATATTTTTATTTTAAGATCTCCAAATATGACTTTTCCTCAATTTGACTTTCTCACAATGTGACTTTATAACTCACAATTTGACTTTAAATGTCACAATATGACTGCCTCCAAATCTGTCTTTTTTTTCCTCAGTGTTACTTTATATCTTTTAATGACTTTTTCATTTAAAAAATTTTCTCACAATTAAAGTCACATTGTTTTTTAACTTTTTTTTTAACTTTTTTTTTTCCATCCATAAATGGAGCACTGGTAGAGTCGGCCCTGTATGTTGAATACTCAGGTAGTGGGCATTAAGTTAAGCAGTGATGTGGGTTGATGCCTGCCTTGCTTTCTCTGTCTCTCCATCTGTCTATCTCTCTCTCTCTCTCACTCTTTGCATTGCTCCGCCACAGTTTACGCCATAGCAGGAGCACATCTGAAAGTCTTTATGGAGAGGAAATGGTAATTGCAAGCAGCATTCAACCTTCTGAGTGGCCTGATCTCACTGGCTCACTCTTCCAACCTCTTTGACTGTCTGTGTTGTTCTCTCACTCTCATTCTCTCCTCTCTTTGTATTTAAAATCCCTTGAACATTTCCTAAACGGCTAGATAGGCTCATCATCTCTTTGCGAGTCAGCAACATCAATGCCCTTTTTCCACCAAAAAAGTCTTGTTTGCGTCAGCCCGTTTTTTCCACCAGTTGTTTGTTAGGCATAAGATTAGCATCCACAACCCGATTGGACGTGCTCCAGCTCTGTTTTAAGATTTCATGTGTTGTGATAAATTGATATGTGTTCGCGAGCACGTACATTGCGGGGCTCGATGTGTGGACCTCGCACGGAGTGAGACAGAAAGCTTGCTTAACAGTAGCTAAAAAAGCTGTGCGGTGTCGGGGACTCGAGGCGGTAACGAGCCTTTCAACCCCGTCCACAGCTTTTGGATTCATTTGGCTCATTTTTGTGTCTTGCGGCTTTGTCGTAATAGTCCTGCAGTTCTTTTTGAAATTGTTTTGTTTTTTTGGTGGGAGCAATGGGGAAATGTGCAGGCCCATGTTGTATACTTATAAGGGAGAGAGTGTCTGAGACATGAAACTGTAAATTTAGTGTGAGGTCAATGGCTCAGCAGTGATCTCATGTGGAAACGGCTTTTGAGAATGACAGGCTCGAGATGTCAATGAAGAACCCAGAAACAGACTGTCATTCATTTTTGAATCTAGGGCAGAAATGCCACCTCTGTTGCAAAGCTCCGTTTGTCATTTGACCATATGGGTGTCTATACACAGAGTTCCATTAACTCATAAAAGCTGATGAAAGAGAAACCTCAAACTGTCCAGTCCCAGATTGTCAACGAGTCTGAGCATCACTTTGCATAATCAGCCACAAAGCTACTGAGAGATGTTTTAAGTGTGTGTGTGTGATCTTCATAGTGTTTTTTTTCTTTTTTCTCCCTCTCATGTTGTTTCACTCCCGCAGTTATGCAAAGGCAGCTTTTTGTCTTGAAGAACTGATGATGACGAACCCACACAATCACCTGTACTGTGAACAATACGCCGAGGTACAATTTATTTCTTCCTGCCTAAAACAAATGTTCTTTTCAGTTTAATTAATGTGATTTAAAAAATAAAATAAAAATTTTAAGCATTATTTCAGGAAGAATAATGTTTAATTGTTAAAGGAGAACTCCGGTCAATTTTAACATTGAGCTAATTTTTTTGTAAATTTGGAGTGCTGTGAATAAAAGATATGAATAAAAATGATGTTAATTCAGCCAGCGCACATACCTGTATTTACTTCCTGTTTTCGGTCGAAGTCCACAGTAGTCGATTGTCGAGTTCACGCGCATAGGTTTAGTTGCCTATGATCACGCGCGTGAACTCGACAATCGACTACTGTGGACTTCAACCTAAAACAGGAATTAAATACAGGTATGTGGTACAGGCTGAATTAACATCACTTTTATTAATATCTTTCACATCTACTGCAGTCAGATTCACCCGTGTTCACTCTGAAGGAATCACTCACATTGGCTGGGCACTTGTAATGACACATCAAGGATGTTAAGAGGCTAAAAGCAGCTTTAAAACTTGCCCCATTTAAGTCAACAGGGTGCACATTTTAAAAAGAGGATAACACGGTGTAGGCAACACCGATTTTTGTCGTTGTTCTCTGTACTGACAGCACTCCAAATTTACAAAAAAATGTTAAAATTGACCGGAGTTCTCCTTTAATCAACTATGCCATCTGAAGCAAATACATTTGAAATTGTTGATAATAATTAAGCCTTCAGAAAATAAGTGACAAACATTTAGAATGTCAAATGAAAACATATAAACATACAAAAAAAAATTATATAAAATTATGCACAAACTGTTAACTTTAGTTGGTATACTTTCGTGTGTGTATGATTTTATATTGTGTGTATGATGTTTGAATATGTTTTTATTTTTTATTAAATCGTTTATTTTTAAAATGGTTAAAAAGTCACTAAATTTGTTGATAAGTTCAGAAAGAAGATAAGAAAGTTGATAAGTTGGCATCAGCTATTCATATCTTGGTCATATCCTTTAAAATCGTCTATGTTAATCGGAGATTTAGTTCTTTTCTTTGTTCTTTAAATTTTTTTCGGACACTTTGTTTCGATTTCTGTCATATCAATGTGGGTTGCCTCCACCCACTGTAAAATCTCATTGGTCCAACATTCCTATCTCCATAGCATCATTAAACATTCAATATAATCAGTTTGGTTTGATTTTGTCGCTTTGCAATAGACAGAAATCTTTGGCCAACTCCCTTCAACTTTGCACTCTCTGACTTGCTGCATCCATCATGTTGTATGCTTGTATAGGATAATTCCTGTTTATTTAGATCATGTTCTGTTTATTTAGCTCTCGTGTCAACTTTAAGGGTGCCAATAACACAACATCACCTTTCTGTTTCCTCTTCCATCTCCCCCAGGTAAAGTACACCCAGGGAGGTCTGGAAAACCTCGAGCTGGCCAGGAAGTATTTTGCGCAGGCACTGAAGCTTAACAACAGAAACATGAGGGCCTTGTTCGGCCTTTACATGGTAAGAGACACCTTTTCTATTGCGTTTGTTTTTAAACGTGAATGATTGCAGAGGCTGTGATTGGTTCACACAGGGGCAGTTGGTGTTTTCAGTCCTTGTGTTGGAAATTATCGGACTTTTTGCTGTAATGTAACCCCACTAGCCCTTTGTAGGGCATTTCTATGTTTATTCCAGAGATAAACAAACCTTTGACAATAAAAAAATGGTAAGAAATGGCAACCCCTCCGTCACACGTGGCTCTGCTGGAAAGATTCAGGCAATATGTGTGCTGAATAAGCCTTTCATCTGTATTTATTTAAACAGGAAGTTGTCCATTAACACCAATGCATCATTTGTAAGTGACTCCTGACATATGAACACAAACAGCCAGCCAGGGGCAGAAGGCCGACAGAGGGTGCATAGGGAGCCACACACAGGACCACTGTTCAAACATACACACACACACATACACGCCTCAGTAGTTCAAACACAGAACTATGACAGTCATCAGAGCTCTTTGATGTGCGATTTGCACGTGTGTCAAGTATGGCAATAGAAGGATGTCGGTCAGTACAACAAAACCAAGCGCCTGTTTCCCGGTCATATGTAGAGAAAAGAGCACTACCCAGCAAAAACATCAGATAAAACATGAGATATTGTGACCGATCTTGTCAACTGATAAAAAATTTAACAAAGATAAAGATGACGAACCCAAAGATGTGCATTGTGATGTCAACTATTTTAAAACTACTATCACAAAATTCTTTTTCTAAGATCTACTATCTCAAATTATTCAAAGTGAACTAAATTTAAGTTGAACAGGTTTTCGCAACAAGTACAGTTTTCACATGTTTTTTATTGTTAACTAAATTATTGAAATAAAGCTAAAATATAAATATTAGAGGAAACATTTTAATTAAAAATGTTGCTTTGGTACCTACCTGAAATAAAATGTTTATGTTGCTAAATAAAATAGCTAAAACTCAAATAAATTAAATAGAAATATATATTTTTTAAACATCCCATAACTAATAATAACAAGAGGACATAAAGAGATAACTAAAACGTAAACTAAAATTAAAATAAACTAAAAAGTGAAAAAGCTAATTCAAAGTATTAATAAATATTATTATAGTATATAAATAATACTAAAATAAAGCTGGTTGATACATATTTAAAAATATAAAATGTTTGAATATTTGCTTTAATTTGTGACTTTCCTGTCTGCTAAAATGTTGTTTTCATTGACTAAATTTGGAGTAAATGACAAAATATTGACTAAATTTAAAGGATTTTTTTTTTAATCACAAGACTATGACTAAAACAAAACAAAAATGAAAAATTAACACAGATTGTGGCTCGAGTGGCCAAACATTTTCCTTAACCGGTCCTATTTGCCACATCTCACCAACCTTACACACCCCAAAATCCAGAAGGGAGGGATTTTCTGCCAGAAACAGAGATGAGTTTGATTGGTGTGCAGTTAAAGTTTCAGCACATCCATGAGGAAGGGCTTTCATGCTAGCCGACAGAGTCCTGCAAGCTCTCTTGAGCGGGTCTAATAGCAATAACGAGCTAAAGATGGAGGATTTGTGGTTGTGGAACGGAGATCTTGTTGCGGCTGGAGAGCATGATTCACGTTGCGCTATGCCGTTCACACGCCGCCTCCCTGACACTCCCAGTCCTGTCAGCACCGCCTTTCCTATCTCTGCTGCGAGACACATCGGGCTGCGTTAACACAGCGTCTAGAATTTTTTTTTTTTTTTTTTTCACTACTCAACCAGGCTCAAAACCCTCACATTTTCCACCCTTTAAAAAATACCCTCCATTGCCATCAGGGTTTAGCCACCCTTCCATTATGTGGGCTTTAAGTGGGAGCCGATGGATTTTTATCTCATGGGTCTTTATTGACGCTTTCCAAGAATGGTGATACTCTAATCTTTATGTGTTTCCCCCAACACTGTGGTCCATCTCACCCTTATTTGTTGTCTTTTTCTCGTCGTCTTCTCCTGCAGTCGGCGAGTCACATTGCTGCCAGCCCAAAAGTAAGCGCAAAGGTGAAGAAGGACAATGTGAAATACGCCGCATGGGCCACCTCTCAGATTAGCAGAGCCTATCAGGTAAGAGGAATGCATGAGTTACTGGGTGGCATTACCTAAATCTCTCCAAAATTATACATACATACATATATATACAGTACCAGTCAAAAGTCTGGAAACACTACTATTTTTAATGCTTTTGAAAGAAGTCTCTTATGCTCATCAAGCCTGCAGTAAAAAAAAAAAAAAAAAAAAAAAGCAGTACCGGTAATATTATGAAATATTATTACAATTTAAAATAATGGTTCTCTTTTTTAATATACTTTAAAATGTAATTTATTTTTGTGATGCAAAGCTGAATTTTCATCAGCAAGTACTCCAGTCTTTGGTGTCTTATGATCCTTCATAAATCATTCTAATATGATGATTTGATACTCAGTTATTATCAATGATGGAAACAGTTGTGCTGTTTAATATATTTTTTTGGAATACTTTTTTCAGGATTCATTGATGAGTAAAACGTTAACAGCATTTATTCATAAAAACAGCATTTATTCAAAATAAAAACATTTCTAACAATATAAATCGTTACCATCACCTTTTTATCAATTTAACGCATCCTTGTTGAATTAAAGTACTAATTTCTTTAAAAAAAAACGGTAGTGTATATTGTTACAAAAGATTTCTATTCTAAATAAATACAGTTCTTTTTAACTTTTTATTCATCAAATAATCCTGAAAAAAGTATCTCAGGTTATAAAAAAATATTAAGCAGCACAACTGTTTCCAACATTGATCATAAATCAGCATATTAGAATGATTTCTGAAGGATCATAAGACACCAAAGACTGGAGTACTTGCTGATGAAAATTCAGCTTTGCATCACAAAAATAAATTACATTTTAAAGTATATTAAAAAAGAGAACCATTATTTTAAATTGTAATAATATTTCATAATATTACTGTTTTTTTTTTTTTTTTTTTTTAACTGCAGGCTTGATGAGCATAAGAGACTTCTTTCAAAAACATTAAAAATAGTAGTGTTTCCAAACTTTTGACTGGTACTGTATATATATATATATATATATATATATATATATATAGTGCTATGGATAAGTTTAGACACCCATGCTAAAGTTGACTAAAAAGAGGAATAAAAAATCATCTTTTGGAAATTGAACTTAATGCCTTAATTAAAAAAATTTGGAAAAATCCAACCTTTAAGGACACCAATTTTCTTTGTGAATGAATAATGTATCGTAAATAAAATAGAGATTGGCATGGTTTTATTTCAGTTAGCCTAATAGCTGGTTTGATTTGCATTGAGAGATGATCTTAAGGAAAGTACTCCATGCTAATCTCTAGGTATGGTGAAGGCTATGTGATGATGTGGGGCTATTTTAATTCCAAAGGCCAAGGGAACTTTATCAGGATGCATAGTATCCTGCATCCATGAAGTAACTGGCCTTTAAAAATAAAAATCTGCCTGCCTCTATGGGAATTTAACATAGGGGTGTCCAGACTTCTGCACTCTGTATTTTAAGGAAGAACATTTATTTATTTACGATACATTATTCATTCACAAAGAAAATTGGTGTCCTTAAAGGTTGGATTTTTCCTATTTTTTTTTAATTAAGGCATTAAGTTCAATTTCCAAAAGATGATTTTTTATTCCTCTTTAGCTTTAGCATGGGTGTCTAAACTTATGCATAGCATATATATATATATATATATATATATATATATATATATATATATATATATATATGTATATATATGTATTTGTATTTATATGTATATGTATGTGTATGAAGAGTTCAGATGCAAAAAGTCCATCTGACATTTTTCTTTTAAATTAGTTTTTTTTTTTTTTTTTTTTTTTTTCAGGCTCTTATGTTTAGGTTTAGAAATTCCACTTTAATGGCAATGAAAATGGTATCTAACAAATTTGATTGCCGTTTGCTGCAAAACCAGCTAAGTCCACGTGTGCTTTTTTTTATGTTATTTGTTTTTTTTTAAATTGCAAAAACCCCTAAATCCACCTGTTTGGACAAGACTTGGTAAACAGTTGCAAAATCACTACTGCCACGTCCGTAACACATTCAGTTCCAAGTGCTCACAGGGGACCCAGGTTCGACTTTGACCTGCAGTCATTTCCCGATTCCACCCTATTTCTCTCCAGTCACTCTTCACTGTCCTTTCTGAATAAAGGTAAAAGGCTCTAAAATATACGGGAAAAAAAACAATTCACACAATATGACCATAATGACACAAAATGACAGCAAACTTTATTGGATAACAACAACAAATTGAAGACTTTATACAATAACTACACCATATACACTACGCTCAAAATGAATAAAAATATATATTTAAAATATAATAATCTATATATACAATATTAAAAATATGTATAAAATTATGTATCAAAAATAAAAATAAAATATACCTAAAAAGTGTAGGCCAATGTTATGTTGTGCATTTGAGGTTTCTGCCAACTGACCGGTATTTCTGATTGGACTGAGGCTGAGATTTAGCAGGTTTGAAGCGAAAGTATTTGATGAATGTATACTATGTGCGGAGAGCATTCGCTCAATATCATTATCTCATTTTTGATAGAGTTGCTGTTTAGGGGCTATATATGTATATATATGTGTGTATATACAGTATATAAGATATATTTTATATATATAGGATGGATGGATGGATGGATGGATGGATGGATGGATGGATGGATGGATAGATACCATATTAGAATGATTTATGATGGATCAATGTGACTGAAGACTCGAGTAATGGCTGCTGAAAATTCAGCTTTACCATCACAGAAATAAATTATATTTTAAAATACTTTAAAAGATAAAACAGACATTTTGACATTTCTTAATACCACACAAACATAACTACAAGCCATGTACATTACCAGACACATACCTCCCCCTTCTGTTCTATAAATTTATATATTTTCTTTTTCTTTTCTCTTTTGCTCTTTTTCTGCTTTTGCCCCTGCAGCTATCACTTCATATATACACACAGGCATACACTATCCACACTCATGCATAACATGTTTCCAAACCCATTTCCCCTCAAACACCTTAATCATGACCAACTAATGTAAACCTCAGATTAACAAATAGAATTTGCTCAAGATCATTCTATTCAATCAATAATAATACGTTCTTGTGTTTGTCAATTGTCTTGTCCCTCTGTTGTCTGTCTGTCACCTTGACGTGTCTTATATGTTACGTGTTACACTCTGTACGTGCTATAATCCCCCCTCCCCTTATGTACCCAGGGTCTCACTAAACTGGGTGAATGGTTATGCACTGTATATAAATTTATTGTCTGTATTGTAACATATTGTGTATATATTTTGCTTTATTAAAAATAAAGTTGTCCTCCGAAGAGTGGGGTGGTGGCGGGCCAAAAAAAAAAAAAATTTTTTTTTTAAATAAAAGATAAAACGGCATTTCATAGTATTTTTATGTGTTTTTTGATTTAATAAATGCAACATTTATGAGCTTCAAAAACATTAAAAAATACTACCAACCCCAAACTTTTGACCGGTATTATATTTATCAAAAAATTTTGTGTGTGATGTTTGAATCCGAACGCTTATTACTGTTTTCTGCTTGTCATTGGATCTTTTAAATCTTGCCGCAGATGCATAGCAGAATCTTTACCTAGTCATACCGCCCAGCCCGAGTTACTGGCAATGCCGTTTGGCTGCCCGGGTTCGTTCTTTTTTTCTCTTGCAGAGCACAATCTGATATACAGACAGGAGAGCACATCCCCAGACAGTGAGCGTATGCCATGCCTTCACGCTGGGTCTGTGCTGAACACGCGTGCCTGGGCAGAGCGCAGCTAATGTGTTGACTTAAGCCCACAGGGCCTGGCATTGTGTTACGCAGCTGTTTTCTATGTCTGCATGTTAAAGCGCCACTATCCCTATGAAGCATAACAGCTGGTGCCAAACACAGGCCTCGGGAGTTAGCAAGGGGAAAATATGCAGCGTGCACACCACGGCTGCAAAGGGAGGCAATAATGATAGCAGAAGAGAGGAAAAAGTGAAATGCAGCACGCATGGTATCACTAAAGCGGTTTATGCTGTTGCCATGGTACACAATGTAAATATTATAGATTTATTTGAAATCTTAACTGCCATCAGGGTGATATACATTGCTTATATAAGGATTGACAGTTAAAAGTGTAATAAAGGGGTCCTTAGTCAGCAAGTGGGTCCATCAGGGGCCGCACACACACAGAAGCGTACCCATTGAGTGTTTCCTGTGTGGTTGGAGGACTCTTGTCACACTCTCTAGATGGAGCTCCCTTTGACATGTTGGTTGGCATCTCAGTGCCAAAGAGGGGTTCTTCAGATGTACGCCACAAGACCAAATTCTGATCAGAATGAACTGGATCTTGCTGTTAAAGAGAGAGTTCACCCAAAAATGAAAACTTGCCATCACTTACTAACCCTCATGTCTTTCCAAACCTGTATAACTTACTTCAGTAGAACACAAAAGAAGATATTTTAAATAACTGTTTTTGTCCATGCACTGAAAGTCAGTGGGGACCTGATTTTCATTGTATGAATAAAAAAAGACATTTTTCATTTTTTGACTCATTTATGGGTCATTTATACCTGTAATGCTAAAGGGACCTATAAAAAGTGCATTGTTGCCTTTTTACATTTCTTTTATAGAATTAAATATTTAAGGAATGTTATCCACTTTCAAAAGTAACACGTCGACCTTGTGGTCTCCAACCCTGAGGGTGTATTAAAAACTTGGCTGGTTTTCTGTTGGAATTTCCAGACCACCCAATAAATGGATATTAATGTTCCTTTCATTCCTTCTGTCTTTTTTTACACAATCATCTTCTGTATCTTTCTCCTCTATTGACTGATCCGTATGCCTCAGGAGAGACTTTACTCACAAGAACGTCATTGGTTATGATGGCAGTCATTCTGACATTGTGTCCTAACCATAGCGTCAGCAGCATCATGCGTCAAGACTTTGTGACGGTGCTTGGTTCCTATTTTTGTCACGTTGCGCCTGGTAGTCCCTCCCACAGTGAAATCTCATAGGCCAGAAATCATGCTCCATGTAGTTTCATTTTAAACATAAAAAATATGTTCGGACTGATTTGCCTGATTGATAGTCACTATGCAACATTTCAAAAAGTCTCACCATCTCCATGCATACAATGCAATTAAATTGGGTCCAGTGTTGTTTTGGACCTCATTGATTTTCATTGTATGGAAAAAAAAAAAAAAAACTTCAACATATATATTTTTTTTGTTCCACGTAATTAAATCAAACAGGTTTGGAACAACATGAGGGTTAGACACAATGATGACAGAATTTTAATTTGGTGTCAAAACAACAAAGATATCTGCTGTTGACACTTGGTTCTTGGGAGGTATTACATATGATACGTAGTTTTTTTTTTTTTTTTTTTTTTTTTACACAAGATGAGTCAGAGACTTTGATGTTGTTAATGTTGAGAGAACTTGAAATACTGTGTGAGAATCATCTGTGTCCATCTCTAATGACATAGATATGGTGAAGTGGCTTTGAATATGCAGGTAAGAATTAACCTAAGGCTATTCAGAATAAGCAATTTATCCTTGACCTCGTTCACTATACCTGAAAGCACCTTAGTTGTATTGAGAGGTCAACATAACCTGTTGTACTCCTTGCTTTGAAGAACTTCTGAGGTCTTTCAAAGAGAAGTTGAGTCACCCTTTAGCAGAGTAGCTTTGATTAATGAGGTCTTCTGGAGGTTAACGGTGCCTCCAACCTCTGGTGGTTAGCATACCTTCATTTGATGGTAGAGGCAAGTCACTCTCTGGCCACGGTTGATGTCCTCGGACAACTGTTCGAATTTAATTTGTTAGGACATTCTCTTCTCAACTCACTCCTTTTTCCTCTTAGTGCTTTCTGTCTTTGACTTAAAAGCATAAATACATTAACTTTATCCTTCTCTCTCTCAATATAGAGCTAATAATTCATCGCTGATATCACTCAGCCACAGTGGCTGTCAAGTCCTGAGTCAGTCCACGTTTCATAATAGTCATACAGACGGATGACTCACCTCGCTGATGGATTAGGGTGCAACACAGGGCTTCTGATGCGTAATGCCAGAGCCCTCACTCACAGCAGATTGAGCGATATGACAGGGTCAGTCCATTATCTAACACTCAGAAACAAAAGGCACACGCATATCGCTTAATTTCATAAGTGAGCAATTACCTGGTCGCGTGTCAGCCACGATCAATGCAAACATTGGCACTGAGTCAGCATGTGTACATGTCTAATTGCTTTGAAATGCGTGATATGCATGGGCTGCTGAACATCGAGTAGTCCTCTGTGCCATTTGTAGATGCCCTTGACTTTTGCACTCTTCTAAAACGTGATGGAATCCATCGTTCAGGAGAAACCACACAGCTCACTTGCACAATAATGTGGGGTTTTTGAGAGAATGCTGGGAACAGCAGCCTGGCATTTAGACCACAAATCAGCTCTATTAATCTAGCGATGTTTCCCAGACATTTGTCTCTCTGTATGTGTACATGTCCGGCGGGACCCATGAATTACTTGCAAGGACACAGATATGCACTGCCAAGCCCAGAAACGGCACTGCCATGCTCTCTCGGCCATGCTTTGTGTTTTTTTTTTTCTGTTTACCCAATGAGTTCAGTGGGATTGCTGGCTCCTTCTTTCTACAAACGCACCCACAGCCCATTACGATGCAGATGTTTCCTCCAAGGAGGTCTAGAATACCTGGAGAAAGCTGTCTGTTAGCATTCCCATTTATCTCAATGGCAGTTGTTCGGCTGGCGAAATTTGAAATCTGACATCTTTGTTTGTGAGAACCACCTAAACTAATCATCTGGGCCCATTTCTTTCTCTTTAGGAAAATATCAAATTAAATGTATTAAATCAAATCAAATCGTATATTCATTAAAGTAGGCTTTATTCAGACAAAAAAAAAAAAAAAAATTCTAATTCAGATTCATTTGATCAAAAGTAACAGTAAAGACATTTATAATGGTACAAAATATTTTTATTTAAAATAAATTGTTCATCACAGAATCCTAAAAAATTATATCATGGTTTCCACAAAAATATTAGGCAGTGCAACTGTTATATGTATGTATATTTTTAAGTTATTTCCTGTGTGGTGCCCCATTTCAAAGTCAGTTTGTAGTTTTCTTTGACTGTTCCTAGGTGTATCTTGTTTGCTAATTACCCCCTGTGTATTTAGACCCTAAAGTTTATTTTAATAAGCTAGTTCTTATCCATTTATGGATGTATCGTCTGTGTCGTCAGTTCTGTTCCTTGGATTTCTGTTCCTTTATCTTCTGCCCTTTATCTTGATTTATTAAACACACTGCATTTAGATCCAGCTAAGTTCACCTGACATTACATCAACATTGATAATAATAAGAAATGTTTCTTGAGCATCAAATAAGCAGATCAGGATGATTTCTGATGGATCGTGTGAAACTTAAGACTGGAGTAATGACTGCTGTAAATTCAGCTTTGCCATCACAGGAATAAATTCACTTTTTATATCTGCTTAATCTCATTTTTATACGGTTTGATTTTGATGAGCAAAGCACTTCAGTTTACCGGTGTCACTGTTCATCTTCAGCTTTTTTGGTGTAGTTCCAGCATGTACCAGCCAGGGTTAATGGGACTTTGCTAACCTGACAAACCTTGACTTCTTAAACACCTATCTCTGCTGGAGATGCAGTGGTGATCGGGATACGTTGCAGACGTCAGATGAGACTAATGAGGAGAAACGGAGAGCACAGCCTTTAATGGATAGTGGATTGGTTTATTATGTCAATTGCTGGAGGAGAGGATAGAGAAGTGAGCTTTGGCCGATATGCTCAATTTGTCCAGTTTGAGCAAGGCAGAGGGACTCTTAGCAGATGAGTCACAGCGGATGTGGCAAGAGCGTGTGAGTAAGTATGCTTGGCCATGGGGTCTGTCGGCTAATGGGTCTTTGTGAGTGAGCGTGTAAGTTGGTGACTCATTAGGCTGTAGTATCCCTCCAATCCTTTTACTCTCATAGGGCAAACAAGGAGAGAGGAATAGAGACCCGCAGCGGCATCTCAATTACTCTACTAGTGCAGGCAGAGGCGTCATCACTATTCAAACTATTTTTGAGCCATCAAGTCAATTTTTAATGCAGCTAAAACTTGCATCTTTGAAAAAAAAAGTTGCAAGTTGTTAAGTTAAATTAAGATTTCAGTTAAAATATTTGTATATAAAAAGTGAATACCTTTAAAGCCACTTGCCAGTCAGTTGCTGCTGGTATTAGGGAGAGAAACATTTCGCATACTAGAAAGCATTTGATTGGGGAAAGGTATATATAAATTCTATATAGTCTTTAGTACAGTGACAACAATATATATTATGGTAATTGTATATAGTTTATTTTAATTAAATATAGGTTAATGTCACTGGGACCCCTCAAAAAATAGGTTCATCTCCTAGTTTAGGCAGACTTAAGAGCCTTAAGGTTCAAAGATGTGTAACAATGGTCTTTACTCACTCTTCACCCTCTTAGAAACAGTCTGAAGTGTTTTATGAATGCAGTTCCTGCAAGACATGGGAATCGTACACAAATACTTGTCTTTTAGCATCAGCATGTTATGGAGTCTGACGCTCCACAATGTTTGTGTTAAAACGTAATACGTCCAAAAACATTGTAAATGGAATGATGTCCTTTCATCAACCCCTCTCTTTCTGTTTCTCCTAGATGGCAGGCCGTGGGAAGAAGGAGAACAAATGCTCGGTGAAGGCGGTGGAAGAAATGTTGGAGTCCATGCAGATCACCATGTCTTAAACCTCAGCTCTGTCCCCCCTTCCCACAACCTCTGTCACCACAACACCATGGCAGCTCTCCCTGCTCACTGGAATACTCCACCACCACCCACAGACCAGACCACCCAACCCAACCACCTCTATATCAGTTCATCCATCTTTGTATTGTTTTGAGGTCTCCTGGTAGGCTTCAGACAACCCGAACCATTCCACGTTTCTCTATTCAACCGGCAGCACTCCTTTATTTATTATTAAGAGCTTATCATTGGGACGAGTGGTGGAATCAAATGCGTCTGCAACGGAAGTGAGCGTAAAAAGGAAAATCTCTGTAATGTTTCTAGTTCAGTCAGTTCTGATCATTTTAAGGGTTTGATTAGAGAGTTAACTGTGAGAAGATGGAAATGTGCTTACTGTATGTGCTAGAAACTGATGTCATGACTGACCCATTTCTTTCTTAGCAAAATAAAGGACTGCATTTTTTGACTAACCATTGCAATGTTTTGGTGGGTTTTTATTGATCATTCATTATCTGTTTCATGCATTGACATTCAATGGTAATTTCTTCTGGCTCGCCGTTTTCTAGGAATGTTATGGCGAGTCGTTTTTTAAATCGCCCAGCTGGAAGATCAACTAAGAATCTTGTCTCTTTTTTTAGCAAAATAAAGGACTGCATTTTTTGACTAACCATAGCAATATTTTGGTGGGTCTTCATTGATCAAGTATCTGTTTCTATCATTGATATCCAAAGGTCATTTCTTCTTCTCGCCTCGTTTAATAGGAATGTTTTGGCTGGTTGTTTTCAATTGCCAAGCTGGAGGATCAGCTAAGAATCTGTTTCTTTCTTAGAAAAATAAAGGACTGCGTTTTTGAATGACCATATCAATGTTTTTGTAGATCTTAATTGGTCAATTACTTGTTTCGTACATTGATAGCCAAGGATCATTTCTTCTGTCTTGCCCTGTTTTCTAGAAATGCTTTGGCTAGTCGTTTTCAATCACCCAGCTGAAAGATCAGCTACTCTCTGAGCTGCTATGTTAATGAGCGGTTAGAATCCCATTCAGACGACCCTTGGACCACTGAATGATAATGGCAATAAAGAGGATAATAATCGCCATTACTATGGTCATATAATGTGCCCTCATAAGACTTCAAGAACCGATAGAGCCCCAGCTTCACGCTACCCCACGGGCGGCTGCGGGGTTCTGCTGAAATACTTAGGAGCAACAGAAATTCCCATTAAAAGAAGGCTGAGCAGCAGGCAGTCTCTCGCTCCCAGCGATCCGACTGGGACTCTTGCCCCTCAATTACAGCAAGACCGTCAGGAAAGCTTTGCCGGTAATTAAAACAAAAGCACTTTCAGTGCATAAATCTGGGTTTTTCTCAAGTGGGAGAGTGGGAAAGATTGAGAGATGTTGTGAAAAGGAGGTCTGGTTTCCTACTGCACTCATTTGTAACGGTCACATCGCTTTCAGGACCAAATGAGCGTTATTTTCTCACTCACCCGTGCCGGGTCAGCTGCTACTTCCATCTCTTTTGTTTATTAAGTCGTGGCAATTGTCTCATAATTTCACATGCAGTTCGGTGGAAAAGTTGAGCGTTGACTTTATTGCCTCTCTTTTTTTTTTTTCCCTCATGGACCGACTGACTTGTTAAGGAGCTTGAAAGCCTGAAGTGGGAGCGGTGAAAGTCATTTACTCATCAGTTTTAATACTTTGGTCAGTGGATGTGTCTGCGTTTGATTTCGCATTCCAAGCTCGCAGAACCGGCGAAAGCCTGGGGACCTTGGAGGGAGACTGACAGAGCGGTTATTTTTACAGGAACAGCTTCATTGAAGTGTAGCTTTTTGAGGAACCATCAAGGATGGTTCATTTGAGAGAGAATATCATTTACATGTGGATCCTTGTCTCCCAGGCAACTAAGAATGGAAGAAGTCAATGCCCTCTCTTGTAAAGGTCATTAAAGGCTTGTAAGTGGTCTGTAAAAGAACATGTCAATCACTTTGATGTGTGAGTGATGTGCAAGACTCAAAACTGGCCTTCAACTTAACGCAATAGTGCCATCTGTAGTCAGGAGGATGTTTTTCTTTTCCTCTTTTTAGCTTTTTTCCAAGTTTAGGAATGTTTTCATGATAAGTAAGAAGTTTTTAGAAAGAATAAGTTGGAAGAGTCATCCATCTAACATTTGAAAAGAATTTGCCTAGGTGCTCCAGTGCAACATGAGACATCCTAATTTAACATGCAACGCTTGTACAGGTAGCAGCTAATGCAATTTATTGGAATGTGTGTAAACAGTGTCGTTGATCTTCGACACAGAAACAGAGCGAAAAAGGCTGCATCTGATTTAGTGTTCCAGTAATCACAGCTCTAATTTCTGCGGTGCCTCTTAGGAAGATGGAAAATCAGCTGAACCAGACTCCCATTCATGCCAGAAAGGTCAAACAGCTGGAGCATTTAAATGCTATGCCATTGAGGTCAAAGACAAAGCACTGTGGATTAGTTGTCCATGTTATTTCTAATTCCTTTAGGTTTTGACACAGCTCAACCTTAGACGCACACCTGCACAGCAAGCTTGTGAATTGGTCCCTTGATCTCTAATATATGGAAGCCTTTTCTGCCAGGAGTGAAAAAAATATAAAAGGTAATTTCTTCATGCCTTACAAATGCGAATTTGTTTCTCATAGTTGAGTTTACATTTCACAACGTGACATCATAAAACGACAATCGCAATTGCGACTTTGTTTCTTGTAATTGCCTCTATTTCTCATAATTGTGATATCTCACAATGTGACTTATTTTGCAATCTCTTAATGCGACATATGGTTTTAATATGAATTTATATCTTGTTTTATAACTATCTCATAAACCTCCTAATTCTCATAAATGCCTATATTTGCCTATACAATTCGACTTTGTTTCTCGGTTTTGTTACTTTTTATCTTGCCATTTTTCATAATTGTGATATTCCATTTCACAATGTGACATCTTGCAGTTTGTCATAAATTTGCAACTATTTCCTCATAATTGTTACTTTATATCTTGCGATTGAGGTTTTGTCTCCTAATGGTGATATCTCACAATGTGACTTATTTTGCAATCTCATGATATGACTTAATATATCACAATATGACCTTTATATCTTGCATTACACATATTTCCAACTTTCCTTCTTAATAATTGTTACTTTATATCTCGCAATTGCGACGTTTTATCTCAATCACAACTTTAAATCTCACAATGTGACTATCTTGCAGTTTGACATGATGTATCATAATTTCAATTTTTTTTCTCTAAATAGTTACTTAATATCTCACAATTAAAATTTGTATTTATCAACTTTATATCTTGCAGTTGCGACTTTTGTAAGATACAAAAGTCAATTATGATAAGCAGTCACTTTATATCTTACAGTGTGACTGTTACAAAACCTTTTTATTTTTTCCTCTGAGGCGGAAACAGGCTTCCATGGTAATGTATGTGAAAAGAGGGTGAATCAAGGCGGGTAGGAGACACTTGGATGTCTGCTGTGCATTACACACTTAAGCCCCTGTGGATACTCCCCAGGTGATGAGTCAGTGAAGGTATTAATCATCTGTAATCCATACACTCAGCACCGCAGACGATGAATGGAGATAAATCTCCATGTGTAGAAAGTGACTTCTCTCTGAGCTATTTTTTCGAAAAGAAACGCAATGATCAGAGAGAGCCTAAGAAGGTGAGGAAAGAGGGAGTCTCCCCATGGTTTCCCATAGAATTCCCAGGGTGGCTGGAATTGGCAAGAGAATTGAATTGAAGCAGGGGGCTTCCCCCTCGGCACATCTGTCTCTCTATGGTTTAGGGATGAGGCTGGGAAGACTGAAGATGAATTTAACCCTGGCTAGTCACATCACAGTGTGCCATGCATTAAAGAAACAATGTTTTGCCTCAAAGTGATGTGTATCTTCTTCAGTTTCATTTCTGGGAATATAATTAATCATGGAGGAACAAAGTCACCAACTTGCTTTTTGTGTGTTGAGATTGGAAATATTGAGACAATTTCAGTTCTGAATTCCTGTTCTTTAATGATTTTTTTGGGGGGGGATTTTTTTTAATGATTGAATTTGAGGAACACATATTTGGAAATAAGAAATACCATTTTAAGTCTGTTATTTGTACTTAACTGAATAATTAAAACATTTCATACAATGATTTTTTTTTTATTGATTTGTTACTCTATTCAGTGCCTGATTATCTTTATTTAATTTGTATACTGTTAGTTGATTTGTCTGCTAGCTTAGCATATTAGCATGTTTCTAACTGATAGCTACCACTGTTACAAAAGAAATGGTAATAGTAAACAGTATTTCCAGATGTTTCTGAACAGGCATCACAAACTATCCGATGGGGATAGCGTTCTGTGGGGTGATAAAATCAGACTACACCATAATTTTCAACACCAAAGCTATAATCAAATGCAAAGTTCTGTCATGAAACTAGATGGTGCAGGCTAATAGGTCCTTAACTCAATTTGCTTGCAATCACGTCATTCTCTAATAGGGCACAGCTGATTGGTTCCTGTTGTATCAGTAGCCAATGAACTCACTGCTTAACCTTCAAATACTTGGTCAGCATTTGCTGTAGCAGTTGCAGTGCGCCTTCAGAAACCCTCCACCTTCCCCAGCTCCACCTGTATAGATCTGCTATACGGGTAATTCATGTATGCTATGTTTTACAGCAGTAGCATGTCTTACTTGTTTACAGCAGCGTGTCAGAATCAGAATGTCGTGTATGTATTGTCATATCCATTACCATGTCA
Organism: Squalius cephalus; assembly: GCF_949319135.1. NCBI lineage: Eukaryota > Metazoa > Chordata > Actinopteri > Cypriniformes > Leuciscidae > Squalius > Squalius cephalus. Next base: position 9,673,412 of record NC_137136.1, on the reverse strand, counting down.
AACACTCGGAGAGTTGTTGGTTTTGTAAAATGTTTGGCAGAAATGCATCCTCCATATCAAATGGGTGGGTTCGGGGTGGACAGCATCAGTTTAGGAGGATGCTTAACTCAAAAACTTCTTTGTGCAGTTTTCTACTTGATATATAAAGTAAATAAATCTGAATTCTTTTTTTAATTTGCAGTTCCTTCCTGCACCTGGACAAAGTGGTTTTTTTGTTGTTGTTTTTTTTTTCATTTATACACATATTTATTTTTTATTTATTTATTTTTGGATATGTGAATATATTTCCACTCCAAAAAAATAAGTACGTAAATAAATCTAGGCAAGATGATGTTCTCAGACCACAGCCGTTCCTGTGGGCCTCCATCCTTTCTTTCTCTCTGGCTGGAGTGAGTCCACAGGGTTCTTTGATATCCGACATGGAAACTCTCCACATAGACAGCAAGACGTCAACATCCATCACAAGTCTTTCATGAGCTTTATAAAGCTGCAGATCAAAAGCATGTTTCCATTTGAAAACGTATTGATGACAAAATCGGTGCCAGTAAGGTCTATACGTGTGATTACGTACAGTCAAATATTATTGCGCTTCACAGCTTTACGTTTCATATGCTTCTAAAACACAGTATGGTTTGCTATCTGGCCAGTTTCTTAATGCATAAGAACCTACAGTATGTGGACTCACTCAACATCTCTGATATCTGTCTTGTGATGCTTGTGTTGTTTAAAGTGAAATGCACCATTTCCAGGAACAATGTGTTTTCGTATTTAATGATCCTTCAAGTACAGGGCTAGCCATGAAAAACAGGCCCGGGGTTTTTTTTTGTTTTTTTTTCTGAGCAGAAGGTTCTTCTTTGAATTTACCCTTCATTTACTGAACTGTCCAAGCATTTATGCAATACCAGAGCATATTGACTACTGGGTAAAATAGCTATTTTCAGTCATTATTGATTTAGAATGACTATCGCAAAAGGCAGTTTTCTGCTCTAGTGAAAACAGACACATACACGTTGCTTTTCAAATGCCAGCGTTATATAAATACACCATCCAATTTTTCAAAATGCAAGTCTCTCAAATCCATTTTCGCCAAAGGTTATTTGCTTTTGTCGTTTTAGTCTATATGCAGGACATGATGCATTGCTAAATCAAGTTTCAATGAAACATTTTTTCAGTTAGTATCGGTGAAGCGAGGCTGTTCAGATTGCAGTATTTCAATGTAAGGACACATTTGGAATGGGGAATTTTGATATAAATGTGCCGTTTAGCAGAGCCAATGCTAATCTTATTGTTTATATTCATGAAACATATTAGACCAAAGTGGAATGCTCTCCCCAACAATTGGCAGATTATACACAGTGGTTTTGCCTCAAAAAGAAATAATATAGTTATAATGTGATGGAAATAAAAATTCTACGATGTGTTCTACAAGCCAGAGTCTACCACAGACATATGCAGAGAAATCAAAGTGCTTTGCAGTATTTACATTCAACGTGTAACATGAGGTTTATCCCTCCACCTTGTGTACAAAGTCCAACTTATATATTTTGCCAGATCTGTCAGTTTTTACAACTCCGTTTTACCTCAGAAGTTGTAAATTATGCACGATCTCTTTTTTTTTTCACTGTATTCCTGAAGCAAGTTGCTAGCATTCAGCTGGTGGAAAGGGTTGCCTGCATGCTCTTTTTCTATCTGTGCTGTCATAACAAGGCCTGCAGTATGTCACAGCACATGGCATGTGTCAAATTATGGGAGGGGGACAGAAAGGCTCCAAATTTCGAATCCCAGTTTTTAGACAGTTTTTCCCGTCAGACCTGGTCCGTTGAGACATCAGCTCTCCTAGTAAATTATCTTCTGGGCTCAGATGCAAGTGTCTCATCCCATGCGAGGCCTGGCAGCCAATAAAAAGAGCTACTGAAGTACTACCGTAGAGTGAGAATTAATAGGGGATTTGATGCATCTGATGCCCCTAATCAAGGGATCTGGAGGGGTTTAAAAGGTGTCGTAAAAAGTATGCCGCACACTCAAGTTTTTACACAATTATTACACTGCTCTAAGAAATACTTGATTCTGATTGGTCAGTCATGGCATTCTGCAGTCAGATATTTCCTAATATTAACATCATCCATGGCAGGGCCGGCCCTGACCAATTTGCTGCCCTAGGCAAGATTTTACCTGGCGCCCCGTGCATCACAGCCCATTTCACCCTGTCATTGTGTTCATGATTTAGCATATATATATATATATACACACACACACACACACATTACAGCAGAACTGTTTCCAACACTCATAATAAATCATCATATTAGAATGATTTCTAAAGGATCATGTGATAGAGTAATGATGCTGAAAATTCAGCTTTGCATCACAGAAATAAATGATAATTTAAAGTATAATAAATTGAAAACAAATTATTTTAAATTGTAATAATATATCACAATATTAAATTTTTTTCTGTATTTTTGATCAAATAAATGCAGGCTTGATGAGCAGAAGAAACTTCTTTCAAAAACATTAAAAATAGTAATGTTTCCAAACTTTTGGCCTGTACTGTATCCCCCCAAAACTGCACAACTGTAGAGTAAAACATTAATAAAAAAGTGATAATAAAAATGCGTCTTAAAACTGACATGATTGTTACAAAATCACAGTCTGGGGACTCAGAACTCAGAACAACTGCTAACATTAAGTTTAAGGTAAAAATAACTGCCATGAAATTATAGTATCTTTCTCCTATGCAATAAATTGCAATCACTTTACCTCTGTCTTTATCCTCTTCTCTTCTTTTTGGCACTGTATCTATCGCAGACTATGCTCATTTATAATGTGTCATGTAAATTCGGCCTTCCGTCACAATCAGGAAACTTTCACCGTGTCTAGAACTGGCGCGAGCTGCCAGGCCCGTTTCTACGAGCTGTGTGTTAACAAAAGCAGTGCTGTCTACATTGGATGCGGCGTCGGGCACGCTACACAACAAATTACCAACAACTGATCGCACGCGCGCTCTGTTTCTGACGCACTTCAAGCACTCGATGGGCGGGGGAAGATTGAAGAGCCGGACTTTTTTTTTTTTTTTTTTTTTTGCTTTATTTGGTAGTATTTCGAATTAATGGTTTTAAAATAGTAGCCTATTATAAAAAAAATATGTAAAAAAAAAAAAAAAAATTCACTCGTTCACTCATTCTGGCGCCCCTATGGATGAGTGGCGCCCTTAGCATTTGCCTATACCGCCTATGCCGCGGGCCGGCCCTGATCCATGGCAACTTGCATCTCAGTTATCGATTGTAGTAAAACAGCAGAGGACTTAAAGCTGCAGTCGGCAAGTCTGGCAGATTGGGCCAAACTTTTGAATGTTTACAACTCTCATGCCCCTCCCCCACTACCAGCGAGCCCCCTCCCATCGAGGTCGTGCTCGTCAGTGCGTGTGCACCAGATTTTCTGTGAACGCGTCCGTCTTTTCAGCATCGATCAACACCATGGACTCGGAGGTAGGCTGCCCTGGCTAATCTATCCATAGATAGCAATAACCGAGGAATTGGAAGCTTGTTAGTAGATTTTCTCTCCGCCATCACGATTCGTACAATCTTCAGGCGTGTCGTGTGCATGTGTTATTGTAACGTGCGCGAGGGAGGCGGGGATCTGTGGCGTGTGCACGACCTGTGATTGACAGTCAGATCTCACACACCCCCTGCGCTGATTGGACCCGATGATCCGGGAGCGGTGGATTTTTGCAAAACAAATAACACGCTCCAGGTGGAGTTTGGAGCTCGGGTTTTTTCTAAAACCACCTTATTTATGTTGTTCTGTCGGATTATAGTGTCGATTTCACTGAATATGATCAAAAAAATGTTGCCGACGGCAGCTTTAAATATTACAGTATCCTTTCAGTTTTCATTTTGTTTTATACATTGTAGAGGACTGTTTTTATTACTATGAATGGGAGAAAGTACAACATGCAATTTGGCAGAATAAGTCCCGCCTTCGAAATAAAAGAGTCATTCGCCAGTTGGTAAAGTCCTTGCGTCACTGCAGCTGCCTTTAGAAGCTACGATTGCTTTAGAAACAGTCAACGTTCTGAGACGCTTATGACTGCACATGCGAAAATGCTTTATTTGGTCATTATTTGAGCAAATTGAAAAATGTATGAGACTGCTGTTGTCAGATTTAATTGGTGATTTCAAATATGAAATGTAATCGTAAGTTTGGAGAACAGCTGTGGAGAATTTGATGGAGAAGCTGTTCTTCCATGATGGAAATAGCTGTCCGAGAGGCTTTCAAAGATGGCCGCCGAGTAAAGAGACTTGCAGGGACTTTGCTTCAGTGTGAGCATTGCTTCTTCGCCACACTATTGAAAATAGAAACCTGACTTTTTTTGCCCACTAATGTGACCACTCATGCATACATTTAAAAAGACGTTTGTGAGAAAGCATCGCTTTCACTTGAGGTGGTAATATGTCGCTCAAACACTTTCTGTCCCAATTAGAATCGTTTAAATGTTCTGTTCAGAGAGTTGTTTATATAGATGGCATTTGCAAGATGAACTTTGTGCATTCAATATACCCATACAAATGAATTTTTAAAAAGGCGACCCCCGTGAAAGTCACAGTATAAATCACACACCGTGCAAGTAATCGACAAACAGGAACTAGATATCTGCATCTGCAAGAAAAACTCACTTAGCCCCTCTTAGTTTTGTGAATAGCGTTCAGGTTGAGGCACGTTGAGCTGATATGAGAAGATGTTCGTGTTGAGTTTCAGAAAACACCAGCTCTGTTCTCGCACTAACTTCTTCACAAGCATTTCACTCTGCTCTTCATTTCTTCTTTCAAAACAATGATGCCTTTCAGCTCAAGGACAAAGGACTCTTAGACATGTGCCAGGTAGAATTCATAATGGCAGCTATTGGAGGTGAAAGGAATTTCACTACATTTCCCTCCTTTGATGCTGACACTTCCTTTTCTTGGTTTGGATATCTTGTGAACAACACAAGCCTACGTCTAGCTGTCTCCGTGTATGGCACATGTGCACAAACTCATGCCCCCACACATTTAGCTGTGACTCAGCAAGTATGATTTTGCTCCTGAAAGCAAAGCATTGAATCTCAACCCCTTTTGAAGGCATGGTGACCATTATAACTTGTTTGCGCATTGACTAGGCTTATATATCTTTACATGCAGTTTTAATGTAGCCTATAGGTTCAGCTTACCAGGGCAGTGTTTATGCAGTCCTGGAAAACAAAATTGTATTTGAAAGGTACTGGGTTGATACATGAGCACTTCCAGGGCACTGAAATTAACACTCACCAAGCGGCAAATGTGAGTAAAAATCGATATTGGCGAGTATATGAAATGAAACTCGCCAGTTGGTGGGAAACATTTTAATGAATTCTAACAATGCATGAACGTGAACAAATGTAAACGATGCTCGGAACTGTTGAAGGTCCAGCATTGCATCGTCACGAAAGTTTAGAGCTTTGACAATTTAAATATTCAAGTGCAAGAAGACACGAAAAGGAGTTCATTCCATTACTCGCATGTTGTGTGGAAAGTTTTATGTGCGCACACATCTGAAGTAGGTGCCCAGAAAGACAGACAGCGTGCGAATACTAAACTGAGCTCTCTTTTAGTCTTCTTGCACTTGAGCAGACATATTTACACAAAATTGTCAAAAATAGCGAGTGTCCTAGTATGTCTAAAGCGAGCATAATCTAAAGTAAACATTACAGAATTGTGGCAGTACCGTGATCTCTTTACCAAAAAAAAAAAAAAAAAAAAAAAAAAAAATCACTTCTCAATTTATCCAGAATCTTGCAGCTTTAATATACACACACACACACACACACACACACACATACAAACTTGATCTGACACACGTTCTTTTAGTAATATTATGGCATGTCTCGGTTAATAAAAAAAGCAATCATAATAAAACTAAATTATTTGGAACAAATTCTCTTGCCCCTTGTGGTGAGGTTTGGGGATTGTAACATCCTGATTGAAAATAACCTCATACAGTTTCTTAAAGTGGTGGTTACCGCTCTTAGAAAACGAAGAGGCCACTGGTATAATTTTATACGCTTCAACATTTTTCCTTTTCTTCTTTTTTTTTCAGTGTCTTCTCTGCACTCAACCCAACAACAGAATTATTTATGACATCCACATGTGCCGAAATGATTTGTGGACACGCATGGTTTGGTTTACCAGTAGGCTGTTTAGTTTTCCTCATGGAAGACGTTCAGATTCTGCACACAACTGGAGGTAATTGTCCACTACTAATTTAAAAAATAATAATTGGGAAACATGGAAGTCTTCAAAAAACCCAGTGATATGATATGAATGGACTCAGCACCCTCTCGCCCTCATGTGTTTGTTTGATTCTGCTCGGCAAGACGGATTCTCATGCACATCTGTAAGGCATACAAGGATCAGGTTGACCGTTGAACTGTGATGACTTTTACATAAACAGTTCACGGTCGGTTTGTGTTGACAAACACGTTCTTTCAGCGTGAGCCAGGTCAGAGACTGAACTTTTTGTTGTGATATTGTGGATATCCCATAATTTGAGTCTCGTCCCTGTCATGTAATCCCATCTAAACAACTGTTTCTTCGCCAGCTATTAGGCTTATGTTTGAAATGCAGTGGATTTTTCTCCATTTTTTTCAAAGCATATGTCTGGAATGTACTATTCTTGCAGTAAATCTCTCTCTCTTCCTGCCCCCCTTTCATATCACTGATTTAACAGAGGAAAGAAATCTATATTCATACGGATCAGTCTTTCTTCTTTGTGTTACCTCCACTTCTTTTCATTGTATTTCTCCCTCATTTATACATTTAAATAGGATATTTATAATAGGATTATTTTAAATGTTAAAAGTATATCGTTTAAAAGTTTAGGGGTCAGTAAAAAAAGAAATTTGTGGGGGGGTGGGTGATGCAAGTGCCTTGTTTGCACAAAAGAACATAAATTACCATTTTATTAATATTAATCTCCAACGTGTGTTCGCTTAACCATGTCTGCTCTCATATCAACACAACTCAATACGCATGCATCATGGTGCTCTCATGAACACGCACGCAACTAATCCATATGAATTGAACGATGTAGTCAATTTTCTGAAGAGACTTGATTGCTTTATATGCACAGATTTAATCTAGGCTTTTATTCACATATACACATTGATCAGCAAACATAAACAGGAGCTCAACCGAAGAAAACCTCATTTGGTTCTTGCTGAAGCTCAAATGTGCTGCACAACACGAGAAGGAACCGCATTGGTACTTGCAGAAGCTCAAACGTGCTGCGTAACACGAGAATGAACCTTATTGGTTCTTGCTGAAGCTCAAACGTGCTGCGTAACACGAGAATGAACCTCATTGGTTCTTGCTGAAGCTCAAACGTGCTGCGTAACACGAGAATGAACCTCATTGGTTTTTGCTGAAGCTCAAACGTGCTGCGTAACACGAGAATGAACCTTATTGGTTCTTGCTGAAGCTCAAACGTGCTGCGTAACACGAGAAGGAACCGCATTGGTTCTTGCAAAAGCTCAAACGTGCTGCGTAACATGAGAATGAACCTCATTGGTTCTTGCTGAAGCTCAAACGTGCTGCGTAACACGAGAATGAACCTCATTGGTTCTTGCTGAAGCTCAAACGTGCTGCGTAACACGAGAATGAACCTCATTGGTTCTTGCTGAAGCTCAAATGTGCTGCGTAACACGAGAATGAACCTCATTGGTTCTTGCTGAAGCTCAAATGTGCTGCGTAACACGAGAATGAACCTCATTGGTTCTTGCTGAAGCTCAAACGTGCTGCGTAACACGAGAAGGAACCGCATTGGTTCTTGCTGAAGCTCAAACGTGCTGCGTAACACGAGAATGAACCTCATTGGTTCTTGCTGAAGCTCAAATGTGCTGCGTAACACGAGAATGAACCTCATTGGTTCTTGCTGAAGCTCAAATGTGCTGCGTAACACGAGAATGAACCTCATTGGTTCTTGCTGAAGCTCAAACGTGCTGCGTAACACGAGAATGAACCTCATTGGTTCTTGCTGAAGCTCAAACGTGCTGCGTAACACGAGAAGGAACCGCATTGGTTCTTGCTGAAGCTCAAACGTGCTGCGTAACACGAGAAGGAACCGCATTGGTTCTTGCTGAAGCTCAAACGTGCTGCGTAACACGAGAATGAACCTCATTGGTTTTTGCTGAAGCTCAAACGTGCTGCGTAACACGAGAATGAACCTCATTGGTTCTTGCTGAAGCTCAAACGTGCTGCGTAACACGAGAATGAACCTCATTGGTTCTTGCTGAAGCTCAAACGTGCTGCGTAACACGAGAAGGAACCGCATTGGTTCTTGCTGAAGCTCAAACGTGCTGCGTAACACGAGAATGAACCTCATTGGTTCTTGCTGAAGCTCAAATGTGCTGCGTAACACGAGAATGAACCTTATTGGTTCTTGCTGAAGCTCAAACGTGCTGCGTAACACGAGAATGAACCTCATTGGTTCTTGCTGAAGCTCAAATGTGCTGCGTAACACGAGAATGAACCTCATTGGTTCTTGCTGAAGCTCAAACGTGCTGCGTAACACGAGAATGAACCTCATTGGTTCTTGCTGAAGCTCAAAAGTGCTGCGTAACACGAGAATGAACCTCATTGGTTCTTGCAGAAGCTCAAACGTGCTGCTTAACACGAGAATGAACCTCATTGGTTCTTGCAGAAGCTCAAACGTGCTGCGTAACACGAGAATGAACCTCATTGGTTCTTGCTGAAGCTCAAACGTGCTGCGTAACATGAGAATGAACCTTATTGGTTCTTGCTGAAGCTCAAACGTGCTGCGTAACACGAGAATGAACCTCATTGGTTCTTGCTGAAGCTCAAACGTGCTGCGTAACACGAGAATGAACCTCATTGGTTCTTGCTGAAGCTCAAACGTGCTGCGTAACACGAGAATGAACCTCATTGGTTCTTGCTGAAGCTCAAACGTGCTGCGTAACACGAGAATGAACCTCATTGGTTCTTGCTGAAGCTCAAACGTGCTGCGTAACACGAGAATGAACCTCATTGGTTCTCACACGTCAAGCGAACATGCTTGAGCTTCCGTTTACCACAACTGATGTGTGATATAAAGTGATAATTGAGTGATAATTCATCATATAAAGCAATCAAGTCTCTTCAGAATATTTTGACTAAACCGCTCTTTATGAACTTTTTGAAGCGTTAGAAGAGTCAGTTGCGTAGCTGTCCATTGATGGAGAGAAAGCTCTCAGATTTCAGCGAAAAGATCTTCATTTGTGTTCCAAAGATGAACGAAAGTCTTACAGGTTTGAAACGACATGAGGGTGAGTAATTAATGACAGAATTTTCATTTTTGGATGAACTAACCCTTTAACATTTGATGCTCATATCCAGAATACTGTAAAAACATAATTTTTTTCATCTTGGAAACAAAAAAATAATAATATTTTACCTTGCCAGATTACGTCCCATGTTGTCTTTCCCTGTGGCTGAAAACTTTTGTATTTTCCCGTATTGATTATTGCAATGCAGTCTACTGGCTGGGGTTTTAAAAGCAACCTGAAATAAATTACAGTTTGTGCAAAATTCATCCGCTAGAATCCTGACTAGGAAAAGGACTGGGGATCACATCACTCATATCTTGGAGTCCTTGCACTGGCTCCCAGTCAGGTTTCGTGTTGATTTTAAAATTTTCATGCTTACCTAAGGCTTTGCATGGTTTGGCTCCTCAATATTTGACGGAGCCCTTAACCCCCTACACCCTAACGCGCGATCTCCGCTCCTCTGAGGCTGGTCTTTCAACCGTTCTGCCAACTCGTTTAAGATCTATGGGTGATGGGGCTTTCTCTTCATTATAGCTTCAAAACTATGGAACTCTCTGCCCTCTGAGATTAGCCAAGTGGAATTTCTTAGTGTTTTTAAATCTTCCCTTAAAACTCACTTTTTTAGAGTAGTTTTTATTTGACGACTTTGTGATTGTTTTATTCTATACTGATACTTCATTACTTACTTGCAACTTCATGAATGCATTTGATGGATGGATGGATGGATGGATGGATAGATAGATAGATAGATGCTAAAATATTGGTGCAGGCAGCATATTGTGACTCCTCCTCTCACTAAATAGTTGGCAGGCGGGAGAGATTACCATCTGTTTGTGGGAAAGTGAGATGCCAAAGGGACCACCACAAACAGCCAAGGTAATAGTGAAGGGTTCCACTCAGTCTCTGTGTTTCTCCGCAGTCATCAGCAGCACGTGGCCAATTGCGGGATTCACTGTCACAATTACCCTACGCAATTATTAGGGCTAAATACTCTCTCCAATGATTCTAAATGCTCCATCTCTCTTGGTCTTTCTCTCCCTTTTTCTGTTTAACTGTAGTAATTGAGACACTGTGCTCGTTGTTGTATATTTTACAAAGCAATAATTGTTTTTGCAAGAGTCTGCCAGCCAAAAAAAGCCACAGTTCAATAATTTTTATGTTGAGAAACCAGAATAAACAGCTTGAGAAGTGCCAAACATAATAAAATCAAACTGCTTGCTGCTGTTGTTTATGAGGATCCATGGAATCAGCAGACAAAGTTATTCATAGTTTTGAATTAAGGGTTAATTGTAAACGATCAATTAAACGTTGGATGTTTTCCTTTTTAAGCACAAAAATGTATCATATGTACATATTAAATCTTTGGTTTTCTGTATTCATCATCCCCAGACTACTTTTTCACATATTCTATTGACCATGACTAATTTCTCACGACTGAAGCTATTGTTTTTGATGGAAGGATAATACAAAACGTAATTAGATATACTCAAGTTTTGCGCGAATACAGACATCCAACAATATTTACCACATTTGGAATGAAAATGGAAAAGAATAAAGAGCTATTCAGGAGTTGAACAACAAACCAAACAGTTTAAGTGGTTGGCTCGTTACATGAATGTTGAGTAAAAACAATGGTAATGAAAGGCCGCTGGAAGATGACTGTCTAAATAGCCCACCTACTACAGTGTGTTTGCTTATGCCAAATTATAACATTATTTAGCCTGATACAAATTTTGTAATATGAATATCAAGCCACGACATGCTAAGAAACTACCTGGAACACAGGTATGGTATTTTGAATAAAGAGTAAATTGGACAAGGTACATAATCCATTTTATTACAATTTAAAAATGACTCCACATTGAGCAGAACACTCATAATAACATTTAATTTGTAGGTAAATGCCTTTTTTTTATGTCCACGATAATAAATGCCGCTCCCAATATATCAAGCATGTATATGAAAATACTTAATATTTCAGACAGTTATGCAAACAGATATGTCTAATAACACCAAAAACAACAATGGATCAATTTCATTGTATGACATCCGACCCCTAACCAAATGTCATTACTAAATCTAGTGATTTTATTCAAAAAGTGAACCTTCACCCACAGATGGAAAGCACATAGGCCTACACTAACTTTCTGGGACAAAACCACAACCAGTGGTAGGATCAGGCTGCTTCCTCAAAACCCAAATTGGACTCATTTTTCAAGAGGGATGGATTAAAAACCAAAGTTATTATGTCATTTAAAAACATTAATGCCTTTGAGTACTGCTGGTCTTTTCTTAACCCAAAGCGTAGACCAGCGAGAGAAAGTTATTATTGTTAGTGAAAACCATTATGAACTAATTTTTTGTTAACTACACAAAACTACATATAATATAATATAATTTATAATAATATAATATAATATATTTTAATAAACATATTTTAGACTTTAACTGTTATGTTAACTGCTATAATGTGAACAGTTCAGTTTTTGAGAGTATTATGTGTGAACACAGGTAGGTGTAGTAATAATCATATTCAAATGTACATTATAATATAATATAATATTACATACTATAATATAATGTTAACACACCACAGTTTTCATATGGTGTTATAATGTAAACAGTTAAGTTGTCAATATAGGCTGATGGAATGATAATCATAATCAAACAAAAAATTAAAATAGTTATATTTTCAAAACACACTCAGAATTATTATTTTTTTCCCCCTTAGGTGTACAGCAGCTCGTCACTGGGGCATACCCTCAAAAGGACATATTTGTAGCTTTTCTACCCCTAAAGGTTCATAAGACATTAATATACACCAGTGGTAAATAAGTAACAAAGATGTATTTTGAGGGAACTTACCCATTGACAAGCTGTAGTACCCCTGAAGGTACAATATTTGCACCTTTTTTTTTTCCTCACAGTCTATAATAACCCTGGTGTCTTCCAGCGTATGAACTATTAGAAAGTATCTATATGCTCACGTTGTAATAGGAGATTACAATCACAATCTCAAAGAAGATTGCAGAAACTTGGACTGTGAAGTTAGCTCCATATGGACTTTTTGTTTTTGATCTGAGGAAAAATATACGGATGCCAGAGCATTTTTTGGGCTGGGAGAGTGGGATGTTTTGGGGTCGTCTGGTATGGGAATGTGGAGAAGGAATAGGGGCTCGCTGCTGCATATGTGCTGGGGTAAGATCACAGTCAGACGAGATTAATGAGCCTGGCTCCGTAACCCACAACGTCCTGTAGACAGCCCTGCCATTCTTCACCTCTGACAGGACAAGTGCTGGCATTTTTCACTATGCTTGTCTTAACACTTGATGCTGCCTGGCAACTTACACCACCCTACTACGGCTAAGACGTGGTTCCTGCAGCAATTTCAGACTTGAGTTGATGTCACCAGCCAAATATCTGCGGTGCATGGTGACTTTTTTCGCTCTGTCACCGTGATGGGACGCGGAGCTGACGCAAGGAAAAGTTAATAAGTCCAGCTTTATTAGGATTTGAGCACCAAAATAAGCCTAACAAGTTTGCTCTGTCTTTATAGCAAGGATGGAGCTGTTGATGAAGTATAGGCAGTTCAAATAAATTAGTGCTGTCAAAAGGATTAATCTCGCATCTAACAAAAGTTTTTGTTTAAATGATATATAATATATGTTACATTATGTATATGTGTGTGTGTATATATATATATATATATATATATATATATATATACACACACACACATTATATAAACAAAAACTGTTACGTTAGATGTGATTAATTGTGATTAATCGATTTGA